>NC_134462.1:57199639-59599639 GCF_047948215.1 Lycorma delicatula
TCGGACTCCCTTTCTTATTGCGGCTTCTTTCTTATGTTCTTCAATTGTTACTGTTGCTGTTTGGTTCCTGTACATGTTAGCAATTGTTCTTCTATCTCTGTATTTGAACCCTAATTTTTTTAAAATGCTGAACATTT
The DNA here is from genome assembly GCF_047948215.1 of Lycorma delicatula. Lineage (NCBI taxonomy): Eukaryota > Metazoa > Arthropoda > Insecta > Hemiptera > Fulgoridae > Lycorma > Lycorma delicatula. The sequence goes on from NC_134462.1 coordinate 57,199,777, forward strand.
TATTCCAGTCTACGTTATCGAATGCCTTTTCTAGGTCTATAAACGCCAAGTATGTCGGTTTGTTTTTCTTTAATCTTCCTTCTACTATTAATCTGAGGCCTAAAATTGCTTCCCTTGTCCCTATACTTTTCCTGAAACCAAATTGGTCTTCTTCTAACACTTCTTCCACTCTCCTCTCAATTCTTCTGTATAGAATTGTAGTTAAGATTTTTGATGCATGACTAGTTAAACTAATTGTTCTGTATTCTTCACATTTATCTGGCCCTGCTTTCTTTGGTATCATGACTATAACACTTTTTTTAAAGTCTGACGGAAATTCCCCTTTTTCATAAATATTACACACCAGTTTGTATAATCTATCAATCGCTTCCTCACCTGCACTGCGCAGTAATTCTACAGGTATTCCGTCTATTCCAGGAGCCTTTCGCCATTTAAATATTTTAATGCTCTCTTAAATTCAGATATCAGTATTGTTTCTCCCATTTCATCCTTCTCATTTCATTGAGATAAATTTACTATTCAATTACTTTTAATTACAATCACAAAAAAACAACACTGATCATTTTTAAAATTAAAATATTCCAATAAGGAAACGTCCTTAAACTAATTCGACTTGTATTTTTCATTAATTATTCCTGTGTAATTAAACGAGTTAATTATTAAAATATGAGTCGTAATAAATAATTTAAAAGATTAAAAAGCGATGAATGTCAGACTTCACTTGGTAATTAAAAATGTAAATTACCCTCAAGGTTTCTGTAAATCTATTTATTAAACAGAAGAAAAAAAGTGAACAATTTTTTTTAATGTTTTGTTAAATAAACTACCATAACAAACATTGTTACATGATACGAATCTGTATGTAAGAGTATATACATATATATATATATATGTGCATGCATCTGTGCGCGTGTGCGTGCGCACACATTTTGTTCTTGTTCTTGATATCGAGATATCAACAATCCAAGAACATGTGGTTACGTAGGAGGTTATGCGGAACACAATGCTGCCAACCGCACGTCACTAGATATATCCGTTTGTGCGTAATTAAAAATTTTCGGTTATTTTCTGAACAGACCTCTTAGTATTAATACAAATAGGGATTTAATTATGAATTCCAAACTGTTTTTTTGTAATATATAGCTCTATTAATTCAACTGTGACTGACCGTCAGTACTTATTATCAGCTCTGTTGACTCAGCCGCTAAGACAATAAAATTGCATTTATACCCTGTTTTAGCATATACGTTCTTTACAACAGTTAAATTTTGTTCAACAAACAAGCAAAAACCCCATTACAGTGAATTTACAGTCGATAAACAGTTTAAGTACATAGACTTACAGATAGTTTATTTAAAATTCAATACACTGTAATAAAAAAGAATGTTAGCATTTGCGGTTTTTAATTACATTATAATGTATAATTTTATAAGTTTTTATATATACCATTACGTACAAAAAGAATGACAAAGTCGGTTTAACAGGCAAATATTCAAATGAACTGTTCAATCGCGTGCTATTCGCGTCTACATAACCAGCGAACCACTGAATTGAAGGTCAACGTACATCAGATAGAGATTTCATAGTTAACCGGTACAGTATTAGCCGCAATATATAATGTACACTTTAATATGTACGACAATACAGTATATATTTAGTGTATTGTGTTGCATGGCCAAGGTATGCGTGTTACCTCGTCGTCTGTGAAGACGAAGAATATATCGTCTACCGATCTGACTGCCCGCTCACTTATATTATCACATTTAAATTTGTTAAAAAATACAACAAAATAAATAAATAAATACATAAGCGAATAAAAATTTCACTTGTATATTTCCGCTAAAATGAATTAAACAAAGAAGTTAATATAATTTCAATACGCTTTCATTTTTTTTTTTCTTTATTCATGTATTTTTCATTCTTTAAGAAAATGAATATTTTATACGCAAATCGTGGTAAACTTAACAAAGTAATAATTTCTTTTTAAATTATGGTGTTATATATCTTTACTTTTCTGAAGAAAAAACATAATTTGCTTACGTTAACTAGTACCTGTTTTTAATTTCAAATAATAATTTAAATGTCTGGTATACTATTTAGTATGACGAAAACATATTTCATTAATATTAATTCATTATTAAAAACAAAAAAAAAATTAACATTCAAGAGAAAGTAATTTTACTGTTGCATCATCTAACTTTCTGTGCGAGTATAGTATGTTATTGTACCATCCAAAAACATTTTATAAAACACGAATTTTCAATTTTTGAAGTCGGCTCCAAAGAAAAGACAAACTACCACTTTAACAACTTAATTCGGAGTCCAAAAATCCAAACTAGAAAGAAAAAAAAGAAATCATATATTTGTATTTTAATTTTTATTACGTTTCTTGACTTCGATTTTAGGTAGATTTCATAAGAAAGCTACCTATTGTAATTGGTACCATGATTTGACTTCCGGAAAATTTCGACATATCTTCGCGTTTCACATCCCCCAGACCCCAAAACCACCGTCAGTTCAAACGTTTAAATATACATTCATATATAACACTTTCTGTGGACACGATAACTGCCGTAATTTTGCGCCAATCACTTTCAAATTGATACATAAAATATAACGATCCAAAATCTTGGTTGAGTTCGTTAATAGGCAAACTCGGATCATGGGGTGGAAATGGGGGAGCTTTTTATAATATATATATATATATAACTTTTTTATTAAATAAAATATCGAATTTAAAGTTCCAACTATTCTTTGGATAAGGGCGTAAAATTTATCTAAGTAAGATTTTTTGATATCACCAACCATTGGCCCAGGAGGTGGAAAAAATGGCGTTTCGAAGACAAAAAATTTTACATCTCCCTTATTAGGCACAGTATCGAATCGGTTTAAAGTGGTCGTTAGTCCTCTAAATATTACCTAAAAATTTTGTCTGAAACGATTTTTGATATGAATTCTTACAGCAAGGGATGACCAAAACAACAAAATATCGCTATAACGTTCTTATAAGTAAAATATCGAATACGTTTAAAGTTCCTACTATTCTTTGAATAAGGGCCAGAAACTTATCTAAGTAAAGTTTTTTGATATCACCAATCATTGGCTCGTATTAGGAAAAGGTACTGATAAGAAAGAAAGGAAAGGGCGCTAATAAAAGTGTTAAATATAATAAAATAAAAAATGTTAAAAATATAAAATAATATATTATATAATATAAAAAAAGTGTGTTACATAGTTGGCCCAAACGAAAAAACCGAAGTCAATGACTGAAGTTTTAGTAATGAGTGAATCAGTAATGACTTTTCCACTGACGTAAATATAGATAAAAATATTTAATCATTCAACGTAAAACGCAAGCTGTATAAAAAATATCATTAGAAAGAAACTCAAAAGACGAGAAACCTTATTCTTGATAAAAATAAGAGTATTAATGTAAAATAAACACGTTAAATATAATCTATCTAACTTACACTGTGTGTAAGTAGGCCTCTGTGAAGCGAGTGGTAGCGTCTCGGTCTTTTATTCAGAGGTCTCGGGTTCGAATCCCAGTCAGGCAAGGTACTTTCACACGCTACTTGTCATTCATCTCATCCTCTGAAACAATACCTAACGTTGTTCCCGGAGGTTAAAAGAAAAAAACTTACACTTTGTGGAATACATAAAACGTATTATTATTTCTCTTCAAGTTTTCTTAATAATTCCCTTTTTAAGAGTCATATGAAAACACTTTGAGCTTTAAAACTATATAATTTGAACGCTGCTTACCATAATTCAAAAACAGTCCAATATTGAACAACGGTAAAAAATGGTAAGAAAAATCGTCTACGTAGACGAGAGAGTCATAAGAATTTCCTCTAAAAAAGTAAAAAAAGTAATTGTTGAAATTGGTAAAAAATAACCGGATTAGATTAATAGTTCAATTTTTTGCAATATTGTATATCTTCGCTAGGATTTACGTAATTTATTTGAGTGTTATTTTTCATTTCTAGTATTGTCTAAAATTCGTAGTTAACGTGTTTCGGAATACCTCCTTTTATCACTCCTGAAAAAGTAGTTTTGAGAATGGAGTTACTCCGAAATGAGTCAACTACAACCATTCACAAAACTAATTTTAGTACTCAAAAGTGCTAAAAGTAGGTACTCCGAAATACGTTAACTAAGAATATTAGAGTGACAGTATTAGGAAGGGCAGAAAATAACACTAAAATTAATTAATAGCTCCTCTTAATAAAATTCAATTATACCGTTAAAATAATTTTGTTATAAAAAGCTTCAAAATAATTTTTTTTAATTAACTTACTAGTCAAACCAAATATTTTTAAAAATTAAAAAAATTCGGAAGCTTGAGAGCTCTGAGGTATTCTTTAGATGTTTGTTAATACTATAATTATTTAGTAATAATTAACTTATAATTAAAATTTCATGAAATTACTAATAATTTATTTAAGTAAAGTTTTATGTATTTAGTTCTAAATTTAAAAAAAAGGATCGTATTATTGTTTAATATTATTAATTTAATTCAATTAATGATGGAAATGGAACAGAATAAAATTATGATTGCATAATTTGTGCCATCTACTTCAACAGTTACAGCCATATCTCAGCTGTTTATCAACCGATACGAATCAATAATATGCAATTTTGTTCACAATAAAAGGATTAACGTTTTATTTTTTATTTAACCTCCAGGACTACCGTCAGGTAAAATGAATGATTTGTAGCGTGTGTGAAAATGCCATGCCTGACCGGGATTCGAACCCAGATGAAAATCTAAGACACTACCACTCGCGCCACAGAGGCCGACATTAAATTTTTATTTAATAAAACTAATATTTACGGATCTGTTAATGATTATAAAAATTTTTGGCCGCCATTTTGGAATTTTAAAAATTAAAATTCTCAAACTTATTTATTTTTTAGACGATGTTGTACATATAAACCAAATTTCTCAATTTGTTCTTAGAAAATTAAATTTTTATTGAAAAAAACACAAAAAGATAGACAGGGGGAAAAACGATAATTTGTCCATATGAACCTTTTAGTTAATTTGAATGTTCTATATCTATCGTTAAGTTCGGCTAACACCTCCCGGACATTCTCTATGGTAAATAGATTTTATTTTATACTATTCACTTAAAACATCGTATCCACTAGATCTGTACATTCCAGTAAGTTCGTATTTATCAGTTTACGAAACCACAATTATAAGTAATGAATATGATAACAAATAATAATATAATTAATTTATTTTATTAATGCCCGTTGTAATGATATCTTATTCATTTATGTAATAGTTTCCACTTACCGTTAATGATATGTTCGAGCGCTTTCGGATTAGTAATCCATCCTCAGCAACATTGATGTGTTATAACATAACAATTGAGACCTTCATATTAACATAACGGATAGCGTTTACATTATTTTACCTTTTGACGATCAATTGTTATATTTATAATTTTTTTTTTTTTAATTCAAGTGAGTATAATTAATGATTGTGAAGTAAATAATTATAATTATAACATCAATGTTCCTGAAGATTGATCCTGATGTTCCTGAAGACTAATCCGAAAGCGCTCGAACATACTATTAAAGATTGTTGGTAAATGGAAACTATTCTGTAAATAAAATATTATTAATACACAATTTACATAAAATTCTTTAGTTTATTGTTTTGCAATCGTTGTTAGGAAAATCTTTAAGTGTTTTTGAGAAGACTTTTGAATAAACATTTTAAATGAAAATATAAAGAAACAAAGTAAATATGAAAACGTATAATATTATTCGATTGATTTTCTGTACGGTTGGTCAACGAGATATTTTTAGCTTATGTAGAAATGCACGTAGCCGACTAAGATGGAACAAGTGTATCGCAGCCTATTGTATTTGACGCTGATATGATATGAATTTGATTACATAACTGACATGAATTTTTTAAATATTTCTACTAAAAAACAGAGAATAATGTTAAGCACACACAGTTGTATTTCTGATATCTAAGTAAATCACAGATCGTTTATTTATTTGTTTAGATTCAATAAAATAAAAATACGAAACCAAAGTTACGGGTCATTTAACTTTGTCAAAGTAAGTGAGTTAAGAAACAGTTCATTTGTTAACAGTTTTACCCCAATATAACCTAATTTGTTGTCGTTAAACGGTTTAACTCTTTTGTTACAGCAAATTAAGAATCTACCAATCTAGCGATCATTTAAACAAACAAATAGATAAATAAACGTAATTTTAGATGCGGGTCGATAATCACTTACAAAGAAAGTATGTGTGGGTATAAAAATAACAGAGATTGTTTAGGACCCGCTGCATTAATAAAAATAAATGTAATTTCTGTATACCTACGAATATATCCTTTGAAGATTACAAATTTAATTGTAAATAAAATTAAAAATAGGCTAAAGGTTACTAATGAACCGTAGATAAAAATTATATATTTTTATTCTTAATAGAAAATGAATAATTTATTTGATAGTGACTATATGTCTTAAGATACTATTTGTGTTTTATTCCATATTTTATATTATTAGTTCAATTATTTTTTTATTGCGCAATATAGTAAAATTTTTTTTTAACCAACTTCAAAAAAGGAGGTTTGTATTCGACCTGTATATACACATTATATATTTTTAATGTTTTTCGCGCATAACCTTTTTCCTATTAATCCGATTGAAATAAATCTTGTTGTAATCGACGCAGCTGCTTTTCGCGGTGGCACAATGATTTTGAAAAAGTTTTTAAACACAAAAAATCGGTCTGAAAATAAAAAAAAACTTTTATCGCCGTCCGGCGAGTAGATAGGGACAGTGGGAATCCTGATATTCTATTTGTATGCATCACGTTAGATGATGTTACATGGTCTTCTATAGGACAGGTAATGTGAGTTTCCGCACAAAATATGTAGCACCGTTAATAAGATCATCAAAAATCGAGATATATCGTCTTAAACCTTTCACATCCAATATACAACATATATAAAATATACAACATCGGTAAGAACCTTGGGAATCTTATAAACCTATACACGTGCATCACATTACGTAGTCTTGATGTCGGTTCCATTTTTTTTTTTTAAATAATAATTAATAAAAAATATTTTATTACTATATAAATATATTTGCCGCCTAGCGCTATAGCAAATCTATAGCTAGCTATAGAAGGGAAAGAATGGTAATCCGTTCAATTTGAGAATATACGGTTTTCACCGGATCTTTATGTTCTGACACCTAAGGAATTAAAAAAAAACGGATGGAAATTTTTCAGATGTTCGTATGCATGCGCGCATGCGCGCATGCGCGTATGTATGTTAAGTGTCGCACTATAAATCACCTTACATCTCCTGAACTACTCGACCAATTCTGACCAAACTTAGGGAGGTTACCTCTATATAAGAGCATTGATGCCATTAAATTTTCAAATCAAGGAGTAAGCAAGGTCACTTTCAGTAACTCGCCTAATTAGGGTATTATCTTTCTTAGGCACATTTTATGTCCAGACAAGTCCAACGATGTGTTTTAAAATGGGCATATTTGTACTTTTTCTGTGTGTTTACTAATTTTTACTTTAATGCCTCCGGAATATCTTCTAAAATGATTATTTCGTTATGCGCCAGTTGAAAACGGCGTGCTTAAACTTTTATTATAAACAAAATGTAAAAAAATTGCAAAAATTTTTTCTCCTATATTTTCTCCTATTTCCATAGATAATTCGATAACTGTTCATATTAGAGAAAAGATCGAGAGAGAAAAAAGTTTTTTTATTAAATTTTACATATATCATCGGTTGCTCTAAAATATATCTGATTTCTCTAAAATGAATAATTACCGTTCATTTTAGAGAAAATATATAAAAAAAGAAGATAGAAAAATGTTCTGTTATTAAATTTTACACATAATATCATAGGTTGAAAATCGAAAAATACGTTATTATTGATCCAAAAAATAGCAATAACTGTCAAAAAAATTAAAAAACAAGATTTTTTGGGGAATTTTTTTCGAGTAGTTATACATATGACCTTCAGATATTGCCTCAAAGAACCTTTTGATATGACAAAGCAACACGGCAAATTTCAACAAAATCAGTCGGACAGTTTTTACACAATGATTTTGCAATCCAGATTTAAGAAAAAAATGCAATTTTTCCAAATTGTGTAGATCCTGAATCTAGTCTCTAGATACTTGAAAATTTAATCACATATAAAAGAGCACTTAAACTTTCAAATGCTTTTTGAAATATTTAAATGGTTAATTACGCGAGCCTAGGGAAGTTTTCAAGTATACTTGTAATATTTTTGCTTTTAAATTTTGCTTTTTAAATTGGATATCTTCACAAATTTTTATCTAAATTAATTTTAAAAACACAGCTTAAAAGTACTCGGAAAGATGCTTCTTTAAAAAAAAATTTACGATTCGTTAAATATCTTCGGAGATACAACCGATGAAAGTTGATCGCCGTTTACAACGAAACTGTAAATCTGGTAGGGCTGTTTTTTTCGACAAATACCTTCATCTTTCCGAGTATTTTACAGATGTAAATTTTTCACTCCTGCGCTGATGTGCAACCTAGATAAAATGTCGATTGAAAATACTCGGGCCGCACGAAAAATGGATGATCGGTGGTGGTGGGGTAGCTAAAGGCTCGGCCGATCCGGCCGGCTCAAAATTGAATTCAGGAGTTCAAAATAGCGACGCGCTCTCAAATGCAGTTATCTCTCTCACCTTCTATTGGACGAATTTCCATGGGTTTTTTTTAAAAAGAAGTGTCTTTCCGAGCAATTTTAAGCTGTGCTTTTTAAATTAATTTAAATAAAAATTAGTGATATTCAATTTGTTTAAAAGCAAAAATAATTGCAAGTATGTTTGAAAAAACCCTAGGCTCTCCTAATTTGCTGATTTGAATTTTTCAAAATGTAGTGCTGTTTTGCATGTGATTAAATTTTAAAGTATCTAGAAACTTTATTTCAGGCTCTACTATTTTGAAAAACTGCATTTTTTTTAAAATCAGGATAGCAAAATTATTGTGTAAAAACTATCAGATCGATTTTATTGAAATTTGGCGTGTTACTTTGTCATCAAAAAGTTCTTTGAAGTAATATCTGAAGGTCCTATGTATAATATAAGTACTCGAAAAAGGTTTTACAAAAATCCTTTTTTTTACTTTTTTTGACAGTTATTGCTATTTTTGCATCAAAATGTATTTTTTTGATTTTCAACCGATGTAAAATATAATAAAACACTTTTTTCTTTCTCGATCTTTTCTCTAAAATAAACAGTTATCGAATTATAGGAAAAAAACAGGAAATGAGAGAAAAACATTGATATTTTTGCGATTTTTTTACATTTTGTTTAATAATAATTTCAACACACCCTTTTCAACTGGCTCATAACGAAATAATCATTTCATATGATATTCCGGAGGCATTAAAGCAAAAATTAGCGATCATGTAGAAAATGTCTAACCCAAAACAGATACCGCCTGGACTATTTACAATTAAAAAATGATTATATTTTAAAAAATAAAAATTTTGCAAAATCTCACCCAACCACAAAAAATTTTCGAAATAAAATTGTGGCTAAGCGGGTATAATGGATCATTAGTATCCCTTCTCATCACTAGGAGCGCTAGTGTAGCTCTGACGTACAGCTGTTGTAGTTCCTCCGTCACTCTTTTTCTGTTTAACCCCCGGAACTTCCGTAAGACATTACTTCAGAAGATGATATGTATTAATAAAGTGTAGTCTCAGGTCAACCAATCCTGAGATGTGTGATTAATTGAAATACAGCCACCAAAGAACACAGGAATTCACGATTTAGTATTCAAATCCGTATAAAAGTATCCTTTGACACCGATTTTCTTCAAATTAGTAAGCACGTATTAGCTACAGGAGAAAAGAATCTATTACATTTTTTGCAAGAGTTGGAAAAAGGGGTGAGGATGATTTGGCCGAAATAGAAGTTAATTTTTTACTGCGACACTTAGCAAAATATTTTACTTACAATAGAAGTTTTTTTTTTAATCAAGGTTACATTTAACCAAAATTTTTTATCTACTATTTACCCCTCCCCAAAAAACGTCCATATATATCTTTTTATAGGCTTTCAAACCAGAATAGCAATTATTTGTCCAACTCAGTCCAATAGTCTGTGGTAAAAAAAAATACTTTTTTTTACTATTAAAAAACAATATTTTAATTTAAATGAATCTCGGAAGTTACCCATTATGTTTAAATGTAAAAATCTTAATTTTTTTTGATAGCTCTTACTCTACTTGAAAAAAAAATTACTTAAAAAATTGCATCTTCTTTCTCGAAAATTACAACTTTATTTAGAATTATGACTGTCTTTGAATTTTTTAAACAATTTTAAAAGGTCCTTTTTTTAAATTTATTATCACCAATTAGGAATTATTTTTTTAAAAACTAATTTTACCCGAATGCTTCACCTTAAGTATGGGAGTTTTCAAAAGAAAACAAAAAATGTTCGCAAATTCAAATGTTTACCGCTCAAAACGTATTTTGTTAAACTATAAAATTACTAAAATAACAATACCCCTCTAATGAGGGAACTCACAAATTAAAAAAACAAACAAATTTTATTTAAATTTCAATTTTAATTTATTTAAAAACAATTTTTATGAATATTTTAATCATTAAAATGTACCCTAATGAATAAGCTCCAAAGAGCTTAAAATGGTGAACTGAAAAAATGAATTCATAAGTTGATCGGTATAGCAGAGAAAGTTATGCAATTCATTGTTGGTTTTTACTTCCACGAACGAAGTAAAGGAAGTATTATGATCGTGAAAAATCTCGGTTTCCAGATTTCAACGGAAATATCCATTTTAACTACTTTCGACGTGACGTCTGTACGTAAGTATGTAAGTATCTCGCATAACTCAAAAACGATTAGCCGTAGAATGTTGAAATTTTGGATTTAGGACTGTTGTAACATCTAGCTGCGTACCTTCCCTTTTGATTGCAATCGATTGGACCAGAAGTGTTTAAAAAAGTCCAAAATCAAAAAAAAAATTTATTTGGACTTTTTCTTAACAGCAGTAATAAGCCCTCATTGAGAACTTTTCAACCATCATATCATAAGTGGTACTTATTTTCATTGGTTCTAGAGTTATAGCCAAATAAAATTTTAATCTATGAAATATTTGGAATTTAGAAGAATTCACATCGGTTCGAATTCGACTTCATCTCCTTTTTTTAACTATTTTTTATAAATATAATGATTTATTAATAATTATAAACCTCTAATTGTAAAAAAAAATTTACAATAAATAATTCAATAATAACGATAAAAAAAAAATATACATACATATATATGAAAAAATCTCAGAAGTTATAAAATTTTACGTATTTTACATTTTTTTTAAATGTGTAAATGTAATTTAATAGGCGTTCAAGGAAGTCATGTGTAGTCGACATCAGATTTTTTTAAAATACGTTACTTCTCGAATTTAAACTATATTTATAAAGGATATCTTAATGAATAAGAATATTTTATTAAATTATTTGAGAATCCTTCAAATGTAGAAAAATGGCATTCTGCTTACCTGCTTTACCAAAGGATTACGTTATAGAGGAATATAGTTAACTGGTATTTCTAGTAGGATGTATACCTAATTTTATAATTAGGTCATTAAAAAATATAGTCCCATGCATAAAAATTAAAAAGAAAGAAGCTCTGATGTGAAACTAAACAAATTTAGCAAAGGTAATTTGAAACGGGATAGGTTCAGCAATATTAAATGTCGGGTAATTCTGGTTCGTCTATACATATTTTATTATAATTCAACCTTCCTTCCGGTCCAGTGGTTTTTTTGAGTTGAAACACATGAGTGCCCGACAGAATTTTCCATTTAAACATTAGTTGTAAAACCACAAAATCAGTTACTCGATACTTTTGTATAAAACAACTTCTCTATGTTCGAGGGTACATTAATCGAGAGCGAGGACAATGTGCCGGAAGTTTGGCTTCCGATCTGTATTTTTGATGTTATGTTCCATCTCACCACTCCTCCATCACCTTAAAATTATAGTGTTGTATATATATTAAATTAATTATTTATTAAATTTATAATATTAATCGATCGTAATTTATTTTTAATTATTTATAAACTTAGCACTGAATGAACAAAAATTAAAATTTTGTATAAGTACATATAAATTTCAATAGGTTAACACTCGATTAGAAAAAAAAAAACAGAGATAGAATTTTTTTTAAAATTACATAGGATGTAATAAACTGCTACAGAATAATCACGCACGCATACTGACGGAAATGGGTTGGTCAGTGATGTTAAAATATTTTTAGACTTCTCCACCCGTATAAATATTACTTTCCTTTTGATTTTCCGGTAGTTGTAATATAACAAAGGGAACGTACCGGTTTCTATAAAATAAAACTAGCACCCTTGCTAATTAAACCTTTGTTTTATGGTTCTGAGACAAGAAAATAAAGCAAAAATGTCATCTATAGATTTCTTCTGATATGTGACTCCATGTTGGTATCTTCTTTTTTATTACTTTCCCGTCTAGCGCTGTAGCTGTAGAAGGGAAAGTATTGTAATCGATCCAGTTTGTGCATATGCGGTTTTCATCGGATCTTGACGTTTAGACACCTTAGAAACCCGAAAAAATCGAATGGAAATTTTCCGGATGTTCGTATGTACATGTATGTGTTCGGTGTCTCATATCTTATATCTCCAGAACTACTGGATCGATTTTGACAAAACTTTGTTAGATTACTTCTGTATATGGAGCATTAATGCCATTAAAATTTTCAACTTAAAAGGTCAAGGGGGGAAGGCTGTAGACAAGGTCACCCTCAGTATCTCGAATTTTCGCCTAATTACGGTCTTATGTTTCTTAGGCACATTTGTTAACAATTAAAAAATAATATTTGCAAAAAAATTTTCAAAATCGCACCACCACTCCAAAAAATTCTCTTAACTAGTAGCTAAGTGGATATTCTGCATCAATAGTACCTCCTGTCACCGCAAGGAGCGCTAGTGTAGCAGTGACCTACAGCTGTTGTAGAAAAATATGTAAATAAAATGATAAATCACGTATTTTTAATTAAGTTGTGTGAGTATGCTGTGCATCAGAAAAAAAGTCGCATGATGGGAAAATCCTACAACTGTGTTGTCAGCTTTTTTATGTATGTATGTGTGTGTTTGTTTGTGTGTATGTGTGTGTGTGTGTGTGTGTGTGTGTGTGTGTGTGTGTGTGTGTGTGTGTGTGTGTGTGTGTGTGTGTGTGTGTGTGTGTGTGTGTGTGTGTGTGTGTGTGTGCGTGCGCGTGTGATTTTTTTTTTCAAAGCCATAAATAAATAAATATTACATTATACCATCGATCAACTTGTAGTGTCTTTAACAAGATCTACAAGTCAATGAAAATCTGATAGACAGTGCAATAGAAGCTGTTTGTATAAATATCAAATCGGCTTAATCAAAAGATATTTCTCCGAATATATAATTGAATCTTTAAACAAGCAGACCAACTTTCAAAAAAACCTTACTGCATTTGTGTAGTAAGGTTTTTTGTGCATAAGATGCGTTTGCACAGAACAAACTGTTACCGACTAATAAATTAACGATATAGAAAGTTTCGAAATCTTAATAACTAATTTAAAAACCCTAGTAAATGTAGAGATTTCAAGGGCATTCTGGCAGTTGACGTAGTTACATACCATATGATGTTGCTATTAGATGATTTTATAACACAAAAAAGAATTAGCAGAAGTAAAAAGGCATTGAATTTCTTCTTGAAGAATTTTGAGAAAAAAATTGTATGATGGTACAAAAAGTATCACGGAGTTCGTTACAACTTCGTCGGTAAGAAGCCACGAAGTCAACGAACTACGTTTACAGTTCTAAACATGACCTAACCTAACAGTAAAATGAAAAAGGGGAAAATTTAAACGTGAAAACTATATATTTCAGTTCAGCTGGATTAGTAATACAGAATACTTTCAAAAAATACCTCGAATTTTGTTAGACAACTTTTTTCCATTTGATGAACCGCGGGACTCGAATATGATATTTTATTCATTTTTTTAATGTACATTTACAAATCGCACCGCTAGATAGCAGTACATGATAATACTAGGTAGCGTACAAAAATTTGATAATGTACTACTTGAATAATAAATATAATGTACTTGAATTACATATTTGTACTACAGCTTGTTTTAATAGTAAATACTGTTATGTAAATGAAAGTACTGAAGACGAAACAACTTTTTAAATTCCCATCACTTCTTTAAAAAATAATAAAAGTATTAGTTTACAAAAGATTAAACTAGTTTTATTAAAAAATGAATAAATAAACAGAAATAAATTCGATTGGTAAAATCGAATTTAACGATAAAAATCAAGGGTTACACTTAAAAAGTAATAAATGCAATATTACATCACGGATTTTCGATTGGTAAAGCTCATTATACTAGTTTTATTAAAAAAGAAAAAATATGGTATGAAGTGAATGATATGATTATCAAACAAAAAAAATTCAATTTGTTTGTTCTAAGGCAATAAATTTTAATAATAAATCCATAAGATAACAATCAGTAATTCATAAAAAACGATAAGAGTCTCGCAAATTTTTACACGGATTTGAATACTAGATCGTGGATACCGGTGTTCTTTGATGGTTGGGTTTCAATTAACCACACATCTCAGGAATGGTCGAACTGAGAATGTACAAGACTACACTTCATTTACACTCATACATATCATCCTCATTCATCCTCTGAAGAATTATCTAAACGGTAGTTACCGGAGGCTAAACAGGAAAATGAAACAAGATATTTCTTCCGCTCAAAAAACAAAAATTTCTGTAACATAAATAAAACTGTTTTTAACAAAACGATACTGATATCAAAAAAGATAAGACACTACATTTCTATTATCAAAATCTGTTATTAATTTAGAATTTTCTTTGTAAAAAAATACATGTTAAATACGTTATATAGATGTTAAATATTTTACATCTAAAATATTTAACATCTATTATTGTAATAGACATACAATAATAGATAATAAACAATGTTTAAGCGTTCCATATTATAAACAAAAAATAAATAAAAATTTGTTACAAAACTCTTACCAGCCCGATTTCATTTATATATAATACATATCAAATTAACAGAAATAATACAATTCTTATTCCTGGTTTAATAAATGAAATCGGGCTGGTAAGAGTTTGGTTACCATTTTTTTTTTTTTTTTTTGCGTATTTTGTGGAACGCTTAAACGTTGTTTATTATCTATTATCTAATATTTATTGTTTATTACATATATTTAATATGTATTTTTTTTTTTAAAGAAAATTCTAAATTAATAACAGATTTTGATAATAGAAATGTACTGCCTTACCTTTTTTTTATACGAGTACAAGTTTGTTAAAAACAATTTTATTTATATAAAATAATTTTTTTTTTAGTAGAAGAAATGATATCTGCGAGACTCTTACCGTAAGGTTTACAATTTCATTGTAATTTTTTTTTGGATATAGATTTACAGAATATAAGTATTGTATAAAAATTCTATTACAAAAATTAATTTCGTTTTATTTGTTAAATTATAATTAGTTTTTAATACAACATTTTTATAATTGGATTTAATGCTGTATAAAAAAAATACATCCAAATATCCAACAT
The DNA here is from genome assembly GCF_047948215.1 of Lycorma delicatula. NCBI lineage: Eukaryota > Metazoa > Arthropoda > Insecta > Hemiptera > Fulgoridae > Lycorma > Lycorma delicatula. The sequence continues at coordinate 57,215,454 of NC_134462.1, forward strand.
GTTGAACAAATATTTAAATTATGGCTTAATAAAGTTTGTTTAATCAAAATAAATTACAACATCGAACACTTTTCATATTGCATTTGACTACTTAAATTAATAACAACTTAATCATAAATCAGTTATTAGTTTTTAGGCATATTGTTCGTTTTAGGCGTTTTGTTGCGTTTGTAGGTATTCTATAACATATCTCGAAATAAGGATTGCAGTGGAAAACTTAAAATGAGCGAATAAGTTCAATCTACGTAACGTCTTCAAAAATAATTTAGGTCGATATAACTGGAGTCTACTTTATAAATCGTACTACATTTATGTTAATCATAATTAATCCTTATGTCAATTTTTGCATGTTATAAGTTGTATCATATTATAATTTCATATAAATTATCGCGTTAAATATTATATCTATTATTATTATAAATATTATTTATCGTATCTTTTACAATTAAAATGATCTACTCCATTCGTATTCTACACTAGTGTTTGTAAAACTAAGGTATATATATATATATATATATATATATATATATATATACACTGTTTACTTTAAATTGATATGGTTTCACTTTTAAGATGTAGTGAGCTGCATTCCTATTGAAAAGGATTTCTCTATTCAGTCAGTACTTTTTCACAATCTCAACTGAATGATTTATTTACTAGTGACTAACGTTAATATGTTTTTCTATCCACTATTTCAAAAGTAGTTAAAATATAAATTATGTCCATTTTTTAAACGTATTTTATCGCAGTATATAAAATGAACATTATAGAACAACTGATAAAATGAATAAATAAAAGGTAAGTTTTATTTTATTAATTAGAGAATAAATATATTAATCAGTCTAAATGAATAAAATAATATCATTATAAGAGGAATAAACACGTTTAAAATTATAAGTCTTTTTGTTTTAATGTTAATTATTTAACTTTGTTGTTAGTTACGATCTACCCACGCAAAATATCTAACTATTAAAGGCAGAACACGTTGTAATCACATTTTCTAATCTTTATGAAACAAGTTCAATTATATTAAATTCTTTTGTTAAAATATTATAATTATCAACTTTAAAGGTTTTTCTTTTAAACTACTCTTAATAGATTAAATGTTCATCTAAAGTTGTAATAATATTTTTTTTTTTTTTTTAATTAGAAAATAGCTCACGGGGCTGTCTATTGGTTAACTTGTCATCGCAAATCAGTCTTTTAACAGCTGATTATTGAACTCGAAGGTGCTGAGATTCATATCCTAAAACGTTAGTTGCTTTTATGCAGATTTGAATACTAGACAGTGGATACCGGTGTACTCTGGTGGTTGGGGTTCAATTACCCACACTCTAAGGAACGGTCGGTCTGAGTCTATATAAGACTACACCTCATTTACATATCATCCTCATCTCATTGGACCGTCGGGGGTTGCTTATTGTTTACTACTTGAGCAGATAGTGACGTACACAATAGGAAAATAAAATTAGATTAAAAATAAGATTAGAAAATAAATCTTAGTAAGCATTTATCGCAACTGCTATCGATAATATGCTTTTGAATTTGTTGCAGTGGACTGTACACAAGTTTAATTTCTGCTAGACTCAAATGGGACTGATATTTTTTCACTTATATTATTCGTAATAAATAGAAAGATATTTTATTGTCAGAGGTCGTTTACAGATGTAGAATTCTTTAACCTGAAATTCGTTTTGGAAAACTTTTAGTAATATTTTTTTAATGGAAACAGAATACGTTTGCAGCCCTTAACAGGAACTAATTTCCATCAGATTAAAAAATATAATAATATGTATTTTTCCAAGAACAGAAATAACACCACAAAAGTAGATTGTTCTTCTTTCCTTCATACATCTACAGCTCCTTAAGTATTTAAATAACATTGATAAAATTATGTAATTGAAAAGGTACATCATTTTTACTTAAATAACTGTTTAACTTGTTTTTTTAACAAAGTTATAGATTTTTTGAAAATATAATAATTTATCAAATAATTACTTAATGTGATATTTTTAGAACGGAACATTTTTTTTTTTGAACTGATAGATTTCTAGATAGCTAATAAATTTAACTGAAATTGTTTCGTAAATACTGGTGAAAATTAAAAATTTGAGCTTATCTCGATAACTTTAACAATAAAAGATTTCAAATTAAAAATCTATAAATCAAGTTACGATATTAAAATTTTTCATTTAAAAATTTCAATTTTATTATCAATTACTTATTAAAAAAAAAAGATACTTAGAAAAATTCAGCGAGCAAAATAAATTTAGATAAATCTAAATGTATAATTACAAAATAATAATAGAGTATTTTAAAATTATTATTACTTTTATTTATTTAAAGTTATTTTATGTTATTTAAATTTGGATCATCAATTGTCGTAATTCGTTATTTAGAAGTAGTTTTTAGTTTTTTCAGTCTGATATTATTTAAAACAAAATGTACTTTGAAAAATGCCAATGAACTTGATTCGTTTTGTTTCTTTTTTTTGTTACTAACTGCTTCTCCTCGTGCAGAAAATTATTATAATTTGGTTCTATAAGAGGAAGATCATTAAATGAAACAGCATGCAATATGACGTAAAGTTATTATATGAAACATTACAATTCGTTTTTTCGGTACAGAGATATGATTTTTTCTACTCTCTCTGTCTGTGTGTGTGTGTGTGTGTGTGTGTGTGTGTGTGTGTGTGTGTGTGTGTGTGTGTGTGTGTGTGTGTGTGTGTGTGTGTGTGTGTGTGTGTGTGTGTGTGTGTGTGTGTGTGTGTGTGTGTGTGTGTGTGTGTGTGTGTGTGTGTGTGTGTGTGTGTGTGTGTGTGTGTGTGTGTGTGTGTGTGTGTGTGTGTGTGTGTGTGTGTGTTAGTGTGTGTGCGTTTTTGTGTGTTAGATATATTTCCAATAATTAAAACATTAAACATAATAATCAGCGAAGTAAAATAAGTACTGTAGGCATGAAAGCCATTATTTTAGACGCAAGTTCGTGGACCATTTTTAGAGTGACATTTGGTTGTAAATACTAACCACAAATGTTGAGACTTTGGATTGACATCAACCAGATATAGAACGTATTTTAAATTATCTCTCACACTACAAATTATCTTTGAACTTTTCAATCACTAATCCTGCCAATATTTTTTTAAATGCAAAAAAAACGGAATTTATCACCAGTTCATTGAAATATTTGGAGAACGAATAATAAACGGAGCAAATATTTAGAAAAGGCATTGATTATTCAAAAAAGAATAACTTGCCTGTTCAAACAGGCATCTTCAACAATGAAGATACCGGCTTGAAGATGTCTTATTCCAAACTGAAGATGCCTTGCCTGAAAAATTCAAGCGACAGTTTTCTGGAATCGGAAAAGGGTTTGTTTGATTAATTAGCTGCCTTGTGGATAAACCATCAACGCAGAAGGTACTGAGTAAACTTAAAAAGTTACGGAATTTTCTGTACACACCGTCGTAGTATCCTTATTAAGAATCTGTGCCTGGTCCATAATAACACGCGTCGTTCAAAACACTTTAAAACAATCGTAAAATTTTTATTGGAACCATCAAGGTGGACCTGTACAGTTTGGATCCAATGGAATCTAACCTTCATATTTCCCTGAAACTAAACGAATTTTTAATTTTTTTTAAGGGCAAAGCACATGCAAACCGATGACGATGTTAATCAAACTATCACCAACATTTTAAGGAATAGATGGAATTTTTTTAACAAGGGATCATCAAGAACATTTCCTAATCTAAAAGATCCTTGGATAACAACTGAATAATGTTAAAAAATAGATTAAGATAAACCATCATTGTAAAAAAAAGTTTTTGATTTACAATAAGCTGTTATCAGTTAATGGCAAAAGGATTCTTACTCTCGCATTTGACTTCTTACCACCGAAGTGTTATTTTATCCTACAAGACTATCTTATCAAAAGTTTAACTATATTTTATAAAATTAAGAAGTAAGAAATTAAAGACTGAAAATTTCAATATTACTGAAAACTTAAATATGGGAAATCTGCTTAAACCCATTTTGCGAACAATTAATTACTTGTCGTTAAGTAAAAATCTAATTAAATTACACATAACTCTGTTTTTATTTGATAAATTAATACCAGATAAAATTTTATTATTAATATCATCGAATTGTAACCTAAATATACATCATTGATTTTTTTTACGTTAATCAAGTATAATAAACAATCTATTAGATCACTGATATATGTAAAAGATAAGAGCGCGAGTAGGTGCGTGTTGCTACATCAGAATCACACGATTTTATGTTTATATTTCATGAATTTCTAATTAAACTTTTAATCAATACATTGTATGGTAGGGATACTCGGACCTATATGTTATTCCTCCTTTTTATTTTTTATTTTTTTTTTTTTTGAGAGAGAGAGAGAGAGAGAAACGAATTTAGGTTATCCTTATTTGATTTTGCTGAATGTAAAAGTAAAAATCATAAAATTTGAATTTATCGTTAATTTTTTTAAAAAAACCTATAAAATATGTTTCAATTGTCGGTTGTAAATACATTTAGTAATCCTGAATAACTATCAAAATTACTTAAGTGTGTGTATGTGTATGTATATATATATATATATGTGCGTGTATGTGTTTGTATCTCTCTCTCTTTGTGTGTGTAACCTCAAACAAATATTTGTAGCCCAATTATAGTTTATAGTTCATTATGAATTACTGTTGTTAATTAAACCCCAACGACCTAACTTACGTTGTCGATTATCAACAATCAATAAGTTAAAATATAAATTAACAAATCAAGTTTCAGATACGAATATATAAATCTTTTCTGCCTTTGAATCTGAGACCTTTTACTCGAACTTTACAGAAAGATGATTAACAGCAGTAACTGAAAAAATAAAAAAACATTGCTTGTTGGGTATTTTTAAGTTGAACACTCACAACAAAATTGAGTTAAAGACTAAATTTCTACTTTTCCGTCTAGCGTTATAGCAGAGCTAGAGTTTTAGAAGGGAAACTATTGTAATCGGTCCTATTTGGGCACATCCGGCTTTCACCGAATCTTGGCGTTTTGACACCTAAGGAACACAAAAAACCAAAAACCAGATGGAAATTTCAATCATCTTATATCTCCAGAACCACCGGACCGATTTAAACCAAACTTAGTCAGATTGCTTCTTTATATGGGGCATAGATGCTATTAAAAGGTCAAGGGAGCTAAAGCTGTGCAGCAAGGTCATACTCAGTATCTCGAGATTTCGTCTAATTAAGGTTTTATTTTTCTTAGGTACATTTTTTAACAATTAAAAAATAATATTTGCAAAATAAATTTTAAAATCACAACCCCACCCCAAATATACTCTAAACTAGCGGCTAAATGGGTATACTACATCAATAGTACCCGCTGTTACCACGCGGAACGGTAGTATAGCAATAACGTACAGCTGTTGTCAGACAACATAGCTGTCTGCTACGTTGTAACGTTACAGGTGAGCGATAGCATTAAATAAATGAATAATATTTAAAGTGTAGAAAAGAAACTCGTCTTGCTGGGTTTCAAACTTTGACTCCCACTTTGGGGTTCGCGAAAAAAGTAACAAACATGGTCGTGTGAGATATCAATTTGTACATTTTCAAGGGTGCTGAAAACGATTTTAATATTTAAAGTTGAAATAGAAAAATATCATATTTAAATAAAATGATAAATATCTTAAATTATGTGTGTAAGCCGTGCATCAGAAAAAAGCCGAGTGACAGTTGTAGGAAAAGTCCTACAACTACATTGTCAGCTTTTTAATTTGTCTTTTTGTTCTCGGTCTTAAATATTCAAAGGCTGGTACTTAAAATTTTATTTAATTATTCTTCATACATTAATTTTAATACAACATGGTACTTGTGCACGGAGAGTATCTACCATATTTTTTTTTTAAGTCTAATTCTAAAATCATTGTTAAGAGATTTGGTTTTTAAACTTCTCTTCAGATTCTGTTTTGTTTCCTTTACCAAAAACCATTTCTAATATAGACTAAACTTTGATCTGATGAAACATTGTAGCCCCTGTATACTTTCTGCTGAACCCAGGACAAAGTAGGAGACTTTAATTTTAAGAGTACGCAATCACTAATATATTTAAAACCTGCAGAGCTCGCTTCGCTCGCCAATCCCGTCTACGGAGAGGACTCCGCTCCCTGACCCCCGCACTATTCCTTATACTCATGATTGTGAGAATAATACTGACAAATAAAAATAAAAATTATTCAGGCTTCATAGAAACCTGAAAAAGAAAGTAAATAACAAAAGACAGAATAATAGTAGCTACGGTAACTAAACTACTCATACACACAACTTTGACGACGAAAAATTCGTAACTTATTCTTTTGCCACGGATGCAAAGATTTAATATTGAAGTAAAAATATTAATTTTTTTTTCTTAATGAATATTCTTAATTTACAACTTCACTCTCCTTGGGGGCGAAGAAATAATAAATATTTTTAATATTTTAACCTTCAAATGAGTTAGGCCTTGGTATGTGGCTTAAAACCTTCCATGGTACAATATGAATGTATTCTGAAAATTTGAAAGCAATCGATCGGTTGGTTCTTCGAGATGAATTATCTAAAATCCTTCTCAGTTATGCCTAGAAACGTGGGTAAAAATTTAGTTGCGATTGATCGAGTAGATTTTTTGTTTATCCCGTACAAACAAAAACCTTCTTTCGTCTTTTTATAATTGTATATATATTTCTTTAATTAAAAGAAATTTGTATTTTAACTTTTTTAAATAACTAAATTATATATAATATTTATAATTATCTTATTATTACAAAAAGTACAGTAAAATTAATTCATTAGGAAATAAAAAATGTATAACAAGCCAAATGATTACTTTCACAACCGTTATTTTATTACAAACACAATAATCGATTTAATTAGAATCACTGGAGGACGAGTTAAAGTAACTAAATTTAGCAGTCAGTTAAAATCATTAAAATTAAATTAAAGATGAATCATCGTATTTGTGTTACCAACGAATAAATTAATTTAGTGAAATAATAAAAATAAATGTTATTGAAGTAAACTAATCTTTTATTATAGAATTTATTGATTTAAAAAACATTATGAATTTTATATACTTGAAAAAGCTATATAAAATTATAAGGAAATGACTGAATAATAAATGCGTTCGAAACATTTTCACAAGAAAATGTTTTATTTTTCTTTATGAAACAAAAAAAAAAAATAGATACACACGATTACGCACAAGGAACTACAGATTAGCAACACTTTCAGTAACTTTCACTGATATAGACTTATAATTATAAAATATTATAACAAAAAGTAATTAATTAATCACTTATTTATGTTGTAAAGAATGTTTAAATAGAACTATAGATAATAAAAAAATAATGAAATTGCGTTAAAATACCCCAGTCGTAATCTATTCAGTAACATTTTTTCTAATATTTCTAACTCTTTAGACACATAGGAGAAGTATAGGTCGATGTAAAATTTCACTTAATTATTATAAAATTACGGATTTTTTCGGCAGGAATAAAGTCTATTTTTAGGGATGGATAATACAAAACTAATAGAATTGGAAAAAGTAGCATAAATCTGAATTTCAATTTGATCTTGAACAATGACGCACATAAAAATTAACCATATTTCATTTTATAAAATGATCATGTTTCACATAAAGAGTTTTTGAACTGTTTTTTTTTTAAAAAAAAACATAAAATTATATTTTTTTTGGAATTTTTTCGGTTGTACGTATAAAAATAAAGTTTTAATAATAATTATCAAGTAATATAATATTTAATTTCAATAAATGAATTATAATAAAGAACTGAACGCAAGATCATTCTTCGTAAACGTAATTACGGAAATTAACATTTTCTGTGCTATTTCAAAATTTTCTTATAAACGATGACTTGAACAAAGTTTTATCGCGAAAAAATTTTATCGTAACTTTCCCGGGAAGTCGCAGGGAAAGTTATACCGAGGGAGAAGCCCTCAATATCCTAACATGCAGGCTACACCCTGCACAGAATACTTCTTAGAAGGAAAATTAAGAAGAACAACAAATGTTAGTATGTAAATAAAGAACTGTGTAAACTCTTTGAGTAAAATTTTGAAATATGGCACCCATTATGACCGTATTATAAGTGAGAAATTGTAATCAAGATTAAAAATACACCAATGACCCGTATTCAAAAATCATCGTTCTAAATTTCATAAAATTCTGTAAATCCAGTCTGAAGATATCAAAAAAGACAACTGACGAAAAAAGCAATAAAACAAAATTAGACTTATCAACCCCCATCGCTGAATGAAATTGCTCTTCAAATACATAGCCAAAGTGACATACTTACGTAATGGAATCATCTAATTAATAAAAGATTGTGCGTTTGACTTCAGGATCTAAAAAAATAAAAAAGAAGTTTTGCCTCCACCTTTTTATGTTTGAATTACACCAAACATCTCGAAAAGTAATTTAGCTATATCTAAGGATCATTAAATAAAGTAAAAAATTTCGCTACCCTACGTGTAAAATTTTGAGATACGGTTCGTATCTCCCGGCCCCTTTCATCAATTTCATCCAAACAAGTCCATCAGGTCTGGAGGTAACAAGAAAAACCACTCCAACATACTTTCATCTGGAATTTTACAATACTAAAATAATGTTTTTTAGTTTGAAACTAGAAAACAGGCAGTCCTACGGCGCGACGCGAAAATGTTACATGGTTTATGTTTTATTTTTCATAATTTTGTGAAATGTTTTTGCCAGCTGTAACTAAATGTTCATGAATTTACCGTACTAACAACAACAAAAACTTTTACAACGTAAAGCTTTAAATCCTGAACATTTTTAGCCGTTTCTTAAGTTGTGATTTTTTAACACAGCTGTAACCCCAATTTTTTCCTTTTTCCAATGTTTTCTAAAACACAAATATAATTTTAGATAAATATTTATAAACTAAATTTAAGTAATAAAAACATTACAACAGCAAAAAAATCAAAATGAAGAAAAATAATGACAAAAAATTGAACTAGTAATTATATATTAAATTGTATTGTGTTCTATAAACAGTACGTTATTTACTTTATCATTATTTATTCTATACTTACTTTTATAAAAACTCAAAAAAACTTATGCCTACAATAGTTTTATTTTTAACATAGTGTAAAAAAATATAACTACAATAACTGTATAACTGTATACAGTATATACTGTACATGTACAACAACTGTTGTATACATTAACAACTGTTAATGTAAACAATGTACTGTTGTATAATACAATTTATTATTCAGTTGTTAGTTCAATTTTTTCCGCTAGATGGTGCTTCATTCAAAATTAAAATCTGAGCACAAAAACAAAAAAGCAACGCATTTCATACGAACGAAAGCCATAACGTAGGATCTGCAATAACTCCGGCATGTAAAATTTGACTCGGTATACTTTCCCTAGTATGTTGACTGTACAGCTATAATATACGAGTATTTAACAACATAGCTGGTAATGTACGAGTAAAAATATAATGCACATAATATAATTGTATAAAAAATTATATTATTTAGTTTTGTATTGAAAATTTTCTATAAGTTATCGTTTTCAAAAAAAAAAATTAATTTATATAAATTCAGATTTTCGCAATTTTTCACGATACTTTTTTATATCTTTTAGTGATTTTAAAAGTCATGTAGATAATGTTACTTACAGGATGCAGATGAAGATTGATACTTGATTTATAAAATTTTAAAACTATAATTTTGTAAAATAAATATTCTCATAAATTATAGTTATTTATTTTTTCAAATAATATTTTAAATTTGACAAACCTCTCATAAATCAAAGTTCTCAAAAACAACAAAAATTAAATTTTTATTTCTAATAATATAGTATATGTAATAATTTTCTATTTTATGATTTTAATTATTTCATTTAGAGCTACAGATAGCAAAGTTTATAGTATTTAAATATTCTTAATTGAATCGTAGAATACTTCCAGCTGAAAAAATAATTATAATAAATAAACCAGTACTGATGATGTCAATATAATTTAGTTGACATTAACATTATATTATTTTATATAGTAAAATAATATAAATTTTATATATTAGAGTAATTGTGATAAAATTTAAATAGTTTACGTACAATTATAATAGTGTTACCCACCGGGTTAGTCTTGTGGTAAACGCGTCTTCGCAAATCAACCGATTTCGAAGTCGAGAGTTCCAATGTCCAAATCGTAGTTAAGACACTTATTTTTAAACGGATTTGAAAACTAGATCGTAAATACCGGTGTTCTTTGGTGGTTGGGTTTCAATTAACCATACATCTCAGAAATGGTAGACCTGAGACTGTACTATAATTCACTTACACTCATATATGTCATGCTCACTCATCCTCTGAAGTAATACCTGACGGTGATTTCCGGAGGCTAAACAGGATAAAAAAATTGTAATAGGGTTGAATGTAACATGAATTCAGTTCAAAATAAAATTATAATTGTATCAATAAATTTTGAAATTAGGAGAAAAAATTTCACATTCATATAAAAACAAAAGGAAATTTTATTTTTTGTTAAAGTAGGCGTATAACAAGAATTTATAACCGTGTACGTAACAAAAAATTCTACAAAAATGGATATATTTCTCTGACATATTAACAATTAATCAACAAACAAGGCTGCTAAGACTTTTTTTATTGTGTCAGCAGAATTATTTTATCTATAAAAAATAATAGCATATTTGACCCAAAAGAGAAAAGGATCATGTACTTATTTACCCGTAACACAATACTGACCTAATTTTTTTTTTAAAGCTTTATTGATCAACAAGTATTTTTTTTAATCTTATACAAAATAACTTTTAATTACAACCTAAAAAAGGGAAAACAAACAAGAAAAGAAATTAGGTCAAAGTTCTTAAAGGTTTTAATCATCTTTTACTTCCTAAAAGCACAAAGGGTGAACGAATTGATAGTAGATTGTTTGAAAGAAGATCGAAAATAACTTGTCAAGAATTAAGTAACAAAAGATATCTACTGGCCCATAATACCGGTGAAAGCAAAAGACGTAATAATAATAATTATAGAAAAGTTAAAAAGACGTCTAATGTTAATAGATATCGAACAAGGTACATTACTAATAATAATTAATCAAAGAAAAAGTAAGTGTAGTCAAGTTAATAATAGATGATCAATTGTTTAAAAACAATAGTTATGTAGGTATAAGATTTTTTTTCTTTTACTTAATGAACTAAAATTGATGTAAAAATTTAAAATATATATTTCTTATTTCCTTTTTCTCCTGCACCTTTTTACTCGACCAACATTTCCTTTGCGTCACCTAGATTATTCTCAGTTCAAGTTTATATTCTTTGAAATCCAGATAGATTATATCAACTAATAAAAGGTAAGCACATTTAGTATAATATTTTAACGATTCTTATAAGTTAATACTATACTAAAATACAGTATTATCCACAATATTTGTTATCCATAAATAAGTACAGGTATGCAAAAAAAAAATTAATTTTATAAGTTAGGAAACAAGTAGAATTTTAAAATATTTGATGTCATAAATGTATAGTTAGTAATAATATGAATTTATTTAAATTAGAAATAAACTTCTATTATTAAAATAATGTGCATTAAAACAATCAATAAAATAGATTTTTAAAAAATAAGAGAGAGTTTAAATGTTCCCTAGAAATGTTAATGTTAATAATAATCTTAAATTTTGACTTTTTTAAATCGGCTCCAAATGAAGGGTTTCTAAATTTTTAATAATTTTTAATTTTTAATTTGTAATCAGCTTCAAAAAGGTTAAATTTAAATAAAAAATAAAGAATACCTTTATTTAACAGTGTTTTTTTTTTTTGAAGTGCTTTTAGGTAGATTTCATAAGAAAACTCCTATTGTAACGGGTACTATGATTCAACTTCCAGAAAATTTCGACATATTTCACATTCCCCAGACCCCAAAACCACCGTCAGTTCAAAGGTTTATAAATATATATATATATATATATATATATATATATATATATATATATATATATATATTTAAATTTCTTGTGGATTCGATAACTGTCGTAATTTTGTGCCAATTACTTTCAACTTGAAACATAAAATATAACGACCCAAAATCTCGGTCGAGTTCGTTAATGGGAAAAATCGGAACATGGAGGTGGAAATAGGAGGGCTTTTTCGAAAAAACAAAATATGGCTATAACTTTCTTATTAAGTAAAATATCGAATTCTTTAAAGTTCATATCATTCTTTGGATAAGGGCCTAAAACTTATGTAAGTAAAGGTTTTTGCTATCACCAAGCGTTGGCCCATGGGGGTGGAAAAAATTGGGTTTCAAAGACAAAAAAAATCATACCTCCCTTAATAGGCACGGTATCGAATCTGTTTAAAGTGGTCGTTAGTCCCCTAAACATTACCTAAAACCTTTGTCTGAAACAAGTTTTGATATGACCAATCCTTATGGCAAGGGATGACCAAAATGTTGGTGGAATTGTAAGATGGGGCTTGTTTCATATGCTAAACATATGAAATTTTTTTTTCATGCAACCATTGTCAAATTGAGTAAATTTGAAGTTTTTCTTAACTTTAAGGTGGAAATCTTTTTTATCTCCTACTTAGCACCGGTAAAATCTCCCTCCGTCTTCCGGCGTGCCAAAGGGTTTTTTTTTATAAGTTTACTTTACTTAAATTATTTTTTCTTATGATACTTAATATAAACATGCTGAAATCAATATCAATAACTAATTAATAAAAAAATTAATTATAAATTTATTGTATCTACAATAGGTAATGATTAAAAGTCTTTATTTATAAAAGATAGATTACTAAGATTTGATTCTTTAACAAAAATTTAATTATCGCTTCAATAAAAACAAGAAAGCGAATTTGTTTCAAGAGTAGTAGTTAATTTGGCAATGAAATATTAAAATTTAAAAAAAACTTTCGCAATTTAAATTATAATTTCAAAAATTACTATTTTAATCACCCTGTTGGTTTGCATGCATGCAACGTTCGTACAATATTATAGCTAACAATCGGTCAGCGCACGACCGTCCTTGACACTACCTCTTCACCCTTTTCTAATGCTTTAACTGATGTAACAATGTATAAAAAAAAACTTGTTAGACTTGCGTTTTTATTTACTCGAATTAAAGGAAAACTTTAATAATTAATTTTTTGTTACAATTTTACCATTGTCCCTAAGTATAGCTGTTTCTATAATTCGTCTTTAATTTAGCAGAAAATATTCATAGTTTTTTTTTGAAGTTATACTTTTTATATAGTTTTTAACGGAACGATACAAGTAAAATAAATGGAGAATTTCCAGATATGGATTTATGAGAGCATAGCCTACTCAAGGTTCCTCGGTCAGATTGCGTTACAAATGCAGATCGTGTATTAAATAGGTTGAATAAAAACCAGAAACGTGAAAATCAGAAAATAATAAAGTTGGAGTATAAAAATAATATTAAATATTCAGTGAATAATAAACATTATTCTGTCAAAAATACTCATGGTCGTAGCGGCAGAATGGAAAATTTGAATTAAAAAAACAAAGATTATGACTATTATCTTTCTTAAATCTAATTGCTACATTAATAAATTATACAGGCTGTCGTCCCATATAAAACGCAACCCATCAATCACTCATCCATGACATTTCTAAAGTCAAGCTTACTCCCCTACTCGTTACTGAAATGTACTCGTCCAACATCTGAATATCGCGGCGACGCAATAGAACACTACCGGTAGTAACAACAATGCAATCATAACGTTCAGTGTATTGCTAGAGACAAGATGGTGTTTTCGCAAGATGAACGTGTTTTCATTGTCGAGTCGTACTTTAGTACGAAATCAGTGGTTGCAGTGCAAGATTTGTTTCGCCATAAGTACCCAGATAAACCAGCTTCTAACAAAACATCAGTATTAAGGTTAGTTGCAAAATTTAGAGAGACCGGTTCTGTTAATAACAAGGAACACAAAAGATCTGCGTCAGTGTTGAATACAGATATAGTCACTGAAATCAAAGACCGATTACTCGCCTCACCAAATAAATCGTACAGACGTTTGTCTGCTGAAATTAATTTGTCTAAATCAACTGTTCATCGGGCGACCAAACAGTTAAAATTACGACCTTATCGCATTCAAACGGTTTATCGATTTCTTGAGCCCGACAAAGAAAACCGGCTACAATATTGTCAACGGTTCCGTCATTTCTGCGTGAGGAAATTAATGTTATGGATTCATTATTTTTCACAGATGAAGCACGGTTTCATTTGGATGGCTACGTAAACAGCCAAAACAGTAGAATTTGGAGTGCTGAAAATCCCCACGTTTATCACGAAAAACAATTACACCCGCAGAAGTTGGGCGTGTGGTGCGCGATATCGCGGAAGAAAATAATAGGTCCTATTTTTTTGGAGTACACCATTAATGCAGAACGATATATGGATATTTTATTTCAGTTGATCGCACTCTTGGAAGAGGAAGACAGACACTGCTGGCTACAACATGACGGTGCGACATCGCACTACGCAGGTTCAACTTCTGATTTCGTCGAGGAATTCTTTGGTAATCGTGTTATCGGTCGAGGCTTGTGGCCACCAAGATCTCCAGATTTGACTGCGGCAGATTTCTTTCTATGGGGTTACCTCAAAGAAAAAGCCTACAGCAACAAACCACGAACACTTGAACAATTGAAAGTCAATATTGAACAAGCTGTATTAAATATCCAGCCAAAAACTTTGAAAAAAGTTGCAAGAAACGCTGTAAAAAGAATTGAAGCTTGCATTCAAGAAGATGGCGGCCACTTCCAACATTTACTCTAAACGTAAGGTAATGGATGGTAATAATAAAAATTACATTTACATTTATACATAATTTTTTATTATTTCAATACCTACCAATATAAGGTTGGGTTGCGTTTTATATGGGACACTGTATAAAAACATCAAATTACTCGTAGAATTAGCTATTGGATCGTACTATTAAGAAAATCAAATAAAATCCAGTTCCTGTTATTAACTTCAAATTTTGCAAGAAATTACTAGGTAGTCATCGAACAGTATTTCTAAATAAATTCTTATCAATAACTTATGAATTTTTAAGAAACTATTATCATAACAAGTCACCAGAAGATAATACAAAAAAATGTAATAATGAAATATCTGAAATAAGTAATAAGTTATACCTGTAATTACAAATAATTTTTATAATAAGACTGACCTGGCAATGCTTCTCTACTGAAAGTTTGATAAAACATAAGAAAGAATATTACGGAACTTCACAAAATTTAACCTTTTCTTTTTTCCCTTTTACCCTTTCTCCCTTTTCCCAATTCCCCTTTTCCCTTTCCTCCCCCATTTTTTCCCTTTCCCCTTTTATTTTTCTCCTTTCCAATTCCTTTTTCCATTCTTCCATTTTTACTTTCTTCCCTTTTTCGATTTTTCCCTATTTCCGTTTTCGATTTTTCCCTTTCTTCCTTTCTCCCCGCGCGTAAATCGCTCCAGTAGTTTTTTAGTCTATTGCGGACACACATATCGGAAACACTGAAATAGAATCGTAAAATATTTAATATAGCGTGTGCAGCTTTTACGTCCAAAAAAAACATGTTTTTACCTCTCACAGGCGTATTCGAATGCAACGGGTGTAAAAATTTCAAAGTAATCGGTGAAGAACTTTCGGAGTTTACGATTTTTTAACAAACGAACATTTACATTTTTATTTATATAGATTTACTCATTTCAACCCGTCATATTGAAACACTTACAGGTGAAATTATCGTAAAAATTATAGGTTTTTAAAATATTTCACTAATCATAAATACCTTTTATAATTACTTTAAAATAAATTTTACTAAGTGTACTATTATTATAATCAAAGTAATAATAAAAGTTATTTTTCTGCACGATTAGGATTTTTTTTTATTTATACTACTGGAGCCAGACGAAATATTTCCGAATGCGAAGTTCAAGAAACTTATTGGATTATATATATATATATATATATATATATATGTGTGTGTGTGTGTGTGTGTGTGCCTGTGCCTGTGTAATAAATTACTGACAATTTTATAATTAATTATTGTCGTGACGAACGATAATTTAGGATTCATAAGCCGAAGTTCCAACACGTACAGACTATTAACTTACGATAACGGCGTACTCATTTGTTACATGTTCCACAGTAACCGTCAGATCACGATGTGATCACTTCAACAATTGTAATTCACAGGTAATATTACCAATTGTTATAAAGTTTATTTGTGTTATGCAAACAGTCAAATGTTTGTTATTTAAAAATGAAATTTAATCAGAATATTATGTTTATATTACTTTCCCGTCTAGACAGCGCTATAGCTGTAGAAGGGAAATAATTGTAAAATGTCCAGTTTGGGCAAATGCGGTTTTCACCGGATCTTTACGTTTGACACGTAAGAATCCAAAAACATCGCATCTTCGCAAATCAGCGTAGAACGCGTCTTCGCAAATCAGGTGATTTCGAAGTCAAGAGTTCCAACGTTCAAATCCTCATAAAGGTAGTTTCTTTTATACGAATTTGAATGCTAAATCGTGAATACCGATGTTGTTTGGTGGTTGGGTTTTAATTAACCACACATCTCAGAAAATGGTCAACCTGAGACTGTACAAGACTACACTTCACTTACACTCATACATATCACCCTCATTCATTCTCTGAAGTAATATCTGACGTTGATTCCCGGAGAATAAACAGGAAAAAAGGTTTTTGTCGTTCATGCGCAATCACAGAAAAACAGTAGAATAAACAAAAATTGAAATAAAAAACTCTTTAAATATCTTTATTACTTTTTTTATTTATGCAGAACCAAGATAACACGAAAATGAAACGTATCTTTTACTGTAATTATTTATAATGGTAGCTTTAATATTTATAAAATACGTAGATAGCACTTGCTCCGAAAATGTTACTGCAATCCGCTACTAACGAATTCTCAGTACAGAATTAGTTAATAGAATGTTTCATTTCTATTAAACAGCAAATATCTCGCGTAAAAACTTACCTGATTTTGATAAATTAAATACCACAATTAAATTTTATTATTTTTTTCTAAACTTCACTGGCAATTATAGATATTTACATGATATCCATAATTAACTATTCCAGAACGTGATTCAGACAGCGAATATTGTTCACTCGCATTCTAAATTTTACTGCTCATCCGATAACAGTATTATCTAGATAAATTTACATTTAAAATCTTCCTCAAATTTCTATAAATGCACTAATTTAAAGAACCGTTCAGATCGGTCCGGAAGTTTTAGTTTTAAAAGATATTCTTTTCACAAGTTCACATTCTTTTGAACTGATAATTTTCAGTTCAAATAATAATACATGCACATTAACATACAAATTTACTCACTAGCATTTGATTGCTCACCACGATTAACATATCACATGAGCATTGCTAGAATGCATAGCAGGTAAAATACGATAGTTTAAACCATTCCTTTAATGTGCATTTTTTGTATAATTTTTTTTTTATTACTAAGAAAAATCATATTTTAGTCCACCCCGACAAATATATATATAATTTATTTATATGCCTCATAAATATAAAATATATGTAGGAGACAACAGTGGTGAGAGAACCTATCACTCAGCAGAAATCCACACGATGATGTATAGAATGTCCAGGCAGTTTTTAACTGACCTCACCCGTAGGGGAAGTCACCCATCATGTGACGTTTCCGGTCTCTACGCCATCCCCTCCGTACCTAGCCCTGATCGGCTTTACCAGAGGTCATCTTCAAAAACCTCAGCGATTGACGCATTTCAGTCTCGCCTCGGTCAGAATACCACCGATGCGAATGCCATAAGCGACATTCCCGTCGGTGTACTACTAACTAAGGTGAACTCGTGGAAAACAAAACACACCTCAATTGAAGTCTTAAACAAGACTGAATTACTTAAACGTCGAGTGAAGCAACTGAAATCTACCTACCCAAATAGGTAAAAGTGAGTTCGACACACAACTCGACAACAAAAACAAAACAAAGAAACAAAGGAAGCCCAGTCAGGGAAGTTTCAGAGAAATTTCTCTTTTTTTATATTTCTTTTGTATTTTTGGTGGTTCTTTTATATTTTGCCCTACACCCCTTCTGTAATTCTTTCTTTAGCAAGGAAAATCAGAAGTTTTTTACCACAATTTAGGACTAATTTAGGACATAAAAATAAACACTTAAGTTCATGTGGCCAAATACCCTATACAGCTTCATTTTCTATGTCAGCCATTTTGTGTTTTTTCAATAAACATGTATATCTTAAGAAATATTGAGGTATTTTAATGATATCTGATGTACATGTACCCAACAATATCCTCTAAAAATAAATAAATCTGAAAATGTTACCTTTGGAAATTCCAAAATTAGCAATTTAATTTTTAACCAGCTCCGTAAGTATCAGTTTTATCGAATTGCGTTTTATTTGGGAAAAAAATGTATCAATCCTACCAACTTATACACAAAGCCGACAGATCTTGAGTACTTAAACATTAAATTTTATTAGAATATGTAAATCCGTTCTTAAGATATAAATTTTTATTGAAAAAGACGAACAATTCATTACAATGAAGCAAAATACGTTTGTTTCATTACTTGAAATGAACAATTCCCATTAAAGCAAAATTCTTCAAATTATGAAGAATTCTGCCACATAAACCTTTTCTATTATTTTGATGCCCTGAATAAACTTCTTAAGTTTGGCCAGCCAACTCCCGGACTAACCTGTATAGAAGGTAAATTAATTCAAAAACTAATGTATAAGATTATAAAAATTAAAATGCGTTTAAGTACTCGTATTTAAATTCAAAACGAAGCATCTGAAGTGTAAGAGACAATAATAAGTTTGGTTTCTTTGTATGTAATGATTTTTCATTACACAACCAATTCCTGTAGATTCAGAGTGAAAGGTGTCTTATAATTACTCAATATCACCTATATTTCGTGGGCTTGACACGTTGATTGTAAGTACATTTAATAAAGAAGGCGTTGAAGTTTTGCATGGGATATTTGCTATTCTTCATAACAATATACTTTTTTCTTTCCTGGGCGTTCAACGAGGTGTCGTTATCAACGCCCAGACTCAAAATTATTTTAGTAAATAATTAAAAACTATCAATTAAAATTTACCTTAGAAATTTAAAGGATGTAAAACCTCTATGTGATATGCATAATAAATATAACGATAAGTTCGAAATAAAACCAAAATAAAAAAAATATCATTTTAAGGAATTGAAGTAAAGTATCTATCATAATAATATGGCACTTATAATAGAAAATATATACATTTGTAATAAAATTATTATAAAGTAAAACAAAGAACATTAATCAAGAAATTGAATTAAAGGTAGTAGAGTGGTAAATTGAGTTACGCGAAATCGAGATTTTATTTTTTTACTCAATTATAAATTTAGTATCCTTAAAAAATATGATAAAAGAAATTTCAAATAAAACAGACATACACTTAAAGTTAGATAATTCATTGAAATTCAATAATAGAAAACACTTGACAGAACTGGAAATAGGAATAAAATCTAATCCTCGCAATATAATCCAATTTTGTTAAATAGATACACGCTACATTACAATTATTCAAATATATCTACACATTATTAAACGTAACGTTATAGAATCGTTTTTAATAGCGAATGCTATTAGAATATAATTTTTTAAATTATTTTTGTACAGGTTAGGTTAATACAACTTCATCATCAAATCTAAACATCATTAAATAACACTTACCGTACAATTTTATATTTAATTTAGTAGAAATACATTTTAGATTTTTACGATTATAAATTATTTTAATACGTAAACAAATTAAAATAGATTGTAATATGTTCCAAAGTGTTAAGCTTCTTGTAAACCATAATAAATAGAATATTTATAATATATATTTCTTTGCCTTCTTGAATTATTACAATCTTACAAAATAATCCGTTATAAATCAGAAATATTTGATTTATTTCGAAGAAAACTTAACCGTTACTTAATCAGGACAATGTTTCCATTCAACGAACTGGCTTCTTTTAAGATTCAAGGTATAATCGTGGAAATTTTTCTTTAACGTCCGATTAAACTTTCGAATTTTATCATCAAACATACTAATTACTCGGTGTCATTCGATTCATATACAATCGTCTGTCACATGCCAGTTTAGACTTTGTGAGTAATAAAAGGTGTAATTTAATTTGTTATTGATAAAAAATAAACAATTTTAAAAGGAAAAAAGAGAAATTTAGGATTGTTTTTCTTTTAATAAATATAAAACATTGGTGTTTTAGGTGTTTACTGACCCTGAAATAGTTCCATTAATTGGTCTTCAACAATTGAGTTACATTGGTAAAATGAAAGTTAAAATCCATTTAAAAGAAAGTATAACTTTAAATGGATTTCTTTATGGTTCCGGCAGCATTAAACAACGACGTTTTTAATCGCTAACCAATCAAATGGCTTATGATTAATCATAGAATTAATAATAAATAAAATTAATAAATTTAGGAATCGGTGTATAAACTTTATTTTATTCGAAATTAAAATAGCAATCCTAAAGAAAAATGTTTTGTAACACCTTGATGATTAGGGAAAGAAAGATTTTCCACATTATTTTCAGTAAATAGAATATAATTTTTTTAGAATCATATTACTGCGAATTAGAAGACGTATTTAATTTGATTACATGACCGATCTCATCTTTGGCTCACCAGTTTGTGAAAACTATATTCATAATAAACGCTATACAACGACGATCGGTTAAAAATGTTATACCTACCGAAAAATCACAAATACTTTCACGACAGTTCGAATATAAGATCTCTCCAATAAAAAAACCGTGGTGCGTTGGTTTGTTGTATATGCTCACATTTTTATTTTGAGTGAAGCGCAACCACGAATCATTTGTTCGAACAATTTATATACTTCTTGATACGAACGATTTATTTAAAGTTACATTTGTGTTTTGAGGATAAAAAGGAAAACATTGGGTGATTCGGTTTCAATTAATCACATATCTTATGAATGGTCGATCTGAGACTGTACAAGACTACATTTACATTCATACATATCACCCTCCTTCATTCATCCTCTGAAGGATCATCTTACGATGGTTCCTGAGACTGAACAGAAAAAAAGGAAACGATTAGAACTGTGTTAAAAAATCACACTCAAGAAACAGCTAAAAAGTTCAGAAATTTGAACTTTTCCTTGTAAAAGTTTTTATTGTTGTTAGTACGCTAAATTCATGAACGTTATTTATTACATTTGGCAAATGTGTAATGAAACATAAATCATGTAACATTTTTTACGGCGGGCACAAGCCCGTCTTTTTTCTAATAGAAACAGGATTATAAGTTTATTTACACAAGTCGATCTATAATAGTGACTGCTGATTGGTAAATGGTAGGTGTTACCACTGGTGGGAGGAACAACCAATAACGATGCACTATAATGAAACAGTTCCCTCCTTAACACATACACACCACGGTTTTACATTTTGACGATTTGAATGTATTCATGGATGCTCTAAAATATCTGTAAACAGTATCATTAAACATTATTTTGGTCAGAATTTGTTCTGTCACCTCAAAAGATAATAAAAATATTTGCTTATTTTTTTTTTTAGATATGTATTTTATATTTTTACGTTGCAGTTAAAAGAATATTCATTTATTTATTTATTTTTTAACTTTAAAATTTAATAGAATTATATTAGTGTTTCAAGTAAAAACTTTTCTGATATATTTCTTTATTAACTTTTATAAAAATATATTCGCCAGAACCAGAAAATCGGAATTATATCTCGTAGAAGTAATCTAAAAAATAATTTATTTTAAAGTTATGTTAAAAATGAAGAATATTGAAAACAGCGCATTAATATATATAACGATTACCGTTCGGTCAGTGACAGAATATTCTGTAAATATTAAGTTTACCTCAAATTTGTTGTTTGATTCACGGGTAGCCCGTCGGGTGTGTTATTCTATGAATCCAATACTTCGTTAGTGTATTAACAATAGATATGTTATTTATAATCTTTAATATTTTTTTTTTTTTTTTTTTACAATTTTAGTTCTTGAACTTTTTAAACCGATATACTAATGTTATTCGACATCTTTAGTATAACTCATTGTAAAAACTTCCAACATACTGTGTACATATGTTTCACATATTAATTCAATTATTTTTAACTGTACCATGAAATTTTAAATTAATAAAAATTTAATGTTAACTCTTCATCGATAAACCAAAACGTTTCTCAAAGAAGATTATTCTTTACAAGTTATGTTTTCACAACAATATATTTGGAGTGAATTTTATTCTTTATTTTAATCAGTGTATAATATAAATGAATACAAAACCATTAATACAACTGTAAAACAAGAGATAAATATTAAAACTTAACAAACACGAGTACCGAAGAAACATAGCTGACAAATACTGCACTTTAATATAGGAAAGTTGAAGAGCGTGCGGGTGACAATATAGTATGCATATTTTTTCAATTTTTTTAAATCGAATTTCAACATACAAACGTATATATATATATATATATATATATATATATATTTATGTACTCTATGACACTCCCGGTAATGTAAGGATTCCAACGCGTGGTCATATATCTAAATCGGTTCAACCGTTGAGATGCTACGGTGAAACAAACGTACATAGACACACACATAAACAACAACAATTACACTCCTTTTTGGATAGTCGTACATGAATAAAATTGATCATCTGATCTCACAAATGATAGATTTCTAAAAATCTATCAGATGAATGAGTCGTTTTTGAATAACTCACATCTAAACGTATCATTCTGAACGATTCGAAACCTCGATTCTCATATGTGTGATACGAGTTATTCAATAAAAGAAAGGGATCATTAGTTAATATTCAGCAATAAAGAATATGCTTGCATGGACGAACATACTGCCTATCAAAAAAATCATATGATTTTTGTTTTTCTTAAATGTTTATAAACTATGAGTAAGAAGAAGCAACAATAAGTAAAACCAAGAAGAAAGAACATGCTTACATGATCAAACATACTGCCCGTTAAAAAACAAAAGATTTTTACTTCCTTGTACTAAAATTTCGGTTTTCAGATTTCAACGAAAATATCCATTTTTACCATCCCTGAATCCATTTTGACTAGTTTCGGCGTGAAGTCTGTGTGTACGTACGTACGTGCGTATGTATCTCGCATAACTCAAAAACGATTAGCCGTAGCATGTTGAACTTTTTGGATCTAGGACTGTTGTAACATTAGTTGTAAACCTCTCCTTTGTTTGCAATCGACTGAACCAAGATGTCCAAAAAAGCCCAAAATCCAAAACGATTTGGATTTGGACTTTTTCTTAACTGCAGTAGTAAACCCTTCCTCACTTAGAGCTTTTCAAGATATATCGTAAGTGGTACTTATTTTCATTTGTTCCATATTTATAGCCAAATAAAACTTTAATTAATGAAATATTTGTATATTTGGGAAGGCACATCGGTTCGAATCAGACCACATCGGTTCGAATCAGACTTCATCTCCTTTTTTTTAATTTAAATATATTGATTTATTAATAATTATTAACCAAAAAAAAATTATTAACTTATTAAATTATTAATTATTAACCAAAAATTTCCGATAAATTCAATAATAACAATAAAATAATTTATCAGAAATTATTAATGAAATAAAATTTTACGTACTTTTCATTTTCAAAAAATGTGTATATTTAATTGAATAGGCGCACAAGGAAGTCATATGTTGTCCCCATCAGATTTTTTTGCCTTTTAGTTACAATTAAACATGCACATATAGCCTATGACACTCCCCGTAACGTAAGGATTCCAACGCGGTCATACATCTAAATCGGTTCGGCCGTTGAGCTGCTACGGTGAATCAAACAAACATACATACACACATTCATACACCCTAAATACATTACACTCCTTTTTTGTTAGTAGTGTAAAAAAGATAATCTCAATAATTAATATACGTAAGTATTTATGGAAAAAACGTAAAAACAAGACAAACCGAAACACTGCTACAATGGCTTGTATAGTGTCTGACAACTCATCAGATAATTTTTTATTTTTATTTTACTAATATTTACTTATGAGTCAGGTTTCTTTCAACAACTATACTGCTGCTAATAATACTAAATTAAAAAAAATAATTAATTTAACAACAAATTATTTAAAAAAACTTAATTTATCTTCTTTTTTTTGTCTTCAGTCATTTGACTGGTTTGATGCAGCTCTCCAAGATTCCCTATCTAGTGCTAGTCGTTTCATTTCAGTATACCCTCTACATCCTACATCCCCAACAATTTGTTTTACATATTCCAAATGTGGCCTGCCTACACAATTTTTCCCTTCTACCTATCCTTCCAATATTAAAGCGACTATTCCAGGATGCCTTAGAATGTGGCCTATAAGTCTGTCTCTTCTTTTAAGTATATTTTTCCAAATGCTTCTTTCTTCATCTATTTGCCGCAATACCTCTTCATTTGTCACTTTATCCACCCATCTGATTTTTAACATTCTTCTATAGCACCACATTTCAAAAGCTTATAATCTTTTCTTCTCAGATACTCCGATTGTCGAAGTTTCACTTCCATATAAAGCGACACTCCAAACATACACTTTCAAAAATCTTTTCCTGACATTTAAATTCATTTTTGATGTAAACAAATTATATTTCTTACTGAAGGCTCGTTTAGCTTGTGCTATTCGACATTTTATATCGCTCCTGCTTCGTCCATCTTTAGTAATTCTACCTCCCAAATAACAAAATTCTTCTACCTCCATAATCTTTTCTCCTCCTATTTTCACATTCAGCGGTCCATCTTTTTTATTTCTACTAGATTTCATTACTTTTGTTTTGTTCTTGTTTATTTTCATGCGATAGTTCTTGCGTAGGACTTCATCTATGCCGTTCATTGTTTCTTCTAAATCCTTTTTACTCTCGGCTAGAATTACTATATCATCAGCAAATCGTAACATCTTTATCTATTCACCTTGTACTGTTACTCGGAATCTAAATTGTTCTTTAACATCATTAACTTCTAGTTCCATGTAAAGATTGAAAAGTAACGGAGATAGGGAACATCCTTGTCGGACTCCCTTTCTTATTACGGCTTCTTTCTTATGTTCTTCAATTGTTACTGTTGCTGTTTGGTTTCTGTATATGTAAGCAATTGTTCTTCTATCTCTGTATTTGAACCCTAATTTTTCTTAAATACTGAACATTTTATTCCAGTCTACCTTATCGAATGCCTTTTCTAGGTCTATAAACGCCAAGTATGTTGGTTTGTTTTTCTTTAATCTTCCTTCTACTATTAATCTGAGGCCTAAAATTGCTTCCCTTGTCCCTATACTTTTCCTGAAACCAAATTGGTCTTCTCCTAACACTTCCTCCACTTTCCTCTCAATTCTTCTGTATAGAATTCTAGTTAAGATTTTTGATGCATGACTAGTTAAAACTAATTGTTCTGTATTCTTCACATTTATCTGCCCCTGCTTTCTTTGGTATCATTACTATAACACTTTTTTTGAAGTCTGACGGAAATTCCCCTTTTTCATAAATATTACACACCAGTTTGTATAATCTATCAATCGCTTCCTCACCTGCACTGCGCAGTAATTCTACAGTTATTCCTTCTATTCCAGAAGCCTTTCTGCCATTTAAATCTTTTAATCCTCTCTTAAATTCAGATCTCAGTATTGTTTCTCCCATTTCATCCTCCTCCTCTTCATCCTCTATATCACCATTTCCTAATTCATTTCCTCCGTATAACTCTTCAATATATTCCGCCCATCTATCGACTTTACCTTTCGTATTATATATTGGGTACCATCTTTGTTTAACACATTTAATTTATCTATATCATAATTAATTTAATTAATTTATATAAGTTAATTAATTTATCTATATCAGTAAAATTATAACCGAAAATACATCCAGTTCGGCGTAAAGTTTTTTGAATGAAAAAAATCTGTGATTTAATATAGCCTCCCTCAAAATTAAAATGCATTATCATTATAGACTAATTATAAAATAACCTGAGAAAAATTGGTTATAAAAAGTATAAAATGATAGTTTGTAAATCCAGGTAAAAATATTATTATTTTTTTAATACTGTCATATTTCTTTTATTAATATAAGAGTTTTATTTTTAACTATATCCTTTTTTAATATTTTTTTTTTGTAAACGGTTTTTGACCGATTTTTATTTTTTTTACTTTTTGCAAAACGTTAATATAGGTTTTTTTTACTTTAAAAAATAATTGTGCAGCTTTAATGTATCGTAAAAATTTAACGTATGTCTAACCGTACACGTCAACCGATCGTTACTGTAAGACATTTTTGTCATTTACTCTACGTTTTCGTCAATAAAAACTTTAATTAGAAAATATACCTTTTTTTTCATTTATTTTTATATTGTAAATTTCGATTTTAAAAAATCCTACAATTTTTCATGTTAACAAAAATTGTTATTGAATAAGCTACCAAAAGAGGTAAAATTTCGTATTTAAATTACTTAATACAGCCCACCAAGTGATCAACTGGTTAACTTTTTCTTTTTTTTTTTTGTTTAACCTCCGAGTCCACAGTTAAGCATTACTTCAGAGGATGAGATGAATGATTTGTAGCGTGTGTAAAAATGCCATGCCTGACCGACCGGGATTCGAACCCGGGACCTCTGGGTGAAAGGCCGAGACGCTACCACTCGCGCCACAGAGACCGGCTACTGGTTAACTAGTCACAATTCAATTGCTTAACAGTTGACTTTACTTAACAGCTGTTCGATACTTTTTTTTTTGTTTAACCTCCGGGACCACCATTAGATATTGCTTCAGAGAATGAGATGAACGATTTGTAACGTGTGTGAAAATGTCATACCTGACCGGGATTCGATCCCGGGACCTCCAGATGAAAGCCCGAGACACTACCACATTTATCTGTAGCTTTAATCCTCAAACTATACCCGGACTTGATATTATAATTACACCTATTGATCAACAGATTGGTCGATCAAGAATACCAGCAATGATAAATAGTTACTGAATTTAGCTGATATATTCTTCCGACGCTAAAAATCTTATTCTTAATAAAACTGGCGAATTTAGTAATAAATTTCTCACAAAAAATCCGGTAACAGCTATTCAAATAGAATATCAAAATAGTCATTATAATATGAAATATTAAAATAGTTCTTATATTTTGGTCACCAGTCGGTTTTAATATCCCCCTAAGTTGAACGGTGGTTTAGTTGTGTTGGGGCAGTATAAAGTTTTACTACTGTAAGAGGTACATCAATCTCTTACTTTACACTATCTATCCAAGCGTATCTTACAACTCTAACACCTAAGGCATAAGAGAAAACGTCTATATACAATATTCACCATAAACCGATTTATGTAATGAACAGAATGAATATGTTAGTTGTAGGACTGATTATAACCAGAATTTCGGTGAGAATGACATTTTGATGTGCAACCGTATATTTATTTAGCTGTGAAGAAGGTGAGGGAAAACTACTTCACTCCTCATTTTCCATTATAAGCCTGGCATAGAAAGCTTGTAATTTTTCAATAGGATGACTACATCATTTTTAAAAAGTGATTTGTGATTCACGTCATGTCGCCTACAACCGTTGTGGATATGACACTTAACATAATATATAGTAATTACTTTTAATAAATCTATATATATATTCACTCAGAATTTACTTTACACAAAATTCAGAGTGAAATTTCGAGGCAAATTCTCCCAACCGTTTGAAATCAATACAGGCTTGAGACACGCTGACGGACTCTCGCCGGTTTTTTTTTGTTTTTTTTTAACCTCCGGGACCACCGTTAGGTATTGCTTCAAAGGATGAGATGAATGATTTTTAGCGTATGAAAATGCCATGTCTGACCGGGATTCGAACCCGGGACCTCCCCATGAAAGGATGAGACGTTACCACTCGCTACCAAGGAAGCCGGTGACGGACTCTTCCCAATTCTCTTCAACATAATTCAAGAAAAGATAATGAGAGAGACATTGGAAGAATATAAAAAAAAAAAAACAAAATTAAAGGAATTATTTCTTTCGGTGGTTCATAAAAAGACTAACGATACACGCATTAGCTTTTGCAAATGATATTGCTCTCCTCTCCACAAACATAAAAGATGCGATTAAATAAATAGAGATCCTAGCAAAACAAGAAGTTACATTTGTTCTACAGATATTGAAAGAGAAAACTAAATTCACATCCAACCAATATAAAGATAACACACAAACACAGAAAAAGTAAAATATTTTAAATATCTAGGATAAATATTAACACTCACTGGAATAGAGAAGGAAGCGATTAAACTTCCAATAAGTTAATTAAAGAGGGCACAAATCTTAACACAGAAACTGTACAACAAAAAGTACATCTCTAGAAATGCAAAACTGAGACTCAACAATAAAGTGGCAAGAACAGACGTACCATACCGAGTAGAAATACTCTCCCTCAGTGGCGACTTGTAGCTAAAATAAGTGGGGTTACTGGTGCTGCTCCCGAAAGATTTTTACTGGACTTTTTGAAGGTCATGGTCAAAGTTTTCTGTAACGTAAAAGAAACGAAAAAAGATGAATCAATTAGAAGAGCTCAAATAGATAATAATCTAATTCTACGTTTTATCACATTCAAGAATATGCTACACGGTTTTTAGGCACATTGTGCTTAATAATCATTCGGTTTAATCGAATAAATAATAAAATGTCAATAGAGATAATATTTTTTAGTATTATTAGATAGATAATAACTTAATAAAAAGTTCGCTTAAAAACATTATAATCTAATGGTACTTAATTTAAATTTCTATGTACACAGAAACAAATACATAATTATTTTTTACTAATTACCTTCTCTTTCGCTCTTCCAGCGTTTTTTGGACAGATTTGGCAATCAAAGAACCCTTTCTTTCCGCCATCTTCTGATCACTACTGAAAAAACAACTAAATCACTTTCATATTCCTTCGACCGACTAAACTAGAAAAGGGAACGAACAATGAAAGTTCCATACACACGCGGATTAAAAAAAGACTACGCCACCAGCACGCCAGGGTCGGCACTGTGGGAGCGACAGTGCTCTCTCTCTCTTTCCCTCGCGTGCAGCTTTCTATGTGCACATGCGCACAACAGCCAACCACCACGCCGCTGGAACTATGAAGCGCACAGTTCCATACAAAGATTTTTGTATCTTTTTCTTAAACTGTGGAATGGCTACTGACATTAAGCTTAAGAATTATATATTGTACAAGTATAAAGAAAGAATTAAAGAAAAAAGGACTCATTATATTAAATGTTATCGATAATATCAAGTGGAAATAGGGTGTTTTGCAGTTCCACAGTGCCTATACGCAAGCCGCCACTGCTCTCCCTCAAAAACAAAGGGCTACTAAAGAAAGAAAGAAAGATTAATCCTAAGAGGAAACGAGAAATGTGGCGACAAACGGGTTAAAATAAGTAATGAAAAGATCTATCAACATATTAAATCAGTAACAACAGAAATAAGAAAAAGAGGATTTATGTTCTTTAGACATTTGATAAAAATGGACGAAAGTAGACTCGCCAAAAAAGTGTTTAAAATTATACGCCAAACAAAATCTTCCAACCCCTGGTTAGAAGAAATCAAGAAATATTTAACCGAACTTCTCAGAAATGTATGCGCTAGATAGAATCATATACAAGAAAATAATAATTGAATTTAAGCAACTTCTAGGAGGCTAAAAAAAACTAATAGCCGAACATCTGGCAAAAATGGCAGAAGGCGGAACAGCCTTAGTAAAGAAGAGAAATACGTAAAAGAACTTATTGCGCGATCCCCATTAGGCCAATTTTCACTTAATAATAATAATAATTATATATATATATATATGTATATATATATATATATATATATATATATATATATATGTATGTATATATACATAGATTTGTTGAATATTTTTTTTATACGATTAGTATAAATAGTATATAATAGTTAGTAGTAGTAAATTTATTTCTTAAATTGCTATATTTTAAAGTTTATTTCTCAACACCTCTTTTAAAGGTTTTAATAAAATTTTAATACATTTTTAATCATGCTAAACATGTATTTCTTTTAGTGTAAACACATATGGACAATTTATGAAATTATGGAAAATAATATGCAGTGTTCATTTTAAATGTGCTTTGATTGGGATCTCTTAAACATAAAATGATAAATCTTTTTTTTTATTTTTTAGTGCACTAAAAATATTAGCATGTTTGATATTTCCTTAATTTTTTTAATATGGCGGCAAACTCCATTTTTTAAATGGAAAATCCCACTCCGAAAAATTTTCAGTACCATTTATAATTAAGTCATTTTTATTTCTGAACATTTTCATAAAAAAAAAATCAATTATTAATTTAATGAAATTTACAAATTATTTTTCATATATTGAAATAAACATAACATTTTTTTTTAAATTATTTTTGCCGTTAATTATTATAATAATAAGATCGATACAGAATTTAAGTCAATAATTTAAAATGTTATAAAAGTATTAAGATCTGTAACGTGTACAGTTTTAGAAAGTTAACCAAAATAATGAAATATTACGTAAATACATTTCACTAAAACAATGACAAAGGAGTAAAACTGCAATACTGTGAGCTTAGGATCGACTCATGGAGTCGATTGGTAGGTACAATAGGAGATGAGGTTTCAGCTGAATTTTAGAGAAAAATTATCAAAAATAAAATGCCTAGAATTACGTGTTGTTCCGAAAAAGTTATAAAAATTGGGCATTTCCACTAAAGAAGCCAATAGGATATTTTTAATACACTCGAAGAAAAGCTCTCAATTTAAAGTTCTTTGTATCTTTTCACACTTAACCCGATTTAACATATTAAATTCCATTACATAAAACAGAAAAGCTACAAAGAACTTTAAATTGGGAGCTTTTCTTTTATTTTTGACTAAAAAAAAAATAAAATAAAATAATTATTATTATTAAAATAATAATAATTAAAATATCAAATAGATAGTTTATAGATCCCAATGATGACACACTTAAAATGAATAGTATATATTTTTTCTTCTTTTTAAATGTAAAATATTTTATATTACTGGCTACCATTTTGAAAATATTTATTGAAATTGGAATATTTATACGAAGCATTGGAAAAAATTGGGAATTTGATGAATATTTCAAAAGTATTACCAAAATTCAAAATATAACTGTCTAAACAGAATAAGTGGAGGCGTAAAGAAATTGAAAATTTTGATAATCAAAAAGAAACAAATATTATCATAATTTATCACACTTTCGGTTACTATGTGAAATATTAATCAATTTTTCGACATTTAAAAATCTTTGTGCATCAGATCGCTAGAGTTAGTCAATTTGATTTTTATTTTACCATTTCACTCGCTAAGTGTTGTACATTAATCGATCCTTGATTACTACCTTCCACCGTTCTGTTTCACTTTCATTTCTATTTTTTTCTTTTTTAGTTTTTTTTTCTCTTTTCTAAGTGTTTCATCAATCTGCTATTTTTGTAATTCTTGTTATTGTTTTCTATTATACTACTGATAATACAGTTCTTCAAAACTACCTTGCGTATGTTCTATGTTCTACCCTCAAGGTTCTGTATAGCACTAGTATGTAATTTTTGAGTAATCTCAATGGGGATTCTTTTTTAATGTGAATATGTATGATATAATTTACGTAAGGTTCCAAACCGCGCATCACAACCCTATTTAATACGATTTACTTTCATGCATTAATAAAAATTATAATATAAGGTGATATTTTTACTTTCTTGTACGAAGTTAAAGGAAGTATTGTGATCGCGAAAAATTTAGGTTTTCAGATTTCAACGGAAATATCCATTTTGAATAGTTTCGGCGTGACGTCTGTACGTACGTACGTACGTATGTATGTATGTACGTACGAATGTATCTCGCATAACTCAAAAACGATTAGCCGTAGGATGTTGAAATTTTGAATTTAGGAATGTTGTAACATCTAGTTGTGCATCTTCCCTTTTTATTGCAATCGACTGAAACAAAAGTGTCCAAAAAATTCAAAACAATTTGGATTATTGACTTTTTCTTAACTGCAGTAATAAGCCCTGACTGAGAGATTTTCAACTATATATATCACAAATGGTAGTTATTTTCATTGGTTCCAAAGTTATAACCAAATAAAATTTTAATTAATGAAATATTTGGATCAAGGGGAAGGGGTACATCGGGTTTAAATCATACTTCATCTCTTTTATTTTTGTTAACTTTATTTTTAATTTAAATATATTAATTTATTAATAATTATTAACCTGTGAATGTAAAAAAACTTTTACGGTAAATAATAATTCAGTAACGATAAAATAAAAATAAAAAAATATGAAAAAATATCATAAGTTATTAATGAAATAAAATTTTATGTACTTTTCCTTTAAAAAAAAAAATGTATATATGTAATTTAATAGGCGTAAATGGAAGTCATATGGTGCCCACATCAGATTTCTTTTCTTGTTAAAATTTATCAAGAGACATTGTTACAAAAAAAAAGACACGAAATTTCATCCAACAAAAGTTTCTTAAAACTTTATTAAAAAATTTGTATTTTAAAGGTAAGAAAGAAATGTTCACCGGAAATGCTTATCAGTCATCTGAATAACTATTGATCCGCATTACTTAAAATTACTGAATTCTTACTTAACCTATACAAATAAATGATAAAAAAACATAGTCAAACCGATCATGGCTCCGATTGAAAAATAGATGTTATAATCACAATGGATGAATATAGTTTGTTTTATAATTAAAGCGTATACTTTTAAAAAAATAAGAGTAGCAAAAAAGAGTAGAAAAAATCCGGAATGAATTTAAAACTAAAAAATAGCAGTTAAAAAATAAATAGTCAGGTAGGCTAACATTATTTCAGTAGTAAAATTAAGTAAGCAATAATCCAAAGAGTAAATAATGAAAAGAAACAGCAAATCTAATTAATTATAAATGGGTTTATGACATTAATCGCATCATTTAATTCACGAGTTACTGACTATTAAATAAGAAAAATGAATTTATCGATTCTTGATTTGACACAAATCAATCAATAAAAAATTTTCACTTTTTATCATAAAACCATGTTTTTAAACGTGCATCCTTTAAAACATAATGTGTGTGTGTGTGTGTGTGTGTATATATATATATATATATATATATATATATATATATGTGTGTGTGTGTGTGTGTGTGTGTGTGTGTGTGTGTGTGTGTGTGTGTGTGTGTGTGTGTGTGTGTGTGTGTGTGTGTGTGTGTGTGTGTTATACACTGATGTAATTATTATAATGTATCTACAATGAACAGAAACACTCATGAAGAGATGATATGTTTAAAAAAAAAAGAAGAAATAGCATAAAATAATCAACATTAATGGATGTAATAAGTGGACATGTAATTCAAGAAACACGGAATAATGAGAGCAAAATAAAAACTGAATGCAAGGAACCAAAAGGACCCATAAAAAAGTCGTACTAAAAACGTAATAAATGAAATGAACTATATCGGGGAAAAATTTACATGATTAATTTACATGATTATAGAATAACAGGTCTCAAAAAAAATTTAAGATAATCTTTTAATAATTATAACTATGGAAAAAAAATTATGTTCAAATAATGTAAAATATAAAACTTCCCATAGATTATCCACCTTTACTTTCCCGTATGTATTTTTTACAATAAAAAAAAGGATTAATATAAAAATAAAATTTATTAACTATTATTTTTTATTAATTAACTTTAACTTTTTTTCATAAAAATTAATTTAATAAAAGGGTTTAGAATTGTAAAAATCTTTATGAACATTTTTATCAATCTCATAATTACTAATCTCATAACCTTGACTAATTAACAGGAGTGTTTTGATTATTTAAATAATAAATAATTGCAATAATTATTTAATTTATTAAATAAATACTCAAAAAATTACGGTGTTAATTAGTCAAGGTTAGCGAGCGTAGGTTAAGTTTGGTTAAATTATATTTATAAATATAAATAACCATTTATTAAAATTAATAAAGAGACTGTTTTGAATCTATGTTAAACTCTATACCGGCCCATTTTCCACCCAAATCCGATTGACTACGTTGTTTTTAAATAAAGCTGTAGCTGCGGTGGCGTTAATACGTAAGTACCAAATTATATACCGTTATGATGAAATCTTTAATGATGGTTAATTGTTTATTAGATTCTTATTTATTGTTGAGTCTGTTGGATTATTATTTATGTGAATGACTATGGCGTCACGACATAAGGATGAGGAAGATTTGTTACTTCAACATATTAATGAGTTTCATCCTGTAGTTTAATTATCGTTTAATAAAATAAGTATTATATTATGTTTATAAAAGTAATTGTAATTATGATTTATAATAAATGTTACATATAAAAATATATTATATGAATTTTTAATTATACTCTCATTTCTTCAAAATAATTTTTATCTAATCATTAAAATACATGCATTTTTAACAAATTATTATGATATTCGAAAATATTACAACCACGTTAAAAAAATAGAAACATTTTGGAGAAGAAATACCGAAAGACTCATTTCCTCCAAATTAGCTACCACTGTATGGTCGGTCACACGAATATCTACACAATCTATAAAAATTAAATTGTTACTATAAATAAGTAGTTAACATGAATTAATTATTATTATATATTTTGCATCTTCTGCGTTTATTTAAAATACGATTAACTTACGTTAGTCGTTGTATGACGTAATCGCGAAAATTATATTTCGTATTTTTTTACGACTTTGTTACGTACACCACGATAAATTTCATACTAAATAAAAAAACACCGGCTAACGAATGAGTCAGATATGATAACATGTTATTTCATTCGAAAATATTTTTATCGTTTTTATTTCCTAGTACGAAGTAAAGGAAGTATTATGCGCGGAAAATGTCGGTTTTCAGATTTCAACGGAATTATCCATTTTGACCATCCCTGAATCCATTTTGCCTAGTTTCGACGTGACGTCTGTACGTACGTACGTACGTGTAAATGTATGTACATACATCACAGATATACATACGTACGTAAGTATACATCTCGCATTACTCAACAATGATCAGCCGTAGGATGTTGAAATTTTGGATTTAGGACTGTTGTAACATCTAATTGTGCTCCTCCTCTTTTGATTGCAATCGACTGTACCAAAAGCGTCCAAAAAAAGCCCAAAATCAAAAAAATATTTGAATTTTGAACTTTTTGTTAACTGCAGTAATAGGCCCTCATTGAGAGCTTTTCAACAATCATTGGTTCCAGAGTTATGCCCAAATAAAATCTTAATTAATGAAATATCTGGGAAGGCACATCGATCGGTCAAATCAAACTTCATCTCCTTTTTTTAACTTTTATTTTATTTAAATATATTGATTTATTAATAATTATTCCTCGAATTGTAAATAAATTTACGATAAATAATAACAATTAAAAAAAAAATGAAAATACATGAAGTTATTAATGAAATAAAATTTTACGTACCTTTCATCTAAAAAAAATATATTTGTGTAATTTAATAGGCGTACAAGGAAGTTATGTGTTGTTCACATCAGATTTTTTACTTTATATGTGGTGCCAGACTCATTGCGGAATTTTTCTACAGTTTATCATGATCACCTAGTTAGTTACTTTACGTTATTTCATTTATGTAGAGAATGTAGGTGTTTTGCAGTGAGACATTTTTTCATAGCCTTATCGTTTTATCAGTAAAGTTTATTTTATTTTTATTAACATATTTATAAAATAAATGAAATCTCTGATTAACGAACCCAAATTGGGGCCAGAAATGTGTGTCTGTTTTTTAGATGTATACTATACATAGTTTAGAGAGTGCCTTGGAAAACATTTTATAATGATATTATGGAATAAAATATTTGCATCCCTTTACATCCCCTTTATCTACAAAAAAATAAATTAACAAAAGAAAAAAACAATAAGTCTACAATTTATAGATAACGTGAATTACAATCATTTTTATTGATAATCTACTGCCGTTTCATAAGATATCAGATCCAGCTATTCATTTAATCAATTAGTTCATTTGACATAATAAAAATCGTATTACACATGATGATTTTTAAAAAATTAACAATTTTTTCTATTAAATAAATAAGCTTTATAAGTTACTTTAAATTGATTGAAATTTGTAAAAACTTTTCGCTACAATTTCCTCTACTAAAGATTGTTTTTCTAAATTTAAACTTAAATATTGTCTAATCCCGAAACTGGGTTCATCTTTTTCGATTTCAATTTACAAATCTACAGCTAAAACATATTTGTTCGTTTATTTATTCGTTATTTATTCTTTGATAGATCTCTATTTTCAAAACTTCGTCAAAAAAAATTTCTTCACCACTGTGTTTTTAATATTTTATTGTAAAAATTCGGAATATGAAATCCATAAATATTATCAAACTTGTTTGGCTATACATTGTAAATTAGGCTACCAATTATTATAACATTCATAAATTTTGATATTACTTTTTTTTAGCTGAGAAATCACGTATCTTTTAAGAAGGGAAATTTTGCTTAAAAATAAATAATTAAATAAATAATTAATTTAAACGAGTAAGAAATGTTTTGATTTGAACTTTACGAGAAATTCGTGTTAATAATGGATACGCGAAATAAATAATGAACGAATTATATTGTAAGATTATTCAGATCGTTAAGCCATACTTTTCATCGTCTATACAGGAAAACGTTTTCGTGTAAAGAATAAAAAAATAAGAGCATCTCATGTTACAGTTTTCATTTATTACACGCACAAAAATTAAAAGTAAATTATTTTTGGTACTTACGTATTTATCGCCACCGCAGCTACAGCTTTAAGTTATGTTGTCTTCGTGTACTGACAAATCGTACGTAACTAAATATAACCTACGCTCGCTTCACTCGCTAACCTCGGTACTTAAGTATTAACGCCACCACAGCTACAGCTTTATTTAAAAACAAAGTAGTCATCGGATTTCGGCGGATTAACATTAATTGGATTTCGGTGCTATAACATTAAGGTTATATTATTAATAAGTTGTATATATTATGCATATTTAATGTTAATTATAAGAGGTTAGCGAGCGTAGGTTATATTTAGTTAGGTTATTTTGATATACGTACGATTTGTCAGTACACACAGTCAACATAACCAAAACCTGTAGCTGCGGTGGCGATAATACGTAAGTACCTTATTTTACGTCTATTGTTCAGAGTGACCGGCATAGAATATTTTATTAAGAAACCCTACTTTTTTAAGCTACTGGAATTTTAAAACGTCAATTTTTTTAGAATTGACATTACTTGGAAGATTCCGTTAATAGAGGTTTCGCAGAATTTATATAAACTATATTCGGGTTTTAGAAGTAATATTTAAACTAGCTTTAATATTTTTCGTATACACACTATTATTTAAAACTCAATAAAAACTACACGAACCACTTGTGAACTCCTAAATCGTATCAGATTGTAAACATAATGACATGGTACTGATTTGATCGATTGATTCCATCTGCATGATGTAGATTAGTAGAGATCGCTTATTTTTTTTGACTGTCGGATTCATATAAAATTTGTACGACCCCGTTCTTTCACAGAGAGCGCATTTGAATTGCCAGCTCTTTTACAATTCGTATAACTAACTCACTGGCTCTTCACTATATTAACATTTCTTTTTACAGATTTTTACAATAAGTTGAGTATTAAGTTGCAACGGGGTTTGTAATAATTTTTATTTATCACAGAGAAGAAAGAAAAATTTAACCCGCTGTATTATATTAAAAGAAATGATAATAGCATTAAGAATACCTGAAATTCAACGATATAAAATAAATATAATAAAGAACATAATTATGTTCAGTAAGTTAGATATAAACAACAGTTATGAATTAATTTAAATAAAAAAGTATTTAAATAAAACTACATTATTATTATCAAAGGCAAATCGTAATGGAAATCGCATAAACATGCGATTGAATTTGTGCAATAATAGACAGATAATATAAGAATACTAAAATAGATGAAAACAAAAAAACAAAACAGCAGGTTAATTACCGCATTGATTTTTACAGTGGAATAGCCTTCGTCTTGATGACCTGTATGTACTTATTATAAACATCTACTGCTGTTCTGGAAAAAGATAAGGCTATTTTACTGCATGACATTAGTCAGTAAAACTTAGAAGGCAATGAACTGTGATTTAATAAACAGATAACATGATATATCTAGTCGAATTTATCTTAAATGCTGTGAATGTCTTACGTTTTGTTGTTTCATTTAGCCTACTACTATGTAAATAGATATAATTAACTGATAGTTTTATGAAACCTACCGAAAAAAGTTCCTTCTCAAACATAATGTAAAACTAATCTGACTGCAATAACCTCGTCTACAACTACAGCATTCTAATTTATTTTTTACAAACTTATTGCGTGAAAAAATTGACATACATCAAAATGCCTCATGTTTTGTTTTCTGTTTAGATCTATTTCAGTAAATTTATATTATCTGTCAATTGTTGTATAAATTCAATAACCTATCTGTGGGATTTTCGTTGCAATCTGCCTTTAATATGTTTTTATTTAAATACTTCTTTATTTAAATATTTTCTCTCGCGTGGCAGGTACAGTTAATGATTTTACATTCAAAGAGATTTTACCTTCAATCCTTAATAATGAGATTGAAAATGTAAATAAAAACCCAGCTTACTTTATAGTATAATTTATATACAAAAATAATTTTAAAATATATTTTATTTTCTACATACTTGGAAAAACGTGTACTTACGAAAATTATTTTCGAAACCAGTTTCCAGTATCTTCATTATTTATCTGATATGTGCTATTTTCTATGTCATTAAAAAATGTAATTTTACTTGTAAAAAATAATACATAAGTATAACCTCAAATTTTGTTTTCACAAAAAAAATATATTCGCTGCAATATAAATAAAGTTTCATGAATATGAACAACAATATTCACAGTTTAAAATATCCGTCTTCAAAAATCCGTGTATATAAATATATATTTATTACGACCTGCTGTGTTTACAACACGTGCTATTCACTTAATTGCGTTTAACGACTGACTGAATTAGACACTGCACGCATGTGCGTGCAAACTGATCCACTTGGGCCTGCGCAAATCTTCATGATGTGTTACAATGACGTGGGTGTTGTCTGTCGAAGTGAAAAAATACAGTAGAAATAAGCAAAATTAAGATTCTTATTTTATAATTTGTAATATTCCTATTTTTAACTTACATGCTTCATTTTTACTTTTTCGTCTAGATAGCGCTTTAGCAGATTTATAGCTCTTGAAGGGAAAGTATTGTAATCGGTCCAATTTAGGCATATGCGGTTTTCACCGGATCTTGACGTTTTGACACCTAAGGAACCCAAAAAACAACAACAAAAAAACCGGATGGAAATTTTCCGGATATTAATGTTCGTAAGTACGTGTGTGTGTGTGTGTGTTCGATGTTGGCCTCTAAATTACCTTATATCTCCAAAACTACTGCACCGATTTTGACCAAGCTTGGTCAGATTACTTCTATATATGAGGCAATGACGCCATTTAGTTTTCAACTTAAAAAGTCAAGGGAGTGAGGCTGTAAAACAAGGTCACCCTCAGTATCTCGATATTTCACCTAATTAAGGTTATATGTTTCTTAGGAACATTTGTTAACAATTAAAAAATAACAAGATCTGGTAAAAGGTTTTGCAAAATCGCACCCCCACCCCAAAAAATGCTGTTGTAGTGGTCTGCTACGTGTGATGTCACAGGTGAGCGGTAGAATTACATAAATTAATAATATTAAAGTGTAAAAAAGTAACTCTGTCTGACTGGGTCTCGAACACGATCGCCCGGTTACTCGCTATCTCGTGCGTTAAGCCTCGCGGCTACACCAGTCTTCCGACCGTACAAGAAAAATTTCTTGTATATAAGTTGTGAAATTACATTAGTTTAGATAGTGCCGACCGTCGCCGATAGTACCGCCAAATCCGCGCGAATTAAATAGAGGTGCGCGCGCGTTTTAGTTAAGAATCATTGAATTAAATAAATGAAAGGTTATTATATTTAAATAAAATGCCGTGCATCAGAAACAACCCATGGTTGTAGGACTTTCCGCGTTCGGGGAAACTCCTATAACTGTGTTGTCAGTTTCTTAGGTTTTTTTTTAAATATACTCATTTTATAGAAAATAGTATTCCACATTTTTTGGAGTTATACTTCTTTTGGCGCGTTAGGAGAAACTAATCAGAGTGTATTTTTAGCAAGTTACGAAAGTTGCGCACGCCGATGTAACACACCATGAAGATTTGCGCAGGCCCAAGTAGATCAGTTCGCACGCACATTTGTGTAGTGTCTAATTCAGTCAATCGTTCAATGCAATTAAGTGAGCACGTGTTGTAAACATACAGAATTGAGTCGTAATAAATATATATTTATATATACGGATTTCTGAAGACGGATATTTTAAACTGTGAATATTGTTGTTCATATTCATAAAAGTTTATTTATATTGCAGCGTATATTTATTTTTTTATTTTGTAATAATTGTGTATCAAGATTTGAGGTTATATATATTTAAGTATTATTTTTTATGAGTACAATTATATTTTTAATGATACAGAAAATAGCACACATCAGATAAATTCTTGATTTTGCATAAATAATTTTAAATTTACCAAAAACAAAATTTTTGATAAAATACGCTATTATAAAATAAAACTATTTGTATCATATTTTTCATATCATAAGCCGCTGTTAACACTCATGCCTATTCAATTGTCATCCGAAGAATTAATGAAACTAATCGAAATATATTGATGAACTTTGTTTCATGTGACAACGAATACTTCAATACTTACCGTATAAAATAAACATTATTTTATTTTATTTATTATTTATTAAAACTTTTATTCATGGTATTTAATATCGTACATCGACCGTTTGACTCAGTTCAAATTCGTTTGAATGCGTAAAAAAATTATTTTTTTTATTCACGCCAAAGAAGTATAACTTCTTACGTTCGTACATAAGTACACTCGAGCTTTTTTTTATTTTTTATTTTTTTCTATAAAACCTTTAAATAATGAAAACTGTTGAAGTATTGTTCAGAAATATATAAAAAAAAATCGGAATCTATTAAAAGGAAAATAGATAATTTATTTCTTTATACTTTCATTACTGCTGAATAAAATATTAGAAAGCGATGAAATTTCGTATGAGCACTGCTAACACTACAACAACGTTAATAATTATAGCGCTTTCGTTTACAAGTTTTTAACATAATAGAGGAGTTGATCTCTCAATAATTTTATTAATACTGGGGCTGATATCGAAAAGTCTTATTGTATGAAACCTTTATTTTGTTTTTTAGTCGTATTGCAAGATCGTAAATACATACATGTATATACTACAGATAAAACGTAATAAAAAGATAGAATAAACTCCTTGTCAAATCGCTTCATAGATGGAAAAGTTATTATATGTGTACTTTGTGAAATTTTAGACATAAACATAGCAGGTGACATAAAATATACTTAGCTATATTTTTTGAGTATTTTTGATTTTATGCGTAATTTTTTTCTTAAGTAATGTGGAATCAGATAATTTTTCACGGCCGCTCTTGGGTAAGGTGAGAGTTTTGTTGGGTAAAACCTATGGATTTAAAATTTTGTAAAAAACTAATACAATAGCGTATTCAACTGATTACATTTTCCGGAAAACGCGAGTATTCAAAAAATAAGACGTTAAAAATGGTTAAGGTTCTCATTAAGACTTCGAAAACAGGTAAACTTATTTCAACCAAAATGCACAGGATTTAAACTCTTCACTATTTTCAACAAAGATGTTCTATGCGAAAATATTCTTCAGTTAAAAATATCCTACGCCAAAATTGGATATACACAGAAATTAAGCTTTCAACTACCTCTCTTTACGTTTTAAGGATCGCACGAAATGATATTCTACTTAAAATTGCAACTTTTAATGCTGTGCTTTACAGTGGCGATCTGGATGCCGCTGAAGGCTTATAATAAAGAAAGTTTATTAAAGACAAAAATGAGTTCAATGGTTTCATCAGAAAGATACACAGCACATAGATTTGGTTTTATCTGACAGCACACAGAAAAAAATTGACAAAAAATTTTAATTCTGCCAAACAGAGTTACTTCCGAATAATAGGAAGCAATACTGGTGAAGCGATCGAGGAGAAAAGTTGGAAGATCTTTTTCGGAATTCTCCCCTCCCCCCCAAAAAAAACACTTAATTTTTTAACCAATCGGCCAAAAATCGATGTATTTTTAATATCCAATAAGAATTAGATATAATATATTAGATATAATATAATATCCAATAAGAATATGCATGTTTCAAAGCAAAAAAATCAAACTTTGTAGTTTTTCGTTTCTCCACCCAGAAGTTTGCAAGTTTTTCATCTGGAGATAACTGAAAATAGCAAGAAATATTGATTTTAACAATAAACAGTTTGGAGAATTAACCCAATAACCAGATATAACAATTTATACTACCATTCTTATAAACATTTATATTTATTTATTTTATAAATATAATCTACACAAACTTGGCCTACGCTCGCTAATAAATTCAGTAATTATTGCAATTACTTATTATTTAAATAATCAAAACATTACTGTTAATTAGTCGAGGTTAGCGAGACAAGCGAGCGTACGTTAAGTTTGATTAAATAAATTTTCTAATTATTGCAATTATTTGTTATTTAAATAATCAAAACATTATTGTTAATTAGTTGAGGTTAGCGAGCGTACGTTAAGTTTGGTTTGATTACGTGAAAAATGTTTAAAATGACCGGTAAAAAAGAGTATGTTAATGTGTTATCGGGTTATTTCTTCAACATGGTTATAGTTAATATCAATTTTGAAACATGCATATTCGTCCCACCTAACTTTTATTGGATATTAAAAATATATCGATTTTTGGCCCATTGGTTAAAAAAAAATTAAGTGTTTTTTCTTCTTTTTTTTGGGAGGGGA
Organism: Lycorma delicatula; assembly: GCF_047948215.1. NCBI lineage: Eukaryota > Metazoa > Arthropoda > Insecta > Hemiptera > Fulgoridae > Lycorma > Lycorma delicatula. Next base: position 57,258,618 of record NC_134462.1, read on the forward strand.
ATTCCAGAAAAGATCTAAGTTTCCTTTTGCCCTTCTTACAGCAAAAAGGCTTTAACGGTACCGTGTATAAACTTGGAAGTTGGTCACTGTCTCAGAAACGCTAAAATTAAACAAAATCCCTTAAAAGAGCGGGAATTTATAAATTGATTTGTAAAGAAGTAATCAATTTACGTCGGGCGAAGTAGAAGATAAATACCATTGAAACTACAACAAAGGAATAGTTGGCTGATTATAAAATAGAAGACAATAAAAATCAGTTGTAGCCAAGCATCGCCTAGAAACAGGTCATAAAATTAGAATAATAGAAATAATAGTTTAAAAAAATGAGTGATTATATAGGAATTTGATACTTATTTAATCAGCGTTGCTTATTTTATCGGTAGAAGCTGAAACGTTACGGTTCATTAATGATAGGAGAGGTTACTATTTAACAGATTTCTAAAATTAAAAAATTATTAAAATTCTTTTGTATTTTTAATACAATATTTACTAATAAATTTTGTATTTGTGTATTCTAAAATCTAATCTGAATTTCTTTTATGCTTGTTTGACAAATGTTCTGATTACGCTTGTTCTAAATTTTCTAATCATAGTCCAGGATACTTCTAATATCCTATTTTTATCTTTCTTAAATTTTTTATTTATCCAGTGTATACTGGTGGTGGCAATCTGAATTAGAGGTACGTTCAAATAAGTGGTTTAGATATTTTTAAGCTAAATTTATATTTTACATTGGATCTACCTAAAATTGCAAAAGCTTTTTTGGTAATTTTTATTATTTTTTTAAATAATCATTTTAAAAACCAGTATAATTTTGTTAGTGAATAATTTTTATTAATTTTTTTCTTTGTTCCTTTATTTACTTATATTTTACACTGTTTCTTAGATTATTTTGATGATGGTTTAATAATCAAATGTCCATCTAATTTTTTAATTTTTGGTAAAATATATAAAAACAAATTTTATCGTAAATCTTGTTTTCCAATTTAAATAAATATACATTAAAATTATTCAAATTTAACGGTGGATTCAAATTATTAAATCTAAATTAATTTTTCAAACTAAAGCAAAATAAACTTCTGAACAGAAATTGCAAGAAACAGTCTTACATTTTTTAATTAGCTAACACAAGTCTTTTTTATTATTGTAAAGAAAACCCTTGGAAATGTACTAATTTTTTATTTACCAATTACTGCTAAACATAATTAATACTCAAGAAAGTCAAACGATGATCAGTCAGTCAATTTTTTATCCTTAATAAATTTAATGATTTTTTTCAGAGCACAAAGTATACCCCAAATTTCAACAAACGGGTACCAGAACAGAAATTTGTAGTGTAACAAAAAGACCGACCAATTTATCTGTAGATTGACCAAATTAAGGAACTAAAATTTCCCATTGTAAATTTTTAGTTTTGTTAAAAAAAATACGACGGTGGCTTTCCCATTTAACACTTCAGATAAGCTGGTCGGTCTGTAGCTCGGAGAAATTTCATCCAAGGTCTGTAACGTTTCAAATTAAACCAACGGTCGGTCGTGCGCCCCGATACAGCTCCACCCGATTTTTCAATCTTTCCGAGGGTACTTGTTTTTGCTCTTCTGTAATTTTTCTGGAGTTGTTCTTTGGTTTTTCTTTTTTATCTAGTTTGAAATCCCCGATTGCTTTTCTTAACTTTTTTTTATTTTTTTCAAATTTTTATTTCGTTTTTCTAGGTCTTGGTTTACTTCTCGGTGCCACCCTATTTTTTTTTTTTCTATTTTTGTAAAAGTTAAATAATTTTTTGTACGTCTATTGTCACTCATTCTGTAAATACAGCCAAAAAAGCTTTTTCCTTTTCCGGATTTTCGTTCCTAAGTCTTTTATTTCTTTGTTAGATTTTAGCCTATAAATTTCCTCTCTTCTTTCTTTTGGGTCCAAAAATCTTCCTTAAGATTCTTCGTTCTTCTTTTAAAAGATTTTTTACATTAAATTTCCCTAAACATTCGCTTGCATGTAAGGCTTCTGAGCAGATTACTGATTTGTAGAGTTGTAGTTTACTTTAAGAATTTCTTATTGCTAATATCCACTGTCAGCATATTAGCTGTTTCCATCTACGAATCCTACTTTTAATTCATTCATTTTCGAGTACGGCTGGTGTTATTATCTCCAGAAGACACTTAAATTTGCCCACTTTTTGTATGGTTTATCCCTTTTTCAAAGATTATTTCTTCTACACTGTTCTTATCGATTATAAATTCCGTTTTATCATAGGATATTTCTTTATTTTTTGCCGTTTTCTGCCATTAGATGTACTTTTAATTTTGCTTCTTCTATATTTGTTGCTGGGATAACTACGTTATCTGCAAAAGCCGAATGATTAATCTAATCTGAAGCTGAATGAAAATCTCTTTTTCGTGTTCCTAAATATACATATTCTGAGATTTGATGTTTAACCAATTCTTAATTTCATTCTCTAATTATTTTTCCTAAGGCAATGTTTAATAGAATCGGAGAAATTCCATTATCCTCCCATTTCCCTGATTATTTCTCAAACGCTTTTGACAAATCTCCACGTAGTTTAATTTTACATTTTGTGTTTATTACTTTAATTATTGCTATTTTTTCCTACCTACTTCTGCGTATTCTTAAAATGAAAAATGAATTTTGTCATTCCACGGGAATCTGTCTTCATAATATTATAATAACATACTGACCCGAATAAAAGATCGGTAAAAATAAATTAGAAATCAATTAAAAAATTTTCTCATACATTATAGTTTATTTATTTTATCTTATCTTATAGTTAATTTTTTTTTTTTTAATAAAACAAATATTTCTCTGTTAATAGGTTTTTTAACTATACTGAATTTTGTCCTTTTTTAATGTGTATAGCTATAAATGATATGAGCTCAATTATTTTTTAATTTTATAAAATTTTTATTATTTTCACATATTTATTATTTTATGAATTAATAAAAACATCTCTTTTTTACTTAAATGTAATTTTTTATTAACTTTATGACACTTTTTTTATTTTTTTTTTTTTATCTCTACTCCCTGGGCCGGACCGACTTGGTGGTATTACGCCACCCAGGGGAGTGTCCGTTACTCTAATAGGCCCTCCCCACCTACCGGCTATATACCGGCATGGCAGGTCAGGCCTACCGGTGGTTCTTTTGAGACTTTTTATTCACTATTTTGTCCTTTACGGAACCACATCATACCTACAAGTCGTGATGTGGCCCCAGGATCTTTTGTAATACTCTCTTATCCTAACAACATACCCCATGGAGTCCTCAGCGGATCATCGAAACCAGCACACCTAAGCATTCTGGCTCTCACCGCTGAGGCTGTCCACCCAACCTAACATACTAATAACCCAACCTCTTTTCATCTACATTCTTTTGTGTTAACACTGTCTTTATGTATTCAGCAACCTTCCTCCAGTTTTCCTCACTGCTAAGCATGAAGTCCATAGTCTCTTTCGGTGTTTTTCCATGGATACCCACGTCATGTCTTTGCCTTAGCCATTTATTACATATTAAAAAGGTATGTTCAGAATCGTCATTCTCCTCGCAGTACATGCAAGTGGGCTCAACTTTATGATACTGCTCTAAAAAAATTACTCCTTTTTCCAGCCAGATAAACTTCATCATATTCGTAAGACATCACACATTCCCATTCCTGATATTTCAATAACTTTGGATTTTAATCAGATTGCCTCAAAATCAGGGTTTCAGCGACAATCAATCGGCGGTTACATTTTGTTTTAATCAAACAGTGTAATCGAGTTGTAAAAATAGTTAGTTAAGCTGCGCAGGTTAGTGATAAATCACGGGCAATTTAAAAATTCCTCCAATGTTTACTTCATTTCCTTTAAGAATATGAAAATCATAAACGAAAATATAATTTCCACAAAAAAAAAATAAATAGATAAAGATAAGTCCTTCAAACCGAGATAACTCTTTCAAAGAAAGATTATTAAGCGCTGATAAATATCTGTTACAGACTAAATGTGAGTAACTTTTTCAATTTCAGTTTTGATTTAGTTGTTATTTAATAGAAATCTTTTGTGTGTGTGTGTGTGTGTGTGTATATATATATATATATATATATATATATATATATATATATATATATTTGACAAGGTCAATAAATTCACTATTTATAATTTCAGATATGGATCCTAAAATTGGAAATTCACTGGTTGGCCTACTTGCTGGGGCCCTTGTCTTAGTCACACGTAAGTAATTTACAGCGATCAGTTTTATATAAGTTTAAGTATACGTATAGCGAGTAAACTATAGTGACTAATATACACACATAAAACTGAGTGCAGTCTCGCGTGTCTTGGTTCCAAACCTTGTGAATAAATGAAATATCATTAATAGAATTAAAGAATAAAAATATATATATAAAAGTAGAGCATTTCTACAATTTGTGACCTCATTTCGTACGTTAGTGAATACTGATCAATGGCCTTTAGTTAAAAACAAAACGCACAGAATTTATCGATCTAATATATATTATATTAATATAATAATTCCCTTCGTCACTTTTTAAATTACAGTTACTAATTTTCATATTATCGGTTGAACTGATCTTTTCTTTTTGTCAAAGTTTAATCAACAACAATTTAAACTTCATTTTTACCTTTTTTTAAATATTAAAAATGTATTGGATATCGTAGAGTGGTTTTATTTCATTATTTTCAACTTTTATAATTAAAAAAATATTTCACCTGAGTTTAACGAACTTGTAATTGTGAAATTACGTTTCGTTTTTTTTATACACTTTATTTATTTAAAAAAAACTTGTTTTTTGAATTGTGAAATCTGAAGATCTTTTACGGGGGAAAACTGATTAAGAATGCGAGCTCCCGTACTGGAAAATTAAATTAGTTATGTTTTTTTTTTTTTAATATGAATAGGGAGATGTTAAAACGAAAACATAAACCCACGATTAGATTATCCAGTTCAAAAAAAAATGTTTATTTGTAAAAATATTAAACGTAACCATTATTCTGAATAATTAGTTTACCAAATTTTCATCACACTATGCATATATATTAACACATTTAACTATTATAAAAAATACATTATTTAAACTCAGTTCTACAGTGACTCTTATAGAAAGTAAGATTTGAATTGCGCGCCGTTGTCGTCTGAATTCGTCGTCGATTTGAATTGCGCGTCTTTTAGGTTGTCGGCACTGTAATTTCCTCATTTGTCATCTTTGTGTGTTACGATTAGTTATCATGGGCGTTAAACGAAAGAACAACAAATTTTATGCTGTAAACGCATTATAAGTACGAGAATGTTTTACAAACTATGTGGAATTTCGGACGACAAAATGTATTTAAATAATCAGATTTCAAAGATTTATTTATAAATTGGAGGAAACAGCTTCGATTGCGGACATTATCGATATGATATACAATCGCCCGAAAATCTTTGTGCTAATCGGTCCCTTAAAACATTACCGTCGCGGTATCGATATGAGTCTGGGGAAATCGATTCGCCGTCGTTCACTGTAATTTGTCATTCCAAGAAGTGCCACGAAGCAAATTCCCAAAACGATATGCATCTTAACACCTACATTATTCAACACGCAAGAGCTCAAGTCAGCAGACCGATCAAAAACACCGAGAATCTATCAATTGATAGTTTGGAAAGGATGAAATGTATGGTGATATTAGAAAGAAAATCATCTTCAGCGATGAGGTGCATTTTCAAATAAACGGGTACGTAAAAAAAATTTTCCTCGTGTAGGAGAGCCCAGAGAACCACGAGACTGACTTATAAGAAACAGTTATAACCCAACTTTGGTATGATTTTTCGGCTGCCGGAACGAATGGTTCGAAATTTTTAAAAAATGAGACAATTCCAATAACAGTGAGTGATGAATATCACCGCATCCTGATAAGGGAAGTTTTTGGCCTAAAACGGATGGCGAGATGAGGCAGGTAAGGAATTTTTCTCACAGATTCCTTACCTGCCTCATCTCACGCAACGGAATTCAGAACTGATCCCCAGGATCTTGTGATTTCCGATTCGTTTGGATTCCACCCTTTGCAGGCTTGTGATATTTCGTGTTTATACGAACAAACCACCAATAATTCTCAAACTCAACGGGGATATTTGAAGTGTAACTAACGAAATTGAGCCGCATTTATATTTTACATCATCGATAATTTCGTCAAAAAAGGAAAGTATGCCAGCACTTGTGTGGGGGATATTTATCGCATCATGTTCACAATTAACCTCAATAAGTGCACTTTATATTAAAACTAAAGTACTTTCATTTTTTTTTATAAATAATGGTTTTATTAAAATATTATATCTTGCTTTATTTATGGTACACGCTTTATTCGTACGGAGAAAAGAAGCATAGATTTTTTAGTTTAGTCTCTTGGTTTCAAAACATAACCGATTACAAAAAAGCACATACTAATAAAACTTCGAGAGTAAATAAAATTTTAGTTATTTTAACAAAAGATATGCCGCTGGACACTTAACTAACATTTAACTATACAACATATCGGGAAAAGGAAATGATATAAAATATAAAGAAGACGAAAACATAACTTTTCTGACTTAGTGGGAGAATCTTTCCACCCCTTTCAAAAAATTATTTTTAAATTAAAAATGTTAGCATCAATATTTGTGTTATATTTTATATATATCGTATTTACCCGAATATAGTTGGAGGTTTTTCCTACATTTTCTCCCATGAATTGGGTTGTCGAGCTTTTATTTGGGATAAAAAACCTATAAATGCAAGGTTGACTAACATTTAGATACAACTCAGCTTTTAAGTTGTTTTCTAGTTTTTAATTTTGTTTCTATATTTATGATGAAGGACTTAATACAGTTTATATTTACAGTAATAACTACCTTCAATTTTATTATTTTTAAAAGTACGTAATAAATGGGAAAGTTTGGTTGGATGAGTCTTTGGCCAAAGATTAGCTTAAAATGGTCTTTTACAGAAACTTAGGTCTTAGAAGACAGTAATCCATATTAATATTAGATCCATTCAGGGAGTAAAATTGAAAGTAAAAAAACTAAATATGGATTTAGTTACAATACCTGGTGATATGACTTCACAGTTACAGGTTTTGGATGCAATTGTGAACAAGCCTTTTAAAGATAATCTTAAAATAAATTATAATTGTTAGATGCGAAGCAACAGTCATCAGCTAACTCCTGAAAGAATAAAAAAACCTTCTGGTAGCTTATTATGTGAGTGGATTATTAAATCATGATTTCGATAACACCAGTTAGCACTAGACAAGGATTTAAAAAATGATGCATTAGCAGTACATTAGATGGATCTGAAGATTATATTCTGTGAGAGGAAAAATCAAATAATGAAAACACCTTTTTATTGATTTTAGTAGAAGTTCTACTTTTTTCATATGCCTTTTTTGATTCCTGTCATTGATTCAAAAATACTTACCATAATAAAGTTGTGGAGAGTTAGGAGAAGACCATTGAAGTGTTAGAAGAAGGCCAATTTGGTTTCAGGAAAAGTATAGGGACAAGGGAAGCAATTTTAGGCCTCAGATTAATAGTAGAAGGAAGATTAAAGAAAAACAAACCAACATACTTGGCGTTTATAGACCTAGAAAAGGCATTCGATAATGTAGATTGGAATAAAATGTTCAGCATTTTAAAAAAATTAGGGTTAAAATACAGAGACAGAACAATTGCTAACATTTACAGGAACCAAACAGCAACAGTAATAATTGAAGAACATAAGAAAGAAGCCGTAATAAGAAAGGGAGTCTGACAAGGGTGTTCCCTATTCCCATTACTTTTTTAATCTTTACATAAAACTAGCAGTTAATGATGTTAAAGAACAATTTAGATTCGAAGTAACAGCACAAGGTGGAAAGATTAAGATGCTACGATTTGCTGATAATATAGTAATTCTAGCCGAGAGTAAAAAGGACTTAGAAGAAACAATGAACGGCATGGATGAAGTCCTACGCAAGAACTACCGCATGAAAATAAACAAGAACAAAACGAAAGTAATGAAATGTAGTAGAAATAACGAAGATGGACCACTGAATGTGAAAATAGGAGGACAAAAGATTTTGGAGGTAGAAGAATTTTGTTATTTGGGAAGTAGAATTACTAAAGATGGACAAAGCAGGAGCGACATAAAATGCTGAATAGCACAGGCGAAACAAGTCTTCAGTCAGAAATATAATTTGTTTCATCAAAAATTAATTTAAATGTCAGGAAAAAATTTTTGAAAGTATACATTTGGAGTGTCGCTTTATATGGAAGTGAAACTTGGACGATCAGAGTATCTGAGAAGAAAATATTAGAAGCTTTTGAAATGTGGTGCTATAGGAGAATGTTAAAAATCAAATGGGTGGATAAAGTGACAAATGAATAGGTGTTGCGGCTGAAGAAAGAAGCATTTGGAAAAATATAGCTAAAAGAAGAGACAGATTTATAGGCCACATATTAAGGCATCCTAGAATAGTCGCTTTAATATTGGAGGGAGGTAGAAGGAAAAAATTGTGTAGGCAGGCAACATTTGGAATATGTAAAACAAATTGTTAGGGATGTAGGATGTAGGGGGTATACCGAAATGAAACGACTAGCACTAGATAGGGAATCTTGGAGAGCTGCATCAAACCAGTCAAATAACTGAAGAAAAAAAGAAAAATAAAGTTGTTATAAAACTCAAAAATTAAACTTAAAAAAAATTAAAATTAAACTTAAAAAGTTATAACACAAGTGCAAAAATCTTCTTTTTTTTTGTTGTTCTTCAATAAGTTCAACTTTGGTGCCATTAGTTATACTTATTTCAGTACTGAGTAATTTAAAGAATGATGTGTTCAATTTCAAGTGTAAGTGCTGAAATAATTTGTAAATTTCATTAAATATGAATATAATATTGACAGTTAATTTTATAAGTTTTCATATATGATTTATAATTGCTAATAATAGGAACTTAATTACAGGTATAAATGAAGGAGTATGTCAATGTTCAAAACAAGAATACCAACAATGTGTAATAATGGCTGATCCATTATTAAAAGATCCACACCTTATTTACCCTGATAACCCACAAGACATCGATCGTGTATGTCGGTAAGTGTTTAATTTATATTTTAAAAATATACTATTATATTTTTTAATATCCTATATATTTATTAGAATTTGAATACTCAACTGTTCATTTACAAGAATATTTTCTGTAAGTCTTATACTGACCAATTTCTCTGTTCTCAGAACATAGCTTGATCTTAAAATCACATCAGTTATTACTGGCTTGAATGTAAAACATCAGTACATCATGCTCAATCTAGGTGAGAAAGAGAACAATGTTGAATTGCTACTCATATGACAGATATGGAACTGTAGTATTTTTATCAAAATTCTATTCCTGTAACCAGAACATTACAAAATAGATGAGTATAATAAACTTCTAAAATTTGCACCTGAAGCTAAACATATAAATTACAAAAAATAGAAGTGAAAACTTTTATTTATTATATTAAAAATATATAATTCTATATATTTCTTTTTTCTGACAGATTAAAGTAATCTCAAATCCAAATCTTCTTAATTTGAAAACCTCTACTATTAAAATCTGTTTCCCTTGAAAAAATTTCTATGAAATTTTGTTTCACATCAAATTCAGCATAGTTTCACCAGTAGTCTGAATTTTTGAAAAATCTATTTCTACATTTTCATATTCAAAATTAGTTGCCATAAAAATATGCCCAACAAAATTAATCTCATAAAACTACATAGCTTTTTACATGTTCAAGTAATATTCTCAAGATCTTCACCTCTACACTTCAACATTTGAACAGGAAGTTCATAGTGTAATTATTTTCCTTATTGAATTCTTCACTGGGAAAGTGTTTTCTCTGCCTGTTTGAACTATCAGTAAATTCAATTTGTATGAATATATATATATATATATATATATATATATATATATATATATATATATATATATATATATATGTATATGTGTATTGTGTGCGTACATGCATTTGTGTAAATAAATAATTTCAAAAGAAATTAGCATTCTAAAGTTTATTCTGTCCACAACTTTAAAGAATGTTGATTTTATTTATGCTTAAGAATGATCAGTTAATTTAGATCATAAGAGAAAAAAGGCTTTAGGATATATTCTATTTAATAAAATGTTAAAACAATGAAGAACAAATTATATGAGTTAAGAGCCTCTAAAATTCAATATCTATTATTTGAATTGTAAAAATCAAAATCCTAATGAAATTTTAAATAACTCACAATTGATAACATGTCTGAGTTTGAAGTAAAACTATTAACTGCATCATCTTTCTATCTGATGGTTTCTCAACATCTGGAATGACTCAGAAAGTAACTTCAAGGAAAATGAAGGATGTGATGTAAGGTAAATGATGCATTTTATAAATTGGTTCCTGTAAACCACTAAGTTAAACATTAAGAGCAGTTTCACTGAATGCTAAGGGCATTTATTAGTGGCTAATGATCATGTGTTGGTGCTATAAAGAAAAAAAAAACAGAGAGAAAAATACAAATGTTTCAAGTTACACTGCAAAAAAATTTACTTTCAATTTTTATGTATGTGTTAAAGGTAAAATCACCATCTATTTCATAGTGGTACACTAAATTCTATCACTTATCTTGTAATTAGCAAATTATAAGTTGTTTCTCTTCTATGAAACATGATGGGGGTCTTTTCTCTTTATCCCCCACAATAGTTTTTTTTTACATTACTTATTAGTAATTGTTCATGTTAATCTAACAACAATTTTGCCGAAAAAGGACCAATTTTCCATATTAACAATCAATCTTGAATTAGTCTTATATATTTTTTTATTTCTACCTGTCAATTTTATTCAAACATGGGTCTTCCAAATGTACAACAGAGGTCCAATTTAAGCATTACTGGTTATAATTATAAATATAATCTAACCAAACTTAATCTACACATGCTTCGCTCCCTAATAACCTATACTAGCGAGCGTAGGTTAAGTTTGGTTAGACTATATTTCGATATGTAAGAAAGTTACAAAAAAAATAACAATTATAATTTTCTTAATGAGCTTAAATAGTTATTCTTAAAAAATCCTTTGTAGGGAAAAACAGAAAAGACCCACATAATGATACCTACTTTTGTTAGAAAATTCTGTTATGCTTCAGACGTACATTCTACACATTAACCAATTCCATTAGTGATTTAATGTAACAATAAAAATTTATCAGTACTTGTTTATTATGTATCACACCGCCACTTTTGTCACTTTTTTATATGCAACTTCTTTGTCAAAAAACAACGTATTATTACAATGTATTAAACAAAAATACGTTTGTTAGTGAGCGTAGGTTACAATGTTTGTTTAGATTATATCAACTCCCTACACTGACGAATCGTATGTAACCTAATCAAACATAACACACGCTACCTTCCCTCGCTAACCTCGTCTAATCTTATATATATATATATATAATGTTTGTTTGTTTGTCCCGTATGCATTCCTATACAATTAATCCGACTGCGATGAAACATTCGTGAGTTGTGCGCACCCGTGAAGGTTTCTGAATTAGTTTGGACGCGTTAGGTGGCGCGGGACATGATGAAAGTAACAAGGTGTAGCATTGCGCACAGTATTCGGCGCGCATGCGTATACGATCGTCCCAAAATCTCATTTTCTACCGGGTTATTTGAACATATAAATAAGGGATTTTGGAACAAAAGTTTTTAGTTGTACAAAAATTTTACAAAATTTTAAATACATGATAATGATTAAACGAGCTAACAATCGAATATTTATGAATGATTATTCACTTTCAATATGAATTAGTATTATTGGTACTGATAAAGTTGTAATATTTATTAATATTAAAATAATAATATTAATAATTAATATTATAATATTATATTATATTTTTATAATATTAATATTATAAAAATAATAAATTTTTTTTTTTTAATAATCCTTAATAAAAATAAATATTTTATACAAGTCTATTGATTCTTAAGAGTATTGAAATTGATTGTTAAGATAAAATTCAAAATAATGAATGAAAACCTAAACAAATAAACAGGGGACACATCTTATGAAGTGCAACTGACACAAAGCTTCGTGTACGTGCGTGGCTCTATGGTAACGACTTCTTTTGCTATTCGTGGGGTTCGGTATTGAATCACCGATAATTTTTTTTTTTAAGCTCATAAAATATTTTTTTACTTATATTATTTTCCATTTATTATGTGAAACTATTTAATGCTGTTAAAATGGAAAATCAACTAAACGGGAGATAAGTTATTTCAAAGTTTTATAACTAAAGATCTGATATTATTTATTTTGGTCAATCTTCGGAATCGATGATTTTTTAGTTTAATTAAAAATATTATCACAAAACAATATTTGAAAGAAATTGCTTTTAATAATCTAATTTACACGGGAAAATGAGATATTACTTATTTTTTTACGGATACCAAAATGAGTATTACTTTATAATACTGAAATAAAAATAAAATAAAAAGTTGTTGTTTAGTGAAAAATAATTTTATATTGAATAAACATATTTTTCTAATGAGTCAAATGAAATGCAAGGGATTTTCTAGGTAAACCATTTTAAACCGCGTGCAATAAAGAGAACAATTACAAAAGGGTCGGTTTTGGTTTTTATGTTAATGAAAACTATTTTATTTTCTATTTCATAAAAAATGTTTCCATTATATTTTCATTTTGAATTAAAATAATTAAAGTTAATTATTTTCTGAACCGCTCTGTATCTAATAGTACATTAATAATTAATTCAAGGTAAATTGTTTATTAAGAAAAATTATTAGAAATTATTATATTGTTAAGAAATAAACGAAATTAATCATTCAGATCATAATTCTCGACTCCACATACAGTCAATTAAATTTTATATAAAATAAACAAAAAAACCTACACTCCATATTTATTTGGAAGTGCGTGTACACGCACACGAGAGTACGGCACTTCCTATTTAATAAATATTAGAGTAAAAATCCACATTTCGACGCCAATTGTCATATACGTCAATAAATTTTATTCTTTTATGTTTCAAAAGTTTGTTTATTTCTGCCTTTAATCACATTGATATCTTGCTTCTGTTTGTGCGCCAACCGCATAAACGAATTTAAACATCATGGCGGGAAAAGGATTTTGGAACGAGCCACTGCGCAACGCTGGGTGTGCGACACCTTCTTTCTTCATCATGGCGCGGGAGTCGAGACATTTCGAAAAATTGTAATTATAGTACGATTTGACTCACATTCAGAATACACATTAAGTTACGTGAAAAAATATTTTTGCGAAACAGGAAAGAAGGGAAAAATGAAAATGGGAAAGAAAGAAAGGGGTGAAGATTGGAAGAGGGAAAAAAGGAAAGGTTAAATTTTCTGATGTTCCGTAATGTTCATTTTTTTATGTTTTATCAAACTTTCAATTGTGTTCGTCTAATCTATATATATATATATATATATATATACTCAAATCTAGCAATAGCGAAGCATTGCCGGGTCAGTTAGTTAACGTTAAATACGCATTTTACATACAACTTATTGATAACATAACTTTATTTTTTTAAAAAGATAAAAAAGATGGCGGTGCTATAACAAACAAGTACCTTTATTTTTAAACAAAAGTAAAAGTTTTAAGTTTTACAGACTAGTAGTTTTTTTTTAAACTAATGCATTCATTCACCTTGACCACGACAAAATATAATTTAAAAAAAGAAGTGACTAATAGAAAATAACTAATCTATCAGTAATTTTACAGAAAAACACCTGCTATATAACATTGAGATAATATGTCAGAATAATTACTAATTTACATATTGGATTATAATATCTCAAAACTAGTAACACTATATCTTGTAATCATTTTTTTAGAGTACTTGCATGCAAACTCAATAAATAACCTTTTTTTTCAAGGTTACTCCTCTCTTTCTTAATTTTTACCACAATTTTAAAATTTTATTGGAAATAAACTGTTATTACAATGCCATAAAATGATTACAACTTCAAAGGATATATATATAATCACTCCAACTTAACATATTTTATAGTATAACATTTTTTTTATAATTTCTTTTAATATCAATCCATATCCATAAAACATGCAGATATATATGTGCATCCCTGCACATGCATACAAAAGCACAAACATAAAGAAAATTGTAGGTACTCAAGTAGTTTTGTTCAAAGATCTCTCCATCAACAAAACACTTGTGTAAATAAGTATTCAGGTAAATCATTAAAGTTCATTAGGCATTATAAATGCCTAATGATGTTAATAAACTATTAAATATTTTACATCGCTTCATTGCTTTCCATTCATCAAAATTAAATTAAATTTTGATTAGTAACTGAACTTCATAATTTCAACATCATCATATAAAAATTTATTTTTTCATGAATAATACAAAGTTGTATGTAAAAAAACTTTAATTCACTAGCACAAATACTAATTTACAATAAAAAGTACATTTTTAACACAAACACTATTGAAAAATATTAAAATTTATTGTGATAAACAGCATAAATTAGAGATAAAGATATTAAACATCTGAAAATAGTCTAAAAATTTTTATTCAAAAGAAAAAAGATAAATTAAATTAAAATTCAGTTTGATATTTTTCCTACTTATTTAATTATTTCAAAATCTTACAAGTTTTAATTTGTAAATGGTGAAAATTATCCTCAAGATAAGATTTTCCTGTCCACTACATTTTAACCTCTGAACTTTACTCTTGGCCAAAGTTGATTTGCATTTATACTCTGTATGACCTTTTGAGCATGATGTTAAATATTTTAAATAAGCTTTTTCTTTATTCCTTAATTTTTTCACTCCAACCAGGCAGTCATTTTTATTTCCTTGTCTAGTGCTGTAGCAGAATTATAGCTGTAGAAGGGAAAGTATTGCAATCAGTCCAATTTGGGCATATGCAGTTTTCATTGGTGTTGACGTTTTGACACCTAAGAACCCAAAAAACCAGATGGAAATTTTCTGGATGTTTATGTTCATATGTATATGTGTGTGTGTGTGTATATATATATATATATATATGTGTGTGTGTGTGTGTGTGTGTGTGTGTTAGGTGTTGGCCTCTAATCACCTTAAATATCCAGAATTACTGAACCAATTTTCACCTGAGACAGATTTTTTCTGTGTTTGGGTCATTGATGCCATTAAATTTTCAACTTAAAAGGTCAAGGGGTGAGACTGTAGAGCAAGGTCACCCTCGGTATCTTGAGGTTTCTCCTAATTAAGATCTTATTTTTCTTAGGCACATACGTTAGCAATTAAAAAATAATAATACGTGGGGGTGTGATTTTGCAAAAAAGGTTTTGCAAAATCACACCCCCACCCCAAAAATGCTTTAAACTAGTGGCTAAGTGGGTATACTGCATCAATAGTATCCCTTCTCACTACAAGGAGCGCTAGTGTAGCACTGATGTATAGCTGTTGTAGTCATCTGCTATGTTGTGACGTCACAGGTGAGCAATAGAATTAAAGAAGTGATTGATATTTAAAGTGTAAAAAAGTAACTAACTCATCTTGCCGGGTTTCGAACTTTGACTTCCACCTTGGGATTCATGTAACAAAAAAAAACATGGTTGTATAAGGTATCAATTTATACATTTTCGAGAATGCTGAAAACGATTTTAATATTTAAAATTGTTGAAGTAGAAAATTATTATATTTAAATAAAATGATAAATATTTTTAATTAAGTTATGTCTGTAAGACATGCATCAGAAAAAAGCTGCGTGATGGGAAAGTTCTATAACTGTGTTGTCAGCTTTTTTTCTTTTTCTGTTTAGCCTTCGGAACCACTGTCAGGTATTACTTCAGAGGATGAATGAGGGTGAGATGTATGAGTGTAAATAAAATGTAATCTTGTATAGTTTCAGGTCGACCATTTCTAAGATGTGTGGTTAATTGAAACCCAACCACCAAAGAACACAGGTTTCCATGATCTAGTATTCAAATACATATAAAAGTAACTACCTTTACTAGGATTTGGATCTTAGAGCTGTCGTTGTCAGCTTTTTTATTTGTCTTTCTGTTCTCGGTCTTAAATATTCAAAGGCTGGTATACTTAAAATTTTAATTAATTATTCTTTATACATTAATGTTAATACATGGTACTTGTGCACAGAGAGTATCTTCTATATATTTTTTTTATTGAATCTTAATTCTATAATCATTATCAAGAGATTTGAAAGAACTTCTCTTCAGATTCAGTTTTGCTGTTTCCTTTACCAAGAACCACTTATAATATAAACCAAATTTTGATATGATGAAATATTGTAACCCCTGTATACCCTCTGCTGAGCCCAGGAAAAAGTAGGAGACTTTAATTTTAACAGTACAAAGTCAGTAATAGATCTAAAACCTCTGGCACTCCATGTATATATGTGAATTTCTTTATGTGTTACTGATTTGTAGCCCATAAGACATAAAATTCTTTCCATTAGTATTACAGGTTGATTTATCATTATTTCTAATCTTTCTAGTAATCAGTATATTACCAATTTTTGTGCTAAAATTACCCACCATTATAAATAGATTGTAAAATAGAATATACTATAAATAGTATAAATTACCCACCATTAAAATTACATTCAAGTAATTTCTTTTAAAAAATAAATAAATAATGAACAATTTGCTGGAATTGTTTAATTTGGAGGAAGTGATCTGATTTTTGTCATTAATCCAATTAAAATTAATTCTTAACATAAAATGCAATAAAAAAAATTTTTACATCAGTAAAAAATAGGGAAAAATTCTTTAAACTAAAGCAAAATGTAATGTTTAGATATGAAAAAAGAACATTTTAAATGGGTAGATGCGGACAAATTGCATATTCTCTATGAACTCATAATGCAGTAATTCCTATTGCAATAAATTCAATACCTCACTATGCAGTGACAGCATAAGTAAGAACCTGATAAAGACTTTCACAAAAATGAAGAGCCTAACCAGAGTTAAGAAATCTAGAAAGGTTATTTGATTAACAAAATTGAATTAGTAACTCCCTTAGTGTAAAATGTAATTTTAACACATAGTTCATCAGCATGAGAACATAATCAAATAAACATTATATTATAAAACACTTTTTCCTTATCTGTTCTTCTAGTAGTGGGCGCCTTTAAGAGAAATACTTTAAAAACTGAGAATAAGTATTAATTTTATGTAAAAATTTTTTATTTTCTAGGACATGGACAGAGTTTGTAAATTGTGTCAAACAATATACAGAAAGATGCTTTTCTGATATAAGAAAACAAGAATTCAATAAAGCTGTTGAAGTTCCAATCGATTCTGTACATCAGTTATGTACAGATCCACAATACCAAAAAGGTAACTGTTCTTTTAACATGTGTAAAATATCTTAAGAATTAATTTCTTTTATTTTTTTAATTAATAGATGGTGCTATTAAATAATCATATATGTTATATAACCTCCTAATCATTTTATTAATATCCCATAAAGTCATTTTTTTCCTTCAGTGTATATTTTTTTATGGGAACAATAAACAATAGCAGATTATGAATTGTAGAAAAAACAATTTTTTGTTGTATAATGTTACATCTATTATAGTTACAGTTTGTTTTATAATGATAATTTTTGTTTTGACAATTGCAAAACCTAATTTTCATAATACAACTTATTTCTAAACAATTTATTCAGATTATGTGAATGAATATATCTTACCTTAAAATGATGATCTATCCAGAAGTAATAAAAAGAACTGTGTATGTTTTCTTTAACAAAGAATTTATAAAGAAACAAATTATAATATAGAAAATATTATTAAACAATAATGAATTATATCTTATAAACTATAAAATTAGAAACAGTTAATATAATAAGAAATTGCTGCCATAGTAAAGTGGTAAAATTTCTGTCTTTAATACGAAGGAAGGTACTGAGTTAAAAACATGGTCAGGTTTGGCATTGTTCATATGCTAAAAACTTCCATAACATAATTTCAATTACAAACTTCAAGTTTATGGGATAAATTAATCAAAAAGATGTGAAGATATAAATATATGTGTATATATATATATATATATATATTTTATATATTTTTCCCACTTTATCGAATAATAAAATTTAATTAATTATAATATCAAAACCACCAAATACAGTACATTAAAAGTAAGAAACAGTTGCCAACTTTCAAAGATTTACTTCATAATCAGCAAAAATTAAAATTAGAAATTACACAAAATATATCAGCAACTTGTCATATAACATTAAAACCTCTTTCTCATACCATGGCATGACAATGAGTGATAATTCTTATTGAAATATTAGACTATGATAACAGTTCTATCAATTTCTATAATGAATCATTATCTTTGTTTATTTGTTAATTTATATTTAAATTTACTAATACAATATTTTTCAAGAATATCAATTTCCCTATTATTTTTATTTACTTCTATTATTTCTGAATTATTATTATTATTTTTATTGCTATTATTTTATATATATATATATATCTTCACATCTTTTTGATTAATTTATCCCATAAACTTGAAGTTTGTAATTGAAATTATGTTATGGAGGTTTTTAGCATAAGAACAATGCCAAACCTGATATATATATATCAGTATTTCTTTGTTTTGTTAAATTATCAGTTACATTTGAAAACTTATTACATCTTTTATAATTAAGTGCTCTGAAAACCTTTTATTAAAAATTTAGTGGTTTTGCATATATATATGGTCACATTAATTACATTTTTTTTTCTGTTGATGATATCATATAAGTTTGAAACTTTTGCAAGTGTTATGAAATGAAATTTTGTAGCATATGAAAAATGTTAGTTTTGTGTTTTATGACCGGGATTCGAACCCGGGACCTCCAGATAAAAGGTCAAGATACTATCATTTCGTCACAGACATCAACATTAATTTTGTATTTGCCACAAAGTTCAAGTTAACTTTGTACTTGAAAAATATACTTTATAGATATATCTATTTTATACAAAATGTTACATTTATTTTTATGAAATACATTGGTGATTTTTTTTTAGCGTTATTATTTTGATATTTAGATGTAATACATTTTATAAGTAAATTAGGTTTATTACTTCCTTGTACGAAGTAAAGCAAGAATTGTGATCACGAAAAATTTCAGTTTTCAGATTTCAATGGAAATATTTCAGTTTTCAGATTTCAATGGAAATATTCAGTTTGACCATCCCTGAATCCAATTTTACTAGTTTCAGCGTGATGTCTGTACATACGTATATCATGTAACTCAAAAATGATTAGCAGTAGGATGTTGAAATTTTGGAATTAGAGCTGTTGTAACATATAGTTGTGCACATCCCCTTTTGATTACAATCAACTGAACCAAAAGTGTCCAAAAAATTTGGATTTTTGACTTTTTCTTAACTGCAGTAATAAGCCTCATTAACAGATTTTCAACAATATATCATAAGTGGTACTTATTTTCATTGGTTCCAGAGTTATAGCCAAATAAAATTTTAATTAATGAAATATTGGGATCTTACGGGAAGTACATTGATTCGAATCAGACTTCATCTCCTTTTTTTTTAACTTTTTTTTTTATTTAAGCATTATTTATTAATCACTGATTATAAAAAAAATGTACAATAAATAATAATTCAATAATAACAATAAAAAAAAAAATATGAAAAAATATCAGAAGTTATTAATGAAATAAAATTTTACGTACTTTTCATTTTAAAATAATGTATATATGTAATTTAATAGGCGTACAAGGAAGTCATGTGGTGTTCACATCAGATTTTTTAGTTTATTAATAATATATTCTATTCATTTTTTATATTTTCATTATACGAGGTCTATAAATAAATTAATGAGACTGGTTCACAGAAACTTTTTATTTACAATCCAATTATACATGGGCTCTATCACCTTTGAAAAAGTTGCCTTGGGATGCCATATAACGCTTCAAATGGTTTTCCCACTCTTCACAGCAGTGTTGGAACTCAGAAACCAGAATATCATTCAGATGGTAGGTTAATTTTTTTTTTTAATGTTTTCTACTGCTCCAAAATGGTGTCCTCTGAGGTGTTTTTTTAAAGTCGGAAACAGGAAAAAGTCGCAGGGATTCAAGTCAGGTGAATAAGGTGGTTGAGGAACTACAGG
Organism: Lycorma delicatula; assembly: GCF_047948215.1. Classification (NCBI taxonomy): domain Eukaryota; kingdom Metazoa; phylum Arthropoda; class Insecta; order Hemiptera; family Fulgoridae; genus Lycorma; species Lycorma delicatula. Next base: position 57,278,775 of record NC_134462.1, read on the forward strand.
AATGTTTTTCTTTGCCAAAAACTCATTAATTGAGAGTGCAGTGTGACAAGATGCATTGTCATGATGCAGCACCATTAATCAAATCAAAACCATGCTAATTTGTTTCTTCAATAGTAATCGCATTGTCCATAAGGAGTTTTTGCCTACAGGACAGACTGTACATCAATATGTTTACCGAGAAATTCTTGAAAGACTGCGGAAAAGAGTTGCCCGCATGAGACCAGCAATCAAAGAAAACTGGATTCTGCATTCATTATGCCAGAAATTCGTGCGTTGCACAAAATCCCTTTAAGTTAACTGCTGGACGATCATTATTTTGTATGGGTGAAGTTTGAGATCACCGTGTAAGATGACATGAAACGAACGACGTAACATACCCAGCGCTACAGCCTGTCGCCTAGTGGATCGTTTCGGACTAGCAAGAACTGTCTTCACTTTGTCTACGTTTTCCGGAGTTCGGATTGAACGGGGAAGTCCAGGTGGTTTTTTCTTCATCACAGATCCAGTACTTTTTAACGCCTCAACCCATCGGAGTATGGTGTTTCAATCTGGAACTTCACCTCGACGTTCGACATTAAAATTTTGAGGGAAAATACGTTGAACCGTAAACACAGAATTATTGTTTCTAAAAAAATTACTCGACAGCAAACACAAAATATTCTACGCTCCATAGAGACTAAAACTGCGTAGTTTGAGCTATTCGCCAAAGGTTGCCGAAGGTCAATACCACCACTCGCCGCTGAGTACTAGCGGTTTAAGGTACATACGTTTCCTCTGCTCAACCTATATATATATATATATAATATATATAATAAAAAATATATATATTATAAAAATAATAATATTATAATATATATGAAGAGCGTATATGTGTGATGTGTGCACATATATATACGCACACTCAGCGTGATACCAAATTGCACGGCAATCCCGGGAGATGATTATTCAATTTTTCATAATTAAATTCTCTAAAAAGGTAACTAGACATTTTTATTTGTTTATCGGCATATTAACAAAGTTATTTTATTCCAGATCTAAAAGAAAATGTATTTTTCGACAAAACTTTTTCGTGTTTTACCCCGTTTTTCTGAAAACTTATAGATAGAGGTCTGGGACAATTTTTGCTTAATTTCTTAGCTTAAAAATCATAAGGAAGCATCAAATTTACCCCTCGATTTGTACCCCAAGAATTTTTGTGCGGTTTAATTTCACAGAGGAAGCAGAAAACAGGGCTAAATGTTTCGCGAGATGAAACTCGCTAATGAACCGTTTTCTGACCTATGTTTATATGAACTTTTTTTTTTTATTTTGGCTATAGAATCATCTCCAGAGAGATTGCAGTGCAATTTGGAATCAGTGACCTGCGAAGAAACGATGAAACTTTTAGGACACGTTCTACTGCTGGTATTGAAAAAATGACATACAAACACAGGTCTGAAAACGCTTTGTTTTCGAGTTACGGGTAGCATAAGATCTCGCCCGGATTTCAGCTCTTCTCATTAAATGAAGCCCTGTTGTAATTTTTAGGACCCAAATTAAGGAGTAAAGTTGGTGTTTTCTTATGTAACTTGAGCTGGGAAATAGGATAAAACAGATCACAAAACTGTAACTCAGTAGTTTTTTAGATTTCCGATGTAAAACACAATATTCGATGTCGAGAAACAAGTTTTTTACGTTTGTAGTGCAGAAAGTAGACAAAAAATCGCGTTATTCTTTCTGAACCTATAAACATTCTTCGGTGTATTAGCATTTAAGAAAGAAAGAATTATTTCCATCGTGTTCGTTTTCTGTTGAATGCCAAGTAAATCATCGTGTGATGATCATCTGTGATTCAGCGTCAAAAACTTGCGGTCAACAGATTACCCGCGGTTAAACTTGTGTCACTGGTTTCTAAACAACGCTGATAAGGCATTAGTACATGACGAATTTCATGTAGGTTTGTCAGAAAACAAAGTATGATGCATTCTATGAAAAGAAAATCTTTGTGCTTTCCGCCTGCAGAAGGTTGAAAATTTGCGGTCAGCAGATTACCCCCAGCGTTTAAACTTTTGTCATTGGTTTCTAAACAACGCTGATAAGGTAAATTCAATTTTATTAAATTAAATTTAGAATTAAATTAGAATTAAATTCTCTACAAGTTTTGTTACTAGATCTGCCGCATTATTAGTCATTTAACAAAGCTATTTTACTACAAACGTAAAAAAAACTTGTTTTCGATACCGAATTTTGTGTTTTTCGTCGGACATCTTAAAAATTACTGGAGTTAAAGTTCTGGGATCTGTTTTATCCTATTTCCCAGCTGAAATTATATAAGAAACCACCAACTTTACTCCTTAATTTGGATCACAAAAATTACAGTAGGGCTTCTTTTTATCAGAAGAGCTGAAATCCAGGCGAAATCTTTCTTTAGCAGTAACTTGAAAACACAGCGTTTCCAAACCTATGTTTATATGACCTTTTTTCATTCTTCTCACCAGAAGAACATGTCCTGAAAGTTTCTCTGATTCTTCAAAGGACACTCTGTATGTGTATGTACTCGTATATACTCAAACACGAATATGCACTTTATTCCTTCTCAAGTAAATTCCTTTCTACTCTAATGATGTTACATATATATTTTATTTAAAATTATTAAATAGTGTATTAACTAACCATTTTATTAGTAAAATTCAAAATACAGATTAGTAAAATCCACTAATTTGAAAATGGTTAGATATTTAGGAAATATGTCAACTTGTCAAACTCTATTACATTTACACAATATTATTCTTATTCTATTTTATTATTTACAACTAGGTAAATGGTGTAAATCTAAGATTACAAATAATCGAGAGAAAGGGTCAGTGTGTAATAGAAAACAGATCTGAGTTTCTGAAAAATGTACTACCTACTCGGAAATAAATCTGAATGTCATTCTTCAGTAAAATTACATCACATACTGCAGAACTTAACTGATCCCATTTAGATAGAAAGAATCCAAATCTGGGATTCATCTACTAACTTCAACAATGAAATACTTGAAGAGTTCAATAAATAACATTCAGGAAAATGTTCACTAACCCATAATAGTTTAATATCAAACTTATTATCAAAACTTTAAATTAGATAGTTGTAGCAGAGATAGTCAATTTAGTATAAATTAAATGGCTTAATTAGTTTCACATAATGAATATCTAAATGGTTTGGCTCTTAAACTCTAAAGACAGTTATATAATTTTATCACCATCATTCTCATATTTAGCTTCATCAGATCCATTTGTCATTGCAATACATATTATTTATTGTTAAAATGATCTCAGTTAATAAAAGTTGTAATCTTTTAATTCTTATTTCCTCATTTCTATAACCAAATTGTTTACATTATCATATCACCCTTTTTGTATTACACTTAAATAGTTTTTTCCTATTACAAGAATTGAGTAGATTAATGTTTCAACTGGTTGTAAAAATAAACTTCTATTCATAAATTGAAATGTAATTGAATTATCAAATGTAAGTTATTCATTACTTCTCTATTCATAACTTTAATGCTAAGCCAGTTAAGTTAATAACTAAGCAACACTCATATTCAACTATTTCTATTAAAACTTTTCATAAACTGTAATAATTATTTACAAGTTAATATAAGAACATTAGTTTAAATAATACATAACAATTAAATGTTATGTATTACTACATTTTAATAACTTATTTTATTTAATTAAACATTAATTTTTTTTTTTTAGAATATTTAAAACATTCATCGTGTATGAAATCAACATTAACTGATGATTCGCATTGTGGTCGACACTATAGATATCTAGTTTCACAAGTATCAGGTGAAGCAAGTCGATCAGCAATATGCTGGTAAGTTTGGTTCTTATATAGCTTCAGTGTTGTACAAGAATGAGTTTTTTAATTTACTCAGTAAATATGCATTCATAAAACAAAACCTACTAATGAACAGAATTAAAAATAACCAAAACAAAAAAACATTTTTATGAAATTTGAAAGTGGGCTATAGTCACCTCTTTCCAGCTGTTTACTGTTGTCAACTGTTGCCATGTAAAGGCATATGTTTTTGGTTTTTACTTTCCCGTCTACTGCTACAACAAAGCTATAGCTTTAGAAGGGAAAGTATTATAATCTGTCTAATTTGGGCATATGCACTTTTCACCCGATCTTGATGTTTTGAACCTAAGAAACCCCCAAACAACCCAAAAACCAGTTGGAAATTTTCCAGATGTTCATATGTACATGTGTATGTATGGTATAACCCTCTAAATCATCTTATATTGTCAGAACTTCTTGATTGATTTTGACCAAACTTGGTCAGATTACTTCTCCACGTGGGGCATTGATGACATTACATTTTCAACTTGAGAGGTCAAGGAAGTGAGGCTAAAGAGCAATGTCACCCTCAGTATCTCGATATTTCATCTAATTAAGATCTTATTTTTCTTAGGTACATTTGTTAACAATTGAAAAATTAATAATATTTGCAAAAAAAAACATTTTTATAAAATCGCACCACCACCCCAAAAAATGCTCTAAATAAATTAGTGGCTAAGTGGGTGTATTATGTCAATATATCCCCTCTTACCACAAGGAGCGCTAGTGTAGCACTAACAATCAGCTGCTGTAGTGTCTGCTATGTTGTGACATCACAGGTAAGTGGTAGAATTAAATAAGTGAATAATAATTCTTTCCAAACTAAAATTGTCATTGGATATTAAACAATGAACAATGTGCATCTATGTATTCTGTTAATTTAATCCTATCTATTATATTTATAAAAATAAAATCAAAAATATTTGAAGTAATGTAACAAGTATTTGTTTACCAATCTTGTTTTCTTTATTTTCCTGATCCTTATTTATAAATGCCAGAACTACCTATAATTTTATATATAAATAACAAAATAATTAATAAACTATGGTACAGGCTTTGATTATAATATTTTTTAATTACCTTGTAAATAAGAATATTATGAACCTTAATTAAAGGAGCAAGAAAAGTGAATGACAATAATCACCTACAGTAAAGCTGTTTGTACAAGCAAGGAAAATTACAAAAATAAATTATTTATATTCGAAACAATTCATCAAAATTGTAGGATAAATGAAATCTATAAAAGAATGTTTAAACTAATATATTTGAAGTTGGAGGTAGTGCCAATATTTATGATACGTATTTGTTTTTTGGGTAATGTTCAAACCAATCTTCGCTCATAAATTAAACATATATACATGTAAGATCATGTTAAAAAAAATTCTGAGTATATTTTAGTACAATCAACATTAATAATTACTGTTATTATAAATCTATTTATTTGTGTTCAATTAATTATTCTTTTTTTTTTTTTTTTTTAGCGCACACCATCGTTTTCGTGAGTGTGTATTAGATCAGACCCACACATCATGTGCACCAGATGCAAAACCATTTTCAAGACAGATCTTAGATAAGGCATTAAGTTTCCTTAGGGACCAGTGTTCAACCTACATGTGAGTAAACCAAATAATTTATAAAACAGTAACCATGAAATACATTTCTTACATAAACAAAATTAATTGTATATGTATATGTTAAGAGTCGTATCGGTTTCAATTTTATATGATCTTAGTTTTAGAAACTCTCAAAAATGACACAGCCATCCCTAAGAATAAGAAGATCACATACCACAGCTTACTAGGGAATTGTTAAATAAAGTGGTTTTTTCCATTGCTTCACTGAGCCAGATGTGTAGTTGTACATCAGCATGCCAAACCCACCGAAATGTAGATGATATTCAGACCTACAAGTGACACCTACTTTCACTCTGTTCATCAAATGGTCTGACTCTGTACTGAACAACATTATTCACAGCCTTAAAAAAGACTGAGGCAAGATAGTATAAAACAGATAATTTTCAGAAGTGAAATGTGTTACATATCCTATTTCAATTCAACAGAGAAACATAAGATTATGTACTAATTGTAAACCATTAGAACATATATCTTGAAATTTAAGATTTTTATAATATTTCATTTTAATATATTAATTAAGGTTTTAATATTTAATTACAACAGAAAATATAGAGGAAACATAAACTAAAATGTTAACAAATATGTATTATTTAAACTTTTATGATCTTAAAATGCATTGCCATTGTTTTTCAAAAAAAATTTGCTCCCTGTAAACTTCACCACTAAAGATCATATTTATTCAACTGAGCTAATACAGAGTGAAATAAAATTCTACAATGTTAATTTTAATGACATCACAACAATAGTAATACATATACAATGAAAAGTAAATGAATAAAATACCTCTTTATTTTTTGAAGAGGTACTATGTTAATTTTAATAACATCACTACAATAGTAATAGATGCATAATGAAAAATAACTGAATAAAAATACCTAGTACACAAAAATAGATAAAATAAAGGCACTGACTTGGTTTAACAAAAATAAACAAAAACAAAGGCAACCAAAACAAAAAATGCATCATATCAGTATACAGTATAAAAAAGCACAGAAAAAATATCTCACATTAAGCAGTTGTTGAACATGTTGTTCTGTACACAACAAAAAAATTATATCTCCACTCATGAAATGCAGTCATTCTACAACCACAAAACTAACTGAATAAAGTTTTATGTTGGGTACTTAGAATACAATTTCAAAGATATGCTGAATAGATAAAAGTATCAATTGTAACCCAGCAAGTATTTATTAACCACCTCAAAGAAAAAAAAACACACAAAAACAAACAATAATCTTCATAATACATAGAAAACAGACTCGTTTTAACATAAATATTACGAAATACATATTAACACACTAAACATAATATATTAAATAAACACAAAGCAATCTAAAAAGATTTTTAACCAAATCCAAAATATATGTCTTTTCAATGCAAAAAAGTCACTAGCAATAACTTTTACAATTACCACACAACAAAATAACAACATTATAACTATGAATGCATTAAAAAAAAGAAAAACACTGTTTTAACCCTACCAAGTAGTAAACAAAAATAAAAACCCTAGTTAAATTTAAATAGAATTCAGTTTTTCATAACAAAAATTAGTTTTATAATTTATAATTTTACGGTGAAAAATTCATCTGAAAAAGTAGTCATTATTGTTAATATATTAAAGAATATATTCAAAGAAAACCAATGTCCTCTTAAACACAACTGTTCTGGAACTAGTATTCAGGAAACTGAAAGGTGTGCGTTTGTTTATTATATGTTGACACAAAAGTGCCAAAGCCAAAGCTGCATTAAATAAATTGGTTTGCAATGATCATTAACTTTAAATAATGAGAACAGTTCAACAATTAGTTGTAATTTTGTAATTAAATATTTATATATATGAATTAAATATAAAATTTATTTATTTTATGAAATATTATTTATTTTTCCAGACCTACTAAAGAGGAGTGCCCTGGATCTGAGTTTTATGATGCTACAGGCCGTACAGAAAGTGGTGCACCTGATATAAGTAGTCATAGTCATCCTGGAACAAGATTTCCAACTACTGGACAAACAACACCAGATTATTCTTGGCCACCCTCAACAACAGGAAGTAGTATGTATTTTACACTATTTTTTTTTTATTAGATAATTAGAAAATTATGGTCAAGTGAATAATTTCACGGGTCAACAAAAGAAATAAATAATTTGGAACTGAGATAAAAGTAGGAGAATTTGAAAGTATTTTTTATGCTGAATCTTAAAATGAAATCAGTTTTTCTTCACCACCCTCAGATTTTTAGTTATGACCCTTTAAAATATTGAGAAATTTCTTAAATAGAATAAAAAAAGTAATAATAACAATTAAAATTCCTACCTTTATTTTGCAAACATTTAAGTTTATCTTAATTTCTTTTTTCTTATTTTCTTTTTGTGTTTGGTGAAGTCTTCTCTTTTTATCATCCAGCAGTAGTCACTCATTACAGTAGTCACTCATTATAGATTCATCCCATCTGCCTTGACAACGTTGTTCCATCTGCAGTATGTCTTAGCAGAAACTTTCTCCTTGTTCGTCACTGATGTCACCCAAGTTTAAAGGGGAAAAATCCAAGTGAGAATGTAAAAAATGAATTTTTAATGACATTCTGCAGCCTAGATTTTTGTAGTTCACTAAGAGTTCATTTATAAGTTGATCATAGTTTTCAACTTTTTTGTTTCCAAGAAAACCAGTATCATCTTTGAATTCATTTTGAATCATTCAACATCTTTGAATGATTTTTATGCTAGTTCTTCAGGATCCACTTTTCTGTCAATTATATTTTCACAAATTAGTTTTCTTATTTGTAGTCCAATGAATATTCCCACTTTTAATTTGGCTTTTCTTAATTCTGAGCAAACATCAACTAAATATTTAAAGCCATCTCCATCTTTATCTAATGCTTTTACAAAATTCTTCATCAGGCCTAGTTTTATGTATAGAGGTGGTAAAATAATACAATCTGCTTCGACAAGGGGAATACTGACAACATTTTGAGTGTTCATCATACTTCATAGCTTTTAAAATTTTTGACATACATATGTTTCTTTCATTCATTCTTACAGTATGTGCTACTGGAATAAAAGTAAACTTATTTGAGTTATGCAACTGTACTGCCTTTAAGCTTCTTTTTGACGAGTCTATAAATAAACGCCAATCATGAATAACATATTAAATGTCCAGTTCAGACATTAGCCCCCTAACAACATGACAGGAACAAATTAAGCCATCTCTTCTAAAGTATTTCAGTGAATTTTTGTTTTGATTTCTATATACTGAAATTTTAGTATCCTTATTTAATAAATTCCATCCTTTAAGACATGAACCTTCCTAAGTTCATGTCCAGTTCTGCATGTTGTTTCAACAAATACAAGTTAAAAATTATGTCACTCAGTATTTGATTCTTCTGAAATGTAATTAATATCTATTGAAGTTGAGGATTCATCTTCTAGCAAATCAGAAATTTTTTTCCAAGAACAAATTGGAATCAGTAAATCAACACCATTAAGTACTGGTCTCATAGCTGAACAAAGACTTGGGTATGCAACACGGTTTTTATTGTTTGAATTGAAACCAGTAACATTTGTTAAGCAAAAGTAGCAGTCATCATATTGGTTAGTAGGCTCTTGCCAAATCATAGGTATGTCAAAAAGCAAATGCTTTTTATTTCCTTTTAATCACTGGGTTAACTTTAACATAGCACTTGATGCGTGCTACATGTGGAACCAAGGATTAATCTTGGTCTCTTAAGTGACAGTCAAAATAATATTTGTCAGCAGTTTTCAGTAGATTCTATACTGGTTTTCATTGACACATGAAACGCAAACGTAACAAAAAAATGGAGAATTTTTACAAGCTCAATTTTTATTCATTGTAAAATTCAAAATGTTTTAATGAATGAAATTAAACTGATATATTACAGAAATACTTACTTAATTACGAAAATAATTAAAATTTAATTTATAAATACTTAATTACTTAAAATATGTCATAAAACTGTTTCACCATGTAGTGCAATAAAATACTTCGCTTAACATGTGTGTGTGCGCGCGCGCACACACACACATATACAATTTAACAAATCTTGATGTTCAATAAATTAATACCAAAAGGTTTGTTCTGTCACAAAAATCTTTCACTAAATTTATGGCATCGCTTATGAAACAATCTTTATAATATATGTATGGTTAAACCACTACCACAACTAAAGAACACAGCAAGTCATACCAAGATCTGAACTCATAGTGAAGAAAATTTCATCATGTTGAATTACTCATTACTTGACTCACTGACATATCTATACGTGTCTGGCTTGACATGAAATGACATCATTCGACTGTTATGTATCAAATATAGGTCTACAGCATGCATCACAATATAAATCAGATGTGAATAAGCAAATATACAAACGTACTAACTTATTTTTACTGTTTGTTCAAATAAATTTAAAAACTAACTAAGTTTAAAAACATTACGTGATGGTTGTTTCAAAATACATATTCAGATTCAGCATATAAAATACTACCCTTTTACTACCTACTCCCTTTTCAGTTCCAGATTTTATGTTGACCAATGTTTTAAAAAAATAAAGAACTAAAATTAAAACACTTTTTTATTAACATATTAATTTGAGTTACATTCACACTATTTATGCAAAAAAATATTATTAATATAAAAAATTATCAAGACTGGAGCAGAAATAGAAAATGCTACTGTTTGTTACTTTCACAGCTCTTTAATCAAAATTAATAATGAAATTTGTTAAATAATAAATACTAATGTCGAATCATACTCATGGAGTACAGAAAGTTATTTTAAAGAAACCATAATATTAAAATGTATTAAGTACCTGCATCAAAGTACAATATAATAGCAAAAAGAAAATGTATTTCATTCAAACCTGAATGAATAATTGACTGACTAACATAAGGACCTATTTCAGTTCATCTTTTCACATTCTGTCTGCAACACAATGGGCAAAATTTTTGTAAAAAAAAATGTTATTTGTAAAAATCAGCAAATGTGTTTTCTGATTTTTAGAAAATGTCATAGTAAGATTCATTGATATTATTTAAGTGAAATTTGTAATGATCTTTCACAAAATCTTTTATTTCAAAATTGTGGCTGCTGTCTTCCTTAAGAAGGTAGTTAAGGGATGAAGAGATGCAGTAAAAAGGGACACTGCTGCTGCTACTGAATACATGTTGTCTCCTTTACTCCTGACATCATACACAGTTAACAAACTGTCACTCAGCACTTTTCTTTCTTTCTTTTTTCCTGTTTAGCCTCCGGGAATTACCAATCTGGCATTACTTCAGAGGATGAATGAGGATGATATGTATGAGTGTAAATGAAGTGTAGTCTTATACAGTCTCAGTTCGACCATTCCTGAGATGTGTGGTTAATTGAAACCCAACCACCAAAGAACACCTGTATCTACGATCTAGTATTCAAATCCGTATAAAAGTAACTGCCTTTACTAGGACTTGGTCTCTCAGCACTAGATGTTAGATACTTCACTCTTTCACATTTTGTCATTTTCATTCCTAATGTTTTGTTTCTGAGAATCTTTCTATTATTGCACAGCACCATGCCTTTATCATTAAATGCTGTTACTATTAAATGCTGGTTTTTAATAGATTTGTTTTTTATTGTTTTCCTCTTGAGACACCTTATTTGAAAAAAAACCTGAAAATACAAAAAGTATTGAAAAAATACAAAAATAATCATAGTATATACCACCTTGACAATCATAGCCAGTGTGTCCATTATCCCAGGAAACAGTGTTTATAATATTATTGCTAATAAATTAAGATTATATTTGATGCTGACTAAATCTTTCTCAGTTAGTTACAATTAGCAGCTATATTTTATACAATAATTACATTTTTACTTACTTAACTTATTATAGAATTTAATTTATTAAATTCAGTACAAAATGAGAGAGATCTTTTTTTTTTTTTTTTTTTTTTTTTGTCTTCAGTCATTTGACTGGTTTGATGCAGCTCTCCAAGATTCCCTATCTAGTGCTAGTCGTTTCATTTCAGTATACCCTCTACATCCTACATCCCTAACAATTTGTTTTACATATTCCAAACGTGGCCTGCCTACACAATTTTTCCCTTCTACCTGTCCTTCCAAAATTAAAGCGACTATTCCAGGATGCCTTAGTATGTGGCTTATAAGTCTGTCTCTTCTTTTAACTATATTTTTCCAAATGCTTCTTTCTTCATCTATTTGCCGCAATACCTCCTCATTTGTCACTTTATCCACCCATCTGATTTTTAACATTCTCCTATAGCACCACATTTCAAAAGCTTCTAACCTTTTCTTCTCAGATACTCCGATTGTCCAAGTTTCACTTCCATATAAAGCGACACTCCAAACATACACTTTCAAAAATCTTTTCCTGACATTTAAATTAATTTTTGATGTAAACAACTTATATTTCTTACTGAAGGCTCGTTTAGCTTGTGCTATTCGGCATTTTATATCGCTCCTGCTTCGTCCATCTTTAGTAATTCTACTTCCCAAATAACAAAATTCTTCTACCTCCATAATCTTTTCTCCTCCTATTTTCACATTCAGTGGTCCATCTTTGTTATTTCTACTACATTTCATTACTTTTGTTTTGTTTTTGTTTATTTTCATGCGATAGTTCTTGCGTAGGACTTCATCTATGCCGTTCATTGTTTCTTCTAAATCCTTTTTATTCTCGGCTAGAATTACTATATCATCAGCAAATTGTAGCATCTTTATCTTTTCACCTTGTACTGTTACTCCGAAACTAAATTGTTCTTTAACATCATTAACTGCTAGTTCCATGTAAAGATTAAAAAGTAACGGAGATAGAGAACATCCTTGTCGGTCTCCCTTTCTTATTATGGCTTCTTTCTTATGTTCTTCAATTGCTACTGTTGCTGTTTGGTTCCTGTACATGTTAGCAATTGTTCTTCTATCTCTGTATTTGAACCCTAATTTTTTTTAAATGCTGAACATTTTATTCCAGTCTACGTTATCGAATGCCTTTTCTAGGTCTATAAACGCCAAGTATGTTGGTTTGTTTTTCTTTAATCTTCCTTCTACTATTAATCTGAGGCCTAAAATTGCTTCCCTTGTCCCTATACTTTTCCTGAAACCAAATTGGTCTTCTCCTAACACTTCCTCCACTCTCCTCTCAATTCTTCTGTATAGAATTCTAGTTAAGATTTTTGATGCATGACTAGTTAAACTAATTGTTCTGTATTCTTCACATTTATCTGCCCCTGATTTCTTTGGTATCATTACTATAACACTTTTTTTGAAGTCTGACGGAAATTCCCCTTTTTCATAAATATTACACACCAGTTTGTATAATCTATCAATCGCCTCCTCCCCTGCACTGCGAAGTAATTCTACAGGTATTCCGTCTATTCCAGGAGCCTTTCTGCCATTTAAATCTTTTAATGCTCTCTTAAATTCAGATCTCAGTATTGTTTCTCCCATTTTATCCTCCTCAACTTCCTCTTCTTCCTCTATAAAACCATTTTCTAATTCATTTCCTCCGTATAACTCTTCAATATATTCCACCCATCTATCGACTTTACCTTTCGTATTATATATAGGTGTACCATCTTTAACACATTATTAGATTTTAATTTATGTACCCCAAAATTTTCCTTAACTTTCCTGTATGCTCCGTCTATTTTACCAATGTTCATTTCTCTTTCCACTTCTGAACACTTTTCTTTAATCCACTCTTCTTTCGCCAGTTTGCACTTCCTGTTTATAGCATTTCTTAATTTCCGATAGTTCCTTTTACTTTCTTCATCACTAGCATTCTTATATTTTCTACGTTCATCCATCAGCTGCAATATATCGTCTGAAACCCAAGGTTTTCTACCAGTTCTCTTTATTCCGCCTAAGTTTGCTTCTGCTGATTTAAGAATTTCCTTTTTAACATTCTCCCATTCTTCTTCTACATTTTCTACCTTATCTTTTTTACTCAGACCTCTTGCGATGTCCTCCTCAAAAATCTTCTTTACCTCCTCTTCCTCAAGCTTCTCTAAATTCCACCGATTCATCTGACACCTTTTCTTCAGGTTTTTAAACCCCAATCTACATTTCATTATCACCAAATTATGGTCGCTATCAATGTCTGCTCCAGGGTAAGTTTTGCAGATAACGAGTTGATTTCTAAATCTTTGCTTAACCATGATATAATCTATCTGATACCTTGCAGTATCGCCTGGCTTTTTCCAAGTGTATATTCTTCTATTATGATTTTTAAATTGGGTGTTGGCAATTACTAAATTATACTTCGTGCAAAACTCTATAAGTCGGTCACCTCTTTCATTCCTTTTGCCCAGCCCGTATTCACCCACTATATTTCCTTCCTTGCCTTTTCCAATGCTTGCATTCCAATCTCCAACTATTATTAAATTTTCATCTCCTTTTACGTGTTTAATTGCTTCATCAATCTCTTCGTATACACACTCTACCTCATCATCATCATGGGCGCTTGTAGGCATATAGACATTAACAATCGTTGTCGGTTTAGGTTTTGAATTTATCCTTATTACAATGACTCTATCGCTATGCGTCTTGAAATACTCCACTCTCCTCCCTATTTTCTTGTTCATCACGAAACCTACTCCTGCCTGCCCATTATTTGACACTGAGTTAATTACTCTAAAGTCACCCGACCAAAAGTCGCCTTCCTCTTCCCACCGAACCTCACTAATTCCTACTATATCCACGTTTACCCTATCCATTTCCCTTTTTAAATTCTCTAGCCTACCAACCTTTTTTAAGCTTCTAACATTCCACGCTCCGACTCGTAGAATGTTATTTTTTACTTTTCTGGTGACCCCTTCCTTAGTAGTCCCCACCCGGAGATCCGAATGGGGGACTATTTTACCTCCGGAATATTTTACCAAGGAAGGCGTCTCCATTATTGTTATGTGAAAATGCAGAGCCACATTTTCTTGGAAAAAAAAAAACAGCTGTAGTTTTCCATTGCTTTCAGCTGCGCAGTACTCAGAGGACTGAGTGATGTTGATATGGCCGTTTAAGTCATTGTGACTTACGCCCCTAACAACTACTGAAAGAGCTGCTGCCCTCTTTCAGGAATCATTCCTTAGTCTGGCTCTCAACAGATACCTCTCCGATATGGTTGCACCTTCGGTCCAGCTACTCTGTATCCCTGAGCACTCAAGTCCCCTCACCAACGGCAAGGTCTCATGATTCATAGAGGAGGGATCTACAATTCAATAACTACTATAAACTCAGCATCATTAAATAATTTACAAATTCACAAGATAAATTTAAGTTAAATAGAATTAAATGAGCACAAAACTAAGAAGAATCAAGCACAAAATATAGAAACAAGTAAAAATTGATAAATCATTTATAAGGTAGAATGTGATAATTAATGGATTTACTTACAAACTTACACAAACTAAAATTTTACAATAAATAAAACATTTTCAAACACATTCATTAAAAATAAAAATGACCAATTAATTTTTTAGTTCCAGGTCCAACCAGCAGAATTCCAGATTGGTCAACATCTTGGATACCTGGCAGAGGTCGTACAACAGAAATGCCAACATCAGAAACATACCCAGATAGTAGTACACGATCAAGTTTTGGAAGAGGAATGACATGGAGTCAAACACCAGAAACAACAACACCGACATGGAGAGCGACTCAACAGCCATGGTATCCGACTCATCCAGAAATTAATGTAAATAACGTTAATGAACAAATGATGAAAGAAAATACAATAGATGAACCAAACCAACAAGGATTGGGAAGTAAAGAAGGAGGCAATGCTGCTAATTCGATACTTCCGTATATGTTTTCAACAATTTTAACTGTTTTGATTATTAATATATTTGCAACATAAATTAAAAGACTAATCATGAAGGATATTAGATTATTATATTAAGGACACATTGCTGTGTTCACTGTAAAAAAGACACATCACTTCTTACTTTTGATTTCTATTTTGAAATGCTAAAATTGAATTTTAAAATTATTAAACCTTATTTCTATTTTAATAACAATTTTGTATTTCCTTTTATATTACAAAAACAACTGAGGCTAATACTAATTTTTTTTTCTGCAATTTATAATTGATATAATTAATAAATTATTGTGTTCTTCAGAATGAATGAGTTGTATGAATGTACATATTTGTGTCTGTAAGATTTCTACGCTTTAAAGCATATATATTATAAAACATATGCTTTAAGCATAAACATGTAAAAAATATTATTTATATAAAAAAGCAATAAATATTCATATTTATATTCTGTAGGAAATTATTAAATTAATGTTATCTTAAAGAAAACAATGTGTAAACAAACCAAAAATATAATATGCAGTTAGAAACAGAACAATTTAAAAAGTAACCGACTAAAATTTGATATACTTGAGTTTTCAATATCTACAATTTGTAACCATTTATTAATATACTGTAGACATTACTGGTTAATATTTTTTTAAAGATTTGAAATGAAAAAAGATTATTAGTCATCTATTCTTCAAACAATATTTTATATACAAAATACAAGCTAAAAAACTAGATTATTTATAAAACAGTATTTTCAATTTTTTTTATTAATTAGTATTTCTGCAATTTTTTAACGTAACTTTAAATATTGCAATAAATAAAAATAATAATATTAATTACATATCAATCCTCAATAAAAGTAAAAACACAAAGTCATAGATGTATAATTACCATAATGAACATTAAAATTTTTTAAAAGAAAAACGTCAATTATATTATACAACACTCTACAGACTTTACAAAAGAAAAAATATATAATTAATGTAATATTTATAATAATAAAAGAATAAAAGTAAAAATATTTTTATAATAGTGAATAATTATTAATTTTACTTTGTGATAGCAAATAAATTTATATGAATAAATGTACGGTAGTAGTATAATCTGTTTAAAAGAAAAATTAGATTAATGAAGAATACGATTAATTAAATGGTGATTATTTAGAAAATGGGTACTATGTCAATCTTTCTCATTTATAAAATATACAGTAAGCAACTATTGCAGCAGTGCAACAGCATTCAATCGGTTACATTAATTTTTCTTGTGACCATTTCTATAATGCATATTTATAAGTAAAAATACTTATATTAGAAATATTTAGTGCTGCCTTGGTTGTTCAATAAATCCACATATTCATTACACCAATTTATTAATAAAATGGCTCATGAATTCATTATTTTTAAGCAAGCAAAACTTTCATATTAAGTATTAATTAATATTTGTATCTTGTTGGAATAAATAAAAAAACAATGTAGCACATAGAATTACTCATAAATGGCTATTGAATAATTTTATATATATATATAATAAATTTAGCAAAGTAAATTTTTTTTAATTTACTAAAGTTAAAACTCAACTAGAAAGATGTAAGCCAATCAATTTTTAAAATAATTTATACCTGTAATTAAACAAATATAAAAATTTGTTTAATTCAGTTTTTGATTTAACAAATTTGATTTCCTTTTTTTTATTAAAAGAAATAAGAATAAAAATAAATAAATAATAAAAAATAAATAAACACTACATATGATAAAATAATTAATAACTTGTTTTTAAATAAATACGTTAATCAAGTAAAAAGGATTAACATTCTTTCTTTAGAAATAACATGAAAAAATTTTGTTACCATTATGTTTATTAATCTAATAATAGAAAAAGTTATTTAACAAGTTTTATATTATGTGTTACCTGATACTAAATATTTATGTATTGTATGTTAACAGAAATTTTAAATAAAATATGTTATACATATAAATAATGTCTACTTGTTATTGTGGTCAGTTAGGTAAATTTGTGTATCTAGATTGTGGATACCGGTGTTCTTTGGTGGTTGGGTTTCAATTAACCACACATCTCAGGTATGGTCGAACTGAGAATGTACAAGACTACACTTCATTCACACTCATACATATCATACTCTGAAGTATTATCTAAACGGTAGTTACCGGAGACTAAACAGGAAAAAAAAAAAAAAAAAGGTAAATTTGTGTAAATAATTTTTATTATTTTCATAAAAGCCAACAGAAGAACGTTTTATGAGCTGTAATTGCCTTTTTAAGAGTTTTACATGTAAAATAAACTTAAAAAAAACGAAAATCATCTTCAAAAAATCACACTAAAAGGTATAAAAAAAATACTTTTTTATCCTTTAAATTTTAACTGTTTTAGACAATGCCAAATTAAGGGTTCGTAAATTGCTTTGTTTTTAACTTGGCCCAAAATTAAAAAATCTAAAGAATTGTAAAAGTATTATTTCATATTTTTTAGTTCAGTATTCATTCTTTAGTTTAATTATTATTTAACACATTGACAGATGTACAAAACTGGCATCCATATATGAAAGATTTGTTTACAAAATCCTACATCTGAAAAATTGAAATGCAAAGAACACAAAAATACAGCTACAAATACTGCTCTTTGGGCAGGCCTTTGTGGCACGAGTGGTAGTGTCTTGGCCTTTCATCCAGAGGTCCCGGGTTCGAATCCCGGTCAGGCATGGCATTTTCACATGCTACAAAAATTGTCATTCAACTCATCCTCTGAAGTAATACTGGTAATTCCTGGAAATAATACCGGTGGTCCCGGAGGTTAAAAAAACTACTCTTTGGAATATAGGAACATTATTTTTTATCCAATGGTTATGGATTTTCTTTAATTTCCATGTGAAATTAATTCACCTGGAACGAATGTAATTACGAACGTAATTCAAACGAATAATTTATTCGCGTTCGATGTAGCCTTGTACGGCGTTCGGTGGAGCGTTGTACAGCGTTCAATGCGGCGATCAATTAAAAATGTATCGATACCATTTCTATAACAACCCTTATTTTTATCAAATTCTTTATCGATAACTAGAAAACTATACTGGTTGTCGTTCCATTGTGGTTGCATAAGATTTAAAATCATCAAACGACATGTCGACACCCAGTAAATGTGTTGTAAATTTAATTCGTCTTGTCTGTATAAAATTAAAAAATTACAATTGTCTCGTATCAGTTTTATTGGTATTTTAGAGTACGTTAGCGCCAAATAAAAACAATCGATTTTGTTATGGCAACCCCTCGTGAAATATTCATCGATACTGTCTTGTTTTTTCTTTGATCACGTCGTCAAAAACCATTATCGAATGTGGTTGGGCCTCTTCCGGTGACAGAGTTTGATCGTTTTCAGTATATTCATAGTAACCGAGTTCTGGATTAAACATTATCAGTTCCGATAACGTTCTATACAGCGGTTGGTGTAACGATTTTGAAAAAATGTACAAATTTTTAGAGCGTAATTCATTTTGATGAATTAAAATATTAGAAACTACATTTGTCTTACCACAGTTTGAGGGATTGCATATGATGCACCTTATAGTGTTTGGTAACAAAGGACCGTGTTTATTCCCTTTACAATTACCACATTCCACTGTTGCACTTGCGTTCATTATAAGGAACTTTGTTTTCTGTTGTATTTTCTTCATTACGTCTCTAATTATGAAATATTTAAGCTGTTATATAATAAGTTATTAAGAGGTTTGAATTTACTTACATCCGGAGAATGTTCATGGTATTCTTTACAAGTTGATAAACTTACATCAACTCTACCGATTGGATAAAAATAAAGGCTTTTTGACAAATCATCACGAAATTGTTTTCTAAATATCTGTATATCATACACATCATAGTCACAACATTTATCTATTACATTGATACTTCCCCAATTATTATTATTATGAAACTTTATTTTTAAATGTATTCCATCAACATAATCATCTAAATCATTAACAAATAATATAAATGACTCAATTTTTTTAATTTTAGGCTCTACAGCTCTATGAAAATTAAATGGTTCTTCATCTGGAAAGAATTAATATTCAAAGTTAAATTTTGAAGGAAAATAATCCAAACCATCATGATAGTCCACTAATTCTTCACCGGCAATTTTATTATTACGAAACCTCATATTTTACCCGTCTACATATATATATATATATATATATATAAAAGCTACAAGTGACTTTTCAGTAAACTATTGATAATTACGACGATATATTATCTATAATTTTGTTATTAATTTTCTCAACTCTTTCACGCAAGTAATAAATTTTCATGTAAAAATAACTTCTTACTAACACGCCAATCAATTGCAACATTGAGGGGAATCTATATATAAAAAAAATGAAAACGAAAAATCAACAAAGTATTCATTCAACATCACTTAAATTTATCCACGAATTGTAACTTTTATCGAAACCCAACCATTTTAAGTAAGCTTTGTCACCTTTTTTTTTAATTATTTTCTCAATTCTATATGCATTCATCCGTTTAGTTTTTTGTAATTCGTGTTGGTAAAAGCGATTTTTTATCATTTCAGTTCTACCATCAATCAATTCATATGTAACCGGTCGAGATTTGGCGTGTAACCGTTTCTATATTTCATCCGTCCATTCGGCAAATAGCCCTTTTAAATGTATGTTTATATTTACTTATGCGAGTTGCATCGCCGACTTTGAATTTGACTTTAATCGGTTTCCTATTTTATTTTTTGTTTAGATTTGCTACCACTTGCGACTCGTTGCTTTTGTTGATTTGCTTGAAGCAAATCGATCCACTTGTAACTTCCCTGTTCTATAAACTTTGTCCACATCTTCTACAACGTTCTGTTGAAACGTTCGACTACGGTCGTTTTTCTTATCAGAAAACGTCGAATAATGAGTTATGTTGTATTGTTTCAATAACACTTTAATGTGTGGATTGTAAAATTCATTCCCCCGATCCGTTTGGAAAAATTTCATTTTGCACTTTTCAAACATCGGTCGCAAGGCGGATACGACTTCTACGCCCGTTTTCTTCTTTAACGATACAGCGTACGCAAATTTAGTAAAACAATCGATAACGGTCAACAAGTATGTGTAATCCTTATTGAGTTTGAAATAAAGAATCATTTCAAGTATGTCTGCTTGGTATAGATCACACAACCTGTTATTTCGGTTTTTCTAGTTGGATAATTACGCCTAGTGGGTTTTGCAATTCTTTCGCTAAATCGATTTAAATTAACATCGTTCTAGGTAGAAGAATACAATTACAACTTACTTGTTAAACTCCTTTTCATACAAACTATTCGGTTCCTGTGTTAAACTATTAACATTCATCTTTGTATGAAAATGATTAGATTTTCTTTTAAATTGAAATCGTTCTAGAATGAGGTTGAAAAATTTCACGCTGTTTATATCTTTTAATTTTTCATACACAATCTCCCAATTGGGATATTTTAATTTTAATTTATTTATTGCATTTGAATACGGATAGCGTAATATTTGTAATTGTCGTCCAGTTCACGTTTATCTAATATTACAACACTGATGATTTTTCTTTCATTAGTTGTATATGTTGCCGCCATAGTTTTAGGTTTCTTTACTAACATTTAATTGTCCCTTTTGTAATATATGATTAAATTTTGATGTACAACTTTATTATATCATTGTTGCAATTCTGCTTGATTACTTTCTATGTATCGCAATTCCAATTGCAATTGTGTTTCATTATTTTGATATTATTTTAATATCTTTAACAAAGCAATCTTCTATTATATAATAGCATTTATCATAAAACTCTTTTGATAACCATGAAGCGGTTCTTATCTATGAACTTTATACAATTTATTCCCCTTCCTTCAGCGCTGATTCATCTTTTTTTAAAACATTTTTTTATCACATTTTTAACATATCTATATATATAAAAATGTTAAGTTCGTTTGTGTACACTTCAAAAACTCAAAATGTTCTGCACCGATTGAGCTCAAATTTTAGCACGATATATAACCCGCATCAAAGATTGTTTTCATCTATTTTTAATAAATCTATCTATCTATTTTTAATTTGGAAATGTAAACAAAAGAAAACCAATCAGATCAATGCAAGATGGCCGCTGTCAAACACAACGACCAAATTTCTTTGAATTATATTTAACAGCTAAAACATCTGTATTTTATTTTAAAAAAAAAACACGATAAAAAAATTTAGCACTATATATAACCCGCATCAAAAATTGTTTTCATTTATTTTTAATAAATCTATCTATCTATTTTTAATTGGTGTTTTTTAATAAATAAGAGGCTAATAAATCAGATGGAAATGTAAACAAAGGAAAACCAATCAGATCAATACGAGAGGGCCGCTGTCAAACACAACGACCAATCACAAAGAGCCCGTATGGCCGTTGCCAATGTAAACAAAATCACAACTGATTAAGTAACAAATTTCTTTAAATTATATTTAACAGCTAAAACATCTGTATTTTATTAAAAAAAAAAACACCAAAACAAAAAGAAAAGCCACCAAGAAGGATGACTTACAGTAAATAAATTACAACACCCAACTTTCTTATAAGATTATGCAAACAAAAAAAGTCGAAATAACCAAATACACAGAAAATAATATCCCTACATAATGACCAAAAAATCCTTTGTTAGTTTATTTTTTTACATATATATGACCAAACAATCGTTTTTGGTCATTTAGCGTTCTTTGCTACGTAAAAGCAAAGAACAAAATTCACAAATAGTAACACTGAAACTTCACAACTAAGTATTCGTTTTTTTTTTGTTTTTTTTTCTAACCTCCGAAACCACCGTTATGCATTGCTTCAGATGATAGTATGAATGATTTATAGCGTATGAAAATGCCATGCCTGACCGGGATTCCAACTCGAAACCACAAGTTCGTTTGTGTACGCTTCAATAACTCAAAATCTTCTGCACCGATTGAGCTCAAATTTTAGCACGATATATAACCCGCATCAAAGATTGGTTTTATCTATTTTTCGCATCAGTCACATACCCGTGACCGCGAGAAAACAGTTTTTTTAACGGTCAGCTGTGTACCAGTGACCGCGCCATCTGCCGCAAGGGAGGGGAACACTCGCCATATTATCTACAACCGCAGTCACATGTGAAACAATACCTGTTCCCAATTACAATGTTTATTAACAAAAAAAAAAAAAACGTATCCACTTGCATCTGATTCAGATTATTATACAATCTGAATTAAATATTCACTTTAATCGAGGTACTTTTGTGTGATCGTGTCGTGATTGAGCTGCGCCTTTCACCAAGCTCTGAATTTATTAGAAAACGACCAACAGTGGGATATATGTATTAATGACGCGTGCATCACTGCACATCCAAAACAAATTCGCTCATTATTCGCAATTATATTGACCACTTGCTTCCCTTCATCTCCCACACAGTTATGGGAAAGATATCGATCGCATATGGCTGAGGATATTTTGCATAGAGTACGCCTAGAAAATACCAATATGACCATGGAATTTACAGAAGGCATTTACAACGAAGCATTGATAAATATTGAAGACAAATGCTTAGCTATTGCAAATAAAGTTCTTAGTCAATTGGGAATGCCAGCACCCACCCGAGCTGCGAATGCTTCATTTGATGTGGATTTACGCCGCGAACAGAGTTACAACATTGGTTATCTTCAGTCATATGTCCAATCAAACATTCCCAAATTAACGCGTTAACAGAAAGGCATTTATGATCGCATAATCCAAATGATAAATGACGGAGTTGGGGGGACCTTCTTCTTGGATGCGCCAGGAGGAACTGGGAAAACATTCCTCATTAGATTGATTCTAGCAACAGTTCGATCAAAAAATGACAATTTTCCTGTTGCGGAATATTAATCAGCCAAAACTCTGCAACGGCACGCGACTTGCAGTTAAGAAATCGATGAATAACGTAGTGGAAGCAACGATTTTAACGGGGCCTTTCAAAGGTGAAGATGTCCTCATTCCTCGAATACCCATGATCCCGACCGATACACCATTTTAATTTAAAAGATTGCAATTCCCAATTCGATTGGCATTTGCAATCACAATCAATAAACTCAAGGTCAATCTTTAGAATTGTGTGGTTTAGATTTAGATGCGGACTGCTTCTCATATGGGCAACTGTATGTTGCGTGTTCCCGAGTCGGCAAACCGGATCTACGCAGACAGTGGAAAAACAAAAAATATTGCATATCCACAAGTATTGCAAAATTAAACTTCTGTGAAACGTATGCTTTGTTTTGTTTCTCATTTCTTATCCATGCAACCACAATGTGCCACAGCGAAGCGTGGCGGGTAGAGCTAGTTTTTTATTGCGTTAAAAAACCCATATTTGTATGGATAATGAGCTTAAAATCACCGAAAATACCGTACGAATAGTTATCTTTGATTTGTTCTTAGCATACATCGATTATACTCATTGTTGCGAATCTAAAATGAATGAAACTTTTTTAACAGCAATAAAATGCTAATTTTACATGTAGATACTTTTATATATAGATGTGTCGAAGGATGTCGAGAATTGATGAACTTTGTAATCGCGCAAACGTTATAAATAAATGTAAAAAAAACTATCGAACTACAACTTAATACGATGTATCAAATTCAAAGTTTAAAGTTTATAGACACTAAATTCAGTCCTGCGATTATTGCAATAATTGAAGACTTTGGTAGCGTATTCTTACCGAAGCGGTTTAGCAAAATATTTACGCAATCCGATTTAGATGAAATCAATCAGAATATCGTTATTTTGTATATAATATTCTTTCGTTATATTGTATATAACGAAAGAAAAGAAACGACAGACGGTATTAAATTTAATGATATCAAGTTTTTGAACGGGAATGATGTACCACCAAAAAAATAAATAAATAAGCCGTCACTTCTCAGCGGACAACGCTACTGACATGTTCGCGTGCTACACATCATACATCATGGTGAAATCTACTAATCGGTTAGCAACGACGCGAAACTAATTTTCATATAAACGCCTCTGTTCCAACGGAATATTGTAATGTCCCCAGGCTAGCGTATTGACGTTATCTGTAGCCACCCTTTTGTCGTCATAATTTTCAACAGTGCCAATTTATTTGTAACGATTTGTTTATCGTATGTTTATTCGATCTAAACAATGTCGTCTTGTAAACTTCCAAATCCGATTCGATGAGGCAGAGTTTATAAACATCGAATATATTACATTTTTGTACTATATATTTTTTTTTTACGCCCTTTGCTTTTTCCGTTGTTTTATAGTTTGTCGTTTTAAAGGTGTACATTTTCGATCTCAATCCGATTGTCGTTTACTTCGTCTTTAAATTTGCTCAATACGTTTTTATTTTTTGTACAATGATTTGGGTGATCTTTCGGAAAATCTGATGATTCGAAAAGTTGAAACAGATCATCGCTTCTTATGTCGGCGTAAAAATCGTCAGTTTCAATGTCGTAGATGAAGCTGTCCGTATCCATGTAACATAAATTGATTTCATCTCCGTATTTAGGCTTCATCACATTGTAATGAAAATCGTACATTACAGTTTTACTGTGATCCAATCCTACGTAAATCGGCTTATTTAAATGCACCGTATCTTTGGCCATTTGTATGCCGACTAAAGACTTTAATATTATTCTATCTATGAAAGTAGATTTTGTGAGCAGATTCCTCAGTTTGAATTCATCGACCAACAGTTTAAAATTCTTGTAGTTTCTTACGTTTTCCATACTTTTACCGAATACTGAATTGTTCATAAGTTTGAAAGTCTTTTCCGAAATCGTTTGTGGTTTTTTTTTCGGTTTTCACTATTCAAATCTATATAACTCTTTAACCGTTTCCGTTTAAACTTTCCGTTTAAACTTTCCGTTTAAACGACAATATGTTGAGCACTTGTTTTACAATCAATATGTTTGCTGTAGCTTGTTTTAAAACTACATAGTGGCAGACGTAGTTTGTTTTATCATCTAATGTGGTCAATAATTTTCTACACTTTGAATCGGGTGGCACTTCTGACACCCGTAAAAATGGCAAATTGTTATGATAATCGTGCAAGCTTGTCGAATACGTTATATCGGCTTCGAATATACAGCCTGTATCTGAATTGTCAGCGTGATTCATTATAGGAACCAAAAATTCTACAAGATGCTTTTTATTGATCCACTTAAAGTTTTTATACAGTAAAACGGACTCATACTGAATCCGTACAAGTTGTTGGCATCGACATAAGTTATATATTTACTGGGGGCGTCGGGGTTATAGTTTTCAAGGTATTTGTTGTTTGGTAGGGTGTGATTTTTGATACACGTTGAAATACCGCCTCTGATGCCGGATTCAATGAACATATACAATGTGAACAGTTTCAATTCGATGTTAGTTTTATACTGCATGGAATCAAAAAGTAAACCCAGCGCCGATGTATTATGCGCCGCATCAAGATGATATTCTCGTAGGCATAACAATCTGAAATTCTCGAAAACAACGGCCAACAACAGCACGTCACATTTTAAATATACGTCGTTGTATTTGCCTGACGTTTTATATTTAGTGTTCCCAGAGTACTTTCGCGTGGTTATCTTCATCGTCGGTAATATGCGAATCGGTTAAGGAACTCTAAAATTTTTCTTTGCCGGCAACTGCGTTTCGTTCAATTTTGACTACGAATCAGTATATTCATAAGAATACACGCCCTTTTTTGTGACCGACACTAAATCGTCTGTGCTGAAATGTTGTTTGACGTGATCGAATAATTCTTTTGGTAAATTGAACGCTAATTTTTCCAACCTCGAAGCCATAAACTGAAAAGTGTCTACAAATTTTTGATATCCATTTCGTAAACATTGTATATTTTTCGGTAATTTTAGGTATAATGTTTGTATCTCCCCCGTCATAATACAGTTATCTTATAAAGAAATGAGAATCGAAGCCGGTCAAATTGTGAATAATTATTGGTATGGTATTTTGTATTTGGCTGCGTAAATTGCAGCTATTACGTAATGCGGCTCGATAACGACCAGTAAAACGGCAATCTCTGACTTTTCTCATTCTTCACCAAACTGTGTACAACATATTTCAAATTGCTCAGTGTTGTGTTGAGTTGCCATTTTAATAGGTTTCATTTTTTTTTAAACTTGATTTGTGAAATCGGATAGTTTCTGTAAAATGTTCAGCAGCTTTTTCACCTCTATTAAGTATGCTATTGCATAGCATAGTTAACTATTGTGTCAAAACCTGCTGTTTTATTTCATAAAAACCAGATTCATGACAAATGAAATTTAGACAATAACTCATCGGTTCGTGTACGTGCGGTGAATAACTATAAGATTTAGTATATGTTAGATTCAATATGCATTCTAAATCAACGTATATTACAACAGGCATTGGAAATTGATTTTCGTACATTTTAAATTTTAATATATTTTTACCCGGTTTTGGCATTTTTATATGTGCCATTTCATTATAAATACAACGTTTTAAATGAGCTTTCATTCTATCTTCGCTAATTTTATCTTTATTACAGAATGTAAAGCTTGCACACATCTATTTTGGGTATGTGTTTCATCTATAGACACCTAACTACTCGTGAAAAATATTTTATATACCAATAGAATGAATTATCATTTCTTTTTAAATATAATAAATCAAAATGGTTTGGTTTTTCAATTACGCAAACTTTTAAAGGTCTAACTTCATCATCTATCATTGTATATATATTTATAGAAACATTGTTGGCGGATTGTAATTTTTTAATATTTCTTATTTCTACTGGAATAGTCATATCTACCTTTTAAATCAACAGTATAACGAAAATTTAAATCAACAACTACGAAAAAAGTAGCTTATACGCATCACTATTTATATAAGAGTAGGAAATAAAAATAGAAAATGATGTAATCTGTGAATGATGAATTGCTATTAAAAATCAAAGAAGTTTAAAAATATGTTAACCTTGGAAATGTAAGATAATGAAACGATACATTGTTATATAAAAAACAACTAATTTTTATTCATATTAATTACATATGAAAACAACTAATTCATTTAATTTTTAGATTTATCAGTTTATATTGCGTATGATGGAGTACCTGCAAAACAAACTCTTTGATCGATAACTTAACTGTATTTTGTTGCTTTATATGAAATATTTTGGGGGTGAAGATCTTCACCACCTGATTAGATAAATTAACAGCTGACATCATCGACAACTGCAATGGACACCAAACCTGAAAATGATGCTTGCGAAAGAGTGCGAGGAGTTCCAAGAATCAGGCCATTGTAAAAGGTCGGAGAATCCCCATCATATTTAGATACATGAAAGATTCGTGAATGAGAAAATGATGCTTGGAAAGACCACAGTTTTACCTGTAAAATGTTAGTAGTTCATTAGGTTTGATGCAATTTTGTTAACTTAGGTTTGAGCTCAAACATACATATTATATCTACTAAGCCTAAAAGTAGGAAAGCTATGAATTGGATGTCCTTGTAAGTTAAAAAAGCTGATAAAGAATATAAAAAACAAGACATTCAAACACTACATGGAAGGTCCTTCCCTTTCGAGTAGAGGTGTTGTAGAAGGTCACAAGAAGACTTCTTCAGCCTTATATATATAAAATGCTGAATATGCTACAATATTAACGTTGATACTGTTAATGTTAATCAATTTTTTTTATATTTAAAAATATAGATTAAATGTCAACATTAAGACTTCAGAGATGAAGTAATGATAAAATAATTTTTAGCTCAAAATTTACTGAAAATACTTAACATTCATATAAAAATACCAACCACTTATAATTTAAGGATAAAGAAATAAATACTTTTATAAAAACATATTACTTTATTTTAAACAAAAGGATGTTACAAGAAAAATCTCCTCCTACTAGTTTCAATTTCATGTCTTCTGTTGGTCTGGATCCATTCATATTCACCGTACTTGCTATCAAAAGTACCACGTTGTAAAGACTGAAGTCTCAAAGTGAATCGAGGACCTAATTCTTTCAACTTAGGTTTGGCATTAGATGAAAATTCATACCTGAAGAAGAAATGTTGGATAAAAACATTTTACATCCTTATTTTAACTGAATTTCAGTAAAATATTAAAACAATCTTATAAATAACAATTTAATAAAGTCAAATCTATAGTACTTTGAGAATGCACAGATAGTTGTTTATCTTCAGTAGTGTAAAGAACTACTGAACCCAGATGAAAAGGTTCGTAAACTGTTTTATAGTGTATTTCTTTCCTAATCTCACACGTTACACAGTAATTATATCACTCCAGTGAACAGATCTCAAATTTGGCTCCCATAGATTAATCGGATTAATAAAAAAAGAGATGTGGCAACCCCGTCACCCCATGGTTTTATCATGGCAATCAACTTATCTGGAGTCCTTTTTTCTTATGTATTCCAAACATTTTTCTGTTAGAATGATATTATTATTTACTCTGATTCTTGTACTCTTCTAAATGCAATCCACTTTGCAAGAAATATTATAATTTCCAAGGTGATGATGATTCTGTGTCATCAGAATCATCATCATAATCATCACTGTCACTTTCACTATCTTCTTGTAAAGAAATAATAAATGATCATATAGTATCGTCAATAATGTGTTCTTGTCACATATACACAGTCTGTTCAAAAAATAACTGAACTTTTTTTATTATACGCCAACCGATATATTTAGTGGCATGCGGTTGCCAGTATTGTGTTTCGCATAACCTCCTCTGTAATCACATGTTCTTGGATTGTTGATATCTTGTTTAGTTTTTGTGTTACTATACTTGAGTACATGTTTAACTGTTAGTAGTGATTTTTTGATGACTGAACTTTTGTCTCGATGTCATAGCCATAAACCAAGCTTTCATCTCCCGTTATGATCCTTTCCTTTGCATCAATGTTTCATCATCATTAGCTTGTTCAAGAAGTTGCCAATAAACGTCAACTCGATGTTCTTTCTGCTGTTTTCATCAAACAAGGAACAAACTTTGCTGTAACTCGATGCATGTTCAATCTTTCAATCAAAATGTCATGACATAATCCAATCGTGATGCTAACCCTTTCTGTAAGTTCTCTGGGAGTAAATCGGCGATTTGCACACACCAGATCATTGATTTTCTAAATGTGTCATCAGTTGAAGTCGAAGGCCTTCTTGGTCGAGGTCATCTTCAATTGACTGACAACCACTTTTAAATCGTGAAAACCATTCACAGCATTGCGTACAACCCAGAGCATCATCTCCATAAGCTTGTTTCAAAACCTGAAAAGTTTCTGTGAAAGTTTTCCCTAGTTTCACACAAAATTTTACGTTGCATTGTTGCTCCTGAAAAACATATATTACAAAAATCACTACTAACACAAATATGTTGCACTCAAATAACAGTGACAAGAAAACTAAATGAATTATCAGCAATCCAAGAATGTGTGGTTATAAAGGGGGTTATGCGGAACAAAATGCTGCCAACCACACACGACTAAATACCTCTGTTGGTGCATGATTAAAAACGTTCAGTTACTTTTTGAACAGACCTCACACTCAGCTTCTGCTTCCTTAACTTTATCACAATACACCTCCCAAATTTTTTCTTCATGTTGACCACTTTATTTTTACATATTGTTTGAACAACTTTGATATTAAAACTTACGTTATGATTTGTTACATATCCTTTAACTTCTATCTGAAATATCTCGAAAGGTCATCTAGCTTCATTGCAGGCTTTTCATGGGGTTGTATTTTCTTAGAGCAGAGAAAGAAGTTTGCTGATTTTCGGCTAATTTTTCTAGTAACTGCTTTTTCTCCTTTCTCACTCTTTGGAATTGGGATTGGAAAACTCCACACACAGCTGCTGTTCTTTCTTCACATTTTTTTAATCTGAATCTGGAGTTTATCTTTCTTCTCAGACTTCAGAAATCAATCACCTTCTTTTTTCATAAACTCCTACTTATTATTTTCTGGGCCTGCTATTTGAATTTTTTGTTTTTTATGGTAGACTGAAGTTCATTCATAAGTATAAAGCATTTAACATATATAACATGTAAAAAATGCAAAGAACCATTTTTGTAGGAAATTTTGTCAGCTTCAATTTGTATGTATTCAATTTTTTTCTATGAGTGATAATTTTTAAGATAAAAGCGAAAAACTAAAAGCACGTCACACCTTTAAAGGCGCCATTCAATCTCGTCATCCATCACCCACCAGGACTTTTTATTTTCTTAAAACTTAGGTACCAAAGAACAACTGTGACAATTTTCAAAGCTCTGGGATTTATTTAACTCAATTTGTCTAACTTAACTGGGCTATTACTGAATATTAAAATAATTATTACTTAATAATAATGAATAATTGATTCCCTAGTCAACAAAAAAATAAACTTTTTTGTCTATCTAGAATCGCACATGGTAAAATTTTCACTAATTTTGAGGTGCTGAATTCAGAACTTGTGTAATAACTTCTGAATTTGTACAATACATCATGTTTTTTAGATAGATACAATTTACACATATGATTTATTTATCAATAAATGCATAATCACTGTGAAATCAATAATGTATGAAATCAATAATCTGTGAAACCAATAATTTATTATTTATGTGTGTTCATTTAAAATTTGTTTAAATTAACTAAATTTTTATTTATTCAGACACAGATAAATTGAAATACATAAATATAATTTAAAATAACAGTTTCTAAACATCTAAATCATTTGAATTTGTCTTACCTTTAAATATATATATATTTGCTATTTTTAAAGTAGGTTGATAAACTTTTTTGCTTTAACAATATTTGATCACTTTCTCTGAATAAAATCAAATAGTCATCCTTCATACCAGTCATCCATGGTACCAATGCTCCATGATCAGAATATCCTAATGGAAACGTTCCCTTGCTCATCGCTGAGAGCCTAAATTTTCAGGAAAGAAGTCTAAATGGGAGTGTAGAAATGAATTTTTAATGACATCCTACATCCTAAACATTTATAGTTTCTAACAGCTTATTAACCAAAAAAACATAGTATTCATCTTTCTGTTGCCTAAAAAATCACCAAAACCTCTTTGAAGGACTTTCATGCAGCTAGTTTACATTCGCTAAGTTTATCGCCAAAAAAGATAAAAAATTCGGTCCTTAAGTAGTTTCTTTATTTGCTGACTGATAAAAATATACCATCTTTCAGCTTACCATCATTCAGTTTAGGAAAACTTATTTTTAAATGATTAAATCCTGGTCCATATTTGTCTAGTGCCTTTACAAAATTTTTCATGAGTCCAAGTTTTGTGAACTGGTGGAAGAATGAGCAGTAAAGACCCTTCTAACACCAGGTAGACCAAATATATAGGTTCTGTATTTAACTACAAATGCGCATCCTACAATATTATTCTGATTCGATCCATTTGTGTAAATTACTACATCTGGATTTGTCTTAAAGAAATAAATTTTTTTTATAAAATTATGATTTACATAAAAACTTTAAGTGGTAATAAAATGTCAATAGCATATTTACAATCAGCACCCAAATTATAGTCAGCAAAATTTGTTTAACATGTTAGATACAAATTTTGTGTTGACCATTAATTATTACAGAGTACTGAAATGACTTCAAAATATTTAAACTGACAAACATCTGCTACAAAATAGATCTAAAAGAAAAATTACCTATGGTGTCTAAAAAATATGTAATCACGTTGATTATGAAAAGTAACGACCCGACGTCCTTTAAATTCAGGATTATAATGAAATATACCATTTAACATCCTTGCAACAGTCAGACCAAGTCTTGTTGAAAAATTGTTTAAAATTAATTCCGGCCGATGTTTTGTAATGTTTTTCCAACTTTTCTGTTAAACAAAATAAAAAATTCACACTAATGAAAATATTAAATATTTGTTACTTAACAAAAAATAAAGGTAGAATTACATCAATTTTTTTAACTAATACTGTTTGATTACATTAAAACAGTCAGCCATTTCAAAATTTGTAACTAGTATAAAAAAGGTAAAAAGTATTTTTTTTTTTTTACAAAATTCCAATTAAAATATGTAAAATTAAAAACAATTACTTTCATACTACAATTTATAATATTATGATTAATAATTCATATAACTTTTCAGATAAATGATTCAATTCAAATCAACATTATTATTAACATCTAATCAAAAGCTTAAAAAATGATTATTATTAATCATGTGCATCAAAAGCTTCTGGAACTCTAAGTTAATAATTTTAAATGGAAAACAGAACTACAAAATGATAATCTATGAAATTTCACAACCCTGATGAACAAACACTCAACATACATCATCAGCTAGGTTTAAATGAAGAACAATCATTATTGATTATCAGTAATGATTTTTTGTGAGTATAAAAAGCTGAGCTTGAAGAAACATGTGTTACAATCAATTTGTAGAAAAGATTTGTTGATTTTTTTTTAAATTTTGATTTGTTTCCTGAAACTTAATTCAATAAAAGTAAAGGGTAAAATTATAAGTTACGGCAGATAAAAAGCAGAAGACCTTGAACAATAACAGCAGCATTTTTGAAAGATGTTACAGAAAATTCAGTAGACATCAAAAATTAAATCTATTTTCTTTTAAATCACTTGTATAGCTATCTTAATTTGCAGAAGATTGCAAATTGAAGATTCAAATAAAAAAACAGTCAAAATCTGGAAAAAATTATGTCTTTAGACATCAAAAAACCTGCTTGCTACTATCAAGAGTTTCAAAAATTCAATCATGTTTCCATTTTGAATGTTAGTTTTCTTTACTGATAATCTACATTAGTACTTATGCACCTCTTGATGTAAATACACACTTCCAAAAACTATATGAGTTTATAAAAATAGGATGTATAATTTCATGAGGCAGAATCATTGGACACAACCCACCGGGTTGGTCTAGTGGTTAACGCGTCTTCCCAAATCAACTAATTTGGAAGTCGAGAGTTACAGCGTTCAAGTCCTAGTAAAGCCAGTTATTTTTACACGGATTTGAATACTAGATCGTGGATACCGGTGTTCTTTGGTGGTCGGGTTTCAATTAACCACAGATCTCAGGAATGGTCGAACTGAGAATGTACAAGACACTTCATTTACACTCATACATATCATCCTCATTCATCCTCTGAAGAATTATCTAAACTGCAGTTACCGGAGGCTAAACAGGAAAAAGGAAAGGAAAGAATCATTGGACACAAACGTGTCTTCTGCTTTGTACTTCTGCAACAGTTTGTTATGCTGTTTTTTTTTCTCTTTAGAGGGTGAAAAATGTTTTCACATTATCATTGCCCAGATTAAAATATTAAAACAAGAAAATAACAAACTAAAACTTGGCTAAAAACTAAAAAGAACAAAAAAATTACAACTAATATCACAGCTAAAATATTACTTAAAATTTATATCACAGTTGTAAAAATAAAATTAAAAAACATAAAAATAAAAAATATAAAGTTTTACTAAACATAAATAAAATTTAACAAAGTCCGAGAGGGGTGTAAAGGACCCCATCTTGAATAACAAAAAGATTAAAACACTAAAATAAAAACAAAAACTAGGTTAAAAAACTAAAATATTAAGAAAAACTAAAACTTACAATTAATATCACAGATAAAATATCACAAAATACTTACTTAAAATTAATATCACAGTCGAAGTCTTAAAAATAAGATGCAAAAATAAAAATAAAAATTTTAAAAAAACAAATAGAATTTAACAAAGTTCGAGAGGAATGTAAAGGGCCCCTTCTCAGATAACAGAAAGATAAAAAAACTAACATGGAAAATATAATAATTATAAGGAAAAACTACACTGAAAAAATGTTCAACACAAAAACAAAATATATATATATATATATATATATATATATATATATATATATATATATACAAATAAACATAAATGAAAGTTTTACATACAAAAACAATATTAAATTTTATGCAAAAAAGAAATACTTCATAAAAATGGCAACACCCAATCTAAAACTTCCTGATCATTGCCAGGATTTGACAAATGTTCCTGGACAATTTAAATTTACGGCACAAGGGCGCATAACGTATGCAATCCACAAGGATGTGCCACACAGTCAAGCAGGAGTAGCATTGCATGCATAGTGGTGCATCTTCTGCTGACAAGAGATACCTTTGTGACTCTGGTATCTCCTAACTGCAACTGACAGAGAAGCACCTCCTCACAAAAAATTTTTCTGCATGAGGAGTCCCATGGCAACATAGAATCTTTAATGTTTCAGAGTTTTTTATCTACTGTAGCTGTCTAATCACCTCATCACTTTGCTTGAAAAGAGTGTTTTATACAATAAGGTCAGCAGTAGCAACACAAGAGGTAAAGGGAGGTTGACTAGATGCATCTTTAGCAGCGGAAGCTGCATATTCATTACTTGTAATTCCCACATGACTAGGGATTCAGCAGAAACTCATTTGTGTGTTGCAATGATTCAACTCAGAAATTGCTTTATGGATTTTGATGACAATAGGATGTCCAGAGTAGAAATCTTCTAAAGCTTGGAGTGCACTACATAAGTCACTATAAATAAGGATATGTCAGTATTTTGGGTTAATGAAATTCAAAAATTCAAATTTGGGTAATGAGACTCATTGCATAGTGCCATTCACCCATCAGCATGATAGTTTCCATCTTGGTTTATGGTTACATTTCTAAGATGGTGCAACAGCACAGAGTGTAAATATGAGAAGAAATAGTATAGGATGTTGTTATGTAATTGTGTAAGGGTATATGTTGTAATTTATATAGTGTTCTTGGAGTAGTTTATATGTATAGTATAAAGTGCCTGCAACTCGGCGTGTAGTAGGAAGAGAAGCTGCAGAGGCTAGGGCCGTGGGAACGCCCCAACCCCAATGTCTTAAAAAGTAAGACTCCCTGTCGGGAATTGTTATGCTGCTGGAAAAACATGAATGTTACTGCTGCTGCCAAAATAAAGCAACACACTGTACTTCATATGAGACAAATATATTACTGAAAGAAGTTTGAAATAAGCAAATCATCTTGAGAAATTTTTGCCTCCTTGCTCTCACCTAATTACCTGACCCCCAAATTCCTTTTTTCCTCGAGGGATTCACAGAAAAAGACAATCTACAAGAATATCTTCAGTATGTTTAACAATTTAAAATGCAAATTTTAAACAATTAATTAAAAAAATCATAATACAAACACTTCTTTGTTCATTCTAAACTATGTGATATAAGATGAATATACTTTCATTAACACAAATCTTCAATAAAATAACGAATACTTCCGTTTTAGGTAAATGACTATTCTGAGGTATAATAATTCAATTATTTTACTTAAAACAACTTGCATAAAGATATTTAAAAAGAAAGCTATTTTAATAAGTAAATAAAAAAATATTTACAAGTTATAAAAATTTGTTATATATTGTTTTAAGTAATAATATAAATTGTATGTAAAAAATTTTCTAATTTCATAAGGTGTAAGTAAATTACAAAATACTAAAATTGTACAAAATCTTTTTACCTTCAGTTCATTAGTAGTTTTTACATTACTAACACGAAAATATGCTGTTGGTCCATCTGGTAAATGAATCAATAGCAAACCACCTAAGATTGTAAAATTAAGAAGTAATATAATCATCATTTTAAACAAAATTAAATATTTACAATAAAAAAAAATGATCACCACACTTTAGAAAATATTTCATCCAGTGTTAAGATCAAATAAATAAATTGAAACCATAAAACTCAATTTTGGAGAATTATTAACTAATATAATCTCAATAATGTCAATAATGTCATATAATCTCAATAACATAATATAATCTCAATAATGGTGGAAGTACAATAATACTATGTCATTTCATCCAGTTTCATTGCTTTCCCCATGCATCCTTTCAATTCTTATTACCATACCAAAGTTTCAACTCAAATCTTTGACATCATATTATTCACATCAATTTCTATAGATAACATATTATATAATTACATCTCATGTTTAATACGTGTGAAGCAGCTTGTATTAATAAGTACAGTAATTTATTTCCTGTTCCTCATTTACAACCTCCATGTTATATTCTAGTTTGGAAATATTAGCTTTTTAGTACAATCTTTCATACAATCGATTGATTATTTCAGGTGAACTTCAATCACTTTTTTCTTTATATACAGCAGTTTAAATTACCTGCATTTTTAAAACACAGAAAGGGCCTGATGTCATGTACATAAGAAAAAAAAAGTGCAAGTGTTATAGTTAAAATGAGCACAAACTATTAAATCAGAGCAGAGGGTTAAAGGTAATAATAAATCATAGTAACATGTTGCTCTTACAACAATAAATAAAACTTTTTTTTTATTACATGCATTCGAATAAAAAGCTCCATTATTTCAAAAGCATTGTTTTTTTTTTTTTAATTACAGTAAGTGTTCAATTCAAAAATCTAATGTTAAAAGTTCTTTAACTAATGATAAAAATAACTACTAATATTGTTTTAACTACTTATGGCACATGTGCTCAAAGAATAATCATTAACATCTTCTAAATTGTGATTTAATTTGTAGTTATTTTAGATATTTAATATATTCTTATATTTACTTTAATATTATTTTATATATTATGCTTTAGATAATATGTAGGCTTCACCCAGTTCTATTTTTTTATTACATTTCCAGCTAGATAGTTTAACAATACAGCATACATTTCACTACATAAGAAAAAATATGCTGATTAGATTAAATTTTGCATATCTTGATGTTCATGATTTCCTCTAACTAAAAAACATAATTTCATAATGAAATATTCTGGAAAGACACATGCATATGTAAAAAATTTCATATGAATTGCCTGTTTTTTGCTTGGTAACTCCAGACTGAATGGACTATTTTGGATGAAATTTTCAGAATGATCTCTGTATATGGGACACTGATGCTATTTAGATCTGGTCACTACCAGTTAAACAGTTGGTGATATACAGTCACAATGGATCCCATATCTCAAAATTTTAACTGGATAGTAAAATAATTTTTTACGTAATTCTTATCTTGCATATTTATTTACAATGCAAGTAGAACAAACGGAACATTACTTTCATTTACATTTCCTTCTAAGTAGTAGTCTGTTGAGGGTGAAGCCTATCCTCAGAAAGCCAGAATTGCAGTGTGCATGTAGCGGTCTGGTATGGATGATGTTTGCTTGAGACCAAATGTGTGTCTGGGCACAGGAATACATACGCATTTTCTGCAAAAGCTTGCAGAACCTGTTAGTAAGTCCGACACTGCTTTGGTGCCCATAAATGGGATTCCCCCACCTCAAAAAAGGGAAATTCTGGGGAAATTCCATTTTTTAATCCATGGAGTAGCAGGCCTACTCACTCCTGGCCCAATCTATTTTATCTATTATATCTGATCAAAATTGAACTTATTTATGTAATACAAAGTAATAATTAATATGCCTGCAATAATACTTTATTTTGATCTAATGAAATTACCTATTCTTACAACAATGTTTTATTTAATAACATATTTGATTAATGATACGTGTTTTCTGGGACATAAAAAAAATCATTATACATGAACTAATGGTAAATTATAAAACAGAATTTTAATGTGATTGCTTCAGTAAATTATTTAATGGAGATATCATTAACTCAATTAAAATACTTTAAAAAATTTATATTGAAAGGATACTTGGCTGCTTTCTATCTTCATTGATAACAATTACATCAGTGAAACCCCTCTGTTTAGCACTTTCAACAATCTTCTTAATACTTGCTCTACTTCTGTACAATGAAACTGAATTTGGTATTACTCGACTTAGTTCTACTCCGAATGTGCGTGTTTTCTGGAATAAACATAAATGAATAACATAAAACATTAAAATAAACATCTCCCACTACAAATTCACCTATTTAATCAAAATTAAATTCAGATTACTCAAAGAAAATAAATTTAATGCTAAAATTTATTTAATTTAGATATGATTTAGCTATTTTTTTAAATACTGATATTTATAAATAATATAAAACTATTATTTGTATTTCAGTTAACTTATACCATAATCTTCAGCATAAAACAACAGTATAAATAAAATACAGTTTGTTTTGTTTATGTATTTTCTTTCAGTAAACAAAATTGAACTGCATTCAAATAATTAAAATACAATCAAAAGCAGATTATTTTTAATTTCAATTAAAATACATTAATTCTTTAAAAATGTATAAAAACGGTTCAGTTTTAAAAACTAAGAATCCAGTTTTCCAGCATTTTTCTTATTAAATTTACTAACCAGAAATACTTTTCGTAAAATTACATTGGGGAACAAAAAAGAATTTTTTTTGTCTCACGAAGAAAAATATGTGATTCTGATAGTATCTTTTCAACTGAATTTAAATATGATATCAGTTTTCCTCATCATGCAAGGTTTCCGAGAAAAAGGCATTTATAATTTCAAAAATTGTAATACTGTCTGCATTTTTAACTACACAATACTCCAACATTTGACTCGTCTTGAAAGTAAGATATGATGATTCTCTGCTATAATTTGCCTGTGGAGTGTCCCTCTTGATGGTCCAACAGTAATTGGCCAGCATATTAGGATTCCATTTGCCTTGATACCTCTTTTCCATAGCCACAATCTCCTGATGAAAGTGTTCCCCGTGCTCATCGCTCACTGCGCCAAGACTTTTCAGGAAGAAATTAGGTGCAAGTGCAGGAAGTTTACTTTTAAGGACATACTACAACCCAAATTTTTATAAGATGTATAAAATCGTTGACAATATCACAGTAATTCTCCACCTTTCGATTTCCCAAAAACCTCTGAGTAACATTTTTGAAAGCATGCCAAACTGCTTTCTACAGTGGATTCAATAGCTCCTCAAACTTTTCATCATGCATTAGTGATCATATTTGTGGACCCACAAATATTCCTTCTTTAATTTTTGCATCACTAATTTTAGGAAAATCCTGTTTTAAGTACATGAAACCAGGAGTACTGTCCACAGCCTTGACGAAATTCTTCATTAATCCTAATCTGATATGTAAAGGAGATAGATGCACATTTTAGGATTGCACAATGGGTCATGTTTTACATTTTTCTGTTCAGGAATGAGTGATTTGCATTTAGACCATTCTTTTCTAATGAAATGTTTTTTTCTGTCCCTACTATTCCAGTCACACAAAAAACAACAGTACTTTGTGTAACCAAGCTGCAAATCAAGAATAAGTGCAATTATCTTCAAATCACCACAAGTATTCCTTTCATACCCTGCATATTGAAGCTTTTCCAATATAAATTTTAAATGTTCATATGTTTCCTTCATACTAGCAGAGTGAGCCATAGGTGCCGATGGGAATTTATTAAAATTATGCAGAAGCACAGCTTTTAAACTAAGTTTAGAGAAATCACTGAACAAGCACCATTCTGTTCATAAAAAAGTGTCTCCATAAGAGAAGAAATGTCATTACAAAACACTAAGCCACTTTCTTCAGAAAAATAGTATTTAAATCCAGAATGACGATTACGATAAGTACAT
Organism: Lycorma delicatula; assembly: GCF_047948215.1. Classification (NCBI taxonomy): domain Eukaryota; kingdom Metazoa; phylum Arthropoda; class Insecta; order Hemiptera; family Fulgoridae; genus Lycorma; species Lycorma delicatula. The sequence continues at coordinate 57,318,636 of NC_134462.1, forward strand.
ATTTTTATATTCTTCTGAAGAAGATTCCATCCTTTTAGCCAGGAAGCAAGCATTTCAGACTGTTTTTTTATATAACTTAAAAATCTCATATGGGATCATTAGGAATTTCTTGAGTCAGTAAATGAGACTCAAATGAACTGCTTTGTTCAAAAGTTGTATCATCAGAATCTGTTTATTTTTCTTCCTTACTTCCATCAGACTCTGAGCTCTCATCATCTAATGTCACATGTTCTGGAGGCTTTGGTATGGGTAATTCACAGTGAGGAACAGGTCTCATTGCAGATTGCAAGTTAGGGTACACCACTGTATGTTTTGATTTTGATGTAATCCCTTTAATGTGTGTTAAGCAGAAATAACAGTCAGAAGAGTGATCTTTCGGTTCCCTCCAAATTATAGGGATAGTAAATGGCAAGTGACATATGCCATTTTTCCATACAGTGAGAAGTGTAGAACATGATAAACAACAGATATGTGGGGCTCAGGCCCATGTTTGGTCCTCGACTTTACACTCATAATAAAGTTCATAACACTTTTTTACTAATGGAGTAAGGTTTCAACTTTGGGACTTAGCCCAAATTTTTATGTATGTGGTGAAGCGTCACTTCGCCACATACATAAAAATTATTAGGATGATTTAAACAAACTTTACCTATTTTGTAACTAACGACTAATTAAAAGATATTAAGTTGTAAATATGTAATATACAATAATTCAGACACACAAAACATTCACAATGATTTGTTTACTGGTTCACTACTATCTCACAACTGGCACTGTTCTGATGAATGTGTGATACACTAGATCATGTTTGTACATGTCTAAACACATCTGAACCTCCACAACAATAGCAATGCTACCATTTGAGTTAGCTCATTTGGTTCCATAGTATTTACAATGCTCTATGAGCTTTTACTTGACAATGGACAAAAAAATGTTTTAAAATATTTAAAAAAATTAAAATAAAAAAACTGTTGGTGATGGAGAAATTCCAAATACATATATGAAAACAAGATAAAAAACTGCATTAAGTACTCATAAGACAAAAATCATGTTGACCAGTGTTATCAACATAATGGTAAAAGTATTTAGCATAGCTTGGTTCTACACTATGATTCTTGGTTCAGTACCTGATAAGAATAAAAATTCTTTTTTTATGCAACTCGTTCATCAGGGTAATAGATCTGTAACTGAATATATCATTCTCAACACTATCTAATTAAGTAAAACGAGCAACTGTTTAAGAATAAAGCCTTTGAAACTGATGTCAAAATTTCATAAAGTGCAAAAAAGAATTATTAAATTTTGTGTGTATTGAATGCTTTTAACATTTTTTCAGACACTTTCTTTATTTGAGAGGTTTTTTAAAGTAAATCTAAAAAAACAAGCCCACCTATAGAGCTGTAATTCCAAACACCTTACTTAATTAGAGTAAGGTCATATAGCCAGTCGGTTAATGTGGCTACTAGATTGGTTTGATTTGACTAACTGTTATAATCTTCACTAAAATTTAAACTTGACTTATATGGCAGATTATATTCATTAATTACTCAAAAAATTCCAACAAAACACATACTCAGATTACAGTAAACGTTAATGAATCATAATAATATGAGATAACAGACTACATGTTAGCAGACCTACTTTATTTTTTTAAAAACACAAAATAAATAGTACCAAAAAAAAAAAAATACAGTTGAGGATTAGTACAAAAATAAACACCAATGGAGAAACATGTCAAACACCCGAATGATTCAACAATGGACCAACAAAAGAAAAACAGAATAAATTTATAGCTGCGTAACAGTTCTAAAATCAAATTATGGATAGAATTCAGTTACTAATAAAAATTTATTTTAGCTAAGCGTAACTTTTTAAATAAGACTAAAAATTACTACAATGTGCATAAAATATTAACACAATTAAATACATCAAAAAATATGTGGCAGTTACAAAATTTGACACTTACCTGCAGAGGATTATCAGAATAGGTAATCAACACTTTAGGCTCATAGTCCATTTGAAAATAACTAGCATATTCATCTGTGTTAATATCAAGGTTCATTTCTTCAATTCTCTCTAAATCTTCCTCATTCTCTGGATCAAGTATTGTATCATCTTTCTCTCTCGTATTCTCAATTGTTCTAGGTATTTTAGGTTCTTCGCCAGCCATTTTTCTCTTTTTTCTTTCATTTTTTTTTAGCTACAATTTAAAAAAATAAACTTGTTGGTTTATTTAATTCATTAAACTTGTTGGTTTAGCATAAAGCAAATGATTTACACACTGAATTTCCAAAATCTACAACTTAGAATATAAAAACAATGAAAATATATAAGTCAGTAAATAAAGTTTGATTGAAAATGTGATACTGAAACCTTGGCACTACTGACAAAGGTACACAATGTTACTAAACATTAATTTAACCACTTGTTTAAATCAGAAAAGTAATCGTTTCATTAAAATATATTCAAAGAATTCTTTAACAGGTTAATTAACACAAGAACCTGCGACCATAAAGTTAACTAACACAAGAACCTGTGACCATAAGGTTAACTACCAACTTCCACAGCAGAGTGATAGAACATTAAACTTTCACTCAGAAGGTCCTAGATTAGAATCCGTCAGGCAGAAAATTTTCATACATTAAAAAATGTCCATGTTGCCATATACAAACTTAGAATTTAACTAGTAGATTAGCAATCTAAAAAAAACCATATTCGATTACCAACCAATTACTTTCCACCCAATTACTCTTGGACCACAAATACCTTTTCTGGAACCACCAAAACTTGTAATAAAAAGAATTTTTTTCTTTTAAAAATAAATTTTTTTACATCATTTTCACATATCTGTTAGTACACAATCTCAACTACAACTTTAGTATAAAAAGTTTCTTCCCCATTTTTTGGTAGGTGGCCCATATACTTTCATTGAAAAAAATCAAATTAAATTTTTTATTAACTGTCACTGCTAGCTTATGTGTACCATTATTATTATTAATATTCCAAATTCTTATATAAGTTTGTATATTTTCATACAAAAAAAATTTTCTGAAACTGCTATCATGAGACACAGTCATGATGATCTTGGATATAGTATAAATTGTTTTTACTTCTCTAGAAGGAAAGCTGCAATATTTATACTTTTAATCAAGAATAAACTGGTGAACCAAAATCCAGCAATCTAACCTTTTATAGTCTAACATCTGTGGTGAAGTGATAGAGTCTCAGGCTTTCATAAAGTCCTCAATTTAACTCCCAGGCATGGCATTTTCATACAGAAAAAACCTCACATACTTTTAAACCAACAAGCCAAACCAAATTTATTAAATACAATTATACTCTTAAATAATACTTTTTAAAACTCCCATAAGATCTTTAGTTGCTGTAATCACCATCTTCTGTGATTTGTGCTGCTATTCTCACTCTGGCATCAGGTGATTTTTTTTTTAAGCAGACACACATTTAGAGTGTTGAAAATCATTCTATTGGATTTGAACTATACCTGTTCACTGACTTTTGCATTTATAAATAACTTAGTATTTCAAAGCATGTTAAAATTGCATTTTTTCAAAATATTTTTAGAATATTCAGACTGTCAATTTTGATGCGTTCTGCATCAATAATGAATTAGCAAACAGCCCATCTTAGAAACTGTATATTGTCATTAATGGCTGTTAAGTGTTCATCGTACCTCTGTTTAAAACTACATTTAATCTGAATAATGCAGAATGTTGTGCAATTTGATCAGTTCAGTTTTAGTTCATTGCTGATATGATAGAACGATAGTTCATTGTACCTATTATTATGCTACACAAACTATGAATTTCAAATAAAAGAAAGTGTTTTTAGGCAAAAAAGAACAATCAACTGTTTAAAAAAAAAACCTGAAAGAGAAAATGCACATTTATTTGTTTTTTTTAAATCTATGTATTTTTTTCTTATGTTTTTAAGCATAATTCTTAAAAATTTTTAGTACATACACTACTATAAGTACTAGACTATTACATACACTACTCTATTTACACACAGTATTTTTAATAGTGAAGATCTGTTATATATTAATACATATTTGGAGAAACTTCTGTTTATTACTTTTATCATGTACATAATAATTTAGTGTACTGTAATTTATTTTATTATTTACTGTTGCACCTTAATACAATAGTGCATGTAAATACTGAACTGCAGTACAGTATTGGGTCATTTTAATACAAATAACATTATTAAAAATTATTTTTGGATCAACCGCGATTTTAGATATTATGACCTTCTTCCCGGTTATTATCGTAGATAATTAGGAGCTGACTGTATAAATTTAAGAAGCCTTGACCCCTTTGTTTCAGTTAAATTTTTAAATGGACTTATTGCATGACAACTGCTGGTAGTTCTTGCAGAGGCAGAATTACCAAGAGTCATCAGTGATGGCTGAAAAATGGAAGAGATATTGAGTCAGAACAATTTCAAGGTTTAAACATTGCACAACAAGCACGTCATCATAGATATGTTTTGGCCAAGAAAGAAACAAAACAAACTACATTGGAAAAATAAAGTCTCATACTAATTATTTTTGTAAGTTTTTTAAAAACATATTAAAAACGTACACTTTCAATAAGAAAAGCGTAAGACAAAACTGTCTGAGCTGAATACCATACTATTCAATAAACACAGCACACACTTTCAATATAAGAACTACTTGCTTAAAGAACAATTATTGCAAGTGTGTTAGCAAGTTAACAAAAACAAAAAAAATCATAGTTTCAAAAATTACTTTATAACTACATATATCATTTAGAATAGACTATATTTTACTGCAGGTTAATTCTTATGCTCAACACAGTAATGAATAATAAGCACAGTAGAGACTAATAGTGAATACAGTAAAAGTATCATACATGATATGATGTGAAAAAAGACAAGCACTTAAAATGTGATAAACCTAACTTGATATTTATCAAACACAAATGTACAGTAAAATACCACCAATAAAAACAATTTTTTTTTCCTTTTGCCAATCGAACGTAAGTAGAATATGACTTACGCTACACAATGATTTGAGTGTTAAAAAAAAATTGTTCTTGAAATGTTACATACCTTCTTTTTTTCTCGTCTTTCCTGACTGACAACATTCTTCCGAATGGTTTTATTTCTAATGTGATTAGGGCATTGCAACTTTTTAATCTCATCTTTAGATCGTGTTTTTCCCATTCCACATAAGTTCTATAAACAACGCACAAATAACTTCAGCAAACTTAACCCCAACACTCACGTGTGAGCAAATGAACAATCGAGTTCCAGCTGGCATCGATTAGTTCATGACAACCACATTCCAGTTCGACTGATATCGATTATGTATTACCCAGTGATATATTCACCCGTGAATGTGAAAATAGAAACTATTTCGAGTTTTTAGTTTGTATTTCTTTTAAAAAATAAAATTTTAATCTATTTTTAATTTGAAAATAAGTCAATAAATTAATTCTATAAACTTCTTATCTATTGCAAATCAATAATAAAATTTATAAAAAAATTTGCGGTTCTTTCCTTATCGATGTAATAGTTTTGCTGATTATGTTAATCAACAAAAAGAGCTTGTTTTAAAAGATTAGGAAACATTAAAAAATTTAATATTTATTCATTTCATATTGTTTTTGTCAAATTTGATGAGTTAGTAAATTTCATTAAGTTTAAGGGTATCGAGTTGTTTTATGGTTAGTGCACATTTAGCATATTACAGTTTATATTTTGTATTTATGTCCACCACTTCCTATTAGATTGTTTTACTTCAGAGGATGATCTGTATGACTAAATGAAGTATAGTATTGCACACCCTCACGTCGATCGTTCCTGAGATGTGTGCTTAATTGAAGCCCAACCACCAAAAAAACACTGGTATCTACAATCTAGTATTCAAATCCATATAAAAGCAAAAGTTGCCTTTATAGTACAGTCAATTTGTATTTTTATTTGAAAATCCTTACCTATCGATTGATGTTTTTTCCGTATGTTAGGGGTGATGAGGGAAGCTTAACTCCAGATTTTTAACATCCTCCCTCTCATAGATTTTTGAAAAACTCAAAGTTTTACAAACCAAAAATGTAGAGGACATTCTCCTATACAATTAATGTCTTTGAAGTTATGCCGTATAATTTGAAATTGAAATACTAGGTGGCGCTAAAGTTGTAAAAAACGTGATTTTTCACCGGAAAAAATTGTTTTTCGTCTGTATTGCATTTGGAAAAGTTGTTAATCTCAAAAAACAGACAACTTTTAATTAAACAATTTTCTTGTTCGACTTACCGTTTTGGAGCTGTAGCTTGTGAAAATGTTACTATTAAGATTATTGACCTGTGAATTCGGCACATGTTCGAAACCGGTCTAGTTGTTGAACAATGCCGATCTCCCCGGCTACAGTAACAATAGGACCGCTGCGTTGCCATTGTACCGCTATAACTCTGGAATGCTAAGTCGTACAAGAAAATTGTTTGAATATAAGTTGTCTGTTTTTTTTTTGAGATTAACAAATTTTCCAAATGCAATACAGACGAAAAACAATTTTTTCCGGTGAAAAAACACGTTTTTTACAACTTCAGCGCCACCTAGTATTTCAATTTCAAATTATACGGCATAACTTCAAAGACATTAATTGTATAGGAGAATGTCCTCTACATTTTTGGTTTGTAAAACTTTTCTCTAAAATCCATACATTCCAGAGAAAAACGCATTTCAAAAATTTTTAGTTTTTCAAAAATCTATGAGGGAGGATGTTAAAAATCTGGAGTTAGCTTCCCTCATCACCCCTAACGCATTGACAAAAGATCAGTCGGTAGGTAAGGATTTTCAAATACAGCCTATTTTGATGACAAATTGCCTGTACTATTACTAGAATTTGAACCTTAGAACTCTCAAGTTCAAAATCAGCTGATTTGTGCCACTGAGTTAATCAATAGACCAGCCCAGTGGGCTTCTATTAAAAGGCTTCACTTTATTGTTCTTTTTCTTTTGATGCATATTTATGTTATCCTGGCAATGAAATATTACAACTGCTATAAATACCTTCACCAGTTTATTTTAACAAAGAACAAATCTTTAATTTCTTTTTCCTAAATCTATTTTAAATTCATGGTAAATCTACCAACAATTTAAAATAGATCCCTGGTAAATGCATTTTATTATAACTGTTACACCAAAATTATGTAAAATATTGTGCTTGTTTTAACAGTTAATAGTAATTTTACAGTTCTTCATGTAGTTTTTATTGATTTGACCTAATAAATAAAATGAGTTTCTAAATATTAAATTGCTTATATATTAAACATAAATACTGTTGAAGCAAGCATCATACTTTTTTAAACTTTTTTAATAATGAATCCATGAATCCTTAAAAAAATGTTATCTACAGTTCTCCAAAAGTTCAATGACATAGAGACTGTGAAAAAATTTTATTATCACTTGCATTTAACATATTCTGGAATCATAAAATTTTCGGTAACAAATATTTAGTGGAATTTATAATAAATTAATAAAAGAAATATAACTTAATGGAAGAACATGAATTCATAGTGAATCTCTTATTACATAAAAACAAATTATATTTGCTATTAATACAGGCTGTAAGAAATATAACTGGTACACAGCTAAAGTACACTAAAACTTTAAATGATCTGCATACCAACAATAGTCCTTTCGTTTAAATTCTCTGTTTAATGATAGCCCTCATATTCTTTAAATCTATCGGTGTACCTTACTTCCTCGTACTTTAATATGTTAAAATATCAATCATATGTTACTGTGTATTCTTTTATGAAAGTAATTACCATTAATAAATAGCAGACATATGCCTTAATAACCACCGTGCCTTAATGTCTACATGTATCTCAGCATATTTATGTTTAATAAATAACTAAACCATTTTTTTTAATTTACAATTAAACAATTTTAACTATTTACCATAAAATTTAGAAGACCAGTTTTTCTTTCACAATGTGACTTTAAAAAATAAAGATTGATTTTACACCACAACCTTGACATGATGTATTTTAACTTTTTTTTTTTATATTGTTATGAGAAGTTGAACAATCAAGTAGTATTAGTTTCTGCTTAAAAAATTTTTGCATCTTAGATTTTATTGCTTTTAATTAGAATAATTACCATGCACAGCAGGAGATCAGACTTTTGAAGAAATCTGGAAACATGGAGGAAGATCAGCAAAAATTGACCAACATCTGGAACAAAAAACTACCAGACAGCCTGCATTCATCTGCTACACAAAAAGGGGGACAAACAGACCCTAACAATTACAGGGGAATCTCACTCCTAGACACAACACACAAAATTCTTTCAAGAATCATCCTCAACAGGATTGGTTCACAACTCAAGGAAGAACTAGAATACCAGGGAAGTTTCAGATCCTGAAGTAGTTGTCCCCAAATCATGAATATCAAGAGAATAATAGATTACAACAGAGAAGAAGAAACAGAGACATGGTGATAACCATTGTAGATTTCAAGAAAGCTTATGACTGCATCCACAGATAATCTCTACTAAAAATTCTAAGAAACCTCAGACTTCATACCAAATTAATAAACAGATAAAACTGACCCTCACAAACACTAAGTCAAAGATAAAATTCGGAGGTGTGCTCTCAGAACCATTTGAGATTAAGACTGACTGCGTCAAGGAGATGGGCTCTCACCGCTATTATTCAACTGCGCTCTAGAAATAGCTAGCTAAAGCTCAAAAATTAGCCTCTTAATAAAAAATACCTATTTATAATTGCAAAAATAAGACACTACAACACAGTTATAAAACCATAAGTCACTTAGCAGCAGAAACACTCTTTCACCTGAACAATCAAAGACAGATGAAATCCAGAAAACCGAAATAAGAATTTGAAGAACTTGCATAAAAAAGTACCAGAAAGATGGTCAGTGGTGGATTATGCCCAACAAAGTCATGTACAGAGTTAGAATCCATCACAGATATCATGCCCAAGAAAAGATTAAGATTCTTCAGACATATTGTGAGGATGCAAGATTAAAATTCTGAAACACCTAATACAGTACTATTTCGACTCGAAAAACACAGACAGGATGCAGATGAATCAGAGAAACAGGATCTGAAGGAAAATGGTCTTACACCAGAAGACACTTCAGATAAAATAAAATTAAACAACAAAATAAAGAATAAAATCACTCGCTTCACACTCACAACATGAACATTTTCAATACTAGAAAGGAGCACCAAGACTGAATATATGAAAAAGTACTGGGAGGACTGCAAGGCCCAAACAGTCCCATTAAAAAGACTTGGATAATAGACTGATTGGAAGTGATCCTGTGTAGTCATAAAAAGATAATCTTTTTTCAGTAATATTAACAAAGGATTTAAATCTTGTGTCAAAATCTACAAATAAAATGTCTTGCAGCAGTACTAGATAACATACAAAATAGTTTTTTTCCGGTTTTATTGTATCAAAGTTAAAGTGTACAAAATGATTTCATCTGACTTGTGATATTTAGATTTTAGGAATAACTGTAAGACTATAAAAATACTACCTTAGAGAATGAAACATTGCAATTATTTGTTTCTTTGATTCGCAAACAATCTATTGTCTAAATAACAAACATTTAGGTACTCAGACAATACATTGCATTTTCTTAGTCACTGTTTTATAAAATATTCATTTTAACATATTAATTAGATCCCCCTTAGTTTTAAATAATGCAATATCTGTTTCTCTAAGGTTCAATTTTATAGTGGATGTGCTAATGATAATCACCAACCTAATGTACCTATATAAAATTCTGCCTTTTTGTCTCCTTTCCTGTTTATCTTAAGATCTCTTTATATCAGTGCCACCTACTTTCCAACATACAAAAGCTCTTTTTCCTATTGTACGTGTTCCACAGTAGGAACTACAATCCACCCAAATATTTTCAAGAATTTCTAATTCATCATTTTACATACAAAATGAAGAATTAAGCAAATTCATTTTACATGAAAGCTAAAGCTTTTGCTGTCTAACTTATTTGGTTCATCTTTGGTAATTATACTTTACAAATTAAGATTCTCCAGCTTGGAGAATATTGTACTCTCTTATCTAATTACTTGCAGCCACTCAATTCTCAAATAAAATAAATATGGCATAAAAGTCTACATTGTTTGCTACATAACCTTTTCGTCACACATTTCTCCCACGGTGAACTAGTTTTCTCAGTCCATCAGTGAAGAAAGATGGCAGTCTTCTCTTGATTCAGTTCATCACCCCTGAAATGAATACCTTTAATATTCCTCTATCACAGAAAGAAGTAGTGATTAAAGATTTTTTCTGATTTTTTCTATTACAAAAAAAAAATCTTTAAATTACAGGGCATCAAATCTGGTGAGTAAAAGGTTCAGGTGAGCCTTGTTCTTAAATCAAATAATGTATGTTTACATAAATATATAATATTTATTCATATATATTATAGTATATAAGCCCAAAATAATTGTTTTAACCATGCTTCTCCACTTAATCACAAATTCAAACAGCATTTTGCCAGGACGAAACCATTAGACAAATAAGGAGACTATTATAATAAATAGATTCCTCATTATTGATAAAATAAGCTGCAGATACAAAGCTGAAATGTAACAGCACATTTTAAAATATTACTGTATTTTCCATTGTTTCTCTACTCTTACTAAGTAGTATATAAATACATTTCATCATGCTAGAATCAATTTAAATATTCAAATATACTGTTAATTTATATCATTATAAAATATATATACGTATATATAGCAAAAACAAAAATTTACACAAATCACCATTGTTATTAACCATAATTTTCCAATAGATTTTTAAAATGTAACAGTTCTTATTGAAAAAATATATATAGGTCACAAGGAAATTTTTGATATACAATATAAACTTCATCATTCGAAGCGTTAAAAAAGGAAATCTCATCCAAGGCATTTATTTACAACAAAACATAACTTTAATTTATAAAAAACAACTATATAATTATTTATTTTATTTATCATTAATATAGACAATGTATAAAATATTATATGATAAGTTCATAAAAAGCAACAAATTTAAGCTGTTAATCAAAATAAACACAAAAAACCATTAGTATTAAGAATAATCATGTGTATGAAACGTGCAATGCAAATGCTAAAATAATAAAGAGTATAATATTCAAAGAAAAATAAGGAAAAAGAATTGGAATGACTTTTTTAAATTAAAACATCGTACAATTTGCAAAAGAAAATATAATTATATAATTTAAAATAAAAAGTATTTTGTGTTTGAAAAAACTGGTAACTTTTAGGTTTGTTTGAAAAAAAAATTAAAATTCATTAAGATACCATTTCACTAAAATTTTAGTTATATGTAAGATCTTTTAAATAATATATAAATGCAACAATTAAACGTCATAATAAATGAATATAATTACATTAATATTTTAACAATCATATTCATAATCGTAATGCAAGAAAATAAATTATTGCTATTGTTCATCTTTATCCTTAGCACCATGTTTTAAAATTCTTGTAAATTCAATATAATCAAACATTCCATTTTTGATTGGAGCTTCTCGATACATTTCATCAACCTAAAAAATAAATAAAACATTAATCAAGGTTTCATGACCCACATTCTACATTATTTACAAACATCCTTCTCAATAAAAAGCATCATTCCAGATTACAGAAACTTATAAATTTGCTTCTATGAATAAAAGAATATTCCTGCATTAACATTTTTTAATAAGGAATACATTAGAAGAGAAGAAGGAATAAATATAGGAGGATGGAAAATAAAATGTGTTAAGGTTTGCTGATATCGTAAACCTAGCCGATGACACATGCACTTGGAGGAAGGAATGAAAGAGTATAGATTGGAAATAAATAAAGAAAAAAGAAGAGTAATGAAAATAAACAACAAAGAGGATTTAATGGTAAGGACAAGTACAAGAATAGAAAAGTAAAAAATTACAGATATTTGGATACAATGGAGACAGAGAAACAGAAGGCACAATGATAATAAGTTAAGAAACCAATGGCAAAAAACGTTTTCAGTAAGAAGAAGAAATTAATGTGTGGTACAAGTTTGGATTTAGAGTTAAGGAAGAGATTAGTCAAATGCTACTATATGAGTGGAAGTGAAGCTTGAACAATGAGGAAAAGAGGGACTGGATTGAGACTTTTGAGATGTTGATTCAGAGAAGGATGGACTGATAAAGAAAATGAGGAATAAGGAAATAATTAACAATAATAAAAAAGAAACAGCACTTATGTGGGAAGTACACAAAAGAAAAGGAAACAAAAAGAAAAGGATAAGTGGTCAAATGAAATCTTGGACAACCGCATTGGAAGGGTCAGTAGTATATCATATACAAATATTTGCATGAAATCAGTTGAATAAACAGGGTCAAGAAAAACAGACTTACTATTCAAAAAGTTAATATAAAAATGTTCAATACTATCATTTTTCTTGTTATTTTTATAATCATTAAAAATAATCTAGAAGTAAAAGCACAACTAACTTTTTATATAAAACTTAATTTGAATAACAAATTATTATTTAATAAAAGAAAAGTCTGAAAAATCACTAATTTATTCCTGAGAGCCAAACAATACAATAATTTTTTTATACGATAAATCCAGATAATTTTTAAATGAAATTATTCTTTAAAAGATTACTTTGTCTGATCTACCTCCAGGTAGTTTCATGACCTCTACATGTGAGTTATGTCATCTGTAGGTTAGTTACCTACTCCTATAAATAACCAAAATAACTTAAAAAGAACTACTCAGTGAATGCCTCCCTTGGAAATTTTAATTTTCAGGAAATCAACTGATTTTTTTTATCCATTTAAGGAATTCACTTCATGAGCCTATGCATGATTACAAATGAATCAATTTTCAAACTGCATAACTGAAATTAGTAATTTATTTATTAAATAAAGTGATAAAATAAAAAAATCAGGCAAAAAAACAGATGATGTGAATGTCGGTTTAAACATTACACCATAACCAGTAAAAAATTCAGTTCTTACAAATATACTGAAATGTTTAAAAAAATTCAACATAAATTTTAATCAATGTTAATACAAATAAAATGTAGGATTAATTTAAAATAAACTGACATCTTCATCGGTAAATCTATCACCCATAGAAACAAGCAATTCACGTAATCTTTCCTCATTTAAATATCCAGTATTTTCTTCATCAAAACAACCAAATGCATTTTTGATTACATCCTCTGGATCTGTACCTTGGAGACGCTCACCGAATAAAGTTAAGAACATAGTAAAATTAATTGGCCCGGGGGCTTCATTCATCATTCCATCAAGATAATCATCAGTAGGGTTCTTTCCTGTAATTATATAGCATATTTTGCAATTAAACATGAAGCTATTAATATGTGTATAAATACACTATGATCTACAACATCAAGATATATGTAAAAAAAAAAAAAACTGAACTTATTACATAATCCTTTCTTTTATATCAGGTGAAGAAATAATTCATTTGCTAACTTTTTTAAAAAAAAGTTCCTTTTTTAAAATAATTTCAATGGCACTGTTTTCCAATGTGTTTATGAGATATATTCTTTTAACAAAATACCATGTATACATAAATAAAAAGTTTCAAGTACAATTCCCTTGTTATTCTATCAACCACAAACGCACAAGCTATTCTGACAAATTTCATGATTGTAGGTTATACCATTATTGAGAAATAAGTAAGATACAATCACTGTATATGTGAACAAAATTATTTAAAACTATTTGATTATTTTTGAACCTAAGCAAAATTAAAAAAAAAAATGAAAATAAAAAATCTAGGGAGGGGATAAAAGGAATATATTATCCAAAACGTTTGTGAAAATATCACTGGTCAACAAATGTTCTAATTCAAATCTGTCAAAGAAATTTTAACTAGATTTGAATGTCTTGCATACTATGAACATTTAACAGTGGAATTTATGTCACCATCAGAAATTATTGTAAAACTGAAACTAAACAAGATGTACTATCATATGAAATTGGGTCTACAAATTGCTTTAAGGAAAAAATTACCAAAAGAAGAGTAAATTTTTTTCTCATAATAAAAAATACTATAAGTAAAATCATAGCACCATCATTTGTAATTATGACAGATATAGAATTTTTCTTTTTATTATTATAAGACAGACTGTACAAGTACTATAATTATAACATTATAATTTCTGAAAAGAAAAAAGATATCTTTTTACAACTGCTACATTATAACTTTTGAATTAAACAATGGCTTACATGAACAGCAGAGAACTGAATATAAATTTTTAGAAACTGAATTAATTGTTTAAGGGACTGAATATTTCTAGTACACACTAACTGTCATCTTACTTTTTTACTATTTCTTAATTTACATAGAGAAGTTTATTTTTAAAATGTTGAAGACACATACCACACATTTCATCAGGTTATTTATTTTTAAACACTATTGTCAATAAATTGTGATATATAAATGTTTCTACACAATCTATTTCTCAAACATTGCATAACATTTTTAATTTTGTAAAAGTTACACACCACAACAAATTATGAAACAATCAGAAATAACACCTTCAAACAAAAAAATATTTGTGCCATGCTGGTTTGTCACTCAACACAAACTCTTACAGAATAATGTAAAACAACAGATTTGATTCTGGCATCAACACAAGACACTTAAAATCAATGCTTAACAAAATGTTCAAATTTTTAAATGTTTCAAAATATTATTGCTGCTTATGATATTCTGTTTTCCTTAAAATATAACAATATTTTATGCCCACTAAAATTAAATAAATGCTCAGATCTTTTATATATATATATATATATATATATATATATATATATATATATATATATATATATATCAAATAATTAAATATAATATCAAAACCACCAAATAGTCAAAAAATGGCAAGAATTCTTACCTAAGCGCTTTCAAAGTACTTCATCTTCAGCAGTTAAATAAAAAGATTGCATATTAAATATCAGCATAACATGCCTTATCATTAAAGTAATATAAACTCTCCTTCATATACCATAATATAATAGCGAGTTACTTATTAATTAATTATAACATAAAACAGCCAACGTCAGATAGTCAATTATAACATATTGTAATTATAACATAACAGCCAACGTCAGATAGTCGTTTTGGCTGCTTTAAGAAGTATCATATATACTTCTTAAATAATATTAGTTTACTTAGTAAAGTGTTCTCAATGCCGATGTAAGAGTATGAAAAGATAAAAAATTTCAGATTAAAGGTTCGGTTTTAGCCAAACAGAACTTCTACAATGGAAATAGAGTAAAATTACTAAGTAGAAAGTCACTAAAATGTTAAAACATTTTTTTGTGGAGTATGAATATCATTAATATAATGGAGTACCATTTTGTAAAAAATAATTTGTTTTGAAAAAACAAAATAGTGAACAAGAGAATGTAGGATAAGTTACTCTGAACCCAAATAAAAAGTAAAATTTAAAATAAAATAAAATTAAACAAAATTTTGGAAGCTCTTTTAATACAATTTATTTTTATATAACACATCCCTCTTTTAATGATCATGAAATAATGTGAAAGCCAATGAATTCTTTCTACTGATTTTAAAGGAAAATAATCTTGGCAAAAAGAAAAGAAGCCCCATGATTAGTCCCTTTCATTCATGGTAATGACATCATACAATAATGAGTGATTAATTTAGCTGCTTTAGTTTATCAACAATGCCATTAAGAAACACTTTCATACTACATACACAAAGGGCACTTGGAAGTTTTTCAATATGACGGAACAGCTCTCATAGCCCGTTACAAGTAAGTAATTGTTTAAATAGGTCCTGCATTCTAGTCACTGTTCAGTGTAATTTACTTTTTAGCTGTGATAGTGAAGTCATCATGATTGAAAACTGAATATCGGACAATTTTTGCACGTGGGTTAATGTTGATCAGTGTTTCCTGTGTTTGGAGAAGGCTGACCTCATTGTACAACAATATTTAGGTACTGTTTGAAACAGGAAATTTTGGCCTTGAGGAAGCTCTGAGGTCAGGTTGATCTGACCATCTATAACTGCGGGAAACATTGATGCAGTACAAAAACATGTTTGAGACAAGACAGTCATGCGACCTACCACCAAATAGAGGTGTCCTCGAGCATTAATGCATCAGCAGTTTATGCTATGAATGCTAGAAAAATGCAGTTCATGCCATAAAACACAGTGAATGCTTCCCACAAGGTACATCAAGTAGATGAATGGAAATTTAAATATAGTCAGAGAATTAATCGGGATATGAATCCCATTAAATGGATATACATATGATGCAGAAAAAAAATTGTATTATACTAATTTTCAAAAAGTATACAATTCTATTAATGCATATTACAAAAAAAAACACGCCATCTAGAAAATTAAGGTTAACACATCTGAAATTGGCACAAACATTTTTCTATGAAATACTCCATTAAATCAATTTATCAAAGGCTAAATTTTGTTGAATAGTGAATTAGTTTCAGGTAAAGCAGCATAAAATGAGAATGAATGATTTAATATCACCAAAATAGCTGTTATGAAATGGCAGGTGGCGAAGGGGGAAAAAATGAATTCCTGAAAATAAAGGTACAATAAAATAGTAGAGTACAAAATATGAGTTAAAACCAGAGGATGTTAAAGACAAATATAAATCATAAACATGTTGTACAACAGCAACAGACTGTTAAATTAACATATATTATTAAAAGTTTCCTATTTATTTATATTGATTACATACTACAGGTATGTTTGGTTGGAGAAAACATCAACATTTAGGAAATTTTCAAATAGTAGTACTAATAATAAGTTTTATAATAAATTATAGTTTTACTAAAACTGTGCAACCAGCAGTAACACTTTTACAACAGGTTACATTATAATAGATGCACATTTATTATAATGTATAAAAGATGTGTACATAATTATTATCACCTGTGCTGTTTTAGTATATGACAGACACCCTGAGGTTATCAGTCACATCAGCATCCTTAATTCAATAAAAATTGTCAACTGCTACTGTATATATAGAACTGATCTAATGAGTAATTAAATTTTCATTAGCTACACAACTTATTAATTCATTTTTAATTCAGAAGATCAGAGTGAGGAGGTTGGATAAAACCATTGCTGGTTTATTCAGAAAAAAATATTGTTCACACAAATAAAGGTATATGTAATATAACTTTTAACTAAGATTATTTCTATGTACTTTTTTTCTTAATTTATTTTCAAATGCTTTACACTCTCTTTAAGCAAGTAATTAATAGTAAACATGTACTTAATTTGACAGTGACATTCCCTAAATAATAGGATTAATAGGTAATGAGCCAGTAATAAATAAATAAAAAATGCAGCAAACAATAGCTCTCTAATTTGTTTATTTAGCCTTTTGAAAAAGCAGTGTATATATATATATATATATACATTGATCTAATTGTGTTGTCATTTCAATGGTGAAAATCTTAAATATTTTAGGGATAATGATGTCAAGACAACAGCATAGTTACATCAATGTCTTTATTTCTAAAAACAAAGATAGTTATTGAAATTTATTTTTATTTCTAATATTAGTTCCATATGTATCTAATATGTAAATAAAAATACACATTGGAATAATAATTACAATTATTATTCTAACAAATCAGATTTTATAATTGAATTGTGATGCATATTCATAAAAGGGGTTGACCAGGTTTATGTAATCTAGGTTAAATGACCATAATCCATTAATGTGTAGTGACAACATTAATGATTATACAAAGACAAAAAAAAGTGTAAGCAGCTTTTTCTACAACTTTCTCTATATTAATCTTATACTTATTTGCATAATCATCAAAACTAATGCTTCAATGCAGTCAGCAAATAGTGAAGCAGATACATCTATTAAAATGTTTTCAATTGATAACACTGTGCCTGGCTTGGTCTCATGATCCATTAATCAAGAAAATCTCATGAATAATCTCTTTGTGAAACTTTCACTGAAATTATTATATAACAATTATATTATTCTGCCTTGAGATCAATCAAGTCTTGATCACACTACTTGTCTTAGAGAAACATCATTACTACCTCATGAGATTACAGTTTATGGCTCTGCCATGAAATATCATTATGGCCTTTACATCAGTAAATTTATTATAACTACTTAAATATAGCATAAGTAATTTTAATACTAAATACACAACTTTAATTACAATTGAATAAGAATATCAGTTTCTTAGAACAGTTCTAAGTAAATCTTTACCTAAAGATGCCAGCATATCATGAAGGTCTTCTTTATCCACAAATCCATCTCTATTTTGATCTATCATATTAAATGCCTCTTTAAATTCTTGTATCTGAGCTTGATCGAACATAGCAAAGACATTAGAAGTAGCACGCTGTGCACGCTTCTTTGTTGTAGCACGGCGTCCTGCTGTTTTCCTTGAAGACATTTTGGTCCTGAAATTAAAGGTAAACTGGTAATTAAAATAAGAATCCTTATCTTACTAATGAAATGTACACAAATAATAGCCCAATTTAATTTTTTTTTTACAAGCAAAAATCCATTAAAAAAATAATTTAAATGATATCTATTAAAACCGATACTCAGAATAAAACCACTAACCCTACACTTAACTGATCATGATCCATAATTAAAAGGCTAAATGATTAACCACATTTGCCCAATAAACCCAGAAAGTGTCGAAATTAATAATAAATTGGCACAAAAATTAACTATTTTACTAATAAAATAATTTTAAATTAATTAAAGACAGTAATAAGGAACCTATACTCTTGTAACTTTCCGCAAAATGTACTTTAATAATAAAATCATCAGACATTAACCTAATATAGGATATCAAAAGCTGATTGAAATGACTAAGTTATTTTACAATATTGTTATTAAATTTATTTAAATATTTCATTGTTCTAGTTTAATAATAAAAAAATAAATAAATAAATAAAAAGTAAAATAAAAAATTTAAAAAAAAACATACAGTAATTACTTACAATAGACAATACCAACAACTATGAGTAATGAAAGAAGAATTCTGTCTGACACAGCTGTCAAGTGAAACTACTGAACTCAAAACCCCCACTACTTCACGTTAAATTAATTGTCACCACGCCTTAATGGGGCAGCATGTTTTATCTGAAATTAACACAGACGATTTTATAAATTCTAAAATTCAGCGTTCCAAACTACAATATCAATCAGTGAATCTGATTAATGTAAAAGAGAATTAAAAAATTCATTCACCTGGTTCTTCCCTACAAAAAGATTTAGGAATGGAGACGGCGGGAAATTAATTTTGAATAAATCATTCTAAATCATTGCTTAAATATCCGAATAATACCTTTCTAGAACTAGGGAATGAAAATTTTGAGATTTTATTTTTCATTATACTAATTAATTTTCTGATTTAACCAATCATTTTAAAATTATAGTCAAAATTGAAAACACATGTAACCTTGGAACGTGTTCTAATTTCTTTATTATTACCATTTATGGCCAACTCAATAGTTTCTTCCATAAATGGTATGTTAACGAAAATAT
The DNA here is from genome assembly GCF_047948215.1 of Lycorma delicatula. Taxonomy (NCBI): domain Eukaryota; kingdom Metazoa; phylum Arthropoda; class Insecta; order Hemiptera; family Fulgoridae; genus Lycorma; species Lycorma delicatula. Next base: position 57,338,230 of record NC_134462.1, read on the forward strand.
GAAATTTCTTCAATGATGAAACATTTTCTTTTATAAACAATAAGTTATGTCGAAAACTAAAAACTCTTTTCTAATTTCACTTCTTTATGCTCAACATTGAATGTTGAGTTTCACAACATAATTATATAAATTCTACATAATGATTGACTATTTTAAAAAAACTCCAGTTAATCTTGTTTTGAAATTTTCTGTACAGAATAAAGTACTTACAATATTGCTGGATTAAAGTTTTAAAATGAAATGCAACCTTAACTGTAATGTGTTGGTTGGCGATACTGTTTACTAATCTACTGTTATGTTGAATGTTGTCAGTGATAATTGTGGCTGATTTTGAATGATGTGTCGGTTTGTTGATTCAACGTAAATATCGTTTTCAATGAAACTTACAGTTACAGTAAAAAGAGAAAATTACAGAAACAGTTATGCTTGTGAAGTGTGAAATGTATTGTTCGTACATATTTTAAAAGAATGGCTAAATTATTACTTCAGCAGAATTCTTTCCATAAGGAAGAGACATTTTCTGATAGCAAATGGCTTTGGAATAGTTTATGGAGTTCTTCAGTGATTGTGTTTTACTTAGTAGCATCAATTGGCTTAACATTTTATCAAAAATGGTGCATAGAGGTATTAATTTAATTTATTATATTATAAAACCTCAACTTAACCTAAAAGTCTAAATATGTTTCTTGTTTTCTTACCTGTGCTTATGATTGTATCTTAGTTGTGATGTAAGGTTCTGTTGATTCAGAGTTCTGTTAAAAAGCTGAATTTTTTAAAATTAATTGAATAATATTATTGTAATCTAGAGGATGTAAAATTTCTGCAAGTTTATGTTGATGCACTGTATACACCTTGGTCTCAAAGCCCCTTTCTATTTAAAGAAGTCAAATTAGATTATTTTTCATTATATTTTTGTTTGATATCCGTCATAGGGAGTTGTCAGAATTTGGTAATTCTAGACAGTCACTGAATTTCAAAATGTCACCACCCTTCAAAATGTTCATTTGGAAAGTCTCTTTCACTGAGTACAATGAGCTGGAGCAGCATCTTGCTGTACAATGACAATTAATTTCATACCGACCAAACAAATTTGAGAATAAAGTAATCTTTAAGCATGTTAAGGTATGATATGGTGTTATCACTTCTTTAAAAGTGTTTGGACCCATCACTGATATGTTTAAGATGTCACTGCCCACATCTTTAAAAGTAAAAGTTGGGTTTTTCTTTATATACCAAAAATATGTGTTCTGAGCTCTATTACATAGCTAAATGGCATACTCGGAAAAGAAGACCGGTTTGTCAATCTTCTGGATTGTACATCAGGGAAACACCTTAGAAGAGAGCTGCAATAAGTTTTCCTTAATGCTGTGTCCTGAACAGGAAGCTTATTAACATGAAGAAACTTAAAGGGTTTAAATCCAAGATCATCTTTTTTATTTCTGAAGTGCTGAATGGGGAATAGTTAGCACTGAAAATTTTTTCTAGTTGACTTTAAAGGAGTTTGTGAACAGGATTCCTCAATAATAGAGCTATTCAGTAGACAGGAAGGATGTAAAGACCATTTCAAATCAGGGACTGAGCCAGTGTTTTTTTCCTCACTTTCAGAGAGTCCAGATTGTACTTCCTTATCAAAACACTGAACAGATCTGTCTCATGTTTTCGTAGTTTTCATTTGCATTTGTATACTCATGATCCCAAACATTAGGAAAAAGTCTTTCTTCAATTGAATACTTGCTTGTGTCTACCATTTTAATTTAACACTACACAAATCTAAATTTTCCCTGGACACATGAAAATAACCTCAATTTCTACCAAATCTGGCAGTTTGTTGAAAAATGAAAGTAGTTTATTAACCTGTACATTCACCTGATAAGTACAGTATTACTAACCTATATGTTATATCACAGAAAGGGACTTTGTGGCCACTGTAGATAATAACAGTATAAAATTTGAGCAACTTAGAGGTGTTGTAATGTTATGCATGAGAAGTAAATTTATAGGTAATTATTCTGAAACTGAAGTTTGTAGTATTAGCATATGAATAATCTTTTACGCCCATGTAGAAAACAGCCATGTAGTAAAATCTAATTTGTGAAATTATTGTAATATCAGAACTGAGAATGTAACAACAGTAAGTATTCCTAATTTTCTTTCTTGTGATACTAAAGGTATTTTTCTTGTTAATAGGAAGGTGTCTCATAGTTAGTTTCGGTACTTACGTGTTAACGCCACCGCAGCTACAGCTTTATTTAAAAACAAAGTAGCCAGTCGGATTTCGGTGGAAAATGGGCCGATATAGAGTTTAACATAAATAAATAAATATTTATTTTATAAATATAATTTAACCAAACTTAACTAGTAATTACAATTATTTATTATTTAAATAATCAAATTGCAATAATTACTGAATTTATTAAATACTCAAAAAATTATGGTGTTAATTAGTCAAGGTTAGCGAGCAAAGCGAGCGTAGGTTAAGTTTGGTTAAATTATATTTATAAAATAAATAAATATAAATAACCATTTATATTCTGTTTTGAATCTGTTTCGGCCCATTGGTGGTTTTCCACCTAAATCCGATTGACTACTTTGTTTTTAAATAAAGCTGTAGCTGCGGGGGCGTTAATACGTAAGTACCTTAGTTTCTTGTAAATAGGAAACAAGACATGCAAACATTGAGTAATATAAAAAGTTGAAACAAAAATCTTTTCCTTTCCCAAACTGCTGATTACATAATTTGTTTTATACTACACAAAACCTGATAAAGATTGATGTATTTTTCAGGTTACAGTTTATTAGAGCCATTTGTTGATTAGTAGTATACCCATGTATTACATTTTACTGTAATTTGCATACTGCATTTTATACTAATATTTTTTATTTATTTTTTTTTTACTAAATAATTAATTGCATATATACTTTTTCTTTTAATTACCTTGTAATTCTTTTAAGCCCTGAAAATACATTTCAGGGTTTATACTTAACATGTAGTTAGGTAATTACACCAGTTAATTGTTTTTAACAAGCCAGTATAAAAAAGTTACTCAGTTTTAAGTTTTTTTTTAGAATTATATGAAGTTGTGCTTCAAGATATTACATAATATACCGAACAAAATCAAAACATTTCTGATTGCAAAATAATAATTTTGACATATATCAACCAACATTTTCAGGAAAGAAGTTCAGGGCCTGTTTCTTTATAACAAACGCATCACAATATCATACAGCAGATTTTTTTTTTAAGAATGAACATTCTCATAGTATGTGTAAAAAATTTCTCATTTTGTGTTATAAGTAAACATTATTAGTTTTTTGAGCTATTTCTTTCACTACAGTCTAAAATATTCTCTAACATAAAATGCAGTTTTATGGAGATCAATAATTTATATTAAAGACACAACTTCCAATTATCATATTTAATATATGTAAGGTATGATTAAAAAAACAATACTTAGAGCAAATAAACTAATAAACCACTTACAAAAGGGCTACAGATATATATTGAAACCTCAGGTTGAATTTTAACTTTTTGAATATATGAAAGTTTTCATCATTGTCACGTTTACTAATTCCATTTCTGTTTAACTTAAAATTATTTAATATGATGCATTTTGACTGCTGCCTTGAAAGTTGTGAAGATCATTTTATTATAAATATGTTGTTTCTTGCTATAACTTTGATGTATTATTTTCCGTGTTCTATTTATAAAGAATTACTTAAAAAGAACAATTTTTTATTTTATAAATATTTCTACTATTTTAATTAGATTTAATGTTATTTTAAGGTTTAAGTAAGTTTTTATAGCTAACAATTCTGGCCTATGTGCAGGCTTATATGGGCAGAAGTACTTTTATTAAAAAATCTTTGTTACTTAAATGTTACTTTCTATTTTTATGTTTTGTTTCAGATTTTCGTTTATCCACTTACAATGGTTATATGTCATTTTACTATAAAATGGATTTTATGTATTGTGATAAGAAATATAATGAATATTTTTTTAAATAATAGAACTGTATCATTTATATCATTTAAGAATGAGGTCACAAGAATTGTCCCAGTTGGTGTTTGTAGTGCTTTAGATATTGCATTCTCTAATTTGGGCTTAGGTCACATCATGATCTCTTTGTAAGTATTTCAATTAATTTTATAAAAGATATGTTAATAGAGGTTTAAACTTCATTATTACTGTGATGTAAAAATAATAAGTTAAATTTGATTATATTTTTATGTGAAATTATAATGCTGGACAGTTTTTTTGTTTTCATTATTGTTGTTTTAATTTTATGGCTTTCTTCCAACACACACATACATATAACGTATACTTAATATATATTAGTAGGGTCTCTCTTAGCCAAGATAATTGGGGGTGTTACCAGCTTGGATAACAGAATCTGCAGTTAACAGAGAGCTTAAGTTTTGTTTCTTGAATTTGGGCAATAAACCATATTAATATCAAATTGGTAGCAGAATAAGCCATAAATTAAAAGTGATTATAACAATGTTATTTTATTTTACTATATTTATTATAATAAAATCAATAATCGCTAATCAATCTTACACCGACTCACATAAACTTGATTTTTTAATGAAAAAGTTTGTCACCTTCTTTTGTCTTAACTGAGTAACAGTTCACAGTAGTGCGATCACACCAGTTTTGTTCCACCATTAAGTCAAGAAAAGGAACATCATTTCATTGTTCTAAATATTGGAGAACTTTTGTGAGAAATACAGTCCCTTTGTTATGGCTAACTTTTTCATTCTCATAAATTGGTTTGTCATCATCACTGCAGATTTCATTAACTTCTTTTGTCACAACTTTCACAATCTTGTCATCAACAAAAATTTTAAATGTTGGTTCCCTTGAATCCAATTCTAATCAGTTTTGCACTTCATTTTCTTTTTCATTTTCACATCCTGTTATATTATCTAATAAAGCACAAAACTTATCATTTGATGCCATAGTATACACAATTTTCTCATTAGTAACCTGTCAAATTTTGGGCCATATTTTTGTAAATGATTTAATGATTGTTGTTTAAATTATTGAATTCCATGATCTTGCCAATATGTAAATTGCATGTTTTATGATCAATGCCTTTAATGCGGGTGTACTTGAAGCTCTGATGTTAGAATATTAGATAACATCTTTCATTAAAAATGTTTTTTTATTGCTGCTGTGATACCCTGATATTTATCCATAGGTTGACAAATTGGTGTCACATTTGGGAAAAAAAATGTCTTAATATTCCCCAAAATTAGAACCTTTTCAGATGGATGGCAGGGCGCATTGTCCAACAGCAGAACTGTTTTTTCTGGTAATTTCTTTATTTGTTGATAATTTTTCACATGCGGGACGAAACTGTGGTTAAACCAACTCTCAAAAAGTCTGCACTCATCCACACCGATTTTTAGTTAGCATACTTAACAGGGGATGAATCTAATTTTAAAACTTTTAATCCCCTAGATTTAGCAGCTTTTCCGAACACAAGAAGAGGTACTTTGTCGTCACCATTAGTGTTACTGCAGACAAGAATAGTTATTCTCTCTTTACTAATTTTAAAGCTGGGTGCAGAAGCTTCTTCCGTTGATGCTAGTGTTTTCAATGTCAGCATTCTAAAGTTTAATCCTGTCTACTCAGCATTATATATGTGTCCTGGCCGCAGATTTCCTGACTGAATAAGAGCAGAAAAGTTTTCAGCAGCGTTGTCAGTATCACCAGATAATTTTTCTCCTGATACGGCTAGTTATCTTATGCTGTGCCGATTTCTAAATTTCTCCAGCCAGCCTTTACTGGTAGAAAATAGATTGACCATTCAATTTTTTGTTAAGTTCAGTAGCCTTTTTTGTGTAAAATAGGGCCAGGTACTGGTACTTCAAAGGTTCTCTGTTGCCTGAACCACAAGGAAACTGCATCGTCTGAAACATCCTGGACAGGCTTCTTCAGTGTAGATCGTTTATTTAAAAACTTTTCAAACACTTTTGATCAGTATTCTTCAATTTCTTTTTTGTTCCATTTTCAATTTCCAATGCGACTGTTGTTTCTTGGACGCCAAATTTGTAGGTGATTAATTCGTTTAATTTTTTACTTGCTTCTAATTTTTGTCCATTGTCACAAGATTTACTTGTTTACATTTTGTATTAGTAATATCTTAGTCATTGTAACACAATAACATTATGACCAAATTATCCAGTTATAACATGACCACAATACAGTACATACAAGTAAACAACATAACACACTACAGCTACTACACTGTATTACAGTACAGCAGATACACATTCACAAAATTTATCTGTAGATACCCATAGTACACATACACTATAGTAGACACATAGTATCTACTATGTGTATAGTAGATAACAGAAATTAAAGAGAATTTATTGTTCTGCTTTACTGCCATGCCCTGTAAATACACAATAGTAATTGTGCAATGAATTATCTTCAGTAATAGGCTATAATAAAATTTGTGCTTGAGTAAACGTTATTTATTTTTTAAGCATTTGGCATCATTAATACAATTCTATAGATTAAAGTTCCACTTGCCAAAGTTTTTCAAGTATATTTCCAAGTATTTCCGAAGTTGCTATTCCATCATCGGGGATTTCTTATAAGATGTTAATTCAAAATTCATATATTATATGTATAATTATATTTAAATTAAAATTGTTACTTTTATAAGTCAGTCGTCAAGAAATAAAAAAATTATTTTTACGTAGAAGGAAAAGTACTTTTGCTTATTTGTCATTTATCTAAATGTTGATTTTTGTGTTATTTTATTTTATATGTGTGTAACATTTTAGTACCAGTCTCTTATGTGTAATTTTTTTTTGTTTATTTATATGTGTGAATGATTATATTACTGAGTGAATTTACAGCAAGGTGATTGTGTGTTTTTATTTTAAGATTTTATTAATCTGCTCAAAAAAAAATTTCATTACAATTTAAAAAATTATTGATTTTATTAGCATTAAAATATAGTGACATTTTTAAAATAAAAAACAAAATTCTTGCACAGTTCTGCACAAGAAGACTGGCTTTTAATTATTTTTTGTATAATATTTTTGCACAAGAAATATACAAAACATAAATTAAATGAGAAAACTAAAAGAGATATAATTTTTTATTTATTTAATATTGAAATATATTTTCTGTTTATAAGAAAATTAAATTATTATAACTGTAAATTGATGAAATAGTTAAAAATAATGAGTAGACCCTACATATAATCCTCAAGTCCAAGCTTGCTCACCACTGTAACTCGCTGCATAAGTGTGTATGAAAACTACATCATACAAAGCCAACATAACCTCAAATTGCCTGTTGCCAACCTTAAATTGAGTGTAACTTAAGAATGACTCAACCAATCAAACTTCCACATGCACAACTTTAAATACATTACTACAGCATATCTAAATTTCAATGAAATTCGAATAGTTTTGGAAATTTTCGAGCCACAAACTTTATACATAGGTTTATATATAAATAAATTACATTTTAAGTTAATGAAATGATATTTTCCTACTCCTCATACTACAAAATGTAAAGCAAATTCAATTTCATCCCCCCTCCCACCCGTACCATCTTGTGACTGAAAGTAATACTGCACTTTCTTTGAAAAGTCTAATAATTCAAAAGTGACGTCTAACTACAATGAAGTGCGGGATAACAGAATTTTTTTATGTTCCTTTGTCAGAGCTATTATCATTGCTCTTAGTTTGCTCTTATCACAAACCCCTTTAGTTTGTGATTACTAGTTGTTTGTTTGCTTTAAGCAAACTTGTATTTTTCAATTCAACTAAAAAAAATGAAGGTTTTAATTTTACTTTTTATTTTTAAATGTATGCACACTTTATAATCATCAAACTAACTGATTTCAATTTTTTTTTTTTTTAATTTGTGAAGAGATTTATCCTGGTCATCATGCTGTAAGTTTATTTTCAGTTACTGAAATGAAAGAAAAAAGTTATGTTGCCTACATGTAGTTTGCGGCTTTTTATTTTTTACACCATCATTGCTTAATATTGGATTATTATAGCTCAATAATATATAACATTATATTATTTTGATATTAGATTATTTTTAGGGAAATATTAAAGAAAATTAGTTCAAAAATTATGAGTAAAAAAAAATGTCATACTGTTTGAGAGTCTAACTTATACTATGGAGAATTTATTGTAGGTTATGGAAATTTATTCAGCAGTGGTTTCTACGTTTCTTTTTTTTTATCTTTATCAAGATACAATAAATAATTAATACATATTCCTGCATTTCAAAGTGCTGTAGTTCATGCTTGAAATTTGTTTTTATCTATTTGCTCCTTTTCTTATTTGTATCGAGATTCAAGTTGTAGTAATTCTTGTAGACAGTGCTGTTTTATATGCTTATTTTAAAATTAAAAATTATAAATTAAAATCAACCTTATAAAATGTATTTGAAAACTAAAAAATACTACTTTTAAACATCTTTCAATTTTAACTTTTTGAAGTTAGTATCAGATTAGGGCTAGTGAGTTACTTGTTTTTTTAATGTGGTGCTGACTTTTGAAAAGACATATATTTAAAAATTTAAGAAAGTATTACTTTTTAATCTTTTTTTATTTTTTTTAAAGATAAATTTTATTGACAAATTTAATTTGATTTCATGTTATTCCTTATTTGGATATATTGGATTCATGACTTATATGTGGTTTGCTTAAAATAAAATGTTGCTGTTGAGGTTAACATCTTTGTATGTGTGTCCTACTTTTTCTGGTGATTTGCAAAGATTTTTTTTTTGTAAATATTTATATACTTTGCCTGGTTTCCATCCAGTTTGCAGTAGGCCTATTGTCACTACAGTTTAATTTTTATACTTCTTTGCTAACGGTGTGTTTTTGTTAGTTTTCAATGTGATCTTTGATACTTTGTTTTTTTGGTTTGGAAACCAATATAGAAACTGCCTCTTCTGGAAGGAGAGTAAGACTATATATGAATGTTGTTTATATGAATGATGTTTGATGTGTATAAATGTACTCTTAAGCAGTTGTAGTATTAATATACTACTTATTTTACTTGTTTTTATTACAGATACACTATGACAAAGTCTTCTACTATAATCTTCATCTTGTGCTTCTCTTTAATGTTCAAGCTTGAGAAGAAGGTTTGTTATATTTATTTATGTACTGAATTTTGAATGAAAAGATACATAGGTTTAAACTGCTATATTTATTCTATAAAATGGATATTTAAGGAATTCTCATGAAGGAGTATTAAAAATATAATTTTACTTTCCCATCTAGCGTTACAGCAGAGATAGCTTTAGAGGACTCAGTTGTTTAAAGATCCTGTTTTCACCAAATCTTTACATTTTGACACCTAAGGAACCCAAAAACCAGATGGAAATTTTCCAGATATTCATATGTACATGTGAGTGTTTGGTGTTGCACTCTAAATCACCTTTGACCAACTTTGGTCAGATAACTTCTATGTATGGGGCATGGGTGTCATTAAATTTTCCAACTTAAAAGGTCAAGGAGGCAGGGTCACCTCAGTATTTCGAGATTTCACCAAATTTAGGTTTTATTTTTGTTAGGTACATTTGTTAATTAAAAAATAATATTTTAAACAATTTTTTTGCAAAACCACACCCATACCTCAAACAATGCTCTAAATAAACTAGTGGCTAAGTGGGTATACTACATCATTACTACCCTCCTCTCACCACAAGGTGCGTTAGTGTAGCACTGACTTACATACTGCTGTAATCATCTGCTATGATGTAAAATCACAGGTGAGCAGTAGAATTAAATGAATGAACAAGATTTAAAATGTAAAAAAGTATTTAAAGTGGCCAGTAGTATCGCCGCACCCACACGATTGAAATACAGTATATGCGTGCATTTCAGTTAGAATCATTGAATTAAATAAACAAGAAATATTATATTTAAGTAAAATGATAAATATTTTTAATTAAGTTGTTTGTGTAAGCCGTGCATCAGAAAAAAGCCATGTGACAGGAAAGTCCTACAACTGTGTTGTCAGCTTTTTTTTTTATTGCCTTCACTTGTTTAACATAGATTTAAAAAATTAATTTTAGTGCATAACATCTTAAAAGATTATTCCCTGAATAAAAAAAAACACAAAAGAATACACTTTGGAATATTTAATGTAAAAGAATTACTTGGAAGCATGAAAAAATAAATAGAAGAAAATAACACAAAATTATAACTATTTAAAAGGGAATATAAAAAACTAATGGTTATAAAAGGAGCTTACTTAATTGAAAATCCATCATTTATCAGTCAAAAATTAAAAACTAAATATATATTGATACACTGAACAAAGATTACTCTTAAAATATAGTGTGTAAACAATTTTTTCTGATAATATAATTTGAAGAAAAATAATAATACTACTGATCTCATTTTAATAAAACATGGCTAGTTACCAAAACCTCCATAAATAAGCATGACCAGAAAAGGATTATTGAAATTAAACTGGAACATCACTGAGTCATCTAATTATTATAATAAATAGTATTGTAATATAAATTTTATGTACAGAAATAAAATTGATAAATGAACTAACAGTTTGTAAGAGGATGGTCATTGACAGATATTACATTAGAAATATACCTACACTTGAACACAACATGTGTAATTTTTTACATATGATCCTTTTCTCCCTTTGTGATGATACTATGTAACCATTGAAGGGTAGATAGTATAGGAGTTGTAGCCAGTTCATGTAGAAAAACAATTTTTTATACAAAAACCATGGTGCAAGGAGATCAACTCCCTGCTTTTGGTTGCTAGTAGGGTGGGTGAACTAAAATTACTAATATGAGACAGAAATGAAACAAAATTTTAAAGGACCTAATAAAAAAAATCTAATTTAAGTTTGAGTTGGTTCTGTATTAGTGCAGTTTTAAATTTTATATAGCTGCAAAAGACATTTTTTATATGCTGCAAAGTTTCTGTACCATGTACAAGGATAAAGCTTATGTAGTCAGTTAATCATCTGTTAAAGATAATAACAATATTTATTTACAAAATGTTTGTATTTACTGTATTCACCAAACCATTGCTATTTTTAATAAATTATCAAACCATTTGCAAAATCTTCCCACCAATCTATTTAAAATGAAATAAAAAGATTTTCTTTTATAGAAAAAATACTGTTCTATTGATAAATTTTTAAATAATACTAATTTTAAAAAAAAAAATATTTGCATGCATCGTGTTTAACATGTATATAAATATGTGCTTAAAATAATTTTCAATAGCAGTTTCTGATTTATGAATATTATTTTGTAGAACATTTTTTTATATTTAATGAAATTACATTCTCACATAATGCAAATGTAATTACTTTAACATTATTTCATGTATTTGTATTGAACTAGTTAATATGAACCATAATTACATTATTTTTATATTTATAATTTATCTTACATTGATGTGAATTGTATTATAATAATCTATTATTATATTCCGATCAGAATAATAGATATATTTATCATTACGTTAGATTTAAAGATAAGAGATATGTTTAAAAAAATATTATAAATTATTATATATTTATTTATATATAAATTTCAATAGGAAATTATCCCAGGATATAAAAATATTAATTATGTTATAGTAAGAAAAAATAAATCTTATTTTTTAAACATGAGTAATAGAAAATAAACTTCATCATTTTAGTCTCAATATAAAATAATTTATATGTATATTAAATTATAAAGTAACAATTTTAAAGCTTTATTATAAGGCTATAATCATTAATGTTAGACAATATTTAAAAAGATTAATAATTTGTGTTTAGCATACAATTTAATAAAATAGTTTCACTGTGTGTTTGTTGCATTACAAAGCAACTGTTTGTAGCAAATAAATTAATTCAAAATTCTACAGTCATTTCATTGATTAATATTTTTAATATTATATTTTAATAAAAGAGATTGAATAAAATTACGGCAGTTTCTAATGAGTAAACTAAAACAATAAATCTTTAGTCCTTACTAAATTTGTTTATACCAGCAGGATCTGGGAATGAAAGCTTCCAGAACATTCTCTACAAAACAAAGTAAAATGTGAGACTGTAGCTCTGTGTCGTTTAACTATTTGATGTGCGTACATCTGTTTATTCAAAAGTGGCTTTAGCTATGAAATTTTAACATTCCTTGATACTAAATTTCCTACACTCCTGAGGTTCATTTGTGAAACTGTTGTAAGGAATTTTATTCCCATCCATCTTTTCAAAGACCCAACAAAATTGAATTCAACAATTTAAAAATTATGGAAGATTCAAAAATGTAAAGGTTCATGTTAAGGTAACATGTTAACCTCTTGTTACCTCTTAAGGAGAAACTATATCCTTTATATTTTAAAGGAAAATTACTAAAGACTATTGAAGGGTTGAAGACCATAGGCAGGTCTTTGATCTCACAAAGTGCCAACTCATTGCCTTCTCATGGCGGCACTGTTAGTAACTGGTCGCTTATGAGTCCAGTGAACCAGAATGAGTGGCTACATTGGGTCCAAAATTGTATGAATTAGGGTTCCTGATCTCTGGAAGTAGCAGTTTTTAACATCAGGGGTGTGAAATCCATGAAATACTGTGAACCTTATCTATCACTTACGCCGTTGGCCTAGCAGTAACTCTAAAGTTCAGTGCAAAATTGTGCTTGTAGAGGAGAAGTGCAACTTCCTCCGGAGACAGGTGCCATATCAATTATACTGAGCTGTATCCAGTTAAACACAAAGGCAGTTAAACCAAGTATGTAAACCCATCATTCTTCCTTGAAATTCAAAGTTGGACAAGAAATAAATTATAAAGTAGAAAACATAAGATTAAATAAACAGATTTTAGTTATAAGTGACACAATACAGTTGTCTGTACACAGCTGAGAGATCTATTTGCACATGCAGTTACTCTTGTTTGTGTGTAAAATGTTTAGATTCTGGTTAATTTTTCTTTATTTAGATGTTTTCTGTAAGGTAGTTTGCAATCACTTATTCCTATGTACTGGTATATCTTTGTTCCTAACTTCAACTGCGTAGGTTTATTGTTAAAAATTAATTACTTTGTAAAAAGCTGTGGTCTTGTTCAATTTTATTTAAAAGACAAGTATTTAATAACATTGAATAAATTGAAATTTATAGTGGAAATTGATAACAGTACATTTTATTTACATATAACAGTAAAAGTAAACAAAGAAAATATTGAAACAAAAGTTTACAGTAAACAGTAATATTATGTTTTCCACACTATACAAATCATCTGTTGACAACAGTTAAGGTGAAAGTATACATTAAAATGTCTTACTACAATTTCAAATCAATTTAATGTGTAATATACTAAAATAACATATTTTTGGACTTCAGTTTTTATTTTTAAGAAATTTTTTTTACAACATTATATTTCTTAATATTCTAAAAAATTACTGTACAATATTTATTGCTGTACAATATTTTTATTGCATGATCAGTTTTATTAATCTAGTATAATTTATTATCATATATAATTTGTTTTTCTCTATTACTTATGTAAGAAGTAATGTTTTTCATTGTTAAAACATATAGGTTTTCTTATCTTTTACTCCAGTCCATATGAAAAGAATCCCTTTTTACAATATTATGTATGATGTGTTCTCATAATATTGTATGATTTAAAAAAAAAGCTAACATTTTTGTTAAGTTCTCATCCATGATGGTCCGCAATGAAAAATTATTTTAACCAAAAAATGTAAAATTATAAAGGAATTAAATTTGATAAATGTATTTTTTTTTAGATAATTAATGTTCAGAATTCAGAATGGTTTCATTTCCTCTTTTAAATTTCAACTGACTGATGCTGCTGTACTTCCCTGACATCAATACTGTTTTTTTTTGTTTTTTTTTTTTAAGGTAGACCGTTTTTAAAATGTGATCAAAAATGTACAATATCATTGTTATGTGTTTACCTATTTCATAATGTTCTAGTGTTGATGTGTATGTAGAATATAGGTTATTACCAGTACCAGTGTTTGTAGATTTGTAACATTATGTTGTGATTGATAAATGTTGATTTTATGTTGTCATAGAGAGATTTTTAATGTACATTTTAAACTTGGTTCAGTCTACATTCTGTTTGATTTGTATCATCAATAACTGAAGTTTATTCCAGAAGGAATTTGTTTATTATTTGAATATTGTGTTATAACACAATCACCAAATGCAGTCCTTATATAAGGTCTTGGGATAAATAAACTGATTTGTCTGTCAACGTTCTAATTGATCAAACAGAATGCAATTTTCTACAGATGCAATGAATTTTTCAAAACAGTATGTAGCAGAATGAGATTGATATTTTGTTATCATCTCTTAGATATAAATACACCAACATTGGCAAGAACTTGGTATTTTGCAAATACATGAAAAAAGAACAGCTTAACACACTCAAACATTATGAAATATATAAACACATAGTGATATACTAAGTCAACAGACATGGCTTAAGTGAAACAATCATTCGACCCCATTTTAAATACATCACCACAAATATCTGCAACAACAACATTAGCTAATATCATAGTGACAACAACAGCACCAGTCACTGAAGGTCATCACAAGTGTGACTAAAGAGTTATTAAAAACATGTTTAAAATTTTCTTCAATTTTTCATTTTTCTGTTTTAAATGTATTAACACTATTTTTTTCAGTTCAGGATATTTACACTATTTTCTTCTGTTCTTATTTATAAACTCTTGTTATTTTTTTAAGTTTTCCTAAATCCTTTGGGCCAACATAGAGAGAGGCTGTGAGGCTGGCAACCCACATATCCATTGAACCCCTGTTATGGACCGAGGTCCCTAGATGCCCTGTGGACAGGATGGGCTGCAACACAATTGCATCTGGGATATTCCTTAGGGTCTCCCCAAAGGCTGAAACTCAGCTGACCCGCTGCTGTCCAGACAGTGGACCTGGGCAGAAGGTTAGCCCACAGCAAAGAAAGGCTGAGGGCCACTGCCGATTTGGCCAACAGGATCGACAAGTTGTTTGTCCCATGGACACCAGCCCATGCCACACACTGACACCAAACATCAAAGTCAACATTACCAACACTGGCGCGAGACACACACCATAGGTGGCCATTACAGCCACAGGCCTCCATGAGGAGGTCACTCTTCCCTACAGACAGGCACAAAAATCGCCATGCATCATTGGCCATGGTCAAAAATACATGGCTTGCACACCCCTTAATCTGTTTTTGGAGGAGGTTGCATCTCTCCTCTGTAGGCACAATTTTGCACTGAACTTTAGAGTTACTGCTAGGCCAACGGAGTAAGTGGAAGATAAGGTTCACAGTATTACATGGATTTCAGACCCCTGATGTTAAAAACTGCTACTTCAAGAGATCAGCAATCCTAATTCATACAACTCTGAGCCCAGTGTAGCTGCTCATTCTGGTTCACCGGACACAAAAGTGACCAGGTACTAACAGTGCCGCCACAAGAAGACAATGAGTTGGCACTTGTCTCAGCGAGATCAAAGACCTGCCTATAGTCTTCAACCCTGCAGTAGTCTTTAGTAATTCTCCTTTAAAATATAAAGGATATAGTTTCTCCTTAAGAGGTAACATGAACCTTTACATGTTTTGAAGAGAAAGATAAAATAACTGCTTATTTTAATAAGTAATAATGGTTCTTTATTTTGTTATTTTTTTTTTACAGTCGTGCTTTCTTATTGTAATTGTTGCAATGATCTCTGGCGGTCTTCTCATGTTTACCTATAAAGCAGTAAATTTTGATTTACTTGGATTTTTATTAGTTCTGTTTGCTTCATTTATAAGGTAATTATTTTTATTTACATAAATTATATTATTGTTTATCACTTATACAGTAAAGTCAAGAGCTCTTAATTATTTGTTTTTTATATATATATATATATATATACATACTCACACACGCGCACATAAGCCACTTCCTTGCTGATAAATATTTAATTTTAATTTAACTAAAACCACTTATTATTTTTGACATTATAAACCACCAAGCTATAATGAGACTTGTCATTATCATTGAAATTAAATCATGCTGCTTAAATTATTAGCTTCTAATTCTTTGATGAAATCTTTATTTTGAGATTTAATGATCACATTAATTAAATTATATTAAATTAATTGTAGTGATATTAAAAAAATATTTCTTTTCATTTCCTTTTTAATGTCATTTTGTTACCAGAAGTAAGCTATATGAGTGAACCATGAAATGAGTTATCTAATATTTTGAATTGTTGTTAATTAACCCAGTGAATGATCACTATTTCTTCTTATGTGATGTTACTTCCTGAACATATTGTATTAAAAAAAATCATAATAAAAATAACATAACATATAGCATATCATATATCATTAGAGACTGGATTATATGCAGTATAAAAGCTTGAAATATGCTTAAAATGTGCATGAAAAGTGTCAAAACATGCAACTTTAAATAATAAAAAAAGATAGTAATTTTTAGTATTTTTTAATTTCAGAATCAGCATACAATTAGTAAGTAGTTAATAAGATACCAATAAATTCGATAATTAACAATTATTTAACTTTTTTTTTACTTTGGTAAACGTAAACAATCAGGTACTGTTCCAAATGTTAGTAAGGTTGTGTCTTTGATCACTCAAAATATATTTATAATTGGAAAAGGATTGTTCCACATCCACTAAGGTAACTGGGCAGTACTTGAATTTGGGTGCTATGTTAGCACTTATTGTTTCTGGCAAAAGTTCATCCGTCCCATTAATAAAACTATCAATTTGACACAAAGGTTCCAAGCCTGGGTTATTGTTCAAAATGTTTTCAAATTTTTCTTTAAGTTTACACAGGAATACTTCTGCAACGCGGAGTTCGTTTGGCAGATTTTAATTGTTAACTGATAGATTCAGTCAATGCCAAACGTTGAGTTTCAAGCCTTTTAATAGTCACAGGTATGTGGGAAAAATGAGTTCTAATCACAGCTATGGTTTTTTTTATACTGGAGTCGTTAAATGCTTCCTTGGATTGACAAACTGCCATACCCTCTACACTATCAAAGTCATTTACTACACCTTTGATGGCCTTAAAATGTTCATTGTAAAACAGTACAGCTTCAATCCATGTTCCCCATCAAGTTGCCACTGAATCGGGAGGTAAAGGCACATTTGGCAGTTCTTCTTTATAGGCCTTATTGCAAGCAGATGCCTTAAGGAACACTTTCTTTGTTGAAAACAGTTAATTTACATTTCCAAACTTGGGTCCTACTTCTTCAGCGAGTCGATGTACTCTGTGAGCAAAGCACGTCACATGAATCAAATTGGGATAAAATACTAGGAGGGCTTTTGGCTGCCTTGATCATATAGGGAGCAGTATCTGAGAGAAACAAAAACACTCTTTCATCTGCAGAAGATTCAGGAGATATTTTTTTAATCATTCACAAATGATCTTCATTTACAAATCTGATGTTCATAGAATTATTTGTATTTTAAAGGTCTTTGCAGGCCACCAAATAGGAAGAAGAAGGCTTTAGTTTTAATGCACCGATAATTAAATTCGCAATGTAACAGCCACAGCTGTCAATAGTTTTGTCAGCTGAAATCCAAATAATGCTATCCTTGAGATCTTTGCATATTTCTTCCAGAACATGTAGATAAATTGTTGGTATGTAATTTTTATGCAATGTTGATTCATCTGGTATATCTTGATTCAAGCAATATTTTCGCAGGAAATCTTTGAAGGTAGGATTTGTAAGTTTGTGAAGAGGAATATTACTTGTAAGCAAAAGTGGTCTTTTTGTTTACCTTTGGAAGTGAAAACACTGCTACTTGCCGTTGTTATAAGTTGTTGTGGGTCTTTTTCGCAATCCTTCGATAAGAAGACTGTCTTAATATGCTGGTCTGTTTGAAACTTTTTGTGTAGAAACTATTTTTCTCGACAATATAAAACATTTCTGTCATATGTAAATGTTAAAGAATAGTCATCCATGAAGAGATACCTTTTTTTCAGGAGATATGGTACACATTAAACTTTGCACAAATAAATAAAAAACTAAACTGATACAATGAGCGCATCAACAATAACATGCATAATTTAATTGCCTAGTGGTAGGAGTGCTGCAGTAGGCATGCAAAACGCAGAATGGTATCATCCGTCCTTGTCTCACATGAGTCTGTGTTTTACTTGGCCTCATAATAATATTATCCTACCAAAACAATAGATGCGCGGCTGCTAAATCTGCTCCAAGAGTTGTGCGGCTAATAGATTTGGCTGGCCACTACGTAAGATTTCATTTATTAACTAGGTACCCTACTGAAAAATATTGTAAATATAGCAAAAATATGCATCATCAATAGATTTTAAGGAAAATATGCTATAACTGGTGAGAATGGGCTTAATATGCAAATGTATATAATCTGGTCTTTATATATAATTTTATTCCAAACTTTCTAAGTAGCATGCTAATAGTTACTGAAAATATGCTTGTTTTTAATGTAAAGTGACGCTTGAAAAAGTAAAAATATTGTTTTTTTTCCTCCTGTTAAGTGTAACACAACACAAATCTATGGTATTTGAATATATTCAAAATGTTTCAAATGAAATGCACATTTGAAAAGTATGAACACATTTTTAAATATTTATTTTAGAAATTTTTTAAACTTCTATATAACAATATAAAAAAATTGTGTGCCAGTGGAATTTACTGTAGAGGGGCTGCATGGTATTTTATAGTTACTATATTGTGGAAAAAAAATTGTGAATTTTGAGGGAGAAATGTCCCAGTAATGATTCTTTTTCCCTAAGATGCTTGAATACTTGATTCATTACATGTAATTCCATTGAGATATCTAATTTCTTCTCAGGCAGGTGAAATTTGCCTGTGGTGGAACTAAGTCCTGAGTTACAACTTTAAATGTGATCTAGTGAGGTGATAGTGGGGGTATGACTTGGTGATAGATGAAGTTCTGAAGTTTTTTTAGATTCAGTTTACTGGACAAATTTCTCCTATTTGTTCTGGATGTATCCAGGCACATATCATGGAGGCTTGATCTGACTTGTTGTTTTATTCAATCTAAATTGTTATTTTGGAGAAAATTTAAAAAGTCCGATCCTAAACATTATGCCCAATTAAGTATTTTATTCAACAACAAAAAAAGGTTAAGTAAATTTTGGAACTAAATTTACAGTATTGAAGTCTGTAGTTTATGTATTATATATAGTAGTTTTTAAGCATATTAGTTACGTATCTATTTTTTGTTATTATTATTTTAGTGGTTTGCGTTGGACGTTGGCACAAGTAATAATGCAGCGTTCTGACCTTGGACTAAAAAATCCAGTAGATATGTTATACTATGTTCAACCTTGGATGTTACTAACGATTCTTCCATTTGCCTTAGTACGTGAAGGTAAATTAAATTCATTTTATTTTATTCTTTGTTTTAATTAATAATAAGCTTTTGTATTTGTAATTTGTAAAATATGTAGTATATTTCATTTATGTTTTTAATGTTTATCTTTATGTAATATTGTAATGGTAAAGGAAGTTCTACATAATTACATATCATAGTGTCAAAATCTGAGAAGTGGAAAATAAATATTTAGTTGTAACAAGAATGTATTAATGAATAAAAAATATTATCTTATAGATAGTATTCTTTTAGTTGCCATCTTCTTTTAGTTAGTCAGATTAACATCGTGCATTTGTGATTGATGACTATTTTAAAAATAATGATTCCCTTATCGCTACACAGTGTTTATTTCACAGACATTTTGATTTAAATCAAAACATGTCTGTTCGCAGTAGGAATGCAATATTACTGCACTTAAAACTTTCAAAACACATCGTCTCCTTAAATAAAATCAACTGGATGAAAATGCATGTGAGAACACCTGAAAATATTGATGCAGTAAGGTTAGTTACAACACAGTCTTCATGATGTTTAACAGCATTACTGATTACTATACTGTACTAGGCATTTCTGATTGAATTGTTAGAAGAATTCTCCTTGACGACCTACAGTTCCATCCCTATAAGATGATGTTAGTGCAGGAACTCAGTGTAAATGACTCGAGGGTCTTGTAATGCAGCATGCGAGTTCTTCCTTGAAAATGTCCACCATGACACTATTATTCTTTCAAGTGACTAGGCACATTTTCACCTCTCTGGATGTGTCAGTAAATAAAATCACCCCAACTGAGCTGCCAATAACCCACAAGAACTTCACTAGCAACCACTTCACAGTTAATGTAATGCAGTGTGGTGTGCAATTTCACAAAATTTGGCATAATAGGCCCATATTTTTTTTGAGGAATCGAATCATAGAGTAACAATAACAGCTCACTGGTATGTAACAATGTTGCGCGACCTTCTGCTACAGAAACTGAATGTGCATGGTGATGGAATTTGGTTCTAACAAGATGGTGCCACCACCCATATGATAAGAATTTTCATGGATGTTCTTAGAGAAATCTTTGCAGGATATTTGGTTTCGCTACATGGTAACATTCCCTGGCCAACGCATTCACCTGAACTAGCCATTTGTGATTTTTTCCTTTGAGGCTATTTTAAATATAAAGTCTACTATGGTCGACTGCATTCAATTGCAGAACTCAAGGAAGTTATTCAGTGTGAAATGGCAGCAGTTTCACAAGTGATGAAATTATTAGAAAGAGGTAAAATGAGTGTGTGAGGAAAACTGGAAACATTTGGACGACAATTTTCAAGTAATTTTGGAATATTGTAAGTAGAACTAAATAAAATTGCTTTTTAGTTTTATACATTAACTTTTTAATACTATGAAATATATTTTTTTATTGTCCCTCCAAAATCATCAGATCATTCTGCCAGACTCAGTGTATACAACCTTTTTTTAAATTTAATTTATAATTATTTTAATTACGTTGTAAGCCTAACATATATAGAAAATCAGTTTTTTCAGTGCTCACCAAAATTAATTTTATATTCAATTATTCTTGTTAAGAGGCAACATTAGGTTATTGGATTTGCTATTACAAGAGTATGGGGTTGCTTGGATGATTGCTGAGCACCCCTCCAGTTAGCTTGTCGCTGCCATTTAAAAAATCTCATGATATAAACCTTTTAAGTAAAGATCAGCAAATTTGACTTTGTAAGTCAAAACAGATCATCCATGTTTCTTAGCACAAGTAATTAAGTAAATTAAGAAGAAGAAGTTAATCTATGTATAGTATCTGCATGCCATCATCTTATTTTTAATTTTTTTTATTGTTAACTTTATTAAGCGAGGAAAAATTGTTTGTCTTCTTTGAACTGAAACCTTGTTAGTGGTGTCAGATGCTATGTAATAATTAAGAAAAATACTTAATTACCAAAATGACACATTGATTCAGCATTTCATTTTGTAATTAAAAAACTATGAAAACCACTAATTAAAAAAGTTGATCATAAATTAATATAGTTTGATTTCTTACAAGGTTGGAATAATCTCGTGACAACAGTTTTTCCTTGACAAGTTAATTAACTAAGCCCTAGATGGAATTAAAAAATTACCAACAAATTGCTAACCCAAACTAAAATTAGTTTGCATTTCAATTAAGTATACAATACATTGGACATGATAATTTTTTCCTCCTTTAACCTTCTTTTTATCTAGAATGACATGTTTCAGAAATTGTTGGGCATATAAAGCTACATGTTATTATTGTAAATAATGTTCACTCATTGGAATTTAGGAATACTTTTCTTAATATTCAGTAAAGTATGGTATACATTACTGATCAAACTACAATCTATAAAAAATTAGCTTATAAACATTTTAAAGATATACTTTTGGTTTGTATAGACAAGAAAAGGAATTTACAATGATGATTTAATTATATGATTTTGGACTTTATTATTTTACATTATTATTATTTTATACTAGCAACTATGTAATAATTTAAGGCCATTCGGCATCATACAACATTCAATGGAAATTTTGTTTTTAAAGCACCTACACTATTTATAAATATAATTGCAAGGTCAGTTTATAAGTTCAGAAATCATGAAATAATATTGCAACAGAAATATTATTTTCATATTTTCCTTGCTCTAAAAAGATCACTTACACCACAGATAACATTTACAAAATATATGTACATATGACTGACTTGAGGTAGAGGAACTCCATTTACGGGTACCAAGCTAGTGTCGAGCTCGTTAACAGGTTCTGCAAGATGTTATTAAGTGCATATGTGCTCCTGTGCACTACTGACAAATGTTCCTCCATCCCTGGCTAACCATTCCATGTGGAGTGGTTAGCTGGCAACTTTTTTTTTTTTTTGTCTTCAGTCATTTGACTGGTTTGATGCAGCTCTCCAAGATTCCCTATCTAGTGCTAGTCGTTTCATTTCAGTATACCCTCTACATCCTACATCCCTAACAATTTGTTTTACATATTCCAAACGTGGCCTGCCTACACAATTTTTCCCTTCTACCTGTCCTTCCAAAATTAAAGCGACTATTCCAGGATGCCTTAGTATGTGGCCTATAAGTCTGTCTCTTCTTTTAACTATATTTTTCCAAATGCTTCTTTCTTCATCTATTTGCCGCAATACCTCCTCATTTGTCACTTTATCCACCCATCTGATTTTTAACATTCTCCTATAGCACCACATTTCAAAAGCTTCTAACCTTTTCTTCTCAGATACTCCGATTGTCCAAGTTTCACTTCCATATAAAGCGACACTCCAAACATACACTTTCAAAAATCTTTTCCTGACATTTAAATTAATTTTTGATGTAAACAACTTATATTTCTTACTGAAGGCTCGTTTAGCTTGTGCTATTCGGCATTTTATATCGCTCCTGCTTCGTCCATCTTTAGTAATTCTACTTCCCAAATAACAAAATTCTTCTACCTCCATAATCTTTTCTCCTCCTATTTTCACATTCAGTGGTCCATCTTTGTTATTTCTACTACATTTCATTACTTTTGTTTTGTTCTTGTTTATTTTCATGCGATAGTTCTTGCGTAGGACTTCATCTAAGCTGGCAACTGCTTATGTGATATTACTTCAGGAAAGGGAAATGCCCCCACACACACAATCGTTCACTGCAAGCAACACAGGGAACACCCAAACAAACACACACTCACCACAAAACAAAACTCAGAGGTCATACACAGACAACAAATTAAGCCAGAAAGATTCACAACCAAAACACACACACACACATAGACAAAGCTCATGAAACGCAATAAAGCTACGAGAAACACCCAACAATACTGTCAAAACACAGCACTTACCAAATGGAGACTATCTTTCTTCAATGTAACAGTGAGAGATGCTATTGGGCACCATGAATGGAGTGCTCACGGATTCGTTGCACCAAGACGATCTCCAGATGCTCAGTAGATCCCCAAGGCACTCAGCCATGAGCCTGTCCGACCCAGCACCCTCTATCTCCTTCTCTTACGAGACTCCTTTGCAGCATATAGTTTTGCCATCACCTTCCTAGTGAAATCTTCCACAGCTTTCCAGCTCTCCTCACCTTCCAACAGGAACCCTTGTGTTTCATTCAGCTTGAACATACAGTCACGACCCAGTGTGTCTTAACATTTCCAAGTCATCCTACATGAAACGCAGGCACCAGAAATATACGTTCTCTGGGATCTCTTCTTCCTCGCACTCTACTAACTGACTATCTAAACTTAAATAGTAATAAACATGAAAAACAAACAGCATAAACATTATGATTATTAGTTGTGCAGCGTATACCTTTGCCTGACCACATGTCTACCATCTGCCAAACTATCATGCAGAAGTTTAATCGGGTATTTTACTTTTTCAGTACTCTGTTCTTTTTCCTAGGAATGAAAAATTTTACTGTGGCCATAAAAAAGTTATGAAAAATAGTAGAATGGCGTTTTGCTATTGTGTTAAAAGTAATATTATATGCATGGAACGACATTACATGTGTAAAATTTTAACATTGTTCTTGCAGTCTTACGACAGGATATTAAAAAAATGTTGCTTGTAGGAAATAGTTAAAATCAGTAATATTAAGAACAAGTTTTACTGTACTACATACTTTGTCCAAAAGAATGGTTGATCATCTATTAAATATGTTTTAGAAAATTTGATTTTACAATGACAACGGATATTTACAAATAATGATTTGTTTACTATGTTATTATGGATTAAATATATATTAAAACATATAGATGTTCAATATTGGTTATGGATGAAATGGATTACAAAACAAGTCTGCTGCTATTTATGTTTTTTTTAGTAAAAGCATTTAAAAAAATATATGTTAAGTTGTATTTAATGACTTACTCTTATCTGAAAATACAAAGTTTGTCTACAAAGAAGCTGATTTTCCAAGAAAAAACAGCACTCCATGTATGTATTAGCTAATTATTTTGACTGATAATTTAAAGAGAAAATCTTCAATCATTACTGGCATCAGATTTATAATAGTAAATTTCTTGTTTACTTTTTAAGGATCATATATAATAAAGAACTGGGATGACATTGGAGTTGATAAATGGCTAGCAGTTGGTGGTGGTTCATTAATTGCATTTGGAATGGAAATAGCAGAATATCTAGTTGTTGTCAATACATCTAGTTTAACGTTATCAATTGCTGGAATTTTTAAGGTATGTTTTATTATAATATTTAGAATATTATTTATTGAAATGAATTTATTTAAATTTTATTTTTCATATTATTCTTAAACTTAGAATAGCGTATTTTTTCTTGTGATATTTTGAGATCGATCTATTATAATGGGTGATTAAAAAAGGAATTTTTATCTTTAAAACCTACAGATATTTATTATAGTGGCTTACAGAGTACATTGTCATTTTTTTAACATAGCAAATTCTGACTAACGTAGACCTTTACTAACAAATTCTTGTGCAGTTTGAAATTACTACTTTTAACAATATGGAGCATACTAGTCACATGTTTTGGTTTTATGGAATTAATTTGATGGATAATAGTTGAGAATTTCATACACTGTTTAGCAAAAGAAAGAATTGCCGAAGGGATTTAGGGTGTCACCTGGGCTTTTCCGCCTTCTTCTTTGTTTTGAAGTTGCTAAATGTTTACATGTTTAACTCACTTCTTTTACCTTTGGGATGTTTTTCTTTTACCTTCGGGTAGTAGTACACCGTTGGGAATATCACATCACATATGGCATTTGCATCAGTGAGGCAAGAACAAGGCTGAGAGATGCCTTTTGCCTAGATTTTGAAAAGATGGCCTCTGTAAAGCCGATAAGGGCTAGGTATGAAGGGGTGGCATGGCGACCGAAACTGTCACGTGGTGGATGTCTTTCCCTACAGATTCAGGATGTCATCTCATCAATTAAAATTTTTAAGTATTTCAAAACCACTTTATTTTGTTTTTTTCAGGAAGTATGTATACTAATTCTAGCTGTATTATTCAAGGGTGATCAGATGTCAATGTTAAATTTTATTGGACTACTATTATGTCTTGGAGGCATATTATTTCATATAATACACAAAGCTAGAGTTTCAGCAGCAGCTGCTGATAAACCTTTTCTTGATGAAGTAACTGCTCGATTTTTACTGGAAGGAAGTACAAGCAGTGATGATGAAACCGGACATGAAGATTCATCAACTGAGGTTCTATTCAGTGTATTAAATAGTCGGGACAGATAGTAAAAAAAAAGTATTAATATATTTAATTATTCAGTTTTACTTATATTAGCAGACAAAATAATATACTGTTTCAAAAAATAAAGTAGAATATTATAATCCACATTAATGTTTACAATATTTGTTTATTGTATTTCTAAAAATAAACTTGATGTATATATAAGTTTATATATATAAATATGTATTGAAATATGAGCAACTGTTCATTTCTAAAAGCTTCTTATAATGGAAAATATTATAAATGAAAATATAATAATTTATATTTTATCATTAAAAAACTAGTTAATATTCAAAAATATAATATACATATTCTTTGCTGAAGGACACCATTTCATTGATTTTTTTTTTTATGATAGTAAACAAAGAATTTTTGTAAGACAGGAAACTTTTAAGTTAATTAAATTCCTTCCATATTCATCTATAGTAGAATATTACAGTGTTTTCTCACATTACAATTTTTACTGTAATTTGCTTAGTTTTTAATAATTATTTCTGTGTTTTATTCTTAAATTTTAAATTTAAAAAAATAAATTTACTAAAGTTGTGAAGGATAAAAATGTATTTGCTTAAGCTGTTAAAAGTTAAGAGAACACGTACATATTTTTATCAATTTACTACTTTTAAGACAGTAAATAAAATGGCTGATGTCTTCCACATGAAAACAAGAAAAAAATTATCTGTGATCATTTATATAATCGTATCTTAATAAAGTATGAAAATATACAAAAATGTTAA
The DNA here is from genome assembly GCF_047948215.1 of Lycorma delicatula. NCBI lineage: Eukaryota > Metazoa > Arthropoda > Insecta > Hemiptera > Fulgoridae > Lycorma > Lycorma delicatula. The sequence continues at coordinate 57,364,602 of NC_134462.1, forward strand.
ATCAAAAATGAAACACCAAAATTGTCTTCCAGTATTAGATTTATGGTTATTTCTCGGAATACTCGTTCCTCGGTGGTGGATGTTCGTTTTAGCAATTACTAATTGTATATATTAAGGATTAATAGCATTTTATATCCAAAAAATTAGTAATTTTCTAATGAAAATGTTATGTGGACACAAGAAATTAAATTAAGTTCTAGCACATACAAATAAAGCAAGATTTAAAACAGGACAATTTGTATTGGACAATAAATTTAAAAAAAAAAGAAATAGAAAAGATTTTTGGAACTAATTTCTCTACTCCTATTTTAACCAAATTATTTTTATGGCTATTCAAAGAAATATTTTTGTTCGATCTTAGTTATGAAGTAGATTCTATAAGAATTCAGGAAAGATAATGTAATCTATTTACATTATTATTTCCTTAACAGTGGTCTGCCTGTAGTCAATATTTTTTTGGAAATTTAAATTTTTCTCAATAAATCATCTTGTTTCATTTTATTCTGAGTTACATTGACTTTATACTTACTGAACCTTAAGCTACATCAATGGTTGAAAGTAGTTTACATTTTCTTCTATACAGCATTTATTCATATAATTTACTATTGACCAGAATAAATACTCTTCTCAACATTCCAAATTTAACTGTGCATATTACAATTGTTTTGCCTTTAGAGTGGAGGATTGTTCTGGTAAAACTTTTTCTTTAAAAAGCTCCCATAAAAATAAATTCATACTCTGTAGGTTAGAAGACCATGGTGTCCACAGACCCCTAAAAATTAGCATGTTTCTGAAATGCTCATGAAGGAAATCAAACCGTCAAGGAGTATATGGCAGATGGCATTACCTTGTTCTAACTAGAGTCCCTTCTCATCTTGTACAGAAAAATGAATTGCATACCAGATTTCTTTGTAGGATTTCAGAATTTAGTTTACTCAATAAATATCAGTCCAAGTTTCTACCACAACATATATACCTACTTTTTTTTCAACCATTCTGAATTTTTTTGCTGTTGCATATTCATCAAGGTGAACTGAATCGCTTCAGAATAAAAAAACTTATCTAAAATTAATCTGTTAGCAAGAATATGTTTCTGTTAAAATTTATAATTTTCTGATCGGTTTTTAATCTTTAATTATAAAATCAATTCATATTGTGAAAACCGTTTCACCAGTTTCTAAATACCTTTTTTTTTGGTGCTACCATGGAGAATTTTTCAGAAAATTTATTTGTGTATTGAATAAAAGAGATTGGAGTGAAATACTACTTGATGAAAAGATTTTTTGTACTATTTATGATAGTACTACATTAAATTGTTTAAACACGACGTGGTGCTTGTTGAATTTTGTTGAACCACTTGAGTGGGATGAGATCTCAGCTAACAATTTTTCCATACATATACCAATCCTCACACAAAACTTTTTTCATTCAAGTTCAATGTTCATCTTAGTTTAAATCATGAAAACAAATTCATATAATAACATAATGTATTTTTAAATTGATCACTGTCTACATTAAGGTTATTTTCTGTGATTGAGGGAAACTATGAGGGATAACACTATGTTTTGTATACACATATTCCATACATATTTATACATACCATACTGTATAAATATACATACGTACAGTTTAACATACATTTTTACAGTTTACATTTTTTCTTGTAACACAGTAAATATAAAAGATTAATCCAGCAAGCAAAGACCATTTATATTTAGTTGCTCCTCAGTTAATTCTTTTTTTCTCAATTTTAATCTTGTCTGTCCTCCTAATCTATTTTCCTAGTGTTCCAAGGATCATGTGCCTTAATATGTATTTTTGTGAATCTTATATATTGTTAAAATCAATCAACAGCATGAAATCTTGCCAAATATGAAGTACAGATTTTTATTCAATTCTTATTGCTCAGAAAATGAGGCCTACTAATATTGTTGATCGATTAAAGCAGATGTATAGGTATATGTTAGTAAGTATAGGGATGTGAGAAAGGGGTGTGGAAAATTTAATAATGAATTAAAAAGACATCCACGACAAGGATCGACTGGGAATGCCATCACTTGTCCGAGAGTGCTGGAAGCAGGAAGTTAACAACAAAATCTTGTAACACAGTCGAGCAATTCTTAACAAGTCTCTTATTATTTTTCCAAATGTCTCTTATTCTTTGTAGTCAGTGTTCGTTTAAATGGACTGGCAGTGGATAACTACTACAGCATGATTTTAATATCCTTGAACAGATTTGATAAATGCTTAAATGTAGAAAGAAGTTATGTGGAAAAATAGATTGAGATATATATGTTAAAAAAATATATAAAATTGAACAAATAAAATGTATTCTTAATTTTTTAAAGCTAAATGGTCTTTACTTACCCAGAGTATTCTGGTACATGTTTAGTGATATCTCGTTTTTATCATCTTGATGCGTTCTTCAGAACATTGTGATATACATAAATCATGAAAAATGTGAATTAGCCTTACCCCAAAATATGTAAAGAATAAAAAAAATTTCAAAGAATGTAAATTATGACATTTAATAATATTTAATGAAAAAAAGTCATTTAATATAAGCAAATGTTTCATCGCATTAAATAAATCTATTATAAAAAATATATTAATTAATACATATGAAAATTAAAATTATATGTGTTGTAGTTAAATAGCCTTAATATGTAACAGCTGTTAAAATGACTAATATTTGGCCATTGAATACTGTTTAATTACTAAACTGTCATGATATTAAACTTTCTTTTTAACACTATTATTTCACAAAGATTGTAGTATTTTTATGTTTGCAACTAACTTTTTTACTAATCAACCACAAATAATAATAATTAATGAAAACAAATTTTTAAGAATTTCAATAGCGAGGTATAACTGGAAGTATACATAAATGTATTCAAATACACATAAACATATATGTTTTAATAAATTTATTATAGTTAAGTGCGAACAAAACATTGCACTGTGCTTTACAGGTAGATGTAATACTGCTAAACATTTGGATAGTATTTTGATTAATAATAACCCTACATTTATTTGATTATTTGACATTTTAGTTTGTTTCAAACTTATTTTGTAAAATAAATTGAAACATTGAAGCACTTTGAGATCATCAAAAAGGATTCAACATTTTAGTGTTCATTATTCAGTAGTGGATTCACTAAACTTCCCAAATGATTTACCATCACATACTGGAGCTACACAGCTTTTATGATTTCAGTTTCATGCTAGTAATATTTTCCTGCTGATATAAACATTTATTGGCTTTTCAACAAAATCTTTCACAGTTTTAAATTTCCTTTACTGTAAAAATCAGATGGTTTTATCATATTGAGATTTATTTATTTATTTTCAAGCTTAAATATACATTTTAATTATATTACTTTATTAAAGCAAATGAATGTATACTAATTTTCTGTCTTTTATTAGAAATGATTTACAGAAAAATATCTCATTACTAGTAAAAATAAGTGCATAATCAGTTCAGATTACAAACTACACATTGAAAATAATTTATTAGTTTCATTGCTTTAGTATAAAATATAAGTGATTTAATTAGTTTTTTAATTTTTAAATGATCCCTGTTTACCATATTTCTTATTTATCAATCTAGTGCGTGATCTGTATATGGCAGTGTTTTACTTTCATTCCTTATATTTGTGTCATTTTCCCAGTTTTACCAATAAACTGTTGCATTTATTATGGGACAAAGAATTTTTTTTTTCATTCAATATAAATCTATTTGAAAGTGCTTGTTGATTTTTTAACTAGTACTTAATTGTACAAGAGTGTAATCTTTCCTTTAAGGGTTATTAACTATCCTAATACTACATACATTGTTTATTATTTCATAATAGTTACTTCATTTTTAGATTATTCAGTCATTTAATTTCACTCAGTGTATTAAAAAAATAAATGTGCGATAGTTGTCAAATATTTCATTTTTATTTATTATAAAATATTTCTGTTTAGGTAGCAAATTTGGTAAAAACTAAATTGTTTCTCTTCATTACAAGTTTCTTTTAAGAGATATTTTCCTTTACTACTATAGATGATATCATAATAGATTATCATAATCTCTTTATGGAAGATCTTTTCTCCTCAAAACTACAGGATTAATGATAACTGAATGTTACCAATTATTTTCATTATTTATTGAGATTTTATTCAAACTAATGTTTTTTATTGTTTTTTAATGTTTTTATTGTTTTTTTATTTTATCTAATTAAATAACCTGTAGAATAATTGTTTTATTATTTTTAATTATTTTGTCTGCTAATTATTTTTAGTAAGAATATTTGTTTTAACATGTTTAAAAAATTAAAAACATATGACAGTTTCTACCATGTCAGACTAATTAGGATTTAGAAAAATAACTTAGCTATTTATAATTAATGAAATAATTTATAATAATTAAATTTATAATTTATTTATTCTACTTGTAATATTAATCTATAAATGACAGGTAGATTGGTAAGTTACCCTAATTTTTGTTGTAATTATAAATTTGAGACTGTGATCTAATTTTGAAGTCACTTTTTAATATAAGTACATATTTTAATTAGAATATTTATTGAATTTTTATTATCGTTATTTTTTTTTTTTTATTGTTTAAAGAATGTATTTATTTTATATTATAATATAAAAACATTCTGTTTTTTCCATGAGTAGATTTATTTTATGTTATTTTCTTTATTGTGTATTTATTATTCATTTATTTTAAATTGTTTTGAATTTTGAGTTAAGATTTTTATTGTTATTTTTTTGTTAGTTTATTTAGATTTTACTTTATTCACCTGTATATTTTATAGTTTTGACAGTGCTGCAAAAGAAAACAAGTAAGATGTTCAAATTAAGAAAAAGATAGCCCTCCACATCTTCGGTCAGTATTAAAGAAATTGTTTCAATATATCAGTTGAAAAGATAAATATTTTTATTTTGAAAGAAGAAGAGAATGAAAACTGTATTATTTTTGGATATAATAATTGTAGGGAATACACAAATGTTACATAATTTTTTTTTTTCTAATTTGCATATTAGCCCTCCATGCTGGTCTTGTGGTCAATTGTCATCACAAATCAGATGTTTAACTGCTGATTTTCAAAGTCAAAGGTTCTGAGGTTCAATTCCTAGTAAAAGCTAGTTGCTTTTATATGGATTTGAATAATAAACAGTGGATACCGGTGTACTTACCGGTGGGGTTCAAATTAACTACATGTCTCAGGAATGGTCGGTCTGATTCATCTTATTGGACCATGGGGGGGAGGGTTTGCTTTTTGTTCATTAGTTGAACAGATTGCATATACACATTAAGAAAAAAAATTGCGTAAATCCATTGTCGCTCATATCTCAGTTTTTTTTCTTTTTTTTATGTATGGTTTTCTTCTTTTATAGTCCTGGTTTCAAATTAATATATATTTTTTTTAAATAATAAAACTTTTTTTTGACTAATTTATGACATTAGCTTAAAGCTTCAGTATAGGAATTTAAAATTTTTATAGTATAACAAATTTAAAATTGACCAGCATTTGAACCTGGGATCTTCTGGATGAAAGGCTGAGATGCTACTGTCTGCCACAAAATGGTACTTTAAATTAGGTTTTGATGTATAATTTTCTTATTCATTAAATATTTCAAATGTTAAGTTTTATAAATGTTCTTAGCATATAGCATTGTTTTGGAAAATAACATTATGTATTTATTTCATGAAAAATGTTTTGGAAAATTTTTTTTAATCTCCTTGATTTGATATCCACTTGGTGAGTTTGAAAAAATCTTTACCTCATTAATTAATTTTAGATTAAAAAATAAAATAATTAAAGTCTTCATGATCAAATATCAGTAATTTGTGTTAGCAGATGATCAGTGTAAATTAAAATTTGTATGATATTATAGTATGATGAAATGAATATACAGTAGACTATGTTCATCATCATCAGTTATCCTTCTTCTCATGCCTTAGAGCTGGTGATCTAATTCATATCTGCTGACAATTTCCTGCCACAGCTCTCTGCCATTCAAATCAATGTGCCTAACATTTTTCCAGTTGCATATTCAATTTGGTCCAGCCATCTTTTTGATGCTGAAACAACATGACCTGCTGCCCTTGATTTTTCCCTGTACACCTAGCTATTCAAGATTTTCACTGGGTGTACACATTATATGGCTGAAAAAGGTAAGATGGGTTGGAAGCATACTACAATCTTCTCTGTATATTCAGCTTGTTTATAATAGAGTTGTTCACCCTTATTTCGTCAATGTAACACATTCTTCATTCGTCAATGTAGCATTCTTCTGTAGACCCACATTTTACTGTTTAACCATACATATTTACAGATCTGGTGCATAGTCATAAACCCAATTCATCCTTTGCTTTCATCATTTCCACTATGACACTATCTTTGATACATTCCACTATGACACTCCAGTAAACCCTATTCTTTGGAATAACTGTAATAATTAGTATTCAGGAAATTAATCAAATGACTGCAATAGTCTAACATTATTAATTAATTTAAACTGCATTTTAAAAAATCTGGGAAAATTTTAATTCAGTTCTAGTAAATTAATTCTGTGCATAGATAAGTTAAATTTTACAGCTGTCCATCCTTGAGTTGTAATAATTAAAAAAAATAATAACAATAATACTATACATTAGTTGTTTATATAGCCAGTTGCATTTAAAATAACTAACACGCTAGTAACCAAATAACTGACTATTTAGAATAATTTTCCTGCACTGGGGTTCTGCATATACATGAGAAAGAATATTTGAAAGAAGTGGGAAGGTCTGAAAAATTGTGAAAACATTGATCAGAGAGAGTACTGGTGTAGTAAAATACACTTGAGATATGAGTGTTAAACAGCCTATATGACAGCTGTATTTACACTTCTTTAAACACAGAGATAAGCATGGTTATGGTATGTAGTACAAATTTCTCTTACAAGGTTAAAAACAAGTCAGTAACAGTTTTACTGCAAACCTATTTCTCATGTAACAGTCTTCCTCAACCTACTTCCACAGCAGTAATGTGTTGCTCTCATTACTTATTATTAACTTAAACTTACACTTGTCCTAATTGTATGCCGATGTAATGAAAAATTGACAGCAGAAAACATATAAAAAATTTTTTTTTAATTATTAGTTGTTTGATTTGTCACTGAAATATTCTCCTTTTTAATTAAGTATTCTCAATTTTTTATTGCAGGATACCATAGCTTGTTCATTTAGTCTGCTGTTACACGTAACATGATTTTAAAAACAATTTTGCCTCTAAATGTTGTTTTAGTTCCACCTTTTCTCTACTCTTCTGATTTAACTGCAGCTTCCAATAGTTATTTCATCATCCATAACTTAATTTTCTAACAGCTTATAATTACATACCCACTCTGATATTCATCATGCATATCTAATAAATCAACTCCCTGCCCATCCCTTAGATCACTATGCAGTTCCTAGCTTCTTCTTACCTGAATAATTCTTTTCAGCTTCAGCATCTAAATGAAATCATGTATTATCTCTATCCTGTTCTTTGTTTTTGAAGTGAAGTGCTGCTTTCTCATCTTGCTTAAGTGTATTCACTATAACTATTACTATTCTTGCCTTTTTTCCTAGTGAAATTATAACTTTCTTTAATATTGATTCACAGATAAAAATTTCTTATTGTTTGTTGTGACAGAAGCATATCTACAATGCCTCTTCTAAAATTTCTAAATCAAGGTTTTTTTTTATATCTTGACTCTAAGTTAGGATAACTTAATGATTAATTACCTTCACTACTCTTTTATTAATTCTCTTTTCGATATTTGTTGTTGTTTCAAATTTACCTTAAGTTAAAGCTTTAAGTTAATTCACCTTAATTTATTTTATTTAATGAAAATCACTAAGAAAAAATTTTAAATTATCTAAAACTAGAGTTAATGAATAATGATACATTATTGGGTTCTGTAATTGCACTGAAAATGCTATTATAAAAATAAAATTATCTATTATAAAAAGAGCTTTTAAAATAAAAAATTAGAAAATACTATAACAAAATTTTGTTGATTTTAAATTTTATAATGATATACATGATCGTATTACAGCTAGCAGTGATACCATTCAAATTGTATAATTTATGAAATAAAAAAAAAACTTTATTTTGTTTATATAATTATAATATAATGGTAATCCATTTTATAAGGGTCTGGTCAGTTGAATAGATGTTAGCCAACAGGGAGTCTGCTATATATGCAATACTTGATTGTACTGTAACTATACTGTGTTTGTCAATTAGAAAACTTCACCAGTGTTTTATGATGGTGCAATTATGTACATAATTGTTACTGAGAATTTAATCTTAATATATATTTTTTTAATTTTCTTTCATTGAATAAGTGATATGTACATAAAAATGTTTAAAAGAAATAATTTAACATTTGTTTTGTATGATTTATTATGTATATATGTAATTATGTAAATTATATATATATAATTATGCATATACATTGATAGCAAATGTTAATTATCAGAGCACTTAAATTAAACTTCATATGAGCTACTGGTTATATGATTGTAAGGTGTGAAATAATTTATTTGTTTTGTGAAAAAAATTACAACAGATTTTGTACCATATTTTTTGTTTCAAATTAGATTGTATATATATGATTATATATATGTTCTGCTGACATTAAAATTTAGTACATGACTTTCATAAAATATAATTGAACGCTTATTTTGTTTTAATATTTAAAAATTTTTTTATCAACCTATTAGTTTTATTTCTAGATTTGTATTGTTACTCATTATTAACATATACTGTATTTAATTATCTTTATATTTGTGTAATTTATATTTATATATGCAAATATGACAGTCAATGGTTGTAAAATGTAAGTATTTTTTATTTATGATAATGTTGAAAGTGTATAAAACAGTACTTTACACTGGTTGTTGTACAAATCTCATCATGAACTAGACTATATTAGGTTAACAGTATTTTTCATTATATATAATTTAATGTATATTCATCTAGGAACAATTTTTTTCTGCCGGTCTTTGTTTCGATCAGATGTAAGTAAGGATCTGATAAGAAATTTTATTTTATAATAAAATACTTGGTAAAGGTTTTTTCTGTATCATTAACTTTAGCTTATAATAAAAATTAAGTTCATACAATATAACTATAAAATAGCAAAGAGAAAAGCTTAAGTACCATTCATAAAAACTGAAAATGTATTACTAAATGTATATTTCAATTGTTAAATAATCATTGTAAGTTATAAAAACTAAAGTAAAATATTAGAATAAAACAGAAAAAATCAATAAAAGTTATTAATATTTACAAAACACTAAAAAAAGATTCTATCTATATTTATGCAATAAAACAAAAGAATTAAAGATAAAAATACATTTACAGTGCTCCCAATTTATATTGCACAAGGTGTATGATTGTAAGATCTGTATTACAAGCATATAACTGAATGTAGTCTTGCCTGATGTATAAATTCATTCTCATTTTGTAATGAATACAGACTATCTTTTATACGAATAAATTTCTTGTAAATGTTTTTTTACTGAAAGTTTTTACAATAATGGGTTATAAGACTTGATCATCCTCTTACTATACTAGATCAATGTGAATTCGATATTCTTTTTAAAAGTCTACACTGGAATTGCATTTCATTAATAACAATAATAAACTGATTAGTATAAAAAAGGCATGTTTTGTTTTATAAATCTAGCAAAGACAAGATGAAATTTTAAATTGGGTAAAAGATGTACAGGAATCCTTGATTAGTGCGGTTAATAAATCCTCACAATGTATCATATATCAAAACCATATATATACTGCATATATCAAAACCACATTAATCAAACTAAAAAAACCAATTGGATTACATATAATGAACCCTGGAAAATATCAAAATTATAAACACATTTTTTTTTCTTTCTCAAAGTTATCTACATTGCATTACAGGTACTTTAAATCATTAAGGAATATGTATATGAGGGTCATCCAATAATTAAACAATCAGATAGCTTTACAGCAAAAATGGTTTATTAAATAAATACAAATTTTTTGTTTATTTTTTCATGTAATCCCCACCTACTTCTCTGCACTTGCCCCATCTTTTTAAAAGTCTTACCCCCTCAGTAAAGAATTCTTTACCTTGATATTGAAGCAAGTTCTGTACTTTTTTCTTTACCTCTTCGTTGTAGGTGAACTTGATGCCATACAAAGCTTCTTTTTCATCAGACCAAACAGATAAAAATCAGAAGGGGCAAGGTCAGGGCTGAAAGGAGGATGAGGTAGAAGCTCCCAACCCACTTTGCCAATAGTTTCCAGTGTCAATTGCATCATATGAAATCGAGCTTTGTCTTGAAGAAGAAGCACGCCTTTCCTCTGCCACCCCAGACATTTCTCTTCAATGCGGGCTTGACTTTGCTCTCAATCATGACTGATTTGTATAGACTGTTGATAGTACATTACTCTTCCAAATAATCACAAAAAATCAGACCTTGGGCACTGCAAAAGATGGTTAACATGACCTTATCAGCCGATGGTTGCATTTTGAATTTCTTTCAGACAGGCAATGCGGGATGTTTCTGTTGCATGCTTTGACACTTGGAATCCGGCTCAAAATAATGTATCAAAGTTCCCTCACAGGTTAAAATCCTGTCCAAAAATGCATCACCGTTATTGAAACGATCTTTGAGTTCGATGCAAATGCAGAATCTCTATCAACTTTGTGATGAATTGTAAGCTCTCTGGGAACCCACCTTGCACAAATCTTATAACACTTAGTTTGTTTTGAATTTTGGAATGAGTCGTGTCAACACTTACTTGACAATATTCAGCAATTTGTTCAACTGTAAGTCATTAGTCTTCTTGGATAAGTGAATCAATACGAAATCTAACGCTTAGGTTGATACTTTTACTGGACGCCTGAAGCACTGCTCGTCGGTCACGTTTTTCTGGCCACTTTAATCTTTTTCTTCCATGCATAAAATTTTGCACAGTTCAAGCAACTACTGCTGTATTGTTTGTTCATCCAAGAGAATATTTCTGATGGTTGTACACTTTCCAAAAGTAAAAATCAGATCACAAAACACTGTTCTTCAAAAGTATTTTCTTTGAGCGGACACACCATCGTAACTGTAACTTTAGAGGATATGTTTACATACATATAATCAAACAGCTGACTAACACTCTTCACAAGGTTACCAACTAATAGTTAACAAAAGTTTCAGTTACCTGCATTAAACATTTCCTTCACTAAAAATGTTTGTCTGTTTAATTATTGAAATACCCTTGTGTGTAGGTATTTTAAAATGTACAGTAAGAATTAAAAATTATTTTTCACAAAAAAGTTATTTTTTTTTACAAAATTGCTTTTTTTAAAAAAATAAAATATTTGTTTTTTACAAAAAAACTTAAATTACACAAAAATTAAGAATTTATTCTTTAACAAAAAACTTATCTTGGCTAAAAATGAACTTGCTACTGCTGTTCAGTTGATTGAACAGTGATAGTATTTTTCCTCTCCTCCATGATATCGTGATAATCAATTTGCTTTTACAACCCTCAGCAAACACTTGTGCTTCTCCTTTCATTTGGATGAATATCTAAAATGGGTTCTTTTGCATCTCAATTGTTTTGAACAATTCAAGTTTTTTAACTGATATTTCTTTCGGTGTGGTTTCTGTTTCTTCTGCTTCCTTTTCATCATATTCCTCATATGCCTGATGATACTCAATTTCAAGATCATCGTTGGTTATTTCTTTTGAATTCAATTCCAATAATTCTCTAACATTTTGCTAATCTACTTCTTCAAAGCCAAGATCTCTTCCTAATGTAACAATTTCATCAATTATGTCACAGACTGGAATACTGAAACTACCAACAAACAACAAAATAACTAAACAACAAACAACGAAATAGTTTGAAAAAATCACTGGCACATACAGATAAAACATTTTGGCAGCTGCTTTCATGCAGCTGTCTGTTACTTCTAACAAAGACTTAAAATTTGTACACATCCACATAGCTCTGACTTGCTTTCTTTTACTGCTACACATTGGAAATCATTTATATGTACCTCTCTGAGGCTGATGAGCTGAGCTGCACTTTGAACTCTTATTTGAACTGGAACTGTTGGTTTATGTTTTTTAGTAACTCCTGGTGCTGTTGGTGATTGAGTGGACTAGGTGGCCCAGTGTAGTACTCCAGGTGATACCAGATCTGATGAAATTTTCACCTGAAATTTTTTAATGTAAATTTTTCTATATTCAGTTTTTTCCACATTAAAGAGGCATTTATTACGCAAGCATCACTCAGGTGCTAGAATCTACATAGGTACCACCTCTTACTTCATCTGTTAATCGCCTAATATTTTTCAACTGATTGAAAAGATCAGTGTTATTCATATGCTTATTATAGTCTTGGATAGCGAAAGGACAAGGCACTTCAACCATTCTTCCATTTCCAGATGTTTCTTTCTTCTTACAAGTGTTCAGTCAGCATTATGAAATTTGACAACATAAGGACACTTCTGTTATAACTTGATTTCATAAACATCACACCAGTATCACTGACCTATAATCAAGTGCATCTTTTTGTAATTCCCGATCCTTTTTTTAAAATGGCAGGAACATCCTGTTTAACTGGATAGTACCAAATAAATATATTTGTTTTTCATATAGATAATTTGAAGCTCATAACTATAAAAGTAATTGTCAAAATATACATGATGTTTGCCATGAAGATCTTCCATCATCTTTTTCACAACACCGGCACCTAGTTTCTTATAACATTGTCTTTCTTTCCAGTGTATACATCAAATTTATAGTTATAATCATTGTCGAAATAAAGCATCCACACTTTATAACCTCGTTTTATTGTTTATCTTTATTGACCTGCTTTAGTAAGTTCCTGCTTTAAATTTTATTATTGATACAAGCATTTGTTATTGTTACAACAGGTTTTAAATGTTTCTGATAAAAGTATTTACAACTGGCCTTATTTTTTATACTTTGTCATAATTTTCATTTCCACTAATTGGTTGCACAGCATTATTGTTCAAGTGCATGTGATTAAGTAATCAACCAAAACAATTCACTGACATCATAGTAGTTATGAGTCATGCAAATCAGGGAAACTAGACCAATAATCATGATGTGCTGATGCTTTCTTGATCCTGTAATAATATTCATATCAATGAATAGTTTAATTTCACTTGAGTCTGTAGGCTTATGTGGTTTACCAATCTGGGTAGCACACAGGTCATTTGAAAAACAATATGACCAACTAGATCATTTGAGAATAATTTTTGAAAAATCTCAATAGGGGTTGGATTTTCAATATCTTGACAATTGTTGTTATCACAAAATCATCAATTCAAACTGGTTCATTCAGTTCACCAACCAGATGATCTGGAGCATTTTGAGGTTCTTCAACTACAGGGTCATTAATAATCTCCAAAACTGAGTCAAGTTCAATAGCATCAAAATTCTCCACTGCTGGACCACAATCAAGAGGATCTGGAAAGTATAATCAATTACATTTTCACCAATATTAAATACTGTTATTTCTTTATGTTATTCCCCACTATTGTCCTCTTATTCTGATTCAAGACCATCTTCCAACTCTAAGTCAGATGCTATTTCTTCCTAGCAAGATGCTAATCTCATCAGGCTGCAAGAAACTCATTTTTCAAATCTGAAACATAAAAATAAAAAGTTTTAGTTATTTATATAATAACAAAATCCAAGATAAATATTGTACAAAGTTAAGAGAAATTATAAAACATTTTTTTATGACTAAGTATATTTTGTGTAGGTAAGGACAAACTTCCACTACAGTACACTGGTATTCTTAGAGTACCTTCATATTTAAATTTAATTATTTCAAAATATAGTATGAATAAAAATAATTCAGACTTATACTTACATTTATTGAAGTCTTCTTTTCAAAAGCTGCAACAAAAACACTCATAAAAAAAAGAAATAAACTTAGTCGAACACTACATTTTATCCTCAACAAGTTAGATCTTAAGAATGGCATTGTAGTCTTATATCAGCTGATAGGATGGTCGGTTTGGCTCTGATTAGTTCAAATGAACTAAAATTGTGCAAGCCAGTAAGAGCCATACTTCCATGTACCGGTGAAAAAAGTCATTAGTAAGTAGTATAACATGAGTATCCTCACTATGCGTAATAGTTTAAAATTGACCGATATTTCATGATTACCACCTTGCATCTCAAAGTGTTAAATGTTATAGTATTCCCTTGATTATTATTTTCTTTAAGTGAAGAAAAAAGGTCCAAATATAATCCCTTTGAGCACCATTGCGAACTTTTGCGTTTTGTCTCTGGATCGTATTGAAAAAACCAACCTTCAGACCAGTGATAACACGGCTCAACAAATCTGGATTGATTTCCATTTGCTCTAACAGATCGGCTGCCACATTTTTCTCGCTGTTGTTGTGTGAGATTTTTAGGGACCATTTTTGCCCAAATCTTTCTCATACCAAGATCTTCAGTTAATATTAGACGAACCGTTTCTCGATTGATGTTGAGTTCTTCTGCAATCATTTTCACGGATAATCTTCGATCAGATCGTACGATTTCACGCACCCTGGTCAAGTTGACATCTGTCCGTGAGGTTGATGGTCGTCCACTGTGGTCTTCATCTTCAACATTCGTTCTGCCTTCACTGAAAATTTTATGCCACTGAAAAACTTGAGCTCTTGACTTAATCTCCTCTCCAAAAGCCTTCTGAAGCTTACCATAAGTTGTCGTTGTGTTTTCACCCAATTTAACGCAAAAAGAAATGGCATACCGTTGCACAATATTTTGCGGTTTCATTTCTGTGACGAGAGACACAAACACGTGTTCACTTATTACAGCACAACTCACGACTGAGCAGTTGCATCAATGTGCCACTTGGACTAGAAGTAGCTTATAGACAAAGGTCGAAGACGCAAGCTGCAGGGTTGCCACATCTTGCAAAGAAAAATCAGTCTCATTACTTTATTGTCGCATCTCGTATAACAAGTAGATGATGTCATAATAACAGAATTAAAAAATATATAAATAAATTTATTGCAGTACTGTAATCATGTAGACATTACATTTCCTAAAATTCGATTTAGCGACAGACGTTTCAGAAAAAAGATTCTCACTTGATGTGCACTAATCAAATTTGGTACCTCATATTTCAAGAAATGGCCTCAAATTTTTTGTTGAGCACAAATTAGGGAATTCCTGTACTTTCTTTTAAAATCCAGTAACATCAGTTAGTTTTGATAAAATTTTATTTGTGTAGTTTTTTTTACGTAGTTTACTTTTAAAATATGATTTGATCGAATCAAGTCTAACATTTTGATCAAATTTATATTTCTTCTGTGTTTCAAACTACATGATTTCTGTTCTACCAAACATTTCTTGGACTGAAGGAGCATAGTTTGCTTTCTGTTGTATTCATCTTTATCATCACTAATAACTCGTCCTTATTTTCATGAATCACATTCTCTATTATTTCTTCATCAGTTTTTACTTGACATGATTCATTATTGTCAATATCCACTCACGTGATGTAAGAGTTTGTATTAAATCTATTTTTCCAAATCGTAACTGATAAAAATTATTTATCTGTACTTGCAGATCACAAGTCAGTAATTATTTATTCTTTCAATATTTTCTTCTTGTGTAACTGGATAATGTTTTAAGCATTTTCAGTTGAATCATATTTTTTCCTATGTGTTTCCATAAAATTTAATTTTTCTATAAAAAATATTTGTTGTCTTAGAAATACATTCCCTAGTAAAATATAGAGATAATTTAGTCCTTATTTTACAGGGAACACAATATATGTGTTTACAGTTTAGCTGTGGGTAATAAAAGTTAAAAAAAATTAGAAAGAATAAAAGTTTAAAGTTAAATAAGAAAAGCGGTTAATTAACGTTTTTGTTTTTATTTATGTGTGGGTTTTTTTATTGCCTACTACAACCTTTTTTAATCAAAATATACATCTGGTTATAAAATTTAATTTTATAACAATGATTTTTGAATGTTTCTCTTTGCTGTCTTATTTCAGTGACCTTTTAGTACAACACTTATACTCATTATTACTCTTATACACTTATTACTCGTTTATTGTAATAATATTTCAAATAACTTATAAATGATGATAAATAAAATTATCATCTCAGGTTTGCTGTAAAATTACTATAAATCACTTAAAGAAAGGAATTTAATAAATAACCTTTTCCTTAATTTTAATTTAAGCCTTTGTAAAGTTGGCTGCTCTCTTACAGTAACAGGTATTTATTAAAAATCCTACTTTTCATTCATGTGTTTTTTATGTTTAAGATCTATTTAATTTTTTTTTTTTTATTTGAAAAATTACTACTTTATTTTTGTGATAACACTGTGTGAAAATAACACTAATAAATCTTCAAAAAGATTTCTTAAATTAAATGTTTTTCAGTATTATGTAGATTTAAACATTCCTAACTGAAAATTTTATATTGTAAAAGAAATATTGTATCATTACATCAGATCTTCTTCATTCTTAATTTCCTTATATACATTCCATTTTTATAAAAAGTATCGTTCTTTTTAAAATCCAAAAGCATCACTTAGAATTAAATTTACAACTATTGTCTAAGACAATTCCATTAAAATTGTTATGATAGGTAATTATTTTATAGAAATTAAACATCATACACCAAGATTTTATTGTTTACTTGCAGACACATGTTTCAGCAATGCTAATGGCAATTCAGTAAATCAGAATTTCTAAAAATATTTTAGTGGTCATAATTATACAACTACTTTTCCCATCCTTACAACATAAACCTTTAAATAATAATTGCCTGATCACTAAAATCAGTCTAACCATTTTATCACATTTCTGCTATCTGAAATGAGTTTATAAAGTTGTTGTTACTTGGTGTATGACAACTATTAAACTTCAATATACCAATCCCAGCAGGATGTAGCTAATACTCAGTGCTAAAAGTGATGTATTTTCTGTATACTGCAGGGACAGATTTTATAGTGAATATCATTTTTCAATGAGAAAGTAACTTAGTTGCCTCTTCTTCTCAGTTACTTTATATACATAAAAAAAAAAAAAAAAACAGTTATTAAGTAAAACAGAGAAAGATTGCTCAGAATAAAAATAAAAAATGATACAAACAGTTAATATTGCAGTTAATTCTGTTTAAAAAAGCTTTTAAAATTGCATTAACTGCAATTTTTCTAAAAATTGCAGTTATTATTAATTATTAAAAAAGTGAGATCTTTTCCATTAAACGTCTAGAAATTATTTTTCATTATATTTTTTCATCATGTTTTCTTTTCTTCTTTTAAATGTTAAATATTAATGTTTTAGGACAAAGACATAGGACAAGGACAAGACATAACAATGAGTCATATATCATGTGTATGTTATAAATGTTCTTTGTTTTGTACATCCAAAAGTGTGGATCGTATGTTGGCTATTAATAATTTTATAAGTATGTACTGTCAGTTGTGTCATTATTTCCATTCAGTAGCGATGAATTTTATTCATCCCATGAAGTTGCAAATGAAAAAATGCTGTTGCATTCTTAGTAATGTGATATTGTGCACAATTCCACACATATGTCATTGTGATCATGAAATGATTTTGCTTATGGATGTGTGTGATCAGTGGATGTGCTCCCAGGATGATTGTACAGAATACAAACAGTTATGTCAGGAAATTTCCCTTGTCAGGTCTAGATTACCATACCACAAAATTGTGTTTTTCATTTACTCGGGCGAAGAAGCTAATAACCACCAAGTTTTCCCAGGACTAACTAGTGATTAACCATAACACAAAAGTTGATTGGTGCAACTGTATGCATGAGGTTTACGCTCACAATGTTATAAACAATCCTTTAGTAATCACAATAGTTGAAATCTATGAGAGCTTGTTCTCATTTCGTAAACATAATGTCGTCCAGGTGCTACCTCAGCAGTTTCTGTCATGAAACCAAAGAATGTTTTCTGGTTGCTGTGAAGGATGAAAGTGCAGAAACATTACTGACTCTCATAGCATATTCTATTTGGCTGGGATCGGTGATTGTTTTAGATGAGTGGCTTTTGTACCGTGACATTCAAAACCTCCCAGGTTATAAATACCAAACAGTTAGTCACTCAGAAAATTTTGTTGACCCACAAGTGGAAGCACATACTCAAACAATAGAAAGTACATAAAGGTTGGCCAAAAAACGAAATAAAATGACTGCAGCACCAATAGAACACTGCTAGAGTTTATCTTGTTGAGTTTAAATGGTGTAGTGCTACCATGGTCGTGATTTGTTTCATCTATTCTCACTTTCTGACCTCCACAATGACAAGTAAAGGTAGTTTTTCATTTTCTTACTATTAAATACAAAGTAGTTTAATGTCATATAGTTATGTAATCTATGGAAAAAAAAAACATTTCTTGACATTGGAAAAGATGTAGTGTATAATTTTTCATCACTAGTATTTTAGGATTACAAGTTTTTTTATATATATATATTTTTTTTTATTGCTAAAAACCAGAATTTACAATGATTAACAGTACATTTTAAATGTAATTATAATACAAGTCCATGTTCAGTTTATCTGTATTGTTTATTTTTAAAATGCTCTCTTATCTCA
The DNA here is from genome assembly GCF_047948215.1 of Lycorma delicatula. Classification (NCBI taxonomy): domain Eukaryota; kingdom Metazoa; phylum Arthropoda; class Insecta; order Hemiptera; family Fulgoridae; genus Lycorma; species Lycorma delicatula. The sequence goes on from NC_134462.1 coordinate 57,383,260, forward strand.
TGTTCCCTGTCTATTCATTCCATCATTCACTCATAGATAGTCTGCTCTTCCAGTGTGGAAGAGATAAGGTCACAGATGTTCATTATCTTAAAAGAAGTTAAGGAACATATTTTTAAATAATGATTAATTTGATTATCAATATCCCAGTAACCTATCAGTGCTGTTAATCCAGCTGTTCTGACTTGATGTGGGGAACAAATTGCAAATTTATTTAGAGTTTTTACTTTTTATTAGATGTACTCCTACTAGATCTATAGCTTAAAGAAACAAGTATAATTGTTAAGGGGGGTTGTTTTATCTCCTATCATCCAGTTGACTCAGTTTATTAATAGTTTTTATTAGTAGAGTTTTCTGAAATTAAAAAAATAAATCCAATTTTTTTTTTAATTTTATGAACAAAATTCATTCATAGCATAGAAATTTGCAATGAATGTTACCAAGCAATTATCCAAAGGAGAATATCCTACCTTGAAGATGTTACATCATTTCTTTTTGTCTGTTTATTCTGCTACTATGGTCGGTACCTTTTTCTTACTACAGTTATCCTGATGGTTCTAATTTATACCAACAGGAGCTAGTAAACAATTTTGTAATCACTAACACTACCCCATATAATATGTAACATTACTGTATGTTTGATAATTTTATTAACTTAAAGACATATATGATAATTCAATAAAATGTGAGTAATAGCAATCAAACATAAAAATTATTTGTTTTATTAATTAAATTCATTGTATATAAGTTTACTTTTTTTAGATTTACAATTTGGTAAGTGTAAAGGTTGATTTATTGATTTACTTGGCCAGTAAAATTACTTTTTACTTACAAGTACACTGTAGAAATGCAGGAAATGTTCAGTAAAAAATTGAAATATTAAATTTGTTTTGCTTATAACCTTTTTTTATATATTTTTTCAATGATGAAAAGAAAATTAATTACATACAAAATCAAACATACAGTGCATGTGTGGTTTAATAATAATTGATTATATAATAATCAAATTAATAATTTTTTTTGTTTGTTTAATAGTATTCAGAGATTATTAATTATTCTTTTTGAAGCTATTTACTATAATAAGAATGCTGCTTTTTAATTTTATCAGTCTTGTTTCATTTATGTATCAAGTTTGAATATATCATTTAATAAAAGTTTAACTTGTTCAGTTCTTAATGAAGAGATGTAATGTAAATTGTGTCATTTTATAAGTTTTTAATGAAAAATTATTTTCTCTTGCACACCAGAAGTACAAAAACATCAGTTTCTGAACTATCAACTTTAAAACACCACATCAGTTTAATGAAATGTTTTCAAAACTCACGTCCACTATTTAAACTATCAGTGACTGGTACTGCTGTTCTTAACCTTATGTCTATTTTTATTTTATTTTTTGAGTTAATCGAGCACATATTTTAAGTTAATATAAAACAAATTGCTTGAAATAACATTAGCATCAGTCACTGAACATGACCTCAAAAGCACCTGAAAACATTATGAGTAAAAACAATACATTATTAAATTTGATTTTATCATTTAATAAACTTATTATTGTATTAATTGTTAATACAATTTTCATTGCCAACCATCATGTATAAAAACCTACAAAATGTCAAAAAAAAAAGAATTTGAAGTAGTTTTCTTAAAAATTACTGACTTCTATATTTGATCTCATTATATATTTATTTACTTAAAAAAAGTGATTCATCACCTAACAAAAGTTAAAAAAAAGTGGTTCATCAATTAATTTCAGTTAAATTGTGAAATTATTTTTAAACATTGAATTAACTGTCCTTAGTGTCAGTAATTATTATTAGCTATTGCTGTCAATATATGTTACAGTGAAGCACAAATTATTCATTCGATTAAGGTTTTAATGTGTAATCCAAAATTTGCAATTTGATTTTTCTTGTGATTTGGATATGGTGTGAATTATTGTAATTTATTGTTAACTGTTATTATTAAAAAATGTTATTGTGTGAATTATAACATTGCATATTCTACTCTATATTAGATTGGTTTTAAGTGTTCTTTTAAATTAGCAAGTTGCTGAACGTATCTGCTAATAAATTCAGCCCTGAAATTAAAGATTCTATAACTTTTTTTTAAAAACAACTTTCAGTACAAAAGAAAATGTGTATAAAGAATTAAAAAACAATTTCCTTATTCTATCTCATTCTTTAATTGCAATTATTTCTGTTTAAGATTTAAATCTTTTGCTAGACAAAGTTTACCTATTGAAAAGTAAAAAAAATTACAAACCATCTTTACAATTCTGGCATTATTTTAATCTTTGAAGATTTTGTAATAATAAATTTAGTTTAATAAAATGTGAATAGGGCTATTTACTTTTGTAATGAGTGTATATATATTAAGATTATTTGGAATTTATAAAAATGATAAGTTTATAAGGTTTTAATTTTGTATCAGAACTTGACTTTAAGAATTATTTTTTTTGAAGAATGTTTCTTTAATTATATAAGGTGATCATTAGAATACTTAACACATCTATTATTCAACAGGTATCAGTCCCATCATATTTCTGTTTGCAGGCATGTACACCATTCTCAGGGGAACTTTTTAAAATTACTTTCAAAGGGGTGGAACCCACCATGTCTGCTTCACTACCCAAACTCAAAAATCTTAAATGGCAGTGGTAACATATAATTTACATTAATTGACAACCTGAGAAAAATAATGAATTTTGGTGAAAAGAAGATTAAAATCCACCCACCCCTTTGCTCGGTAGGTGTGAAAAACCACCTGAGATAGTACTTTTTTTTTTAATTTCAGTCCAACAAAAATAACTATAAAATTACATGATATTACTTCTTAAACCAATTGAAATAATCATAATTTGTAGATTAAAACTGTGAAAATTACTTTTTAAGTTACAATCACAAATTTCACCCTAAATGTTTTCTAAATTTTCAAGGGTTTTAAATGAGATGATGTAACTTGTGACACTCATTGAAAGGTCCTTTGAATGATAAGTAATTTGGTACAAATAAAATAAAAATTGATTTACTGGTATTGAAGATATAATTAAGAATGTAGTTTTTTTAGGTTATGTTGGAATACAGTGTTACTGACCCAAAACATTAGTCTGAAATTGTCTGTTGTTAAAAATATGGGTTTTAACTTTCTCCAGCATTGAAAAAAGGAACCAGTAAACACAGCATTATAACATCAGTTAAACATATCAAAAACCAATAATAAGGTACATCTTTGCTGGCAACATATTGAAAAATGTATTACCAGATAAACTTAGTGATTAGATAAAAACTAATTCATGAATGAATAATTGTTAATAAAAAAATAAAGCTTAAATCATTCATTAGTTAATTTTTTTATAAAGGTTTTTAACAATAAGAGTCCTTAAGAAATAATAAATGAAAGACGTTTTTTACCTCAATAAAATAAAATTATCAATTTTTAAATCATTTTCCTGTTATCTTATTTTTATTAAAGTTTCTTTAGTTACATCCCTACATGCTCTTACAATTTTAATTTCAAAACTCTTGTATGTTAGCACAGATTCCTTTATAAATTACTGATTTTAAATGACCTCATAAAAAAAACATCCAGTGGTGTAAGATCAGCAGATCTTGCCAGCCACTCAATTGTTCCTCTTTTACATATACAATGTCCAGAAGATATTCAGTCCAATTATTGTTGAACTGGAAGTGAATAGTGAGCAGGTGCTCGATCTTACTGAAATTGAAGCATGTTTTCATTAAGTAACATCTTTTGATTGTCATCTTAACTGATTTTTTAAGGCATGGACTATTAGTGAGTGAATAACTACAAATACTTTTCACCTCTCAAATTCCCATCGATAAATACTGGACCGATTATGTTATCACCGTAAATCCCAGCTTAAACATTTATTTTTTCAGGATGCTGCGTGTTTCCAACATTGAAAACATGAGTATTTACATCACTCCATTATCGGCAGTTATGATTATTAACAAAGCCATTTAGAAAGAAGGTGAATTCATCAGAAAAACAAATATTTCAATAAAGAATAAACTTTCAATGAGTGTCACAAGCTACATTCTCATTTAAAAAAAATAAGTTTTCAACCCTTGAAAATTTAGAAAGCATTTAAGGATGATATTTTGTGTTTGTAATTTAAAAAATAATTTTCATTGTTTTAATCCACAGATTATAATTATTTCAAATGGTTTAAGAAGTAATATCATACAATTTTATAGTTATTTTTGTTGGACTGAAATTTAAAAAAATAACAATCCCAAATAGTTTTTCACACCTACCGAGTGAAGGGATGGACAGATTTTAATTTTCTTTTCACCAAAATTAATTATTTTTTTCAGGTTGTCAATTAATATAATTAAATGTTACCATTGCCATTTAAGATTTTTGAATTGGGGTAGGTGAAGTGGAGAGGGTGGGTTCCACCCCTTTGAAAATAATTTTAAAAAGGTTCCCCTCGAGAATGGTGTACATGCTTGTAAACAAAAATATGAGGGACTGATAGCTGTTGAATAATAAATGTGGTAACTTGTCACATGATCACCCCGTATATGGTGGTTGTATAATTCATTTTTAATTTTCTTTCAACAAATGTTAATTATTTAGATTTATTTTGTATTAATAGATCAATATCTTGATGTCATTGTTAATTTGTTATTAAACAGAGCATGAAATTAATAAACAAATTTATTAAGTGTAGATAATAAATAAATATATTAAGTAACCTCATTCTTGTGACAATCAAGTAGTGCAATTTGTACAATGGAATGACTATTTGATCTTTGGAATGTGTACTGATGGTAAGCTGTCATCAGTCTGATGAAATTCTGCAACTAGTTTTGTTTAAATGAAAACTTTTAAGCCTTTATGAGAATTTCAGGTTGAAAGAAAGTACAAAAAAGTCAGTTCTTAAACTTTATATTCCTTGGCTTCCCTTTGCGAGTATATCCATTTTTATAGTCATACCAAAGATTAATATCTTAAAGTAATATATATCAAAGAGAAGAATATCTGTTATTCTTTAAGAAAAGGGATTTATTACTTTAGGTTATTAGTAAGATATCATCAGTTATCCTCATATAAAAGTTTAAAATCAATTACCTTTAAGTAATGAGGAATTGTTTTTAAACAAATCGTACAGTCTTTGTTCTGTTGAAATAAATTTTTTTTACTTGTAGAACGAGTAAAAGATTTAATCATAATTATTAAAATTTATTTGTAAAATTCTTCCTTTTTTATGAATAAATACTAGTCATGTAACAAAGTAATAATTTGCTTTATAATTAAGTAAAAAATCAAGGTTGATTTCAGCTGCATCTATATTTTTTCTATTACCTATGTCATTTCATTGTATTGAAATTTTTCTTCAAAAAGAAAATGAATAAAGAATCCTTTTTTGATTATTTTGTTAATCTAACCTGACTTTACACTCAGAAAAAATTCTAAAAATGCATAACTATATAATCAACTTTTTGTCATCATCTTCTCTCATTACTGGTTTATTTTGATCGATGGTTTTCTGATTAACTGTTTTTCAAGTAACAGTTACTTCACTCATGAATGATTATTTTTAAATGTTAAGTCTAATATGCCAAGTAATAATTTTTTTATATAAAAATGACAGTTATTATTACTTTACTGATGACCTGATATTTGTGTTAAATATTTTGTGCTATAATGTCTAGCTTTCAAAGAAAATGATTTGCAGGTGCCTTGTTAGTGAAAACTGGTTGACAAACAGCAGCTACTTCTTCCACTTATTTATTACATAATAATCATACGATCATTGTAAAAATGGTTGATGTAGATTAGTAAAGAATTTTTAAATTTCAAAATTCACATTGTTATAACAGTAGACACTTTTAATTATTGATTAATTTGCCCACTTGAGACATCAAAACAAAAAACTATTTTTTATAATTTTAATATCCAATTAGTCAAGAATCATCGATATAAAACCACTTAAATCAGGAAAGAACTATGTAAAAAGATTAATTATTAGGTTGTTGATGGGATGTACTTTTAGAATTTCTTTTTTTTTTTACTTTTCATAAGGTATAAAGTCAAGTAAGATTAAATAGTCAGATAAGTGATATTTATATAGTTTTCCAATTTTTTGAAAACAAATATCAGTAATAAAATAAATTTTTATAGGTTACCAGAAAAAAAAGAATGAGAAGTAACATTTATTTACCAGTTTAAAATCAACAGTTTTTGGCTGAACTTGATTTTTTACTTTTTTTTTTTTTTTTTTTTTTTTTTTTTTATTATCTGCATAGGTCTTGTTTCATCATTATCTTATGTTAAAATAAGACCATCCTCTTTCTTACTTTAGTTTTATTTTTGTATTATTATATCATGACCATAAATATGGGGGTATTTTACTAGATGCCATCAAAGTTTTTTTTCTTTAGTTATTAAGCTTCCAACTCATTTTCTCTGATATTTTCAGACTATTCTATTGTCTTTTTAAAACTGTAGATGAAAAAGTATCAATAGAAAGTTACTGTCTTTGAGTGCTACAAATAAATATGATTCCATGATTGAATACTGCAGTAAACAGTTTTGACTTTTTTATAATCATAGATCCCATTAATAAAGATACTATATCGTATTTTATTTATTATTACATGTATTATGAAATTTGTCATTTAATAATACTTAATGTAATATGTATCATTTTTTTTAATAGAAAAGGAAGTATATATAATTATATGTTTAATGATTTTTTTTACTATTAAAATAAATAAATCTTTTTAATCTTTGTTTTAATCCTAAAATGTTAATTTCAGAGTTAAATTATCTTTTTTAAAAGATATTAATGTTTATAAATGAATAAAATTTATTATACTTTTTTTGTATATACTAACTACAGTTTATAATGTGATTGTAATGTATTAATGTCTTTGAAATTCATTAATATGAAGTACTATTAAATTCTTAATATAAGAAATAATAATTTAATACCTACTGTAAAGAATAAAATGTACATGCATACATACCGTACTGATAAACAATTCAATTATATATGTAGCCTAATTATGTAGAATGTACATTGCAGATGTGTTAAAACAACTGTGCCTTTATTACCATACTTAGTATTTTACTTTGTATTCAGAGGCTTTTATTATTACATGTGATAAAATAATACATTAAAAGTAAATAAATAATTGTAGAATTCTGCTTAAATGTAAATTTATGTATTATTTTATGTATTAAACTTCTGCATCAACATACAAATAGTAATAAAATTAAGCACGACTTTTTGTTAATCTGTTTAAATGTGTAGGACTTTCTGGATAGACATGCTTATTAGTTAAAATAGCCTCTTAATGTGTACACAATTTTTTAAATAACAGATTATTAAACTCTCCTCAGCTTCTGGTATAATCACATTGTGTTACTTTTCAGTGTAACATGAACATCAATTGGCTGTTGTATCATAATTTTTATTTTTCAGAAAGGCCTTTTAAATAGAGAATAATGATTAAACATTAATGAGAGATGAATCAAGTAATACAAAAATAAAATATAACCATGTCAGTGCAATAATTAAGCTTGTATCACCATGACAAATTAATTAAGCTACAAATTCTTTGACTAGAATTTCTATAACTGTATTGACAATATGAACAGCTTATTTTTTTAAGATTGTGCATTTAATTGTACCTATGTGTAAAGAAAGGATATGTTCTTTTGCATGTAATTTAAATAATTTTTTAGGATGCATAGCATGTCTACCATAAACACACATGTATACAAAAACATAACCATTTTTCTTCAAAAATGTATATTTTCATAGAATGCAAAAGAATGTTTTTCTCAATACTTATTAGTGTTAAATGTATATGCAATAAATGCTATATTTTTTATAATTAAAAAAAACTTGGCTCAAAAGAAATTTGGCTGTAATAAAAATAAATTCAAGGCCACTCCAGGCAGCAGATGTTCATCCTTCAAACACTTTACAATCTTGAGTTGCCAGCTCAAACAAAACTTTTTTCCCTCCAGAAATCAGAGAACCACCTAAGTATAAACTTAGCCATTTTAAACCCTCACATATCTCCAGATTATGTAGCACATGAAAATAACAAACTGAACTTTAAACTGTTTTGTGACTCCTCTCCCAAGGTATAATGTGCAAATATACAAGGGCTGTTTTTTTCAACCTCCAATGGGATATAAAAAAAGACACATTGATATAACAAAATGATTTTATTACTAAAAGTTGAGTAGATCTAATTTATTTTTCTACATAATCGCCAAAGCATTTGTCATATTGTGACACTAGCTTTCCACTGCCCTCTTCAAAGAAGTTTGCCGCCAGTTAAGCAAGGTACTTCTTGATAGCCTCTTGAACTTCTTCATTGGTGGTAAAGTGTTGTTCGCCTAACCATGTCTTTAATTCTCAAAAGAGGGTGGAAATCATTAGGTGCTAGGTCTGGACTATACAATGGTTGGTCGAAAACTTTCCACTTGAATTGTTTGAGAAGGTCTTGGCGTCATGTTGGCACAGTGCGGTCATGCATTGATTTGGATCAAAACTAAATGGAACGAGAGCATGCATCTTCATTTGTTCTGGATCACTCTGTGGAAGTGATATAAAGATTCACAATAAACTTCCTTTGTTATTGTTGTCCTCTGCTCCATAAAGTTCACCAACAAGATATCTTTGTGATCCCAAAAAACTGTAGCCATTGTTTTCCTGTTGGCTCAGTGTCTATTTGAACTTTTTCAACTTGTTTGGAGAAGAAGTGTGCATCCACTGCTTAGTTTCTTGGTTGTCATACTGGATCCAAGTCTCATCGCCAGTAACGGTAGTCCTTAAAAATCTTCCTCATTATCAAAATGCATAAGAAACATTAAGGCTGATGCATTTTGTGATCCATCACTCAACATTTTTGGAACTCAACATGCATACAGTTTCCAGTATGTTACAATTGTATATTATTTCTGCAGAGAGTTTACATATTGTAACCTATGTTTGTCGTGGACAAAATTATAAACACTCAACCAGGCATACAGTAGTGACAGACTTGCCCACCTTCATCATGGATCTCCATTCGCCCTTCTTTAAATTTCTTACACCATTCCTATACAATACCATCACTCAAAGTTTTCACCATACACTAGGCTCATTCTGTGATGGATTTCAGCAGCGCTACACCCTTCTGCTTGCACAAAACATATCGCACTTCACAACTCACCCTTGATAGAAGCATCAACTGTAGCAACCACATTCATTTGCCTGTAGCTTGACTCAGAATCATGCAATGGCAGAGGTTGTGGTGGGGTCATCGCAGTTGCACAACATGCGGACATGGCTCCCACCTACCTCATGTTTACTTAGATGCACGATCAAAGTTTAAAAAAAAAAACAGCTCTCATACTTTCATTCGTATTTTGTCACAAAAAACCTTTAGCCCAAATATAGTTCAATAGCTGTCTCGATCTTGCTGAGCTGAAGCATTATACATAAAATTGTTTCACTACAGAAACTATATCTCTGACTCGGTCTTTAGTATGTGACATATATAAAACATCTGAGGAACAAGAGGTACCAATGAGGGTTACTTTCTCTGAGAGTAATGAATACAATATAAATCCAGTTTCTGTTTTTAACAGAATGAAAGTGTCTGCTTCATCACCTGCACTTTGGTAAGTTTGACATTCTAATATTTAACCACACATTGGCTCAGTGAACAAGGCATTAGGAACTCGCTTCACTGATTACTTTCCCTAGAAGCTTGGAATGGGATGGTCGTTAGTCATAAGGATGGCTGTCATATTTGGGTGTGACTTATGACCTGCATCAAGTCACCTAAAACCATTAAGATGACAAACAAAGATGTAAAAGCTATAAAGATTCATACAACAGTAGTAAGACATACCTAAAAATAGTAAGAGCAATCAGAATTAAAATTTTTAAATATAAAAATATGAACTATTTCTGAAACAGTATATACTACTGGTTATCGCAGTAGCAGGTAGTTCGATTTTCATAAACCTGTAGTTGCCTGTATAATTGTAAGTAGTTACAATTTTTCTCCGAGTGTAATAATGTCTCCGAGATTGACTTTCTTTTGGGTGAAAAATCAGAAGAGGGCTTATTACTGCTTGAGAAATATAATGAACAGAATGCAAAACTGTTTCAAACTATGAGAATCTGTACAGATTTAAGTATTATTTGTAGGGATGAATATCACCTGCATTTTGATGGGGTTTGTGTACTGTCGGTGAAGAAGGTAATGGGGAAACTATTCCACTTAGGACTTTTTATATTCTCTAAGTAGTAACTTTTATCTTGTATCAGATCACATACAATCATTTGGTTATAGTATCTTCATACATAATTACTTAATTTGAAATAGTTTTCTTTCTAACACAAAAGCAAACATTAATAAAACAAGATTTTAATTACTACATTTGTTCATGATTTTACTTTGATTCATTTGTATATATAGTTATCACAAAGTGCAATTTATTAAATATACAAACTTGCACAGTAAAGCGAATGGTGCATTTAAAGGTTAATAAATTTTATAAATACATTTTCCTTAATAATAATATTTTTTTTCAAAGAAAGTTTTACATTAAACTACATACCATTGTAATGGAAATAAATCTAATTCTAAACTAAAAAAAATAAAACATATTTTTGAAATCTGAAAATAGCGTTTTTACAGGAAAGGAAGACCAAATATAATATTTTAGCAAAATTTCATGATTATTGTTGCTGAAAAAAAATCAAGATTTACTGTCTCTGTTTTACAATATAGTTTTATTTTAGTTTGTAAATGTCAGCATTTAAAAATGGTAAAAAATGCTTAAAAAAAATTAAACTAAATATTATAATTAAGAGTTTAATGTAACAAAGACAATTAATGAAAAATCCATTAAGTATATTCGTAAACAAAATTAGATATAAATGAATGAAATGAATTAAGATACAAAAAGTAAAACAGAACATGGCTGAACAATACTGGTTTTTTCTTAATTTATCTATTCTAAATATATTAAATTTTGAGTCTAGATTATTTTTTTACATTGGTCAATTGATACATTCAAATTTATATAACTATAAAATATGAAAGACCATAATAATATACATATTGTCATAAAATTGTTATTCAGTATACAATTAATATTAATTAATGTGATTATAATGAAATATTATTTCATATCAGAATGTAACTAATAAAATTTATTTCATCTACCGTAATAAATTATAATTTTTATTCCATTAATAATAAAGTTATTTAACATTCGGACTCAAAGTTTTAACAAGCCAGTGCTGTTGACATGACATACAACAGGAATGATTTAAAACAAAGAAGAGCCAAGACACAGGCTTTGTACATGCAATATTTTTCTAAGCCTGCAGTGGAAATTTGGATATTTATGTGAAAAATGTACTGCAATCAAAACAGTGAGATTAATCAACAAAATTAAAAGCTTCATTGTTGATTAGCGACATCTTTCAAATTTTAATAAGATTTTAAAACAAGAGAAAAATCCATAAAGACCACGGAAGTATTTCCCAATTGCAAATTCAAACAAATATTTCTTATTCAATGAAAAAGTTGAAGTTTTATACAATAAATTATAGTTCTTTACTATATAGTAGAAAGTAATGCATATTAATTTAACAGCTAAGCATGCTTGGCTTTATTTCACTGATACTTCAAATTATTTAATTAACACATTATCATAAACCCAAGACTCTGGGGATAAAATAATAACTCCATAAAACTAAAAAAAATACAGTAAAACCTTACATTACCAAATAGAAGAAAGAGCTAGCACATCAACTGTGGTGACATGTTTATGAATCTCACTTGATTAAATGCAGGCTGTGAGAATTAAGTTGCAGGATAACATTTACTTCCAAACTCTGTGCTACAGAAACACCATAACATTTCAATGCACTGTAATGTATCATTCAATAAGGCGACTTACACAGAAATGTTCACAAATGCCAATTGATGTGAATTAAATATACAATACAAAGTAAGTATAATGCAGTGTAGGTTTCCATCTGGCATATCAGTTGTTAGTTAAATTACAATTGTCATAAAACATGTCAATAAACTAAAAGTATAACTAAGTTTACAAATGCAAAAATTGTTTATATGAATATAAAATACTCATTTTAATGTATGATGATAAACTTGTACGCTTGTTAATGGAGATAAAATCATTATCACTGTATACTTCTTAATTGGTTATAATCTGAATAACAAACTAATGACTGCAAATAAGTGAAATAAAAATTTAAAAAAGTGATGTAGAGATAACCACTGCTAGGAAAAAATATGGAAATTATTCTCTGAGCACTGATGTTTATTTCATGCTGCAGTTTCTCCAAAGGTATAATTGCTCACCATTTGATACTTTACTTTACTCTCCTGCCATGGTTTGGATTTTAAGGTTATAAGTCAGGTTAGTGTAACGTCCATGCTCAGGATTTAAAGCTCTCTATAAACAATGCATTGTAATTTGGTGGGGCTGACTGTGTATTGACCTACTAGGAGATTTTTCTTACGCAGTGAGCCTAATGGTGTCTATTCAGTAAAGCCAAGCCAGCAAGTCTCTACTAAAATACAATGAAATAGAATATAAAAAATGATGGATATTTTTTTATATTAACCCTTAAGTGTGTTATGGCATTATATTAACGTCATGTCACCTACAACCCGGTCCATGTTTTGCTGTTATATTAACGCACAATGACATATAATCATATGGTGCTGTCTACTGATTTTATTCTTAACTAAATGAACTTTTACTAAATACAGGTTTGATGTTAATTTTTTCCTGTGTGGTTGTTTGATTTCAAGTTTGAAAGTTTTAATTTTTATCAAGTGGTGGAGATGAAAAATTAGCATCTAAGAAATCCAATAAAACCCATTATTATTGTTCTAGACTGTAACTAACAAATGGGGGGGGGGGGGTGTAGACTTAAGAGATCAAATGCTCTAATGTTTATCCAATTGAGAGAAAAAGAGAAACAAAGTGGAACAGTAAGTTTTTTAAAAGTGTGTTGAATGTGATACCATTTCTAAGTCCTATATAATATGGAAACAAGCTCACTCTGCAGTGTACCAGGTTTTTATTTAGGTTAACTCTCATTACTGAACTTGAGAAACATAAATTGCCAGATAAAATGTCACCAAAACCCAGTCGTCCATCAACACAGCCACCCCCATCTAGACTGACTGAAAGACATTTTACAGAGAAAATTCCTCCATCAGGTAAAAAAACAAGGTCTCAGAAAAGATATGTTGTTGGTTTAAAAATGGAAAAAGGAAAGACGGCTATTAGTGGTGCTCAGAATGTGATGTAGGACTATGCATAGATTAAGCTTCAATATTTATCATACAATCTAATTCTTAGGTAAATTATATTTCAATACAGCATATTATTTTGCAAGCTCGAAAAAATGTATATTTCTGATAACTGTACTTTTAAAGATGCATCGTGGAAGTTAAAATAAAAAAATATTGCTTAATAGTTGTAGAATATTACTCTAAACGTATTAGGTACTAAATAGCCAATTTAGAAGATAATTCACTCACATAGGATATAGACATACTGCAGGATATAAACACACTGAAAGATGAAAAGACAATTTGAAAACAAAAAAATTCTAATACCCCTAATTAAAAAAATCTCAAAGAATTCTAAGAGGGGGGGGTGTTCAGAAGCATTTTATCAAATAAAAATATCATAAATCTATTTAAAACAAAAATTTTAAGGGCAAATATCACTAAATATTTTAGTAAGTATATTTGCAATCATAATAATATTTTAACTAGAACAATCAAATTATCCCTGCATTCCTGTATTTAGAAGTGTATAAACAAAAGGATGAAAATCCACATAAATCAGTGTAATATTTCTGAAGCACATCTGTTTGTTACCAATAAGGTGTCTTTCTAATCATAAATATCTGTAATGGGAGATTTTACTGTTTAATTTTTGAGTAGTTAATTAAATAATTCAAATCAAATTACTTTACCGGTATTACATAAAGTACAAGCAAAATTAATAATTCATAATTTATTTAAATGAAAAGAAAAACAATAATGTAACAATCAAAATTCTACTTAACTTTAAACTAAAATTTAAAAGTTAAAATTTTTAATATACTGAAAATAATTTATTCACTAGTTTTAAATAATTAAAGAACAGTGATATAAATGGAATGCCTATTATTAAAATAAAATTATAATAGTAACTAATAGATTAAATGAAAATGTTTATAGACAATGAATAAATTGTATGTATGTAATCTATCATAAACTTTTTATGACTGCTAAAGTTATATGTGGTAATCATTAATTAAAAATTATTTTTATTTGACATTAATAAAAAATGTACAGGTTTATAGGCTAGGTAAATCATGTTATCATAGTTTCAAGAATTGACTATTTCCTTATAATAAAAATAGAATCAATAACAACAGAACACTACTTTTCTTTTATTTCTTTAAAAATTTGGCATTCAAAGATTTTTTTTAAATATGAAAATGCGAATTAAATTAAATTAAATCCCAACAAAGACTTTTGTGTAATTTTCAAGGACATATTCATTTTACTGGATTAGTTATGACAAGTATCAGGTAAGTACAAAGCTAATAAAAATAAAAGAGAAATAATTTTTAAATAGTTGGAGGCATTAACATATCTGACAGGTATTTGCAAATACCTATAAACCAGAATGGAATTTACCAAACCTCATTTACAGTAATTTTATATCTTTTGCATACATTTAAAATAGCTAGCAATTACAAATTTTGCTGATTGATAACTAGTGTCTGTAAGTATCAAAAATTAGTCTTAAAATAATGAGTACAGAAAAATTAGGATATAGAAAAATAATCCAGGTAGATGATCACAAGAAAAGCTGAATAACTAGAGTAAGATATTTCTTATTCATTTTATTAATGAATAAGAAATATTTACTTTGGTGCAATAAGCACCAAACTACTTTGGTGCTTATTGCACCAAAGTAGCTAGTTATTTTCTGATTAACATTGTGACAGGAGGAGAAATGTGGTTGTATCAATTTATAGCTGTTAACAAGCAGCAGTTAGTGCAATGGCACTATACTTTCATTGCCTAAAAGTTCATTGCTTGATATAGTAGCTAGTTATTTTCTGATTAACATTGTGACAGGAGGAGAAATGTGGTTGTATCAATTTATAGCTGTTAACAAGCAGCAGTTAGTGCAATGGCACTATACTTTCATTGCCTAAAATTAAATTTTAGACATCAAGAAAAGTCATTGCAACTACCTTTTATGTTAACTTGAATGTTTTATGTTAACTTTTGCCCTTGAGAAAATATCATGAATGCTGTGTTCCGTGTTGTATAGTGCAAACATCATGCTGTGATCTTGGGCAAACAAAACAAAATGACAAGGAATGATATTTCCTTGTCATTTCATTCATAACTTGACAGGGAGTCAAGTTATCATAAGATAACTTGACTCCCTGAATATCCATATATCATATAATATATGGTGTGGGCTACCTGCCTACACCACATTGCTCATGTCACACAGAAATTGTTGCATACCTCAAGCAAAGTGTTTTGGTCCATCCTTCGCATAGTTGATTTTATATCAAGCAACTATTGCTCATAAATAAAGCTGAAAAATATCAACCAGCCACAAAAAATCTGCATGATAATGACATGGTCCAGAGAATGGGGTTTTGTAAAGTTTCTTGATTCTGATCTCACATGATTCTATAATATATGAATAAAGAAACTAATTTTCATTAAATACTTAATGATGACAATGGAAAATAGAATAGTATATACTTAAATTCAAAACACATAACTATAATTTGATCCTGATAAAATTCTTTAACAATATTTTGATCTTGGTGTTTTACCTTCCAAATAGCTCTCACAGTTTCTAAGCCCCAAAGTGAATATTTAAAAGCACTGAAAAACAGAATGAATAGTAATCCACTTTACCAATTAAACATGTACATTTTTCCAGCTGCTAGACAATTTCAGTTGTAAAAAATGTTCAGTAGTGCTCTAGTAGATTTTAAGTTCACAATCTTTACTTAATTTACTATTGCAAAAAAACTGGATAACTTTTAATAGAATCAACTATATGCATTTTTTAACAATGGATGTTTTAAAAACTTTACGTATATCTTAAGCTAGTTTCTGTTGTTAAACTTTTACAGGGACTGCTACTGGAAATGTTAAATGTTGTACTAGTGATGTGTTTGAATTAGGTTTCAAAAACTCTATTCTCATTTACTATATTATTTCAGTATGTTTTTAAGTTTTGAGGGCTGAAGTATATCAACTTTCCATTCTTTGTTGTTTATATATATGATACTTTTTCTTGTTGTCTGTAAATGTGTGGTTTATTTCAATAAAACACACATGTACAAACAAACAAAAATTTATATATATATATAAAACAACAAAGAATACAGACTTGATACATTTGAGCAGCTCAAAATGCACAAACATAAAAAAAGATTATAAATGACCAAATATACAAATCAAACACTCTGAACACATCTTAAAATTCCAAGATCTTTCAAAACATATATCACACATCACATCAGCAATACAAAATACTAATTGCTTCTGGTAAATGCTTTTAATGCTAACACTAAGTGGTTTTACCATTTAAAAATTGTACTGTAGTTGATTTTATAAAAGAAATTTACATTTTAAAAAATAGATGGAAACTTCATGGATATCAAAATTCAAACTATTAAAGTTGAAACCCTCTAAACCTGTACATTTATTATCAAATTTAATAAAGGAGGAAGAACTGTAAATAAAAGAAATTCATTAACTGGATTATATAGCACTATTTAGCTACAGTGATTCTCACATCAACTACAACTAATGTAACTGACAAAAAAAAAAAGATGAAGGCATTTTCTAATAGATTGTGCTATGCCATTAATCATTCCTCAACAATAAGGAATTTGTTTCAGAGACAGAATTTCAGTTTATTTATAGTTATTGTAACAATGTTATAAGTTATAGATATTAATCATTAATTTAAAACTATAACAACCATGTCATATCAATGAAAATTCAGTCATCCTATGGCAAAAAGAGGTTAATGGAAGACAGTGGTTAGAAACTTAAAAACATGAAACATATGTTTCTGAGTAAAGTGAAGTCTATGCAAAATTATCCTACAATTTAATGATTTCCTACACAAGCAAAAAACACTTCTAAAAGGAAAAGAGCATATACATTTAGTGAAAAAGCATGGTATTAAAAAAGTACAATGTGTTTCAAGCAGGAAGACATACAACATTTACGAAGCATAAAAATCTGTATAACACAATAAAATTAAAATAACTGCATAAAAACAAATAAATTTAATATTAATTGTGTTTTTTAACATCAAATTTTCTAAATGACAAAAATTAAAATCAATAATTATGAGCAAATTATATTAAAAAATTAAGTACTTATATATTATTTCAACCTCACTTAATCTTTTTTTTAATAATAATAATAATTTCATCATCTGTTTTTTTATCAACTATTCATTTTAATGACATCTTCATGCATTATGCTTAATTGTAGCTGCAGTTTGTAATAAATTAACAATTTACTGTAAATTATGAAGAGATAAAACACAATTATTAACTCTTAATAGCTTCAATTATATCTGCCAAATTAGTAAATGAAAAACAGAAGTTCACTACTCACCATCTGAAAGTGAATTTCAAATTTTTAATATTTAATTAATTTAATGGTCCAAATTAAACAATTCGAGAGAAATCGGGTACTAGGGGAGTTTATTTCATTACAATTTTCTGATCTCTTCTTTTTTCAGGGAATGGATATAACATGGGAATTAGTGGCTCAATTACATCTGAGGTCTAAAATGAACGTTTAAATTGAAGAAGACCAAAGCTAGTCTTTCTCTGCAAATGAAACAGTACCTGAGTGATACCAGGATACGGAATGCAAGGATATCCAGGGATATTTTATTACTCTATTAATCCTAGAGCCAGGACATTGGTTCCTTGCTGCTGGGTCTCTCTAACTATTAGGTAGGCATTTAATTTTTTTTTTTAATGGCAGTTATATATTTGTTTTTATTTTGAGATGGATGGAGTTGGGTTATTGCATATTTGTAGCTAACAAATTAACCAGGTCCTTATACCAGGATATTTTAACAAGTGAAACATCAAAGGAGTATTGAAATTAGCTACAATTAATGTGATATCACTTTTTTGCAGAATTGAAAAAGTAATAAATTGTGTGATGGAAAAAATTTAAGACTGGAATAGCGGGCAAGGAATCATATTTTTTATAAAATGCCATTGGTGCCCTCAATGAATCTGAAGCCTTATAGTGAATACTCAATTCTGACATACTGTTTCAAAGGCCTGGATTACTGACTGACAGAAGAAATCTAAGCTGCAAGATATATTCAGAATCTATCATCAAGGAATTCTTTAAATAGGCAATGACAAGGCCTTTAACTCAAAAAAATTAAACGATTTACTAAATTGTAATGTCAAATTTTATCTTGGTGATTTTAAACACAATTCTTCAACTGGTAATTATATCATTAATCAAACACCTGGGAAAAATGACTTTTAGAAAAAAATGTGTGTAGCTATACTACTAGTTACAACCTATAATTAATGTAAATAAAAGTTCCTGGTATTTACCATTTATATATACTCTCTTTTACTGCTAATACTATTTTATAAGCAGAAATGATTAGATAAGAAATTAAAAATGGTATGCTATAATTATTAAACATGAACAAATTTACCTAGAAATTTCTCATTTTAAATTAACAGAACAGTCATTTTAACAAATTCAGTGCAGACTGCAAGCCAAGGAGGTTGTGTGTGCATATGACCTGTACTATTGATTTAACCTGCATCACATAAAATCAATTGAAATAATTAAACATAATTATTATTTCAATTAATACATAATTTTAAGATACTGTATTAAAACATTTTATGGAAATGTGCTAATACAGGTATAGAATCATTGTCCGTAGTCTAACTTTATTGCATCCATTTATAGAATTCGCACAAATGATAATTTAAATTTACTACTACTCTATAAAATTGTTCAAGTAATTCAAAACACAGAAAACTTTTTACAATTTTTTACTACTAGTTTGTTTTCAAGATACGATAATTGTCATCCTTCTAGAAAAGGATCTTTAACTTCAACAAACTATTCGCAGAGTATAAATAAACCAGGATTTAGTTAGTAAACCAAGATAACAAAAGAAAAACGGGGGGAAATTTTATACAATCTTCAAGAAGATTGGAAAAATCTAGTATTTATGATTATTTTTTGAGTTCTGGTTTTAATGGTATTTCAGATGAAAAACCATAGATAAATATGTATGTTTTACGATACAGGGGCCACAATTTAGTAATTCAAAGATTATGAGATTATACAATATAATATGGAATGAATGAAAGCTACTGAATAACTGTAGTAAAATTTTATAAAGAACATTTTAATATCAACAAATTTCTGCAAATTTTGCAGAGATCTTGAATGAAAATCATATTCAAATCTGAAAGAAAATAGACATTTTCAGAAACCATAGATAAGGAACTTATCAAAAATATTATAAAAAAGGCAGTTATGTACATTAGCATTCAGAATGTTAATACAAATTTTATGACAAAATATTGATCTATTATGAATAAAATGGAATGATTGATAACAAGCACAAAGTGCAAAAAACAAAATGATTAATATCATCACTCACTGTCAAACATATTCTTAATAATTGAGATTAATTATCAAACTGTACTTGTAGCAAAACTTAATTACTATTAAATACAATAAATAACAAAAAAATAAAAATTAATTACAGTGATAAAATTCACCATTATTAAATAACAGAGAATATTAAGTAGGGTTGAAATAATTCAAAAGTACCATCAACAATTATAAATATATTCTTAAATAACAAGCCTAATTACTGTTAATCACTAATAGTAAACTGAGATCATTTTTTAAAATGGAAGAATATTATATATCAAACAACTAATCTCTCTTTTTTTTAACTTTTATTAATTACATAGATACACAAAATCTTTATAAAAATTAATTTACAAAAATCCACGAATACATCATTCTACTTTAATTAACAAATTATTTATGTATATTCATTATAATAGTAGAATCCTTTAATCCAGATTTCAGGATGATCCAAATTAATTTTTAGAAACAAGAATTTAGCTCAGGGTAAAATATTATCTTATGATTTAATAATTAGCATCTTCAAACGTCTAAATATTCTATGGCAAGAAAAACTAGTGTAATATTTTTACATCTATGCACAAACATTTAAAATGAATTTAATTTGTAGTACACGGTCTATCATACACTTTTTATATTCCTTGAATTTTGTTTAATATTAAATTGTTTTTGATGTTATCAGTCGTAGGTAATTTTATTTACCAACTGATTTGGTTGTAATTTCATATAGATACTAAAATAAATCACAAAAAATAAACCATAAAATATTAGCATTTTTTATATACAAACAAAATGGTTAACATGAAAAATAAATATATAGTTTTTAATTATTTGATATTTAGTAAATTTATTTTGCAAAGAAACACCTAATGCTATCAGTACAATAAGCAGATATAGCTACAAAAAATAAAAAAAATGTACGACCTCACACATAAAAAATATGTGTAATGTGCTTGAAAAAATCTTCAAAATTTGAAAACTTTTTTTCTTTGACACCCTCTTTAAGTCCTTATCAACATTTAGATTACAGGAAAACATATGTTCCTTCAAACAGTCCTATAAAACTATTAAAATAGTTAAATCTGACAATCGCCGTGGTTCACTATATCGTCTAACCCAATAAAGGGACACTCACCATTTCAACAGTAGTTTTATATATGATGTTTATATAATGAGTAGAGAATTAACCTGATGGAAAACACCAGAATATTCATACCTAAAACAACAAGATTTGGGATAACATAATGATTTAACAGAATTAAATTATGATCAATTCAAATTTAAATCTTCAAAAAATTTTTACTGTTCTGCCACAGAGGTTGACAATTATTAGTTGAAATTTTTGAAAATTAAAATTTTATTTTGAAAGGTCACTATTTGTATTTAATAATAAAAAATTAATAATTAAGCTCTTAATAATCATATATTTTGCGAATTGTTTCAGTATTCATACTGAATTTCAGCCAAATCGATCTAATAAAGTATCTGTAGTAGTTAAATATGTAACCTTCCTTATTAAGTGCATTGTATCTAAGACATACATACAATTTTAATACTTCTCTAGTAAACTAAAATGTATTATTATATATAATTAAAAAAAAAAAATAGTTTATATTTCAGTACAGGATAAGACAAATTATGTAAATATATACAAGTGCTTTCCAAAAAAATTCAGTTTTTTTATAATTCAGACCATATATGGTCCCATCAAGTCAAATTAACAGGATTCTACTACATACATAAATAGTATTTCATTTGTACATTACATTATATTACATAAATAATACCAAATGATCTATAAATAAAGAACCTTTTTTATAATATATAAATATTTATAGATAATTACTCCACAAAATAATTTTGAAATTTAAGAATAAAATGTTTATTTTGAAAGTGGATTTTACAAAATGTATTACTATATATAATAAGATATACAAAACCATTTTTATTATTATAACACTAATAATATAATTTATCATTATTTTAAAAGAATATTATGTATTTACATGTATATATACTTTTCTAATTTTCTAAATGTGCAATATATTATGTATATATATATATATTATAACAAATGATTAAAAATTTAAATACATTAATATGAAATGTAAAGCTTCATAAGGCTTGTAAAAAAATTTCATATACTTTATAAAACATCCAGTCAAACAAACTTTCTCATACATGGGCAAGAAACATTGAATTCATTTAATTGAATGTGATGAATTAAAATTATCATAAAATCCTCATATTTTCAATTGCTAATAATCTTCATTAATTATTTAAAACAAAAACAACAGATTATTTAATGGGTAGTCTCTATGTTACAGACACATTTATAAAAAATATTTTTTTACTAACTTTATCAATTTCTCTCTTAGTGGTTATATGTGATTGAAAATGTGTAATTCGTAAAAAAAATTAATGAAAATGAATTATACTGCTGTAATAAAAGAAGTATTTCAAGTAGTATTTTAAAACATTTTCAAAATGGGTACTTATCTCTAAATGCAGTCGTTAAGGAGCCACGAGCTGACAATTGTAAACATATAAACATACAAAAAAAATAAATATAATTATCACCTGTTTTTTGCCTTCATGAAAAATTTTATACAGCTTCGTACAGAAAAAATTATACCAAAGAATAAAAATGTCTAAAAATATTCAATAAAAAAATTCAATAAAAACATGAGGTTACCATTTGAAAACATGAAATTGGTTACCACATTGGAAAAAGGGCGATTTAAAAAATGGTAATACCATATTTTTAATATAGGGAAAATTTAGAAAAGGCTCCCCATTTACAGTTTTTCATAAAACTTACAGTTTCTGAGATCCTAATGGTGGTCATCTAGAGTTGATCATCCTGTACACATACAAACCATCAGTATAATTTATTACATAAATTCAGTTGAACAATTTTTTTTTTTAATTTTACTTTTACACAGAACCCATCTTGTAATACAACCAAACTGTCGATTTTTTCTTGGGATAAAGATATGTAACACATCTTTCTGCTAGATAGTCAGCAGCGTGGGGATTACCATTAAGTGTATTATAGTTAGATTCTCTATATGATCAATTTATAACTGCTAAAACAAATAATCCCACAAATTGTTAATTTCTAACGGTGATTTGATACTTGAAAGTAAAAAATAATTTTGTTTCAAACAAATTTATACAATACATGAACAAAATGTTATGACCAAGAATGAAGTTAGGTAATAGTGTTTTGTTTGTTTCAAGATTAGTGATAAAGAATGAAGTGCTCCCCCTGTAGTGCTCATGTAATGTCTTGTTTTCTGGAGTCATAACTGGTCTTGTTCATCAAATTATATTTTCATGCAATCACCATAAATATATATTGCAAAATCCTTCCAAAAAGCCGTAGCTATTCATATCAAAAGATGTGGATGCAAGATCTTATCTAATAGTTCAAGTTGCTGTGACTTCACAAGGAAATATTTTGTACTATACTCTCTATAGCCCTGAACTTGCACCTACTGATTATTACCATTTCTTTTTTCTTTATCTTAATCTATTAAAGAGTGGTGTAGCATGTTCTCAAAAGGAATTAAAACACAGTACAGCCAACTATTACATATACTTGTTTTCAGATTTTGCAAATGAAATACTATTATCAAAGTTGTGCAACCTAATTGATTTTTGCAAATCATGCTAAGCTCTATCACTTTTAAATGGACTATTCCTGTTACTGATATGCTAAATTTTCTATTAAAAAATGTGGGGTAAAAAATCGAGTTACCATCATCCTCACCTACTATTAAGTACTACATATAAACAACCATGATGGACTTGTTGCAATTACGATTCAGGTTTATATTTACAGGTTATGTAAATGTTGTTTGTAATGAAAATGAGATTTTATTTAATACTGAATCAATGAATAATAACATTTCTTGAGAAAATAATGTCTTGGATGGGATTTCTGGGATTATTTTTCATAAAACAAGATTTCATCTATTTTTTAAATTAAAAAATGGTCAAAATTGAACTTGGATTTTTCAATTCTAAAACAGACTATTTAAAAGAAACTCATCAATCATTAAGATAAAAAATATAGTTCATACTTCAGAATGTAATTTGTATGCTTATCATTATGTAATGTGCTCCTGTTTTTCAAGTGGTGACTATACAAAAGAGAAATGTATACCTCTGTATGATTTTATTAATAAGATGGTAAACTGCATCTCTTATGACCTCATGGTTTTATAACAAATAGAATATTTCAGGAAAGTGAAAGGTGTGAAGATAAGGATAAATAAGTAAATGTATTCTGGATGACATAATAATTAACCAAAAATAACAAAAAGAGCAAAACAAACTAATAAACTGCAGAAAACAGATAATTTAAAAACTTGTATTCATACCTTGGAGAAATCAAGTAATTATATCTGCAACAAATTTTTTTGTTAAATATTGACGAGTTAATATGATTCATTTTGATTTGTATTTACACTGAATTAAGGTGTGATTACAATAAGAACCCTAACTATTCAAAAAAGGTAAACCCAAACTATATTTCTGTTTAACTAGAAAAGAACATAATAAAAGTGTAGTTAATCTTTTGTGATAAACCACATTTGCCTTGATGTTCTTTAAGTGGATAAAAAACATAGGCTGTGTGGTATTTTCTGTAAACTGTTACTATTAATACAGAACAATAATAAAAGACAGTCACTTTGAGATTTGTTACCTAATTTGTTGCTCATTTCAAAACAATATGTAATGATGAAAACTGTAATACAACATTAAGGAAATAACAATATTTTTGATAGTTATAAATGCTACAAATTTGAATGCAAGGGATAAAATTTTCAAACTGGGTGAATACAAATAAAATGTAACCTACGTACAACATACTTCATTGAGCAAATTGGATGGTGCTTTGTGAGAAATTTGAGGAACTCAATTATATGTTTAATTTTTGACTTGACGAAAAATTTTTGTAAATAATATGATTAACATATGCCTAAACTGGAGCAAGACAAATAGGTTAACAAAACTGTTTTTATGTTCTTTTCAAGGAATGGAAGCAATAATAAATTATTATCTTTGTCCTTTACTAACCATGAATATCAGAGTCTAGTTATGTTCATCAATAACATAGTAACTGTATAATTGGAAAAAATACAGGCAAAATACAACAGTAAAGAATTTTCTCCTTATTATGAGTCTTGATTGTGTGCTTTAGTTACATTGTTTTTTTTATAGGTTTTGCTTTTTACAAATTTTTGTTTTGTGGTGAAACATTTTTTTATCCACTAATTTTATTTAAGCCTAATTGCTCAACTATTTTTTCTTTAATCTTAATCACTTTATTTCTGGGAGTTGTTTGTTTCATTTTATTTGTTATTTAGTTCTAGATCAGCTTTACTTCATAAAAATTTTTATTTCACTTTCAAAGAAGTATACTGTACTTTTTTTTATATTTTAAAATATGATTCCTAATAATGATTGTTGGCTATTGTATTTCTTTCCAAGCTTAATTTACAGTAGGTCTGTTTCTCATAAATATTCTTTTCTGTTTTTTCCCTTGCTTTTACATGCTGTTAATGTTCTGACCTTGTCTGGTCCTGCAATATCCCCTGCCTTCCTCTTTTTCTTTCAAATTTTTAAATTAAAATTTTTCAAATTCTTAAATTAAATTTAAGAATTGTTTCAATTTTAAACAAGAACAATAAATCGGTTGTAGTGGAACAGCACATTCAAATAATTAAAAAAGTATATTGAAAAAAGAAGGGACAATTTTTATTTAAGAAATGGGTAAAAAATAACAAACTTCCATAGAGTAGAAAAATACCAGTGGATAACTCCAATTATATACAGAGGCAAGGATGGAAGAAGTGATGTGTAATCCCTCCTAAATTTTGAGGAGGGATTATAATCTACAGTAGAGACATATCTGAACTGAAAGGAGATCTTAGATTTAAAAAAATACACAGAAGCAACAATATCCTGAGTAGATATAAGAGGAATGTCAACAATTGCAAAATTGTTTTAATTGGGTAGAGGAGCTGATGAATGCTCAGTAAAAACTGAACTAGAATCTTCACTTTTCCTAAGTTTTGAGAAAATCACACAATCAGATTGAAGGTAGGAATATTTACAGCAGGCTGAATTCTTTTTTTTTAATAACAATCAGTAATTACTGAGAAAGCCGTTACAGAAACTTACAAGTTTATTAATTTTAATAAGACTGACATAATCACCTGAAAACTATCAACTGCCTCATCAAGACTGAAAACAAAATAATGTTACACCAATGCAAATATCATTGTATAGGGATCAAAAGATTTAGCATAATGATGAATTTCAGCCCAAAATAATACATCGGCCAAGATACAACAAAGACACTGAGATTACCAAACACAATAATTTCATATTTAGTAAAATTTATTCAAAGGCCAGGTTGATCAACATAATCTTTCATTGCTGATGGATGAACAAAAATAGAATTGTTCTGGTTACTTATCAATAAGTTCCTTTCAACCTTTCTAGGAGCTGCAATCCATACTGTTATTGGGATAGCCTCCAGATTGCCCCTTTTAAAGAAGAAATTTTAAGTGCAATTAGTTAACATATCAGTTATAAACAGATGAGAATAAGACCTATATTATAAGTGTCAGGAAAAAATACTGAAATAAGATCTCCTAACAAAGTTTCTGTTGCCAATAAGCTATTTTGAAAAACTATTGAGGCAAGGATGTCAAGGTGCTTGGATTTGAGCGAGACCATGTATGTTTTAGTAGAAAACCAACAGATCTTTTTTACTTTACATTGTTGGACATTACTGGACCATCCAATGTAGGCTTAACTGACTTGATTTTCATTATTTTGAGGCAGGCAAAAATACTGTAAGAACTCCCTAAGGTTGAGTTTTAATGATTATTAATCTTGTCAAATTCATCACAAAAACATCCAAAAGAAAAAATTATACAGTTTGATTCTTAATCTTCTACAAACTAAATACATTAGTTCATCATCCTCGTTTAAACTTTGATATATTCGTACTAGTTACTGATAGATTTTTTTTTTACTAGTGGTAATTAAATTCATATTATCATTACTTAATGTTATCATTTTTAAGTTCATTTGAATATTACTACCATCAATCAATCTTTTTGTTTGAAGCTTCATTAAAATATTCTTTATTTTACTGACTTACAGCTTGATAATATCTCCTCTGTTTACTACTTTCACCCGGAAAGCTGTTGGATCACTTAAGCTACTAACATTATCAGAATGAGGTGGAGAGTTATTACTAATACTGAGACATCTTGTCATATACAATCACATCATCAAAAATATGATTGCTAGTTAGAATCTAAATTATCAAAGGTAAATGAATTATTAGTGTTTCTATTTTTCTTTTTATTTGGCTTTTCAGTATTACCCTCAGCAGTTGACGTAGAGCAGGGATACTCATTACGTGGCCTGTGGGAAGCTTTTTGTGGCCCTCAGTATAATCTCGAAACAAAATGAATAAACAATCAATAAATACACTATGAGTCTGCAAGCATACAACTAGGCTATCAATAGTGGGGTGTGTGACCAGGCTGGGTAGGCGTGGGTGTAGCGCTGTGGTGACAGTTGACTCCCATACATGGCTCAACCCACCACACAGAATGCAGTAATTATCCAGTCAGTCACTGTAATACTAATTGTGGAAAGCTTCTGTGAAGAGCATTCTTTTCAGTTATTTTTTATAAATTAACTATTATACCTGTGTACTGGTTTCTTTTATTTATGTTTTAAAAACTTGTTTATAATTGGAACTGAGATCTAACAGGAGTTTTTTCAAAAGGCAAAAAGCAGAAAATCAAAGAGGAAAATCATAAATTTCAAGGTGACTGAGAACACGACTTTTTTTACAAAAGGGGGGAAAAAAGGATTTGCTTTATGTTTAATATGTCATGAAAACAGTAATGGGAAACAAACATTATAACCTTCATAGACATCATTTGACAGTCCATCAAAATTTGAAGAGAAATACCCCAAAAATCTAAACTGAAAGGGGAAAAAGTAAAACTCTTTAAAACAAATAACTGGTAATGTTACAAAACTTCCACTATCTGATTCAACTTTTATGTGAAGATAACAAGGACTAGCGACAAACATTTTTTTCAGTCTTATTGCTGAGTTAAAACAAAATGTTTCAGTCTTGCAATCGATTCATCAACAGATGTTAATCTATTTTACAACTGCTCTTATTGGTAAGGTTCGTAAAAAGAAATGATGATGCTAAAGAAGAATTTCTAGCTATGATCCCATGCCTGGACAAACAAATGTTGTTGCTTACTTTGAGGCAATAGTTAATTTTTTAATGATCATTGTATGGCTTAAAGAAGCTTTTTTCGGTGTGTGCAGATGGCTGTTACTCATCAATGGCTGGATATGTAAGCTTTGTGAATTTGTTAAAAAAAAACATATTGTAAATGATAACTTACTAAGTTTTCACTGTATTATTCACCAAGAGAGAATTGTAATTAAATATGAGAGCAATTTCAAATCTGTGATAACAGTTGTGAGAATTGTAAATATTATTGGATCAAATGAACTGAATCACAGAATGTTTCAATAGATTTTGAAGGAACTTATAACTCGATATGATTTACCATGCAGAGGTGAGAAGGTCAATTAAGGGAAAAGTTTTAGAGGCATTTTTCAACCTTCAACATGAAATTCACTCTGTTTCTGGGTGAGAAAAAGAGAATTTTCTGGAATTTATGATTCTGATTGGTGGCTAAATGTTGCATTCCTTGCTGACATAATGAAAATGTAATGGCCTTTATAACACCACATATGCCTAAAATGTCTCATGGGACTTTGTTATAATTGTATATTCTTAAAAATTTGAATAAAAAGATGTAAACTTTTTTTATTATAGTAAAAATATCTTTGTAGCATCTTTTGTATTGTTTGTGAGTCACTTCAAGATATTAACTTTTCTAACAAAATGATTTGTAAAAAAAATAATTTAAAAAAATCTGTTTTTAATTTTGGAGCTAATGTTGGAGCTCAATTTACTGGAATTAAAACTAATTGAAAATCTTTTATACAAATAAATGTTTAAAAAAGCTTATACATATAGTAGAAAAAGGAACTCTTTTTAGGTCATAAAGAACCCACATCATGTCCCTTTTTAAAATCCTCAATTATTTATATTACATATGCAGCCCTTACAGAAACATGGTATCAGGTTGGCTCTCAAAGAAATCCTATGAGGACCCCTGACATAGAGAAATTAGTACTGAAGATTGAATCACAGATCAGCCTTTTTCATCTGAGGAAAAGATAGTGAGGATTCCATACAATTAGTCATGAATTCAGATATCATTCTTTTCTATGCAAATGACCTATACCTAAAATATGACTAATTATAATTAATCTTTTACTGTTGTTACATCCATGACACTATCTTGATTTGAGAATTAAATTGTAGCAACAATAGAAGAGAAATCAAATGGAGATAAAATTTTTACTGTAGAATTACTGGTGTGAGAATTTCCTTTTGAATCTGAAGATATTCTTGTTAAAATTGGTATAAGACATACTCGTAAAACTAGAATTATTATCAGAATCAGTAGACGGAATGGAAGATTTCATCATTATTGTATTTTTATTGTGTATATAAGCATTAAAATTGTAAAATTAAACTGAAAAAATAAATTAAGAATTGCACATATGGTGATGTGATCACTTAGGTAAATCTGTGAGCTGTAGCCTTACAAAAATCAGTGATTTTAGAAAGAGCATCTGCCGGTAACATTTGAAAATTAAGGTTGTGTTGCTAATTGAATTATATAAGTAGATACATGTGTCAAGAAATGGGATGAATCAATGTGATGGTTTCTAAGAGACAACACTGCAACTTTGTGAAAAGGCCAGTCACATGATTCATGCCTTTCTATTCTGTATCAGCTTATTGACAATTCTTTCCATCCTATTTTACACTGAGAATAAACAGTTATAAAAGTTGTTTTATTTAAGTGAGATCATAAGTTTTGCTGTGTTTTACTGCGTAAATAGTAATTTTAATTAAATCAGTTAATTTGTATTATTGCCCAGAATATTTAATAAGAATATTCGTAACACAAGAAGTAAATATTTAACTTTTACTTGTAATCTATGGACATGGAAGTCAACAATAGCAGCATTAAAAGGAATAACGGTGTGAGAAATGAACAAAATTATGTATTTAATAGAATAAAATACGCACAATTACAAGGATTTCTGTGCATAAATCATCAAGGAAAACACATTTATGATCGTAAATTAGAAAATTGTAGATATTTCCAACAATGTATGGAGACCTTATCGCAAGTTGAAAAAGCAGAGTATATTTAACATACTTTCATCTATTTCAAGTAAAAATGGGCAGAATATTTATTTGCAAGGTTTGTTAGAAATTTGACATATAAAACTGAGGAGACCATGAAATGAAAATACAAAACCCAGATCAGTAAATTTCCTGTATTTCATAAATGTGAATGGAAAAAGGCAAAATATTTGTAAAAACATTTTTCTGAGTTTAAAGGGTGTTTCTGAAAAGTGCATTAGACCTTTGCATTAGTGCTGCTGAGGTTTGTGCAAAAATAAGGGATCAGATAGATTCTTTTCTAAAAAACAAATGAATTACTACTATAAGAAAAACACTCAATACTTAGATGCAAAATTAAATTAATTGTTCACAGTAACCTATCCTAATAAAGGTGTTAAGTATGAGGTCTATAAACATTTTTAAGGAAACTCTTTTCATTGCATTTTGGGAAACGTCAAATGATACGTGGCATTCAATGTCAAAATCAAAAGCCCACAATTGCCCGAAAATGTCAAAAGGGCAGCAGTTTCAAAGTTTTAGTACACACATCCACAAAATTTTACAGAAGTTGCAAGATGTAACAATTCAGTGCAGCAATAAAGAAAATAAAAATGTAGCAAGTATAATTTTTGATTTCATGCAGGTAACATATATATCTAATAACCCAATTCAGGATATTTTCTACTTCCACCAACTGGGTATGAATTTTTTTGTATTAAAAATGAATGCTTCAAAATTTTACATGTATATTGAGGGCATAGCATGGATATCACCCAACAAAGTGCGATTACATTTTTACAGAAATACACCTAAAGGTCACTGAACTTCATGTTTTTAGCCACAGGTCTGGCGATCAAAAACCATAATCATGCTATCATAAAAATGTTTCTAACTTTGACACAACATGAAATGTTTAAGAAAATATTTCACTATTTTCCAATATGTCAACATTCTTATGCTGCTGTGTGACTGGGATTTTGGAGTCATGAAAAATAAACTTATACAATATGGCAGAATTTATGTTCCAACAGACATCCATTACCTGTAATGCAGAATTAAATTCTGTTATTAAAGAAGTTGAAAATAAGAATATTTTAAACCTTAAGGATTGGTGGCTGAACCACCAATAAGAAAACATGTGTTTCAAATGAAACCTTAGGTAAATCTGTACCTAAGAACAAAAGAAATCTCTTTTGCTCCTGCTCATTATTTAATGTTTTCCTATTCAAGTACCTCTCTTCAGGAATACTGACAAGAAACTATATTGATGGACTCCACGTTGATACATTTAATGAAAACAGATACAAACCAAACAACAGAATGAATCCACTACATGGACTCGTTTATCATTCCAGAAAAGTGTCAATTATGCAAGAAAAATTAAACAACACAAAGTTAATTCAGTACATTCCTCCTGAACACATGCCATTCTATGAAATACTCTTGCACTGGGCTACTCACAAGACAGCTGAAAAGAAAAGAACTAAGTTTGATGAAGATATACAGGTTCAAGAAGAAATGTAATAAAAAAATTACATAATGTCAATTTAAAAATAAAACTTTTTTTATGTAAGCTTACTTGTTAAAAGATATTAATACTCATCTGTAAATACTGGGTTTAACTTAACTTTCCTTTGTTTATGCTTCCAATATAATCACATGTTTGAGAAAGATATAAGATGAAAAATTAAAAAAAAAAAAACTGTTTGTATTTAATTTTTTCTCCTTTTTTAGTGTACATACTACACTACTCTTAAACTAAAGATCTTTGAAAAGTTTTTTTTGCAAATATTTGGATTTAATAACTCTTGCCCTATTTTGTGACTCCAGGCATGCTGCATCAAATCTCAGTTAATATCTTGCAAAGATTAAACATTTTTGCTTGTCAAAGATGACTTTGTGGCAGCATCAGAGACACTTTGCTATACTGTCCGTCATAATTGCCATCCATGAACAAATATATATATATATTTTTTACTTTCCTAACATGATATGCCTACTATTTAAAAATAGAAAACTTAACCTTAAAAAACAATAGAAGGAATAGTTGACTATAGGACTGACTTAGTCAGTTGACTGCAACTGACTAACTGTTAAAAATCAAATTAAAAGGACTTATGAGTTACCAAACGGATGTTAATACCACCAGAAAAATTATCATTTATAAGGCAACTGGAACATAAAACCATACTGGAGATGCAGGAGGCTTGCCCTAAGAATAAAGCTGCTTTTTCTAAAATGATGATAAATGAAATAAAAATCCAGAAAATATTAAAAACCAAATACTAGGAATCACAGTTTATATGCTCAAACACAGAATGGAGTTAACAAAATATAATAATAATAAATGGTTTAATAAAAATAATAATAACTGTGATAAGAAGTTTTAAATTTAAATTAATCTTCTAGTATATTTTTTAATTTTTTAAAACTTATATTCTTACATTTTTCTACCATTCGTTAAGACTTAATAGCACATTTTTTTATTGTACATCTTAAATCTCCGTTTTATTTGATTATTATATTTCAATTCCAGATACAAATACAATGATTTTAAGGAGTTTAAATATATACCATTTCTATCCTGTCTATTTTGTCATAAGAAGATACCAGATGTTAATAAATCCTATTCCAACAGATGGAACTATGAGGAAGTAATTGCTATTAAAGATAAAAGAAAGATATTGATTACCATTATTATTGTATATTATTTAGTACAGATAGCTATTTCAGCAGTTATCATGGCAACATATGCCATCATATGTGAATATTTACTGTGGATAATTATTTATGTAAAAGGAAAATTGAATAATCATTTCGTTTTATTCATTAAAGGCAGAAAACAGCGGTTTTTTTTTAAATTTATACATATATATATTACTTAATTTATACAGAATTTAAATTAAATATTTTATACTTAATAATAATACAATTACTTGAGATACAGTTTAGTGAAAAAAGGAATTAAAAAAAAACTTCAAATTTTTGGAAAAAATAAACTTATGTAAAATTTATTGCTTTTGTTTTTTAGGTTTAATGAATTCAGTATTTAAATTTGTTTATTGTTTCAATGAAAAGGTGCAATATGTATGATATACTATTACAATATATATGGTATATTACTTTAGTAGATATACCCAGGGCTGGATTAAGATATGGGCCCAGGCCAGCAGATTTGGGTAAAAATGTGATTTTTTTCAAAAAATTAATTTACACATTAACTACTGACAAAAAAAAAAGTCAAAAAACATGAAAAACATGTCCTTTTCAAAGCAGTCTAAAGCACAATAATTGCAGCAGATTAGTTGTAGCATAACATTGTCCTTAGCCAGCAAGCATGTGAAGTCAATAACTATACAATTGACTATATGTATATCTGTTGGAGAATGTACTGCAAGGACAGCATGGCACCATAAACAGAGGGTGATGCTGTCTCATGTGTGTATGTGTGTGTGTGCTTGAGCCTGCGCAGCCACCACTTCCAGCCTCATCACTTACATTTGACCAGCTGAGTATCTCAACCAACCAGATTGTTTACTGCTGGCTGTCGCAAGCACTCAAGTCTGTTGTCTGTTAAAACTGACAGTCAGGTGTCTGGTCATTGTTGAGCCATTACAATTTTCCTGCTATTCTGCTGTTTCAGTGAAAGTTTGTGTAAAACATTCATAATATTTTTTAAAATATAACTTGCTTCAGTTCAAATCATGTTCCTAGTATTATCTAGTGCATATATTCTGTAAGTACTCAGTTGATCTAGCATTCTTCTGGTTTAAAATTTTATTATGTTATTTTAATCAAAACAATGGATGGACACAAGAGGCTTAGCGTTTGAAAATACTAAAAAGTAATGAGCAAGAGGAACATTAAAGTGAATGAAATAAATAATTAAAACTGTAAAATTAGATAACATTTTAAAAATTAATCCTAGTACAGAGGAAACTTCTTCCCAATCTGATTCAACACCTTCACAAAGTTCAAGTATCGATGAAGAAATGTATGAATGGAAACAGCTGTTGATCCTGTTATGCCTATTGCCAAACAAGAGGCCTGAGTTAATGTTCAAACTAGTCTTGTATCACTATCACCGAAGCCAAGCAGTGGTCCAAATAAAGTTGCATCTAAAGCTGAAGAAAACGATGATGTCCTTTTAAAATCTGATATCCTACCAGTAACTTAAAGCCAAGTAATGATCCAGTAATGTGGAAAATTAAAGATACTACAAGAAACTATTTTATTAAAAATGATTTTAATCAAAATAAGATAAGAGACTGAACAATCCAGAAGAGTATACCTCGATGAAAACAAATTCTTGAACAAAGCATTCTTTGACAGAAAACTTGCTAATGGAGATCTAATGAATAGGGATTACCTAGTGTATTCCTCCAGACAGGAGTCTTTATTTTGTAGACCCTGTGAACTGTTTTGTCTAACTTCAAGAAAATTCAGTGATTGGAAACATGGTTACAAGTGGGCTAAAGAACATGGGAACTCACATGCTCACCTTCATAGTGTGTTAACCTACAAACTGAGAGGTGTTCAATGGGGAAGACTGATAACCAGTTACAAACTCAAATTGGAGAAGTAAAATATTGGAGGGCTGTGTTGCAAAGAGTGGTTGGTTAGCGTGATCACGTAGCCTTGCCTTTAGTGGAGAAGATGAACTGTTTGGTTCCAATAATAATGTAAACAATATAATGTGCCTACAACTAATTGGTTTGACCCTTTTTTAAAAGTTCAAACTGATCAACATGGTAACCCTGGTCACGGTAAATAATCTTACCTTTCACCTACAATCTGTTACAAGTTGACTGAGATAATGGGCAGAAGTATTATAGATAGCATCTTAAAAGAAATGAAAACCTCAAAATAATTTTCAATAATCGTTGATTCAACTCTTGATGTTATATATAATGACCAAATCTTTCATCTAAGATATGTGAATGAGTCTGGGAATCCTGAAAAATGCTTTGTAGATTTTAAAAAAAAACCAAGGCCATACAGGAAAAGAACACGATTCAGTTTCTGAATTTCTAAGGCTCTTGGCTTATAAATTCAAAATTGTCACGGACAATCATTCAATAACACTTCAGTATGTCTGGGGTCTACTCTGGATTACAAACTAGACTAAAAGAAGCATATCGATTGTATTTTAAGTAGCATGCTCTACCCATTCCCTTAATTTGTAGGATCCAGTGCGGCAGAATGCTGTAATCTTTCTCGATAATTCTTTAATCCTAGAATCATAATCATTCGTCTGATAGACGATGCGAGATTACTGAAAGTAACAGTCAGCTCTCTTGTAGCATCCCTCACAGTAATTATCCCTTCCTGCTTTCTGTCAGTGCCCCACGATAGTTCAATGCATAACGGTCTGTTGTTTTGAGGTTATGTCGTTTTATTTTATTGTGGTAGTCTGTGAGACAAATGATAATGGTTAGTGTAAGTGCAGTTTTTTGAGTGTCGTCTGTTGGATAGAACACATTAGTATTAGTGCAAGTGGGGTTTTTTAATTTTAAATAGTGTATAAAAGTATTCTTTCTCATATTATTTTTGAATTTTACAACAGTTATTAAGAGCAATTTTTTGAAAGACAATACTGACACTGAACAAGTTTTAATAGAGCTAAAATTGGGTGTATCAGAAGACAATATTTTTTTTTTTTGATGATTTGGATGAAGGAAGGCAAGAGGAATACAACTTGGAAGTTGAGACAAAGTATCCCAATGAGCCAACAACACTGACCAAGATCCAGATTACTACCCTCTGGACATTGAATCTGATCCAATACCGGTATAAGAATGAACGCATTGGGATAAAGATGAGAGTGAAGAGGAAGTAACAGCAGCACGCAAAGGTAATCCACAAGCCGATTTAAATTCACCTAATGTTTCTAACTTCAATTCTAACCTGGCCAACCATCTGCTAGCAATAGTATCAATAGTAATTGAATATAAATTTACTGCATAATAATGCAGATGATTTTCATCAGATTAATATTATGAACCTCGATATTGATAGTACTGAAGAAGATGACCCAAACTATAAACCCTCATCAGGCAAAAGCTCTACAACGAATGCTCAGACATGGATATAGATCCTAAAGAGGGTGCAGCAAGTGTCATAAGATTACAATGCAATGCGGAAATTAAATTTGTACAAATAATGCTAACAGTATTGTTTATTAATCATCCTTAGAAAAGCACAAGAATATTGTTTTGCCAAGACCAAGGAATTCAAGAGGGAGAAATGGCTACGTGTGGTCTTCTAAGCACTGGCCTAGGTCTGGTAGAGTTCAACCAAGAAATACTGTTCATTTCTGCCAAAAACCAACGAACAATGCTAAAAATGTAGAAAATCCTGTAGACTGTATTAAATTGTTTATCACTCCTGATATAAATGACTGTATTGTAAAAACATCAATGAAGAGCTTTCTCATAAATCTGTAAATTATTCTGAAGAATCTGCAACTATTCAGCCTACCAATTCAACTGAAATGGAAGCTTTACTAGGGCTGCTTGTTTTCACAGCGGCAATGAAAGACAAGCCATTTGTCTTTACTGAGTTTTTTGACCCTGCTTTTAGTGGAACCCGATACGTGTCTACGATAAGCAAAGATTGTTTTGATTTGTTGTTGAACTGTTTGAAGTTTGATGAAAAGGCTACTCATCCAGCCCACAGAAAAGTAGATAAACTTGTCCCAATACGAGAGGTTTGGGAGATTATTTATTCAGTCATGTAGGAGTAAGTATTGTCCAGGGTCATATGTCACAATTGATAAATAATTACTTAGATTTAGAGGCTGTTGCTTTTTTAGAATATACCTTCTAAGCTGAATAATACAGAATTAAAATACTGATGCTAAGCGATGTAAGAACCAAATATCTGATTGATGGCGCCCCATATTTAGTGAAAGACACCAACATGTCCGGTTTGCCTTTAGGTGTATTTTTCACAAAAGAACCAACTAAAACTATCCATGGTACTGGAAGAAATATGACCATGGATAATTGGTTTTCTTCGATCCCACTGGCCAAAGACATGATCACTAGCAACAACTTGACAGTTTTAGGAACTGTACGCGTGGGGGGGGGGGGGAGGATAAAAAATAAATTCCCCCAGAAATAAAAGTATTATGTCCAAGAAAGTTTGACTCAGTCAAGTTCTGCTATGATAATGATTTGATACTGATTTCCTACACGGCCAAAAAAAAAACAAAATGGTTTACCTAATATCCATGATGCATGATAAGATACTAAAATTTGCAAAAAAAAATCAGTGAAGATCTAATAAAACTTCAGTCCCACAACTGAAAAGAAATCTGAAGTCTAAAATTGAGGAACTACTTGGTGCAGACACTCCAGCTAAGATGCCAGATCAGGGACCAGTTGGAAGAAAGATTTGTGCTTTCTGCCCATCTAAAAAAAGGTGGATGACACGATTTTCTTGTTTTGAGTGTACAAAGTCTTATTGTGGTGAGCACCAGGCAAAAAATATATTAACTGTTCTTAACAGGTTCACAGCCACAATAAAAATTGTACTTGCCAAAAGCAAAAATGAGAAACAAATTCATCTCTCAGTAGTACGAGTGTATTCCTGCCAGTAGTATGAGTGAGTGTATACTCACTAGTACAAGTGTATTGCTGAGATGAAATTGTCTCTCACTAGTCAAGAAAATTTACCCATCACGCGAAGTGCAAGAGATATTTCAGTACCTCTTTGTTAATGTTATTTGATTTACAATGCAACCAAGAAAGACATAGAATTTGAAAATATTTTTAGTATTCTTATAGCAATAATTTTGATAAGTTATAGACCATCAATTTCTTATATTTCTTTTATTAGGGACTATATTCTGTAAAATATCTGTTTGTTAATCTCTCTGGCTAAAACCTTAAAACAATTTAGGTTTGTGCAGTTGACAAAACACTTTGGCTTGATTAACAACAGATTTCTTGCCTTCCCGCTTAATCTATACTGTAAGGTGTAAACAAAATAAACCTCTGTGTTTATTTGTGTGTTTGTTTTATTCATTATTAGTCTGTAGAAATTGAAACAGTGTATGTTTAATTAATTGTATTTGTAGAAGTTTATTAGTTTTTTGGGCTAACAGCTTTATTTCTTTTGTGCTTTAAGAGAAATGTTTCTGAACTGAGTTCTAAGAAACAATAGCCTTCTTACTATCTCATGTTATTTTAGAACTACTACATATCGCTCTTAGTATCCTAAGTTTTTATATAATATTTCTAATTTAATTGGATTTGTAAATTTTGGGTTTGTTATGGGTGAAAAAAGTAATAACTTTATTCTAATGGTATTAGATGAGCCTTCCTCTCAAATTCACAAATCATCGTCTCAGGTTAGTGACAATGAAAGTCTTTTCAGAGACGATTCTGACTATAACCCTTCATGGCAACCTGACGGTAATGATAGTAGAAATAGTTCTGATAAAAATGAAGGTGAAAGTGTAAATTTAGGTAATGTTGAAAATGGAGATATAAGTGTAAATTTAGGTAATGTTGAAATTGTTGACAATATTCCCACTTCTCAGGAAAATTAGATCCAAGCAATACTTGGGGTTCAGTTAATGATGATGATATAAATAGATTTGATTATAATCCAAATGATGAGCCCCTTGGCATTAACTTGGATCTTATTAAAACTATGAATGACTGTATTCTGCACAAGTTTTGGAAATTATTTGTAACTAATGAAATATTAGATCAGATCTCTGTAGAAACAAATCAGTATGAGCAACAACAAATGGTATCTAGACCTGTAATACCACCAAATGCAATAATCTGTAAATGAATACAGACTAATAGGGATGAGATAACTATGTTTCTACGAATAGTTGTATACATGGGTCTGAACTCCCTATCCACAATGGGACACTATTGAAGAAATGATAGACTGTTTTGTACATCACTTCCCCATATAATGAGTCAAAATAGTTTCAAATTAATTTTGAACATGTTGCATTGTGCCAATAATCTATATGCACATCTGATGATAGACTCACAAAATTAGGTTTATAGTCGACACAGTAGTTTTTAATTTTAGAGTGGCCTTAAATCCTGAGGAATGTATGTGCATTGATGAGAGTGTTATTCCTTTTTTGGGGCACCTTTATTTTAGGCAATATTAAAAATAAACACCACAGATATGGGATAAAAGTATTTAAGTTCTCTGCTAACGATTGCTTCACGTCAGCATACAAAATATATTGTGGTAAAAGGAAGAAAAATAAAAACACTGATGGGCTAGTTTCAAAGAAAATATTATTAGAATTTGTTGAGCATTACACTAACTGTGGGAGAACACCGTATATGAACTGGTGTACCAGTGATGTTGTTAGTACCAAATTAAAACATGGGAAAGTGATTACTCATAAAAATAAAACAATGTCATTGTCTTAAGTGGAAAGATAAAAAGAGACCTTTTAGTGCTTTCAATGAAGCATACTGACCAAATGATGAGCCA
The DNA here is from genome assembly GCF_047948215.1 of Lycorma delicatula. Classification (NCBI taxonomy): domain Eukaryota; kingdom Metazoa; phylum Arthropoda; class Insecta; order Hemiptera; family Fulgoridae; genus Lycorma; species Lycorma delicatula. The sequence continues at coordinate 57,422,836 of NC_134462.1, forward strand.
TAAAAGTAAAAATAATGAAGTTCTGAAGCTTCAAGCTATCGTAGATTATAATGGAGGTAAGTCATTCATTAACTTAACTTATCAGATGGAGGTCTTACAGTACTCCATTAAGAAGCTTTAACTGGTATAGGAAAGTTTTATTGGATTTGCTACTCACTACAGCTAACATTAATGCACTCAGCATTAATAAAACAGTCTCTGGAAAGAAAATAACTATTACTGAGTTTAATAAAACGGCTAGTTGAAATAATATTTTATAAAAATGAGATGCAAGTGCCAACTATTGTTCTCAAAGACAACACAATAATTAAAACTCCAAAACTGGCTCTGAGTAAACTATGCCACAAAAAAAGTGTAACTGCTCATGATTGGCAATATGCACAAAGAAAAACCAACTAATTCAAAACAAAGTGCAGTGGCTGTGAAGTTAACATGTATGTTGAGCAACTTTTGGAAACACACATATTTCCAAACTTAAGTAAAAAAGCCAGCAATATCTTTTATAATTTAACGTTTTTTTAGTATTATGGGGTTTTTTTTTTAGTGTAATAGTTTGGGATAAATATTGATTAAGTGAATATTATTAGTATAGTGAAGTAGTGTGAGGTAGTGAAGTAGTTAACAGTTAATTATAACAAGTAATATATATTATATATAAGTATATATAACAAGTAATATATAACAAGTAATCACCATCATCAGATTCCTGTTTACATAAAAAATGCAGCAAGTTATTTTAAGTATGAATACTTTCCTACAACGTACTTTAAACATTTTTTTGTCATTACTTTTAATATACTTTTTTCATGATGAAATGTTTTGTAATATATACATGTCACAACCTATGATGTATCCTCCATCGCTATGAGAGATAAATTTAACTCTCACTTTTTTCTGGATAAAATTAATTTTTTAAATATAAATTTCATACTGTAGATTATATATAACATAAAAATACATTAATTGGTGAATTTAAACAAAAAAAAATATAGAGGCAGCAAAAATGATGTCAGGCTAAGATTCACCTTAGCAGTTTAGGTTAGCATAGTAAAAGAGTTTATCTTTCACTATCTCTCATGGTAGTGAACCTGTTAATGCCAAAAATAAGGAACTTGGTGACACCAGTAGGGAGCCAGAACAATGTGAGAAATGTACGATTTTTTAAAAAATCTTCAAACTTCAAACTATTAGAAATATAAGTTTTTTCTACAATTTTAAGTTACAACTTTTGTACTGAATTCAATATTCATATACTTTACATTAACATATAAAAAAAAAAAAAAAAAAAACATTTGCATAGCAAAACACAATATTTTTCCTTTGGGTTTCAAGAAAAATCCTATGAAATATTCATAAGGTCAATTTAGGCCTCAAAAACCATTACGGTTTATTGTATGTACTTCAATTTAATATTACAACAACAATGTTTCGTTTAAAAATGTATTTTTCACAATTTTTTTAACAGATCAATGATTTATGGTTTAGTGTTACAAAAAAATATGATAATGATTCTAGGATTAACTTGTTACAAGGCCTCTACAGCTTTTTTCATTGACCCACTGATAGAACATGCTAGAATCATTTTTCATGCCTGGTAAGAACCTCTTCATAAGATTGCTGAACATAACAAGTCGGCCAAGGAAGAGGCATGCAAACGCCTAACAGAGATTTTGCGGCAATTTCAAAGGCTCTCAAAAGTATGACTAATACCCAAGTTGGAAATGAAAAAACAAAGAGCAAAGTCAAAGGGTTTTAAGAAAACTTGTTTGTACTGAAACTTCATTTACATAAGCCTTATAGGACAACATTCTCAATAAATTTAACTCTGTTAGTGAAAAGACACAATCACACTATATGAATGTAACTGTAGTTGTGATGCACAAATCTCTGATTGCATTTGTGGATCAACTGAAAGGTCTATTTAACTTCTATAAAATGGCTGGTGAAAAAAAACCAGACTATCCAAACTGTTCTTGAAACTGAATTCAATGATGAATGGATAGAATAACAAGACTAATGCTATTAAATAACAAGACTAATGCTGCTACAGAACAACGCATGCACCAAATCCATACAACCGACAGCTGTGTAGCATGAAGCCTTCTCCAGTTTCTGTAGACTGTATTAGTTTGGCCATGTCTTTGTTTGGATAACATCTGTTTTTTTTTTGTTTTGCCGAAAAAATGATAAAGAGTTTTATTAGAGCAAAGAATTGTTGTGAAATTTCATATGAAACTTGGAAAAACTGCTACTGAAACTTATCTTTTATTAAAAAAAGTATATGGCAATGAATTTTTATCACGTGTGCAAGTTTTTGAGTGGTTTAAGTGTTTCCAAGATGGCCGAGAAGATGTTGAAGATGATGTTTGCCTGGGTTGCCCTTCCACATCAAAAACAGATAAAAATATTGAAAAGGTTGGTAATCTGATGCGATCTGACTGTCAGTTAACTATTCTTGTCTTTATTCAAGGTCCTTGCTCAACTCTATGAAAAAATATAAAAAAATGACTCGAATTGTGGAAGAACAAGTCATGGGCTCTTCATCAGGACAATTGACCAGCTCACACTGCATTGTCTGTCAAGATGTTTCTAAGTATAACATCCCAGTATTAGAGCATCCGCCTTATTCGCCTGACCTGGCACCATGCAACTTTCATCTGTTCCTCAAGATCAAATCTGCATTAAAATGAACAAGATTGCAGACCGTTGAAGCTGTGAAAGAAAAAGCGGCATGCGTCATATGAAAGAGCTCACAGAAGAAGACTTCCAGCACTGTTTTGAACAATGGAAGATTTGAATGGATTTTTGCAGGGATAGAGGAGGGATGCATATTGAAAGTGATAACTAAATATGTATAAATTTAAAATAAAATATTTCACAGCATTAGTCTTGTTATTTAATAGCCACACCTCACAGACCTAAAAGATCAAGAAAACGGAAGAAGTTCTTTGATAAATTTGATTAGTCTGAATCAAGAGAGAAGGAGGAAGAAGAAAACACAGACCATAATTTTCAAGAAAACTTTGATACGATTAAAAGCTTCTTTCGGACTTGAACAAAAGAATCACTGACTACATTGAGTTCTCAGAAGAGTCTCCTTCTTAACAAATCTATGCAGCTTGAATGCCAAGGCACCACAGCAGGGTCTTCTTTGTAGAAAATTTATGCTTGATATTGAAGAATCTTAATTTGTTGTTGTTGAGTGTCTTTACTTAAAAGGACTTTTAACTCAAGACAAATCAGACAATGCCAAAGCTGATGAAATGTCACTATCACAACTTTACAGATTTCTAATACTGAAAAATCTTCACAACTTACATATCCTAACATAAGTATTTGCCTTAAAGTGTACTTATGTAATAAAATACACTTCACAGTTTGTTGATGATAAAACCAACAACAAACTGTGAAGCTGAAAGATAATTTTCCACACTATCAAGAATCAAAAATTATTTGAGATCTACAATTTCTCGGAAGAGATTAGTTCATCTAGCTGTTTTAGTAATCAAAAAAGACTTGACTATGAACATTTATTTTCATGATATTATTAATGATTCTTCTAATATCAAAGAAAGACGTAAGCAGTTTTAATGTACAGTTTCACTTGTTTTAGAAATTTCACATGTGCAAGTTAGTATTTTAGGTACTAAAATTATACTTGAAAATTGTTGTTATCCGTTAATACCTTTTACACAATGTTTTGAAAGGTCAATTTTCACCTTGTAATTACAATAGTAAGTATAAAAAGTTAACGTAGTAAGTACAAGTATATAGTAGGATTATCGGCATATAACTTGTCTATATTGCTTTAAAATTTTGAAAGAAAATTATAACAAATTTTTATGATTTATGAAGGTGATTTAGTAGGATAATTGGAAAAGTGTTGGTTAAAAATTGGATCCAGGAGGAGGATAGCCAAGAGGTAGGGGATGTAAGGGTGGCAATTTTGCCTGGGCCCATGGGCACAAGACATGTAAATCCAGCTCTGGATATACCTATTATAGATGATTACACACTAACAAAGTTAACAGAATAATTGTTATCTTTTTTTTAATAAGGGTTAGCCCATATACTTAAATTATCCTGGGTTATATTAATTACACTAATTGATATGAATTATATTAAAATTCATTAATAAAAGAAAGAGAAAGTTAACTGGATTTTTCAATAACATTTTTTATACTTTTTGCAATTAAAACATAAAATTAAATAATAATATACATATATATATATATATATATATACATACATATATATATATAAAATAAATAAATTTATAGATTATGATGAAGAGATTGTTACCCAAATAATATATAAGAAAATTAAAACAAATAACCCATTGATGCTAAATAATAGAATATACGACTAATTGATTACTTTTACTACAAATATATAATATGATATACAACATAAAAAGCAAAATTGACATAAATGCTCTTTGATAATAAAATATAATAATAAAAAACATCTGAACACAAAATATTTTATTATTATTATTATTATTATTATATTTTATAAGCAAACACTTGTGAACAATAATAATAATATAATTAATTTTATATACAACTGGAAAAATACACAAGTTAAAATATTCTACTAACACATATATAGATATATAATTATTTACTCTAATAAGAAAAAACCTATAAATACAATATTATTATTTAAAAAAACCTTTTATGCAATCAAACTGAAGGATAAAAGACATATTTAGATGTTTCTTTTTATTATTATTTATTTTTTTACATAAAATTCATTGTAATTGACAAGGAAAAAATAATTGACACCTTTGTTAATCCAGTATAAATTGGTATATCGTAATGTGTTTTATTTTATAAAAAAAGAATCTACAAGATTTTAAAAATAACTTTACTAATAAAAAAAAAATATTGGCATAAAATTATTTATGTAAATATTTTTATTAACGTTATATGTCTGTTGATAATGCAAAAGTAAACAAGTTTTAAGGTTGTTCATTCAACAATAAAGTTTAAAAGAGAATACAAAAATTTATGTTGCAGTATGACTACTTTTTGTTTTTGACTTCAAATAGAAAAAAACTTGCACAGTTACAAAGTTAATCACAATTAAAATTAATAAAATTACCAGTGAAATAGTATAAAATCTTAATTTTACACTAAAGAATCCCTAACTGACTGTAAATTGAATCTGTAATTACTTGTAATTTTGCAAGTAATAAATTCTAGTCAATGATGTTCACATTATAGAACATGCTTCAAAAGGTTGATGCCACAACTTCATACTTTAACAGGGATATTATCATATTGTACTCGAATCGTATGGTACTACAGCAGTCCCAGACAAAACCATAAACCATTCCGATCAGCTGAAATATTCCTTCAATAAACAGATCTTTCCTCTTTCACTACCTCTAATTTAACTTACAGCTGATTCCCATTTCATTTGTAAGGTATCAAAGGAATCTAACCACATATTACACTATACTTGAGAATTAATTTGAAAAGATTAACACTTAGTGTAGTTGCCAACTCGTACATCCCAGGAATAAATGTATAATTCCATAAAACAAGAAGTACTAATATTATCTTTGTTTATTATCATAAATCAAAATTTTTAAATTACATTATAGTCACATTTATTAAAACAAATCATTATCACAGGTGTACTTAGTTACACGAGAGAAATATCCTATATTTACTTCATCCTTTTTAACTGCCTAACTATGACTGATGACATTTTCATATTCCAGTGGAAGCTGATTTGAGTTGCTATCTATCTATCTTAACTTTTGTTGGTTGTTCTGAGAGTAAATTTATTTGATTTATTAAATTATACTACATTTTATTTTATTATGAAATGAATTGAATCGACCAATTAATGGATCTATTTATCAAATTACGTAAACTGTAAATCTATGACTACATACAATATCTAATGACTACTTGTTACTTGTAGCTTGTTTTATTTGTTTTTTCAAAGTGACACAAGACAATGAAATAGAGAATACAAATTATAAGAAATTAAATAAAGAATACAGCATACAAATTAGATTTGTATGCTGAATTATTAGGCATTCCAAAAGTGATTTTCTGAATGAAATAAGTGAATTTCAATGAAACTGGAAATGGTGAAAATTATAATCGATACCACTCCTGAAAATTGATAAAACTAATGGGTTTTTTGGTCATATTGCAAAACAAAAAAAGTAGGTAAACGTAAAGCTAAAATGGAAAAGTCTGAATAGTACGAACAGGCTTTTTTAATTAAGATCACACTTGAGAGATTAATTAATAAAATCCTATAATGGTTTAAAAATCATATTGTGTAAACAACATTCTATAACATTTTTTAATTCTTGAACATATTTAATAATGAAAAATACTTGACAGCAGTAGTTAAGATAGTTTTTGTTTGTATATCAGTTAGTCATCTGTAATATGATATTGAATAAATAATTAAAAATTTCAAGTTTATGATTTATTTGCGATAACAAGAATACACCACAAAATTATGAACATGTATATGACACAAAGTATTTATACAAATTTATTACAGGTGGCAGACACATTCTCATTTTATAGACAACATTGATACATTTCTGTAGAAGTGTTTCCAAAATAATCAGTGCCTAATCGGATGGCAGTGAACATTTACCAATTACTAATCTGTGTATTACAAACTATAAAGATTGACGGTCATTAAAAAAGATTCTCAAGTACAGGTATATCTTCACCACAACGCTGGTATTATCTGGTGGCTATCAAATGTTTAGCAACCAGTAGGATAGTTGCTTCGTTGGTAAGGTAGCTCTAGTCAAAGGTTTGCCCACATTTCCTAATCTAGGAGTCATACAAAGATCCAACATGAGGCCAAGAAGCCTATTGAATATCGATTAAGGATGTTTAAATATCTTTTAAACTAACTCAATCCAATCAGAACACATAGTGTTGAAACTTGAATCAAGAACTTTATTCTGTTTTTTTGGTTTCAGTGATTCTTAGGCATTCGTCCCTGAGAATAAACAACCTTAAAAAATTACTCAGATATTTATAAAATAATAAATTAATGTTCTCTAAAGCATAAAAGTTTTGTTTATTTTAATTTAAACTAAACTACTACTACAACCACACGAAGCAGCAGATTGTCATTTATATTCAAGAAAAAAAATGTTTTAATGAAATCTCTTCTATAGTGTACAAATTAGCAAGAAAAAAACAAAAAAATGAATAAGTAAATTATAAGAAAATAAATTCATACTAAGAAGTGAACCAACTAAATAAATATTTAAAACAAACCAAACAAGTAGAAACTACTAACAGTTAAGTAAGTTAATTGTTGCAAAAACTACTAGCAAAAATAAAAACTAAGAAGAAATCACTTGCATAAAAAAATGTTATTTTAAAAATGTTATGGATATTTTAATAATAAATAATTTACTGAGTACAATAATATACTATGCTATAAATGACAGTTCAGAAAAAAAGCTGCCTATTGCTATAAAAACATGACCTAGATACTTTTAAAAAGCAATGCTAAAATTCAATCAAACATTAATGAAGTATCTATTAATTTTATTAACATATAAGAAAACTCAAAAATTCTCATTTAACATAAGTTTAGTCACCTGAGAGTCAATTACATATATATATACACAAACAAAAATATGGCTGGTATATGCTTAAACTATACAAAATTCTAATTTAATTTTTATTCATTTAAAATGTTCATCAGTTTTTTTGTAAGAAAATATGCTGAAACACTTTTGGTGAATAATAAATCTTTAGTTTCTATAAAAACAAAAATGGAAAGTGAAGCAGTTCATCAGTGGATCAGAATTGCATCAGACATGATATAAAAAGATCATTCTGAAATTAACAAATGTTAGGCCAAAGTAATTGAACACTTATTATCCAGTGCTCAATAAATGTGATTCATCACCAGTGCAGTGACAAAGTAGCTACTTCCTGACACGTTATAATGTCTGCATTGTTCATTCACAAATTGCTACAAAATTTAAAAGTAAACATGCAGAATTAATTAAAATCTCATTGATTTGACACATCACAACAAAATCAATGTTTAACAGCAATGTACAATCGAACACTTCAGTAATTTATGGAGGTATTATGGAAAATTAAATGTAAAACCAATGTACATGACGAAGGAAGCAAGATATAGATCTTACACTACGGGCAGATTAAAAATAAAGTTATTTAACTGATCAAGTATCAATATTTTATGATTAGCAAAATGTATAGAAAATGAACTATAATTTACAGAAATTTCTAATCCACTTTTATATTAAAATATGAGTTAACATTTGAGCTTACACAAAATCTGTACAAGTTGACGAAATACAGAGTACAGATGAAAAAAGAATTTTACAATACAGCCTCATTAACAGAATGGTAATCCGTTACAAAGAACCTGTTTTTTATTATTTCATAAAATATACTTTAGCATGATGATAGGAATGGGAATAGACACACAAATTTGCCAAATATTGAAAATATAAAGCACGGTTGAGATATCAACCAAAGAACTTTCAAATGAAAGGCAAAAACAATGCAGTATACTGTACAGGTGGTTTCTAATTCGTTTATTAAGTACTCTGAAATCAAAATTCTTTCCAAAGAAAGTGTGTTCTGAGCACAACCATGCAATCTGATATAATATCTCAATGGGCCAAGGGTAAAATTAATCTAGAAAGGATGAATTATATTAATTCCCTGCAGACTAATATCAAGTTACTTGTGAACATTTTTGTAAATATTTAAGTTTCAAATTCAGCTTTAAAATCCCTATTAATAATCTGGTTTTGTTTCATAGCAATAGGCTGTAAAAACATTAACAATTTATAATTCAAAATTATTAAAATTGTTATAAATTTTTATTTGAATGATTTAGCAGCTTTTAAAAAATTAGCAAATATTTTTCCAAGTACTGACAATAAAATAGCAAAAGGTCTGATCACTAAATATGACAGTTAAAATTCATAAATAATGTATCAAATTTTACAATTTACTTGAGTTCCCCATCATATTCTAAAAAATTAATGAAATCCTTCTTTTACTGTAATATGAACTTCCTTAAAAAAATTTATTTAAAAAGGTTATTAGTAATACTGAGTCATGATGATAGATCTTACTGATGACAGTATTAAATATGAAACTCATAAATGTATTGTAATATTGATTGATTACAAATATTCTTTTTTTCGATCTGGTTAAAATTTGTATAAAATTACCAAGATTCTTTTTTAAATGTTACTTGTACTCTTGACACCGTGGGTGTTTAGGAAAATCAAATGATGAATCCTTTTTTATCATAAACTGTACATTATCATGTTAATTTAGATACAAAGATCCAAATTGGAATTTACCACCTCACACATTTAAATTTAATATCTATAAAATTTTAAATGTCAAAACTGAAGTAAAATGTATAAAAGAAAATTATTGGTTTTTATATAACTGAAATATGAACAGAACCTTTTTATAATAATTAATTTTAATTTAGTAATATATCTATATTGTCCAGCTATTTAAAACACTTCTATCCTAATTATCAGATTAACATGACTGAGTTATACTGATAAAACTGTATTATCAATCTCTAATACAATTTCTTAACCACAATAAAAATAAGAAAAATTTTTAATAAAAATGATTAAAGGATTTTTATAATAGTAACCATCCTACAGTTTGTTTACAATCACCTTTTCAGCCCTAATTAAAATCAAATAAGAATAGATTATCAAGAATAGCATAAATTACATTACATAAGCAATAAGTACTAACGTAATTAAAACTGTTTGTATAGCTACAGAATCCAATAAATCTTAGATCCTTAGAGGAAAATTATATTCAGAATCTCTGCTAATGGTAAACAAGGGGGTGATAAGGACTATAGTATGTTCAAAATTGTCAGTTATGAACTGTAACTGGTTTAAGCTAAAACTGAATCTGTATACTAAGATTATAAAATCAACTCTGTAACAATATATAATTTTATAATAATAGCGTTGTAATCAAAGTCTAATTTTAGAAAATTACAGGGAGGAAAAATAACTAGAAGATTAAAGAATATCCATCAAACTGTTGTGGCAACTTATATTTGTTTTCTTTAAGAAAGATGTGGTAGAAGAAATACGGGTCGTTCATAAAATTAAACTTCTAGAGATTACCTTTAATAAAGATAAAGCAGTTGCTGATCTTACAACATTATATTACAAAGAGAAAAAAATCATGTGAAAAAACACTTTCAATAACTTTTATGCAGATATGACCTTTAATTTCTGAAAAATAACAAAAACATATGTACCATAAAATCATAAAACAATACTAAGGAATTTAATAAAATATTTAAGAATTAACATTTTTAATACAAAATTTGTTATGTACTGCACAAGATCAAGTTCTGTAACCCAGGCTGTTGATGATTAGGGAGCAACCTTTCCATTGCTCTAAAGCTTGACAATATTTCTGGGAAACATAATAACTGGGATTCCAATTTGGAAAACATAAGGGCAAATCACATTAATTTATTAAATGCAATCAAACCAGTATACCAAAGATTTTAAATGAAATGACAGACATTAATTATAATTCTGATATAACACAAGAGAATGGTCTTTTATAATGTACATAGTAGCTGATAGCTTTCAAATACATAGAGCTTGGACTCGTGTGATAATATAACTAAGTACTGTTATACTTAAACAGATATATTTGTGCATTTTTAAATCAAAATACTGAAATCAATTTTTCTTGAACTAATAATTGAATATGTATAACTTTTACAAAAGACAGAGACTACTAGTGCAGTCTCTATTGAGAAACTCTACACTTAATTTAGAAATGAACAATTATCTGTTTGTCCAATTATGAGATAAGTCAATTGTCTATCAATCCTTATTATCAATGTTATATCCAATTTTCATGACACTTTTTCAAAAAGGTGTCTTAAACTTCACTAAATTTAATCAGAGAAATTAAAAAAGATACCTTCTTTCAAAACAAAGCATTACCTGGGTGAAGTGAAAATAACATTAAAAGATTCATTTAACTAGAAGTGATGGAAATATATTGAGAATTTTGTTTTACAAATATGTAAAAGGGACATAATGGAAAAAAAATTACAATAAATAATAAATAGAATAGACGGATGGAGTTCCATGATATTTTTTTTGCAAATACAGATATGAAAAGATTTCTAGTGTCATCAACAATCAGCCGCCAAGTTGAAAGTAAAAAAATCAATGAGTTTTTACATAAAATTTAGATCATGATTAAACAGTTTGTAGATTAATGTATCTTGAGTATGGATTACAACGTTCCATGACAATTAACCTATTTTTGTTTTTATAAGCCCCTTTTCTCTTATTTTTCACATTAAGTGTGAGGGATTTGACAAAATTTTAAAGACTAGGTGCTCTTCCTGATCTTCAAGAGTGAATGTGGTATAAGAATTTGTGGCATAAGAAAAATGCCACACCTGATCAGTGTACAAACTTAAAGTCTTCAAATTAAAGTCAAAGACACTACCTCTCTACCAGAGATTGGCAATATTCTAATAAATAATTTTAAAAATTATACAATATTTACTTACAATAACTTTATAATTAAATGCTGGATTAATTTAACAAGGTACAAGCAGAGAACAAAGAAAGAAAAAGAGAAAGAAACAATGAGAGGGAGAACATGTTATTGAAGAAAAATAAAATAGCTTTTTCTACATTATAAAAAGGGCTGAAAAGGTATACACATAAATACATCTGTAATATCTTACAAAACTACACAATAACATTAAAAAACTAAAATGGACAGAAAATTAAGATTAACATACCCAAGTATAAATAAAATGAGCATCTGACTAGTAGATGTAAGAGACTAAACAATAATTGGTTAATTTAGTTATGTTTCAGACTAGGTTCAGGTTTTAAGAGAATGACAATCTTATACAAAAACCGGATTAATTACTTCAATTATTCTTAAAAATGTGTTATTCATAATTAATTAACTATTTGTTATATATATATATATCAAAGACAGAGGTATAAAAAGTTTACCACCAAGAGTACAGAATTCAATAATGCTTCTTACCTTATGCTTATTATATAGTGCTTTCAAGGCACTATTAATGACACATAATAAAACATATTCTTTTTTAAAAATCACATATTAAAAATTTTTAACTTAAAATTGTAAACAAATAAAAATATGCAGTCATAAAAAATTAAAAATATGTGGCTAGCCACATATAAAAAAAATTTAATCTTTTTAACTTTTATGTTTATATATTTCTTATATGTTTACAATTTTAAGTTTTAAATTTTTAACGTGTGATTTTTAAAAAAGAATTATTTTATTAACTGATGATGAGGGAAACCCTCAAAAGCACTTTTATATAATAGCAAGCATAAGGTAAGAAGCATTATTGAATTCTGTACTCTTGGTAGTAAACTTTTTATACTTTTGTCTTTTGACATAATTAGTACAGAGAGGAATATGGACAAACACAATAACAAAAAAGAATTGATTTTTCTAAGTTAATATATATATCATATCATACAGCTATATTTTGCATATAATTTAAAAATAACTATTCTGTTACATTGATTATAAGTGAAATAAGGATAAGGATGTTCCAAAGGATAAGAAACATCTGAAACTTTTAACAGCGAGAAAATTAAGATACTTTACTAACAAATAACATTTTTCCAGCATTGAAAAAAAAATACAGTATAAAGAAAAAATACTGAATATAAGCTAACATAATTCGTAAACAAAACACTATCATTAAGAATAATAATAAAAATAAATAAGGACTTGAACATCTCAAATATATTTTTATAAAAATTCAAATTTATTAAACTTTTGAATTCCCTTTTTAAATTGTCTTTTCAGGTGATTTAACAATAATGAACAATGAAGATATTACAGCAATTATGTTATCTATAGACATTTTATCTATTTACAGTTATTTATTGGTTGATGTTTCCAAGAAAAGCATTCTTTTTTATAAAAAGAAAAAATATATATATATATACAGATGATAGTGATAAGTTTAAGAATCGCTGTTAAAGAGATCAAGCTTTATAACAGTGAAACATTCATTAAGATAAAACCAAAATAACGATACAATAGTCAAATATATTCCAGAAAAGGACGGGTGAAGTAATAGCAGGAAATTATGGAGGGAATCAAAAACAATCTACAGTCCTAATAAAACGTTTTGACTAGCTGTTTAAGAAGGGAAGTTATGGATCCGTAACTTATTAAAATCTGATTTATTATTACATAATAAATTAGTTTACTTAATAATTAATCTATAACTAATTAAAAAGTTAAAAATTTCTTCAACTTTTTGTTGAACTGCCTGGTGTCTGTGATGATGATGATGCTGATACCGATGTGGAAGAACAAGTAGCACTAATAGCCACATGAGATTTATTCTGGGATTTTTTCTGACTTTTTGCTTCAATGCGTGTTTTAATCTTCTCAATCATCTCATCCAATTCATCCTAAACAAATTTTTAAGAATTTCTACATAAAATGAAAATCAGGAATAAAAAAGAAGGAAAACCATTCCTTAACGAAAAAACTAATTTATATATATATATATATATATATATATATATATATGTTAGAGAATAATCTACAGTAAAGCATGCTAGCAGTAGAATATTATTATAATTTTTTAATTAGTAAAGACAAAAAATTGCTGCTTTTAATTTTTTTTATATATGCTCCATTAGTGGTTTAATAACCATTACTACTTAATCATATAATTATATGTTAAATCATTAAATTCAAAATGTGGAAAAGAAACACTTTCCTTATCATTGCATAAAACTGATTATCTACTGTTAATCAGTATTGCAAATGGTTGAAGAGATAAGAACTCATTAGCCATAATCATTATTTGATGGTTTGATTTAAAAATAAGTTAGCAAATGAGTTTCAATCCAGAGAATATAATTTTTCGGTGAGTAATAATCCAGAATACAACTCATACTGAAATTGATGTTGACAGAAACCTAAAAATAAATGGCATACTCATCAGCTAACAACCTCAGATAATGAATAGACTGAAAAAGCTGAAGCACTTACTCAAGAAAATCTACAAATTATTGTAATGAAATTCTATGAAAAAATTGAAATAAGTGTTAAAAGTGTAGAAACAATATAAGATATCATCTCAAATTAATAAAGCAAATGGATAATTATATTCCTTGCTTCTGGCCTTAAAATAAGAAAATAAGTAGTTGATGCCACACTATTTTTGCAGAAATATTAAAAGCATAGAGACAAGATTTTAGTTTCTATAATGAAACATGTGTGTAATACTTCACCTTCAGAGACAAAACAAGTACTTGTTGCAGAAGCAACAAAAACATGAAATAAGTGATATTTCAAGCTTATCGCTAACACACAATGCAAGAACCATACTTTCACCTGTAAAAATAATAGCAAACTTCTTTTGAAATTTGATCATCAATCTACGGGACTTTCTTGATTAAAAAACTTAAAATGAAATGAAACCTACGACATACAGTTACAGAAATCCATATAGATCAGTTAAGCATCATCAGACTGTATCTGTTTGGGATCACTTATGGTATTTTTTGTAGAAAGAAATTTGAGTTAAAGGTCAGACGCTGTAAAAGGATGGGTCAATATGCAATCAAAAGGCTCCATATCCTCTGATTTGTTCATTAAATCATCAAAAGCGTGTCAGATTAGTGTTTTATTACATTTATCTTAAAATAGTACTTCCACAACTGTCAACTGTGTCATTTGCCAAACCATTATCAAAACTATTACACATAAAGTTTTAATTAAAATTAAACTGTTATATGTAATCAGACTTTGGATCTGCCTTGACAGCAAGGAACATTATTAATATATAACAATATGAGTAATTGGTATCTTAATTTTGATTTATGAGTAATTAATTTGTTTGTTGACAATGTAATATTATGATTATGATAAATGTATGGTAAAGTAAGTGTATTGATACACACTATTGTGAGCGTAAAGAGATTCTAAGTGTAAATAGAAAACTATTCAAACACACTCATTAAATAAACTGAAAAAGTCATATACATCATTCATTACGTAAAACAAGATATTTTAAATAATGGAAAAGGACAATTAATTCTTTTAAAGTAAAAACGTGGTAAAATTATGTTTACCATCTTTTATGCTCTAAAGTTATGCAGAATTTTTGTTAAATATTTATAAAATCAAAAACAAATAATATTTATAAAACACAAAACATTTGTTAGCATTTATCTATTTTACAAATTCTTATGATACTTACCATATCATAAGTATAAAGTAATCTACAGTATTTTAGATGTGCAGGCTTTGAAGATAAGAGGTTAATAGCATGAGTGAGACAATAAACTGCTTCTTCATGACTGTTCGTAACCTACAGATATAAAGAATAAATTAAAGTTTATTATAGTGCATTAAATTATAAACATTGTAAATTAAATTAAAATAGTACTTTGGATATAATAATAGATGTTTTAATACCAATTACCTTAAAAAATATACAAGAGGAAAAATGAATCACTTTTAACCTGAAGTTTCTATAATACGTTGTACATTGCAGGGAATAGCTTTTAAAAACTGATGAAGTGAACTAAGAATTAAATCCTACAAAGCCACATTCAATAAACTGATTCCTGCACAAAAACCAACTTTAAACAATGCCAGAAAAATTTTCACTATACGCTATCAGCATTTATCAATAACTCATGACTACTGCAACCATTTAAAATGCTCTTCATTAAGCTGATCGGGTTCTCTGACAAACAAGGTCAAAGTCATAATTTTGTAAGAACTTCATCAACCCACTATTGATAATGATAGGACAGTTCTATATTTGTTGAAGTTTGAAACCCAGAAATTCTTTCCATAATGCATTTCACTCACATTGTCTTATCAATCATCTTTATAAATTATACTTTTTACTGTTCTCTAAAATATTTAACATTATTCTAATAGAAGTTTTAGTTTCCCATTTGGTTTCCAGAACTTTTAGCGACCTGATTTTTTTTTGTCTATTTCTACTTACACTAGATCTGCCTGCACCTACAGACATTTAATTAATCTGATAAAATTAGTGTGATACCAGTTTCAAATATGAATCCATAATAAGTCAAATTAATTGTAACCAAATGGAAATAAAGTACCTTGCATAACAATCAAATAGAATATCTTAACAAGACAATCAGCACAAAAATGAAAATCAGAAATTTTCACTCACTAACTTTCTGAAACATTTGTTTCATTAACATTTTTGTGAAATTCTGTTTTAAAATAATAATCACATCCTTGATACTTGTTTCTGTTATTCTGTGTGATACATAAACTCCAATAGTTATGTACCAGCTTAATGATACTACACATTCAATAACTGGTTTATGCCTGTTCATTACAAATTCTAGTAATAATATGAATCACCACATAAAAAAATGAAAGAAAATAATTTGAAAATATTGTTGGCTACCATTAGAAGTCAGAACCAAAACAACCAAGATGTATAATCTTATGTAGAATGTTCTGCAATGTAAATGCATTATTTTATTATGCTGTTATAATTAAAAGTTAAATTAAATTGCAAATTGCACGTAAAAGTGCACACACAAACACAAATATATAGTAGTAAAACAGAACTTAAGAGACAACAGAACTTAAACACAACTGAAGAGATATCTTGATCCTCAGACCATCTCCAGTGTTAATTTTTAAATTACAACTACTATTGATTTTCAGTTTTTTATTAATATAGGAATAACAATGTTATTTTATGTCTTACGTAATGTTTTACATCTTTTACAATAAAAGATAAACTTAAATATAACAATGTTTTTCTTTCGATTCTTCTGTATCATCCAATTATACAAACAGGAGTCTCATAAGAAAGACAAGCTTCAGGAATGCAGTCAAAATTACACCTATGTGTACTGCATAATTACTTAATTTTTTTAGTTCCTTTTTCATAAAAGTTGATATTTTAAAACAATTATTTTATCATTTACATAATTTTCTATATGCAGAATTTATTTACCTTTTCAAATTTAATGAGTTTCAAATTTTAATAACTTTTCTCAACTCAAAACTTAAAAAGAGGGTTCTAGGTTTTAGTATACACATTATACATTTTAGCTTTTTCAAATTAAATTACGCTAACAAAAAATTTGTCCCATAATTGGCATTCACAGAAATATATACTAGAGTATTAATATATATTTTAATTGAAATTTGAGAAAAATCACTTATCAATCTTAAATGGAAAACATAATTCTTATAAATGTACCATTGTATAAAAACTTTTCTTTACTTTCATATTTAGAATGCATTCCTGAAGTATACAAATTTCCTCATAGGTCATCTGTATATAAAACTTGATTCTTGGCATGATTGGTGCATTAACATAATTATAGATACACAGCAAAGTGTATATCACTAATATTTTAAAGGAAACAAATTAAAGGTGGAGTAAAACTCCAAAAAGGCATTTTCCAGGAATATAAAAAGAAGATACAGGAAATAGGTGAGAACACACTTATGTATGCCATTTAGGCAGGACTCATGAAATATTTAATTAATAATGCATATTATACAAGCATCTAAGTAATAAATTTTTATCTTACTAAAGACAAGAAAAGATTAGCACGGCATATTTCACATTCATAATCACTATCATCATCATGTGCTATTCTTGATTTCCTACGTTTATTTAATGGTAAACGCTCACTAATTGTAAGCCCCAGTTTTTCCAACTCACTTCGATGAACAATCTCATTTTCTTTAATACTCTGTACCATAGGCACTACCTGAAATAATAATATTAATATATAAATAACTTTCAACAGTAATAATATTAGTTTACAGTTTTATTACTCTCATTAAGGTATACAAATTATTTTCATCACAATTATATTTTTAAAATATGCATACTAAATCATTCGATTTATTATCAAGCAATATTCCTATCTCAAGTATCATAAATTATTATATACAAAAAAAAGAAGAGATAAATGAATTCAATTCGTTATGAGAAAAACAAATTACCCAAGTGAAAACAGGATGAGTTTTAAATTCATGGTATGAATTTAAAACTCATCCTTAATTTAAACCTTAAATTTACTCAACCTTAATTTAAAAGCTCAGTTTTTTTTTATACAAATTTAATACATTGATAAATAAATTATATACTTCAAGCTGACCTAACCAGCCAAACATCTAATTTAATATCATAATTTCCACTCTTTGTTTTAAACTGATTCTTTGTTTTTTTAACTATTAAAGTTAATAGATATACCATTAAAAATTCAATGATATATCATAAGTAGTACTTATTTTCATTAGTTCCAGAGTTATAGCCAAATAAAATTTTAATTAATGAAATATTTTGATCTTACAAGAGGAAGGCACATCGGTTTAAATCAGACTTCATCTCCTTTTTTTGTTTTTAATTTAAATATACTGATTTATAATTTATTAACCTCTGATTATAAAAAAAAATTATAATAAATAATAATTCAATAATAAATTTCTGAACATAGTTCCGCTGGTATGTTCTAATAAAATAATTAAAAGAAATTAATAAGCGATATATCCACTTTATCAGCAAATAAGTCCTCGAGATCTTTCAGTTTTTCAAACCACCATCAGAAGTTAAAATATGTATACAGTCATGACTGATTGTATGTTAAAACAGTATACTCTCTTTGAGAATAATCACTCTTCGAGTATACTGTTAACATGCAAATAGTCATGACTGTATATGTATTTTAACTTTTGACTTAACTATAATTTTTTAACTCCTGATGATGGTTTAAAGAAACTGAAAGATTTTGGGGACTTAACACTTACTTTCTGGTAAGGTGGATATGTCACTTATTAATTACTTTTAATTATTTTATGAATTCAATAATAACAATAAAAAAAAAATATGAAAAATTATCAGAAGTTATTAATGAAATAAAATTTTATGTACTTAAAAATGTGTATATATAATTTAATAGGCATACAAGGAAGTCATATGGTGTCCACATAAGATTTTTTAAAATTAAATTTGGTTGTAAAATCAAAATTTCCACACTTATTTTCTTACATACTAATACAGAGAACAATAAATTTTTAATTAATCATTATTGATAATATATAATTGATAAAAATCTTTAAAAATGCAACTATAAACAAAAGTCTCAGTCAGTTGTTACTGACTGAACTAATGACATAATTTAATAAACTAAAGATCTAATTACATAGCATTGCCTCAATAAATTTTCAAATAAATACTATCTCAGTGGTTTTCAATTAAAGTTTTTTTAAATTCCTTTCTAATAAAATTTTACAAATTAGCACTGGCTGTAATGCATTCATCCAATTATAAAAAAAACAACTATTTGTTACGTGTAACTTAATTCACTTAAATGTGTATTAATTTTCTATATTTAGTGATGTTGAACAATCTTGTCTAGATTGTACCCAGAAACCTGGATGGAAACCATGTTTTATTTTATTAATTCCTTAAATAGTTACAAAGTATTTGATAATCTTATTTTTTTTAGAGATGTTCTCTTTTTTCAGAACTAATTCATTAGTCTCTTGCTTTGTCCTGGAGAGAACTTCAGAGAAGCACTTCTTGACAGAAAAATCAGAAATTAATTTTCCTTTATTAGTCATTTTAGAGAAAATTTTACAATGCAAAATTTCATTCTTTGAAACAAAAAGATCATAAATAATCAGTAAAACTTTTCATTAAGTCCAACATCAGCCAAGACATGACTCCTGACCACCTTACTTCCTCACTTGTTTCAGAACCTGTCACCAAACTATAGCAGCATCAATATCACTATATATAGAAATTAGCATAATTTAAAGCTCTTTGATTTAGCCTATCTTGAATTAAATCAAATAAAAATTTTGCACACATGCAAGCAAATAAGTAGAATTTAACTTCCCTTTATTTTATTTCTCAAGAATAAAAAAGGATAAGGAATATTTTAACATAATTATGATACTTTCTTCTATCATACTATAATTGCCAGGAAAGAAAAAATAATTCAATAAGGAATCAGCTGATATATCAAGTGACTAATAGTACAGTACGAGAAAACTTCTGAGTAAAAGTTTTTATTGTTTTGGTTTTGGAACAAATTTATCATTAGAATTACAAACAGCTTATTAAATTACATTAATTTAAATAACCACATATTAATATTTATATCACTATGATTTTTCTTCAAGAGTATTTTGTACTATTCTAGTGCTCTTAGATGGATGTCAAAACATTTATATATTTCATGACATATAAGATTACTAGTGCAGTTGAACATACAAATAATTTTTACAGTGAATATATGTCGTTAAAATAAAATAGCTCTCTAACAGCCATCATGTATATTTTACTTTAATGACATGTATTGTTAAACAGAAAACCTCCAGGAGGGAACTGTAAGTGATTTTCCTACATGGTTATTTTAATTATCTTATAATGTAACACGTCAATAGTTGAATATTTAAATCAATTTACTGAATTCAGATTAGATAAAATAATTTTTACAAATAACTATTAATGTTACCAATCTATTGATACATACATTCACCAACCATGTTAGAAATTCAATGAAAAACAAAATAACAATTTAAAAAAATTAATTTAGGTGAACAATAACATGTTCAGAAAAATTCAGAAATTTACTTTTTCTATACCTTTTTACAGTGTACATACTTAATATACAAACGCACATGCATACTGAAATTTAAAAATTACCTGTAACAGTACATCAACATGAGATCTTGTATCATTAGCAATGCTGAACAATAATCTCTCTAATGAGAACATTGAAGGTTCACTACTGTCACTGATGTCCTATAAATAAGAAAAAAATAAATGATATTTAAATTTCATTAATAAAAAAAAAAATTCGTTACTAGGTATAATTAACTTTTTCAGTACTACTATTTCAAAAAATGTAATGCATACAAATACACATATTAAGTTATAGGTGTGTGGACTATTTTTTTCTTCTGATAATGATTGATTCATCTTTTTTTTAGATGACTGCCCAAAAAGGAGCGAGCGTATTGTATTCAGGGTGTATGTATATACGAGGTGCGACAATAAAGTAATGAGACTGATGTGAAAAAAAATGTTGCTTACCGTTTTAGTCATGTTTAGTGTTGTCTCCTTCAAAGTATTTCCCCTCTGATTGCACACACTTATTCTAGCGCTTCTGCCATTGATTGTAACATTTCTGGAACTCATCTTCTGTAATATCCTCCAAGACCCTCGTCACAGCTTTTTGGACATCTTGTGTTGTTTGAAAATGGTGTCCCTTGACTGCCATTTTGACTCTTGGAAATAGAAAAAAGTCGCACGGTACGATATCTGGTGGCTGTGGTAGTACTGAAATTTGTTTTGAGGTTAAAAATTGCTGTACTGACAGAGCAGTAAGGGATGGTGCATTATCATGATGGAGAATCCAATTAGCAGCAGTGTTGGCACGGACACAAAGAACTTGTTTACGAAGTCTTTCTAAAATTTCTTTGTAGAAATATTGGTTAACTGTTTGTCCAGGAAGCACCCACTCTTTATGAACAATTCCCTTGGAATCGAAGAAGCACACAAGCGTGCATTTCATTTTTGACTTTGACATGCAAGCTTTTTTTGGTCTGGGTGATCCCTTTGAGCACCATTGCGAACTTAGGCGTTTTGTCTCTGGATCGTATTGAAAAAACCAACCTTCATCACCAGTGATAACTCAACAAATCTGGATTGATTTCCATTTGCTCTAACAGATCGGCTGCCACATTTTTTCGTTTTTCTCGCTGTTGATGTGTGAGATTTTTGGGGTCCATTTTTGCACAAATCTTTCTCATACCAAGATCTTCAATTAATATTAGACGTACCGTTTCTCGATTGATGTTGAGTTCTTCTGCAATCATTTTCACGGATAATCTTCGATCAGATCGTACGATTTCACGCACCCTGGTCAAGTTGACATCTGTCCGTGAGGTTGATGGTCGTCCACTGCAGTCTTCATCTTCAACATTCATTCAGCCTTCACTAAAAATTTTATGCCACCAAAAAACTTGAGCTCTTGACATAACCTCTTCTCCAAAAGCCTTCTGAAGCTTACCATAAAGCTTCAGAATTATCGTCGTGTTTTCACCCAATTTAACGCAAAAAGAAATGGCATACCGCTGCGCAATATTTTGCGGTTTCATTTCTGTGACAAGAGACACAAACACGAGTTCACTTATTACATACAGCACAACTCACGACTGAGCAGTTGCATCAATGTGCCGCTTGGACTAGAAGTAGCTTATAGACCAAGGTCAAAGATGGTGTGCCTTCGCAAGCTGCAGGGTTGCCACATCTTGCAAAGAAAAATCAGTCTCATTACTTTATTGTCGCACCTCGTTTGTTCCACCACAGCAACTTAATGTCTGAACCGATTTAGATGTATAACCCAATGTTGAGATCCTTATATTACTGGAAGTGTCATATATATATTGTATACAAGTCAACTTGATCCAGTCAAGTACAGAATTAAATAAGGTAAAATGACACTTACCTTATTTTTTCATAATGTGTACAATAGTACTTTCATGGCAATCCACATTATCAGTTGTAATTCTTCTTTATAAAATGTTTATTACCAAATTACATATTAAACTCAAAATGATAATTAAAAAATATAATATGTAAAACTTATTATATAAGATTTAAAAATTAAATTAACATTAAAAAGTTAAAACTTTCAAAATTACAATTGAAGGGTTTGGTGGATGAAGGGGTTAAGTA
The DNA here is from genome assembly GCF_047948215.1 of Lycorma delicatula. Lineage (NCBI taxonomy): Eukaryota > Metazoa > Arthropoda > Insecta > Hemiptera > Fulgoridae > Lycorma > Lycorma delicatula. The sequence goes on from NC_134462.1 coordinate 57,445,657, forward strand.
AATTTTTTTGAAAATATGAGGTAATTCAGTGGATGAAGGTCTACCTAAGTGTTATGTGGTAAAGTCACAACAACGTAAAAAAAGCCAGAAACAGTGATATGAAAAAGATGAAGGAGCTATGTAACATTGCTACTCTATGGCCATGGAGGATGGAGTCATGTGCCCATAACTTCTTTCAGTAGGGACTGTGCTTGCAGCTGTTACATAACCCTTTCATCCATACAAGAGCTTATTGTTTGGTAAAGTTGCTTGATTTCATTACCTGTCATTTTTTCAGTTTTATATCAGTTTAACATAAATAATTATCTTTTGTAATGCAATTATGAGTTCTAGAGGAAAAGTGTTACTTAATTTAGCTTTTCAAGGGCTAAATAATGATAAAACTTTAGATATGTTGACAACTAACTCAACAGAAGAAACTAACCTACAAGAAACACAGATTTCACTTAAAACTTCAGTTACTGAAGAAAAAAATAATTATGGTAAGTAATCGTTTTAAAATATATATAATTCATTTTAAGGCAGATAAACTAGATCAAATATTATAAACTTGGAAATATATTAACCTAAAATTTAGGTTTATATGTATCATGTTAATTATGTATGTTAAACTAAGATTTAGGTTATTCGAAAATAAATTTTATGCATTTATTGATATTGAAAATTAAATAAAATTAAACAGTATTTTGAAAATTGTACTTATTATGTATTAAGAATATTTGTCTATTTCATAAAGTATATTAAGAAAAAAATGGGTTATAAAATATAAGAACTAAGATAAGATACAGTACAAAAACTAAAAATGAACTCAATATAAAATAATAGTTTCTTTAAATGAGTTGCACTTCATTTTCATATTTCTACAATGAATTAAAAAAGTTATACTGAGGTTATTAAAGTCTTGCAGTTAGATTTGTTTGCTTGAATATAAACATTTTTACTGTTCGACCAACAAACAAAGGATCGTGCTATACATTTCCTTACCATCATTCCTCCTTATGATACAATCCTTATGATACAATAGACTTCCTAAATTTGAAGAAAAAGTTTATACTACACCTTATAAGTTCAGGCCTACATTTTATGTTTTTTAATCAAAGATTACTTTCCATAAAATGGTTCTAATCTACTTAATTTTTTTTCAGATTGTGAATAGCACAATAACAACAATATTTTTGGAGACGACTCAAGCGATCTGTATGAGCCAGATTATGATAAACTCAGTAACAGTGACTTACACCTAAGCCACAATGATGGATCTAACGACGCATTATTAAATGAGTCTGCTCTTAAAAGAGAAGATCTTCCCTCCAGTCCAAATAAAAAAAAAAACATTTTTTATGAAAACCTCCTGAAAAAGAAATCCTAGTGAATGGAAGAAGAAGAAAACAGCAATTAGATGAAAAGAGAGGGAAAGCTATGTTTCTTATAAAGAAAACATTGCTTCAGAGAAAACCATAAAACTTGGAATCTTATGACACAATAATTGCCACTTAAAGTGTACAGATAATTTTGACAAAGAAAAGCGGAAATCTATTTTGAAATCTTTTTATGAAATAAATTTTAATGCTAAAAATGCATTGTTGTTTAATAATATTGAAAAAGTCCCCATAAAGAGAACCAGAAAAGGTGCTGTTAAACATAAGTCGATGTCATATAAGTACGTGGTCGTATCAGAAGGTAAAGGAATACCTATGTGCAAAACAGCTTTGGTTAACTTATACCAAACAAGCAGGTAAAAGATACAAATTATACAAAACAAGATCAATTCTGGTGCAGCAGCTCCTCCTTCTAACAAGAGGGGTAAGCACAATGTAAGACCACACAAAATTAATGAAGACATTAAGGAGTCTGTCATTGAACATACATCTAAATTTCCAGCAGAGGAGTCACATTATTCCTGAAACTGCAACATACACAAAAAATATCTCTCCCCACTTTTATCTATATCAAAAATGCACAAAGTTTTCATAGAAGAATGAACGTTAAATAAGCTCCCTGAGAAGTTTCGTAACTTGAGACTCAAGTTATTACCGTCATGTTTTTGTTACACACTTCAATTTATCTTTTGGTGAATTTAGATCTGATACATGTAGTACATGTGATGCAGGAAAGGGAGATGAGAAGCATACAGAGAACTACCATGCTGTTTTTGAAGCAACGATATGAAGCAGTGATAGAAATCTGGCTGAGTTGGATAGCAAAGTTGCTTATTTAATGGTTGACTTGCAGCAAACTATGCCTTTACCACGCCTAAACACGTCGAAGGCGTTTTATTTTCGTCAAGCTTGGTTTTATGACTTAGGTATACATATAGCGACTAAAGAGAGTTCTAAGGCCATATTTTATACATAGACCAAGGACAAGGTAAACCGAGGTAGTTCTGAGATTCTAAGCTCATTGCTTACAACCTTTAAATTTGATGAGCAGCTGAAAGGTAAACAGCATATTGGATTTCTTAAGGATAGGCGATTCAGGGTGTTATCACTGCATGTTTAGACACTTAAGACTCTGACTCAAAATGATGTACCCAATTATTTTGATTTTTTTTTCATCACAGGTTAAAATCCTGTCCAAAAATGCATCACCTTCGTTATTGAAACAATTTTTGAGTTTGTGAAATTTCTCGGCTTTGTGATGGGAACCCACCTTGCACAAATCTTACAGAAGTTCAGTTCGTTTTGAATGATGGAATGAGTCGTGCCAACACTTACTTGATATTTTTTCAGGAATTTGTTCAACTCTTACTTCTTGGATAAGTGAATCAATATGAGAATCTAACGCAGAGGTCGTCACTGCTACCGGACGCCCGGAGCAGTGCTCGTCAGTCATGCATTTGCAGCCACTTTTAATCTTTTCCACTCACGTGTAAAAACTCGCATGGTTTACGCAACTACTGCCATATTGTTTATTCATTCGAGAAAATATTTCTGACGGCTGTACACTTTCTGAAAGTAAAATTCAGATCACAGAATGCTGTTCTTCAAAAGTACTTTCTTCGAGTGTACAAGCCATCATAACTAAGACTTTAGAGGTTATATTTACATAAATATTAATGGAAATGCTGACTAACACTCTTTTCAAGGTTGCCAACTAAAACTTACAGAAGTTTCAACAATAGAAAGTTAAGAAGTTTAAGACACTTCATGTCACTGAAATATTGTGGCAAAGAGATACAGAAAATGTAGGTGCAACTGAAAAGAGTAAAAAGAAAAAAATGAAAATATAGTGGATTAAGTTTTTTTTATACTTTAAAAACGAAATAATAGTGGGCTATTCTTTCTAAGAACCTAATTTTTTAATATCTAGATACTAGACATGTTCAATATTTTCACCTATCACTATTATTTATTCTAATTTTTGTCCTTAAATAGTCTTTACCCTCTAGATTTCATTGCATTTGCATAAGATTTAATCTTGATTCTCTTACTGCAGAACTTATGAACCTAGAATTTGTTGTCATTTTTAAAAAGCTTTTTTTTTATTTCTCTTCAGTCTGAATTTTGAGACATTAAAGGTATCCCATGAAACAAATAACTTACTCCATGGAATTGACATAGCTAAGAAAGATAAAACTACTCATTTTGTAGCTTCATTGTCATGAAGTCAACCTACTGTGAACTCTGCTAACTCAATTTATAATATTTTATGTTTTGAGGTAGAAAAACTTAAATATACTTAAAATATAATTACTAAAAAAACTTATTTAAAATAAAAGATATTCTGTTTGAAATACAAGAATAGTAAATGTTAAACAATACTGTAACTTGTAGCACTTTATAATATGGTGCTCAGCTAAAGCAGAAGTTGCATTTAACTTGATAAGAAAATTAATAAACAGAATTTACCTTAAATATCTGTTGTGCAGTACTCAGCCATGAAGGATGTGCAAAATATACGCTTTCAGAAACAAGATACCCAGTACAAATGGATGATGTAAAAGCTTTCGGAAACACAAGGATAAACTGACCAGGCTCTTGGACAGTACGACATATTGATATACCTCTTTTGACGAGTAAATTTGGTGGTATCATAGCAGTATCGGATGCTAACCAAATGGTTTTATCACGACAAAGATTAGGTACCAATTCCATGACCACCTCTCGGAATGCATTACTAGATTCATCTGGTATACTGTACCTAAAAAAATTTAATATCCAGTTAGTGTTTCTTAATTAAATAGGAAAAAATCATTAATAATATAAATGAAAAAATAATTTTATACATTGAATACAAGATTCTTGGACAAAAAGTAATTCACAAGAACTAGATGTTTTTGAGGCATTTAAAAAAAAAATTAATATACTTTAATTTTATTTTCAATTGATAAACTATATGTCAATTGACATAATGAAAAACAATTTAATATAGTTTTTAACATTTTTAAAATTACTTACTTACTTATATTAAGTTGTGAAAAATTGAAAATACAGAAGAAAATTACAAAAAGAACTTTTGAAATTTTTTGATCATACACAAATAAAATAATCGTTTCTGTTATTACTGATGTGGATATGAAGTGATACAGTTGTGGATTACTGATACAGTTGTGAGACCAATAATACTTAACTGCACAACACAAACATGAAGAATTCATGTACATCACAAAAACGTCTGCACATCATGCAATTTCACAGTTGCATATTAATCCATACACATTTTTTTAACCTATTTGATTTTTTTTTTTAAATCTATTAGCAACAAATAAGTAATAATCAAGGAAAGCAGTAAAAAACATACAAATGAGTTTACATTTCATAAATTGCAATAATATTTCCACTGCATTTGTTTAAACTGCCAGAGGGATTGGTTTTTACATATTCATATAACATTTAAAAAAAATTCAAATAACTGATTAACATATTGACCACTGTGATAGTAGAATTTAATAGTAAATGAAATTTAAACCACCAAAAATACAGTAAATAGATAAGTTAAACTTACCACATTAATTCCAAAAAAAGATTTTCAAGGGATCCTACAATTTCAGTTGGTATTTAATTCCATAATTACATTAAAATAAGTTGTTTTTATATTTTATGAATTTTGAAATTGTTGAAACTGTTACTGTTTTATCAATTCTGAAATTTATATAGACAAATATGCAAATTCTGCTGTCTATAACAATTTCACATTGTCCATACATCATATATATATATATATATATATATATATATATATATATATATATATATATGAATTATATATATATATATATATATATATAAATTTATATTTAATAGATCAACCCAAGTACAGAATAACTGAAATTGGATGACATACATTATTTCATTATATAAGCAGAAGCGCTTTTGCAAACTAAATTTGCATCATCAGCTGCATTAACATATTTTGTTAAATTTTTTAACTAATTAGATTTCATTAAAAACTTTTAAATTAAATTTTAATTTACTTTATCATACTTTAAACGCTTATACAAAAATTAAAAAAAAAAACTTTTATTTATTTTAAAAATGTTAAATTATAATCAAAACAAAATATAAAATTGTTTAGAAATTATAAAGATTAATCAATTAAAATTAAGTTAAAAAATTAAAATGTAAAAATTTTACATATGTGAACAATATGACGCCAATATAAACAAATAAATAAAAATAAAAATAAAGACAAATAATAAAATATTAAAATCTTTTAAAGTAAAATCAAAAAGTAAAGTAAATATGCTAGTTGTTTCACTGAATTTACTTTAATAACCAGATTGGAAGATCAATTTCTTAACATTATTATCAAAACAGATAGTGGGACTATCTACCGCAGCCTTTTATAATACATATAATATATATTATATTATATAACATATAATACAGCTAATTATATCATATAAACTTATTTAGCCACTCTTCAAAGTAAAGAATTAAAGAACACCCTTATACTACTTTTTTTCCGTTAAAGCGCTTTCAGGCCTAAACCCACCTTCAGTAATTTTTAAAAAAATTTTATTTTTTACATTTATACATTAGAATACATATGATGCATTAAAATTTTTAGAACAAATATTTTTCAGTGAATAATTTTTTTTTAAATTTAAAATGTTATAATATTGAAGATTTCCTTTAACATGTTGTCAATATGTTAATATGGTACTGTACTGATTATCTGATTTATTTAAAACTTCTTATTAATGTATTACCAACTTAAATAATATTTATAAGAATGTCCCCATCAAATTCTGTTTGCAGATTCATTAGGTTGAATTTACGTTTATATAAATTCTTTCTAAAATTTCTAATTTTTTATTATTACTTTTGTGTTCAATGTTTTACTTTCTTAATTATTTCCCTAACTAGATATATTATGTTTATTAATTATTAAATGGTCTACTGCATTTGAGAAACCTATTTTATTATTTTTAAATGTTCATTAAATCTATCTTTAAATGACCTATTTGTTGTTCAAATATATATTTTTTCATAATTATTGCATTTTAATTTATAAATACCAGAAGAATTGTATTTATTTTTTACTATTCTATTATAATATTTTTAATTTTTATTATATGGTTATCAGGTTTATATTTTTTCATTATAAGCTTTAATTAAGTTTTCTATAATTTTATTTGTATAAGAGTAATTTATATAAATATTATTTTCATTTTCATTTATGGGTTTTAATGATGTTTATTTAATTGAAGTATTTGGAATAATATTTTTTATATATATATTATCAATCAATGAGGTATCATATCCATTCTTTATATTATTTATTTCAATAGACAACTCTTGTTCGTCATTTATGTATTTTATTGCTCTATTTATCATACTTTTAAAAATATTAGTTTTTTAAGACCAAGGATGACTGGAATTTTTGTTTATAATAATTTTGTTGAGGTAGGTTTTTTATATACTCCAGTTATTATTTGAAATTACATAAAGAAGGTATCTGTATGAGAACATTAATCAATTTCAAAATTGGTCCCAGTTATATAATTACTAAAATTATTGATAAACTAATTAGATCAAAAATTAATTTAGAATATAAATATAATATAAAAAACCGATTATGAGTTGATTTATAAATTAAATATATTAAATATAAATAATAAAACAAAAATGATAAGCTTCTATATAACCAACACGTACCTCAGTATTCCCATTGATATAAAATACAAATTAATAAATACAGGTGAAGACCAAAAATTTATAAATAGTATAATAATAATTAGAAATATTTGTAAACAAAATTATTTTGAATTTCATGGTACATGTTATACACAAGAAAATACGTTACCTATGGGTTTTCCTTTATCTGCAGTAATGTCAAGAATTTATTTACAAAAATTTGAAAATAAAATTGTCTATGGTATAAATCATGTACATAAAATTTTATTGTGGGTCAGATACATACATAATCTTTTCGTTATACTGAACCAAGTATAAATAACGAACATGAAATAATTTTAAATAAATTAAATTCTTTTCATGAAACATTAAAATTTACATAAATACAGCATAATAAAAAAATCAAATATTTAGATGTAAATATTAAAATAAATGAAAACAATCAAATTTTTAACTGGAGTATAAAAAAACCCGCCTCAAAATTATTATAAAATGGAATTCCAGCTATCCTTGGTCTCATAAAATTAATATATGTAAAAACATGATAAATAGAGCAATAAAATAGACAAATGATAAATAAGACTTGTATATTGAAGTAAATGATATAAAGAATATAGCTATAAAGAATGGATATGATACCTCATTGATCGATCATATATATAAAAAATATAATTCCAAATACTTAAATAAAATAAACATAGCTACATTAAAACCCATAAATGAAAATGAAAACAACAAAAATATTTATATAAATTACTCTTATACAAATAAAATGATAGAAAACTTAATTAATGCTTATAATGATAAAAAATATAAACCTGCTTATAAACCTGATTATCATATAATAAAAATTAAAAATATTACAATAGAATAGTAAAAAATAAATACAATTCTTCTGGTATTTATAAATTAAAATGCAATAATTATGAAAAACTATATATTTGAACAACAAATAGGTCATTTAAAGATAGATTTAATGAACATTTAAAAATAATAAAATAGGTTTCTCAAATGCAGTAGACCATTTAATAATTAATAAACATAATATAACTAGTTAGGAGAATAATTTGGAAATAATTAAGAAAGTAAACATTGAACACAAAAGTAATAATAAAAAATTAGAAATTTTAGAAAGAATTTATATAAACGTAAATTCAACCTAATGAATCTGCAAACAGAATTTGATGGAGATATTCTTATAATATTATTTAAGTTGGTAATATATGATAAGAAATTTTAAATAAAGCAGATAATCAGTACAGTACTAAATTAACATATGGACAACATGTTAAAGGAAATCTTCAATATTATAACATTTTAAATTTAAAAAAAAACTTATTCACTGAAAAATATTTGTTCTAAAAATTTTAATGCATCATATATATTCTAAAGTATAAATGAAAAAAAGAAAATTTTTTTAAAAATTACTGAAGGTGGGTTTAAGGAAATTTTTAAAGTTATAACGTTTAAAATTAAAAAAAAAAAATTATTGACAACAAATATTTGTTCTAAAAATTTTAATGTATCCTAATGTGTAAACTTAAAAAATAAATTTTTTAAAAAAATTACTGAAGATGGGCTTGAGCCTGAAAGTTGAAAGTGCTTTAATGAAAAAAAAGTAAGGTAAGAGTGTTCTTTAATCTGTACTTTGTGGAGCGGCTGAATAAGTTTATATTATATAATTAGCTAGAATTTATGTACAGAGGATATATGGACTATAAAAAAAAAAATAATTTAAATAAATTAATAACATATAATATATAAATATAATGCAGCTAATGATGTGAATTAAGTTCACAAAACCGCTTCTGCTTAAGTAATGAAATAAGGTAAGTCATCCTATTTCAATTATTCTGTACTTGAGTTGATCTATTAAATATAAATTAATTTCTATTGGTACAGAGGAGTATGGTTATTAAAAGAATTAATTAAAAAAAATAAATATGTGAGTATAATATTCATAATGCCAGTTAGGAACTGATATACCTAAAAACATTTTTAAATTAAAATTAATGTAATAAAAAAATGGCAAAAAGATACCATATTTTGCTAGCACCAGTATGTAGATATTCGATCCAAGGTAACCCATGAGGATCTCTGTACCAGCAACAAGCAGTAAATACCATTCCAACATGCAATGTAGGCACTGTCACACCTGTAATAAAGATCAGACATGTAACTACTATTTAGCACTTCATTAAAATTAATGTAAAAATATATAAGTAAAAGTTCAATACAATCTTTATTTACTTGAAATCAGCCTAATCAAATTAAAAGTAACTAATTTAAATATCAATTTAGTAGAGGCCTGAAATAGCAGTTCAAAGTACTGTGGATTTGGATGTAATGAAGGTGAAAGGATGTACCTGTACAAAAAAATACCTTAGTTTTTTAAATAAAATTTTTACTTTTGAAAGTTGAGTTAAAAAAATTAAAATTCTGCTGAACGATCCTGCAGAACAATTTTACCATTAGACTCACCCTCACCACACCCTCTAGTTGACCATGACCACTGCATTCCAAAGGATTTTGCAGAAGTAACGGGACATGAAATTAATAGTGTACTTTAATTAACGACTTCAAAAAAATCTTCACTTGTCAGAAATGCTTAAAACCTAGGGATGCTGAAATATGATTTTAGTCTAAATCATGCATTCTGGGTGGAAAGTCTTGAGTTCAGAATACAAAATGTTGCAAAAGCAGAAAGCATATTCAGTGGAAGATAAACTGAGAATTATCAATCAAGTAAAAAATGGGAAAACCAAAACAAATTTATCACGTGATTGTGGTGTCCCAGAAGGAACAATTGGAGATGGATGAAGGAGGAACGTAAACTTCAAACTTTTGTGGATACAGTTGAAAATCAGACTGCAAAGAAAAAGAAAATCTTAATGAATGCTTATACAAGTGGTTCTTAATGAAACAAAGTGAAAGGGAACAGTTGCATGGGAAATCATTACTCCAACTGCAATTCAGAACTGCTAGAAGAAATATTCCATGAAGAATCTGTAACCAGCAGAAATTGTTCAGTTGAGAAATTCACAAACAGCGAGATCCGGTCCACAGGTAGTTTCTGCATTGTGAAATCATGATGACGATTTGAATAACTGGGTAAATATTGACAACAGTGAGCCAATTTCAGAGTGCACATCTGATAAAGATATAATCGATGCTGTTCACAACAAAAATGAGAATGAAAAAGATGATGGAGAAAATAATATAGTGGTGAAAATTACTTAGAAGCTGTATGTTGATATAGTTATGAGAAAATACTGAATTTCAGATCTCTATCATAAACCGTTTCGTTTTTACAGCCCTTCATCAAATGGCAAATTTTGGCTTGTGGCAGTAGTGTTAAGTCAATATAACTTAATCATTTATTAAGGTAAAATGATGCACTGTTCCTATTTTAAAGCTTATTTGATGCTCTCTGATATGATATACAAGTCTATGTTTACATAAATTTTTACTTCAAGGTCACTACCACTTTTTACTATGAATTTCAGAAAAAAAAGGTTTTCAATTTTTTAATAAAAATGTACGTTAGTTGTCATTATACTACAAAACAGTATATAAGAAAGTACTGGGACTGCTTTGGGATCAGGAGATAAAAATAAAATGTGTATCAATGTTTTAGCAAAAATTACTTTTTTTTAAATTTCTAATTAGTCTTATAACAAGACTTGAATATTGATGTATGAGGTTGAAAATCATTACACTTTATGCTTAAAAGTAAATTAAGTTAATAATTTTAAGTAAAACAATAAATCTCATAAATTTTTAATTTATGATATTTATTTTTAATTTTTTGTTTCATTTGAAACAAATATAAAATTCATATTTTTAATATTTGACTGAGCTCAATCTTAAAGCTGAATGACTGTTGTTATTTGATCTTGGTATGGGCATTGTAAACTTGCTTTTGATGATAATCTTTTAAGAATACCACCAAGACCATCACATGCACTCTTCCCATGTGATGTGGCAAAGAAGTGCCGTTCTGCCTCGACAACAAAATTATCCTTATATGATAAATTCACAAACTTTTTATGATTTTTATATTGTGCTGCTGAACCATCTGAGAAGTAAATTAGTTTATTCACAATATTATACTTTTCTTTTAAAAAGTGAATTACTTTTTACTGAAAAAGGTGAATTGATAATGTGTGATGCTTAAGACAATCAGACATAACAACTAAATTATCAATTAAAGTGTTTGCAAATTCTTAGCTTTTAAAATAAATATCGAAAGGATGAATTGTAGCCTGTTGATTGTTCTAGTGAAACTCTTGGGCTTCATCTTGTAGCACAAATGAATAATTTTCAGTCACACAGTGTAATAAAGGTTCTGGGTTCAGTTACAATTTTAAAATTTTTTAAGTAGTTTGATTGCTGAGAAGCAAGAATTGAATGGGGAACAAGAATTGATAATTTTTCAACAAACATCTAAATAAAATCTTCTGTGTTCGTCTCAGAACTGTTTCAAAACTTGAACGATCAATTTATATCTATTGCTTAAAAGTTATTTTGTCCATAAAATTTTCAATAAATATTGACTCAAATATTTTTAAAATTGTCAGAATCTGGACAATTCTTACACTCACCAAAATAACAAATTTCTTGAGGTGGATTACAAATAATTTGTGTTGCACAGTATTTATAAGTGAAATAATTGCTGCACTCTTTTGTTAAATAATTTAATTTACATCCTTCAAACATTAATTTCATGTACTAATAGATCACACACACACACACACCCTATGAGTTCCTCTGCCAGCTCCTGCTAAAACACAATTTTTAGGACGTAAAGCAGCAGAGGTAGAAAACCCAATTTTAATACCAGTATAAGTTTTGGAAACTGCTTATGTATCTCATTCAGATTAGCCACAACTAGTCTTTTTTGAATTTGAATGTTTCCACCAGATGATTTGATTGTGATACAGTTTTTTGCCTGGCATTACATGTATTACATCATCTGATTTATAAAATGCCTGAATACATCCAACTACATTTTGATCCAGACACTTTCTAGTTTTAGGGTTTGGTGATAACAGAATCCCTTGTTCTTTAACTAGTTGTTTTGCCTGTCGTATCATGTAATTAGTGGTTCCTGGGAATCCATCTTGCATTTTTTTGATGCTCCAATTTCATGGAAGAATAAGAACTATTTTAAGATTTCTATCTGTTCAAAAATTAAATTTTTCTTTTTTAACTGTACCAAGATTTCGCTATCAGGTTCAATTTGAGATGAAATGTTAGAGTTTTTACTAGCTACATTGAACATATTATCCCTCATTGATGACTCAAGTTTTGCAATCATTGTGGCAGAGTATGTTTTCTCTTTCAATCTTTTAGATTTTACAAGCAATTCTCCAATATTCACTAGACTCTCATTGAACCAGTCTAATGGTTCAATGAGAGTCAGAAAAGGCTTCTTCACCATCATCTGCTTCTTCTTCTGAAGCTTTTACTAATTGAGACAAGTTTTTTCTGACACTTATCATAAATCTTCCTATCACTTTCTAAACTTGGATTTTTTCCCGTCATCCATGGTAACACTTTACTCTTATTAACATACATAACACTTTAACATACATACATAACATACATACATTATTACATTTACATACATTAACATACATTACTACAAACATACATACATTAACATACATTATTACATTTACATACATATTAACATACATACATAACACTTTATTCTTATTAACATTATTATGACCAACTTCTTGAAGTGTACTGTAAAAATTTGTCATACTTCAAAAGATAACTAGCTTTAAAAACAATCAATGAACAAACACTGAATGTCTTGACTACAGCGCAGGCATATTTATACAGTGCTCATGTTTTCTTACATCATGTTATTCCACAAATAAATAATTTATTTAAATAAATTAAATATTTTAGGTCACATTTAATATTATTTACACTAAAACAATGGACAAAGACTACGACTAAACTGATGATGTAGTAAGCTTCAATACATTTTGTCTTTCAATTTGTATTAATTACACTGAGTCGTCACATTCAGTCATCATCATCATCATTGGTCATTCAATTGAGTTGAAATATACTATTTCTTATTACTAGACAAAACAAGTGAGCAATATATCACCTTATTACTTTTACTTTCTTTTTGTAAGACATTGTATTTGATTTTGCACGTTCAGCTAACAAAAATATAAGCATTTACCACCTCAAAACCCCACAAAAGATTTTTTTTGTTAAAACATTGATACATTTTTTTCTCTTGATCCCAATGCAGTTCCAGTTTCAAATTTTCACAGCTACTTTACAATATAATGATGAATAAAAAATATTTTTCATAAAACAATTGAAGACCTGTTTTTTCTGAAATTCAAGGTGAAAAGTCAAACCTTGAAATAAAGATTTATGTAAACATAGGCTTGTTTATCACATGAAAAAGCATAAAATAAGCTTTAAAATGAGACCAAGTTTATCATTCTACCTAAATAAATAACAAAGTCATGTTGACCTAACACCACTGCTGCAAGTTAAAATTTGCCATTATCCAGCAAATTTGAAGGGCTCTAAAAACAAATGGTTAATGATAGAAATCTGAAATTCAGTATTTTCTTATAACTCTATCAACAGTTAATTCATACCAAACTTCATGAAAATCCCAGTCGATCGGGTTATGAATGGCTATACATTGTTGATATGATACGAAATGACTCCCGTGTCACATGATTTCTAATCTATTTTATCTCTAACTGCAGAAGGATACTACTTTTTACACAAATTGACACCTAATCAAATTTATTTCTGTTTTGTTTGTATTTACAGATAAACAAAATCTGGTAATTAAACATGTTATTGTTGTTAAGAGTGGGGCAGTAATAATAATGATTTAGGAAAAAATAAAATACATTAAGATGTGACAACTTTTGATATGGCAGTACTAATACTAAAAAGCTTATAACACTCAAATAATGTTGGTGTAGCACTGTCACAAAAAGTAAAAACAAATCATGAAGTAAATGTCAATAAAAAAGGTGGTGTGGAACCAATTCAAATGAATTTCAGAAATGACCATACTGCTAGTGTGATGTGGACTGTTCCAGTCCTGCTGAAAATGAAGAGCTTTGAGGTCATCATCAAGCCATCTTAAGTATATTCAAAAAAGCTTTCCAACACAGTTTCATAATATTCTCAATTAACCCTGTTTCTTTTTTCATTTCAAAGAAATACAAGCCTACAATCCCAAAAACATCAATGCCATATGAAGCTATTATTTAAGAAAATTCAAGAGCAGTTCATGTTATTCATTAGATTTTGCTGATGATCAGTGTCGCATATTCTGTTTGTTTAAGAAGACCAAAAAATGAAAACTGGCTTTGTCGGTCATTAGTCAATTATTCAGGATTATTCAGGGTTTTCTTGCAGCTCATGGGGGAGTGCATAAAGCAATTCATGCCTTTTTGTCTCAAGTGTAGTTTTTAATAACTTGAAATTTGTAAAGGTGATATTTAACCTCTTTGAATGTTAGAAATAAACTTTTTCTACTCAATCCAAAAATTCAGAAGCGCTGATTCACCGAGCATCAAAAACTGCTTAAAACCTTCCCTCACACTCTGAAGGTTTTCTGGCATCTACACTGTTCATGGAGTTCCATACTTCACATCAAACATATTACCAGGTTCTTCAAACTTCTTTACCCAAAGCCAATATGGTATTCAGAGACTAGTATGCAACCATGATGGCCAACAGTAAACTGTTGCCCAAGTCACGCTGCAGTTTTGTCAGTGATTTTGTTTTGTAATAACTACACAAATACCATGTTAATGTACATTCTGATGCTCCATTGTGACCAACTATCTGAAACAACATCCTCTTCTCTACTGTTACCTTTCCTGCCAACCATGATAAATGAACGTACCAGCACAACAATCAAATTTGAGACGAATCAGTCAGCTTCATGCACTCTATACCTACAATTTTATAAACATCATAGTAATTCAATGACAAATGAGACTTTGAATGCTACCGATTCCTTGACACTGCTGGTTACCACTCCGTTATTGGATTTTACTTAACAACACATCTTTGTGTAATAATCCAAAGATCTAACATGCCACACGTACTCACAACATGAACAAATGATGTGCAACTGCAAATGAACCCTCTCTAAACCAAGCTGCTTAAGATAATCAGAGATCTCCAGAGTATCAACAAATCAATCAATATCAATTATTTTAACTTGAATGTATTCATTTTTTCTAACTTTTTTTTAGAATTTTATCATAATAGTCTACACCTTTTCTAATTAAAAAAGAAAAAAAATTAATTTTTATTACATTTTAATTTAAATTATAAAAATAAAATTTCTTAGCCGAAGTTAAGCTACTATATGATGGATAACAACGCTTAATGCTTTTAAACACTCAGTGACTATTACACACCTAACAACAGTAAATAAAAATTATGTAACTTCAAAACATAATGTAGTATGTAAAAATTATTTAGAACAAATCAAATATAATATAAATTTATGCAAACATGACATAAAAATAATGAAGGAAAGATGAAAAAATATACAATTAAATTAAGACACAATGATTCTGCTATTTATAAAATATTATATATATAGTGAAACAACATAAAAATAAATCTGCAGGAAGAGAATTAAGGTGCACAAATATCACAAAATATACTAACCCATAATTGGTCCAAGAGATCGTAATATAGACCCACTATTATTTGTTAAAACTTTTAGATTCCAAGGATGTCGTGTAGTTGAACTATTTTTTGCAGTAGGAAAACCATAGCCATTGGCACCCGAATCAATAGAACCAGAGTGTACACAAACATGTGACTGTCGTGTCCCAACATGATTCCAAAATTCAGCCTCCACTTCATGAGCACTTGGTTGGTCAGCATTACGAAAATACATAGCCATTGTATTTCGTGCAATACGATAAAATCCATTCAATGCCATATTTCTTCCCTGAAAAAGTATTTTTACAGTTTTACTAATGATTTAATGTAGGTTAATAAGCAACCCAATTTAATGTATTTTAATAAGCATTAATTACAGCTACTTGTGGTCTACTCTACACATAAACAAATAAATTTCACACAATTAAAATTTTAAACAAGAGTATCTACTGAATTTTATTGTGCTTAAAAATATTTAATAACATATTAAATTCCTTTACTTTTCTCTTAATGTCTCTTATTCTAACCTGCTCTTTTTATATCAAATTAAATTTTCTGCTATTGGACAGCCTTTGGTTATCAACATAACTAACTCCTTCAGTATCTTTCGACTTCAAGAATCACATTTTCTCTTTCTACAACATCCAATTAAGCCCACTTTCAAATTCTCTCTACCTTATGTAGCAATGAGTGGTTATTAAGTAACTAACTGGGTATTTTCTTTTCAGATTATGTCTGCACTCCTAGAGTATGTTAACTTGTTTTTGGTTAGCTTTGATTAACATTCACTTTTCTTTCAACATTTCTGAGACAGTTGTCTCTGAACCCTTCATAAAAAAACCCATCAGTACAAAACTTAATTAATGTTTTTAAGAAGGTAATGCTTTTTTAGATCACAAATAACTAGTGAAAAAACTTGGAATCATCATTTTGAGTCTTGATTCAAACATCAGAGTACTGAATGGAAATGTCCAAGTTAATCCTCCACGAAAAAATGGAGAAAAAATGGAAACCTATACATCAACTGGTAAAGTGATGCTAGGAGTGTTTTGGAACTATAAATGCCTAATTTACTGCAATTAATTGAAAGAACAACTTACAATTAACAGCAAGTACTATTATGAAATGCTAGAAATTAAAGTGAAACATGTATAAAAGACATAATTTCCCAGTTCCCTTAAACGGTATAATTCTTTTACACCTAGGTATAAATTTTAATGCTTGCCCCCATACTGCTTAAAATATGTGGGAAGCTATTCAAAAGTTGGGTTGGAAGGGGGTTGCAACATCCATCTTGCACCATCAGATTTTTTTTGGTTTGAACCTTTCAAATAATTTTTACGTGGCATTAAGTTCAGTAATAATTGGCAAATCAAGAATGCAGTAATCACTCAGACACCTGGATGACCAATTCTTTATTAGTGAAGTAAGAAAGCTCATAAAAAGATGGTACAAGTGCCCAAATGCAGCTGGGAATTATGTTGAAAAGTAGCATCGCTTTCATTGCAAGTGAATAAATAATCATTTTTTTACATTCATTTATCTCTTAAATTACTGAATAATCCTCAGTACTTACAGAGCAAAAATCAGGGTGAAATCTTTTGACATCTGTAATTCGAAAACGAAGAATTTCTGAACATACAACTTTCATAGAAATCTTTTTTTAAATTTCCAGATTGCATTTGCAATCTGGAAATTAAAAAAAAATCCATCTATGAAAAAATCCATCTAAATCTATCTATTTTTTATTTAAAAAAGTCCATCTTGCAGGAACAATTTTTGTAATTAACATTGCATGAATGAATTTTAGTAAAATATTTCAGGGGACAAGAATTAAAGAAAAATTTACAACAATTTCATACAAAAGATTTTTAGAATTACGACAGTTAACTTCTGTATAAAAAAAAAATAAGATCTTGCACTGACAATATTCTTATGAACATACACAAGATGAACTATCTGGGTTCCTGTTGTGAATGCATATTACATGCAAACTCATTTGATCAGCTGGCCAAATTTATAACAGAATTCTTTTCTGTTTTAATTTATAAATTTAAAATGCGTCGTAATAATGTAAACTGTAAACTGCCCAACATATAAAAAAACTGAAACCGAGTAAAAAACAAAATTCATATTAATTTTCAAATCCTTAAATAAGATAAATTGAATTTTTTTTAAGAGCAGACAGAAATTCTTCTAAATTTTTTTCAGCAAATATTAAAGGTGGCTTGTTTTTTTTTATTTAGGTGACTTCAAAAGTTTATTGATTCAATTAAATTAACTATCATTATTACATTTACTGTTAGTTAAATATAAAAACCTTATATAATATTTTATTATTTCAGCTTGTTGCTTTCTTTATTTTTATATTAACTAGACACTAGACACACATTCCAAATCAATGTAACAATATTATAAATAGTCCATTATGTACAAAATTAAATGAACAAATTTTACTATTAGTTTCAGCTGTCAGATACTGTACTGAAATTAATGTTCCTGCTAATAAACTGTTTGATGGTTTTTCATTTAATGTTTTAATTTAATCTGCATGTAAACTTTTCAAATTGTTTTAATCTAACAAGGAGTTTTATTATAATTACTGTAATCACAAGTAGTCTATTTTTTAATATTTCTTAATTGTTTGTTAATAATTTTTTTTTGTCCTGTCAATTCAAAATATATCATCTAAACAGTCAGATACATATGTCTAGAATATGTTACAGTGTAGTAGCTTAGAATAACAAAAAGTCTCAAAAGGCAATAAAATTAACATTTTAAAAGTTCAAATAACTGTTGTTTTTTTTTTAACATAAAAATTGACATTTTCCTTAAATGAAAAATAAATAAAACTTACCTTAACAATACATTCATCCAATTCAGAATTGTCATTGCTATCTGTGCTATCAGTAACGCTACTATCAGAACTTGACATCCGTTTTTCCCATTCCTTCTCCACTTCATCAAAAAGTTTTGTACGTTCCGCTGTAACAATTTTTATAATTATTATAAATGATCCGTCATGTAATGAACATGAATGTATATTATAATACAATAGGTAAACTAAATGACATAACATATATATATGTACATAAGTAATCAAATAAATTGGTTGAAGTAATTAAAATCTTAAGATATTATTTATGATATTTTAAGACTTATAAAATGAAAAAGCAGCAATAAAAAAATATAACTGAGAAGTTCTCTTTTTTCTTTTAACCCTCAGTCTAAATTTATCAGTCCGTTCTATGACAAGCTATGTTTGAAAACTCTACAGGCCCATCAGTTTATTCATGATCCATTCTTTTTTCCACTAGATCTCATTGATCTTTACAGAAAGTTTATGCTACATATATTTATTTTTATATAATGTAGAAAATAAAAATGTTAAAAATAATACTCTTGCTGTAAAAATAATTCTGAAATTAATGCAAAATTAGCCATTTCACTTGTTATAACTCAACCGCAATCAATCTGTTTGGTTATTCTGTTTTAGTTTATTAAATTTAATTATTTCTAGAATTTAATATATATGATTATAAATGATAAAATATGATTATTTCTCAAAAAACATTTCTAATGTAAAGAGGAGGGTGCCAGACTTAGTATTTTTAATGAAATTGCACTGTATCAAAAACTAATCATATCATCACACAGTATATCAGTACTTTACTCCATACCAAAATGACTCAGTAAATTTTTAAGATTGATGCATAGACAGTCAAGAACTGAGACAAGACAACTAAAAAATCAAAGTAAAGGTGTGGTGTGGAATGACTTTGGACAAGATTGTGGGTCCATTCATTGTTCAATATAACATGAATACTGAAAGGTACCTTACCATACTGTAAGATGAAATCTGGTGAGTTATGAGTACTTGGGAGAATGTTGATGATTTGATTTTCATACAAGACAGTGCTCCTCCTCATTTTGCTATTGTAGTTCAAGATTGGCTGAATGCTCCCTTTCCTGGAAGATGGATGTGATGTCATGGTCCATATGTGTAGTCAGCCAGGAGTCCTGACTTAACACCCTGTGACTTTTTTCTTTGGGGATGGTTAAAGGAGCAAGTCTTCTGTACCAAATCAAAGACATTGGAAGAACTTGAAGGGTGAATATGAAACGTTAGATCTTCCATTCAACAAGAGTTCTTAATGAAATCAGTTGACACAATTCCTGAGTAGCTTGAGAAGTTGGTAGCAAAATCAGGTGCCTATATCAAATTTTAAATAGAATCTCATGCCAAAAGCTTTCCTCTCATATTCATTTCTGGTAAAAATAATAGTTAATAAATAAAGTAAGTATTTTGAAATGGGGAGTAACTTTTTAATCATATTATGTGTGTGTATATACATATATATTGAAATTAAATGGGAATCTGCAACAAATACTAATTATTACTGCTTAATAAACTTGTTTAGTTTATGCAAAAATTTTGATATTAATAATAATAATAATCAGAATCTTCATAATTTTGTTATCTCACTCTGTAAAAGTCTGAATTATAGAAACAAAAAATAGATAAAAATGTTAGAAGCTGTAACACCTTGACAAGATACAATTAAAATATTTATTCTATTTTATACTTTACACATTCAACTTTAGTTTTATTTTATCGTCAACTCATAAGTTTTACTAATTTTCATTCAGAATTTTTGCCAAAAAACCTTTATGATGCTGACATTAGGATCCAAACAAAAAATAGCAGAAGTATTCTAAAAAAAATTTAATAACTTAAAAAAATCGTAAAAATATTCTCAATTAATTTAATACGCTAATATAATATAAAAAATATTGTTCATATATAAACTTTGAAGCAACTGGAAGTATTAAATTTCAATTTTTTCCTTGTCACAGGAGTAAAATTTAGCTTGGGGGTTTGGAGAGTTGCAACTGTAAAAATAAGTCTTGGAGCCAAAGTAGTAACTAATAATCACCATTAGATTGTTAAAAACAAGTTTGCCATGTATTTTATGATAATTCAAAAAAATAGCAAAGTGGAAATAAGCAAAAGCAATGATAAAGACGAAATATAAGAAACACAACAATAAAGCAAACAATATTAGAAAAACAATTTAAAATATAAAAAAAGCAACACAAATCATCTGGCAATTCAAACCTAATAATTATAAATATTTTATTTAAAAAAGTTCTCTTACTGAAAAGAGAGGAAAATGGATTTTTGTGGAAAATGGATGGTTTTCCACAAAAAGGAGTACGATTATTTTTGCTTTAAATTAACTATCACATTCTTTAGTAATTATGATATAATGTGTTATGCAAAGCATCTGAAATAAAAATAGTACAGTCAACACTGTTTTATCTAAGAGAAACTCTCTGTAATAAACAGAGTAAAAACATTAGTGTCAATTATATGGCTTGGTACGATATGCTGAATATCATATCTTCAGTGAAGAAGAAAACAAGAAACTACTTCATTTATTACTCTCTATCATTGGGATAGGATGCTTGTTATTTTTGACAATGGGTAAACTATTTTTTGTGTCAAGTTGCAAACAATTCTGCTATGGTAATTGTAGCACCTAATATATATCTTTTTTTTTAAAGAATACATAATGAATAATATAAATATAAAAAAGAAAGAAATAAAGAAATAATTTTAATAAACAATTTACCATGCGATAATGTGTCGTAAGGAAGTAAAAATTTACAATATATGTCATCAAGTTTAGTTACACGATCCTGAGCTGATCTTGGAATACGCATTGCATCAGCAACACGCTGCCATCTCTTCTTTTCAATTACTTCCTTTAGTCCTCCACAATTTTGCACAGTTTGATATAATTTGGGCAAATCAACTTCCATTCCACCAATCTATAAAAATAAAATAGACAATATATTAACCGATTTAAAAAATAATGCGGCCCTAATTTCCAGTAACTATATATACTGAAAAATAAATTTACAATTATTTTTTGTTTATTAATAATTATAATATCAAAGAAACAAGTAGAAATATAGTTTATTTTAGACATATACCTCAATGACAATTTCTCTGGGGTGTTTTATTATTCTAACCTTATGGCATAAGGTTGTTATGGTATGACTTATACAATGTAACACCACACCTAATTATATAGAATGGAAGATAATGTTTAGCTGGCATCATAGATACAATAAATACAGATTAAAAATGGTAAAATGCTGATGATGATGATTGAATATTATCCTTCAATCTTCTCAATGCTTAAAAATGCTGCCAAAGTTTAACAGGTTGTTCTTGAAGAACAATTAACATTAACAAATGTCAATTTAGTACTTCTCAAGCAACTAGAATAGGATCTGAAAAGGAAACTAGGTGAAAAACATCGGGTACTTACTCAAGAGTGAATACTGCCCTAATTTTGCAACATGTTTTGGCCTTAAAAAATTAAGGTGTTACTGATTCTTCAAGTAACTTCCAACTAAGATTCCAAAATAATATAAAAAATAAAGAAACACATCACAAAATGGCCAATGTTTTATATAACTAAAATACAAATTAAACCATTGAATTTAAAAATAACAGAAATAAAATCACGAAGGAGTATTGAGTTCTCATTAATATGAAAAAATAAATAACAATAACAATTAGTTTGACAAAGGAAAGTACAAGGGACATTCAAATATAAACCAGAATTTGTTTACATAGCTTTATTAATATTTGATAAATTTATAAATAGATTACCTTATTTTTTAACAGAAATACATTTTCCCCATCCGACAGAATTGCAAGTCTAAGCTGCTTTATACAGCTGAGCATTGTTGTAAAGAAGGAGGACATTGCAAACTGATTGCCGGTGTCGTATGTTGCAATAAGCAGCCCCGACATCATCCAATAACTGGCAGTAGTATGCCACATTTACTGTCCTTCGTTTGTACAGTAAATCAATCAGCAGCACACTTTCTGAGTCCCAAAACATAAATGCCAGAATTTTACCATCTGACAAGTGTTTCTTGGCCTTGATCGGGCCCCATCACCACTTTTCCATCATTTCATACTTGTTCTTTTGTTTTCCTTGTTATATTTTGGACCCATATTTCATTGAGATCACAATCCAAAAATGCCTCTCATTTTCCCTCAAAGCAATTCAGAAGCCACTACAGACTCTTTCTGGACATTTCTATGTGCCTCAGTGAAAAAAATGTGGAACCCACCAGGCAATATCCAAGAGTGTCTGACACCATTGTATGCATCCCCCAACATTTATGCCCACCTCGGATGCAATTTCAGTGACAGTTATGCGGTGGTCACCTTCCACAAGGTCACAAACGGTCTCAATATTGTCATCATTGATGCTGGTCTGCGAATAACATTTGACTTTCGTTCTCCACTGCATCACCGCCACTTCAAAATTTTTTGGCCCAATCATACACTTGAGTTTCAGACAGTGTACAGGCGGGGCTGGCTGACTGCTCCCCGCCACACATATCCAACTAACTACTTGCGCGCCCCAACATGTTCATTGTTCTTCCTCAGTTTGCACAGCAAAATTCCACTTTATATTTGAATGGCCCAGATATAAGGTTAACGTGCCTATGTGAAGTAACTTAAGTTAACAAACATTCCCCTGGGTGCTTCCATTTTCCAGAATTGAAACTGAAAGTGAAAGGCTGATATATAAAACACTGAAATAGATCCAGCAGCAGCAGAAAGCACTGAAAATATATATAATTAAAAAAAATTAGGAGTGTTCAGAAAGCAAGAGAAACACTACTATTGATGTTTCAATTTCCATGAAAAATACTTTTAATATAATAATTGTGAATCGGGTTCAGATTCTTCATACAGTATTTTTGCATCTTTAAAGTTATTTTTATTACTCTATTCGTTGAATGATAAAATAAAATTTAAAAATTACTGTTTGAACATAAACTGATATTCTGAAAATATGCAAATATAAAAACACAACAAGCAATATTTCCTTTACGATAGCTCTACATAACAAACTCATGAGTAAAATCTGAAATCAAATTCTACATTAAAACAACTATCAACTAAAGAAGCTACCAATATTATCTGAAAATAAGCAAAATTAGCTGATGACTTCAGCTTTAAACTATATATTATTTTGAAATAAATTAAACCTTTTCTGCTACTTTTACACTTACCCAAGGAGGATGAGTTAAGGCAATACTTTGTGTAGCAAGATATCTTTTTATTGCAAGCATTTCTTTAACATTAGGTCCCCAACGATGTAACATTTTATGTACATATTGATTATATGCTGTAAATCGCATATCATCACTCACTTTACACTCCGGCTGCAATAGACATAAAAAAGTAAGAAACTTCAGTATTCATTAATATAAGTAACTTTAAAAGAACATTATATATTCACTATTACATTTTACACATAACATTTACATTTAGGTAATGAATACACAATAATTTTACAATAACATTTTTAGCTTATCAATAAAAGTTATATTAATATATATAACACTCCGGCTGCAATAGACATAAAAAAGTAAGCAACTTCAGTATTCATTAATATAAGTAACTTTAAAAGAACATTATATATTCATTATTACATTTTACACATAACATTTACATTTAGGTAATGAATACACAATAATTTTACAATAACATTTTTAGCTTATCAATAAAAGCTATATTAATATACAGTAACACTACAGCTTAGAATATTAAAATATTTATAAGACAAAATTATGATACAAACAACTGTTTCGTGTTTACTACCTCAATGTTTGAATTCTATATTTAATTACAGTTAAATACAAAAAATAATAGCTGTAATATAATTACTTATTAAAATAAAACAAAAATTACAGCAACACATTATTAAAATCAAATAGTAAATTTCACAGGTTGGAAAATAACCGTTTTCAAGAAGTCAACACCTACAATGATAACTAATAGGGTAGACTAAAAATTTTATTTCGCAAGTAAGGACTAATTAAGTAACTATTTTGGCAATTAAGTTTTCAGAGAGTGATAGCTAACCTGGAGAATGACAACATGAACAACAATGTGTTTTAGTATTCAAGCTAATGCATTTAGGAAGACAATGGAAGCCGATGTAAAATGTTCATTAATTAGAGAATGGATAACTTAAACATTATATAACTGTGAATGACAGTTGTTTGTTTAAACTCCACTAATACATGGTCGTGGAGGTGGAAATAATACTTCTTAACTATTGCTGATTATTTCCAAAACTTGGCTAAATGAATTAGAATTTGATATTGCACCTTTCTTATGTACTTATTTTATATGAAAAATAATATTGAAATTAATTTTCCTCTATTTAAGGATTCTACTTGAAAAATTAAAGACTATTGTTTTATTTTTACAGTATACGAGGTCTGTTCAAGAAATACGTAGACTGTTTGAATTACTGGAGTCCAGTTGGTTCCAGTCAAATCATGGCATAGCCATGTTCATACAGATCAGCTTACTACAACACAGTTTTTTGATTGCAAATATCATTATTGGTTGCTTAGCTACACGGTTGTTTGTGAAGTGTCTTTTTTTCGTTTGGTGGATTTTAGAATGAGTGACTTGAATGAACAAAGAGTTGCTATGAAATTTTGTGTTAAACTCGGAAAATCTGCGAGTGAAACTTTTGATATGCTCAAGACGGCTTATGGCAACATTGCTATGAAGCATGCAACATGTTTTAAGTGGCATGGATGTTTTAAGATGGTCGTCAGTTGATTGAAGACGATGAGCATTCTGGACATCTTTCCATGTCCATGTGACGACTCACACGTAGACAAAATCAACACCCTGGTTTGGGCAAATCGACGTCTGACTATCAGATAGCTTGCTGAAGAGTGTGGGATATCAGTTGGATCATGTTATCAGATTTCAAAATCATTTTATGAGAGTGGTGACTGGTTTTTTCAACACGACAATGCTCCAGCCCATTCAGCCCTCAAAACTCATGAGTTTTTGGCCAAACACTTGAGCACTGTTCTTCTCCACCCACCCTACCTACCTGACCTCATTCCTTGTGAGTTCTTCTTGTTCCCCAAACTCAAAAGACCTTTGAAAGGAAGAAGATTTGAGACGATTCCCAAGATTGAGGCAAATGCGACGAAGGAACTAAGAATATAACAAAAGAAGCATTCCAGAACTGTCTCCAAAAGTGGAAACACCGTTGAGATAAGTGTGTGTGTCGGGAAGGAGAGTGCTTTGAAGGGGACCCAAACAAGTAACTCCTAAATAAGTACATTTTGTTTTATGACGTTAGTCTACGTATTGTTTGAACAGACCTTGTATACTACTAGGTAATCTACAACCAAATAAGAATTTTTTTTAAAGTTTTTAAAAAAGTATCACTTCAATCATAATTATTTAAAGGTAAAAAATGCAGAATTTTGAATTAAAAGCAAATGTTAAAAAACAGGAGGGGATAGTAAGATCCAACAGAAATTAAATTTTTGAGGAGTATGACTGGAAAGAAGGATCACATACAAATGGAGTGTGAGAAGATGGAGAGCTTATGGAGTAAGATTAGAAAAAAAATCTTAAAATCAGTAATGTTTAAATGGTGAAAGAGAAATGAATAGCTAGGAAATTGTTTTATTTTATTTTAGTATCAAAACCACACACATAATTTTGCATGTACTTCAGCATACTTAACTAAAAATAGCCTCAAATTTGTAATAAAAAGTTAAAATCTAGTGACTCCATGAAAAACGGGATAGATTTTCATTCTTTCTTTTGGAATTGAGAAAGCTCATTAATTACCAAAAGTAATAGTTAGTTTTAGCAGAGAGAAAAGGAGGTAATTCTTTGTTTTTGCAAATATTTCTGAAGATACAAGTTTTTGGTTCTAATCACATTTCTATATTAAGAATTTACTTATTTATTCTCCCAAATAATAACAAGCTTACAAAACTCAATTACAATCAATTAATGGTAGATGAATTCTATAGCATATGAAAAATGCCAAGCCTGACTGGGATTTGAATCTAGTATCTTCTGAATGATAGGTAGATGCTATCACCGCTACAAGGAGATGTTATTATGTGGTCAAAAAATTGACCACATAATAGCTAAAATCTCAAAAAATTGACCACATAATAGCTAAAATCTCAAAAAATTGATGGTCAAGAAAAAATTATGATGTTTAGAATACATCACAAACAAATAAATATGATATTTTTGAGAACTCTTTATAAGGCAATTTAAATGAATACACATTTATTTTATAATAACTTTATTTTTTTAGCCAATTTTCAAGAAAAGATAACATATTTTATACGATAATATTATAGAATAATGATAAAAAAAATCAACAGTGATAGATTACAACTTATAAATTTGCTTTAGATAAGCTGATACTTGTTTGGAAAGATAAGAAGAAATGGAAGACAATGAATCACTCACTACCCATGGTACTTTGTTAAAAGAGTTAAGATATTTAATGATTACTTTTATGAGAATATATTTTACACAATTTTTATGTAGCGCTATAAGCATACAGAAAATGTCATATCACGTAATCTAATTACTAGTCACAGTGAGGTATAATAGATAAATAATTAAAAATTTGTTCTTGCTAACAGCAATACTAAAATTTAGGTTTAACAATTTACTTGAAATATAAATCAAAAGTTTAAGTGCACATACATGCAAGAACATAACATATATAACACCCACAAGTATGAAATTCAACAAAATTAAAAGATTGGCGTGGGATGTGTTTGATCTTTAGAATGGTTAAGCCAGTTACACGAGTGACTTATCTTATCTCAGGTTGTCTATAACATGGCAGCTGACATACACAAATAAAGTTACTTCGATATTAATTTTAGGATAGTTAACCTTTTAATAAATGCATTAATTCTACAAGTATAATATAAGAGTAACAATGTAACTTCACATAAAAATGATAGCAACAATATTATTGTTGCTAACATAAATTTTACCTTAAAATTTGGTGGTGGAATGATACGACAGAGACCAAACTTTTCTGCCATTGGCCGTATTTTTTCAATATATTCTAATGGATCTTGAAATTCACGTTCAGTAGGATGAAATGAAGGAGCATCCTTTAATTTAATATTTCCTTCATGTCCTCCACCTCCCTTCGTATCACTTACTAGTGCACCTTTGCTCTTTGACCTAAAATTGAGTATAAATTTAAAATAGTACTGATAATTTTTTCTGCAGAAAATAAAATTTTAAACACCTAAATATTAATGTCAAGTATGATTAACAAAAAAAAAAAAAATAAATAAATATAATATATATTAACAAATTATTTTATATATATATATATATATAATTGCAAATGCTCACTATCAACATTTTTATATATTCACTGAAATGCATTTTAATAAACACAATTTTTTTGCACACTGCTTGCCTAACTACTAAATAAATGTAACAAATATAAATTAATCTTTTTTAATTTAAATTATACCTTTTGTGAATGAATAAATTATGTACTTGCTTAAAGAATTTGTCAATTTGAAGCTATTATGATGCACTTTTATTTATGTATTATTTGAATTATTTAAGTTTATATCCCACATTTTCATGAAAATACAAGCCCATTTATGATAATATGATCCCAACAAAATCAAACATCATTCCAATATTTCTTAAAAATAAATAAATTACCAAATATTTCAAGACCACTGCTACTGAGTAGGCTCCAGTATGTCTAGTAACAAACTGGAACGGAATAAGCGAATTGGTGTGAGGAATATATTGCATTTTAACAGTCACTATCACCCAAAATGATTGGGGAGTAGTAGAAAGTAATAATGTAACCCAATATCTATGCAACATAATAAAAAAATGGAGTAGTATGCATAGTCTATAATGATAGAAGAAAAAAATCACAAGTGAACATATTAAATTTAACTAAACGTTACTGAGCTTTTTAAAACACTATAAATAAATCAATTACAGTATACACACAAGTAATACGATCTTAAAATGTTTACTCTTTAAAAGTTTTAATGAAGAATTTAGAGATTTTTTTTTTAAATACCAATGAAAAGATAACATAACTAAAAAATAATAACATTACTATTAATATCTTTAGAAATATTTCATATCGCACCTTTTAGGTTTGCTTGAAGTTGAAGGCACAGAACAGGATTCTTTGGTGACAGTATCTGATGTAGCAGTCTTTATAGGTTTAGTAATTGCAGGTGGTGGTAAAAATGTTCTAGTTTTATCAGCTGTTACAGGTATATCATTTTTACTTTTATCACAAGGTGTAGATAAGACAGATACTTCTTTATTAGGCTTATCTAAGATAACAGGCTGATCTTTCTTTAACTTATCTACTGCTAAAGCACTAATTTCTTTTTTTGGTGTTTCAGGAGACTGCGTTACTTTTTTAATCCTTTCAGGTGTAGGTATTCTTTTTATAGGAACTGGACAAGGAGATGGAGAAGAAAGAACCTCTGGAGGATTTGGTACTCTTGTAGTCGGTTGAACAGTGCCAACTGGAGGACGAGGAGCGTTAGTACTCACTGATAAAGGTTTTACCTTTTGCTCTGGCCTAGGAGCATTTCCTTTAATATCCCTTGTAGAAACCAAAGGGCTGTAAAAACAAAAACAACTGTAAAATATATGAATAAAATATTAACAAAGTTTTGCTTAAAAAATATAATACCTTTAGTTAAAATTTAATAGAAATCAATCTTTAAGCCTTCATTACACACATTTATTTAATCTTATTTTTCTTCAACATTATTTAAACTAATTAGCAATAAGATTACAAATTGCACAATTGTATGCATAAATAATGCAAATCATAAAAACAATTAATTTTTTGGCATAAAATTTTCTGTTAGATTTTTGAACAATTTTAAACAAATCAATTTTGCCAAATCAAATGAAAATTTTACCAACCACAACACAGAATTTTATTAACAAACTTCAATAAAGGGAAGAGGTTCTCAATTTCAACTATATTTCTTCTTTTTGTCTTCACTGATTTTGATGATTCTGCAGAGGAAGTTTTTTTGGTGGTCCTATTATAATATTTTCGATAACTTAAACAGAAGATTTCTTAAATAAAAAATATATTGTCTATGTAGACAATTTGAAGATTCACTTGCATTTTTTCTTTTACCATTATCACTGCTTAACATTGCATTATATTGATAAATACAATATATAGCACTTACAATACCAATTTTCTAAGTATTTTCAGGGAAAAATTAAAAATTTAGTTGGAAAATTTTAAGATAAAAATATCTCGCATTCCAGATCATATTAGTTAAAAATTTTGTATAAACTCTTATGTCAATTCCATAAATTCCTTTTCTTATTTTCATCAAGAATCAGTTTTCATTTTTTTTTCTTCTAGTTAACAGCCTTTTTTCAAATTGCTTTTCTTGTTAGGTAGCTTTTTTATATACTAAACCAAATTTTAAATAAAACTACAAATAAAGATAATAGAATAAAATAAAATGATTAGAAAATAAAGCTATCCCAAAAAATATAAATAATATTTCTCAATTCTTCTTACAACTTTGATTTTTTTTAAAATAATGTTGAATTAAAGGTAAGTTGTTGGTAGTTATTTATTTCTAATTTGGCACTGAAATGTAAAAGTTGAAATTAAGAGATGCAAGTATTTTTTAGTTCTCAGGGCAGGTATTTTTTAGTTGGCTTTATTATTTTTTTAAAAGTTTATTTAATTTAAATTAGCAGAACAAAAAATAATTTCTAACATAAAACAAAACATGGCAGTGACATATTAAACAGTCCATATTTTAAACACCAGTATCCAGATCAGGTGAGGAGAGGCTTGAAACTCTTTTAATAGTGTATATTTTTATATATTTTTAATATTGTATAGTGTATATTTTTATTTATATATTGTATTCTACATCATTCTGGAAATTTTGCAAAATTTCAAGTTAACTAATTAAATTTTACTATTCATATAAATGTGATAATTAAATCAACTTCATGAATGTTGAAAGAATAACACAACAAGTTATGAAATATAAGCAGTTATGCATATAGCAGTACTGCATAAGCAGTTATGAAATATTTCTTCACAAAAAGCATGTCCCTTCAACAGACGCAAGAAGATATTCATACATTATATATCAATGAGGATAAAGATGTACCAAAATTCAAAATGTCATACAGAGCATCACAGAATGTCACTGAAGGAGGCTGTCTAGTTTAGTTTAGGCTGACTGACAATTAGTACAACAGATATTTACAGTACATTTATTGTAAATCTTCACATCATTACAAGACAATTACTGAAATTTGATTTACTCAAATTGGATCATCGAAATTATCAAAAAATGAGAAAATTAACAAAATTACATTTAAAAGCACTGTTTTGACTATGTTCAAACTACACCATAAGATGTTATGTATGTAAGTACATATCAAAATATGTAAAAATGTACGTATCTAAGTAATAGTATGAATATAAGTTTCTGAAAGAATTCACCAGATCTAACTCTTGAACGTTTCAAAAAATGAAGGAACACCTTTTTTGGTCAATCCAATTAAAATGTCATGCTACTATTAATTATATGTTACTATTTATTATATATTAACCTGGATAAAGAATAATACTGTACTTCAGACATCAATGCTTTAAAGTGCCAAATTATTAATTACTGAACTGGGAAGGGGACTATAGTAAAAAATAATACAACCAAAGCACCAAGTCTTACAAGATAAAAAACGGAGTATGAGCTTTTTGAACTATCCTTATATGCTTATGAAAGCAGTTATTTTTTTATGAACTATAAATTTAATAACAAAAACTTATACAAGAGAAATATCTTACAACACATGAATAACTGGTGAATCTTTAAATATTCAGTACTCCAATAAGTACCATGTACTTATCACATGAATTATCTATGACACACATCACTATGGACACATATTAAAAACAACACAGTAAATTAAATAAATGCAAATATATAAGATTAACCTGTAATGTATTTAACATAAAATCATAGACATCAAAACTTTTATAATTTGACTAGGTTTAAACTAACCTACAAGAAAATAATTCATCATCTGAGGTAGTGCATACTTGTCCTTCAAATTAGGCCAAACGTAATAATTTTGTAGTATTTTTCCAATTTCTGTAACTCTCTTAAAACTAAAAACCTCCTGTAATTTTGTTTCAAGACTGAAATACAATCATATAACCTTGGCAGTGCTGGACAGCCGTGTTCAATATTTGTAATTTTTTTTTAAAAATATGTTACACTTACAATAATAATAATAATTATTATTATTATTATGTTTGATAATAATACTTTGATTCTTTTATAAGATGGTTGTTCTTCAAATTTAAGTTTATGAATATTCTTTTTTAAATATAAAATGAATGTGTGCAAGAAAAAATATAAATACAGTTTCAATAATTAGTACTTTCCACCTGGATCTGTAATATTCTGCCTATGCAAATCTATTTAATCACAATGCTGTTCTCAGAACACTTAAATTTAAAAAAAAAAAATTTATGAGTTAGTAATTTTTTTTTAAGACAGTAATTTTCTTTCAAAAACTACAAATTTTTAATGACCCAAAAAATTCCTTTAACAAATCATAATAACTAGCTTAAATTTAGTAATAGTCTTTATTCACTGAACAATTAACTGAAATTGGTGTGTCAAATAATTTGCAAATGGTAAAAAAATTGAATAATTTATCACATACAAAAATTTAAATAAGTCTAATAAATATTTCAGAAATATTTATAAACATATTACCGTGATGAAGAAGAAGAAAAAGTTGATGGAGGTTTAGTGACTAGTTTTGCTCTCATAATTACTCTCTGATCAGGTCCTTCAGTTCCAAGTTTAACAGCTACTCCTTGAAATACTTGTTGATTGCCACCAGCTGTTTCTCCAGCATTCTGTTGTAATGGAATATAAAATAAGTGACCTTCACTTTCATCATAATCAGTTTCTGTTTGAGTAGAGCACTCGAGTACCGCTTCATTATCTAAATTGACTTGAACTGCTATGGATGTACTACTCGGGCCCCCGTCTTCTTCTTGTGTATTCATTATACGACCTTCTTTAGATTTATTTCTACGAAATGGAGTACTTGTAGGAGGTAAATCAGGTTCAAAAGCATACACACTACTTTCATTTTCTGGAGAAAAAGCACTTGGACTACGAGATAGGGGTAGTTTTGAACGGAATGCAGAACGACGTTGATGAAAAATCGATCTTCGTTCCGGATGAACAAATTTCTCTGGAGATTCATCTGCTGAAGAAAGATCATCACGAGGAGGTGGTGATGAGACTTCAGAAGGGTCTCTTGAGCTGTTTTCAGCTTCACTATCACCCATTTTATTAGTACCTCTACTTACTTTCAATTTATTTATATTAGATGTTAAATTATCTGAAGGTAAAACAGTTTTATTAGATATACACTTATCATCAGAACTTTTATTCTGATCTATTGAGCTAACTGCAGCAAGTTTATTTGCTGATATACTATCTAATTTTGTCACTGAAACATCAACAGTCCTATTCGGTAATGGTGACGCTACATTAACTTTCTTATCACTTTGGGTTTTAAGATTAACTGAAAAATTGCAATCCTTAGGTTTTCCGATAATTTTGTCTGCAGCAACAGTATTACTTTCTTTCTTAACCACATTTTCAATTCTTGATAAATTTTGAGATACATTTTTATCTGTTGTTTCTTCTGGAACTGTAAACTTCTTTAAATTATCTTGTTCTACTGGATCATTAACTGCCTCGACAAAAGAAGAAGGTTTACATTCACACCGATTCTTTTCAAATATGCCACAATTTTTTGTATGTTCTATACCACCACTTGTACTATCATTTAACCATTTATTTATATCTTCTTTAGACATATTAACTTTCTTTTTAGATAATAAATTTAAGTGACCTTTTTTATTAATACTTAATTCATCGACATCACTACCAAAGCAACTCTGAGTTGAAACCAGATCTTTTTCTTTGTTTTGTGAACTAGTTGCAGAAGTTGAAGCTGTCGATAAATTAGGTATAACATCTTGTTTCATATTTGATAAACTTGGAATGGTCTTACGGCTAACACCTACTTTTGTCTGGCTAAGTTTTTTCAATGTTTGTTCGACTGGTAATGGAAGATGATGATGTTTGCCTCCAGTAACGTTAACACCTGTTTCTACTGACAATGAAGATGTACATGGATTACTTCTTACCGGTATAATAGATTGTGGTGTCACACTATCAGAAATGATATTTTTCTCTACTAGAGATTTCTCTTCTGATAATGGAGATACATTATCTGTAATTTTAGTAGTAAATGTTAAAATAGGTTTAATTTTATCAATTCCTGTAACAATAGTATTAGAATGATCCACCAGTGATGAAAGAGGTGTTTCAGATATTTTTGAGGATAATGGTGTCGGCTTTCTTTGATCAATAATCATTGCAGTTGTGGTAACGGTACCATGAAAAAGGTTGATATTTTCAACTGGTTTTACATCTTTTGAACAAGATGCATTTTTCATGTCTGCATGCATTTTTTCCAATT
Source organism: Lycorma delicatula (assembly GCF_047948215.1). NCBI lineage: Eukaryota > Metazoa > Arthropoda > Insecta > Hemiptera > Fulgoridae > Lycorma > Lycorma delicatula. The sequence goes on from NC_134462.1 coordinate 57,479,926, forward strand.
CACCTCCGACATATCTCCGGACAAAATCTTCAACTTCAGCCTCTTTTAATCTTAAAGCTTCAGCATCAATCACATTACTTTTACCACCATGAGTATTAGTGATACTTTCACTACTTTCGTTTGCTTTGATCGAGCCTGTAAAGGTTGTAGTTTTTTGTGAAACTGAATATGGATTAATTATACTAACATTTCCAGATGAAGTAGTTTGAGTGATAATTTTTTGTGGTGATTTTTCACATTTACTTTCCCCTGAATCAAAATCAATCTGTTTTTTCAAAGCACTACTTGAAAACGGCTTCCTTACAAATGGTTTATCATCAGTCATTACCGGACTACACTGTCCAGGTTTAGGAATTTTTGCATTTTTAAATGCCATTCGCCAAGTATCACTAACAGAGTGCTTAGATTTCTTCACTGAAGCATTATCAGTTTCAACAGATAATTTTGTAACTAAATTTTTATCAAGTTTGAAACTACCAGAAGTAATAGATTCTGATTTTTCTTTGGAAGGTGTTTTGAGAATTGGAATGTTATCTTTGTTAATAATTAAATTAGAATCTTTAACGCTTTTATCACATACTACTGAAGTAGGATTAACATTTACTTCAGTAGGATTTACAGTCGATTCGCTAGTTTTAGGTTTAATTTTTTTTATTTTATCTTCTTTCCAAATTGAACTGCTATGTAATCTATTAGTTATTATTGGCTCTCTAGTGATGGACTGATTTGGACTGGAAGCTCTGAATTTTAAATCATTTTTAATTAGGTCAGAACTTTTTAAAGGCTGTGATTTCAATAAACCAGTAAAAGATATAGGTGCTTTTTTTATTTCCTCACTCAATTTTTCAAACGAATTCAATTCCTCTTCAACAACTGTTTCACTACCTTTTAATATGTTTCTTGATTCGGATAAATTGCGATTTAAATTATTTTTTTCCAATTTTTTCTGTTTCATAACAGAACCATCAGAAAATTTTATTTTACCAGATTTCTCTATTTGCACTTCTGTCAATTTTGAGCTAACCTGACTGTCTTTATTCTCTTGTTCATTTTTATCAGCAACATCAAGTATATCTTTTTTCTCTATTACTTTCCTGTTGCAACTCTGAAAATTTTCAGTAGATATACACTTCTGTAATTTATCAGATGATACAGATTCTAAATTCTCATTCTTTGTTAACTTACTACTACAAGTGAATGAGAACCCCTTCGTATTCTCACATTTTATAACAGTATTATTACTGCTTGAAGGCAACATTTTTGAATCTTCATATTTCATTAAATCTTTATTTGTTGCAGATTCTGAAATCTTTAACTCTTCAGATTTCGTAACAGATTTGCTAATAGTACTACTGGTAGCTGTATCTTTTGAATCATCTGGTTTTTCAACTTTATTATTGTCACTAGAAATAATTTTACTATTAGATGGTAATACATTTTCTGGTGTAATTTTATCTTCATTATTACCACTACTACCTGGTAATACTACTGAAGTCTCAATTTTTAACGGTTTATCAAAATCAGCAGATAAAGACTTGACACCAGATTTTACTAATTTATTACTATTTGTAGGTAATGGTTTTGAAACTTCAAATTTTAACTTAAAGTAATTAACAGAAGGAAATGTCTTGTTTTCTTCAGATTTTTTAAGTTTATCATTATCAGTAACATTATCATAGGTTTGTAAAATCTTTGTAGTATCAGATTTACTTTTGGTCTTTGTAGTCTCAGGTTTACTTTTATTATCATCATCTGAATCGAGTGAAATTTTTGAAATGCCTTCAGTAAGTTTACTACTTTCAATTGATTTACATTTCATGTTTACCTCACTTGATTTTTTATCTGATTTACTCAAATGTTGACTTTTACTGCATGCAGCACTTATCTTAGGGGCAGTATCTGTAGTGGATGAAACTGGTGGAATATCTCCTTTAATAATTTCAGTTTTTTTAACAGAAACATCCAGAGTATTATCTAGAGGATTACTTTTAACATCAACTTTCAATTCTGCATGACTCTTGGAAATTTTCTTTATACTATTTTTATTTTCCTCAGGAAACTTATCTTGCATTATTTCTTTTACTTCTGTTTTATTTATACTACTTCCTGCTTTATTAACTTCTTTTAAACTTTCTGATTTTATTTCACATTTAGTTTCAGGTACTTTTTCTTTTACACCATCAGGCACTGAAACTTCTTCGTTCATTTTATGTGCAGCAGTTTTCTTTAAATTTTTTAATTTAACATCTTTACCAAAGTTTTTTGTGGGTAATTTTTCTTCAATTGCAGTTTCAACTTTTAATTCAGGTTTAGAGATTACTTCTTTTTCTATATTACTCTTCTTTTGTACAATTTTTCCTTTACTTTCTTTTCCTAACTTATTTTCTTCTGATAACTTTTCTTTTTCTGTTTTACTAACATCTGCTCTTCTCTCTCCTTCACTTATTTCACTTTCTTTTTCATCCTTTTCTTCTTTTTCCTTTTCTGAATTTAGATGTTTCTTTCCTTCCCTAACATCATTTTTCCCAACAACGGGTTTTGATTTGTCACGTTTTACTACATTTTTTCGTTCAGGACTTAACGAGGAAGCTCTTGCAACAGACATGCTTTGTTCCTCTTTATTCCTGTCCTTCTTTGTGACAGAAGGATTTTCTTCTACTTTAACATTCTTTTTCTTCTTCATCTTTGGTAATTTTGCAGATAAAACTCTAAGAGGTTCTTCATCAGACTCACTATAATTTTCTTCAGTATGAATTTGCTTAGTTCTTAACACACGTTCTGAATGTGTAGAAGCAATTTTCAATCTCTGTGGTGAGGAAGAAACTGAGGAAGTTTTCTTACTTTCAACTAACTGTTTTTTTTTAATAAATCCTCTACGTCTTCCAGGTAAATTAATACTTTTATCTGAAAATTCAGATTTCTTATCTGGATTTTCAATTTTTTTCTTTAAATCACTTTTTTCCTTTTCAGATATAATTTTACCTTTATTAACAATAGCAGCAGATTTTCTAAGTGACCTACTAACAAACTTTTTTACCTTCTCTTTCTCTTTTAACATCCTATTTTTAGTTTTATTTCTCAATAACATTCTTTTAGATCTTTCATCAATTTTTTGTACAAGTGCTAACTTAGAAGTGACATTCACTAGAGCTCTTTTCAAAACAGGGTTCTTAGTTTTATCTTTTTTAATTATTTTATCTTCTTTAATGACTTTATCTTCTTTACTTTGTGAATTTTTTTCAGCTAAAGCTTTAAGTTCCTTTTCTCTTAATTCTGAAACAGACCAAAAAAATCAAGTAAATATAGGTATCTGTTCTAATTATATCTCTAACAGCTTTTTATTAGTACTACTATAGTAAGCCTATTTATATTAATTGTAGTTTCACATCTTGGAGGTTTGTTCCCTAGGTACAAAACATTCACATCAATATAAAAAATTCAATTAATTTCTTCAACAACTTGAGGATAGCAATGAAAATTTAAAGGGACTGTCTTTTGAATGATTTTAATCTACTCAGCATAGTGATTAGCACATTAGCAAGCTTTTACCCTTCTAAATTCTAATAACTCATTAATCCATCTAAATGCTGACTGACCAGAACTAAATCTCATACCAATATTTCTGACCAAAGATAACACCATAACAACTGTCCTAAATATTTTATTTCATATGTGCTTTCAGGCTTTAGCATTTTATATAAATACATAATGAGAATTTAATATAATACAAATAGAATATATATATATATATATATATATATAATTAACATACCAATTTTTTTTGTATTTGGTAATTCAGGAAAACTCTCAACAGATAATGTGTCATCATCATACTCATCAGGACTACGAAGATCTTTACCTAACATCTCCATATATACTGCAGCAGCTTCTTTGGTTTTACGAGATGGTCTGCCACTACTTGATGCACTTAAAAAAAAAAGAAATCTTAGTTTAACAAAAAAAAAATTAAGTTTCATTAATAAAACTATTTAATGAATGAAGTATAAATGAAAAAAAAAAAAAAAAATTACTGAACTGGACGGAGAAAAGATAGAGTTGTAATATGAAATAAAATGGGGAGAATTCAGAAGTTGGCACAAAATAAAGAAAAAAACAGAATTAAAGCAAATTTCAATTTCATCATTAACAATAAGCACAGATTAAAAAAAGAATATTTTAGGTCACATGTCTGGAATGAAATACTCGATGCTAATACACACAATTGCAGGTACACAATTTGCAGGTAACTATTTTCTTTTATCAAATTCATGTTCTATGCACTGTGGCCAATTAACTATGAGAATAGCCCATAGCAAACCCGCATTCAGAGTTGTCTGTATATTACATGTGTGCACTGAACAGCACAAATTTTTCAATCATTAAAGTGCACACTTTTGAGTGGATAGAGACACTACAACCAGGGAGAGTGAGTATTGTGATGAACTCTTGAATAAGTCATTATCTTAAGTGGTTAAAAGTGATTTGTGTCACAGTGTTTAGTAGCAAGTGGTTAATGTATTGGTAAATCTGTATTTTTTTTACCTTTCTTTTTTTACATAATCTTTAAAACATTTAATTAATTTAAGAGTTTCTGCAACCATTATAATATTTCAAGATAAGGATGTATAATCAGGTAAAGAAATACAATTTTTTTTAATAGTACTGCTATCTTATCTAGTGCCTAGGAACAGAATTGCTATCAACAATTACGATGCAACTGCTATCAAAATATAGAACATTTGCTCTCTGATAAGTTGAGTATAATGTATAATAGTAATAATATTTTGTTTTAATTGAAATAATAATGGTTAACCAATCTGATCTTGATATTTTATGATGGAACTTACTATTTTATCTGCAGTAATTGTTGTTTGTTAATTGAAACTGGATATATTATGATTACTAATATTAATAACATCTAAAATAAAATTGATTTAAATGGTTTCACTGGAAGTAATAGAATAATAGCATGTTCTCATATTCTTGATTTGGAGGATATGGTTGATAATGGTGTAGTAGCATTTTTTGCTTAGCAATACACAGTGAATATCATCCTTAATTGACAAGCATGGCTCTAAGGACTACACTAAGTTGATGTCTGTCATAAAAACTCTTAAAAACGAAAATGAGATGTCATTTGCATTTAATCAATATGATTTATCCTTGGGAACTAAAAAAACTGACTGCCTACTGCTTTAAGATAAATTGTTTAATAAAAAAAATTACGTTTAGAATTTGAAACAAGATTGTTAAACCTTGAAGACAATGTTTTGGTGCTCAACAGACTCGCTGATAATTATAAAATTGAGATTAAGAAATTACAAAACCAACTCTCTGAAAATATCTGACTAAAGATTCTGAGACAAAACATTAATCTTGGTTTAGAAAGTGATCATAACCCGAACACTTTGATGGAGAAACTAAGAAATCCTTTAGTTGCTGAAGGAATTATTAACCCCCCCCCCCCAGGAATGTAAAACTTAATAAATCTATTTTCCACAGGAGTTATACAACAAATAATAAATCCAACAATGGATGAATGAAATGCAGATGCATCATAACTGGAGATATTATGGGCTGGTCACTTGGTGTAGTTTCATGAAGCTGTAAGTCTTGTTACAACTGTCACTGGCATCATATACTCTAGTGCAACCTTGGATTTTTTTGTTTGTGCTCTACTGCAGGATAGGGATATTAAACTCTTAAATAAAATGAATTTCTTGTTTTTAATCAGTAGTATGAATAACACTGGTGGTGATGATGACACTGGGATGTAAATTTGGTGTGTATCTTCTTAATTGATAGTGTAATTCTTCTAAACATATTAATCTAATATTAGCTGTAACTGTATAGGTATAATTTATATGAAAATTCTGTTGAAAACAGGAAAATTTCTACTATAAGTAATCATAGTAGGACTGCTGACCTGAGGAAAAATATAAAATTGATATACACCTATTTTAAAGACTTTATCATATTAGACATGGCTTCCGTTTAAACTGGAAGAGGAAAAATATCTACGGCAGCAGTTGTTAAAATTGATTAAGAGTCCAATTGATAGTAATGTAAATCATAATGTTAATAGTGGCAGTAATTTGAATCTTGACTGTTGTCAGTTTCCAGAAATAGTTGTACTTGTTCATCATTAATTATGGTAGATCAGAACTTCAGTTCTCTAACTGATCTCAATGAGTTTTGTAATGATGCTGAAGGGTCATTCTATACTGTTAACAAGATTCTTGATTCCTTGAATGAACTTCCTATAGCTGAATTGTCTCATTTTAATAAAAGCAAACTGTAAATTAATCTCTCTACTACAAATGGATCTCTTGGTTTTGATGACAACTCCATTGTTTTCAAAATACAATCTTAAACAGCTTTAATGAAAGATGAAATGGATCATTTTTTAGAAGTTCCTCAGTAGATAACAGATATGTAACATTTTGAACCACATATGACTATTCTCATTTAAAGGATTTAAAGGACGTAAGGGGTGTTACTCAGTCCAGTAAGATTGATGAGATAGATTTGTTTTTGGAGAGTTTGCCAAGGCAGCCTGATTTAATTTGCCTATCAGAACAATGGATCCAAAATGAAAATGAAACACAAGCATCTGGGTGTACATGTGAGGAAAAGGGAGTTGTATGTGATGGGTAGTTAGCAATGTTTCTTTTAAGACATATATAGGTGTTTATAAGAAAATTTTAAAAATGTATTAATTTAGCAAAAGTATAATAACAATAATAGAACTGAAAAATCAAAGAATAAGATTGGGACTTCCTGAAGGATGGTGAGGAAGTGGATGGTTATGTCGAAAAGCAATAATAAATTATTGGAACTCTTGCATATTGATGGTAGTAAGTGGCAGACTTTTGAATTCTTTAAATCTCAGAAGATATGGAAGACTATTAATGTGATGCCAAATATTAACAAGGCAAGTTCTCTATGAAAAAAACCTTCCACTACCAACTTTTCACTTCAGACCTTTAAAGAAATATCTGAATAGATAGATATTACTTAAATAATATCTATTTACAATCCTTAAAGCCATCAAACAGTTCTGGCTGGGATGAGATTCCATCTGCTGTTTTGAGACAGCATTCTTCTCAGATAGCTGCCCCATTGAAGCATCTGATTAATTTATCATTTACGACAGAAGCCTTCCAGATTTACTCAAATTTGCTAAAATAATTCCAATTTTCAAAAAAGGTTCAAAATCTGATTTTAACAACTATCGCCCTACTGCAATTCTTCCTACAAAGGTTTTTGAGAAAGCTAAACCTTTGCAGGGTTTTGAGAAAAAAACAAATGTTTTTGAGAAAGCTAAACCTTTCAAAGTAACAGCTACTCTGTTACTTTGAAAATAATAGACTGTTGCATTATACTCATTTGGTTTCCAAAAAGGTAAGAATACTATTAAAACAGTAAATGAATTTTTAACAAAAATTCTTGATGTTGATACTCTTGATGGGTTGCAGCTGGCTCTTTGTATCTTCTGTGACTAATCAAAGGTGTTTAATTGCATGAATCATGAGCTGCTGCTCCGGGAAGCTTGAGTAGTTTGTGTTTGTTATGCTGCTCTTATTCTGCTTAAGTGCTATTTAAACTATAGGCAGAATGTTCATGTCAGATTATTAAACAGTAGTAGCCCCAACGAGTTGGTACTGATGGCATTCCTCAGGGATCTAATCTTAAGCCAATATTATTTCTGATTTACATAAATGAATTTTTTTTAACTTCTAGGACCACCGTAAAATATTGCTTCTGAGAATGAGAATGAAAATTTTTATAGCATGTGAAAATGTCATGCCTGACCAGAATTCAAACCCTGGACCTCCGGATGAAAGGCTAATATATAAATGACTTGACAAACTCAATGAATCTGTCAAGGCTGATTGTCTGCTAACGCATGGCTTTTACAAATTTAAATTATTCTAATTTCTCTAATTTAGTAAGTAATCTTATCAAAATGAATATGGTTTCTGGCTAATGGCTTACTACTTAATTACAATAAAACACAAGCAATAAGAGTTCATTTGATTCATGGAACTATAAAATCATTTGAATCATGGACTGATACTCCATTTATGGATGCCTTAAAATTTTCTAACTCTGCTGATTTTTTGGGTCTCTTGGTTGATGATTCACTACTTGGAAGAGCTGGTCCAGGTACAGTTTCTCTCATCTAAATTAAACAGAGATTTTTTGTTATACTTACCAGGTGTGTAAACATGAAACCGGAATTTGCCCATAGATGGCCATAACTGTCAATGTAGTTACTGTCAAACCGCATCATTGGCGTAAATTTCTTTCTCTGACAGCAGACAAAAATTTTCAATTCACAACAATACAAGTTTCATACAACAGCATAGTTTTAATTAGTGTCAAATATGTAGAGTTTTGTACCTACAACTATGATTTGCAGATAGCACTGATTTTCTGTTACCATTTAAAGAAAACTGCTGCAGAATCGCATTGAATGCTTGTCAAAGCTTACAGTGACCATGCTCTTGGTAAATCACAGGGGTTTGAGTGGTTCAAAAAAAAAAATTCAAAAGTGGCGATTTTGACATGAGAAACAAAGAACGTCAAACAACAATGAAAAAGTATGAAGACAGTGAATTGCAAGCATTGTTGGATGAGAATGACGCTGAAACACAACAACTCGTGGATCAATTAAATGTAACACAATAAGCTGTCTCCATATGTTTAAAGCCATGGGAAAGATGGCTTGTACACTATCACAATAATGAAAAAGAAAACTGTAGATGGTGTATTCTGAATATGTATATTACCTTTTAAATTACAAAGTTATATTTTGAAGTAATTCTGTTGATAGAAAAAAATATTTATTCAAAAAAAGATCATTTTTCAACTGAAACCTGGCGATTCATGCAAGAATTCTTTCAAAAATTTAGAATCCTCACTATTCTATCCATTTATATTTACTAGATTATACTATTTATTGAAGATAAGTTATCAGAACCGAAATAAAACTCTAACTTTCATGCTTATGACACCTACACCTAGCATAAAAATGTCCTGTCCTATTCAAAGCACAGGGCATCCACCTGTGAACATACACCAAATTATGCTGGTTTATATTTGTATAATAAGCTGCTACCACATAAAAAAATTAAAGCCAATCAGAAGAGATCTGGAGGAGTTTTGCAGGGCTTTTTGGTAGAAAGGTGCCATTATTTGTTAAGTGAATATCTGTCTGATGAGCGGTAGTTGTCTGTCTTCTTCACCATTTTCCGGATACTCAAGTAAAGATAATTAATGTAAAACATTTCAGTTCTTGATGGAATTATCTTTAATTGTGCTTTATTCTTAGTATGCTAAGGGAATAATAGTATGTTTGGGAATAATGTGTGTTAGTAAGTGTAATTTTGATAATAGTTCTTAACATTGTTTGGTGTTAATTTATGTATATTTTGTGATTCTACACCTGTCATGTAGATTCATTATTTCTGCATACGTGATGTTTTGCGATGATATAAAATAAATAAGTCACTCACACAAATATAGATGTACACACACATATGCAGGCATGGAATGTAAACACTATATCAGCAAATATCATATCACTAAGAAGAATAACTAAATTGTTTAAGAGAGTATATTATCTACAGATTTTATAAAGTAATGCAAATAAATTGCACTACTTTAATTCTAGGAATCATAAATATACGATTTACACCATATTTGAAAATTAAGGCTCACATAGATAAGTTTTTTAAAAAAATAAGAAGGTGTTTCAAATATAAGCCAAAATTTGTTCACAAACCTTTACTGATATTAGATAAAATTATAAATAAATTACTTCATTTTTCTACATAGTTTTCTTCAACAAAATACATTTTCTCCATCGAATAGGTAGCTACATTTACTGGTGTACACTTTAGTTTGCCACATTTACTGTCCTTCGTTTGTAGGGAATCAATCAGCAACACAACTTTTGATTCCCAAAATATAGTTGCCAGAACTTTTCTGGCAGACAAGCGTTTCTTAGCCTTGATCGGTGCTCAATTTCCACTTTTCTTCCATTTCATAAATGTCCTTTTGTTTTCTGGAGTGTAGTATTGGATCTGCCTTTCATTGCAGGTCACAATGCAGTCCAAAAATGCCTCTCCTTCTTACTCAAAGTGATTCAGAAACCACTGACAGATATTTTTCCAGACACTTCTCTGGTACCTCAGTGAGAAGATTTGGAACTAACTTCGCTGACATTTGGCTGTATCCAAGAGTGTGTGACAACATTATATGCACACTCCCAACACTTATGCCCACCTCTGATGCAATTTTAGTGGTAGTCAACTTCCACAAATAGCGTGAATGTTATCACCAATGATGCTGGTCTGTGGATGATGTTTGTGACTTTTGTTTTCCACTGCATCATGGACACTTTTGTCCTGCATCACAAAATTTTTTGTCCTAATCAAACATGAGTTTTTGGCAGGGTATGCTTCCCTGTCAAAGCATCTCCAAACTGTGCCTGAAGTTGAATCAAAATTTCAGAGAATTTGATACCTTTGTTAGCAAAATATAATGTAATAATTGGATTATATTTCGCTGTGCAACAGATGATGATACCTCTGCTCAGACATTCTGTTACTGACATGGGAACATGACCTACGGGCATGGCTGGACAGTTGCTCCCCTTCAAAGATATCCAACTAACTACCCGTAATGTCCCAGCACATTCAATGCTCTTCCTCAGACTGCAGGGCAAATTCCAGTTTTTATTCAAATAATGTAAAGCGGGACATTAGATTTTACCATAATAAAAGAAAACAAAATAAATAGAAAAAACCCAAATAAATATAGAAAATATAAATAAATATTTTTATAAACTTGTTTACAAATAGATAACAAATACAGAAATAATTATAAGATCAAACAAAATGAATGAAAAGATGATTTATGTTACATTCTAATAATAATTTTTATAGAAACTGAAATTTACATATATAAAACTTAAAAATACACCTTACAAATAACAAATTATATATACTTGAAAATTATTAACTTTAAAAATGACAAAATACCATAAATAATTTTACTCTATATACCTAAACTGAAGTTTTTTCTGATATTAAAACATCCAAGATGGAAAATTCACAAAGGATTTTTATGAAAAGCAACCCTCAGTACAAATTGAAGCAGGCCTACTCTTCAGTATTTTATTAAATATGAATTTATTATAGTATATTAATTCTAAATAGAATATAAAATAGTAATGCACATGCATGCAATAATAATAAATTATAATTAATAATAATAATAATAATTCAGAAAATAATTTTAAAAAATATATTTTAAATTTTTATTCTGAATCTTCACTTGTGCTTTAATTTAAATATTTTCCAAAAAAAATACAGTAAATAAAGTAATTTTTATTTAATTTTCTATCGGTACAGTATCGTGTAACCTTGCTAGTTAAAATAATTACAAATGTATGTCTTCTCTTAACATTAAAAGATTACTATTTTATGAGAAAAAGCCTTTTTAAAAAAATAATTCATTTTTCCCTAAAAAAAGAAGAAGAAAAAAAAGAATACTAGTTATATGTAAGCATGACAATGTACTGATCTTTATTCACAATTCCTTAGAATATATTAAAATAATGAATCTTGTGATTCAGATTCATCATGGCAATTGTAATTTATCATGTAAGGGAAGTATTAATGGGTTAATGTTAGAGTAATGCCTTTGAAGTGGGTTTGTAAATCTGATAATAAATTATTCATTGTTAAATAACAAAAAAGGAAAAACATTATAAGCTTTATACTGCTTCACATCATAATAATATAATAAAGTACAGCAACATATTAAAGAACTACAAACGTAAATACTACCTAGATGATGCTGGAAGCTGTTTTGAACGGGTAACAACTGACTTAGCTTCAGACTTTGCTTTCAAAGGCGTAGTTTTTTTTGACTTTTTAACTAGTGGTTGGTCATCATCAGATGAAAAATCTGAAAGAGAACTTGCAATTGGCTTTGTTCCTACTTTGTCTGCTTTATCTGCTTTATTATTTTTGTTACTGTTGCTAGTACTATTAGTGTTACTGTTGTTATTGTTAGTACTACTATTATTGTTCACCCCTAAAAAAAGAAAAAAAAATAACATTAATAAATTTAAATAATATGTATGGCTTTCATATCTGCATATGTTTTCAAACATCTGGACTTTTTACACTAATTTCTATTTTTTTTAAACCAAATAACTAACTTTTAACTCTATGCAAGATGTAGCTACAAAATAGCCAGACTGACATTTAAGGAGTGTTAATTTTGCAAACTAAATAATGGAAATGTTATCCTTAATTCCTTCAATGTATTTTCTCCCCAATCATTATACTTGTTGAAAGGAATGCTGTAGGCTATTTTCAGATTGCTTTTACTGAACATTTTTTTTCGAAGAGGCAAAAGAACTTTTACGCTTTTGAAAGCATTTTGATCACCATTGCTTTGAATTTTGACTTGCTAATCTGAGTTTCTTTTGTTTTAGTAAATCAAGATTTCTTCAGTAAATAAATAATCATCACAAAATACTATGATTTTTTACAAGTTATTACATTATATAAAAAAAAAAATTTGGATCATTTTTCATATTTTGGAGATGTGAGTACAAATACAAGATTTGATTAAAAAATACATGGAATTTTAGTTTTTCTTAAAATATCATCAGTATTGATTTTGTCATCTTCAAAGTACTCCAGATATAATACATTTGTGCACGTGCTTTTCCAATCTTTGAAGCACTTCTGGAACACAATTTTCAGTATGATGTTAGCTCCTTCAGTGATTCTGTCTTTGAATGTTGGCAAAAGTCATCCTTTTATAGCTCTCTTCAACTTGGAGAATAGGAAGAAGTCACAGGGGACCATGTCCGGAAAATATGGATGCTGAAGTATCATAACGGTGTTGTTTTTTGCCAAAAATTCACAAACAAGCAATGTAATGTGAGTAGGTGCATTATCGTGATGCAATTGCCATGAATTGTTTTGCCACAACCAGGTGTTTACTTCAGACTGTTTTACACAAATTGCATAGAACTTCCAGGCAGTACTCCTTATTGACCGTTCAACCTGGTGGCAAGAATTCATGTACACTAAACCGTTGAAATCAGAGAACACATTGATCAGAACCTTTACATTCAATTGAACTAGAGAGTTTTTTCACCTTGACTCTCTTTTTCGGTTTAAGAATGAAAAAGCTCCCACTGGGATGATTGGAAAGGTTCCATTGGGACACTAAGGAAGCTTCCATTGGGACGATTGGGCCTTAGTTTTGATGCCATTCCCATACACTCATGTTTCATTACCAGTTATGGCCCGTTTCAGCCGTTCTGAAGCAGGTCATAACTGGTAAAACTGATTGTTATTCACTTCATTCAGCAACTTCTGAGCAATGTTCATTCGGTGCTGCTTTTGGTTAAAATTCAACAATTTTGGAACAAATTTTGCTGCCACACATTTCATGACCAAAACATCCAAAACAATTGCTTGGCATGAGCCAAACGATATGCTAACATCATCCAGCAATCTCTCACCTACCTGAGAGTGATTTGGCAATTGTCCAAATTTTCTTCACTTTTTTGACAGTCATTGGTTGTTGATATGCTGGGATGTCCAGGGCGCTCATCATCTTCAACATCTTCCCGTCCCTCTTGAAAATGTCTTACCATCAATGCAACGTAAATGTTTTATTGGTTTATTCAGAAAAGAATTGCCTAAGGCAAGATTCAGCATTTCCAATATAGTGCTGCACTTTGTTCCATTCTTAAAGCAAAATTTAATGCAAAGCTTTTTCCACAGGTTAAAAATCATGTGCCTTTTCCAAGCTAACAATACATTAAGCATCCAATATGGTTATCAATCTAAATTTTTCAGAAGTTTTATTCTAGTTCTTGTTTTCAGCATATTTACCTTGCAATTCAATACATCTAGACAAACAACTTTCCAATTTTTTAATATCCTCAGTATAATACAATTAGTCAAACTCGGCAAAACAAATGGCTCTCTCTGCTTTGACCTCATCATCTGAGTGAATATTTTTATCCAGCGAGTCATTTGTTCAGATTTAGCAAGAGGAAGTAATCTATGGGAGCCAAATTCAGTGAATATGGTGTATATGAGAAGCATTTTTAAGTCAGAGTTTTGCCATGGTGAAAGAGCTTCTTTCTTTTTGACCAGATGATTAACCAGATAAATAAAAGTTTTTTTACTAATCAATAAAATACTTACAATAAAAGTAGTGGTTATAAAGCTCACAACTTCTTGAAATAATTTGTGTCCGGATGGGTAAAAGAGGACAAAAATTTGAATGTAATATATGTGGCAAATATTTCAAGGGAATAAAACATTGAAGGAAAAATTTGGTTGCAGCTTACCTTTTACAGGAGATGCTGTAGATTCTACTGATGCAAGATGTGTACGAGGTCTTCTAACAGGTGACTTTAATCCAATATCACTACCAGGGGGCAACTGTCCTCCACTACGTAAACCTAACCTCAAATTTTTATGTTTTGCAACTCTGTTAAGTAAAAAAATTTAAAGATTAGTTTTTATTAATCTAAATTATTAATATAACCAAGAACATATAAGTATAAGAGTATAAATATTATTATAGCCAGCATTTATTTATAAACTTTTATTTTACAAACTTTTCATCAATTTTCTGATAATTTAATTTTCCACTATCAAAGCATGCAATCAAAATGACAGTATCTAAGAAAACAAAAACATTAATATAAATTTTTATTCCATTAATCAATTAAATTTATATTTCTTAGGAATAAAGTATGCAAAATATCAATTAGAAAACAAACAATTATAAACTATTTTATCAGAAATACATCATTCAGGGTTTATATTTTTTTAGGATGTAATTAATAACTCTGACAACAACATAAATTATTTTTTTAATTTAATAGCTAATCATTAATATAAATAGTTTTTACATAATAATGAAAAATATTGAGATGGATGTCAATTTATTGACTGGTTTTATCATTATTAAAGTATGACAACATTACTAAATTTATGTTGAGTAAACAGGTATTATTCCATCAGTCAATTTGGCACAGTAGATTGTCAAGAAAAAGTGGAATTTACAGTTAAGTTTCTATTAAAAATGAATTTTAGAGATTAAAACCATTAAATATTACAATGGATTTGTAAAAATGTATATACATCTTTTTTACAAAGTTCGTTTTTGTGTTATTTCCAATAAAATTATAAATAAAATACTGTATTTATTAGAGTACCCCCGCCCACGAATTAACCTTGATTTTCCAGACTGAAAATCTAAAAAAAAAAAAATCGAGTATATACCGGTATTTTAAACTGCAACAGATATGCTAAAAAAATACAAAAATATTCAGAAAGGAAAGCATTTAATTTGATGATTTAAATTACAATATTAATATTACATTAATAATTAATTACCTAGTTTAGTTCAGATCAGTAGGCCAGTAAAACAAAAAGAAAGTATCATGTTGAAAAAAGGATTATCTCAATAGACTTTTTAATATGGGATTTTATTTTTAATTAATCACTGTCACTGTCAATGTCTGTACAAGAGTTACCGGTAGTCTCCACGTCGCTTTGCCAAAGGTCTTCACTACCATCAAGTTCATTAGATATTCTGCATTTTTTTAAACTTTTCCTTACTAATTCTGTGGAAATACCTTCCCAAGCATCTTTTATTCAAACACAAATCTGGGCATTTGATTCTTCCTGTAGGCATGAGAAAGAAATTTTCATCAGCCATCCATTTACTGCACAGTTGTTTTAATGCAGACATCTAGTGGTTGCAATAGAGATGTCAATCCACCTGGAATTATTACTTGGTTTGTCATACCCTTTTTTAAAATGTCTTTCACTTTATCAGTCGTATGCCCCCAATAACCATCCATTACTAGCATACCGGTATTTTTTTTATTAAGTAAATCTCTTGATCGCTTTTGCCATATACACCTGATCCAATCTAAAATTAAGGTTTCGTCCATCCAACCTGACTCCTGTGCTCTGATAATAACTCCATTTACCTGTACGGTAAGAAGAGATTTTCTTTTAAAAACAATGGATGGAGGTAATTTTGATTCATCAGAAGTAATGCAAAGCATAACACTAGACCTTTGTTTTTCATTACCACCAGTGCGAATTATAACACTTTTTTTACCTTTTTTGTTTACAGTTTTGTCAAATGGCATTTCAAAATATACGGGGGTTTGATCAGAGTTTCCTATTTGAGAAGACAAATAGCCTTTATCTTTTCTAAGATTTATTATGTATTTGTGAAAATGTAATATTTTTGGTTCATAAGTGTCTGGAAGTTGTTGAGAAATGGTCGTCTTTTGTCTTATTGACAAATCATTTCGTGAAAAAAATTGTGTTATCCATCCATGGCTTGCTTTAAAATCAACTTTATTCAATGATTTAGCGATTTCACGAGCATATGATTGACACATTTCTGTTGTGACAGCATAACTGCATTTCCTTTTTTCCATAACAAAGTCATACAATTTTTTTTTATGTCTGTGTATTTTGGTTTTAAGCCACGAAAAGCACTTTTATTACCAGTGCCTTTCACCAGAAGTTGTTTTGTCTTATGCCAGTCTCAAATGCATCTTTCATCTACGTCAAATTTTCTTCCTGCCGCCTGATTTCCAATTTTTTCAGCCTGTTCTACAACGCGGAGTTTTTCATTTACTGTAAAAGATTGTAGACGTTGTCCTTTTGTACTCATTTTAATGCCATAATTAACATAAATCACGGTATTAAACTTTACAAGATAAACTAAACAGACAAAATGCACATCACCATCCACATATACAAACAGTAATATGACTATGGCGAATAGACAAGACAATGATGGGTAACTAATACTGTAACTGTAGTGTCATTAGAACTGGATGCAGCCTATGCAGAATGAATCAGTTTTATAAAAATACCATAACTTCGTTCCTATCGATAATATGAACAGGATGTTAATAATTAAGGATGTATTCTGTATAAGCGGCATCCGGTATTGATAATATTTATGTGATTGAATTTAGGTTCTTCTAAGTAAACGTTTACGTAAATTATCCTGGCTAAAGGCTATGTTTCAAGTAAGCCCCACACCCTTATTTTTTCTCTCCAATTCCTAGAAAAAACATGCGGGGGGTACTCGAATAAATACAGTAATTATAAAAAAGTAATTTAAAAAATGATTAATTACTTGCCTAGATATATTTGGTTTAACAGCTTTAGTAGCCATTACTTTTTTAGATTTGCTGTAAGATAATAATGTCTGCTGTTGTGAAGGACGACTTTGCTTCTTTCCCACTCCCTGTTGTAATGCAGCTCTAGTACCATACCTTGTTTGATGAACCATATGCCTTCCTTTTACTGATTACAAAAGAAAGACTTCATTATTAAGTGGAAACAAGAGTTTAAGGACTATGTTGTTAATTAATTAAAAATTATACTGAAATCAAAATATAATTAAATGCTTATTCAACAAATATGCTCAAGATAAACAAGTCAAGTAGTATGCGAATTTATCCAAACACAGGAAATTTTTGTTTCATTCTGTTTTGGTTACACTGCTTTACCTGTCCTACTCTCAATGATCTCTCGCTAATATCAAGTTATGTTCCTAGTTAAACTGGTAATTGAAAACTACATTAAATTTTGTTTTGTGGAAATTAACTGACACTTTGTTGCAAAATCACATTTCGCAACCCCTTAACTGTTCTTTATTTTAGTGGAAAATCATATAATTATGCCCATTTTTTCACTTAACCTTGGTTATTTTGTCCATTTTTTTTTACATATTTTTTATCAATGCAATGAAATATGACAAAAACTAATTTCAGGAAATATATGTACTTTTCTTTCATGCAATATAAAAAATAACATTTACAAGTTCAATTATGTCACTATCATTTACATGTGATGTACACACCACTTTATATTAATAAATATCACTAACAGTATGTAATTGTTATATCAATAATATTGTAAGACACTAGTAATGCAAACAAAAATACAAAGATCATTTTATTCACATAAAAGATTACTAAAGTTAGGTTATACAAAACAGAAACAGTTGGAAATAAAAATATAATGGTAAAATTATGAAAACAATAAAAGAAAATAAAAAACACAAAGAAAATAATAAAATTTAACACATATACAACTTAAGGAACAATCAAAACAATGAAAACAAATACATGGTAACAGCTGTTCAAAGGATAAGAAACAAGATATATGGAATAGAGAATCAACATGCTATTAGTGTTTCACTGTTAAATTAGAGTAACATGGAACTAGATTCAAATACATTGCAGTAACTCATCAAAAAAACAGAATAAAACAAGTCAATTCATAATGACAAATTATTTCGTCAGAGTAGGTTTGGGTACTATATACACTAACTTAAATATTTTAAAGAAAGTAGTTTTTTCTCAATTTAAGGAAACAGCAAGTGTTGCTTATAGAAATAACAAATGTTTAAGTAAATATGAAATGTAACCTTTATCACCTATTGTGGGCTTTTAAGTTGACTTCCAAGCCACTGGAACAAAGTAAATATGACAACTATCTAATATAGAATGTCACCTGCAGAACAGAAAGCTAACCAGCCAACTAAAAAATATCTCTTTAACATTAGCAATGAGAAAAAAGGGTTAATACAAAGGTTAAGCATTAGCTCAAATTAAAACAAAGACATTTGTTTTTTTAATTAGTCTAACTATATTTGAAGTAAAGAATTCCATATAGCAGAAAGACATCAAAATGAAAAATGTCACAGCTCAGATCAAAAAATCAGTTCACCCTGAAAAGAAATTTCTTTACAATTCTATAACATTTAAGGTCCCCAGTTCATTAGTCCTAGTGGATGGCATACTGAAACATGGAAATTTCACAATTCTGTGGGCAAAGGTTGCCACATAACTTCGAACTGTTCTACAAAGAAAATGAGATTTAGTTTCAACCAACATTTAAGCACATGCATGCCATACTACCAAAAAAAAGGAGAGATTTTTAAAGAATCATACAAGTGTTAACAATTCAAGACAAATTACACTGTTAATAATCTAAAATGAAACTTCAATGCCATTTTAAAAAAAAGTGTTTAAAATAAACTGCATCTTATAACAGACATCATTAAATTATAAGTACTATTTCTTTTATACACAAACATAAAAAAAACAAATGTAGACTACATTTGTAGAATCTAAAATTATGTATATTAACTTGTTAAAAATAATGTACACGTTACTTAGTAGATAATTGTACTATTATAATATTTTTTATAATTAAATTATATTTTAGTAATTAATAACTGTCTTTTTTATTGATTTTCATGCTACTATTAAAATAATACTTTAAAAAATAGGATAACAGTAAATTCTGATAAGCAATAATCAGTTAATAGAAAATGTACAATATTTAATAAACACAAACATTACACTAAATATTAATACTGTTTATGCAGCCATAAAAACAGTATAAGCAACAGAAAATGAATGAACAACATTAGAAACTAAGTAAACTAATTAAGACAGATTTTATCAAAAAAAGTAAGAAATCATCAAGAAATATTAATTATAACAACATTTTTTTTTTTTGGACAGGGGGGTTTTGTGGGCAAAAAACACTTTGGCATTATCATTGCCTGGAATAAAATTTTATAGAAGAAAAAATAAGTAGCTAAAAAACTAGAACTACTTTAAAAACGAAAGAAATTAAACAAAAGCTTACAACTAATGTAACAGCTAAAATTTCTTTTTTAAAAAACACTTAAATAACTAATATCACAGCCATAAGACTTTAAAAATAAGCATAAAACTAAAAACGTAAAATTTAACTAAAAATAAAAAAAAATTAATGAAGTTCAAGAAGGGTGTAAAGGGCCCCAATTAGGATAACGGGAAGACTAAAAAATTAACATAAAAAACTAAACCTAGGTTAAAAACTACAATAAAGAGACTAAACTTAACTACTAATAACAGATAAAATATCACTAAAAAATTAAATATAACTACTATCATAGATAAAAAACTTGAAAATAAGTAAAAACTATATATATATATATATATATATATATATATATAGTAAACTAAAGTAAAATAAAATAATTTAATAAACTCCAAGGAGTGTAAAAGCCTCCTGCTCGGGTAACAGAAGAAAATAAAATACTAATAGTTCTAAGAAATAAAAATATGTGGTCCAAAACTTCTTTATCATTGCCCAGGATTTGACAAATGTTCCTGGGAAATTTAAATTTACGACACAAGGCCACATAACAAATACAATCCACAAGGATGTCGCGTACAGTCAAATGGCAGTTGCACCATATGCATATTGATACATTTTACTTTGACATTAGATATCCATGTGTGACTCTGGTATGACTTAACCGCAATTGACAAAAAGCACTACTTCCTCTTGACGGAGTTTTCTGAAAAACAATTTCCATGGTAACACAGTGTTTTTAATGTATCAGAATTTATTATCCGCTGTGGCAGTCCAGTCACCTTTGCTTGAAGAGAGTGTTTTACACAACTGATAAAATCACATGTAGTAAAACGATTGTTGAAAGAAGGTTGACTACATGCATCTTTAGCAGCGGAATCTGCACATTTGTGTCCTACGTGGCTAGGGATCCAGCAGAAACTAACTTGAGTGTTACGATGGTTCAACTCAGTGATTGCGTTATAGATTTCAGTGAACAAAGGATGTCTACAGTAAAAATCTTCTAAAGCTTGGAGTGCACTACAAATAAGGATATGGCGGTATTTTGGGTTAACGATATTCAATGCCTTTTGACAGCGTACAGTTAAATATACCTGTAATATTAGATAGACCAAATAGATTCTGCTATTAAGAATAAATGTGTATCCAACAGTATCATTCTGTTGTGATCCATCTGTGTATACTATTGCGTCTGGGTTTATTTTAGAGAGAATATCATGAAAACTTTGCTGAAAGACAGAAATAGGTGGTGTTGACTGTTTCTTGTATATGGTAAGATCAAAAATAAAATTTATAAAGTTGATTCTCCACAGAGGATATGAACAGGGATATGTTGGGAAAAGAGAAGATATATTAATGTTTAAAAGCTGTAGTAATCACCAGGTATGTACACCCATAGGAGCAGTATAACATGGATAGTCTTCATATCTTTGTGAATTAGGATTCTCAAGAACTGTGATACAAGCCAGGTGATTTGATTGCCTTTTAAAACAGGCATAGTATGTTGCTAGAAGTTGATCAAATCTATCCCAAAGTGATAGTTCACTGCACTCAACAAGCATGGTAGTAAGAGGGCTTGATCTAACAGTACCTGTACAGCATCAACATCTTCAGCACGGTATTACGTGGTGAAAAGTACGTGATACAATAATCTAAGCAGAAACAAACTAAGAAATAATAAAACTGCAACATATATGACCTGTCAGCTACCCCAATTGGTGTTGCTAAGAACTCACAGCATAATTAGCAATTTGGAACTTTTCGCTTTTAATTGTTTGATGCGATTGACCCACGTAAAAAGGCTGTCAAAAAACAAACCTAAAAACTTAATATCATGAAAGATAGCAATCTGCTCCTCATTCAGAAAGATTTGTGGTATAAAAGGGCCCTGCAAGTGAGAAAAGACTACACATTTTGTTTTCTCAGGTGAAAATGTAAAGCCAGTAACCTTGGACCAAGCTTCAAGGTCAATTGTGTTCTGTAGTAATCTCTCTGCTGTGGTTGTTGAACAAAACATAATACATATGGCAAAATCAACAGATAATGAACACGAAACAGACGGTTGCACGCATTCCATAATACTGTTGACGGCTATAGCAAACAGGTGGGACTTAATACACTTCCTTGAGGTACACTATTCTCCAATGTGACGCTAGCCGATAAGGAATCTCAAACACGAACACAACTCATTTAAGAACCCCTGATAAATGCAAGCATACAGCCCTTGACTCCTCTTTCCTTTTCAACAATCCATCTCTGTGGCCTTTTATTCATCTTGTGGTTGACACCAAAAGCTATAATAACTGGCCTGTGGTCACTGCTGTGAAGGTCGTCACAAGCAGACCAATTAAGACGAGGGAGCAAATTTGGTGAGAGGTCAATGATTGACAGAGTACAAGACAATAACATCATGAATGTATATGACTCATCATTCAGTAGGCAAAGGTCCACGTCTTGTCTCACTCTATTTAACATATTCCTCAAGAGGAGCAGAGAGATGAGCCCCAGAAAATATGGTGGGCATTGAAGTCTCCTACCATTAACAATGGTGATGGGATTTGTGTGAAAAGATCTGATATTTCTAGAGTATTGAACTGAGAGTTCGGTGAGAGATACAAATTGCAGATATGGAATTTAAAGGGAACTGAAATTGTTACAGCAACAGCAGGAATAAGGGTAGTTGGTAGTAGTAACCTTATAGCTGAGACCTCATTCTGCATAAAATAGCAACACCACCACTCTCTCTATTATCTGCAAGACATTAGTGACAATCTCTGTGACATCTCTCACAGGTATAGCCTCTGAGTGTTACCAAAAATAAAATTAACTTGGAAAAAGTGCAATTAATAATAAATAGAAAGCAATAAGCAAGTTTTTGGAGAAAACAAGAAATTATGGTAGGAAAGTAAATCCAATGTACACATTTACACATTTAGGCACAGGCAGAAATCTGCTATTAGCAAAAGATAATTAATAAATGTTAGAGTATACTTCTAATTATAATCATGGATTAGGACTGCAAAACCCTATACCAATAACAATTCAACTTAACCAAACCAAAAGCTTTCTTTTCATAAAGCCTGTTTGTTAAAGAATTAATTCATAAATTTCACACATAATACACTGTTATTAAAGCAGATATCACAAATTGGCTAATTTTTTGTTTAAAGCTACCTCTTGAACCAAAGGCTGTACATCATAGAAATGTAAAGAGATGAAGAAATTAACAGGAGCTTCATTCTATCATTCAATAAGTAATATATTATTATTCAATGCATTGAAACTGATGTACCTAATATTATACCCTTTTATAACAACTTTTAGCTTTTCATAATGATGAAGATGGAATGGCTATTGAAACAGGGAGAGTATTTGTAACTAATTAGGAAATTTTAATAAGTTTTAACCAATTCTGATCCAGCAACTCTGGAAATGAAACCTAGAATTCTACCACAACTATCATGATTTCGACCTATAAATTTATTTGATAAAAAAAAAACAATAATGTTTTAAGTTTAATAAAATATGAGTTAAACAGTACCTTTTTGTACAAGTTTTGTTAAAGATGTCTTCTTTTGCTTAGCTAGTCGTTGCTCGTGATACTTCTTTTTTAACGCTTTTACTGCTCTTCCTTGAGCAGAGGTTGGCTGAGTCCTTGGTTTAACATTGGCCACATTAGTTGAAGCCTAATAAAAAATATCAATCATGTCTGTAAATTATCAACTATAATAGAAAATGTATCTACAGAAAATGAGTGTTACAACACAAACTAAGTTCTCATTCTTGATAGCAACTACTCGTACTTTCATCCCTAATAAGCGAGCTGCCAAAATTTTCTTAATCACATAGACACGCCTATATATTTTGACTACATTTCTTTTAGAATGTACATAAAAAAAAAAATTGTTTCATGGAGCACAATTTTAATTTTATTTACATTGGCTTTTTAAAATTAGCATTCAATATCCTTGATAACAATAGTCTTAAAGTTTGTGCTAGTTTGTATATGCATGTATTTACTAAATCTTTGAGATTAAGTATATACATAAAGGCAAGGTTACTACTACAATACCACTTGTCACATCAGCCATGATAATGTCACTTTTAAGCATTATTTTATCTGAAAGAAACACATAATAAAAACTAATAATACTAATTCACAATTTTTAAAGACACATTATTAATCACATTAAATTGAATTCATTCGTTAATTGTGTTATTCCCTTTAAAATTTTATTTTTTCAATACATGAGGCTCAATCAAATATAAACTTGACATTTTTCTTCATGAACTGCGTGTATTTTTTTTTTGGATGCACAAAATGCTATCATCGGGTGTTATCATCACCCGAACATAAAATTACTATAGTAAACAATTAAAAATTAAGCAGATTTAAAACACCTATACCATATGCTACAGCCGAAATAAAACCAGAATGAAATACAATAATAAAGATCTAACTTCAAATAACAAATTTACCATCTGGCATATGGCAGGTGCCATAAATATACAAAACACATTTCAGTAATAATAAAATATCAGAATATGGAAGCATAGCCTTAAGAAGTAGCACATTTGATAACAATATGATATTGTTTCTAAAATATTTCTGATGTTAGCTCCTAATTTAAATTTCTGTCACAATGCTGCATGACAGACACAGTCCACAAGGATATAAATACTGTAGGTTGACAGTCGCAGCAAACACAAAGAGATGCATCGGTCTGAGTCATGAGATATTCATGAGTGAGCCTAGAGTGCCCTATTCATAAATAGCAAATAACATCCTCTCGACAATTATTCCTGCATGAAGAGCACTACAGTGACATAGTGTACTTAACTGGACAAAGTTTACTGTTGATGGTAGCATTCCATTCACTCTGCCACTCATCACAAACCAACCTCTTCAGAAAACAGATAACATCATTTGAAACAATGCAATTAGTGAGAGAAGGCTGCAAACAAGCCTCTTTTTCCCCAATATCGATGCACTCATTGGCTGAAATTTGAAAATAACTAGAGATCCAGCAGAAGCTCACAGTTGTGTTACCCTGAGTCATTTCAGAAATAATAGACTGTATATCACAAACAACAGGGTGTCTTAAGTACATGTCACTAATCACTGCAAGACACATATGGAATCTAAACAGACAAGTATGTATCAAAATGTTGGGCTAATTATGTTTAAGGCCTTATTAAGTCATACAGTTCCATGATGAAAACACTGACGATGCGAAACATGTATGTTCTATTACCAATCACAAAAGCACAACCAATAGAATTATCTTGTTTAGACCAATCTGTATAAACTATAGCATCAGGATTCACACTATTTACATTATAAAATTTTTCTTGTAAAAGATAACCTAATTTGTACACTTTTTTTGATAATGACAAAGAATAAAGTAATAATTGACAAGATAAGGCTGCCAAGGGTACAACCTTATTTATTCAAAAACGCTGAGTAAATGTAAGAACTGGAGGGAGTTGTATATTTAGAGATAAGAAGAGCAGATGAGCTCTGATACCAAGTGAGGCAGTAGATCTTGGCCATTCCTGTTATCGATTAAGATGCAATGTTAGAGAACACCGCATCAAAAGTCGGATGATTTTGTTGCGCTTTAACGTGAGCTGCATAGGAGTAAATCATTTGGTTTTGTCCACACCAGACAGATGGCTCTCCCCAATCTACTAGTAGACTTACCACAGGTTTGAATGAAAAATGCTATAACTCAGACAAATAAATGATGGACTACATTGAGCATTCTAAGTGAAGTGGTCCCTATGATAAGCCATGCAGCCCCATAGTCCAAGCAGAAACAGACCAGAGCTTACATTTCAACATAAGTAAAGTAATACAGATGGTGGAAATGTCGAGAGGGGATGGATGCGCTCAATCACCAATTCTGCAACAAATTATCATAAGTTTTTCATGAATAGGGTAACAAATTCACCAAAATTTTAACTAGACTGAATACGCTGTTTGGGGATGTAACATCACATACCCAAGTTACAAGTTGAAAGTTGCTGGGCCAGCACATTTAAAGAAGGGCTTAACACGGTAGAAAATGAACTGCAATAAGTATTCATACGTAAGTGTGATAAATGATATTCTATCGATCTCTGACTTCATTTTCGAAGATGATTAGTACCTCATGGTTGATGAAATTACTTCGGAAGTGTTAAAAGTCATAAAGTGCCCATTCCATCATCACATAGAACCTTTAGTGCAACAAAATCCAAGATATTTTTATTAAAAAAACCAGAAACAGGTTAGACAGTAAATTTGTCATAAGCTCCTAAATTAATTTTGAAAAGGAAAATAATTTTTTGTGTAATAGTCATATATGAAGATGAAACATAGCTCAAATACTCGAGTCAAAATTGGTGAGTATGAAGTAATGTAAGTGAGAATTGGTGAGTATGAAGTAATGTAAGTGAGTATTAAGTATTGGCGAGTCAAAATTGGTGTAGGAGTGAAAATCCTTGGCCTGTAAAGGATAAAACACATCTGTCAGCTGGAAGAGTTATCGAAACCATCTTTTGAAACAGGAAAAACGTATTGCTCCTTCGCCACTACTGCCAGCTGCCTACAGGAACAAAACTCACAGTCACCCAATCAGAGATGTGATTCTTCTTCACAATAAGGCCAGGCCACATACAGCCATTACAACTCAGGATAAACTGTACAGAATTTATTGAGAAACCTTAAAATGTCCCTCAAACAATCAACTTGCAATTTTTTTTTGTTTGAGCCTTGGAAGGTGAAATTGGAAGGTTAGAACAACTACAGAACTACAGAACAATGAAGGTTAGCTTAGAGAGTACTAATGCTGGGAAGTGTACCTGTTTCTCATAGCACATAGAATGTTCCACTAATTGTTTGACAATGAAGTCAAGAAAGATACATAAACACATGATCAAGAAAGATAGATATATTTGGTGAATATTGTCTTTGCTTTATTGTCTGAATAACACTAGTACTGTTTTTTTTCATTTTATTAATCTTTTATTTTATTTTTAAAACAACACTATTTTCTTTATAATTGAGCTTTGTAGTGTAATCCCTTTGTTTTCATGCGATAAGAGTTAGTAATAAAATCAAATTTCTTGAACTTGTATTTATTTTTTATTGGGTTATTTTAAAACAATTTTTCAGGATTGAATTCTTTACAAGTTTTGATAATACATTTTCAGCATTTATTAGTCATTTAAGAAGTTTTTGTATTGTAAACTTATAAAAACGTGTTTTTAGACAACAAATTTTTCTCTTGTTTTATTCCATTTTTCAAGTCAAAAACCATAAGGTACCATTAAGTTACCCCTTAATTTCAGTTTCTAGAATTTCAGTATGGTTTTATTTCACTCTTTTCCCAGGAATAAGTGCAAAATCTTTTGCTAACCATAACTCACTAACATAGCATTTCCAGATCCATGTTTATATGAACTTTTTTTATTATTTTCGCTAGTAGAATTAGCTCAGAAAGTGCTGGTAACACTACTGAATCACCCTTTATAAACAATTAACAAAATTACTAAACTACAGTTGATAACAACTCACTATTGATTGAAATAAATGAGCTATGCAAGCTGTGTTTACATCACGTGTAAAGGTGGCAACTTCAAAATAGAATACTTTAAAAAGATCTCATATTTGATTGAACTTCATATTAATACTCTTCATATAATTTATTTAGCTGGTTACACTCACGATAATTTGATTTATTTCTCAATAAGAAAGAATTTTTAATAATTATAAAAGCATAGTCAGTTATACAAATAAAAAAAATATATATGCAGTCAAAATCTCTAAAACCTCCTAATTAATCAAATGAATTAAAACAATACTAATTGACAATCAATAAAAATTATTTTTAATTAATTAAAAAATATAATTTAAAATATACACATAATTAAAAAAATTACTAAAGATCCTGATATATGAGTTGTGTTGATGATTAATTCATCACTTTACAGGTTAGTAAAATTAATAAAAATTACAATATATATAACAACATTTAAAAAAAAAAAATAATAAAATAAAGACAAATATCTTATTAACTGTGTTAAGTAAATAGAGTAAAAACTACAATTGACTTTTTGTCTTTAATTCTGTATTTCGTATAATTATCATACAAGTACACTACAACAGACTTATGAAAGTTTAACTTAAAAGCACAACACTCAGTTTGATAGCTTTCAGTTGAAGAGGGTAGTGACCATGACCCACTCTACTTCCTTGTTTTATACAATTTAAAGTTCTTTCATGAGTGTACTATACACAAACTAAGTAAGAATTATATTTCACGTAAAATATAAAATTGTCAAAACTTTACATAATAAATCTGTTTAAAAATTTTATGTTTCTCTTGAAATTACGCTATTTTCTCTGATATTTTAAAAATGAAGACAAATTTATATATTTTTTTATTTTTAGATATCAATGTTTGCTGTTATACAATATCCTACACTAATCAGGCTTTAATTAGTTAAACTTTTAGACATGAAATTTATTTTTAATATAATTAAAATACAGCAGAGTAAAACCAGTTTCTTCCTTAAAGAGCCTCTAATGGAATACCTGCACAAAAATGTGCTACAGTACTGTTACAGTATTCACTGTTGCGGTAAATAGGTTTACCTGTACAGATTCTGCTTTTAAAAATTTCAATGTTCTATTTTACAAGATAAAAACAAATTTCAAAGAATTCTTCTTCATAAGAAAACTAAATAAATAAAAAAAATAATAAAGATAGATACATAGTAGAAATATAAATGAGTTAAAAGTTATAAATGCAAAAAATTAAGGAAAATCCAAAACACATGAAAAGTAAGCATTTGTATAAAACAAGTCATGTGAATAATGTACCTTATCCGAATTGTTCTTCTCTTGTACTCGTACATTACTCTTAGGAGGACCAGCATTGTTAGAACTACTACTACCTCCAATATCTTCACCAACCTGAGATTCTGGTGCAGCAGCATTACTAAAGAAATCCAATCTTGCTGGAAGAATTTTAGTCCCTAAAAAAAATCAAATATAAGAAAGTATAAACAATAAATTAATTATTAAAATATCAAAATATAATGAATAACTTTTTTTAATGTTTAAACTTAAATTAAATGTAATAGCACCCACCTCTCCTAAACCAGACAACAGAACTGTTTTGATATAAATCAACAAAATACTTTTTCCGAGAAAAGGTCTTATTATGTTCCCTTTGCCAATTTAATAAATTACTAATCTAATTAAAACATAAAAATCACAATTTATTTAAAATATAATTTAAAAATTTTTTGCAGAAACAATATTGTTCTATCAATGATTTTTAAGTAATACCAATCAAATGTTTTCTTAAAAATCCTATATTTTCTGCATGTACAACATGCAAAAAACATTTTCCAGTTCTACATATTGATAAATATGTGCTCAAATTATTTTCTATAATGCCTTCTAAAATGTGAATTCTTTTGTAGTAATTTTTTTATATTTAACATCTTCATCAGTTGAACTTAATATTATTTCAAGGGTATATAAATTTTAAATAATTAATATGGGCTTTAATTACATCTATCTTTTATTTTAAAATTAACACACGCCTGACATGATCCCCACCCCCCTCTCACTCACTCTCTCTCTCTCTCTCTCTCTCTCTATATATATATATATATATATATATATATATAATATATAAAACATATTTTTTTATATACCAATCAGAGTAAAACTTTTAATTATTTTAATTGTCTGAAAAAAAAACATAAATTCATAGATTTCTGTCTCTTATTTATTTACAGGCATACATAAAAGGTTACAGAGATTATGCTATACAAACCATATTAGCATACATTTAGTAAACAAAACGAAAAAAAATTTTCAAAGTAATAGTAGGTTATAAAGTATAAAACAAAATGTGGTCCTGTACAGCTTCTGAAACATGCCTGATTTTTTCTCAAGGGATGATTAGCACATCTGTAAGGTTGTTCAAAAATTGTTTACACTTTTCCATTGACATTACAAAGTTCTGTGTCTCCTATGTGTGGAGACCATTAGATTTATTGAGAAGCCTTCCCCAGGATGCCTGCTGGGAGCTGTAATTTGGATATGCGTAGTTGACATCTCATTTGATATGATTTTTAGGACATAAGTCTTGCTGGATTCTTGAGGTTTTTTGATCAGAAAACAGAAACAAAATGAGATTTATATGATACTTTCATTCATCAAAGTTATGGTAATTATTAGCTAAGACCTGTGAAGATATAAAAAAAACATTTCAAAAATTCAGTTCTTAGTTGAAAAAAAACATTTCTAAAATTCAGTTCTTAGTTGAAAAAAAACATTTCAAAAATTCAGTTCTTAGTTGAAAAATGTTATTTAAGATTTAAAAAATGTATAATCATGGACATCAGATCTAATAACTTATAGCTTGCACTACACTGAACAAACGAAATAATTTATGAAACTTAAAAGTTTCAATTCATCTTTGCAGATGAACTTGACTCTAACATTTTTCCAGTTTTTGAGTTTTGAATGTCACTAAGCTCTCTTCTTCCCTTCTCCCTTCTCAAACAACCCAAAACTGAAACCTCCATGACCAAAAACAGCTCAAAAAAAATGAGTTGAAGCAAGTTTCAACTCAAATATGCTTACTATTCTATACATGAAATATACATAAATAAATGAATATACATACATAAATAGAAATATTCTATACATGAAATATACATAAATAAATGAATATACATACATAAATAGAAATATTCTATACATGAAATCACATAAAAGCAACCAACCAAAGAAAATGAAACAACGCTGAACAGGTGCTTCATATATTAGGTTCCAACAGTTCTACAGAGAGAGGGAGAGGAGGACTGAAAATAGGGAAAAAGGCAGGGTTATGAATTAATCTAAGAAAGAATAATCAAGACCAAAGAAAGGATAACCTTGTGCTTTGGAATGTTTTATTATTCTGCCCAAAACCAGCCTTAATCAGCAACCATAAAGGAATTACCATAATCAAAACTATAAGAGCCCCACAAACTCATGTAATTATGTTTTTTAATGAGAAAAATAAAAGGTCAAGCCATTAGTATCATTTGTTTTGACCTTTTAAACACATCTGTAACAAAGTGACTGTCTCAGTTTCATCTGGAAGGTTCAGGGATTAAATCGCAGTTGACTTGACTTTTTTTGTGTACTAAAAATATAATTTCATCTTTAAAAATCCTTTTTTTTCCTTTCTCGAACCGCTCTTGGAGCATTACCTCTGACAGAGGAAGTATACAGCCATCAGATACCAGTATGCAGAGTGCCCGTGACCTCATTGCACGATGATGGCCCCCCAGACAGTCAAGGGGCCCTCTAAGCCCTCAGCCACAGGCCTGTACGGCTCGACATTCTCCGGCGTCAAATTCCCTGTCGAGCTTCCTCCAAGGGATGTAACTTGTCATTCACTATCTGAACGTAGTCCTCTATAGTCTTCCAATCACTCCTCTCATAATTCTCAGAGTGTTTTCCGCATTAAATATGACCTCTGCGCCCAAGGCTTCCAGCATCTCTTGGCATTTATTCTCAAATCGTGTATTACAAAAATAAACATGTAGAGGGGTCTCCTGCTCAGCACACGTGGGACAAAGGTTTGAGTGGTCCAAATAGAATCTGTACAAGTAAGCTATAGCAGCCATAGCCCACCAGGAATTGCGTTAAAGAGTAACCCAGTGAGCCATGAGTCCTTCGATACCAGCTTCTAATATCTCCAACAATGTGGTGGGTCCACCGCCCTTTCGTCCCCTCGTCACACCTGCTATGCCAGATTCCTAACATGTCCTCTTCAATATTACCAGAAATTCTCCTCTTATAGGTAGGAGATAGAGGTCCCAATGGCCAGAATCTCTGCCTTTGCTCAATCAGCAGGTCTGTAGGTAATAGGAACCCACCTCGGACACCTCCTTAGAAACTGTACAATAAGCACAGATTATTCATAAACAACACCTTCTGTGTGAAGCCTCGAGTCTCCTAAATATTTCATATACTTAATGGCGCTCCTCCACAATTCAGCCCTGCACAACATCGTGGCATATGCAGCCAGTATAAGGAGGGTAACACCAATCCCTCCCTAGTTTGAGGACTAACACCATTCACTGGCAGCTCCACCTGTTGGGGAATACCCCATCTGCGAGCCAAGCGTTATATAATTCAAGAAATACATTCGAAGCGACCTGAACCACCAACATTATCACCAAATTCGACAACTGGTCCAGGACCACCCACGTTCAGGCAAACCAAATCCAAAATAGCAGCTGTATCTGCAAGGATCCTAACCCTGATGTTCGTCCTGGCAGAGCCCCAACCTGTAAACCATGAGTAGATGTCTCCCACCAGAAGAGCAGGATGGTGTGTAAGAATGACTCTTGCCAAAACAGTCAGTGCCTCCTCAAATCTTTCGATTGTAATATTCAGCGACATATAACAGGAATATAAGAGGATGGCGCTGACTCTCGCCTGAACGAAGCTTCTATCGAGGTGCACATCATGCACAGATACTACCACTAAGCACCAAAGCCGACCCCCCTCAACCCTTCGGGTCAAGAGCGGATGTGATACGGATCAGAAATGAGCACAACATCCGCGCCCATCTTCGATGAACATCCAGCCAGCAGGTCATTTGCCACCCAAGCGTGATTCAGACTAATCTGAATGAGCTTCATTTTCTTGCACCTGTGCAGCCACCCCCGAATTTCCTCAAATGTCTCTTTTCCAGGTCCTCTAGGGCATGAAAAAGAACCTGTTTTGTACCTGTCAGTTCCACAAGTCAAGTACCTTGCTGCTGCCTTACAATCTATGGCTCTATGACCCTCGGCTCGGCAATTGAAGCAAGAGCCCAACTTGCCTTCTCCTCGGCATCCTCTGGCCATATAGCCTGCCTCAAAGCACTTGAAACACCACGGGGGCTGCTCCATGGTGTCAACTCTGCATGACACCATGCCGATCCTTATGCAATTCTTCTGTACTACGTGCGCAGCCAAGGAGGCCAGCAGTGCAATCTTCATCTCTGCATAACCAGGTTGCATTGTAATTCATAAACCATCAAGTAGCTCAGGGCCGTTCACCTCCCCAAGTCTCCTTTATTGCATCCTCCCTCTAGATTGTCTGCATATCGCCCTCTAGATCGTGTATGCAGTTCTGCTCCTTGACTGTACACCATCCTTCACGGCAGTCATCACTGCCTGCTTAAACATCCCAGCGTTTTTAACCTCCTCCTAACGCTAATCTCTATACATTGTCCACATTTATGTATGGATAGTATCTGTTGTGCCAGCAACGCCAACATCCAATCTCACTGGTTTTAAGTAAGCCTCCATATGACGTATTAGACTTTAGAATAAGTGTCTCCATCCTATCCATTTGTTCTGCCAATGGTTTGCCCAACAGTATGCAACCAGTGGTCACAGAAAGAGGGAGTTCTACCACTCAGGACGATGACATAATAATTACATCCTGCCCTCCTGCCTTCACACTCTAGTATTTTTCTTACATATACTGCAATCTCCCCTTCAAAGATCGATCTCAGCTTGAATGTCATAAAGGTTCCCTCCATTGTTCTTGCTAACTTTCTCAAACGCATCAACCAGCGCCTGGGTGAAATCGTTCTCACTACTAGAATCAACTAGAAAGACAATGTAAAAATCATGGTAATCGGTACCTGTTTTCCCAACTCTTCGCCAATAAACGTTGCCTCCATGGCTGCCAACAATACATTTCCTGCTACGTCTCAGGATGCTCATGATTCATGCTACTTGAGGATGCCACATCATCAAGCTGTCCATCAGTCTACCCTCAGTAATCTCTTTGATGTTCATAATTGCTACTATGTTCTCTGCGGGCTCACTCCTTTCCAGTATTTTTGTGTGAGTGTTACGGTAGACCTTCCTGGCCCAACACCTTTTAATAAAGTCAGTCATATCCTCTACCCTGACACCATTGTCCAATCCATCTAGTATCAGGCACCCTGTAACCACCGATGTCTGGGTAGTTGCCTCGACCATTTGGTTCTTCCTAGTAGCTCCGGTTGAAGTATGAACCGGTCTCTGTAAGTCTTTCACAGCATCCTGTCTCCCATACAGACACCCTCCACCACCCGCTCCGTTCCGAGCACTTATGGGCTTTACTGGAGGTCATCTTTGAAATCTTGGCTTTTGACATATTCCAGTTCACCTCGGCTAGGATGCCTCTGATGCAAATACCACAAGTGTCATTCCCATTGGTGTACTACTAGTTAACTCAAAACAAAACACATCTCACCAAGTCTTAAGCAAGACTGGCGGTGAAGTCCATATCAATTTCCTTTATACTTCTTTTAAAATTTTTACCCATGTTTTTCCTGAGTTCTTTGGCTAGCTTTTGAAGCCACCGGACCACTATCTCCATGTCAAAGGGTATGTCCTCCTCCTCGATGGAGGACTACCTCACCTTAAAACCGTTTTGACTAGCAGGTCAGATGTTACAGCGCCAGTGGCAACCAGGTTGAGCAGATCCTCCATTGCCTCCTG
Source organism: Lycorma delicatula (assembly GCF_047948215.1). Taxonomy (NCBI): domain Eukaryota; kingdom Metazoa; phylum Arthropoda; class Insecta; order Hemiptera; family Fulgoridae; genus Lycorma; species Lycorma delicatula. The sequence continues at coordinate 57,514,236 of NC_134462.1, forward strand.
TCTTGATGTCATAGGCTCAGGGGTGACTTCCAGTTCTTCTGATGGCTTCCCTTCCATTATTATGGAGGGGCCAGTAAGATGAAAAAAATAGCTACTAACTAAGCTATCGGTTAAACCAATAACGTCAGTAAATAATATAAAATTATAATCAGTACTGAAAAATAATATTCTATTATTATAACATCTATTATCTATATTATCTCACAAGATAAGATAACATATTATTGTTAAGTATTCTCCATTAACTAATAAAAAAGACAATGATATCAACAGATAACAAAACCTTCGGTCCTCAATGAAAATAGCCTCAACTGCCAGAGGCAATAAAGCCAATCTCGTAAAAGGCAGAATAAAAAGTAAATCCGTTAATCGATAATCAGAAAATTTACAAGACACTTTCATTAAAATTCCACCAATCAATCCCAATCATCCATACCAAAAAATTCACCAAAACAACCAACCAAAAGTGATAAAATTGCGGAGCAAACTAAATACACTTGACTATCTTTTAAAATACCTAATCATTGCAATTGTCTGTGAGCTTGTTATCACTTAAGAATAAATTATACCATAAAAAAAAACCCCACTTACCTCTGAAACAGAGGAATGTAAGGAAATCCTCAGTATTTGGTCTTTTAACAGGTAAAACATCAGATGGTGGTGTGATTCCATTTACTTTCACTTTATCTTTTACTGGTGTTAAAGCAGGGCTAGTCAAATTTGAAGAACCCTGCGCAAATTTCCTTTGTGCATGTACTTTTGTCCTAAAACAATAAAAAAATGTAACTCTAATAACAGCAATAAAACAACGGTTCAGTGGCAGTGGCATCCCTTACTAAACAATGACTGCACAAATTTTCATGAACATGTGAGAAGGGGGAACATAATGTTTAGATTAATAACTTTATAAAAGAAGTAAATGCAGAAGACTGTGATAACTAATTTTTCACGGCTAATCATACAGTTTTTCACTGAGTACAATGTACAGAACTGTAATTAAACACCCACTTTTTTGTAAATTTTGTGCAAGATGAAGCCCATTAATGTTAACTGACAAACAAAAGATAGAATTTTTTTTATGACTATAAATGGGAAGGATATACATTTCCCCCTATTCAAAAATTATAATAAAATTCATATTTTATGCCAATGTTGAGCAGTAACAAAAATCCACAAAATTGTCATCAAATTCGCCTAAAGTGAAAAAATGTTAATAAATTTATGTTATAAATTATGGCCACTGTTTTCTGAGAGCAAATGGTATTCTTTTGGTGGGTATTTTAAGGCCAAAAGCAGCAATTACAACAGAAGACCGTGACAAAAAACTTTCAAAACTGAGGTATGTAATTGAGAATCTGGATTGTGCTGACATGGTATTAATCACAACATGCATCCACACTATTTAAACAAAAATATTTTTATCACCCCTCTTACAATCCCTGCACAGAGTGACATTACCATCTTCACCTTAAGTAGTAGGACAGTACTTAATTCTGAAAAGACTGAGGAGTTGAAAACAACATAATTGAATAAGGTAAAATCAAAATGCCAATTATTTTTTATGCGCAAGGAGTAAAAAATGAATTATGGATGAAGTAATACTGAACCAGTAATAAATTCTTTACTTAATGACCAATCGTCCCATACTTTTAGCATATATCTTGTATCATGTTGTTGTGCAGGCACAACAGATACTATCCATACGTAAATCTGGATAACGTATGGAGGAGATTAGAGTTAAGGAGGAGGTTAAAAAGGCTGGGACGTTTAAGCAGGCAGTGACAACTGCCATGAAGGATGGTACTGTACAGTCAAAGACCAGAACTGTTGCTCTCTGCATACATGATCTAGGGGGCGATATGCAGGTGGAGGATGTAGTAAAGCAGCTTGGGCAGCTGGCTGGCCCTGAGCTATCTGAAGACTTATGGATTACAATGTGACCCGGTTACAGAGAGATGAAGATTGCAATCTAAAGACTGTCAGCCTCCTTGACTGCACACATAGTACAGAAGTCGTGTAAGGATCGGCATGGTGTCATACAGGGTTGACACCATGGAGCAGCCCTGCGGCGTTTCAAGAACTTCAAGGCAGGCCATACGGCCAGAGGATGCCGGGGAGAAGACAGGTCAGGCTCTTACTTCAATTGCGGACCCGAGTCATAGAGCCTTAGATTGTAATGTGGCAGCAAGGTGCTTGACCAGCAGAACCAAGATGCACACAACAGGCGCTTCTTCATGCCCTAAAGGACCCAGAAAAGAGATAGTTGAGGGAAGTCAGGGGAGAACTGGCTGCACAGCCGCACGAAAATGAAGGTCATCCAGATTAATCTGAATCACACTAGGCTGGCAAATGACCTGCTGGCTGGATACTCACTGGAGATGAGTGCGGATATTGTGCTCATCTCCAAGCCGTATGACACCTGCCCTCAACCGGATGGCTGCTATCTGGTGATGGGGAGAGATCAGCTTTGTGACTTACTGGTAGCGTATCCACATGTGAAGTGCTTCTCGATAAAAGCTTTGTTTGGGTGAGAATCAAAGGCATCTTTTTATATTCATTATGCATTGCCAAATATTACAACCAAAAGATTTAAGTAGGCACTGACTGCTTCGGCCAGAGACATTCTTACGCACCTTACTGTTCTTCTGGAGTGAGACTTCCAACTCCTGATCTACGGGTTGGAACACTAGTAGGACAAACATCAGGGGAAGGATCCTTGTTGATACAGTTGCTGCTTTTTTTATAGTTTGCCTGAACGTGGGCGGTATCCATACCTTCAGGAGGAGCCCAACTCAATCAGTGGTTGATCTTACGTTTGTAAGTTCTGAACTGGTCCCATGTGTCTCTGTGAGTGGAAGGTGTGGGAAGGCCTGTCTGGAAGTTACCACCAGCCTATTGCCACTATGATCTCAGAGTAGGGAAACTGTGGATGGTCTTTCCATATTTGTTGAGTGGAGTACTCGGGACCTAGACCCACTGCCCTCATACAGAGGAGCATGACTTAAGTGAAGTCTGTGCCCCTGGCTCAGCAGAAGAGAAGGTCAACAGACTAGTGACCTTGTTAGAGATAGTCGGCGGCGGACTCCCTAGGAGACATATTAGAAAGGGGCGACCTCCATCTACTGGTAGTCATCAGAGATTGCCAACAAGAGAAAGATGTGTCTTAACGGCTAGAAGGAAAATGACTAGGGCTCGTTTCTCTATCCTGAGGGATATGTATATATGGCCCAATACAAGAAGAATCTTGCATCATGCATTCAAGAGGCGAAACAGAAAGCATGGAATGAGCTAATCGAGAAGGTAGAGACAGACTATACACTATATTGGTGAAAAGGAGGACGAGACCCAGGGTCCCTGCTATCCAGGGCATTCAAAAAGTACAAGGCATAATCAATGGCCTTTCTCAAATCGACAAGATGTATTGACTGATGACAAGGATGATGGAGAGATTCCACCCCCCTTTTACATAAGAGGAGTTATTGGATGCAACATTATGCATGTCTCCGAGGAAGGTTCTGGGCTCGGACCGGTTGTCAAATTTGGGGATAAAGGTGGCCATCTGGGCTGCTGCAGATGTATTTCTTGAGATGTATAACGCTTACCTCACAGAGGGGTATTCCCTCACAGGTAGAGATGCCTGCGGTTGGTGTTAGTCTTCAAACTGTGGAGGGACCAGGTGTTACACACCTTGTAGCGGCCACTGGCCATAAGTGGGCATACTTTCCACCAGTCAATACGGCTTCCGGAAGGGGAGGTCTGCCATTGATGCGGTGGGTGCTGTGCCAGGTTGCGGAGAGAGCTACGAGGAGGAGCCAAGGAGCGATGTGTGTGCTCATCACCCTTAATGTGAGAAATGTATTCAACGGCATTTCTCATGTCACTATAATGAGGTTGCTAGTGGAGTGCATTCCACTGTACCTCCAACAGATGATCAAGTCATATCTAACTGGGCATAGGCTTGTTTGCTGCCTGGAATATGGAACAACAATTGAGGGTAACCTATACACAGTACCACAGGGATCAGTCCTTGGACCGACTCTCTAGTTGTGTTATAACTGAGTCTTCCCCATCACCTTTCCATTAGAGGATGCTGAGCTGTACAGGCCTGTGGCTGAGAGCTTAAAGGGCCCTTCGACCATCTTGTGACCATCTTCGTGCAATGAGATCGCAGGCACTGTGCAGCATCTGATGGCTGTATACTTCCCCTGTCAGAGGTAATGCTCAAAGAGATGTTCCAGAAAGGGGAAGGAGAAAAAAAAGATTGAATACCTGGTGACATATTTTGAAGCAATAATTATTAATCATGCAGAACATGTGATGGGCAATGCTCTCAATTTTAATTTGCTGCATAAATTCATAAACAATGCAAATTATTTCAGTATAATTATTGAAGAAATATTGAAAATCACATTTTTCTTCTTTTTTTTGTGAAATATATAGTGTGAATAGATTAAGTTTAAATGAAAAAGTGCTGAGTGCTGTTACTTAAATAAGAACACAACATTTATTGATAAATATGGACACAATATGAACATACACAAACACAAGATTATCAAATATAAATTAATCAATAGAAAACTAAAAAGAAAAGTAACCAATCATGTTTTTCTTCAAGAAATAATAAACTTGAAAAAAGTGAGAAACAATGCTACTTATTACCTTTTGGGACTTTCTTGTAAAACATCATTATCATCTTTTCTACGACGTTTAGAATCAGTCCGGCTAAGTACCATCATGCCTAGAAACTAAAGAAGAAACCATATTAGAAAATTGGTCATAGGGAAAGGAGTTAAACATAAGGATAAAATTCAAATGTACTACAATAAATAAAAATACAGTACACAATTATAATAATTTTTGAATTTCAACAAATTCAATTATATAATACATGTATATTATTTATACATGTATACAACGGGTCATCTGAAACAAAAATATTTTAAGAAAAGTAACAATACCCCAAAAAAAGCTCATACAACAAACAAACGCATAATACATGATACCAAGGATATTTCAAAGAGTTTTTAAATATCAACAATTTCAAAGCACTCAGTGGTTATAACCTAACCCAAATTCTTTTAAAAAAATCAAATCATAATTAATCTAACAGAATTGAAACTAAACAAAAAAAAACATTCAACACAATACTTAGTAGTGTAAAAATGTTTTTGTTGTCAGATTAATGCTTTTTAATATTGTTCACGACGACAGAAAATAATGTCAACATTCACGATTGTAAGTTGTTTTCATTATACCTCGGACTAACATATAAAAAAAACACAAAATATCTATTTACGTTAAATATCTCATTAAAGCAGGTAACATTTCTTAAAATATTAAATTTAATTTAATAATGCCGCACACTGGGGTTATAAATTAAATCGAAAAATAAATGACAGATACTGTTTATTTACGTTTTTATTATTTCGTAGGAAGTCGAAATAAACAGAAACGATATGATAATACAAAGTTTTATGAAATACATTGTAATAAATCCAAACCTAGTACACAGTTCTCTTGTAGGGAGCTATTTACAATCTACTTTCTTTTTTGTCCATTATTATGTAGGTTCATTCAACTCCTACTAAAGGTAAAAAAAAATCATGGATCATTTCATAAGACATACCTTCCAATTAATTCACTTAATAATAATTACATCTTAGTTATCAAGTAAACACTAGCACTATTAAGTAAATATAAAACTATAAAACACTATTATCGCGTACTAATTCGACACTTTTAATTTCACATCACGTCATGACTTCTTAGGCCTAGTTTTATGGTTATTCTTCGTTCTATCTGTAGAGTGCGTTATAATAGAAACAGCTGCTAATAAAGTAACAGGCATCCAACCTTTGTGAAAAATGTAAAACTTTCAATTATTACTTTTTAATTTATTACAAATGCTTAAAGAAAATTTTGATTGATTGAAGAAAACTGAAAAATTCCCTTCATATCAATAAAAGTTTTAAAAATTGACAATTCAGCTCTTAGGCATATTAGTTAATTATCTATTGAGATTAAATTATTATTAATATTAAAAAAATAACTTCTTATGTTGGTGGAAATGTACACAGGTGACATCAAGGACATGTCAAATCGACAATCCACGGCTGAGAAATTTGTTTGCGGCCGATTATTTATACTAAGCGTCGGCGTTATTTATGATCTCAGCAATAAACGCTAATTTGTTAATTAGTTATTTTTAAGGTACTAATGAATATTTGTATTAGATTTTATGTTTAGTGTAACTTTATATTTGTTTTAAAAAGATAAACTTCAATTTCATAAACTATAAGTAAATAAGCATTTATATTATTTGTGGCGTTATAATTTAGTTAAGTATGGCTAAAATAATTAAGGATGCAGTGTACGATGTTAACATTTGAAATAATTTTTTTTATTTTGTATATAAAATATGAAATGATGTTAAGAGCAGCTTTAATATTACGTGTTGAATTTATGCATTACGCATAACTTTGTTGATAATGGACTATGTATTAGTCACGGACGTAATGTATTTTTTCTTTGTGATAGTGGTTTTTTTTTATCACTGTTGCAAGATAATTTGCCTTATTTTATGATATAACCTTAGGTCTGTAAATTTGATTGTTTAATTAGAAAATATGATTTTTTGCAAGATTATAAGAATTTAAAAATAAATTTATGTATAAACATAAATTTTATTTTGTTCATAGTACCGAAAACAGTTCGTATATATATTGCTCGCCCGCATTTTTCCTACAACTTAAAAACATTTTACATCTAATCTGAAAATGTAGTTTTCAGGATTAAATTTTTTATATTTTCTTCAAATGAGTGATAAAGAAATGAAAAGGTGATTATATAATGATGCCTTCAGTGGTTGAAACTAATTGTTTATTGGATACTGTATTAATATTAGAAGAAATGTTATGCAATACTTTTCCATGCATCAATTTTTAATTTGTAATACGTTGTTTTCATTCTTAGAAAATAAATTCTTGTCTTTTGATTTTACTTTAAATCGCTCTTTACAATTAGCCTAAGTTTCAAACTACAGTATCAGATTAATTTAGGCTCTTTTATTTTATAGAATGGATGATCCTGTTTCATCTGAACAATTTTCATTGCGCTGGAATAATTTTCATTCTAACTTAACTTCTGAATTCCATGCTTTACTTCAAGGAGAAGATCTGGTGGATGTTACCATTGCAGCCAATGGGAAATTTGTCCAAGCTCATAAAATTGTGCTCTCTGTTTGTAGCCCATATTTTAAAGAATTATTTAAAGTAAGTATAAAATTTGTTAACTGCAACATTTTTTTTTTTCATTTTAATGTCTCAGGGTATCTGTTTAATTTTTTATGTGAAGATAAAAGTTTATATGCTGCTAACATTGTTAGCAGCATATAAACTTCAATTGTTAGCAGCATATAAAGGGAAAAATTTGGTGATGTGTATGGATTACTCACTTTGAAACTATGTCGGGCTTACAATAAATTACATTATATTGTCTCTACAAGCATGTTTGTAGAATCCAAAGATATATTGAATGAAAGATTTGTGTGTAAAACAAAATGACATTTTATGTCATTTGTATGTCTTATGTATTCAATGTGCCAAACCAGTTTTTTAAGGATGTATCATTTTACAAATAAAATTATCCTAATTTTAGGTGTGGTTGAATTGATGAGAAAGTAATGTCGCATGAATTTTATTAATTCTTTTTAACTGTATAAGAAATAGTGGGAGATTTATGTGTTGAGCTGAAAAAATGAGAGCTTTACCAAGAATCTGAGTTTGCAGAAATCACACGAATTCCTTAGGCTCTGTATGGGATGTGTTGTCCTTGAACTCCTAAAGTGGATGGTGTAGGCTGGTTGTTTGTGAAATTGAGCATTCCACATGACATGCAAGCTGCATATGTGAGAAAGGGAAACCTTCAACCTTATTAGCTCTGCTGAGGGATAAATTAATTCCATATGATGGAAAATCTGCAAATAGTGCATGCTTTTGTGTGTGTGTGTGTGTGTAATAAATACTTATTGTATGCAAAAGAATTGTTCTTAAATTACATATTAAGTCATTATTAATCAAAATATCTATATTAAACAAAAAACCAAAAAAAAATAGATCAAGATAACAATTATTTCTGTAAAAAAAGAAACAGGGGTTAATTACTAAGGAAGCTAGATGCAGAGTGAGATGGGAGAAGTATATGAATCAAGTACTAGAAATTAGAGGAAAAAGAGTTTGATGGGAATAAAATAAAGTAGCATTGAATTAGGTATTTATAGAAAATTCATGTCATGCATTGGAACTAGTAAAATCATTTGATGAAAGTTTACATGTAAAAAGCTGATATAAGTGAATTTGCATCAGTTCTGAAGATAATGCTTTCAAGCCTTAGTCCATCAGTCTTCTTAAAATTTTAGTTACGTATAGAAAAGGAAAGTATTGTCTTTGGAATTGAATTAAGTTAATTGTCAAATTAATCTTTATGTAGGTGTCAGTTTTATTTAAAGAAAAATGTTACATATATGCAGTAGAAACACAACTACAGAAATAATTTTGTTTTCTAGCAATTCCAATTCATGTTCACATAACTGGTGATTATATATTACTGTCATTATTCCTTGAAAAAAAGCTGATTAGTTAAGATAGATAACAAATTACACAATTTATTATTTTTATCATATATGCTGAAGTGATAATTTAGTCAAATAATAAAATATAACTAATAACAAATCTTTATCTATACTATTATATAAAGAGGAAGGGGTTATTTTGTTTGTGATAAACAAAAAACTACCCGATCAATTGCAACCAAATTTTTACCAATGTTTCTTGGCATAACAGAAGGTTTATAGATATATTTCATATCAGAAAAATCTTGAAAAAACATGTTAAAAAGATCATCATTGCCTACATACATAGTATGTTAACTCTCTACTAGGTGGCAGATATGTTGTGCTCAGGCAACAACTTTTTACGTGGTGGACATGTTTCGCAAAATTCAGTCTACTTGATCATAGTGTAAGCTACAAGTAATTGTTAATTATTAAATATCAGGCAATTTTAATCAGTTTCTTTGATATATGTATAGTAGTTAGGTTAATGCAGTTGTATTTGATTTCTCAGGTAATATGATATATTGGTTCTGTGATTGGCGATAAATATTTGATTATTCAAATCTATTTATTTATCTATCTATCTATTTTGGCGGTATTTGTTGTGTTCCTTTTCTAAAATCATGCTGAACCGGAAGAGACATAATATTGGCAGAAAATCTACAGATGTAAGGCAAATGTCTACATTGCGTTTACACGAGACGATGAAAGAGCATGAGGATCTGTTTTACGATGCTACACAATATAGGAAAGCCACTTTAAAGTTCAGATCTGCTTTTGAATATGATCCTTATTTGGATTATATTAATATTAAAGAATTACAATTACAAATTAGTGCAATGATTAAAATATGCAATCATTATTTTGTAAAAAAATGGAAAGATGAAGCACCTGGCAAGTGTTGTTCTAGTAGGAAAGTTTCACTTCCTACACTTAATGAGCTACCAGAACCAATCAACAGTTTAGTTTTAGGATCTCATCCTTTGTCAAAACATTTTCTCGATAATGTTGGAAAATTCAACGCTTATTTCAGATGACTTCTTTCGGTGCTAGACAAATTGTAGAAGGAAATTTTATGCCTCTGTTTAAAATTCTAGGTCAAGTTTACTATCCCATAGGAAGTTTATTGCCATCACCTGGTGTTGATCAATTTTTACAAATTTACTTCCTTTCTGGTGCTGACTAAACGTCCCTTCATACTAATGTTGTTCCAAACTTGAAGAATCATTTAATAACAGCTCTCCAAGTTTTTCTGGAACATAATAATTTGATCAGAGTTTAAATGCAATATTGACAACACACCTTTGAGTAATGCGGAAGATTTTAAATTAATAATTCATGCTGACCGTGTACCTGTAAACAGTATAGGGGTCGCTACAATGCTCTAAGTGCTAATGACTGTTTTACTGGTCGATGAAAATAAAGGACCTAGAGATATAATCTTATGTTGTCGTGACTGTCAAATGCAACATGTGTCTGAGCTTCATCGCTCCTATGATCCTTTACAGTATATATCCCCTTATGTTTTTGAAGGATGAAGATGGTTATTATCTAACTCTTCCACTAAATAATAATGAACAAAATAGAACAGTTTCCTGCGTGCAATTTTATGCTTATTAGCTTATGGTTCGAGATAATATTGACAGTTTTTTACATTATTACAGAAACTTAATTAATCAATATTGTGATGACATAATGGCCAAGATGATCACTGAAAGATTAGTCTTTACGTAATAAAAAAAGAAAAATGATGTGCTGATGATTGCATTCATCTGCTGTGCAACAAGACACCAATGTTAATGCTAACAAAATGGGTCAAAGTGTCATAATTTCCTCTTCTTTCACTAGTTCGCCATGGTATATGCATGAGAAATCTCAAGATGCTATGACACATGCGTAAACATGGGTGTCCAGATTTATTTATAACTTTTACGTGCAGTCCTGAATGCCAAAAAATAAAAAACCAACTATTCACTGTTCAAAAATGTACTGATAGATATGATATTAATATCCATAGTTTTCCATTTGAAAATTAAAAAACTCCTAAGCTTATGAAAAAAAAAGAAATATTTGTTTCAGTGAACTGCTATGTCCTAAATGTCAAGTGGAAAAAACAATGCTTACCTCATTGTCACATATTGGTATAGTTAGTAACTAAAATAAAACCTGACAAAATTGATCTTATCATATCTGCTGAACTCCCTGATAAAAGTATGACCCATTAATATACGACATTGTTTGTAAATATATTTGTCACAGACCATGTGGTGATATAAATAGGTCATCTTCATAAGTCAAAAATATTCAAAAAAGAAACCTCAAATGTACATTTGTAACAATCAAACTGCAGATGAAGGTTACCCAACTTATTGGAAAGTCCAGAGGACAGAGGTTATATGACAACTTTAAATATGCAAGATAACATAGTTGACATTGATAATGCATCGTCCCACATTGTCCACTATTGTCACATTGCTTTAATGCCCACATGTTAAATTTTGCAACTCTGTGCAAGCAATTCGATATATTTGCAAATATATTACCAAAGGTTCAGGTCAAGCAACTGTTTTGGTTAAAATCAAAGAGATGAATTAAATCAATTCATTGTAGATAAATATGTACATCTGAGGCCGATTGGTAATTTTTTTTGACTTTCCAATACGTCTACGTTATCCCACTATTTTTCATGTAGCAGTTTCACTTGGAAAAATATCAAGTATTTATTTCACTGAACAAAATCTCAGAGTCCGACTCTTGAGATTTTGTCTCACAGAAGGCCTCTCTTTCTGAGTCCACAGAAGGCCAGTCTTATTGCTTTTTTTAAGCTTTGTCAGTTCGATGACTGCTAAGACTGTTATATCCTGAAGTTCCAGGATACTATACCTATATAATAATAATGAGTTTAGCCGAAGAAAGCACAATGAAATCTTACTCCTTGACTCTGAGATTTTGTTCAGTAAAATAAATACTTGATATTTTTCTAAGTGAACACCGCTACATGAACAATAATGGGATAATGTAGATGTATGGGAAAGTCAAAAAAATCCCCAGTTGGCCTCAGATCTACATATGCATATACATTAATGTACTGATTCAATTCATCTCTTTGATTTTAATCAAAACAGTTGCTTGATCTGAACCTTTGGTAATATATTTGCAGATATATCAAATCGCTTGCACAGAGTTGCAAAATTCAACATTTATGTAGGCATTAAAGCAAACTGATATCGAAGGATTTGCTGGAATCAAAAAGGATCCTGCTCTGGGTAGAGTATATACAATTCATCCAAACCAAGCTGAATGCTTTTATTTGCATATGTTATTACATAATGTAAAAGAACCTACATCCGTAGATGTAGGATCTACATCCGTAGATGAACCTACATCCGTTAGCACACCAACAGTTTGGTGTGCTACACCAAACATATAAAGCTGCTTGCGCTGCACTTTGCTAATTGGAAAATGATAATCACTGGAAAAACACGTTTGTCTGTCAGTCTTCACCTAAATTGAGAGAATTATTTGCAATTATATTAGTTTTTTGTCATTCTGCTCAACTGAACGTATTGTGGGAAATGTTCTAAAAAGATTTTTGTAAAGATATTGTATCAAATCCAATGTCAAACCAATAACAGTGAGATTACAGTTTCAGATGAAGTATTGAATAGAGGTCTCATTGAGATTGAAGATACTTATGCGATATCGGCTTACCAAGACAAACAAGTGGTAATCAAGAAGCTATTAATGCTTATGATACAATGTTAAGACTTTCTTTCAATGTCAATGAACAGAAAGAATTTGTGAATAATTAATCTTCCTGTATTAGTACCAGATCAACGTCAGGCATTTGATTACATAAATGAGTGTTGCTAGCAACAACCCAAAAAATCTTTTCTTAGATGTTCCTAAAGGCACTGGGCAAACTTTCTTAATCAATCTGCTTCTTGCTCAAGTTTGCTCAACTAAAAACTTTGCAATTGGTGTAGCATCATCAGGAATAGTTGCTACACTTTTAAAGGTTGGAGAACTGCACATTCCACTTTTAAGTTGACGTTAAATGTTGCATAAGGACAAGAATCTGTTTGTTCCATTTATAAAAATTGTCCACTTGAACAAATTTTTCAAGATGCTACACTTATAGTGTGGGATGAATGGACAATGAGTCATTGATTGAACCCTAAGATATTAGATCATGCGATAAATTAATGGGTTGTATAACTTTCGTGTTTACTGGAGACTTTTGGCAAACTTTGCCTGTCATTGCAAGAGGAACTAGGGCTGATGTTGTTCAGGTGTGCCTTAAATCATCACACCCTTATGGTAATTTTTCCTCACTGTTAACTTAAGAAATATTATGAGAGTTCATCCTGGGGATGGCGATGCTAATTTCCATTACAACTACTAAACATTGGAAATGGGACTCTTCCTCACAATGATGATCACATTCCTGTCAATGAAAACATTGGTACTGTTGTACAAACAATGGATGATCTCATTTCCAATATTTATCCAGAAATTAGTAAGCTTTTACAAAAACCGTTCAAGTGGCTTTGCAAAAGATCTATCATAACTCCTCAAAATATTTCTACATTAGAATTAATAATATGATGTTAGGAAAAGTTGAAGGGCAAAGCAAGGAATATCATCGATCTGTAGATTCTGTAATCAATACTGAAGATGCAGTCCACTATCCTCCAGAATTTATTAATTCTCATAATCCTACAGGTTTTCCAGTGCTTAGTCCCAGTCTTAAAATGGGAGTTCTGATTATTTTACTACAAAACCTTAACCCTCCAAGGTTATGTAACGGCATAGGGTTGCAAATCAGATCTATGTGAAATCACATCATTGAGGCTACTATTTTGACAGGTCCAGCTGAGGAGTGTTTGCTCTTTTACCCAATATCTCAATGATCCCAACATACTTAGCATTTCAATTCAAGAGGCTGCAATTCCCTATAAAACTTTTGTTTCCTATAACAATCAATAAAGCACATGACCAGACATTCAAACACATTGATATTGATTTATGATCAGACTGTTTGCCTCATGGCAATTATATGTTGGACTTTCCAGAACTGATACTTCAGAAAGTCAATACGTTCTGCTATCAGAAAATCAAATCACCGTAAAAAATATCATATACTCGGATGTTCTATCAGTCTTAATACTATTAGAAAATGGGTTGGCTGCATTATAATCCAGGGTGAAGCCGAGATGGGGGATGCTATATAAAATAACATCTCATGAGTGATAAACGCCCGGCAAAAGCTACTAAAGATAAATTGATGAAAATTTGTATATACTTTCTCCTTATGGTGTAAGTGCATACTAAGAAAATCCACTTTGAAATTCCAACAACAAGTTTACAGACTGTTCATTTTAACTGAAACAAGTGTAACAGGAGTTGCTTATTTGGGTATGCTGCGTACATCGTTCTTTCTCAGTTGCAAGATGGACTAGACAATTCTATTTGGAATTATAATGGTACATCTCCTCACTGGCATAACTCTGTGTGAGATCAGTGAATGATGTTTTCTCCAACTCTGGATTGGATAGCCTAGACCCAAAGACAGATCTTGTTTGCAATGGCATCCCGGGTCACTTGATCTAACCCCATGTGATTTTTTTCCTTTGGCATTTTATAAAGGATCTTGTATAAGTATGGGGCAGACTCTCCTATCAGTTGGATGTGTGATGAAAAGTGCTCTATCACTGAACACTTGTAGGGAAAAACTGTAAGAGTTTCTCTTTCATTTCATTTATGAGTCATTACGTCAAATTTAAGGGTTAGTACATGGTTTTAAAACCCTAATATTCATTTTTTTCTAAACCTTGTATAATAGTGTGTTGTAGAAATTAATTAGTAGGAACAACTGTAAATTTCAGCAGATTTCACATAAATGAGTTTGTACTGTACAGTTTTGTTAATATGAAGTATGACTTTATATTTTATCGTTTTTTGGTTTAGATTGAGTGTAACTGTTGAAGTTTTTTAATCCTGAAATCCTATGTGGATATTAGATTGTTAATAATTTTCTCCTTGTGTTATGCAGTCTTAACTTCCTTATTCCCCTTTTGTATATATGATGTATAGATTTTCAATAGGGTTGAGATCAGGTAAGTTTCTGGGCTAGTCTAATAAATTGATATTATTACAGAAAGTGTAATGGTTAATTAATAGAGAGTGATATTTGATGGTGTATAGTTTTTAAGAAATATACTATAATAATAATAAACTGTTATAATTACAGTATTATACTCTTGTAATATTCTTAATTATTATATTCTCCCTGTCCATGCCCATGACAGCAAAACATTATTGTAAAATTATCACTTTTGAGCACCCTAGTTAATAAATGATTTGTAATTGCTGATTATACCTACTTACATAATTCCAAAAAAACTTTTAAATTTGAACATTTTCCAAAGTATGTAGTTCCTATAAACTGATTTCATATATTTTTCAAGTGAAAATAGTATTTCACAGAATTTTTGTAAAAAGTAATTAGATAACTTACCATAGCTACAACCAAAGAAACATGGAAATACTGACTGTAGCTACAACTTTTTGGGCTGCAACAAAAAGGTTGAAAAATTTATTCAAATATTCCTAGATGTAGGAATATTTATATATCATTTTGCTGAATTTGTTTTTCACTACAATTTCACAGACCTTTGTTTATGTGTACATCATGCATTCAAAGACGTCACTTATACAAAGAAACAAAAATCACCAAATTTATCTCTGTAGGCAGTGATGGTAATGTTAAGATAGAAGAGTTGATAATTCTTAATTATATAAATTGTTTTTGTAATTTATTCAGAAGATGATTTAAGAAGTTTGTAAAAAATTAATGCATGCTATCCCATTCAAGTAGGTAATTCACCATTAATTCATTCAAATAGGTAATTCAAATAAGTAAAGCATTGTTAATGAATCCTTTATTACAGCCGGCATGAACAATTATTGATAGTGAGCCTTTGGATACTGGTGTTTTTAGACCCTTATGAATGTCTACCCCATGATTTTGGTATTGCATGACTACTATGAATGTAGGTTCATCTGTGTATACAATCAGTCTTCCTTTGCAAAACAGGAACATTGTCGCAGAAATTTCATTCTTTGCATTTTAATGTCATGCTGTTCTATTAGTATTACCAGTTGTCTTCAGCTTCTTCGATCTAAATCCCATTTTATGTAATATTCTTCTTAAAGAGCTTTCACTCCCTTTGAAATTAATTTCACTTTTACAGGGTTTTTACATAATTCTCTACACAGTAGGAATGCATTTTTCGGTTACATAAAATTTATTTATTAAACACCTGAAATCATTTGTGTCTAACTAATCTAAATTGCACATAGTACTGAGGGATTTACATGTTTTCTGGGTTAAAGGAACACGGATGGCTTCTCAGTTTCATTTGATTACCCATCTGCTATAATTCTCTTGACTGTTTGTTTTGATAATTTTGTCACCTGAACAACTGTATTCTGCACTTTAGTTTTCCTCTCTATTCCGAATCCAGAATTGTTTTGTAAAAAGAAATTGTAAACAAAAAATACAATTTCTCTCACCTGATTATGAACTACTGTACCTTTTCCTCCTAACTTTGGCATTTTAAAGAAAAATAACTATTGAAATATTAAAAATTTAAATGACTGAATTTATGACAAAGCCTTAAATGAAAACAACACAACAAATAGTAAAAATAAATCGCTAACGGCTATTTACTTCATTAAGTAAAATATACACTGCAATAAATGTTTCTACAATAACCACTTCTAGAACATAATTACTAGTGAGGTGTGACAAATGATTCTTCACACTGCAATGATTAGAATAGATTAAAAATAATTTAATGAAATTCTTAGAATTGCCTGTTGTGTTTACAACAATTCATAAATAACACATTAGTCATGTATGATTCATGAATGATTGTACTATTATTAGATGTTATACAACAGGAAGGTGGCTGCACAACATCAATATATAATTTAGAATAATACTCAACAATTACATATGCTACAGCAAGTTTATGAAACCTGTTTTTTTATATATTACCATACCACAAAAGACGTATAGGAAATGATAATGTTTTTAGTTTGCTTGTAACAGAGGCCGTTGATGCAAAGTGCTAGTACATAATACATTTACTGATTTCTTTATTAAACGAATTAAATCGTAACATAGATAAAACTAAATTGATTTCATATGCAGATCATACACCATAACTACCTTTATTACATAAATGTATCGCTTATTAGTGTATACAAAGTAAGAAATCAAGGTATAATATTTGATTCTTCATTGATGTTCAAAGAGCATATAACAACATATCATATTCAATTTATGAAACTTTTTCAAATATTTTTTAAGCTCAAAATGCTAAACAAAGATAAATTTGGAAAACTAAATACAAATTATATTCATTAACAGAAAATACAGTTGTTTTGAAACACTCTTTTAATTATTTATTTTTCATTATTATTATTACCCTGATACCTATTTATTTACTAATGATTGTTTAACTAACAGATTGTATATATATATATATTTTATTGCTATAAAATTCAAAATTTAATTTCAAATATATTTGATTAGGCAGTTTTATAATAATTTTGTATTATTTGTAATACAGATTAATCCTTGTAAACATCCAATTGTAATACTTCAAGATGTGGGATATACTGCTCTTTGTGGACTTCTCCAATTTATGTATTGTGGTGAAGTCAGTGTCTGTCAGGATGAACTAGCTGATTTTCTTAAGACTGCTGAACTATTACAAGTTAAAGGCCTAACTGGCAGTGATTCTCAGGTTAGTTATAAATGTTATAAATCTTACCTTGTAAAATGTAAGCAAATAAGTAAGTGCTGTACACTTTTCATTTATATAAATTTATTGTTTTTTACAAAACTTTTCATAACTTTTATTATACAACTTTTTTTACACAAATTCAGTAATGCTGCATGAGGCAAGTACTGTAACTTAAAATGATTGAAACGTTCATATCAGAACAGGACTATGGTTTTTGTTAGTAAATATTAAGAGCCATAGAGGTGGTTGACTTGAGACTGAATGAAGACTTTGTTTATTCAAAACCATTACATGTGAGCTGGGAGATCACCAATATAGAATAAATACACAGTGATAATCCATTGTGGGCATCAATCAATTAATGCAATTGTATGTCATTTTAATGAAATTCAAATGAAGGAGTGTAGACTGAAAAAATACACATACTATTGTCTAAAATACAAGATAAATAAGAAGTAAAGAATATAGGACTAATATGAATATCTTAAAAGAAATGTAATATTCTATAAGGCATGGTTTTAAAGTAAGGTCCATCTTGAATTTGCTGCTTATGTATGCATTGTAAACAGATGGTTGTTACCTAGTTCAATTTTATCAAAACAGCTGCTATTAACATAGTTTAGCCATTTTTTAGTTATCTGTATTCATCCATTTATAATGAGTGCCTACAAAGTGTGAAGTTGAGGAGTATTAGATTTTTGATAGAAAAAAAAAATTCTGCTGCTGAAATTCACAGGCAAATTTGTAACATTCATAGATTGAAAATTATGAGTGACAGAAATAAGACAGTAGTGCTGTTCATTTCAAGAAAGGCAAACAAATGTTCTTGAAGAACATAGTGGCTGGCTGTCAGTGATGATGGATGTTTTGATTGTAAAAATTGAGAAAGCTGGTGCTTCACAATGTTAAAATTGTCTTTGATTTTTCATGATTTTTTGTTTATGAAATTTTGACTAAAAAATTTCGCTTTAAAAAATTGTGTGCCAGATTGATGCTAAAGATGTTAACTGACATACACAGGAAAATCTAGTGCTACATAAAACGATCAATAAAAATAAAATTCAGGGAAGGGCAATAATCTACAAGAGTTATCAAATAAGCTGTTTTCAGATCATACTGCAGTAAAAAAGTGTAATTGGGAAGTTAAAAAGAAAGCATTTTCCTAACTAGAAGTGAAGACTGATAAAAAATGGGGTTGTGAATGAATGACATTCATGTACAGTACACAGCCTGTGAAAATCTCTGCAGCAATATTACAAGGATAAATCAAATATAAACGGGATTTTTGTTACTGAGCATCTACGGTTGGTGGGACTGGGCTCGCGCTTCTAGTAGGCTTGGGTGGGATCATTAGGAGTGGGGAGAGCTGGTCATTCCACTCCCCCAACCAATTTGTCAGTAACGCTCACAATGTCAAAGCAACAGGTGCACCCCTCCACTGCGCAACGCATAATTATAAAATCTCTTGCCCGTGAAGGAGTTCAAGTGATGGGAATTTTCTGAAGATTGACTGCACAGTTTGGGGACCAAACATTGTCAAGGACTAGTGTGTTTGCCTGGCATGAAGAGTTCAAGGAAGGATGAGAACAAGTGGAAAATAGGAACACGTTTGCAATCCTTGGACCAGCATTACAGACAAAAACATTCGCGCAGTTCGAGACATTCTTGAAGACGATCGATTGGTGAGAATATCTGAAATTGCAGAACAGGTTGGAATAAGTTATGAGAACTGTCATGCGATCATCACAAACGACCTACAGTTTCGTAAAGTGTGTGGCAGATGGGTTTTTCGCCTTTTGGCCACAGATCAGAAGTTGAGACATTTGAAGGTCTGTCAGAGGCTTACAGCAAGGTTTGCAAAAGAAGGTGATGCATTTTTGAGTCGAATCATCATCTGCGACCAAACTTTGGTCCATCACTACATTTTTCCAGTTGTAACAAGCCAGTATGGAATGGTGGTGGAAAGGGGAGGCAGCCCCAGTGAAAGCCAAGACTCGACTGACAGCTGGCAAGGTTCTTTCAACCATTTTTTTCAACTGGTGAGGTATTTTGTTCATTGATTTTTTTTACATGAGTGATGCACAATCAATGCTGCTTACTACTATGAGCTGTTGAACAAGGGAGGGCAGGGCTGCATATTGTTGCAAGAGACTGGATCAACTGATTCGAGAAGCCATCCTCCTCTACGATAACGCCAGGCTCCATACTACGGCTCTAGTGGTTTCAAAAAATGCATTGGACTTAACTTGATCATCCTCCCTACAATCCAGACTTGTCGTCCTGCGATTTTCATTTGTTTTGGCCACTTAAAGAATCTCAAGGAGGGCAACTTTTTGAAGATGTCAAGGGCGTGGAGGGATTCGTGAGCAATTGGTTCCTGACACAACCAGCTTCATTTAACGATGCTGCAATTAAAAACCTTTCTTTTCACTAGGAAAAATGTATTTATAAAACAGGAAACTATGTAGAAATATATTTGCCTTTTATTTTTCAATAAATAAATGTTTTAAAAAAATAAAATCCCGTTTATATTTGATTTACCTTCATAGAAGATCATCACAATACGTCAATTAAAAATCAAGGAATTTAAGAAAAAGTGTTCATTTACCAAGAAATAATTATTTTGTATTGATTACTGAAAAAATAAAATGAGAAACAATCCAAGAAAAAATAGGCAATTGAGCTTACTTCTGAAACATTAATTTTTTCAGTAGCAAGTTATTATTGTCCTGGCAAACGAAAATTAAAATATCTTGCATATTTGCTTGTGTAAGTGATGGATCATTTTTGCTAAAAAGAAAGCAGCTTAATATTATTGAAAATAAATTTTTAAGGTGAATATTTGGATTCATTAAAGACAGGGAAGTTTAGAGATTATGTAACAACGAAAGCCTGAAGGAAATAATATTACATTAATAAAATTAAATTAAAATCCAATTAAAATTAAGGAAGAAGAGGTTTAGAGTGAGTGGCTTCAACTCAGGGGATAGATGGATTTAATAATAGAATTACGTAGATTGATGAAAATGGAGTGCGCTGGAGGAAGGCTATGTTCCATAACTAGACCTTTATGCCAGTGTAGACTTGTTGAAGATAAAGTTCATCTCCTGCGTTATAATGGGAAGACAATGCAATGATATTATCAAGAATAAGAAAATTGTGGCAACATACATTCAGCTGAAAATGAAACTACCATGTTAAGTAATTTTCAAACCTCTCGCCACATGGTAACAAGATTGTTTTCTATGTGGAAAATTGGTATTTAGATAGATATGGCTTATTTCAATGCTGTAAAATTCTGTATCACATTCCTAAGAGTAGTTATTAAGCTAATTTTGTAAATTAAACTATATAAAATGTCTAGACTCTTCTTGTTTTTCAATAATTATAATTTTTATGTTCTCAAATATTATTTCTATAGTAAAATTATTGTTCAAGCTATGTAAAAGAATTGTCTTATAAAAATGCTCATTGCTCTACCAGTTTGTTAAATACAGCTTGTATCTTACTTGAATTCATCCCATTAAATTGTGTGAGTGCCCAGTAAATCATGTGAAATGACAGATTGAAGCTGATGATTAGAAGCCACTCCCTTGTGTTCATGTACATTATAAGTTTCATAACTAGAATTTTTATTAAAATCTTACGTCTAAGACAAAGTACTAAACTTTTAATGGACTAGCAAGCAGTTTGTGAGACAATGTATTAAAAAAAATTGAATTAATTTGGTCCAATAACTTAGTAATTTTAACATTTTTCCATGGTTGTAACAGTTTTTATTCTACAAAAAAGTTTTTAAGTTGAGATAAAACTTCAAATGTTTGCTTTTTTGTCATATAGAATGTAGATTTTTGCTTTATCCTTTTCATACTTTTTTTAATATATATTTTTTTTCTTTTCTGTCATTTAACTGGTTTGATCCAGTTCTCCAAGGTTCCCTATCTAGTGCTAGTAATTTCTGTTTCATTTCGTTATATCCCCTACATCTTACATCTCTAACAATTTGTTTTTCATATTCCAAATGTTTCCTGCCTGCACAATTTTTCCCATCTACCTATCCCTCTAATATCAAAGTGACTATTTCAGAATGTTATGTCTGTCTCTTCTTTTAGCTAGATTTTTCCAAATTCTTCTTTCTTCATTAGTTTGCAACAACACCTCTTCATTTGTCACTTTATCATCCGTCTGATTTTTAACATTCTCCTATAGAACCACATTTCAAAAGCTTCTCATAGTTTCTACTCAGGTACTCCAATCAATCAAGTTTTACTTCCATATAAAGCTATGCTCCAAACATATACTTTAAAAAGGGTTTTTCTGTTGTTTAAATTTTTGATTTAAGGAAATTATATTTCCAATTGAAAGTTCGTTTTGCCTGTGCTATTAGGCATTTTATATTGCTCCTGCTTCATCCATCTTTAGTAATTCTACTTCCAAAATAACAAAATTCTTTTACCTCCATATGCTTTTTCTTGTCCTATATTTATATTCAGTCCATCTACTATTTCTACTACATTTCATTACTTCAATTTTGTTTTTCTTTATTTTCATGGGATGGTTCTTGCATAGGAATTCATTCATACCAATCATTGTTTCTTCTAATTGTTTTTTATTCTCGACTAGAATTACTATATCATCAGCAAATCGTAGCATCTTTATCATTTCATCTTTCACTGTTACTCCGAATTTAAATTTTCTTTAAACTCATTAACTGCTAGTTTTATGTAAATATTTAAAACTAACAAGGACAGGGAATATCAGGGGTCAGACTCCCTTTATTACTACGTTTCTTTCTTATGCTGTTTGATTACAACCCTTTTTTTTTTATTATTATTGCAGTTTGGTTCCTGTAAATGTTAACAGTTGTTATTCTATCTATATTTGAACCCTAAATTTTTTAAAATGCTTAACATTTTATTCCACTCTACATTATCAAATGCCTTTTCTAAGCCTATAAATGCCACATATGTTGGTTTGTTTTTCTTTAAAATGTTAGTTGTTCTGCTATCTATATTTGAACCCAATTTTTTTTTAAATGCTGAACATTTTATTCCAGTCTACATTATCAAACGCCTTTTCCTGGTCTGTAAATGCCAATTATGTTGGCTTGTTTTTCTTTAATCTTCCTTCTACTACTAATCTGAGTGCTAAAATTGCTTCCCTTGTCCCTATACCTTTCCTGAAACCAAATTGGTCTTCTCCTAAGATTTCTTCCACTCTCCTTGCAATTCTTCTGTACAGAATTCTAGTTAAAATTCTTGATGCATGAGTAGTTAAGCTAATTGTTCTGTATTATTCACATTAATTTACTCCTCCTTCTTTGGTATCATGACAATAACACTCTTTTTGAAGTCTGAGAGAACTTCCTCTTTTTCGTAAATATTACACAACAGTTTGTATTATCTATCTATTGCTTCTTCACCTGCACTACGCCATAATTCTGCAGGTATCCCATCTATCCCAGGAGCCTTTCTGCTATTGAAATCCTTTAATGATAAATTAAATTCAGATCTTAGTACTGATCTCCCTTTTCATCATCATTAACGTTCTCTTCTCCCTCCATAACACCATTTTCTAATTTATTTCCTCAGTATAACTTTTTCACCCACCTATCAACCTTTTCTTTCGAGTTATAAATTAGTGTGCCATCTTTATTTTAACACATTATTAGATTTTAACTTATGTACAACAAAATTCTCCATAACTTTCTTGTATGCTCAGTCTATTTTACCAATGTTCATTTCTCTTTCCACTTCTGAACACATTTTTTTAATTCACTTTCTTTTGTTAATTTGCACTTCCTGTCTATAGTATTTCTTAATTGTCGATTGTTCCTTTTACCTTCTTTCATCACTAGCATTCTTATACTTCCTACACTCATCCATCATCTGCAATATATAATCTGTTATCCAAGGTTTTCTACCGTTCTCTTTGTTCCGCTTAAGTTTGCTTCTGCTGATTTAAGAATTTCCTTTTTAAAATTCTCCCATTCTTCTATATTTTCTACTTTATCTTATCTATTCAGTCCTCTTGTGATGTTTACCTCAAAAATCTTCTTTACCTTCTCTTCCTCCAGCTTTTCTAAATTCCACTGATTCATCTGATAACTTTTCTTCAGGTTTTTAAATCCCAATCTACATTTAATTATCACTAAATTATGGTTGTTATTGATGTCTATTCCTGGATATGCTTTGTAGTCAACAATTTGATTAAAAATTCTTTGATTAACCATGATATAATCTATCTGATACCTAGCAGTATCACCTGCTTTTTCCAAGTCTATATTCTTCTGTTATGATTTTTAAAATGGATGTTGGCAGTTATTAAATTATACTTCGTACAAAACTCAGTAAGTCGGTCCCCTCTTTCATTTCTTTTGTCCAGCCTGTATTTACCCCCAGTACTTCCTTCTTTGCATTTTCTAGTGCTTGCATTCCAATCTCCGACTAATATTAAATTTTCATCCCCTTTCATGTGTTTAATTAGTATTTAATCAATTATATTTCAGATTTTAAAAAATATATGGAATTTTCATGATTATAGCACTTTTTATTTACTTTTTTTTAGTAAATGCCATTCACATTGCAAAGAGGATGTAGACAGTAACATATTATATAGATAACTTTTTGTGTTACGAAAAGTGAACATTATTAAACCTGTAACTTTAAATCTACAGTTGGTCATTTTAGATGTTTTTATGAGGGGCATTTGATAATTTTCTGAAATAGCAATGAAAGCACAATTTTTTTTTAATTTTTTGATAAATTGCTGTTAGCATGATATAATTATTCCATGGAATTATATCTTCAGAAAAATATTATGTATCAAACCTGCAAAATACATACTTGTTTTATTGATACTTAATTATTTTATCCAAATTTCATTTCAGCAAATTTTTTCATGTTTGAAGACAGGAAATAGGGTCACACACACCACTAAATAAGAAAAATGTGGAAGCAATTCATACCATTATTCATAAATCTTGCTTGTGCAATTGCTGCTGTGTGACTGTTTCACTGTCATTTTGGAAAAAAGCTTTATTATTTGTCAACTATGTCTTATTCATTATTGCTTGATTTCATCATTCAGTGTATCTTATAGCAGTATATAATAATTCTCCCTTGATGGACTATATTCGAGATGGTAAATTAATTTTTTGCCTCGTAAATCCCAGAAAACAACTGCCATAATCTTTCTAGCCACTGCAATAGGTTTTGCTTTCTCTGAAACACAACTACCCAATTATTTAAATTGTTCTTTGGTTTCCAGTATGTAGTTATGAATCTTTTTCATCAGCAGTATCAATTTACCAGAAATTCATTTAGATCTAATTTAAGTAGCCTTAAACAATGCATAGAATTGGTCAAACAATTTGAATTTTTGACCAGTTTTGAGCAAATGTGACATCCATCTTGCTGTTAACTTTTTAATATGCAAATTTTCATGTCAGAACATGTCACATGTTGTGTATTGTTCTTTTAAGGATTTCATTGTCTGCACTCTCATTGAACTTTATTGAGCATTCTTTTAAAACAATTTGAATTTGTGATTTTTATGTTATTTCATTTGGATGTCCATTTGTCATATTTTTGTGCTTATGAGGACTACATTTGAATTCAGCAAACCAAAAATATATTTTGATCTAATAATAAATTATTGGTTTCGCTTATGGTAAAACTCAAAAACCATTATTGAGCAATGTGATAATATCTTGAGCAGTTAAGCTTTTCAAAGATTAATAATATTATATTTTTTTTTTACATTTAAAAAAAATAAAAAGTTGTTTACTTTGATTAATTGAATGTCATGAAGGAACCATATTAAAGTTTAAATTTGTCAACTACCATATCAGTTATTTATCTATCTGTTACAATTCAAAATAATTTTCAGATGCCCCTAATAGTATTATATTGTATGCTAATAGCTGTTAAACAGATGTGTATACTTAAAAGTATACAAATGAACTTATAAAAAATATAAAAACTTTGTGTAATCTTTAGAAACTTTGTGTGTACATCTAAAACAAATATTTAAAAAATTACATTTTTTTATTTTACCAGGAGACTGATCACCAGTCTTGTTCATTTTTATTTTTGAAGGTAATTATTTTTATTTATTCAGGTTAATTCAATTTGTTTCTAGGAACAAACAAAAAGTACTCTAAATAAAAGGCCATTAATTCCTGAAACAAAAAGGAAAAGTAAAATGCCCCGTAGGATAATTCTTGGAGATCATGGTGAACAAGATATTAAAGATAAGATAATTAGAATTGAAGAAAACACAAATCCTTCGTTAACTTCTGTTGCAACAACAACTACAACTACTACTACTACTACTTCCACACCACCTTTAATTGTACCGAAAACAGAACCTACAGAATACTCAGAAATTGAAGAAATAGAATCATCAGCAGATCATTCGATAGCACCTTCTGGTGAAACTTCAGGGTCAAACTCTCATACTCAACAAGGTAATTTTATTGTGCAGTAGATTTAATTGGTGTTACATAGTAAAACTTTGATAGAAATTTTACTTTTATTTAATCAAAATCTCATGTCAGGAAGGATTTTGAAAATACCATTTTCCAGTACTTATGTTCTTTTTGGAAATAGTTCCTTTCATGTAAAATTCAGCTGCTAACATTTATACTCATACAATAGTATCTTTTTACTAAAATAATACTTGTAATTAAGTCTGTAAGTAAGTAAATGAATATTCAATTTTACCCTTTACATCTGGACTGAACTGACTGTAACTGGATGAATTAAAATCAAACTATTCCAGTAAATTATATAGCGTATTCAAATTATAATGCTTGTTTTCTCAGTTCCATTCTCTTCTGAGGCAATCTCCCTTCATTATCCTTTGCACTTTTTCTTTCTCATTTATCTATTGTTTAGATTTTGCCATTATACTGTATTATGTATTATACAGATTATTGTAAGATTTCTGACCTAATTCCAGGGTGTGTTTATACTTATAAACATCTTTTCTGTTTGAAGGCTTTTACCCTTTAACGTATCAGGGACATTTGTACCGCTTATAATTATTGTATTCAAACAAAGGATTTATCTAAAAGTTACTCTGATTTTCCAACCAATATATTGTTCTTTAAATGGAAATGAGAAGTAAAAATATTCCCCAATTTTAAATTTTTAACTTTTTATACAAGAGATAAGCTAATTGTGTCTGCCTGTGTGATATGTTGGGTTTTAGTAAGTGAAATAAACATTACATTGCATCAGTTATATTAAACTTAGGTGTCTAATTTGCCATCTGACTTGGAAAAAGGAAAGTTGATGGCAGAAAAAACAGCAGTGTTTTGACATTTCTTTTTGTTTAATTTTATTATTGTAAGAATAATTAAAATTAACACTTCAAAATACCTATTTGTAGTTAAACATCTTATTACTTAAATAGTAGTTATGTTGAACAGAATCATTTCTGCTTATCAGTATGGCAGTGTAGTTAGAAAGCAAGTAAATTTTTTTCTGTGCTTAGTTTTTTCATTTATCTTTAACAATTTGATATCTTAGTAAAATTCTTTTTAATTTCATATTTTCCAAACATGGTTTGTTCACAGCTTTTATAAACTAATTGTAAAAATTATAGTTAAATATGATGTCAAATTTCAAATTTTATTTCTTTCCAATTTTTTCATTGAGATTGTAAAGAATGAACACTGGCTATATGTGTTTTGTTTTTCTGGGGCTACATTTACATTAGGTCAGATTCTGCAAATCATGTGTGATTCACATTCTTTAGTTTCAAGAAAAGCTGTATAAACATCATATGTTTAGGCAATATGAAATTTACAGACAAACTAGATTTGATGAAAACAACATTAATAAAAGTTATTTCCTTGTCTCTCTATAGCAACAGCACCAACTGCATCATTGCTGACAAAGGAACTATTAAATATCTCAAAATGTATTTTCATATATTTGAAAGTGATTATGGTTTCCTTTTTTTTTATCTGTTTTTAATATGTTGACTGTCATGTACAAATTGAAATAACAAAAATTATTTTTAATTTACCCTGGATGTGTTAACATACAATTTTCATACAGTTAAACATTCACATAAAAATTCAGTGTATATACCACAATGAGTTCACCAATCTCTTTCACAAATCATACTGAATTGTTCAGAATAAAACAGGTAACTTTTCCCTCTGATTTTTTGAATATATTCTGCAAACAGTATTTAAACACAGTGAACAAAAAAGCAATAATTTATTGTATTGTTAATATATATGTTCAAGTTATAGTGATACTTGTTTTTCATGTGGTGAAAATTTTTAAAACTGGAAATATTTTAATGGAAGACACAAAAAAATATTAGTTTAGTTTATAATACTTCTGTCCACTGACAAAGGAATAGAAATATCAGTAAAAAAATGTTTTATCATCTTTTTGGTTGTAGTAGAGTATTTAATTCTATTTTTTTATTTATCATGAACAGCTTAAATCCTTGTTATGTTTTTGTGTTATTCACATTGTAAATTAAGATCAGTCAAATTTCTTAAGAAAAAGCCGTTGAATGCTCATTTCACCTGACAATATCATTTACTTAATTTAATTCAAACATTTAAAATGAACACTGTTCTCAGACATTGAACAGCATCATATTTTTATTTTTGTTCATTTTTATGTAATTATATATATATATATATAAATATATTTTTTACAGGCCATTATGTAATTAGCAACATTTCTCCTTCTCAAGACCAGTTGCAGGATGGAACCCAAGGTATGCAACATTTTTGTACTTACTTTTAATATTTTGTAATATATTTAGTAGGGGGAGGTCTTTTCAGAACCTGAACAAGATAAAGTTGCCTGCAGATGAAACAAGTTTTTTTATGGTATTGTACTCTTTATAAAAGTTTTTAAGATCTGCATAATCCTATCCATACCCAGTCTACGTGAGCACTTGTGTCTTGTTTTTATGTGCAGATTTAGTGTAAAAAAAGGTTTTCTCTAATAACTAGTTTAAAAGTCAATATTAGCACAATTAAATAAAATAAGAAAAATGTCTATTTTCAGGTAGTTATTTTGCTAACTTGAAAAGTGTTTGAAACTACTGTTAATCAAGTTCATTGATTTATTATAAAATAAACTACTACAGATGTTTTTATTAAATGTTTAAGATACGCCATAACCTATTTTTAATTGTCTAGGGTTTATAGATAAAGATCATTTTCCATTAATCTAGTGATTCCCAAACTTTGCACTGCAGTGCCCTGGGAGCTGCGGTTTCTTCACAAGAGCGTAATTAAATATTGTAAAAGCTTCATAATTAATTAAACAAAGACATTTATAATTATTAATTTAATTTTAAAGTAAAAAAATAATTAAGCTACATGAGTTTTAATTATTTTTATCTCTTGCTTACAAGTAGTCATACTTTTACTTAGGGTAGAACGCCATGGAAAATTTTTAATTTGAAAAAGGCGCTACGACTCACAAAATGTTGGGAATCACTGCATTAATCTATTTATGAGTTATTTTTTCTAATACGTAGATTCTTAAGAATTGTTCATGTTGGTGGTATTAAAGAATTTATTTAATATTTTTACTAGTAAATAACATTGAAGTTACTTATAACAATTATTTTTCTTTATTCATTGCTTATATCAGTATCAAGCTTAATGAGATGTTTATGTGCATTTAAAGAGAGGATGTTAATAGATATATTATATTGATCTGCATTTGTGTATTCAGTTAAACAGTTATTTGTTTCTGAATGTTTTTAGTTATATTAGTGTTCTTCAAATAATTTATTAATAAATTTAATAAAAAGCGTAATAGAAGATTCTTCATAAGATTCTCCATCAGTTTACTAGTGTGGAAGTAAACAACATTTGTAAGATTTTATTTGCAGAAAATTTTGGAGTAAATATTATAATTTCCTATCCTTTTGTCTGATCTCTAAACTCAATTTTCCTTCCATATGATATTTTTAACAGATTGTAAATATTGTACTAGGATACAAAAGCGTTTGTTATTCACTTATTTAATTATGTATATTTTATATAGTGCAAGTGTAATTCATAAAATAATGGCTGGAAGATGCAGAATTTCATTGATTTTCGTCTAAATGTAGCAGAAAATCTTCTGGAGACAGTAAAACTTCCTGAAAGCAAACATAGTATCCAAAGATTATCTTATCTAGTTCAGGTGAAGACCCTGTATGATTGCAGGCAAAACAGTGGGCTCATTTTATTGAGAGGATTCCTTCAACAACAAAAGCAAGACCTGCTAGTAGATGTAGAGTTTGTACTGCCCATAATAAATGTTCTGAAACTGTCTACCAATGCAAAAAGTGTTGTGTGCCATTGCATTTAGAAGATTGTTTTAAGAAATTTCATACTGAATTACATTACTAAAATAATTTATAACAGTATTGTAATACAGTTTCACTATATTCGGCTAAGTAATTGTAATTTAAATTTGTATAAATAAAGATGCACTAATAAAATCAGGTAATTTGAATTCTGTTTATTGTTATTTATTTCTGTATTATTGCTCAGATAAAAAGATTAAAACAGGATTTTAATATATATTTGAGGGTCAGTAAACTATAAACCATAATTTTTTTGCCTTTTTTATTATTCTGTGAGTATTTTGTTTAAATACAGAAAATAATTTTTATATTTAATTATTATTAACTTCAAAAAAATGTCTACCGATGAATAGGAAACTTTTTCTATTCCTGTATTGTAGAAAGTAGTAGGGCGTATAAAGATTAAGTACACACAAAATTAAAGATAAGTTCTACTTCTTCATTCTTTCAAATTGTTGACCTTTCAATGACTGATTGAGCAGTCCAAACAAGTAGTATTTGCATGACACTAAGTCAGGACATCAACAAAGAGGTATTTGAATATCATGCAATACGTTTCAGTCAGTTTTTGTTAAGTTACTGTAGCAGTGTGTGTGCGTGTGTGTGTATGCTAACATTATTGTGAAGCATAATATTTGTGGATTAGAATTCCACATCAGTTCGATAGATTGCTGTGACATTGGTTAACAGTTCACTATAGTATACAGCACCTCCCTTATATTTATCATCCCTTTGTAGTCCCAAAACACTGGCAAAAATCTTGTGCACTGATGACTGCATTTTCAGCTTTACTGGACCTTTTGTTTCTTTTCTTTGCCATTTCATACTGGCCAGTGCACTTTGGGATATCAGTGATGTACTTATGTATCACATGAAAGAATGCAATAAAAAAGTTCCCTGCTTCATATTGTTCTAACAATCTTTATTCGCTCACGTACTCAGCTAAAAAATGTTACTTTTTTGTGCAGTGATACTACCTAATGCTTACTTGCTCATTGTTTGCTAGTACAGAATCGAGTGCAAGATAATATGAGTCATGAGTAGATAACCTCAGTTATACCCAAATCAATCTTAGTCTAGTACATTTTGTATTAAAAAGTAGATGCAAAGGTTCAGATAATATTGGCTCATCTTCATACATTCAAATCAATGAATCCATCATGTAAACGGCAAAAATTTAAGAAATATATTTTTATTTTAATTATGTAATCTTATATGAAGCATGTATTTTTGAAAGTACCTTGTTCCTCATCAGTTCTTAAATCATCATAAACTTTTAGAATTACTGCAAGGGAAAATTAGTTAAGATATTAACTTAAAATAACCTTTTAATTTGCAAAGTCTTAACGTATAATTGAATTTTGTTGAGATTTATTAAACATGATAAAATGCTCAGTAAAATAATATATATTGAGAATACTGAAACCACCATTGAGGATACTTATAAAACTTAACATATTTAAAAAAAAAGAAAAGAAAAATTCCCATTTATATAACAACTGTCAACAATAAAACAGATCTTTTCATTTATATATAGCAATTTTTTTTATAAATGCACAATCTAATATTTGTGCATTCTAATAATTGTTCAGTCTAATATTTTTACAGCCTGATTAATATAAATCTTAATTATTTACAGCATATAAAATAATACTTAAAATTTACAGTGAACTCAAAATTTAAGTTATAATTTATTAGATTCATAAAGAGGCGTCAATTTTTAATGATTTTTGGTTTGCACGCATGAGCAGAGTAAACTGAGCAATCCAGCAAAGGACAGAGCAAGGTCAGCACATCTTAAGTAAATTATCAAATCGTCAAATATTTCAGTAGAAATTATTTATTGGGATACTTGTCAGTACAGCTGTTTGAAAAACTATTGTTTAAATATTTTTAAATTAGAAAATCAATTCAAACTAATTAATTAATGATTCAAAGATCTTTTCTGAACTAATAGCACTAAAACATGCATTAGATGGTTCAAGTAAATCCTAATACTCAGTCAGCAGTTCATGTTAAGACTATTAACTGTTTAAATAAATTTACTGCATGCAAAATTAAATTATTAGTTATTTGTTATCAAAAGATAAATACTGCCAAGAATTAAGCTTATCATTTGTAAAAAAATTCTCCAAATTTTCTTATTCAATCTTAATTTTACTGGCATCTGAATGTTAGCGTTATTTATTATTCTCCTCGGTGAAGATCATAATTAGATTAACGCCATTCTTAAAGTAGTTGGTGATAAACATCAAGAGGAATTAAAGAACCAAGTTTCCTCAAACATCACCAATTCCTGTGTATTTCAAAATGAATGTTGAGGTTTTGGAGCTAGCTATTAATATTTCTCAAGTTTCATATACATTGATTAATTATATGTGAAATAAAAGAACAACTAAAAGAGTCTTAGCTGTGCTCACAAAGCTCACAAACTGTTTCCTGTACCTTCCACTAGAAAGCATGTAGCAACAGAAAGCAACCCAACAGAAAGCAACCCAACAGAAAGCATTCTGTGTTTCGGATTTTGCAAAGTGTAAATCTGTAATTGCCGTTCAACTTGCATTCCATTTGAAGTTCCGTTGTGATCCCCTGAGTGACAATAAAATTCGTAGATGGTATAAACAGTTTGAAACTGCTGGCTGTATTTGTAAAGGGAAGCATACAGGATGACCAAGTGTGTCTGAAGGCAATGTTGAATTTATAAAAGAGTCTTTTGTGCATAGTCCTAGGAAATCTGTTAAGAATGCAAGCTGCGAATTAGCAATTCCATTGACATCTGTGTAGAGGGTTTTAAAGAAACGCTTACAACTGCGTCCATGTCATTTACAGCTGTTACAAGCTCTAAAGCCTACAGATTATGATTTATGTGCTAGCTTTGCAAATTAAATGGAAGACTTTCTTATCATCTCATATTCAATGACAAATCAACATTTCATGTTAATGGAAAAGTAAACACTCATAATCTGCGTATCTGGGAATCAAAGATCCTCATGAAATATCGCAGTGTGAACAAGACTCCCCAAAACTGAATGTTTTTATACTGTATTCCGACGGCAAGTTTATGGGCCGTTTTTTTTTTTTACAGAAGCAAGTGCATCTAGAATGAACTATCTTATCATGTTACAAATATGGCTCTTTCCTGAACTACAATACGAACCACAGCACTTAATTTGGCAACAAGATGGTGCGACACCTCCTTACTGACATATCACTGTACATGATTGATTGAAAGAAATTTTCCGCGACCACCAGATTGGTCGACAGGGACCAGATGGTCTTGTATGCTGTGGCCTCCACATTTGCCTGATCTGACACCATGCAATTTTTTTTTCTTTGGGGGTTTTTAAAGGGTAAAGTTTATGTCCAACTGTTACCAGCTGACCTACTAGACTTAAGACAGGATTGAAGCAGCTGTCACATCAATTACTCCAGAATTGCTGATTAAGTATGGGATGAATTTTCCTATTGGCCGGATATGTGCTGTGTGATGAATGGTGTTCATATTGACACTTATAGGAAAAACTGGTTGAGTTGCTGTTTTTTTTTTCTCATTTCGTTTATAATTTATCAATGAAACCAAAACTTAATAAATATTATATAACTTTAAAACCCTGATATTCATTTTCAAACATACAGTTTCATGCAACTGTTTATTCATGAAGTCATTATAGTTATAGTTATTATAGGGAGAGCACCATCCAATGTGGACATAGGATTCACATCAGCTTCTGTGTCAAAAATGGTTTAAGAACTGGCGATCATTAATAATTATTTAATGTCATGACTATATCTAGCTTGAAATTTTTTTTCAGTATTGTGAATATTAAAATAACAATAGATATATGTAGAAGGAGTTAGAGATAAATTAATGTTTTGAATTTTCAGGTCCACAATATTTTCTAATTTAAAAAATTCTTTCCAAGATAAAATTATTCACACTAAAGCTAAATTACACATACACACACGCGCACACACACACACAATTTTATACACTAAAAATTATCTAATGCATCAAATTTTTTTGTTTTTTCTTATTAAAAAAATTAATTCAAAATTATTAAAAATTTGAATAAAAATAGATGCATAAAACTTGTCCACTTTCGCACACATTGTAACTAAAAATCAATCGTTCGCTAACAGTGCTCATGGTTAAAAATTTTCCAACAGAACTAATAGATGCATATTTTTATGCAGCATGAAAATTATTTTTCTCTTCTGCACGTTAATTTATTTTTTTAAAAAACACAAAGATTTATATGTTTTCAAAGGTCTTTTTGATCAAACAATATAAAATTATAATAATTCCCTTTCTACTTATTTGATTTTTTTTTCTTACCAATAAAACAATTAACATAGGTTTGTGGTATTTCTATATAAATGAATAAGTATAGATATAAAATTTTAACTTTCAGTTATGTTTTTGATCATCATTGGTTTGTTAGTTTGTTTTTTTTTTGGAAGAAATATATATTTATATAAAAAATTTTCAGTTTATTATCAGAATTTTATTACCATTTAATTATAATACTATAAAATTGGCTAATAATGAAAAAACAGAACTATAATCTAAACTTCCCAAATTTTACAATAAAGTTAATTTTTCTATAATGAAAAATGTATAAAAATAAAACAACTATACTGAGATAAAAATTCAGTTAGATTATAGAGTGAAGAATAAATGAACATTGTCTTTGTGTGAGCGAGTTCGTCATGGTTCTGTGAGTCACATCCCTTGCATCAGTACCAATTCACAACATGGCCATATCTATAACAACACTATAATTATGTAATAGTCAGTGTAATCAAAAGTTTTTATAATATAGACATAATTGAGAGACATATCTCAGTTCTACTTAATTCCTTGATCTTTTCATATGATCACTCTCTTGTTCTCGTGTTCAGTTTATGTGTTTCTGTTGCTTATTTATTTACTCTAATGTTATTTAAAGTTAATATAATACATTTTTTTTAAGTTTACTAGAATTTTGTGAAGGTAGTGTCTGTATAGCTTGAGTTATACTGTTATTGTGACACCATGTGTGATACCTAATCAACTGATAATAGTGCACAATAACTGATATCCCCTCCAAAAAAAAGGCTGCAAAAAAAAGCAATTAAGTCATGCGGAAAAACACATCATTTTAAATGCTTTAGAAGCAAATTGCAGAATAATCCAGCAACGTTAATTTCAGATGTCATTAATAAACTGCTAACATAAGTGGAAGTTGTGCTGCTTCATTGTACAATGTAATTCATGAGTATGAATCTACTAATGAATTACGATTTCCTAAAAAAAAACCCTGCAATCAATTGAAGAAAAAGTTTATAATATCGATAAAAATGCAATTCAAAAAATAGTAAACAATAAATTTTATTTATTGATAAATGGTTTAGAGATGTATTACCTCCTCTAGAAGATAGTTCAGTTATTGTCTTGCACAATGCCCCTTGTCATTCATGTAAAAATAAAAGCATTCCAGTCGTTTCTGAAAAAGAATTATATAAAAATATGACTTAATCTAAAAGGAGTGATTTTTGGAAAGGATGAACTTAATGTCCAATTGTTGCAAAGAGTTTCACGTGTTAAAAAGTAATTTTAATGTGTACAGAATTAATAAGTTGACAAGATCCAGTGACAGAACTGTGCTTCGATCATCCCATCACTATGTACTCAACCAAATTGAGTTAATTTTGGGACAAATCAAAAGTTATATAGTGTCAGAAAATACTGCTTTTAAAATATTTGATGTTACAAATTTATGTGCTTAAAAGCCATCGATAAAACAGGCCAGCAAGAATGGAAAAACTGTATAAAACATGTAATATACTTTTGAACCAAATTATTGGGGATTGGATAATGTAACAACAAATAAAATTGAGCCTACCATTGTATCTCTTCATATTGACAGCACTACAGATTTCTCAGATGACAAAAACTGATTTGAATTTACATTTGTTTATCATAGAAATTTAATCATTAGATATTAGTGAAATTTTACAGTTTGTGGGTAATTAACAATTTCATAACTCTTAAAAAACTCAAATAAAATGTCTTAATTTATTTAAATTTAAAATATAATAAAGCATGGTTATTGAATATTAATCACTTAGTTTCTTTTATATGCATCAGGATTTACAGGAGATGCTTGTGAATCAGCCACCTGAACACTCGTACACGCAATTTGTTTACTTGAACTCTATAAGCTAACTGAACAAGATATAAATTAAATTTACCTTTAGACGTCATCACACCTTCAAATACATCTAGATTTCCAAATAATAATAATGTTAATTTTCAAAATGGCTTACTTTCAATCAATCTAGAAGATTTAACTTTTTTTTTTGTCAATTCTTAAACTAATTTTTCAGCTCAGCAATGATAAAAAAATTAATGGCTTACTTAAGGAAGTAAATTTGACTTACTTTTAATTTGTAATTTTTACTTCAAGATATATTTCCTTTCTCATAGGTAAACTGCACTAAAGAAACTTCCTTTGATATCATAATTGTTATTTTACAAAAATTTAAATAAAATAAGTAAATTTAATAATTACTTATACTTAATAAAAAATTTCAGTAATGAAATGAAAAAATAATTTTATGGGAAAGTGATAGCAATACTCGGTGTGTTACCATTATTATAAAATAAGAAAGATGGTTTTGATCATCTCCCTAAGTACAAACCACTTTAAAAAAAAAAAGATGTGATTTATTTTAAAAAAAATAATTATTCCAGTACTGAAACTATCAGAATTGAGAATGAATAATCATTTGTTTAAATTATTTATAATGATACTTGGTAAAGCCAAAGGTCAACAACACTTAGACTGATAAAAGTCAGTATCATGAGGTAAATTGAATGGAGAGATAAAACTGTCCTGCAAACCAGTATAGTATTTATAAGTTTCCTTTTACATGCATATATATATAAGCTGACATAAGAGAAAAAATGTTGTTAAGTTTATTAAAAAATTTAAATAGATTTCAAGAACGGGAAGTACTGTATCTGTATAAATACATGTAGAACTGTAACCTACATATATTTGTGTACAACAATACATGTATTTACTAGCACAGTACAGAGTATTCAAAGTTTAACGACTCCACTTCTAACTTATCTCAGTAAGGAAAACTAGTATGCTTTGAATCATGCCCATCAGACATATGTTCTTTTCTTAACCCGTACTTAAATATACCGTACTTGTTAGAATCTCAGTCTCACTTTTTTCCTCCTTTTAATATCCAAAAAATCATGTATGGCTTAGATTCAAACTTTAATTAAAAAAAGGGTTTACTGTAAATTTTTTAGAACTTAAAATTTTGTTTTTCCAATTCCTTAAGAATTTGTACAATTATTATTATTTAACAGTAACATTTAAAAAATTAACAGTTGAAAATAAAAAATCCTCTCTTCCTGGTAATAAATTTTTTTTCACTGAAAGTTGGTAGTTAACTTATTTTAATTAGGTAGTTTTTCAGAATACTATCAGCATCATTAGTGCAAGGAAGGGACAACAATGAGTCCTTTCACTTGAGAAGTTAAAACAACCCTTTAGTTTCTGATAATGACGTGGAAAATACCATTGCTTGAGTAGTAAATTTCAGTAGATATTTAGTCTTATCTTATTATATCTTGGCTGTATGTACTTAACCTATTTTCAATTTTTTTTACATACTGTATTTTTTATCGTGAATATTTTTGTCAAACTTTAGTATACTAATGACATGAAGTAGAGTTCACTACAAAACCATTATAAAAAGGAAGAAAACTGGAATAGATCAGCTGCCGAAAGGTTTGACATTGAAGAAACAAATGTTCATCAATGGCCTGAACAATGTGATTTGATTTTAACTTGTAAATGTATAACAAAGGGTTTCACAGGACCAAAAACAGGAAGATCTCAAGTAGATGATAATCTTGCTCAATTTACATAAGAACTTAAAGCGCTGCCAATAAAAATACAATAATTACAGTTGAATAATAAGGCCAAATGCAGTTGCATCAAGAGGCCGGTACAGATAATTAACCAAAAAGGACAATTAAAAAAAAAAGGATAATTAACAAAAGAGAACTTCAGTCTTCCAGAATTTTCCTCAGATCTTGAAGATAAGCTTGTCCAATTTCAGCAACATATGAATTATGGCAGAAAAGTAATGAGACTGACACCGATGGAGGTTCCCCTTTAACATAACTTGTGTGTCAGTCAATCCCAGACATTCAATGAGTTTCAACGTCGTACAGTTCAGCTATACAATCATAGAAAGCGTTATAAAGTGAAAGTTGTGTTTTTATAGTAAATTACAAAAATGGAATGATGAAATTTGTAGCAACAATGTGCCCTCAAATTTTGTGTTAAACTTTGTGAATCTGTGAGTTTGACCTACAAAAAGTTGTAACGAGTCTTTGGGGAACATTCCTTAACCAAAGCACATGTTTTTTGGTGGCATAAAGCATTTTTAGTAGGCCAGGAAGCAGTGGAAGACTAACCTCACTCAGGGAGAACCTCAACATCAAAAACTGAGGAAAATGTGGAAAGAGTGTGGGTTCTTGTGAGGTCAGATCATTGATTAACATTAAGACTGATGAGTAGTGTGTTAAATTTGAATTGTTTTACCCTTCATCTGATTTTGACTTAAGATTTCGCCATGAAAAATGTGTGTGCTAAGTTGGTACTGAGAAATTTTTCTATTGAAAAGAAAGGGTCAGCAGAATGTTTGATCACTGTTGATGAATCATAGATTTTCAAGTACAATTCAGAAACAAAATCTCAAAACCAATATTGGCACACTGACACATCTCCTCGATCAAAGAAAGCTAAAATGAACAAATCAAAAATCCAAGTCCATGCTGACTTTTACTTCCCAGGATCAAAACCCACTTGAAAGAACATTATTTTGGTACTGTCAAAAATAAAGGAATGTAACCAAGGAGCTGATGACAATTCCAGTTGAAGCCTTCCAGCATTGTTACGAAGAATGGAAACAATGCCTCTGTCTATGTATAGCTGTCCAAAGGAACTAGTTTGAAGTGATAACATTCATGTATAAAAATAAAATTTTTGAAAAACTAAGTCTCATTACTTTTCTGCCACACCTCATATCATTGGACTTCACACAAAACACGCATATGAATTTCAAAATATTTGAAATCCGGATGAAACCAACACCTCTTTCATTTTATATTTCATAATACATTTATAATAGCGATACACCAATATACCCTCGTCGTATTCTTCTGCTACCAGTTCATTTAGCCATTGATTAATAGCATTTTTAAGTTCATCATCACCCGTGAAGTGCTTACCACTCAAAATTTCTTCCAATTTCCCAAACAAATGGTAGTCAGGAGTTAAGTTCAGACTACATGGTGGGTGATCGTAAATTTCCCATCCGAATTTTCTCAGTAAATCACATATCGAACCCGTGCAATATGTAGACGTGCATTATCTTGCAGCAGGATAAAGCTGTCAGTCAGCTCGCCCGGCTGATTTTGAATGGTGCACTGTAAGTAACTTTTGTAGAGTTTTGCAGTGGCTTCTGCAATTATAGTCATTCCACATGCATGAAATCAATCAGCAGTATGTCAAACCGATCCAAAAAGACTTCGGCCATCAGTTTGCCTCTAAATGGCTGTGGCTTGACCATTGTTGGTCTGGTTGGTGATTGAGGATGACACAATTCACTTGACTACCATTTTCTCTCTGGCGTGTAATATAAAATCCATGTTTCATCGTCGGTAACAATTGAAGTAAGGAACTCATCACCTTTTTCTGTGTAGCACATCAAAAACTCCAAAGCAAATCCATTCAGATTTTTTTGTAACATTCTTTTAAGACATGCGGCACCCAACGTGCACAAACCTTTATGAAGCCTAATTGGTCATGAACAATGCAACCATTAACAGTTCTTGAAACATCAGGAAAAAGAAAAGCCAAGTTGGAAATCGTTGAGCAATGATCTTTTCTGATTTCATCATCGACACATTTGAATCTCTGTGGTTATCGAGTGCCACCCCGAACTTTCTTCATCATGCACATTAATTTTGTTATTTCTAAACCTTTCACACCATTTTTGGATGTTTCTTTCATTCATTACATTATTACTGTGCACAGCAACCAACTGCCTATGAATTTCAGCTGGCTTAATGTTTTGATGGTTTAAAAAACGTATGACTATGTACTTCACAATCGGCAGCAATATCGATTTTCGTTTTATAATGTAATATATAAGATACTACAACGTGACAACTTACAGACAACAATATGCAGTGTGTACAGTACTAGTGTGGCCATGAACAACACAGATTCGCCAATCTTAAGGAGAGAATTTTCCCAGCAGTCTTTACTTTAGTGATATCCCTTGTGTCTATATATAAAATGGCAGATGGCCAAAAATTACTGTTATTTTTAATATTAAATAGAAAAACAATGTCCAAAAATAAGAAATTTGCCAATGGTGTACATGCCCAAAAAAGAATGGTGAATAACTTCCAGAATTTATGGAAGACTGGGCAGATGGCATATGGGACCGAAGACCAGGAACTCTCCAAAAGCCAAAAAACATATGCTTAGAATTGGGCACATTTAACAGATCAATGAAAAATAAATTGAAGAAAGAGAATTGTGAGTTGGTGATAATACTGGGATAGTCAAATCTAGCCACTCTCAACAAATATATTATGAAGCCTTTCAAAGATGACATAAGAAAATAATATAAAAGTTGGTTAATTCAGCAAATCATCTGGAAAATTAACTTCAAAAAAAAATAGAAAAGGCAAGTCCTTCAACATTATCAGAACAGATTAATATCACCTGGAATAAAATCCCCAATGAAATATCTCGTTCCTTTAAAAATGCAACATCACAAATGCTGTGTATGGAACAGAAGACAATATGGGATAATGATGATGTTGACACCACTTCCAGATACATTAGTGCTAGTGAAGTTAGTGTACATCTGATTATAATTAATATTTATTCACTTTAAATTACTTACACATGTGTATATGGAATTATTTTATGTATTACACCTTATATTAGATTATCAAATAACCTGTATTTTATAAATAAATATTATTCTTATTTTTATTATCAACTTTTTTCACAAAAACCTTTCAAAATTTATGGTGCATCTTAAAGTCAAAAGAATCTAATATGCAAAAATAAAGTAGCATTCTTTTAAAAAGAAAAAGAAAAACACATTCAGAATATTATTGCAGTTTTATTTTTATTTTATTTTTTTACAAAATGTTGTTTCTCCCTTATCCCTCCTAGTTTTTGTATTTTATTTCATACAAAAAACTTTTTAAAATATTTCAATATAAGAAAACCAAAATCTGAAATATTTATATTATAATTATGTGGTTGTTTGTTTTGATGAATTCCCATGATCCATTCTCC
The DNA here is from genome assembly GCF_047948215.1 of Lycorma delicatula. Taxonomy (NCBI): domain Eukaryota; kingdom Metazoa; phylum Arthropoda; class Insecta; order Hemiptera; family Fulgoridae; genus Lycorma; species Lycorma delicatula. The sequence continues at coordinate 57,555,413 of NC_134462.1, forward strand.
TCTATTCCCAGCTAAATGTTTAACATCCTGAGAGCTCGCAATTCCTTTTAGGTTGTCTGTAATCGTTAGTCTTCCAGCCTCTCTTTTTACACTAGCTAGCATCTTTTAATCAGCCCTTCTCCTCTCTGATTTGTCTTAGCCAGTTAGCTTGCATATTCTGAATTGTCCTAGTGAAGCTTCAATTCTCATTCTCTCCTCATGTCTTTGTCTTTCACTTTGTTCATATAATAATTTCCAATCCTCCTCCTGTTTCAAATGCCTCCAACCTTTTTTTTTTATTTCTTTATCTTAGTGACCTTGTTTCAAATGTGTATAGAAAGAAGTAACTTAGAACATAACATATGCTTTCTCAACTCATTTCACTACATATGTGTCTTTTAAATCTTTCCTTCCATTATTATTCTGTTTATATTTTTTTTCATCTGTTTTATCTGTATCTGTGACGTAAAAAACAGAGCCCTAAATAAAACAGTATAACATCTTAAATTAGTTATTTGCTCTAAAAATTAACTTAGGAACAAAAATTAAAAAAAAATCCCTTTTAGCATGCCGGAAGGCATGCTAGGTGTAGCATATAACTTTACTTATATAAGTTTTAGGCCCTTATCCAAAGAATAGTAGGAACTTTAAACAAATTTGATGTTTTATTTAGTAAGAAAGTTATAGTGATATTTTGTTTTTTTGAAAAAGCACCCCCCCATTTCCTCCCCAATTTTGCCCATTAATGAACTCAACCAGAATTTTATATTTTATGTATCAATTTGAAAGTGATTTGTGCAAACCTATCGCAGTTATTGTGTCCACAACTAAGTGAAATATATATTTATATATGAACTGACAGTGGTTTTGGGGTCTGGGGAAATCATGGTACCCATTACAATAGGTAGGTAGCTTTCTTATGAAATCTACCAAAAGATGTACATATCCTTCCAACTGCATATAGGACATCTTAACTCTTAATACAGTTACTTTGCAAAGTAGTTTAACTATTCTATTCTACCTTGCAAAAGATATAATCTGCTGATTTTGAATGTAACATTTTATTATTTTTCTGTTATGATTTTTAATTTACAGTAATTTTTTTATACTAAATATTTTTATTTCTTTTATGAAGTTTTTTTTGTTGGGAAATTTACAAAGATTGGCAGCATCAGATTCAACAGTTTGAATATCGGTAAGTAGTATTTAATTTTATAAATATATATATATATACATACTTTTCCCTTTATATTTTGATGTGTATTTATTTTATCTGTCTTAGTTTGTTATTTATCTAGTATTAAAATATAGATATCAATCATGTTTTTGTTAATAGTGATATATTATAGTTTATAATTTGTATATTTATATAAAAAAAGGTTAATTACAAAAAGTTCTTTAATTCAAAAATAGTATTCCATTTTACATGAATAATGAGGTAGCAAAGGACTACCCATTAGATACCTAGTAGTACCCCTGGTAGCAAAGGACTATATAATTTGGTAAAACTGATTTAGACGTTTATTATTTCAACATCCCTTTTAAATTTTTCACTTATAGTTCCTAACCGAGATAAAGCCAGATAAAAATTTTTTACAGATTTATTAACAGGTTGTTATCACTTAAATAATTAATATAATAAACATTTATTTTTATTAAATTAATCCAGTGTAACTGTTTACCGTAAAGATTTGGATTATACTAAATGTGCTGGACTCTTAATGATTTTCCATATTTAATTTTAAGATATATTATGATTTTTGTCAAGGGTTCATATAAAATAAACTTTTCCTCATAATAGGTCAACAATGAAGTGTTTTGAAAAACCCTACTGTTTAAAATTACTTTTTCCCGTGATACCTTGCCTAAATTAACATCCTAGCCTAACCAGTTGGTATAGTGGTTAGCAAGCTAGCTTTTAGATCAGATTGCCTTGCCCACCGGGCTGGTCTAGTGGTGAACGTGTCTTCCCAAATTAGCTGATATGGAATTCGAGAGTTCCAGCATTCAAGTCCTAGTAAAGCCAGTTATTTTTACACAGATTTGCATACTAGATCGTGGATACCGGTGTTCTTTGGTGGTTGGGTTTCAATTAACCACACATCTCAGGAATGGTCGAACTGAGAATGTACAAGACTACACTTCATTTACGCTCATACATATCATCCTCTGAAGAATTATCTAAACGGTTGTTACCGGAGGCTAAACAGGAAAAAGAAAGAAAGAAAAAGATCAGATTGCGTTGAGTTCAATTCCCTGTATGTTTGAGCATTTCTCTTTTATTATAAAATATACACTTGTACCATTTCTAAGGTCGTAGTATTATAGGGCGTCAGTTTTTGTATTTCATGCATAACTGAACGTGCAAATCTTAAGATAACTGTACAATTTTTTTTTTTTTTTTTTTTTTTAGCATTCTAATGTAAAATAAAATTGTTGAGGCTTGCTTTGCTCACCCAACCGTCTAGCTAGGACCCCCATGCAGTGTTACATTATCCTCATGGTTGTGTGAATAATGCTGATAAATAACAGTTAAAGTACTCAGACTTATAGAAACCTAAAAAAGAAACTAAATTACCGAAGACAGAATAGTGGTAACTAAAGTACACAGACATTTGATGAGGAAAACTTCACAAATTATTTCTGTTGTCATTATTACAGAAATTAATTTAATTATTTTTTTCATTAATGAATATCTTTAACTGACAACTTATCCCAGCTAGGGCCTCAATCTGTGACTCAAAAACCTCCCAGGGATAACACAAATGTATTGTGCAAATTTAAAAGGGATTGGTTGGTTGGTTTTGTTCTGGTTGGAACAAATAAATAGACAAACTTTCGGTTTCACATGCAGGAAATATGTATTAATTTATTTAATCTTTTGCAATTTGTACATAACTTGGTAATGTTGCAGTAGCTTTTATTTGTTATCATAACAGAATTATACATCCAGTTTGCTTTACTTGCTGAAAAGAATATTTGGTACTTCAATGTTAATTACTCTGTAAATTACTAGGATGTAAAAAACTACAAATTCACGTTAATACACAAAAACTGAAACATTGTATATGGACCCCAATTCAACAAGCTGTGTGTAATATTATTAGAATCGATCAATTTATTGTTTGTCAGCTTGGTAATCCCAGTTTCTTATTATAACCCTATTACTTTAAACTAATGTACTGATGGAGAATAATATACAAAAGTTTGTCAGAGACTAAATGGGAATATCTCATACTTCAAAAATATACGGTTGATGGAATTTTCTAAATAAATAACTAATATACAACACAATCTGAAAACCAGAATTAATCTGTTTCAAAATAAAAAGTTCTTGTTAAATCTTCTTTGTCATTATCAGCATTTGAGGATCTTTATGTACATATCAGCCGTTATGTGTATATCAAAATGCACCCATACAAATTATAATTATTAATAAAGTGTAATTTTAGACTGTGTAGATTTTAAATGTATGTGACTGCTTTATGTAGATTTGCTTTCTTCTTGAATTTCTCTTAAGGCTTAAATTTTTATTGTTTTCATTTAATTTTGTATGCAGCATCTTTTGTGTTTTATGAGCATTTTTATATTTTTAGTTTGTATCTTGTTATATAATAGTGCCTGTTTAGTTTGTTGTTATTCACTTGTATTATCTAATGTTTTAATTGATATAAAATATTTGTGAGCTTTAGATTATTCAGCATTTTAATTTATGTTTAACAATAAATTAAACATAATTTGTTGTTTATTTAAAATAAGTTTTTTTTTTTTGATCAAATAATATTTAAACAATACATGGTATTGTTTTAAAATTAGGGCCCTTTCTTAATTTTTATTGCAATTACATGGCTGTTGTAGAAGTTCTTTGTCTGATTCTTAATGTATGGGTATTTTTTTCTTTAAAACATGTCATCCACAGAGGCCTGGTTTATTAATGTTGAATGGTTTCTGCATGATGTTTAATTTTCGTATATACAAACACGTCTAAAGGATGCATCTGTAGTATCTATTGGAAGAACGATCCAGTACTTGTCAATATTGAAGACTTAACTTGATTACAAAAAGGAAGTTTGTAATCACTGTATGTACTGTGAAACTTAACATGATTTTTTTTGTAAATTGTACATGTTTTATGATATTTTTGCTATTTATTGGTTAATGGTATTTTCCTTTCAGTATATGTGATTCATTAATCATTTAGTCAGTTATGACATCTTAACTCTTATTTTTATTTAAAACTAGCTGGTCCGTCTAGCCGAAGCTGGATCCTTGCGGCTCAGGTCAGCCCAGGCGAATCGTGGAGCCAACTCAGGGGCTCCTTGGGGTCTCCCAGGGCCAAGAGGCCTACCCCATGTTTGTGCAGAGCTTGCTTTGCTCGCTATTCCCAATTTGCCAGGGAGACCAGCGCCCTGGACATCCACAGAGCTTGCTCCGGTCACCATTCCCATCTACCTAGAGCACTCCACCTCCTTGATTCCTGCACTGTACAACTGTACATTATCATCATAGTTATGAGAATAATACTGATAAATAATAATTTTAGTATTCAAGCCTTGTAGAAACTTAGAAAGAAACTAAATTACAAAAGACTGAATACTTAACTAAATTACTAATTACCATAGAATAATAGTAACTATGATAACTAAAGTACTTGCACCTTTCACGATGAAAAATTCATAACTTATTTCTTTGCCATGGTGGCAGAAATATAATAATGAAATAAAAGAATTAATCTATTTTTCCTAAATTAATATGACAGTTATTTTTTTTTCAATTTCCAATTGGTCACGAAATAAAAACCCCTGCAAAAATCGGATGAACCTTTGCGCATATGTGTTTCGCAGCGTCTCTAGTATGGCCTTCAATCACGCCGCGTCACTTCGTTTAGTTCTGAACATGCAGCTAGCACGTAAACATATCTACAACAATAGCATCTCCCGCCAAGTGTGAAGTGCGTGTGGTAATTCGATTTCTTCAGGCTGAGGGGTGTAATGCAGCTGAAATTCATAGACGAATAAGTAATGTGTACGGTGAAACTTCAATGAGTGACTGCAAAGTGCGACAATGTTGCAGGAACTTTAAAGCAGGACATACAGATATTCATGATGCAGGCAGTCAGGGAAGGAAGCGAGTGTCAACCGATGATCTCGTTGAGCGAGTGGATGAGGCAATTCGAGAAAATCATCGGTTCACAATTTCTGTATTGAGTGATTCAATTTCAAGGTCAGCTCTACACCATTGTGAGTGAAAGACTTCAGTACCGCAAACTGTGTGCGAGATGAGTTCCCAAGATGCTGTCTGACCATCACAAAACAATGAGAATGGACGCCTCCCAACATTTCTCCAGCGCTACCACAATGAAGGAGAAGATTTTTGGGACAAATTGTCACAGGGGACGAGACATGGGTCCATTTCGAAACTGAAGAAACAATGAACTTTCCAAACAGTGATGCATTCTCGTTCTCCCAGTAAACCAAAGAAGTTCAGGCGAACCTTCTCCAACAGAAAGTGTATGGCTTACTGTGTTCTGGGACCGGAATGGAGTTCTCTTGGTGGAATTTATGGAACGTAGCACGACCATCACTGCAGCCTCATATTGCTTGACTCTTCAACGTCTATGAAGGGCAATTCAGAATAAGCGGAGAGGAATGTTGTCATCAGGCATTGTCTTTCTCTATGATAATGCCCGACCGCACACTGCAGCTGTAACAAAGAAGCTCCTGCAGCGTTTTCGTTGGGAAGTGTTTGATCACCCACCATACAGCCCAAACTTTGCTCCATCCGATTTTCACCTCTTTGCTCACATGAAACACTGGCTAGGAGGACAGCATTTTGGCACAGACATCGAGCTGCAGACCAGTGTGTTTTGAAAAATCCTACTACTTAGAGGGGAGGCCGAAAACACAGGCGGCTCCATTCTATGACGAGGGTATTGGAAAGTTGGTACCACGCTACGACAAATGTCTAAATCGGAGTGGCGACTATGTAAATAAATAGCATAACTATGTAAGTACTTGTTACAAATAAAAAATTTTTTATTATCGTGGCCGATCGGACCTTGAAAAAAAAATAACCCTCGTATCTTTAATTCATAACTTCACCTTCCTTGAGGGCAAAGAAATAATGAATATTTTTATTATCTTACCCTTTAAGGAAGCTGGGGTCTCAGTTGATGACTTAAAACCTTCCCTGGGATAACATGAATATATCCTGAAAATTTGAAAGGTAATCTCTTGGTTGTTTCTCACGAGATGTGATAAACAAATAGACTATACATTTCCAAATAACTGTGATCTGTTAGCTCAAGAGTGTACCTGATGCATGCAAAAGTTAGCCTTCAACCACTAACAAATATCTTGTTTGAATTTTGAAAATCAGACGATTGTTTGCAAAGATATTAAAGAGCACCCCAATGCACCACCCAAAACAGCACCACTCTGACACCCCGCTTGTTACCAGTTGATGGTTCTAGAAATGTTAATTTGGTTGGTTATGGTTTTGTGGTTGGAACAGAACATAACATGTTCATGTATGTTAATAAGGCCTTACATATGGTTAGCCCAAAATTTCAGCATATCCTTGTTTGTTCAGATTCCATGAGTGTCTTACAAGCAGTTAGTAACATATACTACATACACCCTGTTTATGAGATTCAGTGTGTTATTTCACAAATGACTGATATTAATACAGCAATGAGCTTCTGCTGAATCCCCAGCCATACAGGAATTTCAGACAGTGCAGCAAAAGAAGCTTGTCTTCAGCCACATTTTACCAGGTGTGTTTCTTCTAACAGTCTTGTCTGTTTCCTAAAGAGAGTAGTTCATAATGTGTGGCAAAGTAAGTGGGATGCTACCATGGACAATAAACTTCACCTAATTAAAAACACTGTTTCACCTTGAAGCTCCTCATGCATATATAATTTTTCTCCATCCTTCTTTTTTAATTTCTCCTGTTAATAGTGGTGTTTATCAAATTTCTTTCCTCTTGAACTCACTGTAATTTCTTAGTCATTGATGGCTGGATTTGTTCTTCTTTTATAAAACTTTTTTTTTAAATAAATTTAAGTTGTGAGAAATAATTCTTAAAAATTTCATTATAGTATTTTATGATAAGATATAAAATCAAAAAAGTAAAGAAAAGAAGTTTTTTGTGACTTCAGGCATAATTGACAGTTTTACATATTACTATTGTATTTACTAAAGTTTCAGTTTTAAGATTCAAATTTACTCTTTAAATTAATGTTACAAATTGACTCCATTGTATGTGATTGTCAGCCAAGTAAGTTTGTTCCTATCCAAAAATCTTACTTGTCAGATACTTCCATACAACCAATTTAAAAAATTGGTTGCAAACTCCATAAACTGTCTATACAGTAGTACTATCTATAGATAGTAATTTTATTTTTCCTGACACGTCTGTGATAGTCAGATAGAGTTAATCTTATTAGAATTACTCATGAAGGATAATTTTTGTATTAATTTAATAATAGTTTTTTATTTATGAACTTTAATTATCTTAATAAATTTTTGAGTCCAGAAGTAACAGTGAGAAAGAAGAATTTCCATGTTTGATGCTACAGTATCAGATATCTTTTTTTAACTACTGTATTATTATTATTAACGTTTTAAAATTATATTTTATTTTTTAGTAGCTGTAGTTTATGTCCAGAAAACAAAATCGAAAATTTTGTTTTTGCTAGTATTTTTACATGTGTTGTGCAACTTGTATGTTATTAATTTTTTAACGATTAAACCAAGAAAATTTAATAAGTTTTTCTTTTTGAGTAATTCTAACTTGTTCCTTGTATAAATAAATATGACCGTAAAAGCTTATTTTTAAACTATTCATTGTTTTTTTCAAGTATTTTTTCAGTTATATTATTACGTGTTTGTATTTCAATACAGTGTGTCTGTTCTGGAAAATCAAAAAAATCAGGGAAAAAATAAATATACTCAAGTTAATCAATATAAAAAAAAAAAAAATTAATACTGAAAAAGTTAAAATGAAAATGTTGCTAAAAATACAGTAAGACTATGTTCAACTCTGTAAAAGTTCACTCTAATTGTTTGCCAAAAATAAGTTTACTCACTTAATCTTTGAAGTCAAGAACATTAATAGTTCAAATGAGCTTCTCATCTCGCATAGGAATTGTAATGAACTAATTATGGTCTTTTATAAATTTTTATTTGGCCTTATCTCTCAACAAATATTTCTATGTCTAAAATCTATTAAGATTATCTTTAGTAGCCCAAGTCATAGAGCACAGTATAAAGCATAGCATAGTGTAAAGAGTAGATGGGAATAGAAATGTTTATTGCAAGAAATATGTGTCTTTCTGAAATTTTCAAGAAGAAAGTAACAGTCTTATTTAGAGAAAAAGAGAGAACATTGAATAGTGAAGTGGATAAAAGAAGAGAAGGAGAGTAGAAAAACAGAACAAGAACAAGAAGACTTGGAACAGATTAAATACTAACTTTAAAGAAGACATAAAAATATTTAAAGATATAAAGATGATTTTAAAAATATTTCACGTATGTGATATATTAGACATGATTAAGCATGATAGATACATCTATCATGTTGATTAAATTTACTTATAATGAATGATCTCTGGGATTGTTAACTTTTTTATTTCTATAAATAGTGTATAAGTTAAATATTTTAGAAAACATTTTTATGCTATCAGTGAAAGTTTTCATGATCAAATTTAAAAAAATTTTATCTAAAAATGTAGTGCAGAAAAGATCAATTATTACATCTTATAAATTACCAATTATATACTTAAAAATTACTGCCAAATTTTAATAATAAAACAATAACTGTAAAGAAGGAAATAGGTTACAGAAATTTTTACCAGCTTCAGGAATGATGAGGGTGGGGTTTTGCCTTCCTTTTTTCAATAGTTTATTTATTGAAAATCATTTGAAAGTTGTTAACTTAAAATTGATCTCTTGTGGTCTGGAAATTTGTTATAAATTTTACCAAAAAATTGTTCATAGTTTTGAGTATAGTAAACTATATAATTTTTTTTAAATGTCAGAATGTGTAGTCACATTGGCCAATGACAAATACTGGTTGCATAATCAAATTTTGAAAGAGGTGTTCGTAAAGTATGTAAGAAAAATATTATTATGGTACACCCAGTTCAAAATTTTATTTTAACTGATTTTAGTGATTATCTCATAAACAGTGTTTAAAGCTTAAAATGCTTCTTTTTTTAATTTGATGGTGAGCAACTCTGTAAAACTTGTATACGTAATAATAAGTATGATGTTCACACACCTTAAGTTAGATGTATTTACTTGGTCAGGTTTATCTTCATAAGAAATTTTTTTTAATTTATAATAGATACTGTGCATAACTTCCACATGCTATGGAGTTCTCAACATTAAATAAATGTTAGTTTTAACAAATATTTACCAAAATAGATGATTTTCTTCACAAATAAATCTATCACTTAAAATTTCTATTTTTTTATACTGGATTCAAATATTTCACTACTTAAAAAAAAATTAAATATACAGTGGTCATCCAAAAGTAGTATCCATCTTATGATGAAAAAAATTACTGACAAAGATTTTTGAACAAAACTTTTTAGCATAAATTAACCTTCTGCATAAATGTGTTCTACTTAATCACGGTGTATATTGTGTATATTTAAGCACCTAACATCCAACTGATACCAACAAGTTTTTCTATTCCACTTCATATTTCTCAACCATGACGTCATTGAAATAAAATAATCCATGTTTTATTTGTCTTAATTTTTAAAATGTTTTCTTCCCAAAAGTCTTTCAGTTCGGTAAACAGATGATACTGTGGGCCAGTTCAGGGCTGTAGACTAGATAAAAAATTTCCTAATTTCACAAATAACCTTATTTTCTTAGTATCAGGAGGCCATGTATTGTTACAGAGGAGCAAAACTCTGCTAGACATCAGCCCCCTCATGCAATTTTGAATGGCCCACCACAATTTTTTAATGTTTTATAGTATGCATCAGAATTTACTGTGGTTCCACAGGGCATAAAGTAAGGACCTTTTCACTCCAGAAGATAATACTCATGAATTTCCAAGTAGAGACTGCCTGCTTAAATTTTTTTATTTGGATGATGAACAGGGATGATGCCATTCCATAGACTGATGTTTGTTTTCTGGTAGAGTATATGAAATTCCAAAATCCCAAATCAGCTGATTTGGAAGTCGAGAGTTCCAGCGTTCAAGTCCTAGTAAAGCCAGTTATTTTTACACAGATTTGAATACTAGATCGTGCATACCGGTGTTCTTTGGTGGCTGGGTTTCAATTAACCACACATCTCAGGAACGGTCGAACTGAGAATGTACAAGACTACACTCATACATATCATCCTCATTCATCCTCTGAAGAATTATCTAAACGGTAGTTACCGGAGGCTAAACAGGAAACAGAAAGAAAGTGTATATGAAATTCAAGTTTCTCTTGTCACAGTATGTATTAGGAATTCACTCCTGTTCTTTATGTAACAATTCAAAAATGTAGGTTCATTATTTTGAATCATAGAGGTTCTGAACATAGCGATATAGAGATTAGATTCTATCTATTTTACCAGTCACTTATATTTTTCTCTATTTTGTAGTTGTTTATGTTTGTCTTCTCTGTTTGTTTGTTGTAACATAAACACCAGAAATACCAAAATGGTTATTTCATAAAATGTTTTGTTTGCGATGATTGAAGATGCATCAGGAAATTAAAAAAATTATATTTATCTCTTTTTCTATCTTTGATGAAACTTATATTAAAATGATTCATTTCTGATCACATCATCAAACATATCTCAATTATTAACTTCATAAAGGTTCTCTTGTACATCAAAAATTAAAAACTAAACTAAAATGAATAATTGCATAGTGTGGGTTTAGTACATATCTGGGCTGGTACCATTATTTAACTTAACTTGATTGTATTTTATTGTTCAGTTTTATTAAGTATAAGGTTTTAAATTTATTTTATATTAATTAAACATTAATGTAAAATAATATTTTATATTATTAAATATTTTATTTTATGACAATTAAAACATTTAAGATTTCTAATAAAGCAAGCCCCATTGGGACGGGGAAATTGCTGTAAATATTTTATATTATTAAATATTTTATTTTATGACAATTAAAACATTTAAGATTTCTAATAAAGCAAGCCCCATTGGGACGGGGAAATTGCTGTAATACTTGCCTCATAAATATTTTTGAAGTATGTTAAGGCCTTACTAATTGTAAGGTAGTAAATTCATTCCAGATGTGGGGGATTAGATCCCAGATTTTGATCAAGGTAAGCAATAGATTTTGTTCTTATCAGCTCTAAAGTCACACAAGCAAGAGGAACAACTAAATTACTTTAAAAAATTGTCCTGTTACGGAGTGATTTGTATTTTATATTCTGATAGCCATTTTATTAGTCTTGTGGCATAAGTTCTAGTTTTGGATGAAATTGAAAGCTATGTTATATACTTGTTCTTTGTAAGCTGCCTGATACAATCACAATTCAGTTTTGTTAACACAAAACTGCCAGCTCATGCATGTCACTTAATTCAAAATAAATTAATTGCAAAATTAAGTAAGTTTGCCTACTTACAAATTGTATTTATAATTCAAATTGAATAAATATTGGAAAATTTATATTTGTGATAATAAAATTTTTGTTAACAAATTTCTTGTCATATACTTAATTATGCCTTTCATATATAGTTTCTCAGAATTTTGAGGTCATTAATAAAAATCAATTAAAATGCTGAATATGTATTAAATATTTAGTGCAGTTACAGCATACTTGGCTAAGAAATTTTCATTTTTATCCTTACTATTCTGCTATAAAAGAAAAATCTACAATTAACAATTTAAAAAGTTGCAATTTTTCTTTATTTTACATTTTAATCTTTTAAAAGAGTAATAGTTTAATAGTAATGTTTTTCTTTTTTTGTTTAATTGATGCAGGTACGTACATTGGAGACATAAATTCATATTGGGCCTGCCAACATAACTGAATAAATTATATGCTTATACTCGTATGTTCATATTCTGTGTACTTCATACAACAGAAGTTAACTAAAGCACGACACAATGGATGCTGCAAACAATTTATTTATTCTTTCCTGCTCAATTTAATATTTTTCTTTTACGTTATTAACTTTTGTATTTGTATGTTAAATAAAATCAAACCTTATTTTCATAATATGGATATTACTGTATCTTATTTATCCTATGTCCTACCGAGAATCCTTGGAATTAAAATGTGATATTTGTATTTCTTTCATATAAAATTATTTAATTATATTTATAAATTATGTGTTTGTAATATAAATGTATATTATGTTTTTTTTATATAATAATATAGTAAACTGCAAATCATTTAAAAGCAAAGAATTTTTTTAGATATTCTAAAAGTATAAAATGGATAAAAAATATTAATTCTTTGTAAATTAGTTATATGTAATGTGAAATGCTGTATTAAAAATAAACAGAGATCTCATTTTACTTACTAATTAATTTTTTTATCATTTGACACAAGGAAATTAAATGAAAATTAGAAAAATCCTGTTTTAACTATTTTTTTGAGAACTTGACAATGTGTAAAACAATTTTAAGTATTTCCTATTAAACACTACTTTCTCATTAGTCCTCACTCAGTTGAATATCTTTTGTGAATGGTTTTTAGATAAAATTAGTAATTTTCTTTTAGTAATTTCATAAACGGTTACTCTTGAAAAAGAATAAAAAACATTTGTTTTCATGAGACGAAAAAGAAAATAGTTTAGTAATTAAAATCTATTTTTATCAAGACAGAGCGATTAAGTGGTTTTTGCAAAATAAAAATCTGATTAAATATTTCTGTTACAGACTTCATACAGTAAGCTTCATGTTAAAGTAGGTTGTCAGTGATATATCTTCTGAGTTCATAGGACTAGTATATGATCAGTAATCTTCTGAATTAACTACTTTTTAGAAAAAATTAACGAATACAATAATTTCAAGATTATCTTGTAATTTTATTTAATATAATAGATTAGGAAAATAGTTGTGATTTTTCAGCTAAGACATGAAATCATGTATTCATTAGAAATTGTAATCTGTAACTACGTACTGGAAGATTTTTTTATATGTAGAAAATTATTAATATAATATTAAAAAATTAGCTTTGTTTTTTTTTCTTCAACCAAGTGCTACAAAATATACATACAGCTATAATAGAGATTAATAATTATGACATCAATTTAATTTAATTTTTTTTGTTTTTTTCAAATAATCATAGCGTAAAAATATAATTTATGTCTCTGTATAACAAAAGCCTAACTGCATAAAATTATCTTAACTATTCCTTATATTGAATAAATGTAGCATTAAAAACAATTTTTCTTATAAAATCCATCTCTGTCCCCATTGTGATAACTCGTGTAAACATTTTTTTTCTTTCCTAATTGTTACGTAAACATAGATTCTGACAGAAATAGCTATTCGCTTGAAAAATGCCCTGTGATTAATAAAACCATTGATACAAATATTTCAAATTCAACTAGGACTGTGGGAAAGAAAGTATAAATAGTTAATAGGGTATATTTTTAGAAAGTTTTTTTGCACACAAATAGTCGGGCTGTGCCAAAAAATAGTTAAGAGATACTTATAGCTGGGTTAGCTATAGTTATTTAAAACTGTTTTCTTTTACGCTTGACTGTTCCGAATATAATTCATCAGCTTTCATTTAAAAACTTTGGTGTGTCACGCATTTCTACTATTGAATTTTTAAGCTTTCCTTCTGATATTCTGTATCAAATCAAAAAAGTTTTTTTATCTGTTAACTGAATTTAATTTTCATTCTTAATACATTTTCATATTTCTCTCTGATATTTTTACCTTTCTGAACTTTCCTATATTTTAGCATACCTTTAATTATCTTTTTTCTAATTACATTTCTTCCTTAACTGTTTTTTCTTTATTTGCTGTCCTATATTCTAGTTAATCTGGCCCTCAAATAAATTTATATGTGACTGTGTTATGGTTCTTTAAAATAATATCTGTATAATAATTAAATTACTGTTACTGTTAGTCCTAAGTATCAAGAGTATGATGGCCATTTACATTACTGCACTTAATCTGTCCTGTTTTCAGTATATCCTCACATGTTACCACTTCATTTTGAAAGAAACTATTCCATGTTATTACAGACAATATCCCATTGTCTGTAATCTTTATTTAATATGATGTAGTGGTGCAGAGGGTTAGCACTTATATTCCTGCTCAGAAAGCAGATGGTTTGAAACCCTAGATCAGTTACAAAAAATGACGGATGCACCGCCTATGAACCTTGAATAAAGAAAGCTACATTAGATAGCAACAGGTTTTTAAAATATATGAATTAATCAAACCTTATTCAGGAATTATAATATTGAAGAATAGGAAAGTGAACCACACTCTTTATAACCTGCTAACTTTGTGCTATTTTCTAAACTTTTATCTGCTTTACACCGCAATTTACAAGATTACTATCAAAAGTTTAATAAGTCTTGCATTATAGCTATTTTTATTTTTCAAATGTGCATTTAGTTTTATTTTATGGATTTATAACTTTGTCATTGTATTTTTTCTCTTTTTTTTAGTTGGGTTCCGTACAACATCACGAGGAAGACTGCAATTAGTTCACTATGGATTTATTTACCACTGTAACCGTCAGAAAGATGATAAAATATTTTGGAAATGTGCTGAATATAATAAGACCGGTTGTAGAGGACGTTGTATTACTGTTGGAGAATCAATTACAGTTACTCATCCTTACCATAATCATAAGATTCGTGAGGAATCTAACAATGTGGAACACGATAATAATAGTTCAGCTTTTGATGGTTGTAAACCGTTCTGGGATTCAGAAATGATTACATTAGCTGAAATGAATGTCATTAAAAGTCTTCCTGTTAAACAGCATTAATAAATTGTGAAGATCCTTTGATTTTTATGTGGCTTCCATTAAGTAAAAATACAAAAGGGCTGTGCAATGTAAAGAGATTATATTGATTTTTATATAGTGTACATATATATTTGTATATTATTGGGTGTGTATTTAATACATTACATATACACTCTGGTAAAAATATAAAATTTATTTATATTATCGATTGATGTACACAGATTATTTATCAATATAAAAAATATTTTTACTTATGTTGAGAGAATTTTTTTTTTTTTTATTCATTCATACTGATCACTTCTAATATAAACTATGAACATTTTATTCGATAACAAATTGTTCTTATTGCATGTTTGTTACTTGACTGTTGTTAGTTTTCATCACAAAAGTTTATAATTCTAAAAACAAAATTGTCTGTTTTATATTCTTGAATGCTCGATTAGACATAACCGATGATACTTACTTTGGTAATAGTTTTTCATTTTTACACGTTTTTGTTTGTATCGAAATTTTACCTCAAAATTAAATTTTTACATCGATTTGTTTCTGAAATGTTACCTTTTTTATAAGCACATTCAGAAAGTCACTGCGCACTCAGTTTTAAAAATTAATAGATATTTACAAATTAATGTTATTATTATAAATTTCAGATTACAGAAAAATTTCTAAAAAATTATAGAAGTAACCCCTCATATGAATATACTTCCTTGATGAACTCAATCTATTTCATGGAATACTTCATAAGTTTAGTTACCTTAGGGTCCATTGTTTAGCCTACTTGTTCATTTTGATATTCTTAATTTTGCTGATTCTTATAAAAGTAATATGGTAAACTCAAATTTAGTAAATTGAAGAAGCTAAAAGCATTTCAAAATTATAATCTTTAAAGACACCACATAAAAAAAAAGTCTTTGTCGTGTTGGATGCAAGGTGTGTCACAATTTCATTGGAACTAAGCGCAATTGATTTCAGCCCTGGTTAGATCTATTAAATTGATTACAGAGAAACTAATGTCTTAACAGAAGATCAGGCCTTATCACTGTCTTCCAACCTGTACCACTATTTTTAATAGTGTTGAAGTATTATATATAATCCATTAGGAACTCTGTCAATTAAGTCTTGAATTTCTGGGAATTATATTCTTTCAAATGAATCAAAATGTTCTCTATAAGTAATATAACATTATAGACTCTCCCAGTCATTTACAAAAACCAAAAAAAGATATTTTTTGAAGATTATTAGTAGTAGAGTGCATTTGTATATATACTTAAACATAGAACTCTCTGTGATTTCAAACACTGTAAAAAAGAAAAAATTGGAAGTTGATAAATGAAAATAATTTTCCCTTATTTAATTCTTTATATGACATCATATCCAAATTTTTTAATTTAATTATACAGTAGAAATCTAACATATGGTGTTGTTGGTATTTGAAACCGCTGGCTTGTAAAAATATCAAATTTTAGGCATTTTTACCAGCAAATTGTTTGTAATTTCTTTTATTTATTGCACAACTTATTGCAAGTGAACATTGACGAATTCTTTTAAATAATTATTGTCATTTACATGTAAGGGGCAAATTTATGTTGGAGGATATAATAGTACCCATATAGGGCATTTACATTTGGAGGCAAATTTTTACCCTCTTCTGGATACAGAAAGATCTTTTTGTATCTTTTACAGAAAAATACCCTCAGAATCTTTTCTGTAAATTACTATACTGAAATTTGATAGCCATTAATTACCAGTTGTTCACTTTTCAGGAAAGTTCAGATCACTTTGAAATTTTGTTGTTTTGATTTTCATTTAATATGGTTTATTTCAGCAAGCATTGCCAGAACATTTATTTAAAATACGTTTCTGTTACACAGTTTTTCTTTTTGCATTTAGTTCTAAAAATGAATCTGCAAAAATTTGGTGTAATTGCTATTTTCATTTGAGGGTATATGCATGAGAGCAGTTCTATGGATCTTTCACTTAGAGTGATTCCTTTTACCATTCTTGGTTCCACAACTCAAAAAACAAAATGGTAGGCCTGTATTACTGATTAAATCAAACAAAACAGGCAAAAAAAGAAAAATGATTCTATTAATAATAAATGATGTCTTAAGTACATTATTTAATTTTACAATGATAATTAATAAGAGACCATCATAGAATCTATGAAAAAAGTCCTTGATTATTGTTTGCTTTGATTCTAGATGAGTCAGTGAACTCCCCAATCAGAATCAGTACCTCATGGGATGATCAACATCTTACGATTCTCATATAGTTTTATTATCTTTCTTACCATAACTCCTTTTCTTCTTTCGATACGTATCATGAAATTTGTGTTGGCTGCCAGCCAGTTCATGTAAGATTCCCATGCTTGACACATACCGGTAGCTAGCAGGCAAATACTTCTTTATTAGAACTCAGGAGGGATGACCCTCTGAAACTCCCCAAGGACTCTTTGTTTCCAATCAGGAGTTACACTAAACGAAATCTGTAACTGAAGGGCCAATCACGTAATATGTGCTATTACTACTCATCCTAAAATATAAATCTGTTGATTACCTGTTATGTAATTTTTTTATTATGTTATAAAGACACTGTACTCCTAGTTATTAATTTACCATCAGATTATTACTTTTTGAGTTATGTTCATTGGTTACTGCACTTTCTGCACTGAATTCTTTATAAAAATGTTTTTTGGTGTTAAACTTGGCCCTTTATTTGTATGTCTTATTTCAAATTTTTTAATGTTTTTAAGTTGTATGCATTTATTTTTAGTAAAAATTAAATTTAACTAAATTGTAAAACCAAAAACAGTAATTATACAAAAAATTATTTTTAAAAGATATATTCATGAATTAAAAGAAAGATCGTACTGACTTTGCGACATTCATGAATTAAAAGAAAGATCATATTGTCTTGGCAACTCAACATTATGATTAATTTAAAAATATTAAAAATCAGTTTATTTTGTTTAATGTAAACTAAATAAAGTTATAGTTTTATAGTACAGTATTATATATTACAATGATTTTATTTAAAATTTCACTGAAGGAATGCTTATAATACTTCTAAAAAAATTCAGAAATTGTTTTAATAAGTAAAAAAAATTAATTCTAATATGTTTCAGTCTGAACCTCGATTCAGGAATCTAGCCAGTTATGTACCTAATGCTTAAAATTATCTTTTACCAATAATGTTCATTGTTTTTTTATACATGTGTACTGAAAGTAAAATATATTTTTTTCTTTCTTGTTCTGAATCTTTCTAGATTTTGTACTTAATTTTTTTCTTGGGCTAATTTTATTTTAAGTACTGTAGTTCATAAAGGCTGTTTTTGATTAGTTTTATTAAATATTAATCTGTTAATTGTAGGCATATATTTACATGCACATAAATATATTTATTGTCATACTATTTTATGATTAACTTCTTATCCGTGAATATTATTTTACTGTATTAAAAAAAGTATCCTACACAATTTATTGAAAAATAATGTCAACAAAAAATACAATTTTTTAAATATTGTTTTTAAGGTAGCATAAACTCCTCTTGTGCTCAAAAACCATTAAACTTAATTTATGAAAGTCCCATTAATCGTATAAAAAAAAAAGATAGTTTAGGTTTTATAATTAACCTTTATTATATAAAAGGTTTTAAAGTGTAGATATAAATATGAAAAGGGTTCAGAAGAGCAAATAAGTAGTTATTTGCCACTGTAATAAAGCAACAACCAATTTTTCTCTTACTAATTTGTTTTCTTCCAAGGTTGAAAGAAAATATTCTCAAGAATGTTCATAAAATCTGGTTTGTCATTATAAAGTAGATCATAAATATATACTTAAATGTGATATACTAAAATTGTAAAATTTTCACTTTTCTTCCCTTCAGTTATTAAGTATTGTAAGTTTAGACTGAAAACTTATAGCCTTTGGAATAAGAAAATTATAAAAATTTATGAATATTTTTTTATAAAAATTCATATAAAAAAATTATTTCTTTAAAACTATCATCCTATCTATTAAATTTTAAGTCGTGTAATGTATCAAGTTTTAATGTATTTCATTATTATAAAAGGACACTTATCATCATGTTCTAATTTTATTATTACTTTGTGATACTTTGAACATATTTTACCAAAGTTAATAAAAGCATCAAAATTTTTTTTAACATTGTTATTGTGTCAGCTGTGATTTATTATAAGTGTAGGCATTATTTTAATATATTATATTTATATATATATTGTTAAATGTTCATTAGCTCTTTTTAATTAGGAGATTTAAAAGAATTTTTTAATTAGTTTTATTGGTGATATTTTGTATTGTATTAGTACATTATTTTTATGATTTTATTCCATAATATATATCATTTCTGAATCGTTGGGGAAATAATCATTTATTTTAGTTAATGAGGTCTTTTTTATCTTTATTTGTTTATATTGTATTTTTGTAACGTAATTAGTAGGCCATAATAAATATTTTAAGCAATCGCTTTATTAGTTGCTATAATTATATCAACAGCTTTGATTTATGATGCGTTTATTTATACATAAAGTTAATCACTTTAATTATTTACTTTTTAATGTATATACACAGAATGTTTTACCAAGAAACAGGAAGAATTTCAGGACGAGTTCTACCAGTGAAAATAATGAAAAAAGTTTATATAAACATGGCTCCAGAAACACTTCCTCAGTGAGTACTGCTGGTGAAAGATTTCACATGATTCTTGAGCAAAGAGAGAGATAAATCTATACTGAAATTCTAGGAACCCAAATTAAGGGGTAAGCTTGATGGTTTCTTTATGGTCTTAGACCTGACAAATTGAATAAAACAGGTTTCAGAACTATCTCCAGTGGTTTTTCATGAGTAATAAGTAAAAATGTTAAACAAAGCTTGTAGAGAATTTAATTCTGAACAAAATGATGTAAATAAACTCAACTTAAAAATAAAATCAAGTTACAAAAAGTAATTTTATTAACTTCAAAATATCCTAAACATGGTTGAAAAAATACATTAATTTTTAAACAGAAAGAATAATACTTTTAACATTGAAAATACCTAGAAATAAAATCATTCAACAAAAGTAAAATAGTAAAAACACGTTAAGAAATTACTATTACAACTGTTCAAAATGTCCTCCTTCACTGTTTACAGAGTACTCTGCTCGCTTTAAAATATCTTCCATGGCTCTTTCACTGTATCTGGATTATTTTGTAGAATATCAAATGTATTGAAAATATTTGCCATCAGTTTTTCTTTTGTAGTTATCTTTTCAGCATATACCATTAATTTCATATGTCCTCACACATAATAGTCCATTGGCATCAGATCAGGTGATCTAGGAGGCCAATTAATTTGTCCTTCTCACCTGATCTAGTTGTTCCTAAATGTTACATTCAAATAATTTCTAACTACTTCACAAAAATGTATAGGAGCCTCATCGTTGTTGAAAAATCATTTCTTGCCTCGTTATTAGGGGAATGTCTTCTAAAAACTAGGGCAGGTTATTTTCTAAAAAAAAAACTTGTTTCCTATAAGGCGACCATTGAAAATAAATGGTCCAAGCATATGTTTATCAACAATGCCACACCAAACATTAACAGAAAACCGTTGTTGAAAACGGCTTTCTACTGTGGCATTGGATTTTCAAAATCCCAGTGATGTTTATTTTGCAAGTTATTAACTCCATCTCTTATAAATCTTGCCTCATCAGCGAATAAAATAGAACTTTCTTTATGACGATTTTCTTGAAGCCAGTGACAAAACTTTAGATGCAATGCAAAGTCGCCAGGTAGTAAATTTTGAAACTTCTGATAGTGGTACAGGTAGAGATTTTCTTTGTTAAGTATTCGCCTTATTGTACTATACGGCCAACCAATGCGATTTGAAATTCGTCTAGTACTAAGCCTCGGCCTACGTTGAACTTGCTGTATCACATTCTCCTTGTAAGCAAAATTACATTGTTCTCACCCAGTTTTTTGTGTTAGCAGAGTTTTCTCACAAACCACTGCAGATAGAGTTTTGAAACTGTTTTATTCAATTTGTCAGGTCAAAAACAATAAGAAACCTTCATGATTACCCCTTAATTTGGGTTCCTAGAATTTCAGTATGGCTTTATTTTACTTTGCCCAGGAATCGTTTCAAAATCTTTCACCAGCCGTAACTAGCTGACAAAGGATTTCTGGATCCATGTTTATATAAACTTTTTTCATTATTTTCACTGGTAGAGCTTGTTCTGAAATTCTTTCTGTTTCTTTGTAAAACATTTTGTGTATATATATATATATATATTATTAATCATCTATTTTTTAGGTTATTTTTTTGTAATGTGATAAATGTGACCATATGATGGTCATCTAGAAGTGGGTTTTTAAAGTAGCAAGCAATGGTTAACAATAAACAAGCAGAATATTCTTATAATATATTCTTTTTGTAACTACTAATAAAATAATCGTGAACATTAACAGATGAAAATAGAATAAATATAGTACTCATAAAATGTGCTTGGATCAATACAGATTAAATTACTAGACTAACATAACTTCTTTAACTTGAGTGTATGATATGCTGAGTATATATAAACCACATCTATTAGTGGATGTCTGTTCCTTGTTTCATGAATTGAGATAATTTTCTTCAATTCTACAAACTATATTTATTGAAGAAAAAGAAATAGATAAATAAAATTCAAGATAATTGATGACATACTACTTTCATTTATGTCTTATCATGACTGAAAATTTTGGTTGACTATTTTTTTTTTTTGAGGTTGGGGAAAAAAATTGTTAACAGTCATAGAAAATTCTAATATAATAGTGACATTTTTCATTGAAAAAAAAATTTTAAGCTTAAATCTAGTATGTTTCTTATTCAGAGTGGCGTAGAGAAATGAGAAAATTTTAAATAATTAGAGAAAATGAGATAAGGTTACTTTATGTTCTACTATGAAAATATGTTCTACTGGAGTGGAAATTTCAATATACATTACTTTTTAAAAATTACTTTACTTAAGTGCTGTCCATTTTTGTATATACATTCAATAAGACAATTCTGTGTTTCAAGCTGGGCAAGGTTTCTTAGTTTAGGCTGGTATGCAATGCTCTTCAAATATCCCCATAAAAAATCGCAGACTGAAAGGTCTGAAGACTGGGGTAGCCAAGCAGTCTTATCAGTACTTGAAATTATGCACTCCTGAAACAAACATCTCACTACTGCCTTTACTGTCAGGCAGTGTGAGGTGGCTCCTTTCTGTTAAAACCAGGATTGCTGAAGGTCAAGATTTGTAAGAGAATGGAGGCCTGGAAGCAAAAAATGTTATTGACATAACATTGAGATGTTACAGTGACAGCAGAGCTCCCTACATCTTCAAAGAAGTAAGGGCTTATCACCCCATGACACAAAACTGCACACCATACTGTAACTTTAGCACTGTGTAATGGATGCTGGTTAAGCCTAGCAGGGTTCGTTTGCACCCAGTAATGGAAGTTCTGCTTATTCACTTATCCACTTAAATTAAAATGGCCTTCATCTGACATCCAAAGATTTTCAATAAAGTTAGCATTCTTATTGATTTCAGATAACAATTTTTCACAAAATTGCAGATGCAATCTACAAACATTAGGTTTCAGTTATTGGACAGTTTGAATTTTTTAGGGGTGAACTTTCAAGTTATGGAGTATTCTTTGTGCAATCCAATGTCCAGTTCCAATGACAAAGCAATTTTCCGCACCAAATGACGAGGACCACTTTAGCGTTCACGTCATCAATGTTTTCTGGTGTATGTACAGACAGTACACATCCACTAAGTTTTTTTCAAAGTCAAACCAGTCTCTTCAAAGTTACAAACCCAAGTTTTGATTGCGTTAAAAGAATGAACTTGACTGCTGGGCGGGGGATCACATAGTGTCGCCAAAACACTGTGCAGTTGTTACACTGTCACCATGTCAGCAAAATGCCCTTACGGTAACTGCTTGCTCTATACCATTTAACTGCTCCATCACAACTAAATGTCCATTACTGCTCTACAGTTTTAATGTCTTTCCCCCACTGATGGTACACCTTCAGAGCTGCCAACATCAAATTCAAAATTTCCCATTTCTCTGTGCCATCCTGTATTACAGGGAAATTTACTACATAATGTCGCAGAAAATTCTTATTAATAGATTTACTAGATTTTTGTGTACATTTTTAGAATTTATAAACTCGGTTATTATTAAACATAAGATTTTAGTTTGAAAATTTACCCACTTATAAAAAAAAAGAAGTTATTAGTTTAATTTTATTCTATCTTTAATTAGTAACATTTAGTTAAAACAATAATCACATAAAATCGGAATTATACAGTATCATGAACTCAAACTCAAAATTTTTTCTTCTTTCCATTTTTTATATCTTGCTTATTGAATTTTTATGACTTATCACGACAGCTATAGTCTTCTTTTTTAATTACAGTCTGAAATGGGTTAATGTAGGATTTCCTGTATTACACCTACAGATTCTTCAACCATGAAACTCTTTTCTCCAGCGACCATTAAAAAAATGAGCCATAAAACGTTGTGTTTGTGATTTCTCTTTATGTATCATATTCTTTAGTACAGCTCTGTTGCCCTATACATGTTTAAATAAGAAAGTACGTGTTACTGGACACAGATGTTCAGTTATTTTTCATTTTATTTTCCAAAAACTTGTATCAGTAAGCATAGGATTCAAAGATTCCTGACTACCCCACTTGTTTTAATCTTTTTTTTTTCTTTTTTTTTCTTTTTTTTTTTGTCAAGCATTTAACAAACTTTAACATGAATAGTCCCATATTAATTATTTGTAAAGTTCCACGTGCAGTGTAGGCCACAGAATCTCCAAAACTTTCACCCACCACCTTCACTTAATTTTTATTCTTCTCTACCCTAGCTTTTCTAATTTTCAGTTCTCAACAATTCATCCTGAATAATATCTTTCAGATGAGGCTATTTTTCAGGAAAAAATGTCACTACTATTTATTCAATATTTTAACGAGTAATAAGTTTGTTGTCCTGTTCTAATAGAAGCATTCTTTTTTCCTTTCCATTACTTCATAAAGTATAGGTTGTAAAGTTGATGAAAATTATTTCAGTTCAAGTAAAAATAAATAGCCGTTTTCTCATGCAGTTTAATTTATACTTTGTGTACAAAACATTATCTGGTGAAGTTAAAAAAATGATGTTTGTATTCTCACTCATGCAACCTAATCTACCGATTTAAGTACAATTGTAGATCGGCAAACACTGATCTTTTTTTTACTTTTGGAGACCAAATGCCTGTGATTATTTTAATTTGCTCGGTCACTTATTACATTTTCATCACATTTTAGTTTGATGATTTATCTCACTTGTAGTAAATATTTTTTCTGTGCAAAGATTTGTCACCATATGAATTTTAGGTTTTGCTGTTGTATAAATCATTTTAGATAAATGTATCATTGCCATAACCATAAGCACAATGACTGCAGAATACGAGTGAATAAAGTTTGGTTCACACAGTTGTAACTCTCAGACTTTTTTTGTAAAAGTTATAATGTATGACTTTTCTAATGCAGGAGATCTTACTTTACAGATAACCCTGACATTTTGTAAAAATGTTATTAATATAATATATGTTATTACATACTTTTTGTCATTCTAGTTTGATTTTTCCTGTGATAATCTTATGATAAAATTATATTAATATTATTTTCCAGGTTGTAGCGATATATGCTGCCACAGTAGCTATAGCTTGCTATAAAGGGAAAGTACACAGATCGAACAAAAAAAAAGAATCTAAAAAAATTATTTTTTTTTTAAGTTTTGGGCCTTAAGTAAAGAGACCTTTAAAAAAATGTATAACCAAAAAATAAATAGATTTAAATAAATGATGAATAATCTGCCAAAAAAATTTATTCCAATGCTCCCAAGTTCAAAATATATATATATATATATATATATACACACACTTACGTGTGTATGTTGGCCTGTATTTTGTATTATAATTCTTGGCCCTATTGACCAATTTTTTGCAAACTTTGTAAACCTTGTTTTGGCCGAAATAAAACTTTGTATCTTTACTGGGACACTTTAGCAAAAAAAAATCCTTACGAGAGTTTAAGATTTTTTTTATCAAGATAACAAATTACCATAATCTCTATTTTATGTTATATTTTTATTAAATAGAATTTAATTTATTTTTCTGTAATATGTTAATTTAATATTGGATTAATTAATATATTGATATTAAAAATTTTGGTTATTGCTTATTGCTCCCCAAAAAGTTACTTAATACATTTTTATTTTTTTACTTATACTGCTTCTGAAAGGAATTAATGGAGGTGTTTTCCATCTATATTTTCTATATCAGTAGGCCTTCAAACCACTATCAATTTTTTTCTTCCCATCGTATTTTAAATTTAAATCCATCTTGCAAACTACCTATTGCATTTAGATATAGAAATCTTCTTTTTTTATATAGCCCATACACAGTATTTTTGAAAAAAAATTTTGCCAAAAATTTCAAAATCTATTTTTTAAACGATTTTTAAAACGTTATATTTTTAGATTTGTCACCACATAGCTTAGGGATCTTTTTCTTACCCAAATGCTTCCCGTTGAGTATAGGAGCTCCAAAGATGAAAAAAAAGGTTTTTTGAAATTTCAAATTTTTAATTCTCAAAACAATATTTTGTTAAACAATAAAGTCACCAAAATAACCCATAATGGAAAGCTCCCAATTCTTTTTTTAATTTGAAAATTTTTTTTTTAATTTTTGATTTTAATTGACTTAAAATCAATTTTAGTATACATTTTAATCAATTAAACCCCTCCCCCCTGATACATAACCCTGAAAATTTTCAAAAAGTCAAAAATATCTTTCAAAATTGTGATGCTAATTTACCAATATTAACAATTTTGGTTATTGCTTGCTTTATTTTGTTGAGCTCTTGGCGTCAAAAATTAAAATTATAAAATTTATAATTAAACAAGTAATTTTATATTTAATAAATTATTTTTTAAATCAATAACATTTAATTTTATTACAGAACATGATTTTTTTATATGTCGATGAAGAAGTAACTGAAGCTGGCAAATTAAACATTTTTGGTTATTGTTTTTTCAATAAAATGGATTATTTTATCTTAAAAGATACAAATGCAACTTAAAGTTTCTGGCTAAAGCCAGAAAAGTTTTTCAAAAATTAATTGCATAACTTGACCAGCATAGCCTGTAAAGTTATTGCCAGCTATTTTTTTTTTCTTAATGGATAAATGTATATTATGTAGAAATATATATATTTTTTTTTTTTCATAAAATGGGTAGAAAATTTGTCATTCATTTAAAAATCCACTTTACATCAATTACCCTTTTATGGCTCATCAATGAATATTTTTAGTAATGGGAGTGACACATTAATTTTTGTGTTACATTTAGGATAGTTTATCTGCTTTTAACTTCTCTCAATTTATATCTTATAAAGTTGGATATTTAATATAAATGATACGGCAACTAGTTTATTTTTAAAAAAAACTTATTTTAATTTAACTGTTAGTTTTTCTTCAAATTAATAAGATTTTATTAATATTTTTGTTTCATAATCATTCTTTTTGGGTAGTTAATTTGTTATTAGTGCTGTGATATGTATTTACTGATTTAAATGTGTTAATAAGTCTGCTTAACAATTGAAGATCAAGTCTTCCAAGGTCTGGTAATGTCATTTGATTTATTTCTTAAGTGTTATAATATACTCTTACAATTACAATTTTTTCCTTCTAAGATATTATTATTCTTTATTGCCATAAAAAAAAAATTATTAAAGAATAATGGCAATTTTCATCATTTTTGTTAATAATTTTAGTTTTTACTTTATCTAGTAATGTTTATTGTTTTTATTTTTATTTCTACTTATTCATTCCATATTTTATGTATGTGGATTAAACTCCAGTATATAAGAATATATTATTAACTTAATGAGGATGTTGGCAATAATTATTAAAATTTTATTTTATGATGATTAAAAAAATGAAGATAAAAAAATAATTAATTGTGATTTTGTGCAATATTTTAATACTGAAATAGTTATAGTATTTAACTTTGTTTTGTATTCATTAGCCATGTATAAACATTTAAGTACGCTTGAAATTTAAATTTAACATATTATATAATTATAATAATACTTATATCAATAAAGAACACAGTTTTTTTTTTTAATGATTTTTGTGTTTTTATTTTCCTTGTGTTGTTAACTGTGTATTTATTGGCAATTATTTTATTTTTTCTGCATCTTATCAATTGAACAATTCTCAGTTCATCTTTCTTTATTTAGTTGCTGATTAAGGAACAATTACAGTAACCCTGTCATTTTTTATACAGTGATTACTTTCTTTGAGTGTGTTGTGCATTATGAAATCACATTTTAATTTTTTTAAATATGCTGTTTATTTGAGAAATTGTTTTTCATCTTAATGCTTGGTTTTTTCCCAGTTTTTTCTCTGGTGAGTAGGTGGAATTCAGGAGATTTCTTATAGTTAATGCTTTTCATGGCACAACCTACTGGAGATAACAGTACAGAAAATTTCACTTAAGAATGCCACAACTAATGACCTGATTATGAACTTGGGGTCTGGATGAAAGACAGATGCACAACCCTACAGATTTTTTTTGTTTAATGTTAGTACATTAGATATATAACCTTTTAGTTCTAGGCAATCTGATATTATACACAATTTGCACCCAAAAGTGATAACCATTATCAGAATATAGTGTACCCTTTCTTAAGATTAAGATCTTTTTTTAAGTTGCAGGACTGGATGTGGCGTTAAATCTTAATAAGCATATTCTTAATGTACAACTCAGATAAATATACATATGATTTATTTCAACAGAATAGTTGCAATAGTTTATTCGCAGCAGTAGTTGTTGAATCTATTTTATACTGAAGTTGAAATCATGCTTATTTCAAAAATTGAATTACATGTCATTTCAATGTTAAATCTTTCATTAAAATTCAGGAATGTTTAGCAAAATATTTTAAATTGTTCACTGAAAATTATAGAAATGATTGTTTTTTGTATTTGTTTTTAGTAGCATAAAAATTTGTGATGGTTAAAAAGAGGTCGAAGATGATACATACATTCACTTGAAAAAAGAATGAAGATGTTCAAAAAATTAGATTTTGAAACGACCAGTGTTTCAGCATTACAATGTTAGTAGTTTTGGTAAAAATAAAAAGGAAATTGTGAAAATAGTTTTACCTAATAATTTGGAAATGAGAAAGGGATGCGTGAAAATTGTGCCAAAAGAGCTCGTGGAACAAAAGCAAAAACAGAAGGATGTCATTTCGAAATAGATGGAACATAAACTATATTTATTTGTAAATATACATAATGTTTAATGAGATATTGAATATTTAAATCTTATCCCGAAACTAAGCAGCAGCAGTTGATTCATTGAAGTGCAACAGAAATATAAAGGATGAAAAAACTTAAAACTGCTCTTTTGATATTTTTCCACTTGTACAACTTCTATTTATTCTCAAAAATAAAAAATTTTCTGAAGGTAAATGGATTTTGGATCTCTGGGATACAAAAAACAATTTATTACCTCAGAAGACTTCAAACAATGGAAAATGTATATGCAGTATTAACCAAAGTAGAGAGTATATTGAAAGGACTAAATTTTATGTCTGATTTTTACTCAAAGAAAATTTTTACTGGCCCAATCTTGTAAAATTTTGATCAGACCTCATATATTTATAGTGATTATGTTTACAAATTACATCAAGGAATGAAGTAATATATTTGTATGTTTACCTTGTTTCTATGAAGTATTTTCCAAATACTTCATAGTATATTGTATGGGTTTCTTACATTTTTGAATGAATGAATCCAGTTATTCAAATATAGTGTTAGTGCATTCAGTCCAGTTTAATTTGTAAATTACTACTGATTTGCTATATTTATTATGTTTTTGTTATGCTGTGTGAGCTTGTGTATTTTGTTGGTGAAAATTTTGGTATTGTATTTAATAAATATTTGTTGAAATATGTTACCATCAAGATTTTTTGTTCTACATTTTACTTGACATGTGTAAGTTGCATACTATTAAAATTTGCTTAGTATTTTTTTTAGTTGAATTCTTCACAGAGTTATTAGCTATAAGGTGATGTGGATGTATAATGATGATTGTAGTTCAATCCAAAAGTAAAACAAGATGTCACAACATTTCTCATACTTGTTGATTTACAGGTTCTCATACATACTTGATTGACAAGTTCCACTTAAACTTAAATTTTATTTCAGAATATCAGGAGTATGAACATAAAAATATACTCAACGTACGACCTCACTATCCAAAATAAATAACAAGCACATCTTCAGAATAGTAGAAAATTTATAACCTCTAAAACACATCTAATCATTTCAGACAACATTAATTTTCAGCTTTTACTCATAAGTTACCTCATTTAATAAAATACCCTTGTACTATTACAAACTTCCTCACCACTATAAGATGAACAACAGTACAATCTTAAATACGACTGATCAAAGAACTAGATTATTATGATGACAAGATCACCTGAAAACATATTTCCAGGTATTTAAAAACTGAGGCTTAATAAATTTATTATCTTATAAAATTTAGCTAATTTTGTTATTCATGATTATGTGTTCATTCATTTTCACAGAATAACCATTTTTTAATTCCATGATAAAGTGTTTCAATCATTTCTTTGAATGCAAAATGATCTTAAGAGATAGGCAAGAAATATGTATATTTTAATTTATTGTAAATTAAATAAGAAAAAGTTTTTTATACAAAATTTCTACTTTTTGCTAATAATTCTTGAGCGTTCTCTCTGCTATATTTTTTCCACTTTAATACCACATTGAAAACTTTTTTTAAAATTAGCAGTGTTGATTCCACATGCCCAACTTCACAAAAATTATAGATCCACCCCTGCCCATGTGTAGCTGAAATTGTTTTGAAATGAGTAAAAACTTACAAATCATAAAGTTAGTTTATGTCATCTTAAAAACAACTATCTTCTGATTTCACCATTAATCATCATGAAAAAAGGTTTTCAAATAATTTATTGATTTTACATTGATCAAATTGATTTCATTTGCAATAAGACCAAACTACACTGTTTTGCTTAAAAGTAACCTTATCAGTCACTGAGCTTGTCATTATTAAACCTAAATTAGCTAAACCCAATTTGAAAATCAGTGCAACAATATTCAGTCCTCCTGGCAGCAGTCTAAGATAAAACTGAAAGTGTACATTTCTACATAAAATGAAAGCTAGCTAAGTCAAAGGAAAAGTTTTTATCACGTTTTCTGTTTAA
Source organism: Lycorma delicatula (assembly GCF_047948215.1). Lineage (NCBI taxonomy): Eukaryota > Metazoa > Arthropoda > Insecta > Hemiptera > Fulgoridae > Lycorma > Lycorma delicatula. The sequence continues at coordinate 57,585,662 of NC_134462.1, forward strand.
AAAAGTCTTCAGTATTTAAAACTTATTTATCTTAAATGTTAAAATTGAAACTGTGAGTTTTCTAAATACAAAAATGGGCTGTCGTATTCTTTAATTGGTGCCGGTAAATAAGATTCACATTTACTGATTTCACTTTTAAAAAAATTATGATATATCCAACATAATGCTGTGGGTAATGATGTATGATTTTTCATGTATGAAAAGATTGATCTACTGTTATCCTTAAATGACTACCTTTATTAAGTCACCAGATGATCCAAAATATTTTCCTAAGCAAGTTGAAAATAATCTATTTCAAATTAAATTGAAATATTTGTTTTTCAGAAATAATATCAGTCTGTTGATGAGTTTTTAAGTGAAACTGATTAGATAAATCTGAATTTTTTGGTTATTAGTTTAAGTTGTACTTATTTAAGTACAGTACTACTACTACTACTAGTATAACTAATACTAAAGTATAAGTTCAATGTACTTGTACTTTTAAGTACTACCATTGTACTCAAATAGTATAGCTTAATTCCTTTAAAATTATGTTATTTGTACTGCTGTTTTCTTCTGTATTATTATTAAAGTTAATGGATTATAACATTCTTTTTTATTTATAACTATGTATATACTTTGTAATGCTTCCATAATGGTTGTGTCATTAATTTCACTTTATCCTTTCAGGTAAAAGTTGAAGCCATTCCTTATTTGCTGAAGGCAAACCGATAAATGATTCCTTTTTTTAATGGTTAAAATTATTGACTTTATTTTTTTTATTTTTCTTTGTAATTCCTAATATGTTTTATATAATACATGATCATGTTATATGTAATTATCTGAATGAAATTTTAAATATTTTTCAGGTATTGCTGGTGGTAGAATGGTTTCGGTCTGTCCCTTCTGTTATAAAGAGTTTAGTACAAAATCAAATTTGAAAATACATATGCGAGATCGTCACAGTGGGGAAGGACCTTGGAGATGTAGCTTATGTTCAAAACTGGTGAAAAATAAAAGCTCATTACGTGTTCATTTTTATCAACAACATCGCAAACCAAAAAATGATACAAATATTTCAAACTGATTTTAAAACTCTGTAATTTTAATGTATATACAAATATTGTTATGGAATTATGAAATACGCTTTTATTATTACTAATTCATAATATAATTTTAGATTGAGTTTTTTTGTTGTTTTTTTAGCATTAGAAGTATGAATAGTAAACTAGTATTTACTTGTTTTTTTAGGATTATATTCTTTACCTTCATTTTGTGTTTGCGTGCATGTGTGTTATCTCTTCCTAGCACATTCTAAAATGTGCCATATCAAGTGACTGGAAAAATGTAGTGATTGATGATCGATTTGTTTGTTATTTCAGATGTTTCTGTATTTTTTTTACAGCATTGTTGAATCAGGGACCCATAGGTAGCCCATTCACGTAGTTTGTGGGCTTGTCCCTTATATCATCCCTGGAATGCATGGCCAATCAGAGCTTAGCTACTGAATAGTGGCCAAGAGGACAGTACCAAAAAACGTGTAGTATTAAAGTATAATTAATCCAGCCTGCCTGCCATTGGAGAAGTTGTCCTACACATTAGAAGCAACAGCCTTCTTAAATGTACTAATGTGATGACTTGATGCATTTAATTTTCTCTCATTTTGACATTGATCGCTAAGTTTTTTTGTTTATTTATTCTATTCAAAAACTATAGGCTATCCTTTTTTATGATGATAAATGAATTTATTGGCAAATGAAAAATGTCCAAGCCATATGAAAAATGTAAGAAACCAATTTTTGAACCTAGAACCATTCCTCTGTGGAATATAGTGAAGGTTTTTAACCATTAAATGCTAACACAACTGTAATTACCCATCCAAAGCTAAAAACTACTGCATCCAACAATTTTCAGCCTTAATGATCTCTGCTAATGTGACTTAAATTAATCACATTTTATCCTTTGCAAAATGATATTCCCTGAGATGTTCCAGGATTTTGAATTATGATCATTAAGGGATTTGCTCTCTTGACTAAAACCCATAACCGGCAGTAATGTAAATATTATTAGGATGATTTTGATTGTTAAATTTTTTTCTGTTTATGGAACTCAAAAAATGAAATATTGCAAACTTAATATTGCATTGATAAATTTATGACTGCAGAATATTGTACCTTATTAAGAATTTACATAAAGCAAAAATAAATCTGAAAAAGGAATTTTAGAGTTTAATTTATGTATTATCTCTGCAGTAACTATATACCTATCCAAGGAACAGGGATCATTTTACTTTTTTTAATGAATTATGGATTATGTGAAAAAATGCCAAACTTGACTAGGATTCAAATCCAGAATCTTCCAGATGAAGTACATAAACTGTTTTCATTCTGTCATAGAGGTAAATGGTTTTTAAATGAAGTTTAAATTCTTTACGAGGGTTATAGTAATAAAATATAACATTTTTTTAAGGAAATTGTAACTGTATTATTTAGGATTAGCAGAAATTACATAATCTTCAAAAAAGGATGTGTTAAGTGGTTCCTCTTTTTTTAGAACAATGAACTTACATGTAGTTGATAATATTTCAAATTATTGTTTGTGTAAGAGTCCATTTCCTGTATTTTTCCTTATGTATTTACTTCCTTATGTATTATTAAAATGTGGTTTCTAATGACACAGATCTATTTGTGGTGGGATTATGTGGCTTGTCTCCTAATTATCAGGAGAATCAAATCCCAAGTAATTGGATAAGCTTAATATTTCGTTTTTCGCGGATTAGATATAATTATTTTTTTTAGTATAATGGATATTATGTAGATTCAAAAAAGAAAAACTTCAGCAAAAACAAACTACTTTAAAACAGAAAAAGTTCTATAATTATAAAGCATGAAAAAATGTCATTTTATTTCAATATAAATTTTAAAGCTCATTTATAATTTGCAAAAAAATAATAGTTTATTTCAATAAATAGTTTCAAAAACATAGAAAAACCAATGTGAAACACACCTGTTAAGATTATATGCTATATCTTAAAGAAACTGTTGTAATGGTTAATTGGATGATCTAGTCTATATGTTGCAGTAATTTATATTTGGCAAATGTACTCATATTTAAAGATGTTTATAATCAATCCATTCTACAACCCTGCAGTATTTACATTTTTCCATTATTCATTTGTAGTTAATTTTATTTATAGGTTGTGCTAATCATTACAAATTCCATATGTAAAATTTATTCAACTTGTAGGCATAGGACTAACTGATGTAATTTAAATTTTATTAAATACTAAATTATTCAATTTCAGAAAATTATTTTTTCTTTTATTTTCCAACATTTGTACTGGTTAATGACTATCCACCCACATGCTTATTCCTAGGTTATAGAAAATACATACTAATAAACATTGGCTAGAAGTCATGCAAAATTAAGAACATTTACAGGGTAGATGGTTACCACCATGTTGTGTTCAAAATAAACAAAACCATACAGAATATTTTTAAAAAAACACTTTTGACCTATGCAGTGACCCAGGAGTGTATAAATTAAATTGTACTGATTATACTTAATAATACTGATCAGACTTGGCATACATTCACTCATAGAATTAGGAACACACAGGCACTACACTGTACAACAATGAACAGTTGCAAATCATTTCTAGAAATAGGTCACACATACAATTTTATTAGCTAAAATATATAAATTTCACACATAGCTTAGCCTTTGTATTACTAAACTGAGTGATTGAGATAATTGGTATCCAGATAATTAAGAACCACCTCCTCCTACATTCTGGATTGTAAAAATTTAGTATTGTGTTATTTTTCAAAGCAGTTGTTACATGATAAGTATAATATAGGATCTTTTTTTGATATCGCACAGTGTAATGTGATGTAAATTTCTAATTTTAATTATTGAATATATATCATCTTAATGCATGGGGTTCCTGAAATTTTGCTAGCCTCTTGATACTTTAGTAATCAATGTACATAACAAAATTATTTTAATAATTTATAAATATTAATCTGTATTGTGCTAACATGTTAATTATGTAGCTGTTTTTAACTGAAATTTTTGTTATGTTCAGTATTCCTATGTGCACAACGGTTTTTTTTTTTTTGCAAATCAAACCGTTTTCCATTTATTTCTATTCTGCAATCTTGATATGTTTACTATGTCAACCTAATTTTCATTAATCTGTCTCCTCTTTAAGTTCATTAGACTTAACCTAATTTTCATTAATCTGTCTCCTCTTTAAGTTCATTAGACTTTCTTATACTACTTCATAAGTATAAGTATAAGACTTTCATAAGTATAAGACTTCGTCTTATACTACTTCATACTTTCTTATACTACTTACTTATACTACTTTCTTTATACTACTTTCTAATACTACTTCTGAAAGTTGTTAATTTCTTTGAACTTCAGTCATTAAATTAGTTTGCTTTAAACTTTTAAGGGCTTAAGTGAATGCCAATAGCATAAAAGAAAACTGCATTCAATATTATTTAACTTTGATATCTACAAATCTGGTTTATTGAGCATGGTTTATACAACCGCCATTACCATTTGTTCTACCTTCACAGGATGCTACATCTGGAGAAATTCCAATTATTATGAAATGAACCCAATTTTAGTTTTTCATCTTAAAATATATTTAACTTCACAAAATTTGTTCTTTACTTTTTTCTTGATTATTACAACCGGTGTGGTAAATGATTATTCATTTTTATGAAGTAAAAATGTTACAGATTCTTATAAACGGTAGACACTTAAGCCTAAGGGTATTATCAGTATGACAGCAAGAAGATATAATACAAAAATTAACTTCTTTGGGTATGTTGATTAATTATAAATGGATGTAGGAAATCTGGCATTACTAGAAGGTACTTCAGCCAGTATCTTGACTTTTTGTGTAACTACAGGACAGGAAACAGATTCCTTGGGTAGTTCCATTGATACACAAGGTTCCTCCAGTAAAGAAAGACCTTGCTGGTTACCAGGAGGTGTGAAGATGTTTGACCTAACTTGCGTTTGTCAAATGAGGAAGAAATAAAGGATAAGGAAATGGGTGGAGAGAACCAATCTACAGATGGATTGTCATTAATTAGGAGGTAGTTCTACATATTGTCTAGGAACATTTTGTATATATATTAATAATGATAGCTTTAACCACTAAAATATTCATCTTTAGGAATAATATAACATTGACTTTTTTAAGGATTTCTTATTACAACAAAGCGTTAAGGTACAACCAGAACATAATTTCTATCTGATCTAATTAATTATAGATTTTGCTGTCACTGCCTACCAAATATATGTAATATTTTTTTTTAATTTAAGTTGATATGCACATGTTTAGTTCACTGAAGAAAAGTATGTTTTATTTGTACTTTTAATGTGTGGCTTTGTTTTGTCTATTATTTCTGCATATTACTTTAAAGAATAGCTTTAACTTATGTGCCTTTTTGATACAAGAAAAATAAAAATTTTTACATATCAAAATAGGATTTTGTATTCAGTGATTTAATTTTTGTAAAATATTTACAGTAAAAGGTAATAATTGTTTTATCAAAAATGAAGTTTGTCATGAACTAAAATTGGATCACTTCTAAAAAACATAGTTTTATTAGAAAGTTTCGAAACAGTCAAATCTGATATTATTTATTGTAGATGTGAATTGTTAAAACTACTTTTAATAAAATCTTCTTTCTGGAGCTCATTTTTTCAGGGAATCTTCCAAATAAATATTAATAACTTAATATTTAAGAATTATATAAACTGTTAATTTTTGTAAGTAGATTTTAATCGTATTTGTTAAAAATTGTTTTGTTATTTGTATTCATGTTATTAAATGGAAAAACATATTAATAAAAGCATAACTACAAATTACAAATAGCTTATTTTGTATTATTCTTACATAGTTTTCATTTTTTACATTAATTATTAAAAACATTTGATTATATTTTTGCAAAGATATTATGAAAATATGAAAAAGTAATTAAAATCTTATTTAGCTTTGGTTACCTTGTACTGGTACTCTATTTTTATTGAACCTAGAGAAACCAGTAAAACTTCTTTATTTTGGAAGTACTATATATATATATATATATATATATATATATATATATATATGTATATAAGTGCGTTTAATCATTAAAAAAAAATTAAATTCATACAAAGATAAATTAAAATTTACTATAAAAATAATGTTTTTAGACAAAAAAAAAAAATATTAATAAAAACAATGAAATTGTTACCAAAGCTTTAAGAAAATCAGCATATATAATATCATTACAGAAATCAATCATTCTTGGTCACACAAAACATACCAGACACGCATTTATGGTAAAGATACCAAAGTATATAGAACACATAATAATAAAACAAAATTAGGCAATGAATTAAATTTACTGTGAACTGAAATAATATGATGATATTTTTATAGAGTATAGATAAAAATGCATTAAAAAGAAATAAATATTCATTAAAGAAAAGATACACAGGAGACTTACAACAACAAAGATGTCAAATAGAATATTTAATGTTTACAATAGTGAGAATTATACCATACTTTTTAAATCAATAAGTAATTTAATGAAAGGTTTAAATACAAATAAAGAGCTATGCTAAAGAGTAATTGAAATAAATTGAAAAACAGCATTATTTTCAAAAATTGTTTACAAAAATGTTGCTTGGAATCAAAAATTAAATGACCATTTTGATTATCAAACAATCATCGTAAGTAGATGTTGGGAAAAAGTATGTGTTAGAACATAAATTGACAAATAACAAATTACTTATTAAACACTATAAAATGGATATTTTCAGTAACAGTAAAAAATGCAAATAACTCTTTTACATAATCTGGGTTTTAAAAGCAAGCTGTATGTTGGATTTAGATTGTTCTAAATGACAGCACTTCTTGACATTATCTACCCTTATTCTGAAAACTGATAAAAATACTAGTTTTGTAATTACTGTTTGTCAGTTTTTATTTCTTATATTTTCTTTAACTTATTTTTCTACACAAACATTTTTTTATCTCTGGAAATAATTAAAAAATATAATATCCTTAATTTTTTTATATTTCAATTTTTAGTGATTAATTCACCATGGAAGCTTGAAATATGAGAATATGGATTGGACATTTTTTAGAATATGACCTACAAAATTAACACTGGCCATGCCTGATTGTGATTCAAACCCGAAACCTTACAGATAAAAAAGGTTTAGGCACTATCTCTCCACTGACCTCCTGGGTGGAATGGTATAATAATTAAATTAAATAATCTTAAAAGTACTTTAATCAATATTATTAGTAAATAATGAAAAGTTATATAGTATATGAGAATGCACATTATGCAGTTTATTAAAAGAGGTCTGTATTTGTAAATTAGATGCTATAATTTGTGCAGGAACCTTTCAACTTTTGCTGTACCCTGTATTAGCCGATATACTAATTTTCACACGTAAGAATACTGAATTTTTTATGTTTTAACCCCTTCAAACTTAAAAATATCTTTTGTGCCAGAAAATTAATGTGTAACTTGTACAAAAATGTCAATTTGAAATTTGATCAATGAACAGATATATGAATCGTTATCTGCTATTAAAGTTCTGTCCTTCATATGATGATCTTGTTAAATATTTTCAGCACATTCAAAATGAACAAACCCCATCATTGAGTTTCATTACCATCAGTTTTATTTAAAGAAGAAGCCCAATATATGTTTTCAAAGAATTCCCTAGTTGGCATTTGTGTTGAATCCATTTTTCCATTTGAATCAGAAGTATTCACAGAAATTAAGGAACTCATGCTTTTCTTATTTTATTCTTTTAGAAGTAGTAAAAAGGGAAGCTGCAACCTTTGTCAAATATTGCTAGAGTTACTTTCACATGTAAAATATAGCTACAAAGATTGGATCAAAGACTATTCAGGAATTACAAAATCTATCCTTAAAATAATTATTGCTTACTTTTGTTAAAGATATTACACATAATTTCAACTTTGTGGATGTTTGTAAAGCGATGTTCATAATAATCATAATGTAATAATAATAGTAATTTAATTACACTGGTGTACAAGATTTTCGGAACTGATATGTTAATGAGTGTTATGTAAAGTATTTTTTATGCTGAAACAGAAAATCTTATAAAAATGCTCTACCTTGTAATGATTTTGATTTATCTTAGTTTGAAGATCCCTATTGTGTAATTTTTTATGCATAATAGAAACAATCTGTTATCTTTTGCATAATGTTATAAACATGCCTGATAATTTAGACTGTGACTAATTGCAGAATAAGTAAAAGCTGCATCAAATATATTACATCATCCCAATCAGAATTTATTGAGTCATCCTACAATAATATCTCTTTCTTTGAAAACACTAATCTCTCAGTACAGCGAAGCTATTGGAGGTAAAACTTAGGTGTGGTAGTAGGTGATAAATTGTGCGAGTTCATTATTGTCAGTTAGTTTTTCCAGTAAATCAATTTTAGTTTATTTTCATAAATTAATCAAGTGTTGAAACTAGTTTTTTTTTAATTTTTATGTCAGCTTATATTTATATAAGGAGCCAATTTGTGCAATCAGGTAAAACATCTCCAAATGTTTTTTGTTATGTCTGTGGTTACTACACAATAAAGAGTCAGCGCAGGCCAACTTCAAAATAGATGAAAACTGCTTTTGGGCCTTATTTTGGTTGTTCCCCAGGAAATCAAGGCACCGCATATAACATCTATTATGTTAAGCTCACGTAATGGTTACAATTGAAAAAGAGCATTTACTGTTTAAAATACCTATGGTTTGGCATAAATTAACAAATCATTATGACAACTGTTAGTTCTGTTAACAAATGTTACCAGTTTTTCTTCAAAAATAAAAGTATTATTGTGTGCCCGAGTGTTCCATCAGCTATTGAGACTGATTGCTCATGGAGAAAATTTATCTATTCCAACAACCCCTACTCCTCCATCACTTCTTGGTAGGAGATTTTAGATTCTGAAGAGGATTGTTCTAAAAATACTGCAGGAGTACAAGCTTAAAAAAAAAATGATTTCATACCAGAAAAATCAAATAGTGAACCACATCTCACTTCACAAGTGGAACTTAACAATTTGGTTCTCAACTGCAACAACAAGCATATCTTCTAACTTCATGCTTAAAGGTGTGGAATTTATTGAAAAAGGATACAAAAATTTCATATTTTAGAAACAGAAATAAAAAATTGATGAAATATTTTACTATGAAAGTTCTGCTCTATACCTGTTGTGATATAGAAGGTTTGATGTCTGATCTGAGTATTGCTTATAATGTTGATGATCGGAGGTTATACACTGATTCATCAAAAACAACCTTAAAAGTAGTTCTACTGCACAATTCAAACAAGAATCCATCTATACTAGCAGCGCATGGTGTTAGAATAAAAGAGACCTATTAAAGTATGTCATTAATTTTGAAAACCGTCAACTACGATGCTCACTTAGAGCGATCTGTGGCAATAAAAAGTTATTGTTCTTCTTCTCAAACTGAAAGGTGGCTTTACAAACTACAGCTGTTTCTTATGTTTGTGGGATATGCGTGCAAATATAACACATTACAAAATTTATTATACCTAAAAACTGATCACTTTCAAAATTTCATATTTAGTAATTTCTGAAGGGTATAAAAAAATATGTGATGGACAAAAACTGACTTCATTTTCAGATTAGAGCACAAAAAAAATGAAATTTACTGATTGGTGTTTCTGTTCCGAAAACTTTGTTCCATTTTGTAGACCAGTGTTATTAATGGAAAGAGATAGTATAATAAAAATTTTTATCTATAAATTTCCTTTTACAAATGTTTTAATTAAACAAAATTCACACTTTAATGCCATTTCCTTTAAAAATAGTGGCTATCTAATCTTAGCTATTTTGATTTTTGATGTTGCAGTTCTAAATAATTTTACACAATTACAGTTGTACTATTGTCTCAAATTTATAATAATTTATTTACCAAAGAATATTTCTTCCTCTGCTTCTTCTCTCTTGTATTTTTCCTTATGATAGTTTGTAGTAAATCATAGCTCATTTCTCTCATCATTTGGACTAGAGAAGTTTCCTACAGTTTCCTTATTTTTATTACATTTATCATTTCTTCTCCTTTCTTCTTGGTTCTGAGCAATTTATTGTTGTTATTTTATCTACCCACCTTGATTTCAAGATCAGTAATTACATTTAACAAATCGATATTTGAAAATTTTTCTTAATTATTGTTTTTTTCATTCAAAAAGAGCATTATTTCTTCTAATAAATTGACAAACCAATTGACAAGTCGCAACTGAACCATCAAACATTGTTGTTTGCCAAAATCCCAGAATACTAGCACTCAATTTTCTCTAACAATTGTGCAAATTCTCATTCATTAAGACCTCTTTCTTGCATTTATAAAATTGATGACTTTTATTACAGCTGGCATTATAATGGTAAATGTTTTTATACCTTGCTTCACACGTAGAACTTGCTGGTGTATTATACAATGAAATTCAATCAGAGAATGTCTAATATTTTTCTGAATAAAACCAGTATTTTTTCCCACCGTATTGGGTGCACCATCTGTTGTTACAGAAACAATTTTGTATAGGCCATTATCCATTTCTTTAAATGCATTATTAAATTCTTTAACGTAATCAAAACCAGTACACCTCCCTTTCAACATTATTAGTTTCATTAGCACTTCTTTCATTATATTGCCTGATTTATATTGAGCAAAAACTGCTAGTTGTGCATAACCATTTACATCATTACTCTCATCTAAAGCATTTGAACATATTTCTGTATACTTTAAATTGTTAAGTATTTATGAAGAAATATTTATTTTTAATTGTATTACTTGATCTTTAATTGTGTTGTGACTTATTGGTAATTCATTTATTTGCTTTATAATCAAGTCTTTTTGTTTACAATATGCAAAGTAGCAGTACATTCTAAAACACTTGTTTTACAAACTCTCCATTTGAAAGAGGTTTCCCATGGTGAGCAATGCAATGGCTGCTTGAAAAAACTAGCAGCTGTAATGTTATTTTAGGAATCAAAAAAGTTTTTAAAACACTGATTTGTGAATGATTCTGTTTTTTCTTTTGTAAAAAATGTCAAAATGTCTTTTTACACAGTTCATACATGAAGTGATTTTTTTTTTAATACAAATTACACACAGTCATTTTATTCTTTTCAATCACACCATATTTATCTGTTTGATATGGTCTGGAACCTGTATCATTTGTTTAACTTACTTGATATACATACATATATAGATAAGAAAATCTAGTAATAAAAAAATAATAATAAGTTGAATTATTAAACACTTCTAGATGCATATACCAAGGCTGCCATTTAGTTCAACACTTTGAACTGGTACATCCCTGTTCTGCGATGCAACAAATATATGTGTCTTTATTTAGTTTATGACCAACTGTCATGAGTCATACACAAGTACAGTGGTGTAGAAAATCAATTAGTTAATGTCCACTTGGAAATATCTTTTTTTAATAAATTCAACATTAGATATTTATACTATAATTTTTTAATATTTTTCCAATTGTCTGTTCTCTCTTTTATGTTATAAAAAATACGTTTATAAAAATCAACGCATGGGTTACTTAAAAAGCCTTTGAGGATCACTGTCTGACCCGCAGGTCATAGTTTGCCACCACTGCCTTAGACCATACATTATCCTGTAAGAATACTGCTTAAATATTAAAAAGAAATTATCTGACAGAAATAACATCCTACTCAAGTTGACAAGCAGCTCATGAAGAGCAATCAATAGCTACTTGAAAAAACTAGCAGCTGTAATGTTATTTTTGGAATCAAAAAAGTTTTTAAAACACTAGTTTGTGAATGGTTCTGTTTTTTCTTTTGTAAAATATATTCTATTCTTTCTTCGTCTGTTGAGAAGCTGAGATTTGAATGCACTTTTTCAAAATATCTTTTTACACTACCAGCTACACAAAGAACATCAGTGCAAGCTTTATACATTTTTCTATTATTATCAGTTTTACACTACTTAAAACTTCAATAAATGAAACCTAGTGTGAACTTAAGAGTGTCCAGGAACTGTTCCTTCTAGTATGTAATGTATGTGTGAGAGGGCTGATGATGAAGTTCAAACCAGCCTTTGAGGTGAGTTGTAGATAAATATCTTAATGGTATTTTCCTGTGTTAGTTTGTACATAATAAAAGTAATTAATGATCAAAAAGTTTTAGAAGACATATCCACACCTGCTAAAGAATTAAGTTATATTAGTAGTAACATATGGATGATGTGGAATGGATTTCTTTACTCCATAAAAATAGATTTTTTTTTTAAGTAGCTTATTCTACTTGTGCTATATTGATTTATTATTTTTTCTTTCATTAAATCAAAATGAATTTCTCATGTATTCATCCTTTCAAAACAGTCTTCTGAACGGAGTTAAGAAAACCTTTTTCTTAACTATAACTTATCATGCGGTATTTCATGATAATTAAAAGAAAACCTTTCTAAAGACGGAGTCTTATCAGAAGAGAGTGGTTTTTCAAAAATTATCATGAAATACCACATGATTAATTATTAGCGCTTAAATTTAAAACTTAAAAGGGCATCATTATTACTATATATCCGTCTGAAATATTTGTATTTAATGAAGTATAAACTTCTTACGATTTACTTTCTTTAATTAATAATAATAATTTTATATTAGATGAAACTGGCCTTTACATCAATGATCAAAGTTTCTTTCCTGTATGTTTTATGTTGCTGTATTTAGAAACATATTTTTCTCTTACGAATGGTAGGGATGATGATTACGTTTTAGATTACGTAGAAGTTTCACTTCCGATGTTTCTTTGTTTGTGTTATGGTAGCTATTTGGTGATTCATTGATATTGTTCGTATTTATTTCTGGAAATATTTTTCTTTGTATTCAAGATATACTTACTACAAATAAATAAGATAACTTACTTAAAAGGTAACTTTTTTCATAAATATTGTATTTATTTAAAGTAAGTTTACACAGTGTATTTTATTGTTAAACATGCTAGTAATAAGGTATAAGGAAAATACTAACTTCAAATACTGACTTTGGTTAGCTGAAGTTAGTTTATTGTGTTTCTTCTAAGAAGTACAAGCACATGATTGTTGTGTTTGTTTATAAGGAAGTGTTTTTTCCCGTAGTTTCGCCGGTTATTTTTTGTGTGGTAACGTACTTGTTATCGGTAGGTTATGTTATGTGTGGTTACCTTACGCGCATGTACTTGTGTTATATCGGAATTGATTAACAGTTTTTTTTTGTTATCTTACTTGTTCGTACTGCGTATTGCTGTTTAAAATTTTCCTTATCATAAGATTAATGCTGTGCTTCTTTATTCTTAATAACGTTTATATTATACTGATCGGATTGTTCGCATATTGACTATTGCCAAATATTTTCATTATTGCTAATATTTTTAATATTTTCTTTCAAGAAACTGAGTTTGTTCTAAAAATGTTTAAACTTCAAATGTGCTTAAAAGCAAATTTGGAAGGACATAAATTTAATTAAAGATGACTTCAGGTAAGTTGCATCATTTAAACATTTATTCATGCTTTGATATTATAGTTTTGGTTTCTCCTAGTCTATTTCTAAGTCTACCAGTCAGCCTGAGAGACTAGTTTTGTTGATTGAACTCGATGGTAGAAGTTGTGGTAGTACCTCCAGGATTCAAATACAATTTCAGGTATGATTTTAACCTCTGCCCTCTGCAGTTCAGATGTTAAAATTACTGGCCTAAATACAGTCAGGCCCAGATTTGATTCCAAATTAAATAGGGACTTTTTTTTATCAGTGATTTCTTTTTTGTCATAACTTCTTACTTTTTATTAGATGAGGGTGGTGACAGTTTTTATAAAGCTGTTAAGTTGTTTTTTGTAATTGAGGAAATGGGTTTTGGTCGTACATTTAAGGCTTCATATAACAAGATTGAATTTTTAATTTTTAAAGTAGAATCACCTTAATTTTTATGTTGAAAGTATGTTATTTGATTTCATAAAATAAGGAAATAGATCATGTGTATGGTGATGTTTTCCTCCAAAATTATGGCAACATCTTTAGTTTTATCATTTAACTTTTATCTTTTAAGCAGCTCACATTAGTAATTTATTTCATCTTGTTTTTCTGTTGCTATTGTTTTATTTCATTTGATTTAAATTTTATTTTAATTACAAGTATAATATTTTTATTTATAAGCTTTTCTAAATGTGTTTTTTTACAAATACCTAACACTTTCCACGTTTCTTTTCATATAGGCATTCTTTCAGATCTAGTTTATTTTCCAGCAAAATCCATTCGTCTTAGATCATATTTTAGTACTTTGGTTATGTTTCTTTATATTACATTGATTCTGTGTATTGACAAATCATATATATATCAACATAACCTATGCTTGCTTCGCTTGCTGACCTCTTCTAATTAATGTTAAATATACAAATTATGGTACTTTAAGTAATAAATTCAGTAATTATTTCTTATAATCGAACTGTATGTAAAAAAAAATCCCTTTCAGCATGCCAGAAGGCAGAGGTAGTTTTCATCGGTGCTAAGTAGGGGATAAAAAAAGATTTCCACCTTAAAGTTAAGAAAACCTTCAGAGTTACTCAATATAACACTGGTTGCACGCGAAAAAAGTTACTCATGTTTAGCGTACAACAAGCCCCATCTTCTTACAATTTCAGTAACATTTTGGTCATCCCTTGCCATAAGGGTTGGTCATTTCAAAAATTGTTTCTAAGAAAAGTTTTAGGTAATGTTCAGAGGACTATGACCACTTTAAACTTATTCAAAGAATAGTAGGAACTTTAAACAAATTCGATATTTCACTTAATAAGAAAGTTATAGCAATATTTTGTTGTTTTTTTTTTCAAGAAAGCCCTGTCATGTCCACCCCCATGGTCTGATTTTGGCCGTTAACAGATTGACTGAGATTTCGGGAAGAGTTACTTTGAAGGAAAAATTTGAAAGTGATTGGTGCAAAATTACAGCAGTTATTGTGTCCACATGAAAGTGAAATATATATATAAACTTTTGAGCTGATGATGGTTTTGGGGTCTGGGGGAATGTGAAATGTGGGATATGTCAAAATTTTCCTGAAATCGAATCATGGTACCCATTGCAATAGCTTTCTTATAAAATGTACCTAATATGCGTGTCAGATAATGAACAAGTACCATATTTTATTAGTAATATTCCTTAAAATCAACTTGAATAATAATTCCTCTGTTTTTATTGAAAATGAGATGAAACAATGTAACTAATATGATATGAACATTTATTTAATATTATAAAAGAGAATACAATGATACAATAAAATTTTTAGCCATTGTTTGTATCGCCAATAATATTTGCAACTCTTACACTACATATTTTGAGCTTGACTCTGTTAACATTTTGTACACATATATCATAATTTTATTGCCAAGTTTCAATACACCCACTCAATGAAATTATTCTAACCAGTATTTGTAAAAGGAATCAATTGAATGATGTATTATGAAGAAATCTCTAAATCTAATCATCTTTAAGTTTTACAAAAATTTCTTTTGTAAATAAATCTGGTCACTTGTTTTAATATACAGGGTGTCTGAGCTAAAGGTATCCAAAAGTGTCAGTGTAAGGCACCCAGTTAATATAATTTAATAATTTTTTTTTAATGGACACAGCAACTCACCAGTTTTAATGTAGGTTAGTCAAGTTCAATGTGTGCACCTTTTGTTGCTTGGTAAGCATGTAAAAGAAAATCTAATTCTTGCCAGGTGTTCAGGTGCACCTGCAGCATTATTAGACCAACAGCATCATCAATTCTCTGTTTAAATCATCCAAATCTCAAACAATTCTTTGGTCTCACACATTTTAATAAATCTCCAATCAAAAAAGTCCAAAAGAGTGATATCTGTAGATCTAAGTCGACATGCATTTGGATCTCTTCGTCCTATCCAACATCTGGAGAAAGTGTTGTTTAAGAACGTGGTTATCATTATATTGATGAAATTGTGGTGGAGCAACATCTTGGAAACTGAAGCCTGCAAGGAATCTGAGGAACAGCAAAGTTCTCAAGCATATTGAGGTATGCGTGTCCTCTTACGTGGGTTTATGAAAAAAAAATGGTCCAATGAGACTTTTTTGTGCAGTCATAACCAAACCATTGACTTTGGTATAGCCCTTTCTTGTCTACTGATAAAAACAAAATTTCATTTACACTGATGACACATTCATGTCTTTAACAAAATGTCAAAGTTGAAAAGTCTGGTCATTCCAAAAATATCTAGGAAAAGGATCAGAATGCTAAAAAAAGTTAAAATGTAAACTGGAAGACCTGGACAAAACACAATATTAAAAAATAATTGTCTCAGATGCTATAAAAAGAATAAACATATAAGATAAAAATCTTGCAATTTTTTTGCCATTAGTAACAAAAATATTGGTGATTTGAATACCAGAACGACAGCAATTCATAAAACACGTACTGGCCAATGGGAACTTATTCTGAACCAAATTATCAAAATGCTTGTACACCCCTTCCATTGAATCCGAGAATATTCTTTTTCCTTTGTTTCACATCAAATTAGGATTAATAAAATTTTTATAAAGCCCTGGATAAAGAAGGTGAAGGCTTTAAACATTTAAGAGAACTTTCTCCACAATTTAGTGAAGCCAAACAAAAAAATGTGTACAGGGCAATTCTAAATAAAGTACTCAGTTTAGTTACTTTATATTTATAAATATTAGTATATTTTAAGTACCCCAAATTTAACACTTGTGTCTTAACGTTCCCACACGTATGAAAAAGGTTGCCTCGTCACTAAGTAATAATGTATCAAAATAATTAGGATTGTTTTCAACATGGTGGATTATCTCTGCAACAAACTTGTATTGTAGGTGGCAATAATTGGTTCATATGGAGTTGTAACTTGTACACTCACAAATGGAGCCACTTATGAATAGTGAAATGAGGAATTTGCAGTTAATAATTAGCCTGCCTAATTGACTTCACAGGACTGGCAGTGAATGCATTGCATACCTGATCCACAGTCTTGTCAATAACTGAAACTTTTGGAGACTTTCATTTTGTGAAACCAAGCTTCCAGTCACTGTTAAGTCGTATCCCTTTAACAAATGTAGAATGATGAATATTCCATTCAGTTCATACACGTTGTTGAACACACATAACTGATTGAAACTCTGCATGCACTAAACCTTGTGCTATGAGATCCACATCTTGACTGATTACAGTTGCATTGAGAGTTGGCTTGCATATTCTGCTGACCTTGAGAGTTTACAGACCAAATCTTGGAGATATTTCTTGTTGATTAAGCCTACATTTAAGAGATTACAACTAGTTTTCTAAATACAGGCCATTACTTTTGGATACCTTTAGCCTGGACACCCTATACTTTTACAACAGTACTGTCAACAAATCATTTCTCTGATGAAATGTCTTATATTTATGTGTTTCATTCATGTATGATTTTTAGGAGAGTACACAACTTAAATTACTTACTGATTATTCTCATACAGACAGAATTTTCATGTATCTTAAAAACACCAAAATCAAAGAAAATATTTCTTAACCAACAGGCTTCACTAGTTGCTGTATTTAGCACCACACATTTGGCTTCAGTACTTGATAATGAAAAACACTGATGCTATTTTGTTATTTTTGCTTAACAGGCCATTTATGATTTCAGGGTCAATATGAAAAACCAAATATTTTGATATGTGTAAATTTGAGTTTTATGTCATGTTATGCTTAATATGATAAAAAAACACTTATCGGTCACTGGTGTCTGCCATGGTCTAAAATAAAAATAATAAAAAAATAAAATATAGTAAATTATATTAACTGGTTGCCTTAAGCTGTCAATTGAATAAGAAGAAAGGATTATTACCGCAATGATTGAGATTTATTTTAAGAGAATAAAGTTATAATATCACGTTTATCAAATGGTGTACCACTAATCATTCACTCAAGCACCAAATAGGAAAACATTAGGAGACATCCTAATCTGGCTATTTATTTAATAAAAATAGAAATATGATGAATTCTTAATTTAATAATGTTAAAAGTTGGAAATAAAATTATGATATATGTGTACAGAATGTCAAGCTTGTTTTATGTTGTGTAAGAGTTGCTTACATATAGTATCGGTGCTTACAGTCGAAGGCTAAATAAAACGTTTATTATACTATTGTCTTTTCTTTTATAAGATTAATTAAATGTTCATACCACATTAAATGTATGTATACATTTCACTTCATTTTCAATATATTATGGACTCAGAATGTGGCTTAACAAAAGTTTTGTATAATATGACAAAGAAAATTGTGTCTGAGGTTAAACTGTGTTTTAACATTTAATGTGGATAGGCTATGAGGTTAAAGCGTATTTTTACATTTAATGTGGATAAGCTAATATGTACAAACGAATTTGAGTGTAATAGTAATATACAGCAAAATGTTACAAGAAATGAGTACAATGATTAATGTTATTAAATTTGAAGGTGCCAGTAATTGAACTACATGGAGATTTCAAACAAAATTGATATTGAAAAGTAGAGTTTATTTGATATTGTTGATGGTTCGATACCAAAATTAGAAAATGAAAATGGTGCATGGCTAAATGAAGATGCAAGGACAAAAATGATAATCTGTGAAACTTTGTTCTGAAAAATAAATTTAGAGTTACAATGGTCATGCCTAGGTTTCAACATCATTAACTAGTGTTCTGTATGTACTGGATTTAAAAGTAAATTTATTTTCGGTGAATCATTCTTTGAGTATGGGAGACAATATGATTTTTTATCAAAACTATTGGAAATTTATAAACAGTAATAATGTTAGCGCTAACGTCAAGTAAAATGATTATGGATTTTCATTACATTTCATCTAAATCTTTGACAGTTAATATTAATGCAGAATCAAATTTTTAACAAACTTTACTACATGACATGAGTGTTTATGATACCAAAACTTTGAACTTTCAAAAAAATTTTGAAATGTAATCACATAAACTTAATGACATTTGATGAACAAGATGTGGGTATTGCTTGTATAAATAGCAAACAGCATAGGGTTTTAGTTCAGGCCAAGTAACATGATAACATGTTACATTCTTTTTTTTTTTTGAGATTATGTTTCAGAATTTCCATTGTTTCCCCTTGCCTTATGAGCTGTAGCAAAATCGTAATGGAGCCAGACATTGGCATCTATTTCCTGTTGTAGAAGTAAAAATTATGAAGTATTATCATTTACTAATTCTATGATTGTTCTTGAAAATGTAAGATCTAATAATCTTCGCAGCCAGTATGCCATAACAGAGAAGCACAATTCAACAGTCTTCTGTAAAACTACATGTTGATTTTTGTTTCTTGAAACGTATAATTTTTTGATTAATGAAATGGCTTAAGAGAAAATTTGCTTCAACAATCATTATAAAATTTGGCAGAAATGTTCTCTCTACTTAATGAAATTGTTCTGCAGTGCTGTTAAGTACACGAGATGTTTTAGCACTGACTGAATTGTGTAAGAATGAAGATGAGATGCAAATCCTCCTTCAGAATCTGTATGTGTTCCATCAGAGAGGTGCAATTGGAACAGATAGTAGACGCTTCAAGTTTTCTGCTAAACTTCCTTATTTCCTCAATAATTTCAATCGACTGGCCAATCCAAGTTCTTCCTGTCTACCTAAAATCTCCAATTGGTTGAACTATTCAAAATTATTCATTAAAGAATAAATTATGTTAGCTGTTGGGACAGCATAACACCGTAAAATATAATTAATCATATGTTAATATAATATATTGATAGTTTTTAAAAAACAGAGTTTCAGTTTAGGTTTGTTCAGCTGTGTATACCTTTTCCAAAATTAAATGTCTTTAATGAAAAGACAGGTTTTATTTCTATTATAAAAAAGTTTAGAAAATATTCATAATTATTTTATTTTTTCATTTTTTCTGCTTTTTGTATTACTCTTAATAATTCATTGTTCAATTTTCTGTACAGCCTGTTAACTTTTTCATCCTACTTGTTAGAGTCTCTTCTGTTATCCATTTTTTAAATCATCCATGGGTTCTTTATTATTCTTCCCTTAATGAAGGCAGTTTATTCTACTGTTGTATTTATGTCATCTCTCATGATCACAAAAAAAAATTCATTAACCCTATTGTTTTTATATTTTTTCCTTTAATATTTGAGCTAAAATCTCTAGTATTTGTTTTTCAGTTAATATTTGTTCCAGATTCCATATATTGTTTTGTTTGCTCTATTCACTCTCCTTAACATAATTTTATTTCTGCAGGGAAAACTATATGTGTGCTATTTATTTCAGCTCCCAAGCTATCTGTATATTTTTTAATAGTTTCCTTGAATCTTTCTTTTGCCTTGTCAGTTTGATGTCTATTTTCATTTCCGGTCATTTCCATTTGTATTGTTATGATCATTTTGTTTTCTCTATTAAACTCTATAAACCTTTTTTTCTCTTTCATTCCGTGGCTTTCTCTTAGTATAGCATTTAAACTTCCTATTATCTTACTACAATCTTCATCCTTTTTTTCATAATCTCTGTTGTTTCTTCATTCTTTACTTCAATCGCCTCATACTCTAGTTGACTAGTTGACATGTTTATGTGGATTAAAAGCAGATCCTTCGGTTCCATTACTGCTATGGCAGAAATTATCCTGTCATTGATAAAAATCATCTTTTGTCCACATCTTGTTATTTCTTATGTTTGGGATGATTCCTACACCATTTCTTCCATTTTTATTTCCAGAATAATATATTGTTACATCATAGCTGTTAACTTCACCCTTTTACTCCAATCTCTCTTCATTAATCAAATTGTATCCATTCCATTTATTTTCATCTCTTTAAATTTTCTTACGTGCAGAAATATCCTAACATTCCATGTGCATGTTCATAACTTCTTTCCATCTTTTGATGGCTTCTTTCTAGAGCTGATAGCCATAGCTACATTTTTTATGTTGAGATATCCAAACATAAAGCAGTTTTTACCATCAGAATGTATAATAGAAGAAGGCTGTGGCTTTAGAGTAAAAACTTGGAAAGATACATTATTAGGTAATACTATTTTGTGTCTTCTCCCTACACATCAACTGTACGAAGAATGGGAAAGAAATGATACTTAAAGTACTTCCTAGCCTGGTTCCTAACTTTCATCCTGGCTGGCTTGGGAGACCCTATTCCTAGTTAAGCCAATAGGGTCACTATTTTTATTCTGAGAGCAACTTAGCTATCAGGATCAACAGAGCACACAAGCCCAATGTCCAATAAAACGTTTCCTGTACTGTGTAGGTGGGAAATATTCATAAATTGTCAAATTATAATAATTTCTTTTTATAATAATAATAATTCTATCTATAGATTAAAACCTATACATAAAAATTATCTAGTAAATTAGAAATGAACTTGTGTTAAAATAACTGTGTAAAATATAATTAATTATTCTATGTCAGTTTCCAGCAGCATTAACTTTTTTTTAAGGATCATTTAAAAAACTGTAGGCATTATTTAAGGAAATCCTATAAATTATATCAACAGTCTCTTGAAACTAGTAGGCATGTTCACTTAGAGAATAAGATTCTGCATAAGGAACAACAAGAGAAATACATTTTTAAAATTTCTTTCAACCCGACTTGCATTCTGATCTATTATATCAGGTTTTATGTTTTACTAAGGACAGAACCAGATTATAATAAACCAGAAGGTAGAAGTATACAAAATATCTCTTAGATTAACTGAGGCTTGTAGGTTGTAACTTGGACTACTAAAAAGCTCTAATAACTGCAACATTGAACTTCCTTCCAGTCAGATCCAGTGATTATATAAACGTACAGAAGGTGTTGAACTATAAAGGATGTTTTGTCATGTTGTGTAATGTTTAATAAATTTCTGGAAGGATTAATTATAATAAATTTTCTTGTAATTCTAATTTACTAGTATTTAGTAATATCGATAACAATAATAATGAAGATTTATTGAATTACTTTATTTTATTAATGTTATAGATGCTATTGTAAGTATCTATTCATTTATTTGACATTTCTCAAAGATTTAGGAGTTGGGTACTTAAACATTAAAGGAAATTGCATCATGGACATTTCTAGGAATTAAAGTGTAGATATACAGTCCTTCTTCAGCTATTGTTTTCACGAGCTATATTGCAAAAGCAAATTTTAATTTTGTGGTAGGTTTTCATTGATAAATAAAAAAAGGTTAAACTTATTATTTTTACTGTTACTTTTATACATATATGTATGTGTGTGTGTGTGTATATATTTTTTTTCAAAAGATGAATAAACCGTTGATGTCAGAAGAACCTGAAACAATGCCTGCACCAACTGCTCCACCTGCATATGATGATGAATTTAAACCACCTCCATACAATCCTCCCCCCTACAATCCTCAGATGCAAGATGTACAGATTCAACAAGCTGGGGTTCACCCTAGTGCATCAGCAGCTGCTTATCAACAACAGTTATTTTATGGTAATTTACTTTTTTTTACATTTAAAAATAGTTTTTAAAAGGTTTATAGCTTTTCAAATTTTGTTTGTGAATTTTTATTGACTGCATGTGGTTAGCTCTTCTTACTGATCTAATTATGTTATGTTTCAGGAGTTTGTTTATATGTTTATGTTTACATCGTCTTTATATTTCATGATTTTGAATTTGTGTGCATCTCCAATCATAATTTTTTACATATAGCATTGTACATTGAACTTTGAAAGGGAGTAAATTCATTTAAGAACATAGGTCATTTAGTTTTATGAATTTTTATTTATCTTTCACTGATATTTATGTTTCCTTTTTGTTAATTTCCAACTAAAAGTGGTTCACTTACAGTGAATGTTAATTAAACATACAAGTACCAGTAGTATTGTTCTACAGAACTCTATTGTTCTTGACTGGCAGAGCTATTGAATTTTGTAGATTTGTATACGAGCGTTAATTAATTAGCTTTAGATAGATATGTAAATAAGGAATAGGAATAAAAGGTCTGGCTGTGAAGTAGGCACCTCAGCCACTAGTTTGGACTTTTATGCGACCTCTGAAAATAAGTGGAATCCTTGAAAATAAGTGGAAACAAAAAAGTCTGATTTTAGAATCAAATTGGTAGGCAAGGCAATTATAAAGAAGCGTATAAAAGTGGGATGTATATTTTATAGACTCATATTTCCATCTGAAGTATATAATCACTTGAGGCTCTATTCTAATTAAAAATTAGAACAAGTTCTCAGTTTGTAAAATTGGCCTGTTAGATCATTATTTTTTTTTGCATTATAAATATAAATCCTGTAAGTGATGATGATGATGCATGATTACAGTTAGCCTGCTTTTTTAATGTTTTCTCTTTATTATACATGTAGCTTTTATTCCTGAAAAAAAAACTCAGTTTAATTAAATCACAGATTACAAAGAGAATATTCACCTTAGGTTAGGAATTAGAAACCCAGCGGGTTGGTCTAGTGGTTAACGCGTCTTCCCAAATCAGCTGATTTGGAAAGTCGAGAGTTACAGTGTTCAAGTCCTAGTAAAGCCAGTTATTTTTACATGGATTTGAATACTAGATCGTGGATACCGGTGTTCTTTGGTGGAATCTCAGGAATGGTTGAACTGAGAATGTACAAGACTACACTTCATTTACACTCATACATATCATCCTCATTCATCCTCTGAAGAATTATCTAAACGGTAGTTACCGGAGGCTAAACAGGAAAAAAAAGGGTTAGGAATTAGCACTGCACTTTCCGTCTATTGGGAACAAACTATCTGGTGCTAAAGTGAGGCACATTTGTAGCAAACCATTTTCTGTTATCAAACCTTTATGTATTATTCATCATAGCTGATTTACTAGATTGATAATATATTACACAAATAAAGGGTGTTTTTTTCTTTTTCATGTGTTGTTAATGGGATTATAAATTTATTTTATATTATCATGAATTTGTGTGAAGTAATGTGTTTTTAACGATGTAAAGTGTAATGTGTTTTTGACAATATAAAAACTGTAGTTATAAGTCGATTTTTCTTATCATTATTTATACTGATCGACAAAATAAGATAAAAAAACTATTTTTTTCTTATGTAATTAAATTAAAAATTAATCAGTGATCAGTAATTATTTTCCTATGTTTATTTTTTGTGTTTTTTATCTTCTAAAAATAATTGACATAGATATCCAGTAATCAATAATTCAGCTATAAATATTTTATTAAATTAGTGTCTTAACTTATATTTATCAAAATTGCATTCAAGTCCCATTACATTATTTAATGAAATGTTCTTTTTATTTTTAATCCTTTAAAGATAAATAAAATGTGATTTAATCTATTTCCGCATGCTTTGTTACACTGTATAATTTTCTATATTAAACTTTTTTATGATGATGTGGAAGGATTAAATTATAAATTGTTATAGAAACACAATAGCTCAAATAAGTAAATCCGCTGTCAAAACAAAACTTACCAGTTTTTGATGTAATAATGCATAATTGAATAGTGACTAGCAGCATCCTGATTACAAACCATTCAATAATAGTAATTATATACATGTTCTCACTAATTTGTACATTTCGGTAAATAGGATTTAATCAATAATTAACTGAAATGGAAGGAAAATTAATGCATGTGTAATTTCTTTGATTTCAGACCATTCAAGTTGTCTTTGTTTTCAAAATTTATGAAAACAACTCGCCATATATTTAATTTTCTTCAAATTACATGCAACTGATCATATCTTGTTTTACAAGCCTGTCATATCAAGTTTATACATTTCAAAGTTTTAGCATAGCATATCAAGTTTTACAAGCTTGTTTTTAATTTGATTACATGCTTTAATAGCAATGATTATTTTTCTCAAGTTTTGTAGGTAGTACATTTTTTTGAATGGACTAATGCTTTTAATTTGGGCTCTTGAAACAAATTGAGTTAAGTCTGGACTTCTTGCAGTCCAGGTAACAGGATCAGCTCTCCCAATTCTACTATCAGGGAACCTGTCACTGAATACATCTTGAGCAATTCGACTCTTGATTGGCAGGGTTGTGTTTGCTTCATCTTACTGAAAGATTATCACTGTTCCCATAGCCTTGTTGTATCTAAAATCTGAGGAGAATAAAATATTCTGAATTCAAATAATAGTCAAAAGTTGTTTCCTCAATGACATAAATGGAACAAACATTCAAGGATCAATCAAATATAAACTGGACTTTTGACTTCATGCCTCACCTATAAACATGAGTTTGTAGCTTTGTAAATTTAATATTTACAATAATAAAATTAAAAAAAAAAACATGAATCTTCATCCACCTATATTTTCATATTGACACTTAAAATTTGTTGGAACCTATTCTTACATTCTTAAGCGTCAAGCGGACTCGTTAGTAATTTGGGGTTCAATGGAGAGGGGTAAAAAATTAAAATCAGTTCTTCATGAAAATATAGGTACGTAGAAGTTAGTTAACTAACCAATATGAATTTATATTATTTTTCAGCAAGTTAACACTAACAAAGAAATTACTGTTGATCTGTTATTTAGGTGAATTTGGTCATATGAATCATAGTTACAATAAAGACATTTGATTTCTAAGCAGCATCTTTGTTGATTTACACACTGAAATCTTGTTTTATTGATACTTATACATCAGCAAATGTGAGTTAACTTTAGAACTACAGTGAGGTCGTCTTCATCAGATAAGCTGGAATATTTGATAATTTGTAACATATTATTACCATGAGATCCATCATCTTTTATGATAAGATTGTTCAGAAAAGTCTTATTTTTTATTTTCAGCTCAACCACCTCCACAACAAATATATCCTCAAATGATGGAGCCGCCTACTCAACCGCAAGCAGAAGTTGTAGTACAGAATAGGAGAATTTTTGTCGGACAGTTGCCAGTTGGTACTCAACCATTGACAACTGTGTGTCCACACTGTGAAGCTCATATCAAGACTAAAACAAAATCTGTTACTCATTGCAGTGCTCATTTGACTTGTTTACTGCTTTGCCTCATATTGTAAGTGTAATTCACCTTTTTATTATATTTTTTTTAGAGTACATTTGCTAATTTTGTTTCGATTTATTTTAACAGAGAATTTTATAATGAAATATCACTATTGCGGCTCCTTTGTAATGGCAGTCCCTCTTTAGTAGTAGTGTTTAATGGTTTTAATATATTGTGTATTATTGAATATATTTTACTTCTATGGATAAAATTCCATTATCTCTCTGTAATGGTGACAGTCTACTGAAGATGCTTATATTTTCTAGTAACATATTTGTTAATAAGTTAAAAGTTAGATATAGTGATTTAATAATAAAAACATTCAACATTTATTACATTAATAAAAACAATTAGCATGTTATCAGGGACAATTTTACCAAGAGTTTTGCGGGTAGTAATTCTGTATGATTACATTTGTCTTCATTACAGTAGGTTGTAAAATCTTAAATCGTTAATTATAAAGGTTATTTTAAATATAGTACTTTGAAATGACAGCTCAGTAATTTTAAACAAATTTTTAATCTATTCTTTTATAAAAAGGCCTACCTATATTTTTGGGTAATAAGGTGATATTCTACAATCTTCATTATTACTTGATGGATTGTGATCCATCAATCATAAGAAATCTGAAGCTTTTTAGTTTATGATCATTACTAATTTTCTGCAATTATTGCCTTTCATTTTAAGATTAAAAAAAACTTTCTTTCTTTTCCATGTACCAGAGTAAAAAAAAGATAAATGGCATGCAATTCTTGAGTTAGTTGTGTTTAAATAATATTTTGCTTAAGAATATTTTCATATGTTTGTCTTGAACAAAAAATATTGTCTTTGGACAAAAAGAATAATGTAATTGGCAAGTTAGAAAGGGATATTAAACGAGTTGATATCTGCAAAAAATTTAATTTACCTACTTCATCTATAGCACCATATGGAAAAATGGGGATAACGATTAAAGCTTTTGGTAATGGGAGGAGTAAATTGAAAAGAATTCGTAGACCAGAATTTGAAAAAAATTATAAGGATTTTTGCAGTGGTTTAGCCAAACTAGGAGTTCAAAATATTCTAGTAAACATCTCAGTTATAAAGGTAAAAACTGAATTCTTTGCGAAAAAATTTAAGAGTTTCTGAGTTTTAAAGGTTCTTGGTAATGGGAAAGTTCAAGCAATACCACAATATTTTGTCTGGAAAAATAAGTGATGAAACTATGGATGTTGATTCCAATTTACAAACACCTGGTTAAAAACTAAAGTGGGCTCATATAAATGGTGGTTTTAAAGAAGATTAGATACACAATCTGTACAAAAAATTTCAGGATGGAGGCTGTAAAAAGGAACTAAAGAGATACAGTCTTTAGGATGAGGTTGTAACTTGTCAAAAAATGCAATGTGAACAATACAATCAAAGATCATTCAGTTTGGGTTAGTGATTTATGTTGTATATCTATTTTTATGAAAGTATTTTTGTGCCTGTTGTCAGAATTTTAATAAATATGGAACAATGTGTGAACATGAAATTTTTTTTTTGCTTGAAACAGTGTTACAGAAACATTTTGAAATAATAAAACAATTGCATGGCAAAGAAGCCATGTCTCTTTCGCATGTGTATGAGTGGGTTATTCATTTTCTTGATTGTCAGATTTCATTAGAAGACAAGGGAAGGCCGGTAACTGGCTGTAGCGATGCATTCATTAAATGCATGGATGAATTACTGAATGCTGTCTACCAAGATGCCCTGAATTCATTGAACTGAATTTGTCATATACAACCGGATTTTCATAAAGATAAGATAGGTTCCTGCTTAACAACAATGCATTAGCTCAGACAGCCGCCATTGTATGGCAATTTTTGGCTAAACGACAGGTGGCAGTGCTGAACCACCCTCCATACTTGCAGATATAGCCCTTGCAGAATATTTCACTTTCCTAAAGTCAAGATACCCGTGAAGCGGAAGTAATGTGAGTCTATAGACACTATAATAGAAAATGTTACAAGCATCCTAAAGGTGATTCTAAAAAATTTCTAGGAGTTTAGGCTACCTTTATAACTTATCTAAATGTTGTATAAGATTGAAAGGATGACTGTGTAGAAGCCTAAGTACAAATAAACCCTTTTTTCCAATTTTAGTTATTTTTAGAGCCTTAGTCCTGGAACTTTTGTACAGAATATGTATATTCAATTTTAAGGATTTTTGTTTATATCCATACGCTATGTATACTGGCTTTAATTCACTATAGTAATTTCACAAAAATGTTTTATGCTTAATCAAAAGGTATGTATGTTGCAATATTATTTATGCAAAAGTGATAGAGGATATAGTAATTTTCATGAAGCAATGATGGAAATGCAAAATATTTTGAAAAATTTATGGAATTTGTAAGATGTACCATGTGATAGTAAAGAAGAAAGTTTATGTAATAATAAATGACAACATAAAAAACTTATGTTTTTCAGGGTATTTTTTTCCTAAAGGTTTCTCTTTTAAAAATAAAAAAATAAATAGTAACATGGTTTTGCTATTTTTTGGCATGCTTAATGAAGTTCATATAACTGTAATTTATATAAATTATTTATTTTTTTATACCTTACTAGCAGACCTGGCAATGCTTTGCTATTGCTAGATTTGAGTATATATATGGATTAAATGAACACAATTGAAAGTTTGATAAAAAATTAAAAAACTGAACATTACAGAACTTCACAAAATTTAACCTTTCACTTTTTCCCTTTTTCCACATATAAATCAGTCTAGTAGTTTTTTAGTCTACAGTGGACACACATACACGAACATTGTCTTTTATATATGTAGAAGAAGAAAGTCTGTTTGTATATTTGTTTGTTTCATAAATGACACTGGCGCAACCTAGCAAAAATTTTTTTTTCACTTAACTAATGTATATTCTGAATATGAGCCAAATCGGACCATAAATTCCTTTTTCCAAATATTTCAACCTCAGCGCCATCTACCAAATCCATTATTTGCAGATGTATTTCTTTCCATATAAGTAACACATCTTCTGAATGTGAGCCAAATTAGACCATAAATACAATTTTTCAAAATATATCGACCCCAGCACTACCTAGTGGGTTCAGACTAATTCAGAAACCTTCATGGGCATGCTCACAACAACTCACCTAAGTTTTATCGCATCAGATGAATGAATGTGACAAACAAACATTCCTTTTCATATATACATAAAAGTTAAGATTTAGGAAGATCTGATGAATATTTGTGCAAATATCTATTAACATGTTCGCTATGGTGGCCTAAATAGCTTGTGTTGCTATCCTGCATTACGGGGCATATATGACCTATACCATTTTCTCACTACCTGCGTTAAGAGGTCCATTTGTCCTGTACACTAATGCTTTTGTAAATCTTCCTAGCCATAAAATATATAGTTTTATTGAGGTCAAACAATATGTGTACATTGTATTGGTAGAATTATGTCCTACTTCCAGCAGAAACAGTTTGTCTATCCAGCGTCTTGTGTTGAATTACAAGCAAACTGAATTTTATGCATGTTTTGTATTAAAATGTCAAATTTTTATCTCACCTTTATGCAATACAACAATTTATGTATTTTTAGTGGGACTACTTTAAAACGGTTATCTAAATATATATTATGGCGTAAAATTGGTTTTTAAGGAAAAATAAATTATAAAATGTAGTCAAAAGTTAATTTTTGAAGAAACTATTTTACAGTTTATTTATTTCATTATATGTTATAAAACAATATTTTACTGTAATATAAACACAAAAGTTAACCCCTTAAATATTTTAACAAATTTTCAACTGCCCAAAAATATATGTAACGCACTAATTATATCCAGGAAAATTGGGTAAGCATTACTGGAAAAAACAACACAAAATTGATAAACAAGATAACTGAATAGCAACAAAATGTAACTTTGTTCACATTGGAATTAAAATTAATATCATTTGAATTCTTGAAAAATAACATGAAATAAGATTATTTATAAAGTTTTGTATATATATATATATGACTTACAATTTGGATAGCCTTAGATATTTTTAAAATAAAAATTAATGTTTACTACTACACAACAAAAGAAAAATATAGTATTCAATCATAAAAAAATATAGAATTTAAAAATAATGATTCATAATAATGACTTACTAATAATTTATTTTGTGTTAATGTTCCGTAAGTGATAAAAAATATAAATATATTTGATAAACATATACGATATAAAAATTAAATCATAATAAGAATATTGAAAATTATGAGAAAAACTATAAAGTTTTAGTTTTTGTTCCTCAGCAAAAAACAAACATCAGTCATTCATATGAAATTATATCACAATTATAATGCGTAATGAGATAATTATATGTGACTAATTTATATTAGATAATGACTAATATGACTATATGACTAATTTATATTAGATTACTAAACCTATAATTTTAAAAATATTGTTTGTTGAATAAACTACAGATAAAAATAATAATTTTACTGGAAATAAATTAAGAGAATCCGCACTCCATATAGCAGTGTTATTACTTCACTGTGATACAGGATGTATATGGGTCATAAAAATAATCGAGGTTAAACACTCAACACACAGCTGAGGAGCATTATTTCATTCTCAGCCGCATCACAGACGACGCAGTATGGGACATATATACCCCGTACTGCAGTGAACATGTTAAACAAATGTTGTTGTTTTGACTATTTCACTGGAAAAAAATTTGACTACTTTTTATAAACATTTTGTGTTTGCTACATTTTTGTATTATGATTTAAGGCATTCTGTTTCCTTACACTTAATGATGTTTTATGCATTATATAGTCTTAATGTTTTAATTTTTTATTTACTTCAATTGTTAAACATTCTTATGTATTGTTGTGTATTATTATCAAAAGCAATTCTTTTCTTTTTTCTGTAGTTGTTGGTGCTGTTCTTGCTTGCCATACTGTATTGGATCATTTCATTCGGTGAATCATTTTTGTCCAAATTGCAAAGCACTTCTTGGAGTCTACCATAAACCTTGAATCTATAATATTTATTTAGAACTAAGTAATAATGTCCTGTTATAATTACAGCCATATAACCTTTTTTTTTATAAATAGTATTATTGTTTCCTCTTTGTATGTAATCAGTTTCATTTATTTTCATTATATTATTATTATTTTTTTTTAATTACAATTGTGTTATATGTATTTTTCTAAATATTTTGTTTGCATGATAGATGAATAATCGTTATTAAAAACTTTTTTTAAAAATGTGACCAGTAATAACATATTTCTGGAATCATATTTTCCCTAAACTAAGTAGATGATATGCTGTAAGAAATTTAATTATTTTTTGTTTTATGGCTGGAGAAAGCTGATCATGACTTGTGGAGTAATTATATAATTCCAAGCACATTATATTATTTAGTCTTTAAATTATTAAATTACTTACTTTCATAGTAACAACAATAATAATAACAGTTGTTGGATTGTATGGTATGATTCTTATTTTGATAAGACTTAAGCACAATGTTTCTATAATTTTAAATTAATTTCAGAGTTCAAAATTTACATAAGTAAATATCCTCCGTAAATGACTTCCAATATTTTTATGTTTTTATTTTAAAAATGAAGTTTTTTTTATAGATATATGTCCTTATGAGTTAGATTTTATTCATCAGATTTTCACGTTTTATTCCACTATTGAAATTTTATTAGAGTTTAAAGTATTCATAGGTAATAGATTATAACTCTGCTGTGATAATTTATAATGATGAAACATTGTAAACTATATACTACCTGAATTAGTTTTTTGTAGTTTTTATAATTGCTAATTTCAGAGGGGAAACAGGTAGTTAGTAATATGTATTTATGATTGTTTTATTTTGAGAAGGATTAAAATAACTTTTTTTTTAACTTTTGGAAATGCTTTCTTATTATTTTTTTATCATTCACAGTGTTCTAAATAATTATGTAACAAAAATATTTTTCTAATTTTGAGGTTAAGAAATTAATGAGTTGTTAACCCTTAACAAAATAATGTGTTATTACATGGTATAGTAAAAATATTATTGTTTGCTTGACAATTGATTTTTATTTCGTTTAGTTTTCTTAAGCATTAATCCATTATTAATTACTCTGTAAATGTGTTAATGCTGCAGAAGTTTTATTAATATATGTTATATTAAATCTGTTCCATTATTACAAGTCAACTGTTTGAAATAAAAGTAGTTCCTGGTTATATTATGTAATCGTTAAGTTAATAGTCAATAATATTATTTTTATTTTATCATATTTTTAATGTTTATTATACGTGATGAGAATTTTTGATACTTTAGGATTATTGTATGCTTAGTGTTTTATCACACATAACTTTTACTGGCAGTATGAATCGTGAACTACTCCTTAATATCTCTTAAAACTCATCTTAACCATAATTTTTTAACTATGTCATATAAATTTGCTCAAGTGGCTAGCATTTTTGCCATATATTTTTTGTTTTTCATCTTCCCCACATATTTTCCATGTTCAGAGTACATGCTTGTGTTTATGAAGTAACAAAGTTCAGCTTACAGTAACAGGTAATTAAATGTTCTATTTTTTACCAACAATGCTTTTTATAGATCTGAAATAACTGTAGAAGCTGTTCTCATACTGATCTAGCTACAGCAGTAAAATTCAGAGGAGCTGTTTGATACAAGTAGGAAAATCCTTTTTCTGTTTTTGAATATACACTGTTGCAATGGAATGTGCTCTGTTTGGCCACAATTTGGATATGCCATTGATTGTTTTTCATTCAGCTAAACAGATTTTCATTATTTTCCACTATCATACTAGTTTTTTTACACTTATTGCATCATCATAAAATTTTCTCGCTAAAACGCATTGATATCAATCGTAATTAAATAAACACTGTAGTAATTCAACCAATCAACATACAAACATGAATTAACAGTGCTCTAAGAAATGCACAAATAACAGCTTATTCTACTTCCTTGTATAATGCTATCTAATTACTTATTTATGGAAAATAAAAATTCTTATTTTTTAATGCAATATGTAAATAAACAAAAGCTACTACCCATTATATCTAGTAAACACACCAAATCCGAGTAGGAGTAGAATAGCCCCAAAATGTAGTGTTTTGTTGAAGAACTCATGTTTATTGTTCCTTTATACTAGATATTCATTTTTTTATATAAAATGCACATTATAATTATGCACTTAGTTATATAGTAATTATCTTTATTGGTTTCTGTTAAGCAGTGCTTTTTTGTATTTAGTTTTCTTTTTATGTTTATATTGATGTTACATATAAACTGAATTAAATACTTCCACAATTTTTTAGTTATTTTTATAATTTTGTGATTTTTTTTTTTGCATTACAAATAACCATTTAGTAAAATAACAATAGTAGCATTATTATTATTATTATTATTATTATTAACTAAATTGAGGATAGTACAGGTGGTGCAACAAATCTTGATGCTTAGTGCCACGGCAGTGACAGCCACAATTTGAATCATTCTGCTATCCGTTTAGCATAACATTTGCTTCATTACCTAATAGCAAATGAGCCTTCATAAGATGTATTATGGTTAGTATTAGATCACAGAACACAATTTAATTATTTATATATATATATATATATACACACACACGCTTGTGCATGCAAGCCAACTCACAATGCAATTCTTTTCAGTAGTAATCAGGCACAATGTGTAGACCCCACACCAGAAGGTTCAGTGCATGCTTTGGTTAGTGAACTTTCAATAAGTACTAATAGATTTGAATGTAAGAAATCAATATTCCATTCAGTTCATACAAGCCCTTGAACACATGCAACTGATTAAAACTGCTAACCAATGCATGCACTAAACCGTCTGTTTTGGGATCTACATCTCGACTGACTACAACTGGATTGTGAGTCGGCTCATCTACACATGTGTATTCTGCTGACCTTGAGTATGTACCGAACAAATCTATCTAATTAATCTATCTTTTGGGAGATATTTAATGTCGATTGAGCCTACATTTAAGAAATTCCAACAGATGGTTTTCTATATATAGGCCTTTACTTTTGGATACCTTTCACCCAGACAACCTGTATATATATATATATATATATATATATATACACACAGATACTAACTGTTTTTCTTCCTAGATACTCTTTCTTCTTTTTAAATAATCGTTTTGGTTTGCTTATATTTAAAATAAAAATTATAAACTTCAATATACTTTTTCACCGAAGTAATTGTCAAACTATTTTCTAACCTCACTTTCTTCTATACTGCAAAAAACACCGTTAAAATAAAATGTATATCATGTTTAGTTGCTAAACAGTAATCCAAACATTTCATAACACACAAAAACCCTTTAAAAAGTGAAAAAAGAAAATAACAGCCAAAAATATATCAGTTCTTGTACAAGTTGAAAAACACAATGACTGTGAACGATTTACTAAAAATACAATATCTTGGTTAAAACTCATTTCTCAAAGATAAATGATGGCTCTCTGTAAAGCGGGAAGTTAAAATTATAAAAAAAAATACAAAATTTTATTATTTTACCCAAAATCATGGTAAAATATAATTTAAGGGGAGCCTTAAATTATATTATTATTAAAAGTTAATGATTCGTATAAACTCTGCTGAAGTACCATTAAGTTACATTTTTTATTAATTTTTTTTTTTTGCTAAGTCTTTAAGTATAACATATATTTAGGAAGTTGTGATTGTGCAGTATCAGCACTAGTAAATGTTATAGATAAATAAATAGCTTAATTTCATTTGTGTAATTAAATATTTAATGAAATTTTGCGAATACTCCACATGCACAATCCATACACATTGTTTTGTTTATTACATTTTTTTAATGTTTAAAAAAATTTATGATTTTTTTTAAGTTTGTGTTTCAGTTAATTTTTATCTATTAATGAGTTCCAGAGATACTATTTTCTGAAGAATATTTTTTTAGTTTATTATTTTTTCATACTTAAGCTGTCAGGAGAAAGGAGTATTTGAGTAGATGTATATTACTAATGATTCGTATAATTTTTCTAATGTAATCTGTTTTTTAAATATTTCATAATTTGTATTGTAATTTAATTTTGTTATTGTATTGTGGATTAATTATGAAACCAGATTTGTTAATCATATAAGTCTAAGTTTGTAAGTGAAATCATTCTCAAAATTAATATAATTAAAAAAGACTGATAATTTGTTTTGTTTATTAATTTGCACCAGTGTTGTATTCGAATAAAGTGTAATTTCTACTGACTTTATTATATATAAATTATTGTAAAGTTATTTTGTTAAAATATTTTAGTGATACGTTCAAAAAAATTATAATTTCTATTTGTGTTATTACTGTTTATACTCTAATATAGTTTTATCTTGTTAAATATATTTTTTTTTATAATAAAATGTATAAAATAATTTTATATAGAGGTGATGAACTCTTCTTTTTTATTCTTCATTTTATTTGATACATTTTAAATTTTATTTTATATCAGCCATATTCATTAGTTACCACTGTTATATTCAAGAGGTAAAAGTCAATTATTTCTAGACTTATTAAATAAATTTTTGAAAATTTATTATATTGATAAAAGAGACTTTTTATAAGTTTCTGCTTTACAATTTGCCCTTTTGAAACAGTATTGGTTATATTTATAAGCATATATTTTATACTGTTTTTTATTTTGCAGTTTGTTACTTCAAATGCTTGTGAATATAAAAAAAATTTGTATCATGAAGAGAAGCACTCCTTTTCTTCTACTGAGGTTTCGTTTTTCTACAACCAACCAAATATTTTATTTAATTTTAAAATTTATTTCTCTTCTTCTGTATTAAAAAAAGTCAATAGTTTCTAAGGAAATAAATATTCTCACAAGCACTTCAAAAGCTTCTGTCTATATTGATTGTTATTAACTATGCACTCCTTAAGTTTGATAATCAAAATGGATCTAAGTTTTAGTAATGTAGAGATTCCTTTTGAGGTCATAAATGTTCAATATGTAATTTTGTTTTATTCTTTAACTGTTTTTTCTCTTATTCTATTTGCATGAGTTGCCAACTTATTTTCAGTATCAAAAGACTGTATCTATTTTAATTATCTGTTAGAATTTTCTAACAGTTAAGAATAATTGACTGTAAATTATTATCAGCTGAAGAAGCTATTGTAAATAAGCAAAACCTAACAACTTAATGTAAAAATTGGAATTGAGATAGAGGTTTGGATTATCATTTAAAAGCCCATCTGATCTAGTATCCTTTCAAAAAAAAATACTACAAAAAACTATAGATATTTTATTATATGTTAAGTAAATTCTCTTATGTGCAGAACTGATTTCAGTTGAAATGTCTTGTTAAAAAACGAGAAGAACATAAAACTGTGTAATATATACACAAAAACTATATATATGTAATAAAATATTTTTCAGCCTCAGCATAGTGCATAATTACACTTACATAAAGCACTTACCTTTACTTTTGTACATTCATCAAAACATTAATTTTTATAAGTAAATTAAATTCTTATCGTAAAACATTAAAATTTACATATGAAATGGAACATAACAAAAAAATTAATTATTTAGATGTATTAAAATAAATAAAAACATTCAGATAATAACTGGAGTATATAAAAAACCTACCTCAAATGAAATCATTATAAACAAGAATTCTAATCATCTTTGGTCCCAAAAAAGTAATATTTTAAAAAACATGATAAGTAGAGCAATAAAATATATATATTAACGATAAACAGGAATTTTATAACAAAGTAAATAGTATAAAAAATGGATATCATACATCATTGATTGACAATTAATATAAAAAATATAATTCAGAATTGTTCAATAACACAAACATTACTACATTAATACTCATAAATAAAAATTAAAATAGTGAAAATATTTATATAAAATTATAGAAAACTTGATTTATGCATATAATGATAAAAAATATAACTTGCTTATAAACCTGATAATCATATAATAAAACATTTGAAATATTATAATAATAAAAAGTAAATATGATTCTTCCTGTATTTATAAAATAAAACGCAACAGTTGTGAAAAGATATATTGATATATTTAAAATAAAAAAATAGGTTTCTCAAATATAACTAGTTGGAAAATAATTTAGAAATAATCGAAAAAGTATATATTGAACAAGATAATAGTAATAAAAAATAAAAAAGTTTTAGAAAAATTGTATATCATCTATAATGTAAATGTAAATTCAGCTTTATAAATCTGCAAACAGAATTTGATTGGGACATTCTTATTAAAATTAATTAATTTGGCATACAAAGGTAAGATATTGGTAAATTAATAGTTATTGCAATACTTTTTCATTCTCTTGACTGAACAAATATCTGAATTTTTATGTTTTAAAATTTTATTAACAAACAATTTTTACAAAATAAAATGTAAAAAGCTAATAAAATTAATGTGTAAATCTAAACAAATCAAGAATTTATAATAAAAAAAATCACTGAACATGGGCTTAGGCCCGAAAATTTTGATAAACGTAAAAAAGTAAAGATAAGAGTGTTCTCTAATTCTGTACTTTGTGGAGGCTGAAAAAAAATATTATATATAGTTATTTAATATACAGAGGAAAAATAAAAAATGGACTATAAAAAAAAATTAATAATATGTATATATAAATATATAAATTTAATTAATTTATATAAACTAAAAAATTACCATTATCTAAAAATAATATTGTTTTATCTACTTATACTGTGAATCTAGTTACTCTACTTTGCACTAAATGTTGACCAGCATTTCATACCTCTGTTTCATAAAAAAAAGTTAGAATATTGAGGTTTTTATTTAAAAAATAATAATTATGGTAATAAATAAAAACAAATCATCATTCACTTGGAGTCATTAAATTGAAGTAAGAAACTTTTTGCAAATTTTTAGTTATGTCAGGTATGGGTCATTCTATTTTAAGTTACCAATGGATATGGATGCACAGTAACCAAGATAGATATGGATGTACTGTGTAGTCTTTCTACCAAAGTATGATAGAAATTCTAGCCATTTGATTTTTTTGTGGTTTATTTTGGTGGATTCAGTTGTGTTTCCACAGTTTTAATTATAATATTTTAGTATACTAGTATACTAAGAGAGGTCTCAAAGTCTAATTAAATAATAATTTATCAACTTAACTATTTTTATAATAACTTAACATTTTTGTTAACTTTTGATTTGACTGAAGTAAATGGCTTATTCATTATTTTTGGTTACTTTATTATTAAAAATGTTAAATAATTTAAATTTTTGGGAGCTAGCTTTTTTATTTCATAAGGTTGGGTTCTATTCTTTAACAAAGTAAGTATATTTATGTTTATATAAAAATTAAATCATTAAAACTTTTTAGTAAAGGAAAAATAATTTATAACAAATAAATTTAGGCCTTACACCTTTATTGTCAAGTTATAAACTGTTTGCTAACTAAAAATATTTAGAATGAAATCTGTATAGTGTTTATTAAAACATATATTTAAAATATTGATTGAACTTTGCTCATCAACAACTATTAACAAGTCTTAAATACAAATACTGGATTAAAAATCTTGAATAGCTTGGTAAAATTATTGAGTGAGTGAATTACGATTTCCAAATATTCATCACCTGTGTTACCAGTTCAGGTTCAGCTGTGCCATCTTTTTATCCTGGTACTTCTTTTTAGCTGCGTAGTTTATTTAACCATGTGAATAATCGTGAGCTTATTTTTTTTGGGATAGTGAGGAATGTTGACTACCATGGTCACTCCCACCCTGATCAAAAATAGCAGCCAAGTCAAAAGACCAGTCTTGTCAAACACAGTTCATCCTGAAAAAGACTTATATAGAAACATTAAAACCCCAAAAGAACTTAAAGAATATATACTGCCATTAGAAACATACAAACCATTTTTTAAAGAAATATCAGTACTAGTGCAAAAATATCAAAACTTGTTGGGTAAAGTTAACTAAAAAAAACACAGCTCGTATTTGCCAAAAGTAATTGGACTTTAATGAGAAAGAAAACAACTGAACTTATGTTAAATTATAACCTTAAAAACTAAAACGAAATTATGAAATTGATGTAATTTAATGATACTTAAAATATCAGCTGAATCAACATATGAACAATGATGTTAAATGCAAAAATACATGAATATACATTTTTTAAATACACAATTTAACAAAGCCTGAAAACAAGAGAACATAAAAACACCTTATTTTCAAATTAGATACTTAAAACATAACATCAATAGAAAGTGGAACTGGAAAACAGTAGCACTACCAACATATACTGTAATATGAAAATTAGCAGTGAACAGATGTGATTAGCTTAGAAAAAATAAATTACAATAAATCTTAATTAACACCTGGCTTTTCTGAATTAAGAACATCAACAAACTTAACGTTAAATAATTAATACATGTAATTCTAGTTTAGTGTAGAAAAAGGCCACAATGATATTCTAGTACAAAAAGAGTTAATTACAATATAATCGCATTGAAATTAATTGAGCACGTAAAATAGGTTGCAGCTGAATAATGACAACCTTATGTAAGTAACCTGTCGTGACGGTACTTAAGTGAAATTGAAACTTGAAAGGCATAGGTATGATGAACTGAATGTTCCACAAACTTTTACTGATAAAATAACTGTTTAAACGTAATAAATAATGAAAATTAAACTTGCCTGTAGCACACAAATATTAGTAAACGACGAACTCGTGAATGAAGGTAAATGAATACATCAGTAATTCCCGGGCGTAGTCTGCCGTGGTGTATCAGGAACGCAGAGGTGAGATATGGTGTAGAGTCAGACTAATATGTAGTAGATATGTAGCAACGAGGTTGGAGATTCTGGATCGAGGAAAATAAAATCTGCGATTTGAGAAGATTCGACGGCGATAGAAATGGCAGTTTGTAGTAATTGAAGCACTTTCAGGAGAAACGTAATACATTGAATTTACAACAACTTAACGAAGAAACGAGGCTGGACGAACATAGAAAACTGTGAAATCATGAAAAACTGACGAGTAGAATTTTCGACACAGGAATACCGCATCGGGCATGCGAG
This sequence comes from Lycorma delicatula, assembly GCF_047948215.1. NCBI lineage: Eukaryota > Metazoa > Arthropoda > Insecta > Hemiptera > Fulgoridae > Lycorma > Lycorma delicatula. The sequence continues at coordinate 57,625,792 of NC_134462.1, forward strand.
TATGGAGGTGATGAAGAGATTAGCACAAATCTTGAGAGCGAAAACATAAAAAGATGTCTTTACATTGTGAAAGTCTGTTCAACTCTGCCAAAAAGATGTCGTGAACGATAGGAGGGGGAAACCACAGCTAGGCAGTGAACAGGAGAGAGTGTGTGTTGGCAACAAGAGAAGTGTCTTAGTGTTAGTATAAGAACGTGTTGGAATTCGAGACCGAAGACAAAACAAAAATAATTCTGAATACCCAAGTTGAAGAAATGACATCAGAGCCGACAAAGAGAAATAGACTTCTAGGAACTATGACAATATTGAAATTGGTTGAGAATAAAAAAACACTAAGCCTAATATATACATTAAGATTAAACAGCAATGAAATAATGCGTGATAGAAATGAGCTAACACCATAACCTTGAATTCATTGGAATAAAACGACTTTACGCTAAACGGCGTAAACAAAACTCACTTTAAGGGTTCTGAGCAATTTAACAGTTTTTCAAAGTACTTCGCAAGTATTTTATGATTTTCTTGGTTGTTTATTTGTAGTTTACCATTTTCATTTTTAAAACAAGTGTTTTACAGTTAGTAACTTTAATTTTACATTTAAATGTTTGGTTAAAAATTTCTTGTTTTTTTTTATTTAATAATCCGTTTCCAGTTATTTTACCTGTTCTTTTTGAGATTTTTTTTTTGGTTGTCTAAAGATTTTGGTGACTAATTTCTGGAAGTTTTTAAAGTTTATTTGATTTTCTTCATTTGGAGTTGCTCTCCAGTTTTTCCAGAGGGTATTTCCAGATAGAAGATAGCTTACAGTACATTATTGTATGCATAAAGCAATAATTGCACTTGCATGTGGGAGTGACAGAATGACTCAGCCTGGACTACTGAGATATTACTCCTACATGCTGAATGCATGGTTTCATAAGACAAGAGTTAAAGAAGTAATATACAAGTTAAACTAAAGATTACATTCTAGATATATTATATGATGGGACTAAAATTTAATAATTACATACAAAAATAGTTTGTCTTGTTTGGGTTTTTTATTGTACTGTAATGGAATTTCTTGTTCGGCAAAAGAAGCACCTTCTTTTTGCTCAGTGATATTTTTTGTTTTATAAATAGAATTGAATAAATTTAAGATCTTTTTCTGTGTTTTTTTTTTTTTTTACATAACCTGTCACAGAAAAAGAGAAGACTACCTTCACCCTGGTCAAAATGCCCTTACTACAAAAAACTTTGATTTTATTCTAATGCAGCTACTATTTCCAGCTATTATCAGAGTTAGTTTCATTCAAAATTATTTTTTTAACTAGCAGTGCTTAAATTGTCACAAATTTTATTTGATTTAATGAAGTAATTACTGTTATCCATAAATATATTTTTATTCTCTAAAAATAACCTATATTTAAAGCATAATTTTTTAAATGTAAACATTAACTTAATGAAATAAATACTGTATATTAATTAATAAGTCTGTCTTTGTAGAGTATCATTGTTAGTCAGTGTATTACCAACTATTAGTTATGTATTAATGATTTGATTAAGAAATAAAATTTTAAAAACACACAATCTATTGCATTTATATGATATATTGTCATACTTTTTAGATAGTACAGGATACATAACTTGAAGTGTATTGTAAGTTAAGACTAGCTTAAATTAACCCCAATGGAATTTGATGAGAAAATGTTTGCAGTTCCTTTTTTTATTTTTAATTGTAAAGTTTATTCTATACTGTAGAATTTATTTCTTTATAAAAAAAGGGTTGCTTTTCTTGATTCAATAAAAAATAAAATAGTGATGCACTTCTAGTGCAGTCTTTTAATGAAGGCTCTAAAATGTATTATTTTTTTTTTTTAAAGAACTCATTTTAAAAAAAATATGAAAAATTTTAAGGAGTTTTTCAAGTTAATAGTAATATATATATATATATATATATATATACGAGATGCGACAATAAAGTAATGAGACTGATATGAAAAAAAAATATTGCTTACCGTTTTAGTCATGTTTAGTGTTGTCTCCTTCAGAGTAGTTCCCCTCTGATTGCACACACTTATTCCAGCGCTTCTGCCATTGATGGTAACATTTCTGGAACTCATCTTCTGTAATATCCTCCAAGACCCTCGTCACAGCTTTTTGGACATCTTGTGTTGTTTGAAAATGGTGTCCCTTGACCGCCATTTTGACTCTTGGAAATAGAAAAAAGTCGCATGGAGCGATATCTGGTGAATAAGGTGGCTATGGTAGTACTGAAATTTGTTTTGAGGTTAAAAATTGCTGTACTGACAGAGCATTATGGGATGGCGCATTATCGTGATGCAGAATCCAATTATCAGCAATGTTGGCACGGACATGAAGAACTCGTTTACGAAGTCTTTCTAAAATTTCTTTGTAGAAATATAGGTTAACTGTTTGCCCAGGAGGCACCCACTCTTTATGAACAATTCCCTTGGAATCGAAGAAGCACACAAGAATGCATTTCAGTTTTGACTTTGACATGCGAGCTTTTTTTGGTCTGGGTGATCCCTTTGAGCACTATCGCGAACTTTGGCGTTTTGTCTCTGGATCGTATTGAAAAAACCAACCTTCATCACCAGTGATAACATGGCTCAACAAATCTGGATTGATTTCCGTTTGCTCTAACTGATCGGCTGCCACATTTTTCCGTGTTTCTCGCTGTTGTGTGAGATTTTTGGGGACCATTTTTGCGCAAATCTTTTTCATATCAAGATCTTCAGTTAATATTAGACGAACCGTTTCTCGATTGATGTTGAGTTCTTCTGCAATCATTTTCACGGATAATCTTCGATCAGATTGTACGATTTCACGCACCCTGGTCAAGTTGACATCTGTCCGTGAGGTTGATGGTCGTCCACTGCGGTCTTCATCTTCAACATTCGTTCTGCCTTCACTAAAAATCTTATGCCACCGAAAAACTTGAGCTTTTGACATAACCTCCTCTCCAAAAGCCTTCTGAAGCTTACCATAAGTTGTCATCACGTTTTCATCCGATTTAACGCAAAAAGAAATGGCATACCGTTGCGCAATATTTTCCGGTTTCATTTCTGTGACAAGAGACACAAACACGTGTTCACTTATTACAACACAACGCACGACTGAGCAGTTGCATCAATGTGCCTTGGACTAGAAGTAGCTTATAGACGAAGGTCAAAGATGGTGTGCCTACGCAAGCTGCAGGGTTGCCACATATTGCAAAGAAAAATCAGTCTCATTACTTTATTGTCGCACCTCGTATGTAATTAATGAAAATTTGTTCAATAGTTAATGCTCAAGGATTTAAATAAGAATATCTTTTTATATATTTATTATAAAATACTGCCTAATTTACTTCCAAACTTTATTTTTATCAAATTGAAATAAAAGATATTTTATAAATTTTGTTAATGTATTATTTTAGTTAGTTAGGTCTAAATGTATTTAACACATTCACTGCAGTATGATGCATATATGTGCCATAATAGGGAGTTGCAGTGTGCTTGTCTTCGTTTGCATAATTCCAGTACAGTGCAGAATGGTAAGTCAGTTAACTTAATTTTCATGCTGTACGAGCCTCATTGTTGCCGTATTGTACATGACAACTGTGCGTTATGACATATAATGTGCCACATGTAATGAATATTTTATTTTGCTCTATAACTAAAAATATTTTTTAAAACGATTTTATCGTCTACGATATTTCTCAAAAAACATGTGAACCAACTATTGTTGAATCAGTTCTTTTATACATATTCTTATTTAGTATCTACTCATAATAAAGTCAAAAATAAATCAATTATTTAATTGGATGATGTTTACAAGCAAGCGTATAAACATTTTATGTGAAGTGATTCAGACCCAGTTATCTGGAAATAAATTTTGTTTAATATTTACAGGAATTTCAATCATGAGGGTATTTTACCTCAAAATAAATGAAAAGGCTATAGAAAAACTGTCGACCATGCATTACTCAATGAATATTCAAAATGAAAATCAAAATAAAACAAACATGTTTGTTTTATTTTGATATATAAAAATTAAGTTCTATTTACTGATAATTTTGTTAAGGTATTATATATTAGTCTGATTAGTTCCTTGCTGCAACTTATATTTGATTGTTAATTTTTTGTATCAATAGTTAAATTAAAATTTGTTCTATCATTTTATTGCTGATGTATGAAATTTAATTTCATTCTACTATTTGTTTCCAAAATACTAAAAGAAAAGCAAGAAAAATCTTACTTTTCTTACTAATAGCAACTGTACACCTATGTAAAATATGCATAAAAAGTTAAAGCATACTGTATTAATTTATAAAAAAACATTTTTATTTAAAAATATATATAATTTTTTTTTCATTGACCAGTTTGGTTGATCTTCTATCTAATGATTATTTAGTTATTAGCCACCGAGTACACCCTATTTCTGTGAGATTATTTTTTAATATAAAAAGAACTAATATAATTTCAAGAGTTAATAAAATGTTAAAAACTATTATTTGTGAAAGAGTAAATAAGATTTATATATATAAAACATATGTTAGTATGTTATAATAGTACATGTATACTTTAATACAAAATAAAATTATATTGACTGAAAGTATGTTTACAGATTGAAAAAGTAATGAGTTAATTTATTATTATATTCAGTATAAAACAAAAAAATATATTACTTATTTTAACTATATTTTTCACTACTCGCATAGCTATAATCGAATTCATTAAAGTATGCAGTTGGTCTGTATGAAAAAAAAAGTATTACAATTGCTTACACTTTATTTCATCTAGAGGATGGTGTATGTACATGACTGCATTGTTATTGTGCTATCCTTTCTGTGAAAGTCAAAGGAACGGTTTTTTTTTAATTTCTTACTTATTCTGTTTCATTGTAGTATTTATTTTTAGTTATTGTATTTATTTTAATTTTATTATTCAACTTGTGAAAAAGTAAGTTTATCATTTTCAAAAATAACATCCTGAATTAAAAAAAAACTACTTCTTAGAAAATGTTCAGTAATCAGAAGATTGTTAAAAAAAAAATTGAGCAAGGGCAAGGACAATGAAAAAATCTAATTGAATATGTTTTGTACATGTCCCTATGGGCATAATGTAGAAAAACAGGAACTTTTCTTTCGGTTTTTCCTTTCATTTTTTAAGGACAGATATTAGAAATTAAATAGATTTTTATACATTTACAGGAAAGAGTTCAGAGGGCATAATAAGAGCTCAAATTTGCGTCATTATTATTATTATGAGGCAAGTTACTTAGGTTCCGATTCTTTGGCAGAGATATAACTATACTAGTAGAGTGAGAGATTACACAATAATAATCATATACATGACCACTTTAAATATTCACAACAAATCATTCCTTGTTTATAGTACATATTAAATGAATCATGCAAGCCTTAAGATTAGTATGTATCTGTTATTTTTTTAATAAAATGATTTGTTTCAACAGTTTCATAACTTGTTTTTATAATTAAACTTAAGTCATTATCAATCATATATTCAGTTGCATTAATTTATGATCATAAGTTTGATTAATTTAGTTACTAATTAACATTTTATGTAATTTTATAACTTTTGTAACCATTTTATGTATTTTTTATTATATTATGTGATATAATTTGTTAATTTTTATGAAATTTATATGAATAAATTATTAAATTTCTGATACTTTTTATAAGTGTTATTCCTGTATTATTTCTGTATGTGATATTAATTTCTGATCTGTGCTTGTTTTTATGTTTTTCTTAAATCAGTCAATTGAGTTTGATGTTATCAATTCCTTTCTGTAGCTCATCTTATATTCTCGGTTACCTTTTACTCATTTCAGTTTTTGTAGTTTTCTAAATTTGTTATCTTATATGCATCCTTATGTTATCAAATTAATCTGGATATCATAATACATGACCCATCAGTTTAGTTCATCTCTTTACAAGAATTTGGCACAAATTTTTCTCCACTTCTGTTCTTTTTAAGACAAATTTAATTTAAGATAAATTTGTTTCAAATTTTATTAACCCATCTGATTTTAAAAATCCTTTGATCACATCTCAAAGACCTCTATTATTTTCCTTTTTATTTTTCCTATTATAGAAAGTATGCATTACATACTATTATTTTCAAACAGTTTTTTATTTAATACCACCAAATCCTTTTTTTATAAAATCTGTTCTTGCTTGTATCAATCTACTTTTTATTCTTTGTAATTTTACTACCTTAAAAACAAAATTGTGCAACTTCTGGTATATTGTGATTCATCCTTAATTTCTCATTATTCTAATTCCAGCCGAGTTTCATTATGATACTTTTAATCTTAATTAATTATTTTCAAACTGAATTTCTCTCGTAGTCTCCTCTCATAAACTTCATGACTTTCAGGATTTCTTCTAACAATTCTTGGTTTCTCCTCCCAAAAGAACAATTTCAACAAATGAATTTATTTATTTTTTAATTAATCTTAATATAAAAATCTAATCTTGTATATTTTGCAGATCAAAGTGTGAAGACATTGACTCATATTTAAAAGGTTTCTTCTTGCATGTGTAAAAAATTAGAGTAGAATAATACAGTTTCGTATAAGTTAATATAAAGTTTAAAAATATTTAGCAACGATCGCAGAACGAGTAGTTTTTTTACTTTGTAATTAATTATTTGTTGGATTTAATGATATTTTATTAAATGAGAAATTTGTATTTAAGCTTTGCGTGATGTGAATAAACTATACTGAATACTGATGAGTAATTGTTAAGAAAAGTATTCTCTTAAAAAGTTGGTGAATAAGCATTTTCTTTTTCTTATAAGTAATTACTTTCAGTCATAAGAGGTTGTGTACAGATTATTTTTAAATAAAAGTATTTCTTTCTCTTAAGAAATTGCTTATCTTTAAAAAATTATTGATGGTGCTTAGATATCAAACATAAACCTGCATGTTTATACTTGCTTATACAAAAATGAAAAGAGGCTGCTGATTCATGCCATCCATGATGATGTCATTTCCGTTAAAGATTATCATCTCAGTATATCACATATTCCTTACTAGTCAACTCTACTTTTCAACTGGATTGTTAAACATGTCAAGTGAAGAAAAAAAACAATTTTCACTGCTTTTGGATGATACAAGTAATGTGATTGGTGATAGGGAAAATTTAGTAAATGTATTAAGAAATCACAAAGTTGTTTTAAATAAGTCTTGGCATTTAAATTTATATAAGCTAAAGAAAAAGCATGGGCAAACATTTTGAAAGAATTTGAACGAAGCACAGGAAAGAAAATGTCACTGGGAAAAATAAAGAAAATGCTTAAAAATACAAAGCATGAAATTAAAAAGAAAACAGAGAACAGGCAACAACGTGATAAAATTATTAAATTAGGAGATGGATTTGTTAAGCCTCCTAGAAGAATATGAAAATCCCAATTTCAAACAAGTTCCAGGGGCAGCAAATTCTGGAGTTGAAGATGGGAAAGATAAACATACTCCAGAAGAATGTGAAACACCGGTACTTTCTGTAACTGATGTGAATAATCGTAATGCCAAGCTGATTTTGAAACAAAAAACAGGTGATACTGATGAAACAGCTCCCTGTCAAATAGCGAATTACAGAGAATTGTTTTCAGTGAATAATTACAACTCAAATGAAACCAGAAGATGTGAAAATGAAAAGAAAAGAAATAAAATTGCAGAGAAAATTACTGGAGTTCAAAAAATTGTAAAAAGAAGTGGAACATGGCAAGGAAACTGACCACTTCATTTGCATCTTCCAATGACCAATTCAACATATCTTATTTCAATTTGTGATATTTTCCAAATGTGTTTTGTAACTAAGTTTGTTTTCTTTTATCCCATCTTATTCTAATCGAAAAAAATACAAATATATTAATTATTTAATAAATAAAAATACAAACAAAAAAACCATGCACATTTAATGGTCTTCATTCATACAAGGCATATATGTACTTACATATATACCTATGAATATATAGGTGCGTATATATGTTCATATGTGTGTATATACATGTGTCTATGTACGTGTTAAAGTACTAATGTACATTTTAGCCTACATACATAGTTTCTATCAGCCTATGCATTCGTATGGGCCTATACATATGTAATAATAATTTATTTACTCTTTTTATAACCAGTAATTTTTTTAACTTTATTTACTTGCAGTTTTTTTAGACACGACTGCATTCTTACATTTTAATAATAATTATTTATTTTAATCAAATTAAACGGATAAATGTAAATACACAGGACAAAAGGAATAAAAATCGTTATTTTTAATTTTTATTAGGATTTTTATTCCAATTATTAATTAACTCCAAGTATTCCCATTATTTCAGTTCTCTTCTTTTTATCTGTCTATCTAACTCTTCCTCTATCTCATCAAGTGCAAGAATTACTTCATCTGCTATTTCTTATACATCATTCATCAGTTTTCCAAAACTGTAAAATGGTGCAAGCAAGAGAAATTTTTAGAACTTTTTCTAATTTTACTTAAACCAGGTTTTCCAACAATGGGAACTGCTGCTTCATTTGCCTGAAAACTCTCAATAATTGCTATTTTTTTACTTGTTAGGTGTTTATTGAGAGTTTTTTTGCAGTACTCAGGATTTCTAAATAGTGTAAGCAGCCATGGCACAATAGTGTAACTACTATCTCCCAAAAGACAAGTAACCCCATTTAATTTTGTCATTACCTCCAATGTTTTACTGCATCTCCAAATACGATTATGAAACATCAATACTGGTTACCTTCTCACGTGCATCACAAGTTACCTGCACATTAATACTCTCATAACCCTTACGATTGATATAACAGTTATCAAACTGCACTGGTTTTTAATTTCAATATGGGTGTAATCTATGGCACGTAGCACACATGGTATTTTAAACCTCAAATTCCATTTAAATTTGCCTTCATTAACCTCCTGTGCATTTTGCGGGAAATAAATCCAATTATTTGCTTTTAAGGTTATTTTGTTATAAGTAATTTCTTATAAGAATAAGTATTTTGTCTGTTTTATTCACACCCTTTTAAGAAATTACTTGTGTAGGATTAGTATTTGTGTGTAGTTATCAGCAATTGCTTATAAGGAAAAGAAATACTTGATAAGGTAAAAGTATACCAATTTTTGATAGTTTATTCTCATTCATAAGCAGTTTCTTAAAAAACAGTCAAGAAAATTAATTACTGATTTATCACCCTTTGTGTATATAGGTAATGATGAATTGAGTTATTTTTTTGGGGAAGAATAATTACAGCAGTATGGTATAATGTCTGTCTTTTAAACGCAAAGTGCTGGGTTTTAATTCCAGCTCTGACAGCATTTTTCTCACATTACAAAATTCATCCCTCAAATGTCTGCAATTAGAGTTAGGATACGCAGTAGCTAAAGAAAATAAAAAGTTAAAAACTATTAACATGCCTTGTTAATTTTTATATTTACTTAATTTATTCAATTCTTAATTAACTTTTTTCTTATAAATTCTAAATATCATGATAATTGATAAAATTGTGGACAAGCACCCTATTGTAATAGATATATATATAATTATATTTATAGTATGGATTTTATCCAATAACATATTTTTCAGCAGGTCTATTTGTGTTTTTTCAAGATGCGTTCCCTGTGAACAAAAAAAAAATAATTATATTAAAACAGTCCATTCTGTAAAGCAGTATATGCAATAGTAATTAATAAGAATCTACTATAGTATTAACTTATAAAATGTACTATTTGTACAGTCTAAAAGTTGTATGCAATCAATGTTCAGTTCTGAATGCATTTTTATTTATCTCAAAAACATTTAAATTAGCTGATTTCATGTTGTTTTTATGTTCAGAATTATGTCAAATTTATATACTGGTAGACCTGCATAATTATTGTGATAGGCTGTGCTTGTTAATACCATAGTTATTACAAATTAATATTGAATGAAAAAATGATTGTCTACCAACAGAATCATTTCCCAGTTTTTAGAAAATATCTTAACATGTGTAGATAAAAAAAGATTCTATTTTTTAAATTTTGTGATCTCTGTAAAGCATTCAGTTTAGTCCATATTTCTTACTGATAGAAAAACTTAGAGGCTGTTTGACAACACATGAGCTGTTTGCAGTTGAATTAAAGTCATACCTTACCGATCATAAACAGGTATTTGAAATTTCATCATTTGATAACAATATATTTGTAAAATGTAGATCCTCTCTTCAAAACGTTAAATGCAAAGAGCTACAGGGAGAGACCTTGGTCTTTCCATTTTTATTGTTTATTAAGGGTTTGCCTCAAAATCTTGAACTATTTATTGTTACAATCTTGACAGATGTGCAACTATATTTATATCCAAAGAAAAGCATTTGAAAATTTTATGTTAGCAGTTTAAAAAATTATTCACCGGAAAGACTGTAACCGTCTTAACTTAAAAATGAATGAACTGTTGCATTGTTTTTTCAGGTAGATGTAACAATTCAAGATCAAGATTGTTGCCAATTTAGATGGATGTATGTTTATGACATTGTTAATTCAATGTTGTCTAAAGGGCTTTCAAGGTGTTTATTGTATCTTTGTTTGAAGCTGCACCATGTGTCCAATTAGTGTCATGCAGTTTGAACAATTCAATGTATTTATTCCAGAATTGTTTATAGTGATTGTGTTCTGTATATAATTGCAAATGCGTCCTCAGGTGATGGATGTGTTGAGTAGTCTCTGGATCGTACTTCTACAAGAAGATAGTTAATGTGAGATTGAGGAACGAATAGTTTGTAGTGTGAATAAGAATGTCAGATATTGCATATTTTGGAAGTGTGTTTTTGTTGATTATTTTTTGTAAGATAGGAAAATTTTCTTTTTGTGTATAAAATTATAAATTTTTTGTGGTTTAACTTATTTATGTATGCTGAAAGATATTCATATTGTTGCACTAGTGCAGTAGAATTGTACCACCAATATATCTGCCAATATACTGTGAGCATGCTTGTTTAGTTTGTGTATTTATTCAATGTGCTGTAGAAAGATTTTAGTTAGGATGTTGGAAATAGGGGACCACAAGAAGGCTGTCAAGTTTTGTATAATATTTGTACATAAATGTAAAGAAATTTTATTTTGTAATGATGTTTACTATTTTTATTATTTCTGAGTTGTATTTATGTAGTAATTTGTTGTTAAAGTCTCTTTTTTTAGAATGGAAAGTGTTTCTGTTTGTGTATAGGTTTGTTTCATCAGTATTGAGTTATGGTATTCTTGATGTTTTATATTTTATAGATGAGGTTTTCTCACACACATAAGCACTAATAGAAAAAAAACAGTATAGACAAGTTAAAAAATTGAGCTGTTAACATAATGAATGTATACTAACCTCCTCTATCCACATTAATGGAAATAATAAATTTGGTAAATTTCTCATTATTTTTATTGTTGAAATGTTTTCCATTTTTATGTTTATTTGTAATCGTTCATAACCTTGCAGTGGTACCCCTGTTTTCTAAAAAAAAAAACAAAGATATCTCTTTTATTCATCTCTCTGAATTTAATTTTACAAAACTTTTCAAGAATCTTGAAAGATAACACCATAAAGTTGGCGAAGATATATATTATGAACGTATGATTTTATACAGGTTAAAGGGTTTTTTATGATCTTCACAACATATTATAGGAGCATTACTAATGCGAAAGTTTTAGTAATGTGATGAAATTACATGATAAGAATGTTAGTATATTTTTTTTTGGATAAGATTATTTAAAGTTACTTTATCCATTCATTTTACTTTTCATTCACCCAAGTAAATGTGTAGACACTTGCTGGATCCAAGAATACACTGGCTTTTTAGGTCCTGGCATCCTTATGCTGGATCAAACCTCCACAAAAAATCAATATTGGGAGAAAAAATCTATCTTAAGATTGAATAATGCTGAAGGTTTTGTCTAATTTAAATTATAATAGCCTTAAAAATTACTACTGCTTGTACAAATAGGATGTTTGGACAATTTTATTATAATATGCAATTTACTGTATATTTATAAAATCAAATCACACATATTAATCTATTACAATATATTTTGTAATGATTTAGGATCTTATTCTTTTTGCATATCGGCAGCAGAGCAAAAAAGTATTATGCTTATGGTTTTCTACTCACGAGTATATGTTTGTTGTTCCCACAAAGTTCTCAGATTCTGATAAAAAAAAAATAATAGTATCAGTATGAAGATGTACCCTATGATTAATTTTATTATGAATCTGGAATTATAAAAAAATTAAGTTTTATTAAAAAGTAGAATGAAACATACCGTTCTGGTTAAGATAGCAAACCGTATTTTCCTTTACCTGATGGATTCACAATATTTCTGGAAGTAGCATCCAGAGAATTAAAGGATGTAACAAGTGGGATTAAAAATCTTCAGTGAGAATTAAATCCAATCTTAAAACCAGTTCCCCTACATCAGCTATCTTAAACAACAGTAATTGTTACCAGTATTTATTTAAAAAATAATAAATAAAATTTATTTTATGCATTTATTAATATGGTAAAACTTTCTCTGAGCTCTTTTTTATTTTGTCACTTAGGCAACATTACTAAGACAAAAATTGAAATTTACATTTTGATGATTAAATATCACATTGAAAATTAAATAATTTTAAATTTGATAATTAAAATACATAATTTTTGGTCTCTTTCAACATTCATATTAGTGTTTTTTTTAATGAACTGTATTTTTTTTTTAGAACTGTGGGAGAATACAATCGTACATACCTTTATAAATTTATTGATATGTATATGTAAACTACAAACATATTTACAATCATTGAGTGCTAGTTAATTAAAAAGTAGCATTTGTATGTTGAATATATGATTCATTGTGCAATAAGAAAAAATACATCAAATGTACATATTGAAAAGGAAATAATTATCGGTTAATATTCTAAAGTTAAATGTTGTGGTGATCATTTTATATAGACTTCCTTGCAGCAAGCCATTCACCCAGCTGCAGATTGACAGTAGGTCTTTGCCCAGATTTTTGCTGACTACTTCTGAACAGAATATTATTAATGAATTTCAAAGGATTTGAATTGATTGCCATGATAATGAATATTCGATTTCAAGTAAGTCATTGCGTAAAATAAATAAAAATTACTTTAATTTAGACTTGAAATCAAGTCAAGTAGCATCACATAATAGTTATCAACAATAAAATCCTAGTCCAGTAATATTCTGAAGATGCTAGCGGAATATGAATCTCATTCAAAATTAAATTACTAGGCTAAAAGTCATATATGTATTACTACTCCAATGTCTATATAGATGTTGCTACAGACATTGATCACTGTGTTACACTTTAGGAATATTCTTGTCAAAGCTAAGGTTGGCCACAGATAGAATCTATTTTTAATCACAATAGCCCAAGTATGCTAGTAACCTGAAAATTCAAATCCAACTAGAAATCTGTAGATTTATATATAATAATTTACAGATTTCTAGTTGGATTTTATAATATACATAATAGTTACAACTGCTTTAAACATGTTGCTGCAGTTATGTTACAAAAAATAAACGTTTTAAAAGATAAGACTGACCTAAAAATACCCTAAAACAATTTTTTAAGCAAAAAATGAAAATCTTTTTCACTTATTAAATTTTGACAATTTGAAGTTGTCATAAAATTAAAACGAAACTGTTTACTAACTTCTTATTTGTATTGATTTCTAAGTGTCAAATTTAAAAAAGAATACTTACAGACATATTACTTTAATTTTTAGCGGGCTGTTTTTGTCAGTTTAATTATTTTTTATAAATTTATTATATTAATTTCTTTTTGTCTTACTTAAATATAGATTAATTATTAAAAAAAACCTGCATATGTATGAAAAACATTCACAAGACAAAAGGTGACTTTAACAAATAAAAAATATGGTCAAAATATCTATGTGGACCAGGTCATTTTTATTTAAAATCTTATTTGCTTAGTTAGTACTAATATAGTTTACTGAAATTGGTTATGTGTTTACTTAAATTATCTAAAAGAAAGTTGCTATGAGAATACCAAAGGAACTTCTTTTTTCAAATAAAAGAAAAAAATTTTAAACTTGAGAATATGGTACAAAATTAATAAGTAATAAAAGAAAGTAAAAAAAAAGGTCAAAGACCTTTTTTTATGTCCTTAGTTAACCCTAGTGTACTAACTGAATTAATGCATACCTAATTACTAACTACACGTAAAACTTCCATACATGCTAAAGAAGTGGGTTTCTCATAAAAATAACTTTTTAATGTTACTGTAATTTATATTATTTATTAATTAATAATATTAATTCAGAACCACATTTTACACAAAACATTTTTTTGTTAAACATTACACAACTTGTTAAACATTCTTAAACGTTGTTAATTTTATAAAAATTTTACACTATATTAAATAAATGAGTAAACATTTGATATTATTTACAGAAAGTTTATGCATGACTCTTTTGGTGTTTCCCACATATAAGTTTTTTACATAATACAGAATATGTCTGCATCATTCTTTTCTTTACATGAGAGCAAATTGAGCAATAGGTTGGTTATTTTCCCGTTTTGTTTAACACTCATCAATTCTGTGATGTTTTCATGGCAGAATTTATTTATTGACATTTTTAATTCTCTAGAGAGACTTGGACAAGTAAGCCATGTTTCTGCTATGGAGTAGTTAGTTATTCATACAATTCCAGCATAAATTTTTATCTGTTAAGTGGTTAGCTTTGGTTCTTGTACTGGTTACAACAAAGGAGTTGATATACACCACAATCAACATATTATAAAAAACACAGAAATCCTTCTCAGAAATTATAAGAAACACAGAAATATTCTTCTTGTTTTTCTATTGCAATACATGTTCTGGTACATCTGTTCTAACGAGTGGACACCTCCTTTAGTATTATTGTAACTGAGTATTATGTCTGGTTTTTTTGAGGTGCTGTCAATGATTCCTTCGTCATGAGCCATTGAAATACATGTTACGAGCTTTCCCTCTTTTAGTTTATAAGAGAGCACTGTGAGGTTTTTGTCAAAAAGAAACATTGTACTTCCGACTTTTTTATGACTTTTATATGTTGGATTGATATGTTTGTTGGGCAGCTCCCTTTTGTTCTCTTTTATGGTGCACATTATTGTGAGTTGATGTTCCTACAATTGTTTGTGGGCAAGCGGCATGCTTGTGAACCAATTGTCAAGAGTTTTATGTTACGATGACTCCCCTTTACAGATTCTGCCAACTTTTTGACACTGGAATTCCAGAAGGGCCTTTGCCGAAATATGATATTGCATCAGTGACATACTTCGTTGAATTGTCGCACACAATAATGAGTTTAATGCCATATTTGTTCGGTTTTGACTGGATATACATTTGAAAGAGACAACACCCTAGGAATCCCACCAACTATTTATCTGTAGTTAGGTATGGCCCTGTTGAGTATGACTTGCAACAATTAATTGTAAAGATATTCCATATATGTGAAATAGGCGCAAGTTTTGTGTTTTTTTCTCTCTGGCCTCGATCTATTGTCATCGAGTCAAACACAGTTTATCAAAACGTTGAACCTCATTTTGAACATTGTTGACTTATAGCTTTCTGAACCATAAGAATCATGAAACAATATATCTGTTATCAGGTGGTTGTCTTTCAAAGCCAGAGATAAAATGAGGAGTCCGATTAGTGCATGGATTTCTTCCAGGTTCGTGTTCAAAGTGGAATTATTTTGGTTGGTATAGTTATTTCTTTCTTTGTAAACTAATTTCTTCGTTCGTATGGAGAACAACTGTATCCATTATTTTATGGTCTAAAAAAAGCTTGAAGTACTCTTTTGGCTCCACAGCATTTTTAGCTAGACAGGTTGGTCCTGGTCATCTATAAATAATATTTTGTTTCTTGGTTTTGCCTCTCCAAGGGGACCTGGTTGTCTTCCATTCCCGTTAAAGCCCATCACAAGGCAGGTCTCCTACGTGGTTGGGATGGTTGCCTTCCATAAATAGCCATTTTTTCCAATAAGTTCATCATTGTTCGGAGTCACCAATAAATCATTTGAAACATTCTATAATTCTGCTTCACTTTTGGATTTTTTCTTTTTTGGACAGGCCCATATTCAGTGTTTTTAATTTCCATCTCAACTTGATCTAATTTCTCCTCTTTTGGTAAGTAGTCAGGATCCTTGTCCATGTCATCAACAGGCTCCAATTCTACTTCCATGCATTCAAGGATGTCTTCCACACCTTCCTCCTCCTTATCAGATAGTGCTTTTAATAACTGAAGAACTTCTAATGGCTCATAATAAGTTTTCTCCATTCTGACTGGAATAAAACCAGAAAAATGTTTTTAAAAAATTATACTTAATACTAAAAACTATACTTAATACAAATACTACAAACTATACTTATAACTCTACGTAAAATTTACGTAGACCTGTGCAGCACTTATTGCTAACTCTATGTAAATAATACATAAACTAAAACACCTTAATTACTAACTACACATAATTTTTACGTACTTCTTTCAGGACAAAGTGATGAAAAAATACAAATAGCAGCATCAGGCACTTGAAACATGGAAACACATCTGCCAAATCATAGCTGGGAGGTTGGGGAGATCTGTGAATCACAGTACTTCCCACCTTCCCAATCATTGCCTATACACATCAATTTTACGTACATTAGTGGTCTAGGGTTAAGTAAAACTAAAACTAACATTTTTAGTAAATTAAGGTAATTAAAAATCTTATACTTTATTTTTGATTAGACAATTAAAATATACTTCTTTTTTACCAAATTTAAAAAAATAATCTCCAGTAAAGGTCATAGAAAATTATTTTTATTATTAAACAGTAAGTAGAATATTGTAATGTCTGATAGTTAGAGACTGGACTATACACATTTGCATATTAAGCCCATTCTCACCTGTTGCATATTTTTCTTAAAATCTAGTGATGAAGAATATTTTCACTATATTTACAAAAGTTTTCGATAGGGAACCTTGTTAATAAATGAAATCTTACATTGTAGTCGGCCAAACCTATTTGAGGCATGGCTCTTAGAGTGCACTTAGCAGCCGCAGAACAGTACCTCTAACTGTTTGTGTTTACAAAAGCAGCAAAATGTTAAATAATTGTTAATTATTGAATTTATCGATATGTTATTCAACTACTTATGCTGATTTTGAAATAAAAAAAACTAAATTACTATTTTTTTCATTTAAAGTTGCATATTTTAAGCATTTTTCATGAATATTTGCAAGCATATTTCAAGCTTTTTATGTTGCAAATAATCCGGTCCCTACTGATAGCAATGTTGTTAAAGGTACCGGCTTAAAAAGATTAAAAAACCCTTTATGTAATTATATATTTGATCTATATTGTACTTTTACTTTTCTATCTAGTGCTGCAGTGGTAGAAGGAAAAGTATTGGAATTGGTCGAATTTGGGCATATGCGGTTGTCAATGAATCTTGATGTTTTGACACCTAAGGAACCCAAAAAACAGGATGGAAATTTTCCAGATGTTCATATGTACATGTGTGTGTTAGTTGTCACACTCTAAATCACATTATATCTCCAGAACTACTGGAACCGATTCTGACCAAACTTGGTCAAATTGCTTCTATATATGGAATATTAATGCCATTAAATTTTCAACTTAAAAGGTCAAAGAGGTGAGGCTGTAGAGCAAGGTCATCCCAGTATCTCAAGATTTCATCTAATTAAGGTTTTATTTTTCTTAGGTACATTTATTAACAATTAAAAAATAATATTTGCAAAATTGCACCCCAAAAAATGCTCTAAACTAGTGGCTAAGTGGGTATACTGCATCAACAATACCCCCTGTCACCAAAAGGAGTGGTAGAGTAACACTGACATAATAAATTAACTTGTGTGTGTAAGCTGTGTGATAGGAAAGTCCTACAACTGTGTTGTCAGCTTTTTTTTACTTAATGTATTCTTTTTATCTAATTTAATATTTTTTTAATAATTTAAAATTTCATACTGATATGTTTTGAAATCTTTGTTTCTGAATGCTATATGTAACATTTGCACATTGTGTAATTACATTCTTTATGTGTAATAACATTCTTAGTTTCTCTATGTATATCATGTTTATATGGGATGATTTTGAAAATATGATAATTTTATTGGGCATAATACCTGTGTAATGTATTCCTTGAAATGACATTCAGGTAAAAAGAGCATCACATATAATAATAGATTCTAATTTTGTAAATAATGTAAGTGTGTTATATTACACGTAGTTTTACAGTTTTATATGGCAGAATAACTTTAAAATCAGCAGAATGTTGTTTATTGATTGTAAAAGGTTTAATTGGATTTTTCAGTTTGCAAAGATCCACAGAAAATATGTTAATTATTTTCAATGAAACAAGACATAATTTAATATTAAAATCACATAAAAATCATGAGATAAGTAAAAAAAATAATAATATGAAATTTATGAACATGATAAATTAAAAATTCCAACATTTATAAACAAGTAGTGAACTTGTAACATAACATAAATTGGAATATGTTATTGGTTTCAAAGGATTTCCTAACCTCTTAATAAGAGTGACATTAACAACAATGCTACTGAATACTTCTCTTAAGAAGAAGCATATTATTTAGGTGCAAAAGATTTTGGAAGAAAACATTTCACCGACTTAAAAATAAGCTGTTGAATATTTTATGAATACATAATTTCTACTTAATGTATTATAATGCTTTCCTTACTGGTTCAATATCAATAAAAGTTGAATGCTTTTCTTCATCGGGTTCTAAACCATCAACTTTGTCTGAAAATAATGAACTGGAATCCAAAAAGTGTGGCTTGGTCACAATTACTGGAACATCTGTCGTAGAAAAACAGAAGATTTATTTTAAAAAAATATACAATTAATATTTTGTGCAACCATTTCACCAACCTCAGTTGTCATCTGTCTGTCCTGTATATCAATGGAAATAATTAATCTATTTATTTTTGTCATTTTTTGGACTGTACTTTTGTTCTAAAAGGCATGTCTTTCAGAATCAAAGTCACATTCTAGAAAATGACATGGAATTTTATCATCCATTTATTCTAGTTGGCTGGTTATAGAATATAACTGCCCTGTATTTTAGTAAACATGTTAAAGATTAAAAAAATTGATTATTTTTTAACTGATATCCTAATATAGTAAAAAAATTTATCTTCATCATAAAAATTTTGAAATGCACTGTCATTGCATTTTGAAATGCAATGTAACATAATTTATGGAATGAATATTGCAGCTCTTTTTCAGTGACAAGTGGCTGTATTAGATTGTATTATTCTTCTACAAAAGAAATACATAACGTCCATCTTGTAAACACACTTCTGCATAATCTAAAAATGATCTTTCTTATTCTAAAAATAGAATTGTAAATCAGAGAGCAGTGGCAAAGGTAACGTTGAGAGAAAGTGTTTTTGGATTATCTTTCCTAATACTAAAAGTTTTCTGTTGTCATACCTTGGGTGATAGAAAATGCTGTGCATAAAAGGAGCCTGTTAAACAGACTGCAGTTGCCATCTGTAAAAAGCATCCATAAAATATGCCTTAAAAATATGACTACTGGCTATTCAATCTAGTCATCTGAAGATTACTTAGGATAACATTATTGATCATTTCTATACAAAATATAAACAGCTAAAAATAAAATTCATCACACTAACATACATAAAAACTCAGGGAAAATTGTTCACAAGTTTAAAAAAGCTTAGTAAGTTTGTAATCAGTCAACAAGGCTAGGTACAACCTAGTCTTTGAATAAAAAGGAAATAGAACAAACATTACAAATAAAATTCAATCACCAAACAAAGTATTCCCAATACAGGAAATGAATTGTTACACTAAAATTAATACTTAAAATGAATTGTTCTCACTACATTGACTAAAATTGGATGCAGCTTCAAAGATACAATATATTTAAAAGCAACATTTGTAACCACTTCATTTAAACAAATCAAAGATGCACCGACATTAACAGCGTTTAAATATTTTACACTTATAAAAAAGGATCATATTTTAATAGACTTAAACAAAATCACACACAAAAACTGAGTATTTAATGAACAAACACAACACAAATTTAATGGACTTCTAACTCATATCTTAAAGTATATCACATCCTAAATATAAATGGCAAGTAAGTCAGTTCCTATAGACACAGATTTAAATTCTCTAATATCTGTAGCAGATGAGAAATCTTTATTTTGCAATGGGTAGTAATTAGCTGGCGTAATTACTATTTATTTAGTCGTCCAGTTCTTTTTTGTATCTGTTGAGAATAATGCATTCTAGTATACAAAACAAGAACAATTTTCAGACGTTAGAGTTAGTTGAAAAATAATCAAGCTGCCATTCATACAGAATTTCTTAATTGCCTACTAATAATGTTTAAATGAAATAAAAATAAAATTTGAAAATTCTGGAGATACTTCAATAATAAGGAAAGTGTAGGACTACATGCACCTTAGAAAACAACTTGTTCAAATATATTAGTAAAGGTCAACCAGAAAGACTGGAAATACCCAGAACAAATTTATGAAATATTCTAAAGGAATAAAAATTGTAATTGATCAAGATTATTTTGACGTGAAGATGATTTTGACAGTAGAGAGGAATTTATTATTGTGCATTGTGAAGCATATCCTTATATTCTATTTTTCAGTGATATGATCTGACAAAGCATGATTCAAATAGAAGACACTAATAAAGTTTCATAATTATGGTTGCTGGCCCATGAAAATCCTCCTCTAATTAAGGAGAAGGAATATATCTGATGTTCATTTTTGATATGGGATCAAAAAAGGAGTACTAGGATCTTATCTCTTTCTAACAGATAATTGATATCTTGAGATGTTATTAATCCTCAACTGTTAAAAAACTCTAGTTTGACACTGGCGCCCCCATGCATAGCAGCAAGATAGCACCCTCTTCAAATTAAAAGACTACCTTAGTCAAACTTTTCCTGAATGAATAGGATGGCAAGGAACAATTGAATGATCACTTTTTTCATGTGATTTGATTTCTTGCAATTTTTTATTCTGGGAAAACTCAGTTGATATTATAAGTCAAGAAAAAATTTTACTGGAAAAATCTGTAATTCAGTGGTTGCATAAGGACAGAAAAAAAAATTGAAATTTGTTCTGATATATGTGTTATAGGGAAATTGAAAAATCAGGTTTATTGCAATGCAATAAAAAGTTATTTGCCTGGCTAATTGGAAAATGAAAATTAAATGCTGCATTATTGCTTATAATTATAAGTATAAATTATATTTTTATTATTTTATATTTATTATAATCTAACAAAACTTCACCTATGCTCACTAACCTAACTAGAGAGTGAAGATTAGCAAGTGTAGATTAAGTTTGGTTAGCCCACCGGGTTGGTCTAGTGGTTAACGTGTCTTCCCAAATCAGCTGATTTGGAAGTCGAGAGTTACAGCGTTCAAGTCCTAGTAAAGCCAGATATTTTTACATGGATTTGAATACTAGATCGTGGATACCGGTGTTCTTTGGTGGTTGGGTTTCAATTAACCACACATCTCAGGTACGGTCGAACTGAGAATGTACAAGACTACACTTCATTTACACTCATACATATCATCCTCATTCATCCTCCGAAGAATTATCTAAACGGTAGTTACCGGAGGCTAAACAGGAAAAAGAAAGATTAAGTTTGGTTAGCCACCGGGTTGCTCTAGTGGTTAACGCGTCTTCCCAAATCAGCTGATTTGAAAGTCGAGAGTTACAGCGTTCAAGTCCTAGTAAAGCCAGTTATTTTTACATGGATTTGAATACTAGATCGAGGATACCAGTGTTCTTTGGTGGTTGAGTTTCAATTAACCACACATCTCAGGAATGGTCGAACTGAGAATGTACAAGACTACACTTCTTTTACACTCATACATATCATCCTCTGAAGAATTATCTAAATGGTAGTTACTGGAGGCTAAACAGGAAAAAGAAAAGATTAAGTTTGGTTAGATTATATTTATAATTTCCAGTTAGCCAGGCACATTGCAATAAGCCTGATTTTTCAATTCGCCTATGACATATATCAGACTTGTAATAATAAAAACCTTTTTACAGTATATATATATATATACTGTAATCATTGTATATTATACTGTAATCTTAACCATTATGCAAGTCCACAAAATTTATCAATTTATTATTGATCTTCAAGGCTATAAGTAATTAATTTCATATCCTCTACAATTGAAAGCTACAGAAAATTTCAGATCAACATTTGAACCATTAAAAGTTATTCTTTTTATTTAAATTTACTTTTAAAGTGTTTTTACTAGGTACCCAGCCACATGAAAACAGTTCTAATGTTGTTTTATTTCAGTTAAATTAGTTAATTAATAGAGTTTTCATTGGATTTTTAAATTTAGTTCAAATCCTTTTATTTTAGAGATGCACTGTGATACTACAGGTACAGAGCTCTCTGCCCAATGGACCTCGCTGTGTTCATTAAACTCATGCTTGAGAGAATATTAATGGTGAATAAAAATTAAAGCCTGTTCAATTTATAAAAAATATCAATGTATTGTAATTTCTACAGAACAACAGTTTGGTCAGTACAGAGTGAAACTTTGAGTGATCTGAAAATTTGGGTTTCAAAACAGTTGGCCTCCAACTTAAATATATTAGTTATAAGTAGTTAACCTGCACTTCATACGGGAAAAAATGTATTTTGTCCGGTTCTTACTGTTACCCTACAAACACCACTAGGAGGTGACCATACTTCATGTCGCTTTTCTTTTTTTTAAATACTTTTATTTTATATATTTAGTAAAGTAACTGGAGGCACATGCAGTCAGTCACATTGCACTCCTTAAAAAATCAAAATTAAAAAATCCAAAAATGATTTTTATATATTTATCTGAAGACTATTTGCAAGCCCCAATCTAGTGAATATCTCGTTTAGTATAGCCAGGATTGGGAAAATACGCAACCATTGTTCAAAATTTTTTTACCTTTCTTCACTCCCTTTCAAGATAGAATTTCAAAAATCTAGAAATTGATTTATACACATGAACATTACGCTCACCAAAAATCAGGTTGATATCTTCATTTGCTTCTGAGAAATTAAAAAAATAGTACATTTCATTGTTACCCCATTTCAATTCTTTAAACCCAAAATTTCAAAAAATCTTTTTGTTAATATGCACTTATACTGTAAGAAGAATATGTATACAAATTTTCATCAATTTACCTACAATATTTTTTGCTGGATGTTGGTTATCGGATAGTCAGGACATGTTGTTCTATATATATATATATATATATATATATATATATATATATATATATATATGTATAAGTTATATATGTAATATGTTATGTCACAGTAAAATCCTGATGCATTGCATTCCATTGGCCACGTGTGCCTTACATCATTTAATACTAAGAAATCTACTGAGTGATGGAATGCAATACAACTACATCCTGTTTGCATCTTGTACCAAGTGTACAGAATAAGTAGTTAGATCCAACCAGACTGTCACAGGGTAAAGATGTCTTAAGCTAGGAACTCGTTCAATACTATATCGTCCTATTATGTAATGTTAGCATGTACACATAATTTACATTTTTGTTGTATAATTAGTATTTGTTTGTATATCAAAGAAGATTGTATGACACATTGTGTTTCAACATAACTTGTATGTAATATGTACTAGATTAGTACAAAAATAATAATAAAATATCTAACATAAATTTAAATGTTTATTGATATTTTACCATAACTTTAATTTTAATTTTTTATTAGTTTTAGTCTGATTATGTGCATTTTGTTTAAGCATTCAAACAAATTTCATTTACCAGGTTCCACAGATTTGAATTTTCTAACTGTATTATTCTAAACAGACAATTATGATACAGCTTTTCACAATGATATAAAGTAAAAAAAAAAAAAAAAAACACCTCATTATCACCATTGAATCCAGTTTTGTAAAACACCTCATCTCATTCAAACAAGTCACCCAAGCATAGTTATCAACACCAAATGAAAATCGTACATAGATGCTAAAAGATCAAAACTAGATCTGAACAATGTAAACTGCAACATGGCAAATGAACAATGCAAGGCATTTGAACAATGTAAATTATACAAATGCACAAAAACAGTATCCTAAATGAACAATTACAATTTAAATCACACACTTTTTCTGAACACATCATAAACAACAAAGATCCATTTAAAACCAAATTGAGACACCAATTTAACACCTCATAATAGCACTGTGATGCTAGTGATAGCCTGAAGAATTGAACTAAAGTTAGTGCAGAATCAGGTAATTTTTTTTATAACTTTCATCTTAAATTTAAATGCACAATAGCTGATTTTTTTTAAACTGTTGAATAATTAAAAATATTTCCTCATAAATTTTTGTTTTTAATCGGAATTGACATTAAAAAATGGTACTACTGCTTGGAAAAGATGGATTAATACACCAGTGCCTATATATCTTAAGGTTTATATTTTTATGGTCATAAATCCTGAACAAAACAGTAGAGGTGGAAAGCCAAAGTTGAAAAAAGGGGAACAGTACGTGTATAGATAATTTGTTGTGAATAAAGTAAGAATTATGAATGAATTTTAATATTCTGATCCTTTACAGAAAACATTTTTCAGGTAAAATTTAAGCCCATTAGTTATAGTCTGAGTTATTAATTCATGTATACAAATTTTCATCAATTTATCTTCAGTAGTTTTTGCTGGGTGTTGATGAATCAGTCAATCAGAACAAGTCGATTTATAGGTGGTACATATTTGCTTTTTTTTCAGATAGTATCACAAAGTTCTCCTGGGACTCTCATAATCTTTTGTACTAGTGAAATTTTTTTAATTTCTTGGTAACAAATGAAGATATCAACCAGTTTTGCTGAATTTAATCTTCATGTGAATAAACCAATTTCTAGATTTTTTAAATTCACCAGCGTCCATGGCGCGAGTGGTAGCGTCTTGGCCTTTCATCCAGAGGTCCTGGGTTCGAATCCCAATCAGGCATGGCATTTTCACATGCTACTTGTCATTCATCTCTGAAGCAATACCTAACAGTGGTTTAAGAGGTTAAAAAAAAAAGAAATGATTTTTGAAATTTGATCTTGAAAGGAGGTGAAGAGAGGTAAAAAAATTTTGAACAATGGTTGCAAATTTTCCCAATCCCAACTATATTAAGCAAGATATTCAGCAGATTTGGGTTTGAAAATACTCTTCAGATAAATATCACAAAACCATTTTCAGGTTTTCTGAATTTCAATTTTTTTAAGTTTTGGCAGCGCAGCGGCTAACCAATGCAACAGAGCAACTGAAGCAAGCCTTGACTGGCTAAACATCCCTGATCGAGACGGAAAATGCAAGTAACCATATAGCGTGGGTGAAGCTGCGATGGGTCTGCTAGTGTGTATATACTATACTATATATATATATATATATATATATATATATAGTATATATACTATTATATATATATAATTTATAATTATATATATATAATTATATATATAATAGTATATATATATACTATTTAAACTAAGTATAAAAATACATATATACATATATATTTTAAGTACTGTTTATATAAATTATTTTATTTTATATATTAATATTCTAAATGCCGGCCTCTGTGGTGTGAGTATTAGTGTCTCGGTCTTTCATCCGGAGGTCCCGGCTTCGAAGCTCAGTCGGGCATGGCATTTTTCATATGCAACAAAATGTTTCATATCCCACGCACAAGTTTCAAGCTTATGTGGCGATATCATCAAGCA
This sequence comes from Lycorma delicatula, assembly GCF_047948215.1. NCBI lineage: Eukaryota > Metazoa > Arthropoda > Insecta > Hemiptera > Fulgoridae > Lycorma > Lycorma delicatula. Next base: position 57,651,609 of record NC_134462.1, read on the forward strand.
AAAAAACAATATTTTATAATAATTTCATATTGTGTAATTGTAAAAAGTAAAAGGTCTGTTGATGATGGAGTTGTAAGCTCTAAAGTGCTACAGACAAATAGGTAAATGTTCTTACTTTTTATGAACTGTATCTGGTGGTATAATTTTTTGTTATAATTTTATTATTAATAATAGTTATTTACTTACATACATTGAAGAGTTATACTTATAATAGTAATTATAATATTGCTAACAGTAATGTGGATTTACCCAGGCAGCTAGAAATATCTATTGCACCATCAGGTAGACATTCAGATGGTGTTGTTAGACCTTTAACTGTTCCATTACAATAACATGAATTCTCTGGATACTTATTTGCATCAGCTAAAAATGATGATGAAGGAATAAATTGCAGTCCAGGAATATCTTTATAATTAACATCTTTTTTGTAGTTTAATAAAACTGATCTGAAAACACAGTAAATGAGATGACTTTAAAACAATCATATTTTACATTACCTAAAATCTGTTTGAAAAGAACTGGCTGGTGAAAACATACACACTTCTACTCCTTCTGTAGCAATCTTCATTTCAACCACTTTTAATATCATGAATTGCAATTTGCATTTTTCATTAAGATAATGAAAAGTGTTTTTTTCTGTTATATGTATAAAGCGTATAAATTATGTAAGAAATCTATCACACTTTAATTTCCAATTAGTAAGGTTTTAAATTTCTTATTCTAAAATTACAAACCTGTGACCATGTATAAATTTTACTTTAAAGTACATTCTCAATTAAAAAAAAACTTTTTTCTCATTATATTAAGGTTTTATGTAACAATAATTGTTACAATTGTTATCCTTGTGAAATAGAAGAAGCAAATCAAATAAATATATATTTTTTAATTGCAGAAATGTAAAATTTAATAAACTGGAGTAATAAAAGTTATAGAATACAAGTTGATAAGTTTAGAATTTAATTTTTTTATAACTGGACATAAAAGAAAGTTAAATTTCATCATATGTAAAAGATATATGTCTGTTTTAAATCAGTGATTTGACACACCAGTTTAAGTAAAATATTTTATTGATGTATTTATTAAAAACTTATTGTAAAATCTATAAAAGACAAATTAGACTAACAATATGATAAGTTAGTGATGATGCTACAGAATTATATTTGCATTTAGCTTTTTTTTATATAAAAATATGTCCTTTAACCTTATTTAAATTTCTTTACTATTTTGAAGTACCCCATCTAGGGAGGATAAAACCTTGATAATCCTTTACCATCGTCAAATATCTGAAAATTATATTTTATATATTACTATATTTGGTATTAAAAGTGTCTTGGATATCAAATGGAATAATCTGAAATAAAGAGCATTATACATTATCTGATTTTGTCTTTCTGTTTATAATAAAGTAATCAATTTAACTTGTGATATTTATTATGCTAAAAAAAATAAAAACCTCTTATTACACAAAAGCCTAAATCCTCTTAAATACATGACTTCTATGAAACTAAGGGATTTGAATTAATCTATTGAAATTATTTGAAATGATTGAAATTAAAGATCATTTGTTTATTTATATAGAACAGCTAAATTTTTGGAGGACTAACAATCAATCAAAATACATAAATCATAATGCAGGTTGTTCATAATTAGCTGTAAACAGTTGGCGAGGTGAGATAGGGGCATGTGTCCTTCAACTGCCAACCGATTTCTTTAGCTAAGTACTATAACTGAAGTACTATAGATAGGCATATACAATCTACTTATACTGAAGTGTAAGTGAATATTACGTTTTTTCGGATTACAATGATATAGTCAATAAAACAGTTAACTGATATACTGAAAAGGAGGTCCGTTTCAAAGTTAAACTTGGTATATTTTCATTACTCTTAATTTTCATTTTATTATTTTCTTAGTACTTGGAAAATGTATATATTATATAAATTAAACACAAAAAAAATATTTTTCATTTTAAACATTATAAAACAAAATTCTTAAAAATGTACAAATTTATTAAGTACTCACTTTCTAATTTATAAATATCTTTTACAAAGATTGATCTTATGTTTCCAGATAATTTTTTTATATTCATTGTAACTGTAGTTGTATTTTACTCTGATCTATCAATCAATGTAATGGGGAGTGGTGATTTCAATGTTAACTTTCTAGACAATTCTAGTCTTGCAACAAATGAACTATTAACTCAGTTTGAGACAGCAGGAATAAATACTTCTACCTCCAGCAAACTAGAATTAAAAGTACCTCAACTACCTGAATTAACAATATTTTTACAAACTCCTAAATAAAACTTTTGAATCTTTTGTGTATAATACGATAATCCACATCATAACTGAGGAGCTTCTGAGCAAAAAAAAAATATATCTATCAAATAATATTTTTCAGGAGACCAGAAAAACTGAATTATCACTAAACTGTGATAGAATTTACTCATTATACAACCTTCCTGGCTTATAAATAAAATAATAACTTATCTCAAACATACGATTTAAATCATAACACATTTTTGAATTAAATGTAGTCCTACATGATACAGGCATGTTTGGTTTTGCTTGGGTTGTTATTGGGACTTGTTTGTCTTTGTCTGAACTTCTAAAACTGGTTACAGTGAATCAATATTATTATTTACTTTATTTTTTATAAATCAACTTCTTAAAAATAAAATAAATTTATTTTAAATAAGAAATGTATACAGAACAGTTTTGAAATGTACAGAGATTATTAAGTGAAAATTGTAAGTTCGTATTCATACTGTCCAGCAAAAAATTTAATAAAATAATAATAAAAAACATGAATATGAAAATAGAAATAAAGAACTAGAATAAAAATTTGATTCTAATGAAAAGTGAAAATCAAGATAACAGACTTAACATCTAATGATTTCTTTTTTAAAATATGTATTGCTACATCATTCTTACCTTACACAGTTTCCATCCTCTGCGATGACTTCCAGTAATTGAATTGTAGGTCCATCAAGGAAAAATGGATTAGAACTTGAAGGAGAAGAATAATTTTTTTTGCAATTATTCTAGGAAAAAATTTATTTGCAAACCTTTTATGAATTCCTTGAGAAGCCTTTTCACAAGAACACCTTCACTGTTATCTTCAATTTTTCATAAAATAACTTATTATTTGGTAAACGCTAAGGTTAGCCTTGCAAACAGTCAACAATTATAACAGCACACAGGAACAGCTGACTAAGTTTTACTACACAATTTACATTGGACACGTTTGGTTAAAATGAAAGATATAATTACAAATTATACCTCTAAAAGATTCCACTTAACAAAAGAAAGATTATGATTATAAGTAGACATGTTTGTGTTTGCTTGAATGCTCCTCAAATGTCAAGTCAAATTCCCATAGTATCATTTATGAAAACATGTAATGAGACGACTATTTTTATTTTTTTTAAAAGTGGTAGATTAGAAAAACTTGACCTAAATTGGGTTAAGACCTGACTATGATGGGAAACAAATTTGTGGATCCTACGAGATGCTAATAGAAAAAACTGCAACAAAAAAGACCCACTGTACTGCCTTCTATGATGTTTCAAAACTATTACCATTTTTTGGAGTAGGGGTGCAATATAACAAACTGATTTTTACACAAAACATGTGTTTTTTATAATTATTCTCAAAAATATTTTTAAAAAATCACCCCTCGTACTGTAACTTCAAAATTCAAAACATTTTTAGGGGTGTGGGTGAAATTTAGCAAAACGTTTTATTTACAAAAGTTCTTTATTAATATTCATAAAATTATCAAAAAATATATAATTTTTTTGATAATAGGTTTTGCATAACCTTAACTATGCAAAATCTGGAGATGATTTCATTTTCCTCCTGTATCCTCCCATCCTCTGATATTTTGAATTGAAAATTTAATAACATCAATGCCCGTACTATATAAATATTATAGCCATTATTATTATGATTATAATATTATATTATTATGCCACAATATTATTATTATTATTTTGGTGAAAATCGATCAAGTAGTTCTGGAGACATCAGGCGATTTACACACCAACAAACATACATACGTATGCACATTTTGTTGTGGAAAGTTTTATGCTATTTTTCAGTTTTCTAGGGTCGTTAGGGGTCAATTCCCCAAAATTCGGTGAAAACCAGATGTGCCCAATGTTGCCCGATCACCATACTTTCCCTTTTACATAGCAGCTATATTGAAGCTATAGCAATGTAGAAGGGAAAGTAATAACAATATCCACCTCTATCGAACCAAACAACAAAACTGTTTTTGTGTAAGAACTCAGTACTTTGGCTTATAAGAAACAGGCTTGTTATGCTTCCATTACAGTTTTAATAAATTACCAAACAATTTAAAAAATCTTTCCATCAATCTATTTTAAATATATTTAAAAGATTTTCTTTTACAGAAACAATATTTACTCTGTTGACTTTTTAAATAATATTAATTATAAAATTAAAACAAAAAAGAACCTGAATTTTCTACATGCCATTCAATGTGTACTTAATAAAATATGCTCAGATAATTTTCATTAACCTTCTGAATTGCGAATTATTTTTATTTAGTGTTTTAATGTATCTTAACATTCATATGTAGTATTTTAAATAATATGGAGATTAATCATCTAATTTTTTTAATAACTAATTGTGTATTTTGTGATGCTACTCTGAGCAAAATTTTATTGCAGTTATCCTCGTTCCATGTAGGCAGATGCTGGGCAGTTCCTCTTTTATCTGTGTAGGGGTATCTTCTCCTTACTGATCTGATCTATATAGTGTATTATTTACCAATCAGAACAAAAGGTTTATATATTTAGTATCTAGTGTAAAATTTAGTTTAATTTAATTTGTATACTCAGGGTTGTGTTAATCAGCACATGTTTATCAGTATGTTAAATGACTATGTGTTTCTGATCATAATTTTCACAGCAACATTACTTTTTGAATATGTTTACAACATTGAATAAATCTAAATTAACATGTTTTAAGAAATTTTCTTTGTGAACATGTTAACAGATTGATGACTGTGGTACTAATCAGTCCCAGTAGTAGTATGTGCAATACTGTATTTAAAACTCATATCTGACAGATCAGTATCACTCATTCATTTGAATAAGTAAGATATCGATAGAGGAGAGTTAGAAGAACATTTCTATATATTTGGGCATTACTTTGAGATTGGTCAATCTTTTCAACATGTTGTAAAAGAACATTACATCTTTCAAGCAGATCATGAAAGATCCTTATCTCAAGGAGCTGTTATCTAACCATTTTCAGTTTACCTGTTAGGTTATAGTGCTGTTTAATTTGTGATCTGTATCATTTTACTATTATTAAAATGAATAAATTTGGTGATGAATCAATTATTCAGTTTTTAAATGAATTATTTGATGGTCATGAGAGTAATTCATCAAAAAACTTGAAGTATGATGTAGAATTTATTTGCGATTCTGACAAAGACCCAAAGTTTTATCCTGAGGAATTGAGTGATAGTGATGAATCAGAAAGTGGTTCGCTTATATCAAGTAATGATTGTAGTAATATAAAAAATATAAAACAAGTATTTCAAAACAGTATTAATGCAAATGCTGATAATTCAAATGTAAATTATAATGTAGTATATGGTGTAATGTAAATATTAATGAAATGAAAAATATTAATTATAATCCTGACAATGAAATAGTGGAAGTTAACTTGTTTGACTGTTTAAAAGATGGCAATCCATATCATTTTTACAGTTTATTTGCTGTTGATAATGTATGATTGTTTTTGGAATGAGAATATTTCTTGGAGTAATTATTTACATGAGAATTGTTCAAATCCATTGATTAGATGTTACTGGAGGAAAGATGACTGAGTATTTAAGGAGAAAAATTACATCAATGACCTTAGACCTTTGAAAAATTGTTATGTACGAGGTCTACTATAAAGTAATGAGACTAGTTTTTTTTGGCGGCCAAAGTGGCAACACTGTAAAGTTACTAGTAAACATATGGTTATATGAACAGCTGACATAGTAGATATTAATAATTTTAGTCTACTGTTGTCATGTGAGATGTAAACAAACCTTTTGTGAAACAAGTTTTTGTTGTGCATTACAAAAATGAGTGATACTAATTATGAGCAATGTTGTGCAATCAAGTTTTATGTTAAACTCTGTGAGAATGCTACTGAGACTTTTTCAAAATTGAAAAGGGTGTATGGAGAAGACGCTCTGTCACGAGCCCAAATTTTAGGTGGTTTAAAGCATTTTCAGATGGCCAGGAATTAGTTGCGGACAATCCATGCTCTGGAAGATCGTTAATGTCAAAAAGTGACAAAAATATTGAGCCAATCAGAGACTTGATATGGTACAACCAGTAATTAACTGTCAGAATGATTGTAGAACAATTGAATTTACACCATATCACAGTCCATCAAATTTTGACAAACAAATTAAACATGAAAAAAGTTTGTCTAAAATTGGTCCCAAAAAACCTCACTGTTGAACAGAAATACAATAGGTGGTAGTGTGTCGCAATATTTTAGGGCGAATTGAAACTGATCCTGATTTTCTAAAAAATGTTATTACTGGTGAATCTTGGATATTTGAGTATAACCCAGAAACAAAATGCCAGAGCAAGGAGTGGGGCACACTTCAAACACATGTCCCAAAAAAGCAAAAATGAGCAAATCAAAACCATGCTAATTTGTTTCTTTGATAGTAATGGCACTGTCCATAAGAGATTTTGTCTACAGGACAGACTGTAAATCAATATTTTTACTGGGAAATTCTCAAAAGACTGCGGAAAAAAGTTGCTTGCGTGAGACCAGCCATCAAAGACAACTGTATGCTGCATTATGACATACCTTGTCATACTGCACTCTCAATTAATAAGCTTTTGGCAAAGAAAAAAATTCCTGTAGTTCCTCAACCACCTTAGTGTGTGTTTAAGGTAATGGTGTATAAACCATTATTCAACCACACTACCTGTGAACATTGAACATGTACTTACTCAAGCAAAAAGAGGCACATGTTTTATGTAACATAAAATGTTAACAAATACTGTTGGACGCAAAGTTACATTTATTAACTCTAAACCCGAAACCAGCACTAAAATGTATTTATTTGAATTTTGTTTTTTTTATATTTTATTAAGTTTTTAAAATATTGCATGCATGTTTTGTTTTGAATAAAGAAAATGCATTAGTGCAGTAATTTCTTATGCAAATTTTAGCCTAACCTGATTCTATTCTTTTTCTGTTGTAATGCTTTATCATTTTAATTCATTAATATTTTAGTTTTATTCCATTCTTTGTATTCAAAAAAATTAAACTGAATTTTAAAAATAATAATTATTATCTTTTAAAATTTAACAGCGTAGAAAAAAGATACACCTTGTGCTGTATCAGTCTCACCAGAGTGCGTAGAACCAATTAAGTGTATGATTTTAATATTTGAACTCTACTGGGACTGATCAGTCTCATGCGTTAGAAAAAAAAAATCAGATGGATGGTTACTTCAGCTAACCACACATCTCAGGAATGTTCAATCTGAGACTATAAAACCACTTCATTTACATTCATACATATCATCCTCTGACCACATTAAACTGAATAGCATGTATGACAATGCCACCTGCATTACCTTTGATACAGAACCTACATAGTAGCCCTATAAACATGTTCTAAATGCATTTAGAAGGTTAATCATTATAAGTTAAAATGTATTTTATCTGGTGAACAATGAAGAAATAAGACTTACAATAATGTATTTCTGAACTAAAAAGATACAGAAGCCTTGTAAATAGTGTTTAACAAAACAAAAAACCAAATAAGTTGGAAGTAAGTGATCAATGACATTTAAAAGTCGGGCTAAAACTGTAACAATAAATCATAAAACTTACCCACATATATCAGTGGAGAACAACTTTAATTGTGAATTTGAATTTAGATATGGTGTTATCAGTGTCATATCATTACCGGTTACATCATTACATGGATTTCCAGACCATATTGATAGTTTACTAAGTTTATTCCAACTTATAATTCGACCCAGTAAATCTGGTTCTTTTATACCATCATTGATTTCTAAATTACCCAACCTACTTCCATTTTTCTGTAAAAAATAATGCACATATTTTATCTTAATTAATTAATCTTTTAATTGATGTGACTTGTTTTTAGCTTTATTAATAATTTAAAAAGTAGTATCTGCAGTATACCAATCATCACTTTTAATGTATTAAACAAGACAAAAGTAGCTGGAGTTATTAAGAAAAAGCAATAACAGTGAGAATAACAACCATTGTGAATTAACTAATACACTAGTATGATTAGGTTTGTTTTCTTTCAAATAATAGAAAAAAATTGAAAGAGAAAGACATAATTTTTATAGTTCACAGAAAATTATTGTCTCAAAATTCATGCAATATTAGAATGGATTTTCAGTGTTGAAAATGTTTAATGTCTGTAGCAGCTACAAAAAAGCTATTCTACTTAGACGGGTTTCTTTAACACCTCACAATGAATGCTAACAACGTCAATAACATAAAAGCTGAAGTAAAGATTAGAGCAGATGTTCGGGGAAACACATTCCTCGTATAAGAATATCATAAGTCAGTCGTTTATTTGTTTTTAACAATATATACCACTGTTTTGTGAGTCACTGATCAGTAGGTACAAACAATAAATTATTGTTAGCTAAATTATGTAATATTAGCAAGTTACTTTCTCCTAAATATTCCTGATATTATTAATGGGATAGTTTTTAGACTCTCATTCACAATGAATATTTTTTCATCTTATGAGAATAATAAATTCAGTGTAAAACACTGCCATGGTAGCGTTGAAGGGTAGTAGCGATTGCTTTTTTTATTACATATAGATGTGATTTATAAAATTTTGTATATTTATTTAGAGTTAAGTATAATAAAAAAAATTTGATCTGATGTCAAATTTTAATATCAGCACTATAATATGCTTTAGATGTTTTTAGTTTAAAATACACCTAAATGAAACTCTTGTTTCTGTAATCTTTATTTATTGAATTATTAATACTAATTACATAATAATGAATTATTACTAATACAAGAGGTTATCTCTAAAGTAAAGACCGTTTCATTGTAAAAAAATTTATTCTGAAAACTTTATAAATATTTTTTATTTCTCTTAAACTACAACACATCTTATACTACTCTATATAATCGCCACATAAATTAAGATATTTATCGTAGCGATACACCAGCTTCAATATACTCTGGTCGTATTCATCTGCCGCCAGTCCATTTAGCCACTGATTAACAGAATATTTAAATTCATCGTCACCCGCGAATTGCTTACCCCTCAAAAATTCTTTAAATTTTCAAAACAAATGGCAATCAGAAGGAGCTAAATCCGGCTAAATTTCCCATCCAAATGTTCTCAGTAAATCACGTGTCAGACCCGCAACATGTGGACGTGCATTATAGTGCAGTAGGACGACGCAGTCAGTCGGCCGCCCACGTCACCGATTTTGAACGGCGCGCCGTAACTTTCGTAGAGTTTTGCAGTACCCTTCTGCATTTATAATAATAGTTCCACGTGGCATGAAATCAATCAGCAGTAAACTGATCCCAAAAGACTGTGGCCATCAGTATGCGTTCAAATGGCTGTGGCTTGACCTTTGTTGGTCTGGTTGGTGACTGGGGATGACTCCATTTACTTGACTGCCGTTTTCTCTCTGGCGTGTAGTAAAATCCATGTTTCATCGCCGGTAACAATCGAATTAAGGAACTCATCGCGTTTTTCTGTGTAATGCATCAAAAATTCCAAAGCAGATCCCTTCGGATTTTTTTGTGACGTTACGTTAAGACGTGCAGCACCCAATGTACACAAACCTTTCTGAAACCTAAATTGTCATGAACAATGCGACCAATAACAGCTTTTGAAACATCAAGAAAAAGAAGAGCCAAGTTGGAAACCGTTGAGCGATGATCTTTTCTGATTTCATCATTGACGCGTTTCATCCTCGGTGATTATCAAGGGCCACCCCGATCTTTCTTCATCATGCACGTTAATTTTGTTTTTTTGTTATTTCTAAACCTCTCACACCACCCACCGGGTTGGTCTAGTGGTGAACGCGTCTTCCCAAATCAGCTGATTTGGAAGTCGAGCGTTCCAGCTTTCAAGTCCTAGTAAAGCCAGTTATTTTCACATGGACTTGAATACTAGATTGTGGATACCGGTGTTATTTGGTGGTTGGGTTTCAATTAACCACACATCTCAGAAATGGTCGAACTGAGAATGTACAAGACTACACTCATACACATATCATCCTCTGAAGTATTATCTGAAGGTAGTTACCGGAGGCTAAACAGGATAAGAAAGTAAAAAAAAACCGTTCACACCATTTTCAGAAGTTTCTTTCATTCATTACATTACCAGCGTACACAGCAACCAACTACCTATGAATTTTAGGCGGCTTAACGTTTTGATGGTTTAAAAAATGTTTGACTCCACATATTTCACAGTCGGCGTCAACATCAATTTTCCTATTCATTTTATAACGTAATAACTCACATGTAATCAAAGATACAATGCGAAAACTTACAGACAGCAATGCAGTGTGTACATTACTATCGTGGCCATGAACTACACAGGTTCGCCAACTTTAAGGAGAGAATTTTCTTTACTTTACAGATATCCCTCGTACATTTTTAAAAGTTGATTTTATTATTATTTTTTTTAATTTACTTAGACTAAGGCCACTAGTATGTCTAAACCCAGCTTGTTTAACAGCCGATTTTCATAGTCAAAGGTTCTGAGGTTCAAATCCTGCAAAAGGTTAAGTTTGTATGGATTTGAATACTAGATAGTGGATACCGGTTTTTTGGTTGTGGTTCAATTAACCACAAATCTCAGAAATGTTTGGCCTGACTCTGTATTAGACTACTCCTCAGTTACATGTTGTACATATCTTCATCTCAGTGGGCCATGTGAGGGGTTAACTTAAAAGGGGGTAAACTTACTCAAAAGTTTTTAATTTTATTCTTATTTCTCTATAAAAAATGTGTAGCTCTAGAACAAATGTTATCCAAATATGGAAAGCTGCTTCTTCAAACATTATAATCAAAGGAATGGGAGAAATAATATAAAAAGTATCAACAAAAAAGAAAAAGTTCTTTAAATTTGTTCTTTATGAAAATAAAATAATTTTATTTCAGTAATAATTTAAAATATTATACTTACATGTCTCAATAAAGCGAACGATAAATCTCCGTTATCAGTCATCTTCATGACTTTTATGGGTAATATATTTTGTAAAGCAGAACAAACTAGAAGTGTTTCCAGATTTGGTGTTTCTTGGCTACATTTAATTATTTCACCATTAAATAGTATTTTTCTTATTGTTGTCTTTAAGAAAACTGATTTGACTGACTCAAACATTGTTGGAATTGCAAAATCAAGTAATTTTACAATTAGTTGAAACGGTTTTATATTATTCAATGTATTAACTATTGTCTGAAATAAAAAGGAATTTCATGAATGAAACTGATCTAATATTTATCATGAATATAATATTTTTTTATCAGTATTAGAAAAGAAATATCAGATATTCAATAATTTTATTGTCAGTGACAATAATAGTGAAGAATATATCAAATTGTAATTTTTATGACAAACCATCCATAACACTGTGGACAAAAAAAAAAATTTTTATCTCAGGAAGAAAAATATGTGATTCTGATAGTATTTTTTCTCCTAAATTCAAACATGGTATCGGTTTTCCCCGTCACGCAAGGTTTCTGAGAATCAGACATTTATAACTTCAAACATTTTAATAATTTCTGCATTTTTAACTACACAATATTCAAACATTTGACTCACCAAGAAAGTAAGAAATTATGATTTTCTGCTGTATTTCACCAATTTAGCATCCCTCTTGATAGTCCAACAGCAATTGGCCAGCACATTAGGATTTCATTTGCCTTGATACCTCTTTTCCATAGCCGAAATCGCTTGATGAAAATGTTCCCTGTGCTCATCGCATACCGTGTCAAGATTTTCCAGGGAGAAATCTAGGTGCGAGTGCAGGAAGTGTACTTTTAAGGACATACAACCAAATTTTTATAAGATGTTATAAGATCGTTGACAATATCACAATAATTTTCCACCTTTCAGTTTCCCCAAAAAACTCTGAGTAACATTTTTGAATGCTTGCCAAGCTGCTATCTCCAGTGGATTCAATAGTTCCTCAAACTTTTCATTGTGCAATAGTATTGTGTTTGTGGACCAACAAATATTCCTTCTTTAATTTTTGCATCACCAATTTTAGGAAACTTCTGTTTTAAGTACATGAAACCAGGTGTAGTGCTGATGGCCTTGAGAAAATTCTTCATTAATCCTAGATTGATATGTAACGGAGGTAGATACACATTTTTATGATTACACAATGGGTCACGTTTCACATTTTTCTGTTCAGGAATGAGTGATTTGCATTTAAGCTTTTTTTTTTGTAATGAAATGGTTTTTTCTGTCTCTACTATCCCATTCACACAAAAAACCGCAGTACTTAGTGTAATCAAGCTGCAGACCAAGAATAAGTGCTATTACCTTTAAATCACCACAAATATTCCATTCATAGACTGCAAATTGAAACTTTTCCAATATAAGTTTAAAGTTTTCATACGAGTATGTTGCTTTCATACTAGCAGAGTGAGCCACAGGTACTGATGGGAATTTATTGCCATTATGCAGAAGCGTAACCTTGATTACAAATGATTACAACAAGTACACATATATTTGTATTCTTTTGAAGAAGATTTCATCCTTTTAGCCGGGAAGCAAACATTTCAGACTGTTTTTTGGATAACTTTAAATCTTGTATGACATTGTTAAGATTTTCTTGAGTCAGTAAATGAGGCTCAGATGAACTGCTTTGTTTAAAAGTTGTATCAGAAGAATAAGTTTCTTTTTCTTCCTTACTTCCATCTAATGTTACATGGTCTGGAGGCTTTGGCATGGGTAATTCTTTGCAGTGTGGAACTGATCTCATTGCAGATTGCAAGTTAGGATACACCACTGCATGTTTTTATTTTGATGTAATCCCTTTACAGTCAGAAGAGTGATCTTTGGGTTCCCTCCAAATCATAGAGATAGCAAATGGCGTGTGCCATTTTTCCATGCAGTGAGAAGCCTAGAACATGATAAATAACAGGTATGTGGGGCCCAGGCCCTTGCTGACCCAAAATAAAGTTTATAACACTTTTTTACTAATGGAGTAGGTTCACTTTGGGACTGGAACATCACTTCACCACAGATACAAGAAAGATTGTTAGGATGATTTAAACAAACTCTAGGGATTTTGTAACTAACGACTAATTAAAAGAAATAGTTGTAAATATGTAATACAGAATAATTCAGACACACAAAGCACTTACAATGACGTATTTACTGGTTCACTACTATATCACAACTGGCATCATTCTGATGAATTTGTGCTACACTAGATCACATTTGCACATGGTACAAATGAGAACCTGTGATCACAGGTTCAGATGTGTATAGACACATCTGAACCTGCACAACAGTAGCAATGAAATCCTTTGAGTTAGCTCATTTGGTTCCATCATATTTATAATGCTCTTGGAGCTTTTACTTGATAATGGACAAATGAATGAAAAATGTTTTAAAATATTTAAAAAGATTAAAATAACAAAACAACTGTGAATGATGGAGAAATTCCGAATACATATTTAACAACAGGTTAAAAAACTTCATTAAGTACTTCTATTGGTACTCATAAGACAAAAATAATGTTGGCCAGTGATAATTGGAAAAAAAAGTCTAAAAAATACTTCGAGTCAAATTTGTTTCAGTTATTTTCAGTGACAGTTCTGCTGTCATTATTCCTCTGGGTTCCAGCTGAATCTGTTAAAGATTTTAACAGAAACCTGTTAAAAAAAATCATTATCATGTCTAGCATGTAATTTTACTTAAACATATGCATATCAGTGGAGTGAGCATAAATTAATTATATAAGATTAAAGTAGGGTGATAGACTCTTTCAGTGAAAGAATCTTGTTTCGTAATATATATATATATATATATATATATATATATATAAATATTACAAACATTTTTGTTGATAATCCAGCATTAATGAGAATCCATATGCTAATATGTTAATAGTTTATAGACTATTGTAAAGTTAATAAGAAATATTTTGTGCAAATCTATTTGTGTAAGCTATTTGAAATATCTATCCTGGATATGTCACTTTCAAAACTGATTAAATTGCAAAACAAATGTTATGTTTATTATATAATTATAACTACACCAAACTTAGGGAATATATTGAAGCTGACCAATATAGCAGGATTAACTACTACTACTTCGTCCTCTTCAGTACAATTTCCTGACATTTCTTGATCAAAAAAATGTAGTACTTCTTGTTCATAAGAAATTGAATTCTTAGCTTCATAAATGTTCACATTTTTCTTCTTACGCACCTCCCTAAAAACGTAAAACAAATAATACTTGGTAAAGAGTTGAAACAATACTTTTAAACATTTTAGAGTTACCTAAAAAATAAACATAGAACTGTTATAAAAATACTAGTACTCAACTGAAAGGTACCAAAAGCTAATTATAATCAGCGATTCATTGTTTATGGTTAGAAATAAACAAACATTTCCAAAATAATGGATATTCCAATTAACAAAAATAATATTATCACAGCATTTTTTATTACATTTTAACTCTTAATTACTTTCTTTTTCCTTTTGAAAAAACAATAACATAAGTTCTAAAACAAATAAAAACCATTTTAATATAACAGGGCTAGATTTAAGGATAAGGATGCAGTGAAAGCATATGAGGTCAGTAAATAAAGTAATGAGACTGGTTCAGAAAAACTTTTTATTTACAATCCAATTATAGATGGACTCTATCACCTTCGAAATAGTTCCCTTGGGAAGCCATGCAATGTTTCAAACGATTTTCCCACCCTTCATAGCATTGTTGGAACTCAGAAACTGGAAAATCCTTCAGATGGTCAGCTGCATTTTTTAAAATGTTTTCTACTGTTCAAAAATAGTGTCCTTTGAGGTGTTTTTTTTAAAGTCGGGAGCAGGAAAAAGTCGCAGGGACTTGTCAGGTGAATAAGGTGATTAAGGAACTACAGGAATGTTTTTCTTTGCCAAAAACTTATTAATTGAGTGCCTCTGAGCAGAAAATATGATTCTAATCCAATATTCAGATAATACTATTCAGCAAAAAAGATTAGATATTTGTTTGCTTTAAAAGCTAAAATAAACTGAAACACATCAGACAGCAATGATTGTCTCATGAGTTATATAATAGTACGTGGAACTGAATGTACAAAATTTATAGGAACAGAACTGATGATACATTTTTCTTCTATCCTGGATATTAAAGTGCCTGGACTGTACTCTTTGATTACATGAATTAATAACTCAAATATAACTAATGTACCTAAATTTTACATGAAAAATATTTTCTCTAAAGGATAAGAATATTTAAATTCATTCATAACTAATTCTTAGACTTTATTCACAACAATTACCTATACACATATGGTCCCACTTCTTTCAACTTTGGCTTTCCACCTTTACTGATTTCTTCAGGATTTATGACTGTAAACATATAGACCTTAAGATATATAGGCACTGGTGTATTAATCCATCTTTCCCATGCAGTAGTACCATTTTTTAATGCCAATTCCTATCAAAAACCAAAATTTATGAGGACATATTTTAAATTATTGAACAGTTTAAAAAAATCAGCTATTGCACACTTTAATTTAAGAGAAAGTTATAAAAAAATTACCTGACTGCACTAACTTTAGTTCCAAATCAATTTTCTTCCAGGCTTTCACTAGCATCACAGTGCTATTTTGAGGTGTTAAATTGGCATCTCAATTTGGTTTTAAATAGATCTTTGTTGTTTATGATGTGTTCAGAAAAGGTGAGTGATTTAAATTGTAATTGTTCATCTAGGATACTGTTTTTGTGCATTTGTATAATTTATGTTGTTCAAGTATATCTAGGTTTGATCTTTTACCTTTATGTGTATGATTTTCATTTAGTGTTGATAACTATGCTTGGGTGACTTGTTTGAATGAGATGAGGTGTTTTACAAAACTGGATTCAATGGTGATGAGGTGTTTTTTTTTTTTTTTTACTTTATATCATTCTAAAAAGCTGTACTCTAACTATCTGTTTAGAATAATATGATTAGAGCATTCAAATCTGTAGAACCAGATAAATGAAATTTATCAAAATCAAACAAAATGCATATAATCACAGTAAAACTAATAAAAAATTAAAATTAAAAGTTCTGGTAAAATGACAACAAACATTTAAATTTATGTTAGATATTTTATTTAGCATTTTTGTATTAATCTATATATAACAAATGTCCTGACTGTCTACATACTGTTTGTATACATGTTACGGTGTAAGTGCACTAAAAAGAGATTTTTTTGAAATTCAAAATTTAAAGGGTTAAAATGGAGTAACAATTATATTTTCTATTTTTTTAATTTCTCTGTAACAAATGAAGATATCAACCTGATTTTTGATATGTGTAAATGTCATGTGAATATCTAAAAACCAATTTCTAGATTTTTTCAAAATTCTAATTGTAAAGGAGTGAAAAAAGTCTTCATCCCTCAATCACTGTTTAATCTTGAACAATGATTGCAAATTTTCCCTATTTCTGACTATACTAAATGAGATATTCATTCAATATGTGCTTGAAAATATTCTTCAGATAACATCTAAAAACCATTTTTGGATTTTTTATATTTTAAGAGTTAAAAAACATAAATTATTTTTTACATTTTTGCCATGTCATGTTACTGCTATTAAATAAATTTTTTGGTAACATTGTGATAATTCATGTTTGTAATTCAGATTACACATTTCACAAGCAAAGGCAAGACAAGAAATTTAAAATCAATTAGTGGGTCTTGTACTGACCAAACTGTTGCTTTGAAGAAATTACAATACACTGATAATTTTTATAAAGTGAACAGGTTTTAATTTTGATTTATCATTCTCACAAGCTTGAGTTTAGTGATCACAGGGGATCCAGGGAGCAGAGCCCATGGCTGGATGAGATGAGTGAGTGAAGCAGACTCTCACCAGCTAAACATCCCCGGACCATCAAGGGAAATTCAAGTAACCATCACGTAGCAGTAAACAATCATGTAGCAAGGGCAAAGCCCTTGCTACATGATTGCAAGGGTGATGCTAGCTCATAATCCTTTTATGTTGTTATTTGACCTTTATAAACTTATGAAATAATTATGTTTTGTTTTTTTTATATTTTGCTTTACATGAATTACACTGATAAACATAATTTTTGTTTCCTAACAGGTGATACATGATTTTAATCTGTTTTTTAATGGTGAAAATGAGTATGAACTCAGTCTTTCTATCACCCACCATTTTTGAAAAATTTTTTAATTTTAATTACAGGATTTTTTCATTTTTCAACTTGCAGTTAGCATTTTAAGTTCCTATATTATATTTTGTTAGCTCATTTTTTATTGTTTAACTTTGTTAACATAAATTGTAAGCTATAAATAAACAATATAAGACAAAGAATTAAATCATATCATAGTCACATATTATGACATCATATCTAATACTGAAGAGTGAGCCTTCATGGACATGATTAATCATGTCTGTGCAGGTCAACACATGTAGCTGAAAACACAGCTGTGTTTTGCCATTTGGTGTACCTATGGTTTGGCGTGAACCAAAGAATCATATAACCGATTGTTACTTTTACTTTTATTTAACAAGTGTGTCTGGAATTTCTAAAAAATCTAAACATACTGTAAAATATCCTTCATTGCAAATTGCAACCAGGCCTGCACCTCACAGTGAAATTATTCCAATTCCTGAATTACCTGTGAATGTATGTTTCAAAAGCAGCGAAGAAGAATCAGGCAATGCTGAAGAAGATAACAATGATTTTGATTTTGAATTATCTTCCAATAAGCCACATCTTATATCACAAGATGAATTGAATGACTCAGTTAGAGATTTAAATTTATCAAAAATTCAAGCTGAACTGTTAGGATCAAGACTGCAAGGTTGGAATTTATTTTAAAAAATACAAAAATTTCAGGCTTTTGATGCTGACAAAAAGAACTTTATCAGTACTTTATTGATGAAAATAATTTAGTTTATTGCACAAATATTGATGAGCTTATGTGCACAGGACAAGTTCATTAATCTGACGACTGGCAACTTTTCATAGATTCGTTCAAGTATGGTTTAAAAGTGGTTCTACTACACATTGGTAATAAATATCCTTCGATATCAATCATTTATGGTATTAATTTGAAAGAGACATACGATGTGATGAAAGATGTTCTTGAAAAAATAAATTATAAAAACATAGCTGAAACATATGTGGTGATTTGAAAAGTATAGCTATTTTGTTAGGCATGCAATTAGGCTATACTAAGTACATATGTTTTCTTTGCGAATGGGACAGCCAAGCTAGAGATAAACATTATGTTACCAAAGATTGGAAGTGAATGTAAGTGAAGGAAAAATTAAAGAAGGAATATTTGTGTGGGTTCTCAAATAAGAGAGTTGGTCAAAGATGATGTATTTAACTCAGTGTTAAATACTGTAGAAAGTGCAGCTTGGGCTTCATTTAAAGATGTTGCAAAAATCTGACAATTACCACAATATTGTTAATTAACTTCTTACTTCATACAGAGCTATGGAATGTAATATGTCTTAGAAAATAGATTTCCTTCACTCGCATCTGGATTTTTCCCAGACAATCTCAGAGATGTAAGTGATGAACACAGTAAACTTTTCACCACGACATTTCGGTGATGGAAAGCCAGTATAAAGGGAAATGGAATACTAAAATACTAATTCGGGATGTGCCTGAGGCTATTTATAAAAGAAAATCATCAGAAAAATCATTCTAACACATGTATGACCATGCAAAATTATAAATTTTACTGATTTAACTATATTTTCCCTTATTTTTTTTTTGAAGTGTAATTTATTTAAAACTAAGGGTGATAGAAAAATTGTATTTACAGATTTGTAATGTACACAAAAAAGCAATTCAAGAAATGGTATACACTTAGAGAAACATTACAAATTTTTTTTTTTATCCGTGTATTAGGAGTAAACCTGTAAAAATGACTAATTATTTTTGATATTTAGATGATAATTATCCGTTTGGGTTTAAATTTTCCATTTCTGTATACTGTTGAAACACTAAATACTGATTATGAAAAATATAGATCTACATTTTATTAGTCATACAGAAAAAAATTTTTAGAAGATTTTAATTTCAGAAGGAATTCAAAATCTGCAGGATCAAATTTAGTTTGTAGAAATAGAATCTAATCAGTTTAAAATTATGAGTATCTTGTGTAATTTCATTTTGAGCTAATTATTTTAAGCTAATTTTGCATAGTTTAGCTTTAATAAAATATTAATTAGTACATACAGATTTTATTACATTTCTTTATTTACCTGTCCTATTGAATAATTAATAACATCATCTAGAAATACACATTTAAATACAACAGTTGCTCCTGTTATCATTAGACTACAAGCAAAAATAATAATCCATACATGCCGAGATTCCATGACATCATTATAATCACCGTTTTATTTATCACAAAAATCAAAAGAATTTATTATGCTGCGATTGAGATACACTGTATTAGACAAAATATATCTTATCAGTAAATTAAAGGTATGGATATTACACTTCAGGTTACATGTTATGGGTGGCAAAGCTACTTTATTTTCTGATAAGATATGATTAATTTATTTGTCATTATCAACTACTCTAATTTTTTTCATTTAAACTCAGGCACTTTAATTCAATAACTATGTTCTGGTAAACATAATTTTATTTAAAACTACCAACTTATTAATGCAATGTTTGACAATATATCAACAATGCTGTTTACTGATTTGATTTTATTATTATTATTGTTTTTTTTATTAATTCCACCACATACGCTTGAAGCTTGTGATTGGATATGGAGTAGAAATTATGTAGTGTATGAAAAATGCCTGAATGAGATTTGCACCCAGGACATTTCAATAAAAGGCTAAGATACTACCATTCTACCATGGAAGTCACATGTTCTGAATATGCTACTGCAAGTGAAATAATAGTGTTTATAAACTTTTTCTGTTCACTGCCATTGTTGTTCATGACAACCATCTTTGTTTCATGAAACACTCCGGTAGTATGTAATTTAAAAATGTATGTTTAGGACATTGATGATTAAATATATTTTTTTGTCTACTTTAAAATGTTATAAATTTCAATTGCTGTGCAATCTGTTAAGATCTTGGTTTTTATTTGCTATGAGATCATTTGCAATGGCAGACAGTATGCATCTCTGACACTGAAAACACAACAAAAACAATTTTTCAAACATAATGAATTAAAAATTGTCAATAAGGCATACTACATAAAAAAAAACTCAAAATGAATTAAAGAAGAATAATAAAGATGGAATTAAAATCCAAATCTATCCACCCCAACATTTCAAAAATAAAACTGTTATAAAAAAACACAAAATCACTAATTGCAAAAGCTATTAACAAAACACACAGACAGATATAGTGACTCAGTAGTGTAAAAAATAAAACTAATGATTGCACCAAATACTAAATCAAACAGGCTAGATATACATTTAACTACAAATATAAAGAACACAGAACATAAACATTACACTACATACAAGAATATAAACATTTGCTAATCACCTTAAAGAAGCAGGATGTACATACAAAAGATATTAACTATGACTTAAAAATTTTACAGTAACGCCTTCCTCGTTATATTTTACTATGAGTAACTGAACACTAGAAAATTTAGCACCATCTGTTATATTTTTTGTTTCAATACCTCCTCATACATCTTCTGCTGACAATGTCAGCTGACGTCTTTTTAAACTCCCCAGTTTGTTGGTTTTTCAAGTGGACGAACAACCACCAAAACATTATTGTTTGGGACTTCCATATAGTTCCCACAAGTGCATAAACACATAAAACTATCTCGGGGTGAACTTTACCAATGCAGATGTCCCTCGGGGCATCTGCATCTGTGGCATCTCTATGGGGCCTGAACTGAAAGCTGTGGTGCGCAATCAGTTTGAGGGCGAGAAGATGTCCTCCGTTAAAGCCACTACTGGCTAGGAACGGAGGGGGTGGTGTAGCGACTGGACACGCTAAGAGGTGGGATCTTCTCCACTCGAGGGGGGGAGGAATTGAGTTCCCACAAGTACCAGCAACTGAACAGACCAATCCAGCAGAGCGAATGCCTATTGGAGATAGAGCTGAATACAAATGGGGGTACTTACGTATTAACGCCACCACAGCTACAGCTTTATTTAAAAACAAAGAAGTCAATCGAATTTCGGTGGAAAATGGGCCGATATAGAGTTTAACATAGATTCAAAACAGTCTCTTTATTAATTTTAATAAACAGTCCTGTTATTTATATTTATAAATAAATATAAATAACAGGACTGTTTTGATTATTTAAATAATAAATAATTGCAATAATTACTGAATTTATTAAATAAATATTCAAAAAATTACGGTGTTAATTAGTCAAGGTTAGCGAGCGAAGCGAGCGTAGGTTAAGTTTGGTTAAATTATAATTTATAAAATAAATAAATACAAATAACCATTTATTAAAATTAATAAAGAGACTGTTCATTTTCCACCAAAATCCGATGATTGACTACTTTGTTTTTAAATAAAGCTGTAGCTGCGGTGGCGTTAATATGTAAGTACCCAACTGGGTTTGCCAAGTGCCAGGTGCTCACAGGACATCTTTCAAGGCTCACTACGTAGAGCTATTCCTCCATCGGCACGAATGTTTCCACCTTGGGTTACAGTTGCATTTCATAAGGTAATGCAAACTACTGAGTGTTAATGTAAGAAGAAATTGTGAAGAATGTTGTGTAAAGAAAAGTATATGTTGTAATTTTTGTGGTGTTCTTGGTGTAGAGTATGTGTATAGTGTAAAGTCTTCTGCAGCTCAGTGTATAGTCGAAAGAAAATCTGCAAAGGCTAGGGCTCTGGAGATGCCAATCCCCAAACTCTTAAAGAATAAAACTCCCCTTCAGGGTCATAATGTAGAGTTAACAGTGGAAAACCTGATGCAAATTAAACTACCCTGATTGCCTATTAGCTCAGTTATATTTGACCTCAACAGATACTTTAAAGAGTGAAATGTTACAATGATCGATTAAAATAATATTACTTATATAAATAGAATTACATGTCAATAATAATATAAATAGAATTACTTATATATAATCTTAGGATAACATCTCTTTGAGCAATTATGGTAAGTAATGCTTTTATGTTACAATAGTGATATGTAGGCTACTATACTTCACAACTCGGTATACCATATTGTCTTTTTACATTATATTCTTAACTATCCTCCTCCCAAGCTTCACATCTTATCACATCTTACCCATTTCCTATTCATATGCAAGGAACAAATTGACACTAATAGTAATGGATTTGGTAGTTAAGTATATCATTTTCTTCCAAATCCAATGTTCTTGCATCAAGGTTTTCACATTACGCCAAATTAACTGAGGATATAACCTTTATTAGTCTGTTTTAACTAGTCTTATGGAATTTTGTCTATCTGTGTAATTGTGACATGGTTATGACCAAACTCACTTAAAACTTTTTAGTTAATTTTCAAAGCAGATATCATATGTATAACTACTTTTCTTAAATTTTGTTTCAAAATGGTGGCCACTGTTTTTCTTCAGTGGGAAGAAGAAGAATGCAGTTGAAAAAAATTCTCCATCCCCAAATCAATAGCATCAGACTTTTCTTCAATCCTGATAAAACCTATTCTACATCACATCCATCATTTTCAGTTTGTCTCTTACCAGGTGTGCATTAAGAATTATTAAACTTCATTGTTTATGCTTTACTCCATCTTTAACTCTGATGTTAGTCTCTAAGATCATTCACTCGTTTTCAGTAAAGCTATTATTTATACTTAATTTATATATTAATTTGAAAAACTTCAAATAAAAAGACCTATGCATAAATGGGAATATAGTGAACATTTCCTTAGCTTTATTTTAATTTTAAATTCAGTTTAAAATGATAGAGGTCTATTGTACACAGAATTACAGTGATAGTAAATATCAGATAATGATAGTAAAATGTTCATAACTGGGTATAACAGATTAGAGATATTGGTTAGAATTAATTTATTAGGTACCTCTACAACTTAGTTTCTTCACTATTTATAATGTTAAAAAGGAATGATAAAAAGGAAATTCTTAAATCAGCAGAAGCAAACTTAGGCGGAATAAAGAGAACTAGTAGAAAACCTTGGGTTTCAGACGATATATTGCAGCTGATGGATGAACGTAGAAAATATAAGAATGCTAGTGATGAAGAAAGTAAAAGGAACTATCGGCAATTAAGAAATGCTATAAACAGGAAGTGCAAACTGGCGAAAGAAGAGTGGATTAAAGAAAAGTGTTCAGAAGTGGAAAGAGAAATGAACATTGGTAAAATAGACGGAGCATACAGGAAAGTTAAGGAATTTTGGTGTACATAAATTAAAATCTAATAATGTGTTAAACAAAGATGGTACACCAATATATAATACGAAAGGTAAAGTCAATAGATGGGTGGAATATATTGAAAAGTTATAAGAAGGAAATGAATTAGAAAATGGTGTTATAGAGGAAGAAGAGGAAGTTGAGGAGGATGAAATGGGAGAAACAATACTGAGATCTGAATTTAAGAGAGCATTAAAAGATTTAAATGGCAGAAAGGCTCCTGGAATAGACAGAATACCTGTAAAAATACTGTGCAGTGCAGGTGAGGAAGCGATTGATAGATTATACAAACTGGTATGTAATATTTATGAAAAAGGGGAATTTCCATCAGACTTCAAAAAAAGTGTTATAGTCATGATACCAAAGAAAGCAGGGGCAGATAAATGTGAAGAATACAGAACAATTAGTTTAACTAGTCATGCATCAAAAATCTCAACTAGAATTCTATACAGAAGAATTGAGAGGGGAGTGGAAGAAGTGTTAGAAGACCAATTTGGTTTCAGGAAAAGTATAGGGACAAGGGAAGCAATTTTAGGCCTTAGATTAATAGTAGAAGGAAGATTAAAGAAAAACAAACCAACATACTTGGCGTTTATAGACCTAGAAAAGGCATTCGATAACGTAGACTGGAATAAAATGTTCAGCATTTTAAAAAAGTTAGGGTTCAAATACAGAGATAGAAGAACAATTGCTAACATGTACAGGAACCAAACAGCAACAGTAATAATTGAAGAACATAAGAAAGAAGCCGTAATAAGAAAGGGAGTCCGACAAGGATGTTCCCTATCTCCGTTACTTTTTAATCTTTACATGGATCTAGCAGTTAATGATGTTAAAGAACAATTTAGATTCGGAGTAACAGTACAAGGTGAAAAGATAAAGATGCTACGATTTGCTTATGATATAGTAATTCTAGCCGAGAATAAAAAGGATTTAGAAGAAAAAATGACGTTACTTTTTAATCTTTACATGGATCTAGCAGTTAATGATGTTAAAGAACAATTTAGATTCGGAGTAACAGTACAAGGTGAAAAGATAAAGATGCTACGATTTGCTTATGATATAGTAATTCTAGCCGAGAATAAAAAGGATTTAGAAGAAAAAATGAACGGCATAGATGAAGTCCTACGCAAGAACTATCGCATGAAAATAAACAAGAAGAAAACAAAATTAATGAAATGTAGTAGAAATAACAAAGATGGACCACTGAATGTGAAAATAGGAGGACAAAAGATTATGGAGGTAGAAGAATTTTGTTATTTGGGAAGTAGAATTACTAAAGATGGACGAAGCAGGAGCGATATAAAATGCCGAATAGCACAAGCGAAACGAGCCTTCAGTAAGAAATATAATTTGTTTACATCAAAAATTAATTTAAATGTCAGGAAAAGATTTTTGAAAGTATATGTTTGGAGTGTCGCTTTATATGGAAGTGAAACTTGGACAATCGGAGTATCTGAGAAGAAAAGAGTAGAAGCTTTTGAAATGTGGTGCTATAGGAGAATGTTAAAAATCAGATGGGTGGATAAAGTGACAAATGAAGAGGTATTGCGACAAATAGATGAAGAAAGAAGCTTTTGGAAAAATATAGTTAAAAGAAGAGACAGACTTATAGGCCACATACTAAGGCATCCTGTAATAGTTGCTTTAATATTGGAAGGACAGGTAGAAGGAAAAAATTGTGTAGGCAGGCCACGTTTGGAATATGTAAAACAAATTGTTAGGGATGTAGGATGTAGAGGGTATACTGAAATGAAACGACTAGCACTAGATAGGGAATCTTGGAGAGCTGCATCAAACCAGTCAAATGACTGAAGACAAAAAAAAAAAATGTAAAGTGTCCCCTCCTCAATTAAATTGGTGGTTAAAATGCATATTTTTATTACAGAAAAGGGGTACATTAATCTGTCCTGATATGGCTTGATGTATGTAAAACATCTTAAGTACAATTAGTACCAGTCAAGAGTTGCTTTGTTTAGCCATAATTATCCTGATTAGATAGACAGCCAGTGAAAAAAGTCAAAGAGATTATAACAGAGTGAAGGTGTCACTTGTAGGGCTAAATATCACCTGCATTTCAGTATATCTGACATGCTAATATGCATCCATGTATTTGGCTCCGTGAAGAAAGTAATTATAAACCACTTCACCCTTCCTTCTCTTAGTAAGCTTAACATGACAATTGACATGATGACATAGATATCATTGTCTCTGTCAATTTTGGGAGTAACTTTTGACTCATGTGAGCTTGCCTAAAATTGTTGCAATTAAAATGCTTAATATCCATAACACTGAAAAAATTTGTTACTGTGAAAAATAGTGGTCAGTGAGGACTCATGACAAGAAGCAATTGACTCAAAACTGCTAATAGACTCAAATTGGAGGGTTTAAGGAAACAAAAAAAAAAAAGCTTTTTATATAGCAGTCACAAAAATAGTAATGATTAAAGTACATTAACATTTTTATACAAAATAGTAACGATGAAACTACATTATGATGAGTTGTATTAAAATCAGACCAGAATAAAACATATAAGTTTATTTAAAAACATTTGAATAAATATATTTAAATGCATGATAACTTGTGATGAAGAAAAATCCAAGCTTATTTAAATTTTCTCCTAATATAAAATTATAAATATAATGTGACATATTTTGTAATAATTAATGAGTTACACTACCACACTTATTATATAACAATATTATGTAACAGTACGTTACATAACGATAATTTGTTATTTATTATATATTACAAACACTTTCAAATATTCGCGCGGTTGTGTAATTTAAATTACCAAAATAAACTTCGTTGTTAGTCAAATATTTGGTTAAGTGTTAACTTTCATATCTTTTCCTGAGCAATAGGGCTATAATTTTAGTTTCTAAGAAAAACAGTTATAAATTTGATATAACCTCAAATTTATGTATGAAAACATAATAGCAATGGTAGAAATTGTAAACATTATTATGAGGCATACATAATTTCCTTTTTTCTAGGTATTTAAAAAAAATCTTATCATACCCTTACACTGCTTTAAAATCTAATTGTACCCTTTCATTGAATTTGGAGAAAGCTTTAAGAATCTGTCTAAAGCACAAGTATAACGCCACTTGCATGTAATAAATACTTGATTCTAGAGAATGGGGTATGCGGTATTTGTAATGGATAAATTTAAAATGAACTAAATTTTCATAAAACTATCTATGTATGTTAGGTTATATATTATGTTTTTTTTCATAATATATATATATATATATATATATATATATATATATATATATATATATATATATATATATAAATTTGTTTTTGATAATTCAAATATTTTATAAACAAATTAAACCGCTATGTTAATAAATGATATAATATTAAATAAACCCCAAAACACAGTTGTAGGATAAATGATTAAATTTCCAAAAGTACTTTTTCGAACTACTCGCATCGTCGTCAGTTGATGTTATGGTATTTATTTAATATATATAAATATATATATATTTTTTAAATAATAATACAGTGAGTATCATATTTATTCACTTTCTCATAATAAGTTTAAGTTCCTAAACAAAAATCGTGAAATGTATTATGTGTATTACATATTACTACAATAAAAGTTATCTATTTCCCTAGTAGAAAATAAAAATATCAGTTTGGAAAAAATTCAAAGTTAATAAATTAACTCTTAGACTCCCGAAATAAAAGTTTAAAAAAAGAAAAAGAAAAATCGAGGCGTTATTGTGGCAACAGGCTGTGACTATGGTCAAAGGATAGAAAGAGCGTTTTGTGATGTGTACAAGTGCGTGCGTTTGTCAGTAGAGCTGTGTACTCTGCTGATCAGGTGGATTTTAAGTCGTTAAATGGTGCGAGATTTGCAGAGCCGCCCCCATTTGTTGCAGTTATATAACTAAGCTGGTTTATTAGACTTCAGTTGACGGCACAAAATGGTGAGTGTTATAAGTGCGTTGTTGAAATATGGAACGGTTTTAAAATACTATTTGTAATTTTTACTATGACGTTTGCTTACAATTTCCCCGCACAGGATGAATGCATTTTTGTCAGGTTGTAGTCATCATTCTTTTCAGAAATTATATTTGACATTGAGGACTGTCTGAATGTGTTATGAGAATCCTTATTTTTGTAACTATTTTTAACTTTGTTAACGTCAAAGCTTTTTTTATTGGAGTATTACGTATGGCATTGCTTTGCGGACCACTGCTTTGAGTAGTATTAATTTCAAGCAGCTGTAACAGATTAAGTGTTGTGATGATGTTTTCATTATAATAAGATATTGTACAATCTGGTCAGAAGTAGAATGCTTCCTGAAAGTTAGGTTATGTAGCCGTACTACTTTTCAACTATAGTTATGTTTATGCCCTTACTTCGGCATGTTTTTTAAATTTGAAATTCTGTTTTTCTTGTGTATTGTGTTTAGCTCTTTGTATTTAATTAGTTTCTGCATTAATTATTCTGGTGGTAGTAGTCTTTTGTAGTAGTATTTATGGTAAAGTGTAAAACTAATCTGTTTCAACATATTGTGGTTTAATAAAGTAAGTTTGTCTACACAACCTTTATTGTATTAATTAAATTATTAGATTTATAAGGTCCTTTAGTATTTTAATGAATTTTCTAATATTGAGAAAAAAAGTGTTGCTTTTGTTAAATTCATAGGTCCTTTGCAATGTTTTCTTGCCTGAAATTCAAGAGGAAATGTTTTGTTATAGATTTACAATATTTCAAAGTATAATATATTTATATAATTATAATATTGATTTTAGTATCTTTTAATACAATTTGCAGTTGGTGAGATGCTCTTTAATAACTCAACAGTTTGGTCAGTACTGAACTTTGAAATTTAGTAATTTAAAATAGGCTCCAGACTGGACACATAATAATTGACTAACTGGATTAGCAGTGACACATATTTGTAAATCCTTGCAAGTCTAAATTTATTTAAAGATGTAGTTACATTTTACAAGTTTTGAATGATGCAATTTGGTGACAACGTTTTTTATTTAATGAAACTGCCTTGCAATTGGATAAGAAAAGCTGATAGTTTTTAATTTGACTTATTATTTGTTGTATGACTGCAAAAATTGCTTTCTTCTGACACTATTACCAAGTTTTGGCTAATTCTGAATATTTGATTTAAATGTATTATTCTCTGTACCATTTTTTAGTGATCATTGTATTTTTGAATCTATTTAAAAAAAAACTAAGTTTTTCTTCTCACATTTGGATAACAAGATTAGCAAAATAATTCAGTAGCCCTATGTTTAAGTAAATTATCCCAACTTGAGGAGAATGAAGACAATTTGTAGCGTAAATATCTTCTTTCCCTCTTCTAAGCTTTATTTTTGATTAAACCTTTCATCTTCCTTGGAGCAGTATCATGGAAATTGGAATCACTGCCACTCATTCTGTGTGTGTGCGCGTGTAAGACTAGTAGAGAAACAACCTTGATGGAAATTGATAAGATGACAGCTTGCGTTTGGGAACTCAATTAAATTGGGACAGTTGCAAAGAAAAAGAAGCAATTATTGACTTGGGTTTTTATCGGATAAATCCAGACTTCCAATTCTTTCAATAAATTAACCTAATACTTCTTAATACTCTTCGGTGTTAGTGGTATTGGAAAAAGTTACCTAGGTATTTAATGTAGACCTAATTAATTGGCTATTGACCCACTGGCTTTGTCTAGTGGTGAACGCGTCTTCCCAAATTAGCTGATTTGGAAGTCAAGAGTTCCAGTGTTCAAGTTCTAGTAAAGGCAGTAGTTACTTTTATACGTTTTTGAATCCTAGACTATGGATACCAGTGTTCATTGGTGGTTGGGTTTCAATTAACCACACATCTCAGGAATGGTCAAACTGAGACTGTACAAGACTACACTTTATTTACACTCTTATATATCATCATCATTTATTCTCTGAAGTAATACCTGAACGGTTATTCCCGGAGGCTAAACAGGAAAAAAAAATTAACTAGCCACTATGTACCTAATTATTTAATTCGTTAATGCAAAAATCCAATTATTCTCTTTGAGAATTCTTTTTGTAATTTACCTCCAATTTTTTCTGCTCTTTTGCCATAGGCTAAAAAGATTAAGGATTTTTATAGCTTTGTGTTATTTGATGCTTATCTACCAAACATAGACGTAGTAGACCTGGTAGATAGATAGATACTAATCACCTGGCAGATTTATCATTGGATTGTAGAATATATTAAAAGTTTAATTAATTTTAATATATTTAATGTTATTTATTTATATTTTCATCTCATGATCATAATTTTATATATTACTCCAACCAGTTTTCAGCTACTGTTGGGTCTGGGTGTGTGTTTATATAGGCAAATGAAATTACTGCTTCCGGCTTACCAGACCTGACATAGTTGCATGTAAGTGTAAATGAACTGGTAAATATGTAGGCATGTAACAGACTTAGGTCGATCTGAGCGTGAAGTCATGCTCAGATCCATGCAAAGTGAGTCACATAATGTTACTGGTGCTTTCTGAGATTATACTATCGAAAATAATGAAAAAAGTTCATATACTATAACCATTTTGCATACTTATTTATTTGCATTTATTGATAGTGTATTAATTTATTTTATTTTTATTTCTTCATTCACCCTAGACATTCAGGTATTGTTAATCTGTTAATAAAGGGATATGTTGTAGCCTCTATAAAAGCTATAGAGGAAGACAAAGTTTGAAATATATAAAACAGATAATTTATTGAGGATGTCGGATGTATAGATGTTTACTAATGGAAAGGAATGGAGAATTTTACTGAACTAGCCAAGTGGTGTTATAATTTTATTTTTAAACAATTTTATTTAATGATTTTAATTCTTTTTATATGGAAAGTCATAATCATAAATGGGGTTTTTAGTAGTTAAATGTATTTGATTTGTAATTTAGGTACTTTATACATTTCCAGGTATATTATATTTTTACACGGATTTGAATGCTAGATCGTGGATACCGGTGTTCTTTGGTGGTTACCGGAGGCTAAACAGGAAAAAGAAAGAAGGTATATTACAGAAGGGTTGGTCTAGTGGTAAATGTGTCTTCCCAAATCAGCTGATTTGGAAGTTGAGAGTTCAAGTGTTCAAGTCTTAGTAAAATCAGTTATTTTTACATGGATTTGAATACTAGATCACGGATACCGGTTTTCTTTGGTGGTTGGGTTTCAATTAACCACACATCTCAGGAGTGGTCGAACTGAGACTGTACAAGACTACACTTCATTTACACTTATACATATCATCCTCATTCATCCTCTCAAGTAATACCTGAACGGTAATTCCCGGAGGCTAAACAGGAAAAAGAAAGAAAAGGTATATTACATTTAAATTTTAAAGTTATTTGAACGATGAAATACTGAGATCTGTCATATATCCTCTTTATAAATCTCTGTATTAACGTTTACTCAGTAAATATTTGATATATAAATATTTCCTTAGTAAATGTTTGTTCACTGAATAAATTATCTGTAGTTTAAAATAAAATTATTTAATTTTATTTGTAAATAATATCTTTTAATAACAGTTGTTTTTCAACTGACTTCAAAAAAGTAGAAGATTCTAAATTCTACTAATATGTTTTTTTTTTATGTCTAACTTTCTGGTTTCAATTATTCTTTTTATTTAGAGGAAGTTCATCTATTTGTAGTAGTTCTGGTGTGAGTTTTTCCCATGTAACGTATCAAGCATAAGATTGTTAATGAAAATTTCATAATTTGAAAATAACTTAGGATATTTAAAATTTTTTTGTTATTTTATTTTATTAATACTGGATTTTTATAGTGTAACAGGTATAGTTCTTCTGAGTTATGTTATTAGTGTATATAATGCATCGTTTCACTATAGAAGGGGTACATTGATCCGTACCCGTTCTTTGTTGTGGCTATGATGCTTTTAAATTACCTGAGGTTTAAGAAATGCCAATAAGAGTTGCTTTATCGATTCTCTGTACAGCCGATTTCTGTGGTGGACAGAAAGATGCCATTTGCAGGAGTGAATTTTATCAGTGTTTTTGAGAGCTTGGGATGGTGATAAAAAGTTTGGTCTATCGTTATACGTATATTATCTCGGTGAAGAAGAAAGTAATTGGAAACCCCTCCACTCGTCACTTTATCTAGTAGTCCTGGCATGAGATCTTTTTCATTCTTAAGGATGGCTTCTTAAGGATTTTGATATTGAAATATTTTTTCACAAAAATTCAAGAAAATCTGTTGTATACTTAAAGTAAAAAAAAATTTTATGTTCGCATACTTAAGAGTTCCTTAAATCACAATTGAAAACGTTCTTTTTACATTATTTTTCTGCATATCTTTACTTATTTCAAGATGCAAATTTCCTTACTTTATCTTACTTACCGTTAGATTTTTTGGTAAAAGCAGTTCGTTTAATAGACCCGTCAGTATTTTAAATAGAAAAAAAACTATTACATGAAATAGCTGTAGAAAGTAAAAAGCGATTTCAGAAAATCTACTCAGAAGTGAAAGATGATATTTTTCCATTTTTTTTTTCAACTCTGAAACGATGTGAAATTAAGAGTCGATATATTATTAGTATTTTTATTTCGATTCCTACTTCCAAGTGTCAAACTTTAAATAACAGTTACATTTTAAAAATCTATATACGATGCTCATGCCTTACTTATCACCAAATTTTTAGATTTGATAATTAATTTTTTATTTTGTAAAAGAAGTTTTTCCGGCGGTCTATATAAACTTCTTCGTCCAAATAACTTTATCGTTATCACTTAAAGTAGTTACCGTAAGCATCGCTTAGAATTGCGGATCATCGTAGTAAAATAAAATATAACTCGATGTTAATACATATTCAAAATATTTTAGAAAAGTTTTTAAGAAAATCGGATGAAATATTTGCATTAATTTATTCTAAATGTAGAAAGCTTACTTAAAAGAATTTCTTTAAATCTGTAAAAAAAGGTGACAACACAGTTGTAGGACTTTCCCGCCACGCGGCTTTTTCTGTTGCACGGCTTAACACATGCAACTTAATTTAAAATATTTTTTTGTTTATTTAATTCAATGTTTCTATCTAAAGCGCGCGCGCGCGCATACCGTATTTCATTCGCGCGAAATTGACGGTACTAGCGGCCGCTTAAAATATTATTTATTTATTTAATTCTACCGCCCACCTGTGACGTTACAACGTAGAAGATGACTACAGCAGCTGTACGTCAGTGCTACACTAGCGCTGCTTGTTATGAGAGGGGGTACTAATGACACACTATACCCAATTAACCACTAGATTATTTAGAGCATTTTTTTGGGGGATGCGATTTTGCAAAAATCTTTTTTGAAATATTATTTCTTATTTGTTAATAAATTGCCAAAGAAAAATAAGATCTTAATTTGGCGAAATCTCGACACACTGAGAGTAACCTTGCTCTACTCGCCCCCTCACACCCTTAACCTTTTAAGTTGAAAATTTAATGGTATCAATGCCCCATATATAGGACTAATCTGCCTTAGTTTGGTCATAATCGGTTGAGTAGTTCTGGAGATATAAGGTGATTTAGGATGCGACACCTAACACTGAACGTACACGTACACTGAACAACCAGAAAATTTCCATCCGGTTTTTTGGGTTCGTTAGGTGTCAAAACATAAAGATCCAGTGAAAAGCGCATATGCCGCAAATTGGACCGACTACATTACTTTCGCTTCTGTAGCTACAGCTCTGCTATAACGCTAGGCGGGAAAGTAAAAGTTGTTTGGTTTTATATTAATAAATACTTATAAGCATACGGTAAAAGAGTATTAGCCTACTATCCCTGCATTTTTAAAAATATTTTTATTAAGTTGCAGGATTCTTCTGTATTTTTTTTTCACACGTTCTTTATAGGCTCACCTTCATTTAAATAAAATCGAACTAAAATTTTTTACAAAAATAAAATTGAAAAAAAACCTTTTTTAATTATTTAAATTTATTTTTTTGATGCCGGTACCATTAATTAGTAAACCGTTGGAGGCTTGATTTTTAATTAATTTTTTACATTTAAAAAAGTTATATCGCATTATTTCTTAAGGTGTATTAATTTTTTATCGATTATAAATTTTAGCAAAGTAACAAACATCGATTTACAGTAGATGACAGTCGGACATGATCGGTGACCGGATGAGTTCTGATTATTGTTAGGACTTATCTGATCATCAGAAACCTGATTTATTTAGTTAGTTCAGAGGCAGTCTTCCTACTAAATATCAAGGATGGTTTTTCAGGTCCTAGCATGGAGAATCTGCCGGATTCAAAGCTTCACCTACAGAATCGATAATGGGTAAGAATAAATTAAGAATAAGTAAAAGGAGTGGGAGGTGAGAAAGGATGATCTCTCTGTCGGAGTAATTTACTATCTTGCTCATGACCCTAATACTTGAATGTTCCTATACATTTATGTTGTACGGTAACTTCGGCCTTCAGTAAGTCCGCGAAGAAGGGCAAATTGTTATTAAAATCAAAAAAACTACTTAAACATAGTTTCTAGAATAAGTAATGTTAAGACCTGTTATTCGAGATTGATTTATTCCAAAAATGTACATTAATCTGTCTTCGTATGATTCAAAATTATATTTTGTCGGCCAGCGTGACAAAGCATGACAGTCATTTTTTCATTCATTTAAAGGTTATCGACGATTTTCTTTTTTTAAATGGAAGTCATATTTCCAAAAAATCGTTTTGAGGTAATTACAGAGTTTGTTCTGAAAGTAACCGGATTGGCTCCGGCGCGTCGCGCAGGCGCGGCATTTTGCAAAATCGTTTTGATACACTATTCAGATCCAGATTTGATAAACAGTTTTGTTTAAGTATTGTTTATAGAAGTTCATTATTCTCATTATCTGATATATTAAATTAATAAAGGATAGGGTAGAAATAACCCACATTTGAAAAAATTCCTGTTTAGCTTGTGATAAGTGTACGGAGACCAACGTGTTATGTATAGTTTGCGGTAACCGTGCCGTTTTTAGTTACTACCATGAGTTGGACGGATGAACATCGTGGTTACGATGTTTTTTAAAAAAACAGTGAATTTGTTATCGTTAAGCAGAGAGAGCCTTCCGCATACGCTTCGGTCTCGGTCGATGTACTGCCGTTCCGGATAGAAAAACGATTTTGCGATAGATTATCCAACTTGATCGACTTTGGAAAAAAACCATTCGGTCGACTCGAGACGAAGCCTTAGAACACCAGAAAATTTTCAGGCTGTAAAAGCATCCATCGAACGATCTTCAATCCGTTCTGTACGTAAACATGCAACTCCACTTGGGATTTCTGCGCCTAATGAAAAAAAAAGAATTCTGCATAATCCTTTTCAACTGGATACCTGTAAAATAGTGATGGCACAAAAATTAAACAAGCGAATCGGATCGATCGTAAAACTGTGTGCGAAAATTTTCAGCAGATCCCCACCTATTGTCCTATTTTATGACAAAGCGCATTTTTATCTCTCGTATTGACAATAACCAAATATTTCGTTATTGGGCCGTGAGCAATCCTTGTAAATGGCACCAAGAACCACAGCACAGTCCTCGCGTTACTGTTTGGTGTGCTGTAGGTCAAATAGGCATTCGGGCCCGTTTTTTTTCCTTTGCAAAAAGATTCCGTTACTACTGTAAACTGATGCTGAAACTACTGATACTCAAAACTACTGAAAACTCAAACCGATATACTGTAGAGATGCTTCAGATCTTTTTGAGGCCTAGATTAGATGGGCTTAAAAATACAGAAGTGTGGTTTCTGTAGGATGGACCCACAACTCACACCTCTCGGCGTTGTTTTCATTTTTAAGAGAAATGTTTCCGAATAATTTAATTTCTTTACGAGGTGACATGGAATGGCCTGCTCGCTTACCAGATTTGACGCCATGCGATTTGTTTCTTTACTTAAAAGAAAATGTTTGTAGATATCGTCCTCAGATTCTAGATTACCTAAAGGATGTGATGCGGCAAGAAATAGCTGGGATTCCTCTAGAGATGTGTCGAACAGTACCGGACAACTTCCGAAAAACGTTTCGACAGCGTATTGCCAATGACGATTGACATTTAAGTGACAATTTTTAAAACCTATTTAAAAAACAGCTTAATATGTGTGCTTTTCAATAATAAAAAAAATTTCGTGTACTTTTCAATAATAAAAAAAATTTCGTGTACTTGTTAAATTTTTTAATGTTATTAATGATCAAAGTATGTGAGTTATTTCTGCCTCACTGTTTATATGTTGTCATCATATTTAATCATGATCAGTCTCGGCTCGCGTATGATCGATAACATTTAATATGAGTCCTTTTTTCTTTAATTCTTTCTTTATACTTGCACAGTATGTAATCCTTAAGCGTAATGTCATCCTCAGTTTACGAAAAAGATACAGAAATCTTTGTATGGAACTGTGCGTTTCACAGTCCCAGCGGCGTGGTGTTCGGCTGTGGTGCGCATCCACATATAGGAAGCTGCATGCGAGGGAGAGAGAGAGCATTGTCGCCCCGCAATGCCGACCCTGGCGTGCTGGTGGAAGGTAGTTTTTTCTTTTACTCCGCGTGTGTATAAAATGTTCCTTTTTCGTTCCCTTTTCTAGTTTAGTCGGTGGAAGGAATATGAAAGTGGTTTAGTTGTTTTT
Source organism: Lycorma delicatula (assembly GCF_047948215.1). Classification (NCBI taxonomy): domain Eukaryota; kingdom Metazoa; phylum Arthropoda; class Insecta; order Hemiptera; family Fulgoridae; genus Lycorma; species Lycorma delicatula. The sequence goes on from NC_134462.1 coordinate 57,687,873, forward strand.
TTCATGGCGGAAAGCAAGGGCTCTTTGATTGCCAAATCTGCCCAAAAACAAGCTGGAAGGGCGAAAGAGAAGGTAATTAGTAAAAACTAATTATGTATTTATTTCTGTGTACGTAGAAATTTAAATTACGTAACATTGGACTATAATGTTTTTAAGCGAACATTTTATTTAGTTATTATCTATTAATACTAAAAGATATCTGTATTGACATTTTATTATTTATTCGGTTAGATCGAGTTAGGTTTTTAAGTTTTAGGTTTTAAGTTGTACCCACCGGCTTGGTCTAGTGGTGAACGCGTCTTCCCAAATCAGCTGATTTGGAAGCCGAGAGTTCCAGCGTTCAAGTCCTAGTAAAGCCAGTTATTTTTACACGGATTTGAATACTAGATCATGGATACCGCTGTTCTTTGGTGGTTGGGTTTCAATTAACCACACATCTCAGGAATAGTCGACCTGAGACTGTACAAGACTACACTTCATTTACACTCATACATATCATCCTCATTCATCCTCTGAAGTATTATCTAAACGGTAGTTACCGGAGGCTAAACAGGACTAAACAGGAAAGAGAGAGAGGTTTTAAGTTGTGCTTAAAAACATGTCCCACATTCTTGAATGTAATAAAGTGTAGAGTTAGATGATTATTATCCCGCTTCCAGCTATTATATTTGATTCATTTTTTTCGGATCTTTTATTTTACATAAAACCATAACCATTTTAACCTTGATAAGGTCCAGAAAAAAAATTTCTGAGCAGCACCCCCCACTAATTTTAGCTACGAGCTGCCACTGGTCGTGATAATAAACTTGGTGTATAAAAGTAAACAGATTTTTGCTGATATAACAGTTAATTATCAAAAAAAAATTTAAAATTTGCGCTCGTTTTCACTCTATGTTTACCATACAATAATAAAATTAACATTTTAATTAAATATCTGGTCATTCATAATTTTTTTAATTTATTATTTAATATATTATTTTAAATAAGTAGCCAGCGCAATTTATTCCATATAAAGACATGATATCTTTTGATTCCTGGTTTATATAAATAAAATTAATCATTTTTACGAAAATAAAATCAGTTTAAAGAGGGGCCGCATAATAAGAAAATCTTTACTTTTTAAAGTCAGCTTATAATTTATTACAAGTACTTGCAATTTATATTTAAACAGCATTATCATATTTTTAATGCGTTTTTAATCGGTTTATTATATTTTTAGGATTTTTTTTTCACTCTGTTCAGTCTTGTTCTTATTTAAAATACGGGTAGGCCTACAAAAAGTTTTCGAATTGAAAAAAATTCCTTGAAAGAATCACAAAAGGCATAAAACCTGTGTTTTCATAAAAATATGAAAAGGATTCAAAGAAACATGTGAATACACTCCTACCATGCTAGAGGTAAGACTCTTAAATACGTAATCATATCGTTACGCTATAAAAATTTGATTTGAGGCAGTGCAGGTGAAATAGCAGTATTGGCAGAGAATAAGCAGGATCTAATAGCAATGTTGGAGATATGGAATTCGTGCTCAGTACAGCGTATAATATGTGTAGCAGTAAAAATAAGATTAAGATATTTGTGGCAAGTAGGAATCAATCGAAAGTTCAACGTATGCTGGGAGAAGAGTTTAGAAAATGTGGGCCGTTTTATTTGACCAGTAAGATAACATCAGATAGCCGGTGAAAAAAAAAAAAAAATAGCGAGCCTTATCAACTGAGCTAAAAATGAATTTAACAAAAAGCATAATGCATTCACTTCGATGAAACATAATGATGACTTTAAGAAGAGGTTGATAAAAATGTTTGTGTGGGCATTTGTACGGTAGCGAGACGTAGACTATTGCAGTGGAGGAGGAAAAGAGAAATAAAGCTTTGAGATGGGATGTTACCGCAAAATGAAAATCTGGCGGCTACACAAAGTAACTTATGATGAGGTATTAAGGACGGTCGTCATCGATAAACCTTGCCTCTTTTCGAGGGGACCGGCAGTTGGTGGGGCGGAAAGAGGTCCCAAAGAGTCACTGGATAATTGAGACTTTGGCTAAGATCCGGCAATTCTTGGTGGCCGGTAGTGGATTGTTCCTGGGGTGGACCTCATGTAGGGTGGTCGACCACGTGGAAGTCGCCCGATAATTTAAATGTCAGGACTTTGGAACACTCTCACCGCTGCAGAGCGCAGTCGGAGATTTGTGTCCGCTGCGCCCTTGTTGGGCACAGGGCAGCTGACTGCCCTAACAAAACCGCACCTGCAAAGCGCGCTGCCCGTGCCTCTGTGAAAGGCTTTGAAGTTGGACACCGGTCAGGAGCAAGCAGGTCGCACGACATACTTCGGGCGAGGGCTGTGAATAATGCAGCATATGGCGGGCGATACCTGAACTGGGGGAAGCTTGCGAGGACGGTGGCCGCCATGTTGAACGCTTGCACCTGGGACAGTTGAGTCTTCATCAAGATACAAAAATGGCTTGTCAGTTGATTATTATGATTCTCCTTCTGGATTGTTATTAATTTTGTAGTTTGCACATATAATTTACTATTTATTACATTTATAAATTATTTAACCGTTTCTGTTTTTATTTTATGTTTAATTTTGTCAAGCTCATTTAATAAGGTTTTACCACAATTTCCTGTTTCACCCTGGCAATTGCTGATGTAATTTTCTATCCATGGAATAGCCACCTATTATTCTAGACGCGATCTGTAATCTAATCTAGTAGGTACCAATCAGAATAAATAATTTTTACTTATTTATCACTAATTAAAAACCAACACTTATTTTTAAATTGAAAAAAAGAAATGAGAAGACCAGAATGTAATCGCCTAAAAATTGATAGGAAGCACCGCATTCGATAGAAATTATGAAAGCTTGCCTATTGAAGTTCTCAAAATTCTTTCTATATTACCGTTTAAAAAAATATTTATGCAGAAGATTATTGTGAATAGCGTTAAATTATCGACTGGTGAAAGAAAGTTAAGTGAATTTTGTAGATTTCATGTAAACGTAATTCGGATATCTGTAAAATTCTAGTGACTATTTGAAGTTTGGAAAATTACCGTAATAAATAAAAATAGTTAATGCTTGCTATATGTGATTTTAATTTAGAACCCGATAACACAGTATGAAAATTATTGTTATCAGTAACTCAAGTACAGTTTGAATTTCCTAAGTTCTTTAGATTGTTTTTAACGTAATGCAGTATATTATTAAGTTGGATTAATTTTAATTTTATTTCTGCACATACTAAACAAATATAATAATTTTTATAAATTCTTATTTGTAATTTTTTTTTTTAGTTTTTGTAATAAGAACTAATTACTATGATATTGTATCTTCGCTGTTTTTCTCCATTAGTGTTAGAGCTGATCACGTTACTACTATTATTAAATGTTTGTGAACTTTATAAAGCAGGTGGTGACATTATTCACTGGAGACCGAAGTTTTGTACGTTATGTTTAATTTGATGTATTATTTATTGTCAAGTATTTGAATAGAATTCTTTTTGTTAGGTTCACTCTTTATTGTTGTTTAATTTAAAGTTTGTATAGGTACTAGTCGACAGGTTTTTTGTTATTTATATTCTCTCTCATACACACACACACACACACACACTGGCGGAATAAATATTGTATTCAGCAGAAACCATTTAATTCCGGTTGTGGTAGTATAAATTTAAGTTAATTCTGGCCGATTGCGCATTTAACAATTTATAGAGGTAGAAAATAAAGAAATGTAAAAACAGTTCTCTTGTTATTGGCTTAGAATATATCCAATTAAATAATTAGAAGCCTGTTAGAACCATAAACTCTATATCGGATAATGGGCAATAATTTTTTTATTTAAATGACTGAATTAATTTTTGTATGACTTTATTTCAGGCGTGTTCAACCATATCTAGCAGCAAGAGAATTAACAGATAATAAGTTCTTTAAGTTTAGATTTTAGTCGACGTACGAAGAAATCGATGAGGATAAAAGTTGAAATGTTGTTAACCGGTAAAAATGTGATATTAAAAGTAACTTTTGGTTGATTTCTTCGGTCGGGACCAATTCCGGATCATCAGATTTTTACTACATTATTTTATACTATCTCTTGTCATTTTATTTTAACTCAAATTTACCTTAAGTCAATCGCTTGTTTGGTAAGAATGTGAACCTCTTGAGAGAAACGGTAGACCTGTTTCTTAAACAGATTGTATAATCCTTTATTCAAAATGTAATCAGTAGTATCTCCGTCGGATCCCAATAAATTTATTAACACGCAGGGTTGTCAATAGGATTTTGGTCCCTTCGGCCTCGTTCTTTTATGTAAATTTAAAAAAAATATATTACCGCTTACTTATGATTGTTGTAGCTTTTAATTTTTAATTAAATATAAGCAGAGTTTGTCGGTTGAAATGACGTGATAATTTCCGCGAATCCTACTATTTACTGTTAAGTGGAACTTCTTTGTGAAACGTGTTTTGAAGAATGATACGCCTTTTAAGTAGAAATATATGCATATTGCTTAGTTCAGGGCTGTGGCAGCAGCGAAATTAGTCAGTTCAAATTTTACATTGCTGGGAATGTATATAGCCATCTTTAGCGTCCGGTTTTGTAAACTGATATGTTTGTTATTAAATTTTGATGTTATTTATTTATTTGTTATCATATTTCGGTTTTTTATAAGTGTGTTTCACAGTGAATGTTGTTAAAATATTATGAAACACTAGTCTTCGTTTAGGTTGAAAGAGTTGTAATTTTGTAAAAAAAATAAATTAGACAACTGTACAACAAAAAGACAAATCTAAGACTGTGTGCACAGACGAGTGAGCGCGCTATTGTTAACACATTATCTGTACACGAGCTCTTGCCGTCTAGTCCATCTTCTACATACATATTAAGTTCATAACTATTAATTTAATAGTAAATTTTTTAATTATTATTGGGTTATTCCTTTTACTATTGTTAAATTGATTTTTTTTATTAGACATTTTCTAAAACGAACGACGCGCGTGTAAAAAAAAATCTGATATGCCCTTATAAATTAATAATTCTCTACTACTTATTTTTTCTTGAAAAAATCAGTTTGGAATATTTACGATAAATTTATTTTTTAACAGAAAGATACACATTTAAGTTAAATTTTAAGACATTTTTATCTTTACCGTTGTAAACTGAATTAAAAAAAAAAGCGGAGAATGTTAATCTGTTTTATTATTGTTGTGTGAGATAACTCCAAAACGCTGTGTCATTCTACGTTATTATTATTAATAAACATTTTTTCTATTTAATGAAGTTATAACCTGTTGATAAAAAATTTATTAAAATAATTTAATTATTCATACGAATCGCTTTAATATCTGATTTGTCTTGTTTTGAAAAATAAAACACCCCATTAAGTTTTATGAGAATATACTTTCCAACCTTGGTTGAAAAGAGATTTATCTCTTTTACATTAAAGTATCTGTAATGTAAGAGGTGTGATTGGAAAGTTTTAAGAAGGTACCGTCATTGCTCAATAGGAAGGGGTAGGTTTGCCCGCGGGCCTGGAACGGGAAGCTTGTTTTGTGTTTAAAACATCCTAAAAAGATCACCGCGATATCTTTGTTCAGTAGAGAACGGCATCCTGATGGTGGTGAATGAAGACGTGTTTTTGGTTCTTTGTGGATTATTGATTTCGCAAATCGAAACGACGAGTTTGTCAAATTTTGTTTGAAAACCGGGAAATCAGTTTCGGAGACATTTGAATTCTTAAAAATAGTTTTCGGGGATAAATTTCTGATTCAACAGATGTAAAATTGGCCACGAATCAGGTGAAGATGACCCCCGATCCAGCCGGCTTTCCACTTCAATAACCAACGAAAGCTTTGTGAAAGTTCGCGATTTACTGCGTTCTGACCGTAAACTACAATTCGGGAGAGAGCTGATGGACTGAATATGAGTTTCTACGCGGTTCAGTCAATTTTAATTAAAGATTTGGATATGCGCCAGTGTTCGCGAAATTCCGTCATTCCAAAATCGTCAGACTAGCAGAAAGAACATTGACTTGAAGTAACACTGTTCTTGAAGACCAAGAACTGATTAATCGGACAGAAACTGACCCAGATTTATTAAATAAAATACAGGCAAAGAATCATGGGTTTATGGGTATGACTCAGAATCATTACAGTAAAAGGGTCCAAGTTCGTCTGTAGAATGTGAAGACAATGTTGGTCGTTTTATTCAATTCTACGGTTATCGTGCATCGCGAATTTGCCAGACGGTTAACCAGGAATATTGTAAAACTGTCCTTCAGAATTTGCACGAAAAAGGCGTGCATTGTGGCGAGACACGAATTGGGTCTTCCACCTCGACAACGCACCAGCTCGTCGTGTGTTGAGAGCGGCTCGTCCACTGAAATCAGATCGGGCTTCCCCTCAGTGGCAGTTGGGTCCCCACTCCAACGTGACAATGGTGGCCTCCCGAACCCCGCAGTGTCGGGTCGGCGTCGGTCGTCTTTCGCTGGCGCGGCCAAGGCGGTTCTCCCCGAGTGATCCCACGCTGGACCGGCTCCTGCTGCTGAGTCTGCCGGCCAGGGCGATTGAAACCCGGTGAGGTGGAGCGGGAAGGTAGAGTCCGCGTCTAGCGGCTACCTGGGCTGGCCGGCCAGGCCTGCTGCTCCGGTGGGGATGTTGGCATCCGCCAGGAGGCCCCACGTTGAGGCGGCCAGGAAACTTCTGTATTCTTCCATATTTTTCATCTTCTTGGTCTTCTGGTGGTGGTCGTCGATGAATTAAAAATTCACTCTCGTGCACGTTCTTTTATTGGAGCCTGAGAGTGGTGGGGCCTCAGCGCCGCTATGGTTGGAGAACTGCTGTCATCTGCGCGCGGGAAGGACGCTGTACCAGCGCGTACGTATTCTGTGCTCCCGCTGATATCTGAGCTGCTGACGTTGCCGTCCGCCGATAGTTAAGCATATATGTGGTAACAATTTATAAAAATATGTATTTCAACATGCCATACTGTTAGGCGAACTGATGTTTTTGCCTGAATTTGAGAAGCGTGTATAAAAAACTGTAAGAAACACGAAATTGACCAAGCGAACCCATTATATCATATGTCATTCATCTGCACAGTAGTAGATCAAAACTCGAACTCCCCATCTACGAAATGTTTTTACACCGATAATGCATTTAATAAAGATATTTAAAATCAGAACTTAAATATATATATATATATAAATAAAAATTATTATTTTGACATTTTGAAGTCAATGCCGACCGAAGGGATAGTAAATCTATTTTTAATTAACGATCAAATTAAGACTTAGTAAGTTGTTCGTCCCGTTTTAAACTTTGGTGCCGACTTCAAAAGTCTAAATTTAAAAGAAGTATTGAAAAAGTATTATATTTTACTTGTTTATGCGTTTTTTAAAAAAATATTTTTTATTATACGGTAATAAAATAAAATGGAATATTTGGTTTTATAAATATAGTGTACTACTAAACATGTTTTCAGTGAATCCATATTCACCCAAGGCGTAATCAAAAATTAAACATTTTTATTCTTTGAAGAATAACTTTATCTAACTTATCTTATGTAACTTATCTAATCCCTAACATTCACGTAACTGCTGATTAATATTGAGAGCATATAAGATATTGTAGATATTACTTTTAGATGATCTTTGCACGTTTTGAAAGCTCAATTTTTGCTGAGTGGAGGAATAAATTGATGGATCAGTTCTTACTCCTTACAACCGTCTTTCGTGGTAACTAATACCCTCCACTGTACTGTCAGTAATCCCAACTTTACTTCAGACACCACCGATAAAACTACTGCTCATCTGTGACTTTTTAACTTTATGACTTAACTTACTTTCTCCTGTTTAGCCTCCGGGAATCATCGTTCAGGTCTTACTTCAGAGGATGAATGAAGATGATATGTTTGAGTGTAAATGAAGTGTAGTCTTTTACAGTCTTGGTTCGACTATTCCTGAGATGTATGGTTAATTGAAACCCAACCGTCAAAGAACACCGGTATCCACCATCTAAAATTCAAATCCGTATAAAAATAACTGACTTTACTAGGATTTGAACGCTGGAACTCGATTTCCAAATCAACTGATTTGGGAAGACGCGTTCACCACTATACCAACTTGGATGGGTTTTTAAATTGATGACTAAAATGTTACTTTTAATTAAAGAATTATTTAGTTAATTTATTATAAATTTTTTTAACGTCTTAATTTATTTGTTCGGTTTCTGTTTATGTGAAATCTGCTGTAATATTGTTTATCGATTATAGTGAACGTAGTAAGAACTCTTCTTTTCTGTTTTTATCAAAAATTTTATTACCCTTTATTTCTACAGTTGAGTGTTATGTTCGTGAGTAAATTTTACAATCTTATTTTTTTGTAAAATTGGAAATCGTATGCATCTCACAACATATTTATACAGTTCTGAATTTTCTTTTATTGAAATTAAAACTAATTAGTGTAAAATTAATGAAATTTGTAAATATTTTCTGTGAATTAATGCCTGTTCTACGTGAAAGTGTTACATATCACTTAGTAGTGTACTACTGGAAAAATCTTAAACTGTTAATACATCCATCGATTATCTGAGAAAATGTATTTTTCGAGTAAAAAAATCAAAGTTTTATTTATTTCTGTTTAAATTAATCTACATAGGGATTTACTCCTTGTTTATATCGTCATCGTCTCCGTATTCCACGCTTACGTGAAGTCGTATTCTCTTTCCTAACACGTGGCCAGATTCCTGCCGATTTGAATAAAAATTACTTTTTTTAGTTCATTATCCATTCATTAATCTTGTGCTATGTATAATAATTTTGTTAAAGTACATATTCCAGTAAAAAAACACTTGTTTTTTTATTAACTTGAGTTGAAGTAAGAATTTCTTTTTTTAACAAAAGGCCGTAGCTGTTATATTCAAAACGATAATTGGAAACATTTTAAAAATTAGTGGAATTTTTGTACTCTGAATTGCGAATACAACAGAGTTTTTTTCGAGAAAAAATTAATTCTCCTTCCTATAAATATTTAACGCTTTTTTTTTTTTAATAAAGTTGAAATCTAAACTTCCATGAAATAACGTAATTTTTTTTAATAATTATAACTTTTTATAATTCCCACATATTTTTTTCAACCAAATTGCAACTCAGTAATTCACAGAAAGAGCAAGGCTTAGTATAGTATAAAAATATTTTTCCTCACGAAGTAGTAAATGTGACTAACGGGACAAGGTTTGCTTTCTTAATATACTCTAGAATTAGCTGTACAGATTATCAATTCTGTACTGTAATTTTCTTTATTGTATTGAACGTGAATTGATACAACTTAATGTTATTTTAGTTTTTTGATGTAGATTTCACGCTAAGTTTTACAATGTTAGTGAGTAATTTCATGAGTAAATTGATCGTGTTTTGTTCAACATATTTGCCAAAACTAGTGAAACATTTATGGTCAAATCAGTGGAGTTCTAAACCTTAACATTAAATGATACTTGTAAAAATATTGTTCCTTTTAGTTTAATTACATTAAAAAATCAATTCATTCTCAGAAATAATAATTTTAAGCATGGCAGATAACAGACCATATCTTTTTTATCGGTTGTAATATTTTTTTTAACCACAATTCTCCTTATTGAAGACAAATATCGCTTTCAGGTACGGCTTTTTCATCCTCAAAGAGTAATAAGTATCTCAAGGTTTTCTAGCAAAAATCGTTTTCCATTGCCTTTTTCATTGTAATGAAGTATGTAGTGTGTATGATGAAAATAAAAGCTTGCTTTTATTTTACAGTCGCTATGCAAGACATTATATTACTCTTTTCTCATAACATTAGGTTCATTCGGAAACCGAGTATTCTACAATATTCTCGTACACTACTTGTGTTAATTATTTTCATAAATAGCAAAAATTCTTTCCACAATCATTTTGTTTAATTTCAGACAATAATTTCTTTAAAAATATTTAGCGTACTTATAAATATTTCTTACTGTATACAGTAAAAAACAAATAGTTTATACTTGTATTTATAGATTATTATTACACTCCCTTCATCAATCGTAAAATGAATGTCCACTTATTAAGAATAAAGGTGATGAAGTATATAGACTAGTAATAAATATCGTCATAAAATAATAGGCTTATACCTTACAAATTATAATAATTTATTAATAGCTTAATCATTTTATCATAAAATAGCTAAGTAATTTTTTTTATTGTTGACAAATATTCAATACTATTGTTTATTTTCATTTTCAATAAACCGATTTAGTTCAATTTTTGGTTATTTCGATGCAATGATATAGTTATTTTCTCCTGCAATGTGTGACGTGTTAGTTAATCTTTTCTGTGTATTAATGAATTCTTATGTTTTTTACAATTTTTGTTAGGATTTTTTTTTTTTGGCAATGGCAGAATTTGAATCCATAATTACAATAAAGAGCCATCTAGTCTAGCTCATGAAATAGTTAATAATGTATACAATTTTATGAAAAAAGAGCTTATAAAGTTGGGAAAATTAGATGACAAACATTTAATACGTGTTTAAAAATGTGAAGAAAGAACCACTGCAGCTTGTGGGACTTCAAGATCACAAATTCAAAAACTTTGAAAAGAAAAACAGGATCTTTTAAATATATATCGCAGACGTGCTCATTCAGGACACCAAAAAAGTATAAACCCGTTCAAAACCAGTTAGTACATTAAACAGTTCTGATCAAGGCGTTGTAAGAACAGTTAATGAGTTTCACACAAAACATAATGAACTGTCTACATTAAATAAATTACGCGAAGAACTTCAAAAGAGCATTCAATTTAAAGGTTCTAGAATTACATTAGTAGTTATCCTGAAAGCGTTAAGGGTTTAGGTGGTGTATAACTGATACTAGGAAACTTTTGATTGAGAAAGAAGACATCTGGTGGAAGACGATAGAATATTTAAGAAAAATGACCTATTTCAGAAAAGAAAATTATTTGGACAAATCGTATATGTTTTAACATCCCGTTCAATGACAAAATCATGGTCGGATGACAGTGGTACAGGAAAAAAAGTGCAGATTAATAATCGGTTAATCATAATCTACACTGGAGGAAAAATGGGGTTCATTCCGAACGAGATATTAATTTGGAAAACGAGTTCAAAAAGCAGTGACTAACACAACAATTTCATGAAATGGGCATCTGATATATAATTTATGATCTTGTCCCCTAGTCTAGTCCCCTAGTCACCTTGTCTAGTGGTAGACGATACCACCATTAATTTCTAGAGAAGCCTCCGAATTCAAACGGTAGGAAAAGTGGATTGGTTAGAAAGGAACAATATTCCGTTTAATAAAGCAATGTTAAAACCACAATTGTATGACATAATTAACACATATAAATTCAAAAATAATGTACCATTTTGATGGAACCATTAAAAAAAACCACAGGCATCAGGTTCTGCGACTTCCACCGTACCATCCCAATTTAAATTTGATTGAGATGGTATGGACAGTTCTGAAAAGATATGTTTGTAGTAATAACACACAACTTTTTTAATGTCAGATATTAAAAGGTTAGCTGAGGAAAAAATGAATGAAATGAATAAGAATGACTGGAAACCATATTGTGAACATGTAAAAAAAGCTGAAACTGAGTATAAGAAGATGGAACTGCTAATCGATGAAATCACAAAATCAACGAAATTAGACAGTGGAAGTGAAGGTCTGTTTTGATGACAGAGAAGATGTGAACTGGCACAGAAACACCATATAATGCCAATTTCAAGAAAGCATCAGTAATAATAATTAGAGTACAATCAACAATGAAAACAACTGTACAAAAAAGAATTGTACAGTAATAATTGTACATCTATCTAATTTACTGTAATTATGGATACAATATACATTACAGCAGTAGTTAAGATTTTTTTAGTTTAAAATTACGCCTAAATTAGAATTCTTGTTTCTGCAATCTTTATTTATTGAATTATTAATATTAATTACACAATAATGAATTATAACTAATACGAGAGGTATCTCTAAAGTTAAGAACGTTTCATTGTAAAAAACTTTATAAATATTTTTTATTTCTCTTAAACTACATCATACCTTATACTACGCTATATAATCGCCACATAAATTATGACATTTATCGTAGCGATACACCAGCTTCAATATACCCTCGTCGTATTCATCCGCCGCCAGTCCATTTAGCCACCGATTAACAACAAATTTTAATTTTATCGTCACCCGCTTACCCCTCAAAAATTCGTTCAAATTTTTCAAACAAATGGCAATCAGAAGGAGCTAAATCCGGACTAGATGGTGGGTGATCGTAAATTTCCCATCCAAATATTCTCAGTAAATCACGTGTCGAACCCGCAACATGAGGACGTGCATTGTCGTGCAGCAGGACAACGCCGTCGGTCAGCCGCCTAGTCATCACCGATTTCGAATGGCGCGCCGTAACTTACGTAGAGTTTCACAGTAGGTTTCATGTGGCAAGAAATCAATCAGCATTATGCCAAACCGATCCGAAAAGACTGTAGCTATCATTTTGCGTCTAAATAGCGCGGCTTAACCTTTGTCGGTCTGGTTGGTGATTGAGGATGACGCCATTCGCTTGACTGCCGTTTTCTCCTTGGCGTGTAATACAAAATCCATGTTTCATCGCCGGTAATAATCGAATTAAGGAACTCATCACCTTTTTCTGTGTAGCGCATCAAAAATTCCAAAGCTGATCCCATTCGGATTTTTTTATTACGTATCGTTAAAGACGTGCGGCACCCAACGTCCACAAACCTTTCTGAAAATGGTCATGAACAAAGTGAGCGATAACAGCTCTTGTAACATCAGGAAAAAGAAGGGTCAGGTCGGAAATCGTTGAGGGACATTCTTTTCTGATTTCATCATCGACGAGTTTCAACAAGTCCTCGGTGATTATCGAGGGCCTCCTCGAACGTTTTTCATAATGCACATTAATTCTGTTATTTCTAAACCTTTCACTCCATTTTCGGACGTTTTTTTGATCCATTACATTATGACCGTACACAGCAACCTGCTGCCTATGAATTTCAGCCGGATTAACGTTTTGATGGTTTAAAAACGTGATTTTATAACGCAATAACTCGCACGTAATCAAAGACTGCACGATAACTTACAGACAATGCAGTGTGTACATTACTAGCGTGGCCATGAATGACACATGTTCGCCTACCTTAAGGAGGGAAATTTCCCAGTGGTCTTTACTCTAGATGTATCCCTCATAAATTGTGAAAACAATAATAAATTAAACGTGCTAATTAAAAGTATAACAATTATTATTGTTCTATTAGATGGCTGTAAATGTTTTCAGCTTTGGTTGTAATGGTCTCATCCTTCTCCAACATAAACTTTTATTTTCGTTGTATGCATTGCACTATCACTTATCAGCATGCCAAGTCAATTGAAATATAGGTGATATAAATTTAACACTTTCAGTTTGTTCACCACTGGGACTGACTATATTATACATTATTTCTGTTAGAGAAAGCACCTTTATTTAACTAGTCCTACATATATTGTAGCTGCTTTGTACCTATTACATCAATAACTAAAAATAGTTCAAATAATGTCAAGTAACAAATTAATATACTTTTTTTATGTGTGGCGTACCTTATTTAGCATTACTTCTACTGTAGAGAATTTCTCTGTATATCGTAATTTCATTATAGAAATAAACATTGAAAATATCATCTAATCTTGTACTAAATGATTTTTGCCCGCAGGGCAAAAAGAATTTTTTGCTAGCATTTTTTATTATTTTTTAAAATTTTATCTGAATTGTCATAAATATGCTGTATTGTCTCAGTCCAATCGATGGTTTTTTCTGTAACTTAACAATGCTTGGTTTTACATCTGTTGCTCTTAAGTGGAACATATGAAGTTAGCGAGTGGTTTTAATAATATTATTTTTTTTTATTTTCCTTTATCTTCTGAAAAAATTTTTTCCCCAAGGATGGCTTATTTTTTTTTTCAAGTATTTTGTTTTAGAAATCCAGAAATTTAATCAGGATTAGCAGTTGGCAGCTTCTAAAAATAAGGTTTATTAAAATTTTTATGAGTTGTGTCTTTTTATTAATGGTAGATATTTATTGAACCAATATTAGTAACAGTTTTATCTGAAAAATTCATAGACGTTATTGAATATTTTATTTTTAAAGAATTTCTGCAATAAAAATGTATGAAAAAACAAATTTGTCGTGGCATAACAGAGACAATAAATCTGTTACATAACTGACCTTCAAATGGTTAGTTTCTTACTAGTCTCTCAATTAATCCTTCTCAATGCTTTACAGTTGATCATAACTTTTTCTATGATATTAAATGTAAAAAAATTAAATAATGTGGAAGGCTTGTAAGATTTAGAGTAGGGCATTTTTTAGATTATTACTACTTTTATTTGTAACAAAAAAATTATTTTTTAATTTTTCTTAGCAATAATTTTAAAATTTAAATTGTAAATATTTTCATATTGTGTCATATAATATTAAAAAAAGTTTGGTTTTCCTCTATTTTCAATTAAGTTTTCCTTTTGTCTATCAGTTCTTTGTAATTAATATTTAACCATAAAACATAAAATATTAAAAGGTGACATTGCCGTAGTTGCTTTCCATGCTCACTTGGCAGTTTGCCATGTCATGTGATTTTAAAATCTGGTTTCTTTATCATAGTATTACCTTTTAAATATTTAATTTTTGTACATGTATTACTGAGTTAATAAATCTCTTATTAAAATTATATACTTCAATATAATGATATTATATACACAATAATTTTTATATTATTGGGTTTTTTATATACACAATACTACAAGTCATATGATGTCTTTATGATTAGCATTATTTTTTTTAATCAAATCTGATCGGAAACTTAACTATGAGAAATTTTGCACTTATAAGTGAATTTTGTTCACTTGATATTTTGTACTAAGAATTTTTTTCTAAATGGTGTTCTGTTTAGTAAAAATTCATTTCCTTGTACGTCTATAAAATTACATATACACATCTTTGCTGCACTTCATCTAAACTTATTTCACTTGAAAGTGAGATACGATCCTCCAATTCTTCAGTAAAAGTGGACAGTGACACAATTACTAAAATATTAGTTTTTATTAACATAAAATATTTATAAAATTATTAATTCAACAATCTTACCTGAAATATTAGGTTAGAGTAAAAGTCCCTTGATTACTCTTTAAATAAATTGTTTGCCAAATAATCCGATACTGATTATTCTATACCATAAGATCAAAATTAATATTTGTAACCGTATACAAGAGTTCACTAGACAGAATAGTTTAATTATTATTAACTTTTATTTATACAACACACCAGAAATCTTTTCTCATATTATGCACAAGTGAAAAAACTTTTTCAACAATCACTTCAAATTGAATACAATTTAAAAATGTATTTTATTTTTCTGCCAAATAATTAATAAAATGATTTTTTAGATATATAAATATAAGTAAAAAATATATCATATAATAAATAAATAAATAAATAATTTTAATATTAATATTTATAAGAATTTGCTAAGAAAATCCAAAAATAATATGATTCTAAATTATAATATTCAATTAATATTAATTAAATAATCAGATGTTTCACCAAATTTATTGCGTATTCACATTTGTAATAGCCATTAAATTATATTTACACATCTTTAAAAGTACATAAAATTTTATTTCATAACAATTTTTTTCATTTTTTTTTTTTATTATTGAATTATTATTGTAAAAATATTTTTACAATCACGGGTTAATAATTATTAAATTATATATTTAAATTAAATAAAACAGACGTTAAAAAAACAAAAGGTGGTGAAGTCTAATTTGAACCGATGTGCCTTCCCTTTAAGATCCAAATATTTAATTAATTAAAATTAATGTATATTAATTAAGATTAAAATTTTAATTCTGATTGCAATCAAAAAGGGAGGGTGCACAACTAGATATTACAACAGTGCTAAATCCAAAATTTCAACATCCTATGGCTAATTGTTTTTGAGTAATGCGAGATACATACGTACATACAGACATCACGCCGAAACTAGTCAAAATGGATTAAGAGATGGTCAAAATGGATATTTTTATTGAAATATGAGAACTGAAATGTTTCACGATCACAATACTTCCTTTACTTTGTACAAAGAAGTAAAAACAGATTGTTTCATAAAGGAAATTTAGATAAAATTCCAACCCACCGGGTTGGTCTAGTGGTGAACGCGTTTTCCCAAATCAGCTGATTTGGAAGTCGAGAGTTCCAACGTTCAAGTCCTAGTAAAGCCAGTTATTTTTACACGGACTTTAATACTAGATCGTGGATACCGGTGTTCTTCGGTGGTTGGGTTTCAATTAACCACACATCTCAGGAATGGTCGAACTGAGAATTTACAAGACTATACTTCATTTGTACTCATACATATCATCCTCATTCATCCTCTGAAGAATTATCTAAATGGTAGTTACCGGAGGCTAAACAGGAAAAAGAAAGATAAAATTCCATATTTGATTTCCATTTTTACTTCCTTGTACGAAGTAAAGGAAGTATTGTGATCGCAAAAAATTTTGGTTTTCAGATTTCAACGGAAATATCCATTTTAACCATCTGTGAAAATATTTTGACTAGTTGTGGTGTGACATCTGTTTGTATGTATGTATCTTGCATAACTAAAAATCGATTAGCGAGACTGTTGAAATTTTGACTGTAGACTGTTGAAATTTTGGATCTAGAACTATTTTATCATCTAGCTGTGCACCTCCCCTTTTGATTGCAATCAACTGGGCCAAAAATGTCCAAAAAGCCCAAAATACAATTTTTTGGGGATTTTGTGCTTTTTCTTAACTGCAGTAATAAGCCCTCATTGAAAGCTTTTCAACTATATATAATAAGTGGTACTCATTTTCATTGGTTCCAGAGTTATAGCCAAATAAAATTTTAATTAATGAAATATTTGACTCTTACAACGGAAAGGCATAACGGTTCAAACCCAAGTTTATCTCTTTTTTTTAATTTAATTATATTGATTTATCAATAATTAACCTCAGATTTAATTTTTTTTTTACAATAAATAATAATTCAGTAATAACATAAAAAAAATTGAAAAATATCAGAAGTTGTTATTAATGAAATAAAATTTTATGTACTTTTCATTTTAAAAAAAAATGTGTATATATAATTTAATAGGTGTATAAGGAAGTCATGTGTGGTATTCACATCAGATTTTTGGATTGTACAATCCAGGAAGAACATTTTCAAATTACTAACAACGTTTTTGAGTTGAAAGTACCAAGCAAATGATGATGCAGGAGAATTAGTATGGGAAATCAAAATTCAAAATGTTATTAGTGGAAAACATTTCATTACATTTAAGTAACCAACTATAGTAAACAATAATGGAAAGAACAGTAAAGTGAACAGCATTGTATTAATTTTAGCAATGAAAAATTATTATTGACCTTTTCTTTATGGTCAGCTATCCTATTTTTTTATATTCTGCTTCCAGTTTTGCAACTTCATCTTTAGCTAACTATTAAAATGTAATGTGATTAGTATTTTGTATTAAGGCAATAAAAGACATACAAAAGCACTACAAACTTATGAAATGAATAAAAACACAACAGTTGAATAAATATTCTTAACCTTCCATCACAAAAAGCAACCAACAAAAACATGCATTTGAAATATACATAAAACAGCAGTGGTGGATATACTTCTTCAGAACACCTCAAACTGCCGGACCACACAAAAAACTCTTTGTTATAAAATACTTTGTATTTGACCACATATACAGTGTGCGCGCGCGCGCACACACACACACACACACACACACATACATACAGAGCATGGATATGGATGTAACAGTATTCTGATAATTTTCACAAATATACATAAATATAAATAAGTACAAAAAAGTAAATTAATAAAACTTTAGATAAAGATTCTGAGAAAATACCTCCTTTTTCAAAATATACCAAATAAAGCAGCTTGACTGATACAATGTTCTGAAAAACACCTCAAACCGTCCTACCTCATTCATGTAAACTATTATCACTGAAATACAGTCACCAAATACATTGCCTCGGGAATTGTAAACTGAACTTTTTGTGGGAGAAAAACAGCATAATGAAGATTTCTCTAGATGAGTTTTGCCTTTAAAATTTAATTAATGAAGGAAATTAAAAATGTTTTTACAAAGGTTTTTTGCAGGTGTATTTGATTTGGTAGAATTCTTTCTTATTTAAACTGAAGTTTTAGTTTATAAAGTATTTTTAAGTAATCAAATTTTATTTACTTTATGATCAGTTTTTCCCTGTGCTGTGTGTATGTTGCAGGTGAGTCAGAAGTTATTGACTCGGTAGACTTAATTTTTTCCTCATTTGGCGTGACTTGTATGTAACTTAAGTATTGTTAATATACACTTATCGCATATTTCTTGTGTGACACTGAGATATAATTGATGTTAATTAGTCATTTGTATTAAATTTGACCTTGCTTTCATATAGGTTCTTTTTTTTAATAACTGATTATAACTGATATTTTGACAAATTAAAATTTTTAGACTTTTTTTAAAACCTTTTTCATTTATAATTTTTTTTTAGTGTATTAAATACTTTGGTTTTAAAAATGAACATGGGTACTATGTCACTTTTATCAATAACATTATAAAAATTGGTATAAAAATTAAAAAAATACTTTTATTTTTAATATTCCCATTTGTGGTTGGTTGATAAAATTAGACATTTAAGATAAAATTGCATTAAACCTGAAGTAGTACTTTATTACAAACAAGATATACTCTACTCTTAAGTAAATATAAATTCTAATACCTAAATAATGATGAAGTCATGTACATGTCAACACGAAATTCCTAAACAGGGAAAGAAACAGACACAATTTGAGCCAAATTTTGTTTGTTCCATTATGAAAAAGAAATTATTGTTGACCAATAAATGAGCTGCAAACAGTTTTTTGTTGTTGCAGAATTATATTTTAGTTGGAGGAATAAAAATAGAATATAATATTATACTGTAAGTGCATATGAAAAATGTTCAGCCAGTCATACTGAAATTATTTATATGTTGTTTATTAAAAATAGTATTTTATGTTTATAATTTTTACAGTTTCATCTAAATTAAAATTTTTCATAATAATATAGTGATCTCAACTAGTTGCTCTTAGGTGTATGTTTTGATGACCACTTAGAAGTTAAAAACAAGTTAAGTTTATTTCATTGAATATTACAAAACCAGTTGTTTGTGTTTTCCAAATCCGTCTTAGTAAGAAGTAAAATTACCCAATTGCTGCTGGGCATTGGGTGAAGTTATCCTTGTAATTTTACCATTAATGAGGTCTATGAACTTATGAGTTTTATTTTATTACTTAAGCATTGAAGGGTATCAAATTGGTCACATTTTCAGTGATAACTTTTTGGTGTTGAGTGCATTTGTGTTTTCCCTTTTTTTGATTCACATAAAAAATTCTGTTTACTCGACTAATCTGAGTATGATCAATTCAGCCTGTCATTATTCATTAATAAATATTCCAACAATATCATGTAGTTGAGATTACATCCATTGTTTAACTTCAGTGATCAAAAAACAGCTTTGGCCATTAAAATTATATCTTTAATTCACACCCTTGAATTTCCTGGATGCTGCTTCTGGAGATGTTTCAGTTAGTAGCAGAATCTTCTAGTTATTAGGATTGTGGTTTTTAAAAATATATTATTAGGAACATCTTGTATAAATGAGAACAATATTCCACACAAAATTCTATGCTGCAGTAATTATTAACTATTTTATCAATAAAGCTCTTTGGCATATTTTTCTGCCACAAACATGACACACATTTTTGATCAATAATAAATGATCTGGATTGTTTCTTACAAAGAAATTTTATATTGAAGAATACTATACAGGTATTCCTATGTTTTGGCAACTATTTATGTTCAAATTCTTCTGAATCAAAGATTACTTCCATGGAGTATAGGTTTTTTAAAAAAAATATATATCACCATTACTTTCTTATTAAGTAAAATATCAAATTCTTTTAAAGTTCCTACTATTCTTTGGATAAGGACCTAAAACTTATGTTAGTAAACATTTTTGATATCACAAACTTAATAATATCTGTGCTGATATAAGCTATTTAGTAAGATTCTTAATTTCAAAACAAAAATGGCAATTGCATAGATTGTTTTTACTGATAAAATGTGAAATCTTTGTGAGGGAGATATGTCTATGTTAAAACGTTTTTAAAATTCAAAAAAGATCATTGTATTGGGTAGGATTTTTAGAACATCATCCAGGCTGGTCTTTAAAAAAATATTAATTGGTAATTTTTCCATCCCTATCTGTATATAAATTATTATCAAAATATAAATTTCTATAACTGATAAGATTCACTATAGACAGCAAGCACCAGAGATTTTAAATTAATCTTTTACCCTTTATCCAATTTTAAGTCTGTAAAAAAGACTGAGTTATATACAGATTTTATTTTATATTTATTGCCCACAACTGAAAAAAGTTACCACTATCTTTTTAAGAAAATTGTTGCTATAAATACCATGTTATTTAATGACTGAATATTTAAATTTTAACATCTAAATTGTTTCTAATTACTAGATTTTTAAGTTTTTAAAAAGATTTGATTTTAATATAGTTATATATCCAAAAATGTTTACTGTTTTACATATCAGTATGTTAATAGCTGCTGAGACTCTTCTTTAGGAATAAATTGCCTGGTAACTGGCAAATTTTGGTAGACTTGTTAATGAGGCATCTTTGCAACTTTATTCTTTACCTATTGTTTTTGCATCTTCTACTCATCTGTACTATTTTTTTTTTTAAATGGTCTTATTACAAAACTTCGTATTTTATATATGAAAGAAATTAGGTCTAGTTTTAGCAAATAAAAATTCAATTCTGGGGCAAAAAGTAAGGCAGCTATATTTGGGTACCCTGTAATTGTTAGTGTGAATACATCTGCAAATAAGCAGTTCAACCATTATCTCATTTGATTTATTGCTGGTATTCCTCACCAGATCACACCAAGGATGTTCATGTTTTTGCATTCTCAACACAATCCTGACAAGAATAGATCTTACTCCAAATTTTTTTATTTAGTAATGACATTGAAAGTTAGTTCTGTCAAGAGTATCTCAAAGGTAGAAGGGATCTAGGAAATTAGTGATTGGTAAGAAAAAGCCACACATGATAAAAGTCATGATCATGCATATAAGTCACACATGTTCTACCTTCAGAAGAACCACAATGCAGACATATATCCCACCCAGTGAAAAGATCAAGGTCCCATTCAGGTAGTGGATCTCCATCTTCCTTACAATCCCTTGGGAGATCATGGCGTTTTTACCCATACGGGAGCATTTAACTGATTAGGAAAGATTTGAAATCTTTTAACATTTTAAAATCTTTTAAAGAGGAGGTTTCCTCCTCTTTATGATATATTTATCTAATCAAGAGAAGAAGGTCTCCTGGTTTTTTTAATTAGCTTTTTAAAATTCTACAGTATTTTTAAAAATTAGTTCAGCAAGTCTAGTAATACCCAGATAAACAGGCTACAAAAAAACAGGAACAAAGGGAAAGGAAATAAATCTTGGCTTTAGCTTATTAAAGCTATCTATTTTGTATAAAATACTAACTTATGAAAAAATTTGTATTTTGAACAATATGTAGACAAAATATTGAACCACATGGTAAGTTGTGTTGTGTCTTTGTTTTTCATTCAGAATATTCTGGGTTCAAATCTCCAGTCAGACTTAGCATTGTGCACATCCAGAAAACTTAATTTATCATCACCAAAAAAAGACTGGTAGCTGTAATTGAACTCTAGCTGTAGTTTCAAAATGACCTAAAAATGTTTACAGTACATTATATTGCCCAGTTGGTGAATGTGATGGTGACCAGTAGTTTCACACATGAATTTTGTAAATCTGTATCCCTAAAGCTGTTGATGCGATTTTCATTATCAGCAAATTGATTTCTTTGAAGGTACAATTTAGAGATACCAGTTAGTCATTTAAATACAGATTTAAAAAAACATTGAGCTCAGATTTTTAAACTAAAAAACTTCAGTTTCTGTATATGGTATAAAACTTAATTTTTGTGATAGCTAAATAAAGAACTGGCATTTAGCAGTGAGAGAACCATCAGGATTTCGTTTAGGGGGATCTAGTTTGAAAACAGGTCTGGAAATTCAAACTATTAAAAAAATAAAATTATTTGAAATAAATCTAGTATGTTATATTTCGTGGTGATCTTTTATGCTTATTTGTTAAGTTTTGCTTAACAAAATTAACAGCTTGTAGAAAAATAGCTAAATTTTTCTTAAAACAGTACAAATTCATAATTTTTCAATTCTTTTTTTAAATTCTGGAGAGAAGATCCTGATGGTCATATCTCTCAGCCGTATCCCTACACACAAAAGTTGTATAATTTTAGAATTGAAATTATACAGAATGTTGAGTAACACTCCAGACAAGTACCATTGTTATAATAATGATGATGTCAGTAAGACATTCTTCTTTAACAATTTTTTTAAAAAACTCATCATAGAATAGCAGAAATTATATCACAGCCAAACCATTATTAACTGAACAGTTGTAGATTTAAGCATAATTTACGAATATGAAACATGGACACTAAGAGAAAGTGTAGGAGGTGATTGAAATTTGAGCATGGGGGATATTAGGGAACATTAAATGAACAGATAATGAAAAATTAAGTTATGAGGTGAGGCTTAATAAAAATAATTGAAAGAGTAGAAGAGCTATTCAGCTAGAACATATGAGGAAAATGGGTTGATTAAAGAAGGATCGGTAAAGATGTAAAAAAGATAGGCCAGAAAAAAAATTATAGATCATATAAAGTGAAATGGGAACTGTCAAGAATGCATTCCGCTCACATTTTTTTTTTTTAATTGGAAATAAATGAGGGTGGAGATGGACGTGATGCAAGGAACATAATTCAGATAAATAATATTGTGATACATGAATAAAAAATAAATAATAATAACAATAAGCTAAAATAACAAAACATTTATTTATAAGTTATTAGCAAACACGATAGTTACATCTAATTATAAAAACAAAATTCTAGTTGTACACAAAAAAGTGCTTACAGTATGATAAAATATGAATAAAGTTTTATTACCGTGATACATTAATTACATTTAAAAAAAAATCCTAACAAAGTAATAAATACATTTACTAAATATTTAAAAAAAAGAACATATATGAATAAATTTGTTAATCATTAATGGAAATTTAATTTATTTATGAAGAGGAAAAAATTATTGTAATCACAAAATACATTGATTTTCCTTGTGCAAATATATATAATTGTATTAGGAACACCAGTCGACAAAATTAATTTCTTCAATGTTACAACTTCGAAACAGTTCCTATTATAACATAAAAAGAAAAAAAGTATAATTTTTTTCTATTTTATTTGTATAAATTTTTTTAAATTTTTTTTCTGAAAATATAATTTTACCATGGGAATTATATTTATTATTTACAGTAAAGAAAATACTTTAAAAAACCAAATATTATTTCATCAAGAAATATGATTGGAATTTCTAGAGATACAATTTAATTGGGATTTCCTAGGTATATTGAAAATTTAGTAAAAAATGATTTACAACTTATGTTATCTATTCAGCAGAAAAAGCTAATGATTGATGTAAATAAACCATCATTAATAATATAATTATATGACAACTACTACCGAAATCCAATACTGCATCAAGATGCATGCAAAGAAAAATGATGAATTATTTATTAGAGATCAAATCTAATGAAAAAAAACTTATAAAAACAGCTCTTTAAATAGCTCTAAAATGAGTTGAATTATATTTATATATAATGAATATAATCTAAAGCTATTTCTTAAAAATTATCTTACCCTAAAAAAAAAAAAAAAAAAAAAAAATTAAAAGTCAATCTATTATGGTAATATATTCTATTCAATTTGGTATGTTTTCTCTCAGAACTAGGTTAGCATTATTGGTATTATTACAGTTATAAAGTAAAATATTTGCTTGTTAAGTTTTATGTGTATTTATACTGTCTAGCTGCTATTATGAAGTAAGCAGTCCTTGAAAGAAAGTAAAGAAAGTATAACATTTCACTTGTAAGGTGCATATTAACTGCCATGTATTTTTTTTTTTTTAAGTTAGGTTACCCAATTTTCTTGAATGTACATAATGCATGTTTAATCTTGCTTCCCTCACTTGATCTTAACTAATTTCACAATAAGCTTTAATGAAATATTTTTAAATTTGGTGACGGGTTGAATGATTGTGTTAAAGCATAATTAAAATTAGTCAAGGACATGCACAGAGAGTTCTAGGGTTTAACTTACGTATTTGGAAAGAAAAGTGTATAAAATAATATATATTATGGAAATATAATGCTTTGTAAGCTATTAAAAAATATTATTAATTTTCAAATTACATAGAAATTCTATATTAAGATTATTTCAGAGCTAATTATATGTCTTCATCTGTCAAAGTACCTGAGCCATTATTGTTAAAGCATCGTCCACTCCTCATCATTGTGAAAGTATTACCAGTGATAAAAATATGTTATAATTACCTCCCAACAGATCTGGGCACATAATTTCCACTATACTGAAGGTTTTTTTAAATTTAAAATAAAATATCATGTTTCATTGATCAGTGAAAGAGTAATGTTTATTAAAACCCTTGCAACTCAAAGAAAGGAGAAAATGTGACAAAAAAGATTTTGTAAAAGGTTTAAAAATCAACATTTTTTGTATCTATAAGGTAAAAGTTTTAGTTAATGGCTTGTGTTTTTCACAAGCCAATTATAATCATATCATTAATTAGATTAATGGTAACCATTGAAAGTATGGAAAATCTCAAGCCAGGAATTGAATGCAATATTTTTGATGTGGGTAGGTATTTTATTCTTTTTGTAGTTGTAAATACCCCAGATGGCTCACCTCTGGTTAACAAACTCCATATTTTCATTATTGAATGATGTCTTTATCCGCACAAAAAAGAAATCCCAGAAACTATGCCTAATGTACCACTTCTTTCTTAATATAAAAATGATGACTTATGTTTTTATACTTTAGATTTAATGAATATTTTTCATTATGTTTTTTAATACAATAGCAGTAGTGGATGGTAAAGTGATAATTTTGTTTTAATTAATTTGAGTAGCATTTTGTACTTGCATAAAATGTAGAGCTCATAAAATGCTAATTTCTGCAATCACATAACTGTTATTGCAGAAATTCAGCTGAGCAAGGTCATGGTTATTTTCATGTAATTACTGTAGGGTAATTACATGTAATTATAGTGCATTTTAAAAATTTACATTTGTACTACATAGTACATTTGTAATTTAACAAAATTTATATTTATCTTTCAGGAAACAAAATTAACAAATAACTGTTTCTACATAATGCAGAAGTAAGTTAGTGTTCTACTTTGTTTTATTTTTCAAATAAAGAGCATATAAAAGTTACTTAGATCTTTTAAAAATTTAAACATCTTGAAAACATGCAAAAAAGAACCTATAAGATTAAAAAAAATAAGAATACATTAACAAAAATGAATAAATAATCAGTTCAGTAATTTGATTATGTTTTGATTTTTATTTATTTTTTTGAAGCTTATTTTCTTTTATACTGAAGACCTCATTTTCTTCTAGTTTTTTCTTTATGACAAGCTAGTTTTTTTATTACTTCACTAATTCAACATAATTTTCACTCATACTATCCTTTGCATTTCATGAATCTGCTTCCCAGAATGTTACATAATTTTCTGTGTAATTTATACTCTTTTCATCACCTGATGTTCTGCCTGGTGGCGGGTCTCTTACACTACTGCTGTCTCCATCTATCCCTGCCCTGAGTGTTCTCTTTCATACCCTTGTAGTTTCCAATCTTCATCTCCTCTATTAACTTTCTCATTCTTTTTCCTTACTTCATTTCTTCTTCTACTGATCGTTCTGATGCATTTGTTAATATACTTCCTCTAACCACATATCCTAACTACTTTCATTTTATTTTGTGTACTTACCACATAAGTGTTTTTCCTTCTTTAAACCTAGTTATTACTTTTCCTTTCTCACTTAATCCATCCTCCTTACTTTCTCCACTCTTCTTCATATCCACATCTCAAAAACCTCAGTCCAGTCCTCTTCTTCATTGGCAATACTTCATTTCCAAACAAGACATTCTGCTCATTAGATTTGGCTAACCTATTCTTTAATTCTAAGTCCAGACTTGTGCTGCACAGTAATTCCTCTGTTCAGTAAAGGCTTTCTTTGCCAGTGCTATTCTTCCTTTTATTTGCATTGCCCTCTGTCAGTCATTTATCACCATAGTACCCAAATATCTGTAATTTTTCTATTACTATGTACAGGTTTTTCAATAATTTTATCTTTATTTTAAACAGATGTAAGAAATGGTTTATTTCTCCTTTAGAATTTTATTTTCAACATAATTAACATCTCTTCTTCAATCTATTGGTTGGTATGTTTTTGTCTGTCCCTGATAAATTTTGAAATATTTCTTTTAATTGTAAAATGAAAGAATTTGTTTTTTTTTTTTTAATTGACTTGTTCCTTCTGTACAGCCCATAGCTTGATTCAACACGATCACAGTGAT
This sequence comes from Lycorma delicatula, assembly GCF_047948215.1. Lineage (NCBI taxonomy): Eukaryota > Metazoa > Arthropoda > Insecta > Hemiptera > Fulgoridae > Lycorma > Lycorma delicatula. The sequence goes on from NC_134462.1 coordinate 57,714,548, forward strand.
TTTTGTGAAATTTGATAGCCATGCTTATGAAACATTGTGTATAGCATTTTTAACTGTATAATTTCTTCCAAAAGTTTGTAAGTGCATTCTTACTTTCAAAATATGAGATTTTCTAAAAATATTCTCCTATAGTGTCACTTTAAATTTTTATTAAAACTTTGATCAGTTGGCTAAATCAAACAAAAAGAGTATGATTTAAAAAATATACACACACATTCCTAGGTAGGTGCTGGATTAGTGAGATTTACTGTACCATAAAATTATACTCTAAACAGGCCTGAGTACGACTAAATAAATCTTTCTGTATTTGAAATTATACTTTCCTGAAAACATGTTTCTTATCATAATACATAGATGTAAAGGCAATTGTTTTTGGTTGTCCTGATAATATATATACTATGGTAAATCTTTTTATGTTGTAAAAGCATGCTAAGCTGAACTTATATTAATCCAAATCTAAGATAATTCAAACCGGTAAATACTATCATTAGAGTTTTGTTTTCTTGTTACAAAAATTGAGTTGTTTTTTGTATACAAGTATGTGTTTTCATCAAGTTCAGATATATCTGTTGTAATTTTTATCTGCTGTGTTTTAATTGTAATATTTATTTGATAAGTTGTTTAATTTTTTTAATTATTTTATATTCCAATCTGTATTTACATCACTTACTTCATGTTATGATTTTACCAATTTTTTTTTTATTTGTGCAAATGGTTTTGGGGCTTATTATATTGATTGTAAAATTCTTTTTCTGCAGAATTGTTTCCAGTCAGTAAAATGGAAAAACATCCATTAAAAGGCAATGCTGCCATTCCTATGAACACACCAGCATCTTACCAAGCCTTTGGTGATAAGGTATGTTTTATTTGGCTTACACCTCACTTTATTGCTTAATGTTTTTATTATTAACATATCGTTTCTTTTATGAATGTTTTTTTTTTTCAATTACATGTATCTCTTATTTTGTGTTATTTTCTCTTATTTTGTGTTGTTTGAGTATATTTTATTGTTGTCTTGCATGAGTTAGCAGATAGTAAAATTTTGTGTATTTCTTAGCTTTGTGAAAGAAACTATTTAATTAGTATAAAAAAATCTCAGAGTATTCCCTCTCACCAAACTAGAGACTAAAGTTAAGCACTCTGATCATCCATGTTTGGTGATCCCTATATGAATTTGGACATCTTGCATTGCCATTTGCCAATGTTCATAAATTCTGCACGCCAGAAATAAGCTGTGGAGTTTTATCAACAATCTTTCATTTTACATGTAGTCCATGATATTGTCTTTCAGTATCTCTCTGATACAGACATATACATGTAATACACATACAAACATATACATATACATGTAGCATGAATGCTTATGCTCACAGAAGTATGCATGTGGAAATTATTTTATGTGTGGATGACAGACAGTATAACGTTTTTTTTTTTTTTATGGCCCGGAAGGACTAATTAGTCATTTATGTTTAGTCTTTCTTATCTTCCAATACTCTTTCATTTATTTTTTTGTTTATCTTTCCAATACTGTATTGATTTTATAATAAATACTGTATAACTTTATTTATTATAAATATGTTTAAAAAATATTTTGTGACAACAAACCAACTTTTATTATAAAATGTTTTTAATGATGTCCTTCAAAATATTTTCAGTCGTCTTAGTGATCACAGTAAACAAATAAATTAGTTTGACCTCATTACAAATAATGACATGATACCAACAAAATCACACTTATAGAATATACAGAAAACCAACAAGTACAGATACCACTTTCACAATGCCTCAAAACACTCAATGTTGTATAAACTGTCCAATTCTAGAGACTACTTGATACACATTAAAGATTATATAGAAGAACTGAGCCCTATGAAATGTCACATATACAAACAGTTATTACAACATAGTCATTGACATTCATTTACAGAATAAATTAAAACAAAAAACTACATCACATTAACGTTTATAATCAAAAACTCAAGAGTATCTAACAAAGTTAAAAAGATGTTGATGCTTCAGAACAGCAAACAAATCATTACACACAAAAAATGATCACCAAATACTGGATGGAAATCACAATGTCTGGAATTTATAAACTGAGTGCATTATGTTCTACATTCATTAATACGAACACTTAAAATCTTCTATAACTACACAGACTCAAAATTTGCCAACCATTTTGTAGGCATGAATAAAAAGTCTACCAACAATGGCAACATCATACACATGCGTCCGTCTTTCAATACTCTTGAACATTAGGAATTATATGAACATACAAAAATAGTATACTAAATGAATAGACACTATTTAATTCCAACTTGCTTTTCAATTATGTGTTTCCTAATAAAAAACAATCATTAGGTCATTAGGAGTAACATCAAACTGATATCAGTTAAGAACATTAAAATACCAGTCTTTAAAGATGATATGTTTTATTATAAAATTTGGCTCAATTTATTTTTCCAAAAGTTAATGTTCTCAAATAATTCCTATCAATTTTTTTTTCTTGCAATTATTTCTTCAGAACTTGTCAGTTTTAATTAGCAACATTTCTTAGATTGTAAATTTACTAAATTAATAGTGAATACATAGTGAATCTTATTTATGATTATTTATATATTATTTGTAACATTTCTTAACTAAACCTAACTAATAATATCTCCGAGTTGTTTTGTAATATGTAAAAGTTGAACCCTTTTTTAATTTACCCACATTTTCAAAATATGCATTTATTTGAATAAAATTGATGGTTTATTAAATATAAATAAGAAGTAATCGATTTTTAAGATTAATTATTATATTCATCTACATCTTGGATACAATAATCATATTATATATTCTTTACCAGATTTATTTAAAAATGAATAAATTTTACACAATCAAATTTTTTTGTAAAAAGTGTAAGTTACATATGCATTTAATATCTGCCTTTTGAAGATAATTATCCGTAAGATAAGTATTTTGTAGTGAAGAATTTATCACAATAACGTTTTTCTTTATTCCAATAAATTTCACCAACACAAGTGATTGCCAATGTTCAATATATTCAGATTATTTGTACATTCAATGTTCATTTACAGTTGTTAGCCTGCTGATGCTTGGTTGTGCTATTTTTATCAAATATTGGCAGTACTAGCAAATATATTATTGCTAATAGCAAATATATTATTGTTAAATTTGATTAAGTCTGCATAATTCTAAATACATGTTGTGTGTATACATTCTAAGTATTAGAATAGCCTCTACTATTTATTTTATGTCGTCTGCATGTTTATGCTTAATTTTTCTATTTTTATTTGTCTATTAATCTAACAGTCTCAACAAAAAAAGAATTACGTAGAATTTGACAGATTTTATCATTTAAACTATTATATGTCATCTATTCTTTGTATAAATAATTGCCTTTTGTTCTTAACTACATTACTGAGTTATATGCAAAAGCCAAATTATAAAAACAAAAATTTGGACGGCAGCAATTAAGTTAATACCGATTCAATTATATATATTTTGTATGTATAATAAAAATTGTCTGTTAAATTCTATAACCTAACCTTCTCTTTAAAGATTGTCGGACATCTCATTTCCTTTCTGGAATATGTCTACTTGACATTACTGATAATTTATTGGAAAATTTTCTGTTCTTAACTATCATTAATTTTGTTCATACTGTATTTATTTAATACAGAAAATTGAAATTGTAGAATGTTTAAGACAGTAATAAGTGAAGGGTGCAGAGGAAAAAGTGGTTTAGTCCATTTTTCCGATTTTTGTTTTGTTGTATCATGAGAATCATAAAGATAATCCCATAGTTCCGACTATTTATTGTAGTGAAAAACAAGCTCATTTGTAAGTAAATAAACATATTGTAAAATCTTGTAAAGGCAAAGAAAGGAAGAGATAGTCCATTGAACATGCAAAGAAGGAACTAAGCTCACACATCATTCTCTGTGCTCCGAACATTCATCTGATTTTTATGATCATCTATCATTAGTCGTAATGCATTTAGTGTACAGTCAGTCTATACAGCATCCTAGTTCATATTTAGCCTGATTGTTATGCTGTGAACATGTATTATTTTTGCTGTTACTCAGTTTCATTTTTAGTAAATAATTTTTATTTATATTATCAGTAATATGAGTACTGGTGAGAGTGAAGGAAATGATAGAAATACTCTATCCAAGAAATGCAGATCTAAGTCAGATTAATTGACGTTAGTAAAAAAAAGTAGATTATCAAGTACAAGTTCGGCATTGATGTTTTATGCAAATGAATTAGATGTTTAGAGGCTGTTCCAGTTGAAGGTAGAAACAATTTAATGAGATGAATAGTTGTGATGATCAGAATTCTTATTTACTTGAGGGTTAATAAGTGCTTTTGTTCTGTGAAGACATAATCAACAATACAAATTTTAGAGATACAACATTTTATTGCAAAGTAAGATTTAACCTTGAAAAATAGTTAAAGAGATTGAAGTCTGCAAAACACTGCATATCTCCGTCTGTGGAATAAGTCAGAAAAAATCAAATTCTTGCAAAAATTGATTAAATTTTCCGGTATATTTTCTAAAGACTAACAAGGTAAACACAAAATTAGGTCACTCTCTATAACTGAAAACAATATTGCTATTGTAAAAAGTCACAATGCGTTATTTAAAGACCGAAATGGTTATTATAATATATATTTATCAAATATTATTTTTTCATCATTTTTCTAATTTGTAGATTCATTTTTATATTTTAATCTATTACTAAAAATGTATTATTTTTATTTAATTATGTTAATAATAACGTTTTTGTGTTAATAAAAACGTGACATTTAAATTATTTTTCCATTTCCTAAAATGTTTTATTTATAATCTGTCAAGGGGAAAAAGCTATTAAATCTGCGGTTTAACCCCTTTTTCCAAGTAAATGTTATATCAAGGTAACAGAAATATTCTTGTATTTTTTTTTTGTGATGATTTAAATTTCTTTTGATGTTGGTATTTTTAGAAAACATTATTTATTTAGAAGTTACCATATAAATAAATTTCAAAAAATTAATTTCTTTTATCAATTACTACAGATTTTTTTTTAAAGAAAAAGGTCTTCTATAAAATTGGCAAATTCGACTAAACCATCTGTTATTCCCCTTAACTTTTCAGATGTATATAGAGTAGTTAGCTTTAGAGTAAATGTATAGAAAATAACAAAACTTAAACTTTTCATCTATTTTAGTTTAAATTGACGACCAGTTTTGACAATCTGTCAGTTTCCTTTTTATTTACTTTGTCTTATATCTATTTGCTATTATTCGAATGTAAAATTTAAACACATCTGTGGTTCAGGTATAATTAATTATGCCTTTTTCATTTTCACAGAATGCACTCCCAATTTTATTATTCCTCTCATTCATTTTGTTCTTCAGGTCTACTGTATCATATCTACTGATATAAAAAGAATAATTAATTATAATAGAAATATATTTATTTTTAACTGTATGTTTTTTTCATCTAAGTATTTTTTCATCCTTTGTTAAAGGTGTTTTGTCAGTTGCTTGTATATGTACTACCAGTATTTGAGAATTAATTGCTACTATTTTTAAGTTTTGTTATCATTTATTTCAATGTTGACTTCTATATATTAATTGAGGATTGCTATTTGAGTTGTCAAAAATATGTTTTCATAATAAAAATTGCCCTCATCATTGTATGAAATAGGTGATTTAAAGGAAATAATATAACACATCTGCTTTTATTGTTGCTGTTGTGATATTACATCCCTATTTGTCCTACTTCCTAGTATTTTCCATAATACTCATTAATTTATAAGAAAAAGAGAGGAGTTTATTGTTTTGTCTTTGATAAAATGTGTTTTAATTTTTATTTTTTAATATTTACCATGAATTTACTTTTTCGTATATTTTTTCATATAAACATTAAAATGTAGTGTAGAGTAATAAATAATATGACTGGTTTAATAAATTTCTTCTTCATTCCTGTATTCTGTGATAAGCTTTTAAATTCAACATAAATTAATTTTCTTCATCGTGCATCTCCCATTATTTTCAGGATACAAAAACAAGTCACAAAAGAGATACAAAGAGGAAACAAAAGGATGAGTTTTCAGGATGGCAAAATGGGCTGTCAGATCTTTGTATGGTGCCGGTAAATATGAATCATGTAGACTGATTTTTTAATTAGTTAAAGATTATAACATTTCCAAATGTTTCTTTACTAAAACAAAAAACCATAACTAACTACAATAACAATATTCACTTATATTTTACTAGACAGTTATTTTCACATTATTCAGCATGATATTTCAATTTATAAAACTGAAATACTTTACTCTTCTGCTGTTATTTTTAATTAAGTATGTATGATTTAAAAAATCTTATGACTATTCCTGAAAAATTAACTAAATTAAAGTACATTAATCTGTTGATGACTTTTAAAGCAATGACTAATCAGATAAGCATTAATTTATTTTATGTTTGTTTAACATATAGCTAAATGCACACTCAAATATTTTTCAGTTAACATTTTCAAAATTGCAGTCTTATTCTTTACCAGTTTTTATCCTTACATAGCTGCATCTCTATTGTCTAATATAATTATTATTTTTACGTGTAATTTTAGACTGTAACCATCTTCTTTTTTTATATTTGTTAACTGTTATTCCAGTATCAAGGTTTTTTCAGGGTTTACCTAGATTCTTTGAAAAAATGCTGAAGGGGCTCATTTTTGTTATCCATGTCGTATATCAAACGCTTCTGACATGATGATCTAAATAATGTGTAATTATGTTGAGATCAGAATACAGAATTTATTTATTACATTTTAATCCTTGTTTTTTCATAGTCTTACATCATGGATTCATCAAGTAGCTAACAAAGGTTGTCTGTTACTAGTTTATTTTGTGAGGGATTTGGAGGGTCGGCTTTCCCTGATAGCGCTTCAACCGTTTGGCTCATTGTGCTGCCACTGAATGAAGTATAGAATCCACAGGTTTGGTTAAAGGTAATCCCCCTACCAGATAACAATAAAAATCTAGGACCCATCATCCTCAGCATACGGAACGTAACCGGATCATACTTAACACCCACCCAACCGATATTGGAAGAATAAGTCTAGGATGATTAAGAGGATCAGTTAAAAGACAGTCAATGATTTCACACTGGAATCACAGAACAAAATGAATAACATAATAAAAAAAAATTCAATTTTTGTACTAGGCACCAATTAGCCAACTAAATATAAACTGCAATATAACTAAATGTACTTGATTTACATTTAAACATTCTTCTGCAATATAGCACTTCAAAAACCTCAGTTTTTTGCCTTTTTGGGTTTCCTATTCATGTGTTCTTGCTAAAAGTCCTCAATACTGTAAGTTACACATACACATACTGTAAGTTATCAGTATTAATAAATCAGTTATTAGATTTTAAATCTTCATTTTTTACTAGCAAATTTATTTGTTAAACCTGTTCTTGCTTGTGCTAGTCTGTTTTTTAAATATATAAAAAACCCTTAACAGTTACTACTTTTTGTACTGCTTATATTATTTTGCAATTACTCTCATATTATGGAATGGTAAATATCAGTTGGAAAACAAAACTTTTACAGCTTACAAAAAATCTTACTGATATACTTCATAATAAACACTATTTTTATATAATTATCAGTGGATATTGAGACAACTGTATTAATAAATAAATGAATGAAGAAAATAATCGATAAATATTAATTAGCTAATAAAACAATTGTTATAAAATACCATAAATGGATATTTGTAACATTGTATGTAGAATGAAAAAAAAAAGTAGAAACAATTGTTGTCATTTTACACAATCCCAATCAAAAATAAAGTTACCTTAAAAACATTCAAAGCATTGAAATCTCTAACCAAGATTGCCGATCACAACCTAATGTACATCAAACTTGAGGTCGGATAAGATAAAAATTTATCATAAAGAAGATAAAGAAAGCAAGAAAGATCGAACAAATTAGTCTTTAGGAGATAGATAACTGAGATTTTTTAATAAATTCTAAAAGTCTTATTAGCTATCGAAGGTCTTCTAATATTATTTAAAAATGAAATCTGTATCAATACTGACGAAGTAAGTTTCCTGATTGTCTAATAACTGTTTATTGCAGACTTTTGAAACAGTTTTTTCTAATAAATTAATTTGATAATCGGTTTCTAGGCAGGGTTGGGCTACTGCCAATTTTCTTGCTCTTCAATATTTATAGTGAGCCATATTTCATACTTCTATTAATTTTTCTTACACATCCTAAATTTTAGTTATTGTCTTTATCAGTCAATAGATTAGGGGATTAATTTTATGTGGGTGCAGTCTACTCTTTCGAAGGGTTTAGTTGTGTTTTTTGTATTTCCAAGGAGAGAGGCCAGTTTCCTAGAGGTAGCCATACTAACATTAAACTTGTTATTCTTAAAAATATTTCTTACCTTGCTGCTATACAGAGGACAGTACGCATCTTTTCTCCATGCTTTCTGTAATCCTTCTGTTATTTTTTTGAAATAAGATTACATTATATTTCCCAAACTTTTTTTGTAAATCTTTTCTGTATGTAGATATGGCTTTTGTAATAAATCATAGAAATCAGCTGTATATCTTGTATAATTCATGCTTCTGTATTAAACTTTTAGACTTCATGGCAGCCAGATGGCTCTGTAAATTATCACATTAAAATTTACATTTTATTTTGAATATGAAAAGAATCAGTGATATTTCTATTGGCGTGCATACTTTTCTGTAATTATTATTAGAAGATATTTTATTACTTTTAAACTAAAAAAAATGGTAATGTCTTTTTAATTTTGGTTTCATGCAATTTTTTTTTTGTTTGGCAAAGGTGAGATTTATCACCAACAATTACTTTCATCTTTTACAGGATCAACAATCTAAATGGTCAACTGGTTTTAGATTTTATGTAAAATTTTTCAGTAAATGGTTTTTGAAGATTTTGTTGTTTTCCAATTAATCTGAACAACTGTTTAGTGTATCTTTAGTTTCCATTTTATATATTATATGTGATTTTCAGTATATAGTAATATTTATTTGGGCTTGATAAAAAATCCTCTTATTTTTGTATATTGTTATCATATTACACTTATTGTTATCTTGTCAAAATTAGTTACAGATTGTAATGAATCTATAACATTGAGTTTTCCTTTTGTTCACTTATAGTTTCAGCTAAATGAACATCATCATCAAATTTTTTTCTATAATGATTATTATGAAGGAACAGATTTTTACAATGATTAGGTGTATAAGATATTACTGTGTTACTGTCATACAATGTTTTTGTAACGTTTAATTTTTTTTAAATATGAATATGTCCTAGAAATGAAATATTCATTAAAAAAACATTTGCATTATTTTTTTATGATGTTTTTGGAGGATAAGAATTGCCCTTATTATTGATGATTCCTTTTGCTTACAGTAGTGTTAATCGAAGTACAAATTTAATGAACTTAAATAATGTGAATTAAATTAAAATTTTAAATCCATGAATAAGCTTTGTTTATATTTTATTTTATTATTGCTCTAAAAGTCATCATTAAACTTTTTCTTTTAGTAAAAACATAATTATATTTATTAATTTATTTATAAATAGTTTAATACTTTTTATAACTTTCTTTAAAAAAAGATTTTTCTTCTGTATATGAATTATTATTCTTTTGTATAATTTTTTTATATGGCGATTAGTATTTTATCAGAATTTCAAACTTGAAGTTCCAATTTTTCTTTTTTTCTTTAATGATTATTTGTTTATATAGGACTTTTATTTGTAATGAAAACTGTAAAAAAAGACATAGCTAGAAAAGTTTGAAATTTTAATTCAATAAAATTTTAGTGTTGCTTTTACAGTAAGAAACACTAAATCCTATGTTGTCTCTTCAGTGTGATACTGTAATGTTAGTGTTACGTGCGATACTTCGTCCACCATCGTTATCGTACCCAACAATCACATCAGCTGCCACATAAGCCGTACGCTGCTACTGACTCGTAAACCTCAAAACAAGATTAATTATTTGTTCACCAACCGGTATATTGCTAATGAAAATAAAATAGGTGTTCAAAAAGTAACCCCACCTTATGGGAAAATCAGTAAGTTAAAATAGTTTTTGAAAGTGGCCTCCATTATGCGATTCACATAATTGAATACTATGTTGCATGCTCATAAACACATGATGTAATGTTTGTTGAGGATTTGCAGTGACACTTCATTCAATTTCACTCTGCGATTCGGGAATGGAGTGAGGATGAGTTTTGTAATCAGCATCCTTAAGGTATCCCCACAAGAAAAAGTCATAAGGTGATGAATCAGAAAATCGAGGGAGCCATAACCCCTTCAAAATCATTTTTCCATGAAAATACTGATCCAAGAAAGTCACAGTGTTGTTGTTGGTTGTATTAGCCGTAGCATTATCCTGGTTAAATCACGTGTACTCTAGCCGGTCTACAGGTATAGTGTTTACAAATTGTTGCGTGGCCAAGGCCTTTGACAAAGTTTGGCATAGCGGGCTGCTTTATAAGCTAGCACGATCGGCGATCCCCTACCGCTATGTCAGACTGATGCGGTCATATCTGCTAGACCGACATTTTGTCGTGCGCGTAGGGGAAACGATTTCCTCCACCAGAGAAATAGCCGCTGGGGTTCCCCAAGGAGCAGTACTTTCCCCGTTCTGGTACACTTTGTACGTGAACGATATGCCGCTGTCGGAAGGGGTCAAAACGGCCCTTTACGCAGACGACACGGCATATTTCTACGAATCCGCAAATGTGGATTACGCGGTCCGGAGGCTCCAAAGGCAGCTGGACTTAGTGGAACCGTGGCTCGACATGTGGAGAATTAGGGTCAACGGTGAAAAATCGGTGGCCGTGATGTTCACATGCAAGACACGAAAACCGACCAGAGAGCTGGAAATCTCAGGGGAGAAAATCCCTTTTGAGAAAACAGTTAAGTACCTGGGGGTGGTGTTGGACAGGCGGCTTACCTTCGGCGAACATGTAAATTATGCGACCCGGAGGGCTAAGGCCGCCAGAGCCTCGCTATACCCAGTGCTGAACAGTACCAGCCCGTACCCACTGGCAACTAAGCTCCTCATTTTTCGGCTGTACGTACTGCCGATTCTAACATATGCTTACCCGGCATGGGGGGCAGTGTTGAGCTCCTCGCTTCAAAAGAAGATCGAGGCCGTCCAAAACATCGCGTTGCGGACGATCTTTGGAGCTCCGTGGTTCGTCAGGAACGCCACTCTCCGATCTGATGCGAGATTTCAATCCGTGTCCGAGGTGGGAGTGGCGCAGGCGCGCAGACTGTTCGGGAGAGTGGCTGTGTCCGAACACAGTCATCTTCGGGACATCTGCCGAGAGGACCCAACTCCGACAGTTGTAAGGAAGCGGCCTCACGCCGTACTGGACGAACCACCGTGATGGTGTGGTGCGATAGCCGAAAATCGACAAACCAGGCTTAGGGGCCTCCATATCGCATGAGCCATAAACGGAATAGTGCGTCAGACGCGTTTCCGGGGTCGCGAGTGAAAAGTTTTTGCGAGTTATATAGTTTGAAGACGTCAAACACGGTAAGTCGCGCATAAAACAAAAACGCGGTCTAAATTTAAAAAAACTTACAGTAAGACAAAATATCCCAGCAATTGCGACTCCTCCGGAAAAGGGGACGCATTGCTCCCTCCTTATAGCTAGTGCCCCGTTGTGGCGTATTCCTGCTAGCCTATTAAAGAGTTAGCACCGAAAGGACTTCAGTGGACGGTCTGAAGGGGAATTACGTCGGGAGGACAGGCTTTATAAGCCTAGCCTTCCGCGGTCGGCCCATGAAATGGGTTCGATAACGCTGGTTTAACAACGGATTGGAATGCAATTAAATCCGTCTTAAATTCACTAAAATAATAATAGACAAAACTTGAAAAATTAGATCCGAGATTAAAAAATAACCCTTTCAAAAACAAGCCCGATTAGAATGATCCAGCAGCAAGGGACTCTGTCCAGGTTCTGCGATAAAGTAGGGAGTAATAGACTCCTGCCAACTTTGCATTCCATTCCATTCCAAATTGTTGCACCGTCTGTATGTAGCAGTCACTGTTCACTATGCCTTGAAAGAATGTCATGAAGATTCCCCTATGTAACATTGGACACCAATTACCCACTTGTATGGACAATCACTTTTTGTCCATGCAGCTGATGTGGATTTTCTACACCAAATGAATTCAAGTGAATTCTGTGCATTCACATATCCATCAAGGTGGAATCATGCCTCAGACCAAAATCAATCGTCAAGTTCTTCTTCACCTGGTGTTACAGATGACATAAACCGCTAACGGAAAGCTACACGTTTTCCTGTGCTTGCAGGTAACAACTCATGAACAACACGAATTCTATACGGGTGCATCTTTAAACGCTTGTGTAATGCCGTATGGGCACTGCCAACGGAGAGACCAGACTGGCTAGATAGGTGTTGGATAGACTTCTTGGGACTAACAGAATATGCAGCTTGTACACCGATCAACTTTTCTTATGTTAGCACTTTCGGTCGACCATTTTTGACTGCATCTGCCACATTCTCTGTCTCTTGGAATTTGTCGTACAGTTGCTTCATGGAAGACTTGTTTGATGCATCCACACCGTACTTTTCTGTGACGGCATTCTGGATCTGGGCATAACTGGCGTATCTGTTGTATTGGGAGTCAAGGAATATTCTCTGCTGCATTGTGTAACCCATTTTTTCTCAAGATTCATCAGTTAAATCTGGAACAACGAAAGAAGGAAACATTCTTCCATAAGGTTGCGCCACTTTTTGAACACTCCATACCTATTCGTATCCAGCACGTCAGCTTTGATTAAGGTTTAGCCGAGAGATACGGATTTTTATCTGAAGACATCGTTGCCTGAAGTCCAACGTAGGTTTTGAAAACGAACACTCCGATTGTACTCGTTCTATTTATTATTCCCGACAAATATTAGTCCCGAGGCGCATTTACTCTATCGTTAGCGTACAAGAAAGATCTTACCATTTAGCTAGGCTACGGCCAACCCACCGGGTTGGTCTAGTGGTTAACGCGTCTTCCCAAATCAGCTGATTTGGAAGTCGAGAGTTACAGCGTTCAAGTCCTAGTAAAGCCAGATATTTTTACATGGATTTGAATACTAGATCGTGGATACCGGTGTTCTTTGGTGGTTGGGTTTCAATTAACCACACATCTCAGGAATGGTCGAACTGAGAATGTACAAGACTGCACTTCATTTACACTCATACATATCATCCTCTGAAGTATTATCTAAACGGTAGTTACCGGAGGCTAAACAGGAAAAAGAAAGCTAGGCTACGGCCATAGCTTAGCCTGATAGATTCGAATGTTAGACGCGAGATTGAATGTTAAACCAAGGTTGTCCTTACCGCCAGCTCCGAGCGCTAAAGAACCACCGTTCGTCTACTACGCGCCCAAATCGTAGTTAGCCGATTCGATGGACGTTAAGACGTCACCTTCATGCCATCGGAGGCTAAGAAACGACGGTGCTATTAGAAAAACCGGTCGGTGATGGTTCACAAATCAACTGACAGTTGCGACTAAACCGCGTGCTTTCTCATTTTAGAGCTATGCAATAACGTATGTTATAGATCGCCACCTATAGTGTCGAATAGTTGGGAATCTTGCGCCTGGTATCGGATGCGGATTAATATCCAATACTCAAACTCTTTTGTTTTAGTTTACTTTTTTAGGAACCAAAAAACCTGACACCGTGTTTTTTAAACTTAGTACCTAGATATGAAACCCGGTTAAAATCGTTAATTATTATAGAGCGTGTACTATATATGTATTATTGTGTGAAGGGTACATGCGAAGTAATCGAACGATGCTGAGCATTACGTTAAAAAATAAACTTGTTTATTATGAAATCATCCTTTTCACTTCTAACATTGTTTTAAAATTCACATCCTAGTTCGTTAATTGAAAAATAAATAATTGTTTTTCCCATTTATTAATGCTATTGAAACAATTCAAAATTAGCAACTGCTTAATCGGTGAAGTAAAACATTACTAATTATAATTATGTGAGAATCAGATAGCGATCGATTAATTTCTTATCGAAAATATCACTGGTAAACTCGTAGGCCTTTTTTTCACTTTTCTCTTGTGCCTAATTTTTTTTTTCAAGTTGAACTTTCAGAAGAGATATATCACATCTAATATTCATAATGCCATTAGGTCGGGAGTCGAGAGGCTTAAATTTATTTTATTTCATATATTACATTTACATTTCCTTATATTTTTAATATTACTTTTTATTCGATTATTATCTGATGTAAACCGACGTAATATCCTTAAAATTGTTGGTATTTATATATACCAATTATGTTTTTCTTCATCACGCTTAAACTTATTGATCGGTCATAATATTATCGTATCGAAGCCGGTACCTGGTTCTGTGGTATTATTAAATGAGCTTTCTTTGTATTCCCCCTCCAGACGAATAATTCATACAAAACGGTAGGTTGCCTTGTTTTATCACCGATAACGCCAGTTATTAGTTTTATCGTTAATTATTATATTTTAGTTTATCTACTGATAAGTTTACCGTTTACCATAGGAATGTGAATTGTTGATAAATACCGTTTGAAATCGTTAAGGATATGTTTGTCACGCTTTCGATTTCGTGTCGCATTTTTACTTCGTGGAAATCGTAATACGTAATAAGTACAATATAACGCTACGTACTAAACGAATTGAACAGTAGTGAACACTGTACTCTGGTAGCTTGAAAGCTATTGCATTAATAAATATTAACCCGGCTGTCATTTAAGTCGCACGTTGTTCATAAGTTGAGCACAATCCAGTTTCTCTAAATTGTGTCTCTTTTTATCGACCTAACCAAATTCGTGCGGGCTTCCGATGGAATCATCACTTTAACCCCGTGATTCACAGTTTTTTAACTGTTATTATTATCTCGGCTATCAGGAGTGTGATGCTGTTAACTGACCTCAAATCTAAGTTATAGTGGTTATTCTGGGATGTAATGTGTGAAAAGTACAATAAAATTTAAGTATTAGCGGTTTGGTCGGATACAGAGTACAAGAAACATTATTTTTTATTACGCATAAACTCCTGAAAAATTCACTATCGCGGATATTGTGGATAATTTTGACGATTAAAACATGTTTTGTTGATATGTCTTTATGTATTTTATCTCCTACCGACATTTCTCTATTTCTGTAATGTAAACCCAGACGATAGTTTTCTTCAATCAGCGTCTGCTTTTTTGCTAATTTTTAATTCTAACACAGAAAGAACTGAGCCGACCAAAAAAGGAAGATTATCGGTTTTTTTTTTAAGAGGCTTTAATTCTTTTCAATCCATATCTCCTTCTTTAGGGCGACTTTGGCATTCTACCGGGAGTACAAACATCGTTATTTTCGGAAAGTTTTCACATGACCGTTTTACCACGTTGTGCAAATTCTTTTCAACAAAAACTTAACTGCATCGTCCTTATTCCTTATCTCTTGACGCTTGTTCGAGCTAGCGTTATCGTCTCGTTGCAAGTTATGTGCTAAGATAAGGAAGTCAATATTGTTAATAATACAGTAAAACCTCCCCAAACCTGAATCTGACGGGACCGAGTAAGAATTCCGTTTATAAGAGGTTTTCGTTTTGCAAAGTTTTTAAGAATCAAGCTAATTTACCGTGACGTGCTATGCTATGAATTATACAAATGTAAAATGAAGTTAGACCAGGATAAACATTTGGATGGAATAATCCGAAATTATACTGCTTGTAGATAACATTAACCACTAATTTTCAAAAATTGTTCAGTTACACTAAAAGAGGGTGTTTTATATTTTTACAAGTTAGTAATTTTTCATTTAAGTTAGGTTTAATTAGCCTGAAAATAAAATAAAATCATTCTCTAAAATAGTCAAGTACAGTTTTGTTTCAACCCTTCGAAACTTTGTTTTCAATAATGTATACACTTTACCTGAATTATACACTTCAGTAATATAAGTAAATAGAAAAAATTCACTTATTCTAAAACAAAACACGATCTAACACTAATTCTAAAATAAAATCATTTTCTAAAATAGTCAAGTACAGTTTTCTGTTTCAATAATTTACTCTTGGAACTTTCGTTTTCAATAATATATTCTAACGGTTAACATATTCTATCGCAAATCATCGCTGTTTATACGAATCGCGAATTCTTCCAGCTATGCGACCATACCCAATGCTTCTCCGAAACTGTTAATTTTGTTCTCCGTGTCCTTCTTCTTCTGTACTTTCGTTAATCTTGCCTGTTTCAGAGAAAATAATTTCATTTACGGTCTGAAATCCTTCTTCGGTTACCAAATCACTATAAATACTCATGTGCCTTCAGCATAAACTGATGTTTGACCACGTTTTATGCAGCAGAAATTCAACTTCACGCAATGTTGTTATACTGCGCAAAGTACATGTATCAGGAGCATAATCATTATCGGTTTCAGTGCAGAAACCAGCTTCTTTAAACACATTTTTAACGCAATTATTTGTAATTTGTTTGTACGACGAAGAGAGCCACCTTAGTGCATCCAGAACAGTTATGCGTCAATTCTTGAACAGATGAACATGAATCCATATGTGGCGACTAGTGACTGCAGAATGTGTCTCCGATAATGAATTTTTGTGATTTAATGACCCCCTGATCCATTGGTTGAGTTACACTGGTTGTGTTTGGAGGAAAGAACACAAGTTTTACGTTAGAATAATTTCCATGACGGTGACACTTCGCATTATCTAAAAACAGTAGAATATTTCTATTTTCATTAACAATTTTTTCATTTAAATTATTAGCCATTTTTCCATTGTTAGACGTCATCTAAGACATTATTAGCCCATCATTCCAGTGGTAACTGAACGACATTTTTGAAACAGCGAGACCTCCAAGATTTACCTATCACCAATGGTTTAAGCAACGTGCCATCCGCAAAAAAGCACACCGAACAGTCTTTTTTTGAATTGTTTGCGTCCAACACACTTTTCATTTTTGAAACACAGTGTTTTGTTCGGTGAAGCTCGAAAAAGTAAATCGGTTCAATCGCAATTACCGATATTTTTTTGTTCGTAACCTGCGGTTATTTAATTTTATTTTTCCAGTCGATAACTATTTCTTGTGTCTACATCTATAGCCTCGCCTGAAAGTTGATTGTTGTTAGATAAACAACAGTTACAGTACTGTATTATTATAATAATCATCTCTACTGGATTTATAATTAGCAAACCGTGGGAATGTACAATCTTCTTTTTTAATTTTCTTTCCGTCTTATGGTACAAGATTAATATGTAAAATTAAAAGTAAAATGTATGTTTCCGTATTGTGGAGATTTCCGTCTTGAAGAGATTAATTTCTATCAAAATATATCGGGACTTAGGAAACCGTACGTTTTGAGGAGGTACCGTTTTGTAGAGGTTTCACTGTAATTACTAATCGTTGGCTTACTGGTGGACAGATTGATATTTAATACCCACCGGGTTGGTCTAATGGTGAACGCGTCTTCGTAGATCAGCTGATTTCGCAGTCGAGAGTTCCAGCGTTCAAGTCCTAGTAAATGCAGTTAGTTTTATGCGGATTTGAATACTAGATCTTGGATACCGGTGTTCTTTGGTGGTTGGCTTTCAATCAACCTCACATCTCATAAATGATCGATCTGAGACTGTACAAGACTACATTTATACTTATACACATCATCATTATTCATGCTTTGAAATAATACCCGACGGTGATTCCCGGAGGCCAAACAGGAAAAAAACTTAGATTGATATTTAATAATTACGTAACCGATGATGATTATGAAATAAGGCAACCGTTGTTTGACCCGATAGTCGTTTCAAAGAAGATCCGAGGACAGGTATTATATATAATGCACGGATATAAGTACCCGTGCGCTTTTGACATTGGCAAATAATTTTAACGCAAAAAAAATTTTTTTTTGCACATTCTTAATGTAAGGATGAAATTAATGTACTAAGTTGAATCATGCACTAGGAGGCGTGGTTATAAAAGCGTTGGAGGGGAAAGCTGTTTATTTATCTACAGTAGGCGCCTAAATTTCTCTTATTAACGATACATATCCTTCTTATGGAAATAAAAAATTAGCCCATAAACGCGGTAATCTTGGCGATAAAGTTTCCGTAGAATAGACTTTTACATGCACTAATATTTTATCATCGGTAAGTGACTATATCCAGTACGGAAAAGTAGGCTGGTTGTTAGCACAGTTTGCATCTGACCGATCAATTTTTACAGTGAATGAATTTACTTTTTTTTCATCGTTACATCGTAATTTTTTTTTTTTTTTTTAACTTTATATTAATGTGAATAAATGCAATTCCGATGTTACACATTGGTTTATTATTTAGATTTCTTTTTGACAAATTTAAATCTAGCTCACACACAAGTTTTATTTTACATTAGTTTTAACTTACGTATACCGTACATTCATGCCGTCCTCGACCTTCTTACCAAAATGTGACTGGTCATCAGCTTAATACGTGTCATTCATTCAAAAAAGTAATTCCTAATTAATTGTGCATTTTTTTTTAATACGGTTTACTGTATCTTCGCCTTTTTCCTTTTACATCTCTCGTACATATTTACGTATTTTTTCTTCTCATTCGTAAACCGACTGTAAGCTATGGCCTTAATTTATTTAAGCTGTTTTACACCAAAGTTGTTTCTACATGTTTGTGTTTATCGGTAAATTTAATCGATTTTTTTTCTTTATTATTTTGCCGTTAATTTTTTTACTAATTAAATTATTGAAAATCCTTTCTTTTCCTCAATTATATTCGTTCTGAGTTTATATTAAATTTACATTAAATGAAATAAATCATTAATATCTTTGTTTGATTATTATTTTTGTAACAGTTTTATTACTTTTCTTCGTATTGAAGAGTCGGTTTGTGATTACATGTTACTTACCACCGTGTCCAAACTTTAAACATGTTTAACGGCTTGATTAATATTTAACCGATGTACTATTAGGTTACGTATGATCGGGGTAAACGTCTTACGGTTATCGTAGTGCGGGCTGATGGTTTTATATTAAAAACGATTGAACAGAAGTTTTACTTCAAAGAGCTAAGATTATAAACAGTTAACCGATTAAAGAATTATTTTTTCGTGTAGGTTACCACCGAATAAGCGAGTTATAGTTACATTATCGTTAATTGTTTTACATCGTTAGTGGTTGTATGATAGTAAAAAAATTCGCAATCCTTAACCGTAAGAACTTAAAGTTGTAATTAAGATAAACAGCTATTTCATATACAAATAATCGATGTCGTTTTATTTACCTGATAGTTTAGGTGAACTAATCGAGTTCTCTAGTTCAAAGTCAAGGTTAATAATTTCACTTGAGTAATGAAGTTTCCATATCTGGCTTAGCCGCCAAACACCGTTTGATGTGTCGTTCTATTAGTTTAATGATATCGAGCGCGCGCACGCACACACATCGGGGGAGGAAAGATTATCGTTCACGACCTTTAAACAGTTGTATGATAATTTTTGTCAGACCCACCGTATTGGATTGCGAGTCTGTTTTTAAGTTATATAAGGGAATTTTAATAAATTAGTTGTTACAACTGTTTGTCTGTTTTCTAGTCAAAGATAACAGTAGTGATTCAGCTGTTTATAATTTATTTAATTAAATATTTAATCGATGTAACTTATGAAGCCTTGCAAATTGTTAGCGTTTAGTTTATAGTGTGAATATTTTATTAAAAAATTATTATTCGTTTGTGGATAGCTATGTGTTTTATTCGTAAATATAGTTTATTATTGCACTCGTATTTATATTCTAGTTTTATTTATTGTTTAAGTGTGCGTATCAAATAATTATTACTAAAAGTGTGAATTTAGAAAAAGAAGTTGCCAAAATGATGACGGATATTGATATGGACTGGGTGAAAGAACCGCTTGTAAGTTGTTTATAATTTGAATTATAATTATTTTGTACAGACCTCATTTTTTTTTATATGATGTTTTTCGTAACTATTTTCAATATGAATTGGTAACAACATTACATGAAGCCCACACAATATTTTCATCTATTTTGTTAATAAATAAATATATATTACAGGTGATTCAAAACTAAACGGCAATCACTCAGGAGCTGATTCTGTAGTTAAAAGTTGAAAAAAAGTTAGTCATAAGCCCGAAAACGCTTTGTTAGCGAGTTACGGCTAGCGAAAGATTTCGCTCGGATTTCAGTTCCCCCGGTGAAATGAAATTTTCCTGAAATTATGGAAAGGTAAATTAAGGGGCGAATTTAGTTGTTTCTTATAATTTTTGACCTAAAAATATTAAAAAAATGGTTCCCAGTTAAGTGGTTAGTTTTAAATATCTGACGTAAAACAAAAATTGTGGGTAAAAAAACAAACACGTGTTTGGATTTAACGTAAGAAAATTTTGTTAAATTGTTAATTAAGTTTTTATTTTTTTTAATTAGAAATGTAGATTATTCAATTCTGAAAAGATTCGTTTAAATTAGTTAAGAAAAAATTGAATACAGGCTTATTTAAATGTAACTTTATTAAAAAACTAAACACAATGTATTGTGAAAAAAATGTTTACAGCATGAAATAACTAATTTTGTTCATAGGTTGGAAGTAACAGCTGATCATATATTTACAACCTTTTTATCGGAATGAATTAATTTTTTTTTATAGGTTGGTAATATCAGCTGAGCCAGTTAACTTTTTGAAAGTGTCGGAATAATCTTGATGGTGGTTTTTGCATTATATTAAGATATCTCTGAGAATCTGTGTACAATTCAGAAAACAGTTTTTACAAAATTTAGTGAAATTTTCTGTAATACATAATACATAATGGGAAACAATACAAATATGTATTCATTTGAAAAACAATACGAACATGATATTAATTTACGTAAACAAGAATGGTTTGGCTGCAGTTCAAGAATATCGTGATACATATCAACATCGAAGAACACCTGATCGCAAAACTTTTGAAGTTGTGGGAAGACGTCTTAGAGAAACCGGCAGTTTTAAACCAAAACAGGTGGATACTGGTCGTCAACAAAGAGCAAGGAAACATAATAATGAACAATGAATTTAGTTGTTTGTTTAACAATGAACAACTAAAATTCGCCTCTTAATTTACTTTCCTAGAATTTCAAGAAGTCTTAATTTCACCGAGGGAACTGAAATCTGAGCGAAATCTTTCACTAGCTGTAGAATTATCGCCAACTACAAGCAGCAGACGGGTATCATGGCATTTAAATATTTCAAAATCAAGCGTTTGGCGGGCACTTCATGAAGGACAGTTGTACCCGTTCCGTGTAACACGGGTACAATACTTATTACCGCAAAATCATAATAAACTGAAGATATTCTGCCGATGGTTAAATAAAAATCGGGTACAAAATCACAATTTCCTTCGTTGTATTCTGGTATCAGATGAATCACGCTTCACAAGAAATGGAATAGTAAATTTTCGTAACTTCCATATTTCTTTTTTTCCTATTTAGCCTCCGGTAATTACCTATCAGATAATACTTCAGAGGATGAATGTGAATGATATGTACGAGTGTAAATGATGTATAGTCTTGTACAGTCTCAGTTCGACCATTCCTGAGATGTGTGGTTAATTGAAACCCAACCACTAAAAAACACAGGTATCCACGATCTAGTATTCAAATCGGTGTAAAAAAAAACTGACTTTACTAGGACTTGAACGCTGGAACTCCCGACTTCCAAATCAGCTGATTTGGAAAGACGCGTTCACCACTAGAGCAAGCCGGTGGGTTTTCCACATTTGGGCGGATGAAAGCCCACATGAGACTGTGACAAGACATTTCTAGCATACATTTTCAGTTAATGTATGATTTGGTGTTCTAGGTGATAATTTAATCGGTCCATTTTTCTTATCAATGAGGCTTACAGGTAAAGCATACTTAAACGTTTTGGAAACAAATCTGCTTACCCTCTTGGAAGATATTTCTTATTAAAAGAGGTTAGAGATATGCGTGACAGGACACTTCCTCATTTTTCTAATAATCTAAAGGATCATGTAAATAATACATACGGTAGACAATGGATTGGCCCCCTCGACCTCACGCCATCAGACTTTTTTTTATGTGGTTGGATGAAGTCAGTTGTTTATTCAAAATGTATTAACACACAAGAGGAACTAAGTAATCTCATAATAGAAGCTGCAGACTTAATTAAGAATACTTCCAACGTTATGAGATGCGCTAGAAAAGAATGGATTCGTCGAGCGAAATCATGTATTGAACAAAGTAGGGGCCACTTTGCGCAACCTTAAAGGTAATAACGCCTTCACAAATTTTTAGTGTCATTTTCTGTTGTTTTTTAAAGTTAAATTACATTTTATGTTAAAAGCTGTTTCCACCCTATGGACAAAATTAGTTATTTCATGCTGTTAATTTTTTTTTCATAATTCAATTTGTTTTGATTTTTAAATTTCAATATCTTGTAATCAATTTTTTTAGTAATTTACTACTTGAATCTTTTCAGAATTAAATTTTCTATATTTCTAATTAAAAAAAAATACAATTTAATTAACCATTAACAAAGTTTTCTTACGTTAAACCCAAAAACGTGTTATTTTTTACTTCAATTTTTTTTTTACGTCAGATATCTTTAAAACTAATGGAGGTACAGTCCTGGGGCCCATTTTTTAAACATTTTCAGGTCAGATATCATAAAAAAACTAAATTCGCCCCTTAATTTACCTTCCAAAAATTTCAAGAAGTCTTCATTTCACCGGGAAAACTGAAATCTGGGCGAAATCTTTCACTAGCCGTAACTCGCTAACGAAGTGTTTTCGGGCCTATGATTATATGAAATTTTTTCTCTATTTATAGCTATATCAGCTCCCGAGAGATTGCCGTATAATTTTTATATATATATATTTCAGAAAATTTAGCATTCATTCAAGAAAAGTATGAATGGTTGGAATTAATTTCTTTTTATAGTACTCTGTAATTATGTTATATGAGGATTTATTTCATAATTATTTGTCATATGACTATTTTTGTATTTCTTCATTGTCTACTCTGTTTTTTATTTCATAATTGAGTTATTTAAATTATGATATAATATTTGATTTCCTGTTTACTCTTTCCTTTAAATTTCTCTATTAAAAAAAAGTTACTAATAAATTACTATCTTATTTAAATACATTATTAATTTACGTATGTTAATTTTATAGTTGATCAATATAATTATTGATCTTACAAGGGAAGATACATCGGTTCGAATCAGACTTCATCTACTTTTCTTTTAGGTAGATTTCATAAGAAAGCTACCTATCGTAATGGATACCATGATTCGACTTCCGGAAAATTTGGACATATCTTCGCGTTCACATCCCCGAGATTCCAAAACTACCGTCAGTTCAAAAGTTTATATATATATTTCACTTTCTTATGAACACGATAACTGCCGTAATTTTACGCCAATCATTTTCAAATTGATACAAAATATAACGGCCCAAAATCTAGATCGAGTTCGTTAATGGGCAAAATCGGACCACGGGGAAAATCTTTTTTATCCCCTACTTAGCTTTGGAAATCTACCTCCCCGCTTCCGGTGTGCCGAAAGGGATAATTTTTTTAAACTTTTTTTTAAATTTAAATATATTGATTTATTAATTTCATTCTATCGATTTCAGTAATTTCTATGTAATAAATTAACCCGTGGTTGTAAAAAATTTTACAATAAATAATTATTCAATAATAATAATAATAAAAAAATATATATATGAAAAAAATCAGAAGTTACTAATGAAATAAAATTTTTTGTACTTTAAAGAATGTATGTATGTAATTTAATAGGCATTATTACACATGTGTATATGTAACAGATTTGGTGAAGCATCTGATTATTTAATAATAATTGAAAATTATAATTTAGAATCATATTATTTTGGGATTTTCTAGTTTAATTTCTGTTTAATTTTATTTGCATTAAAGTTAACTACAGATTGATTGAAAAATAGACCCTCACAAGAACAACATATACACTGAGGCACACATGAATTTTTTGCAATTTATCAAAGATAAATTGCAAATAATTCTTATCGTTTAGTTCATTACTTCTCTGATATTGTCAGACAATATTCTTCCTAAATTGGAGTTGATCATTATTCGTTTGTTTTTTTTTTGTTGCCAATCATTTAATCGCTCTTTGGTTTGGTATAATTCTGCTGATCTTAATCTGTGTATGCATTCTATAGTTTTCAAATTGTCTCTCTCTTTATATTCATCATCTCTCTTAATCTTTTTATTCTTTCCTTGGTCTTAACATTTTCTTCCTATTTATTTTTTTTGGTTGCAACATTTTCTTCCGATTTTCATTTTCCCTTTTTTTTAAATTTAACTGTATTTATTTATTAATAATTATTAATCTCTAATTGTAAAAAAAATTACAATAAATAATAATTCAATAATAATAAAAAAAATATGAAAAAAATCAGAAGTTATTAGTGAAATAACATTTTACGTACTTTTAAAAATGTATGTATGTAATTTAATTGGTGTTCAAGGAAGTCATGTGGTGTCCACATCTAGTTTTTTACTTTGATTTTGGTTAAATTTCAGTTTAAAATATTGCTGTGAAATATTTGTTTTTTTAAATTTTTTTTTTTGTTTTACTTTAAGATCTTTAAAAAAAAATTAACTTATATGTGGTTATGTGGTTTTCCTTTTTTGTTTATTTTTGTATGGAATATTAATTTTGCATTTGTTATTGCAAATATTTTTTCTTAAACATTATTTTATTAGTTTTTATACATACATTTATGTTGAGGGTTTAAGATGGCAGGTGATCTGCCAGCCCAGGTAATCCTTCCAGACTTTTTTTTAAAATGTCATTGTAATCAATTGTCTGGTATAGTTATTTGTATTCTATGTGATAATATGTACCACAAAAGGGGTTTTAATTGAAAAAAGCATTTGAAATTTATAATGAATACTTTAGTTAAATGTGATGAACACATTACAGACCTAACTTCACTAAATTTTAAAGATCCACATGGGACTATAGCTACATTGAAGGAAAAAATTAAAGAAATAAATGTCAATCGGAAAATGAATGTAAATAAACTAAAATAAATTTTGATAAGTTGAAATTTGAGCAGTAGGAGAAAAATAATTCTTTATCTGAAATTGATACTAATGAATTTATCAAGAAAATTGAATATTTAAATAAAATTAATTCTGAATGAAGCGATAAAAATACTATATTAAAGGATCTTAATGCACAGTTAAAGGAAAATATTATTCTATTAAAGATAAAATCAAAACTCAAAAAAATTTTATAAGACCAGTTCATATTCTCTAGTTAAAAAAATATCCTATTATAATAATAATCAATCTACCAGATATTATTATACTCTACAGAGAAATTGTGTCTGAGGATTTATAATAAAGTAAAACAAAAGATGATTCAAGAAACCAGATTACAACTAAAACCTATTTATAAGAAAGGTAATATTATAATAAAGTGGGATAAAAGTTAAGGTATTAATAAAAATAAAGATATTTTTATTGAATTAGAATCTACAGTTACTCATATTGAAATTGAAAAAATGAGTGATACTAAAATTAAAATAATTTGAGTTGATGAAAAATTTGGAGCTTTGGATTTCATTCAGTTCGATATCGATACAGAAAAAAACAAGATAAATGATCAACACAGCATTAAGATTGTACATAAGTGTCAAAGTAAAAGAAATAGAAAATTTATTTTAATATCAATATTATAAGCTCATGTCTTATGCTCGACTTAACGATAGAAAAAGTGTTTATTAATTTTATCAGTTTCAATTCAATAATAAATATGAGGACAGACTGATTGATCATCCAGCTGATGATAAAGTCAATTGCGAGACTTTAATAATTGACTTCTGTATTGAAGGTTACAAAAACCTAATTATCCATTTAATCCAATCTAATGTATTTAGTCTATGCTCACAATATATATATATATTAGCAGTAAAGAAGGAAATGGATTGACCCAATGAGTATGAATGAAGAAATTTTTGAAAAAAAATTTTAATTTAATTAGTGATAATGGTATGTTATTACTATTTGTTAACATAAGAAGTTTGAAATAAAATTGTTAAATTAGAAGCACTTTTAGATTAACTTCTCTGAAAGCCAAAGATAATTATTTTTACTGAAGCTTGGCTAAGCGAAAAAAATGATTTTATTGATATGAACGGTTATACATAACTTTATATATAACACAAACAGATTAAACAAAGCATATAGGGTTGTGATTTATATTGATTGCAACATTGAACACAAAGTAACCGATAAAAATTTAGGTTTGACTAATTTACATACTATATATATGCAATCAAAAAATAAAAATTTATTAACCATAAATGGTTTGTAAAGAAGTCACAATTATAAAAAGGATATCTTTATTAAGGGTATGAACTATTTAATAGGTAATGTACATACAAAGAATCATATATTCTTGGGTGATTTCAACATTGATGTAAACAAAAATGATTTTGAGAGTGTTGAATTTCTTAATAACTTTTATGAATTGGGCTTTGAACCTCTGTCAACAAAAATACTCAAATTAGAGGTCATTTTAAAGAATCATGCATAAACAGTGCTTTTATTAAAAGCTCTTTTAATATAAAATCTAAGACTCAATTATCAGATTACTGACCATTATCCTTTATTTTTAAATATTAATATTGAAATAATATCAGTCATTTAATGACATTTTCACTTATATTGATTTCAAAAAATTGTTATTATTAAGTGAAACTTTAGCTTGAGATAACATATTTTTTGTAGATGATATAATTGAAGTGGTGCAATTAATTGAAATAGTACAGGAATTAATTGCTAAAACTAGGAAAGTTAAAAAATGTAATAGTAAAGGTTCTAAAAAATCATGTGTTGCACAATATTTACTGAATATGATTGATAAAAAAGGAATGGTTGTATAAAAAATAAAATTGATATTTCTCTGAAAATTAAATACCAAATCCATACTGAAATACTGAACATGCTATTGGAAAAAGCAGAAAATAAATTTGAATGAGATAAAGTTACTAAGCCACAGAACAAACAAGCAAAAATTGAATAATATAAATCAAAGATTAGGAAAAATGAAAAATCTAAAAATATACAAATTGTTAAAATATTCTATAAATAGTAAGCTAACTGAAACTGATAAAAATTTAGCTGATTATTTCAACAACTTTTTTTTTAATATAGGTAAAATGATTAAAAAAGATATTAATTTTAACAGCTTGACTAGAAAGAATATGAGTAAAAGTAGAACTGATGTTAAGTCTATGCATCTTAGATCTATAAAAAATGATGAAGTGAAAATAATTAATAAATTAGAAGATAAATCAGATGGAGTCGATGGGTTACATATTTCTGTGTTAAAAGTATTAAGTAGTAGTATTAAATTTATTAAGCTTAATGTATTTAAACAATTTAAGCTAAATGTTTATGAATATGCAATTAAGCGTCATAGCAGTAAAACAAACTATTATCAGTAATATAAATATGTTTAATATAAATACATATATGCTCATAATATAAATACATATGTTCAGAAAGGGTAATGGAACTAAAGATGCTATTGCTGATTTTTCAGATATCACTTATAAAAATCTAAAAAAAATAAAACCTAGCCAATATTGACAATATCGAAGGTTTTAGCCTGGCTAAAACCTTCGATATTGTCAATAGAGGTATTCCTCTTCAGTTACTTCAAAATTTTCTGCTTAATAGAAGAAGACAATGTATTAAAATTACTGGAATAAAAAGCAATCTACAAGATTTGAATACTGGTGTTCCTCCATTCTTGGCCCTTTATTATTTATATTAATGGTACATTTGAACTACAAAATCCTGATTGTGAAATTTTACACAGGGCCCAGCTACTATTATTGTTGATGGTAACAGGTAGTTACCAGAAAGTTTCATGGGAGGCAGTCTTGGAGATTGCGAGAGTGAAACCGGTTGATATTCTAACTCTAGAGAGACAGGATCGGTATGTTGCTAGGAAGTTGGGTGAGTTGACTTCTGAAGAGATTCAGGAAATCGAGGATCATAATTATGATATGTGGCAGGCTAGGTGGGATGAGAATATTGATGGGCAATATACACAATGATCTCTTCCCAGACATTAGAAGCTTGCAGGGCACCCCATGGGTTTCCTGTAACAGGTACGTAACTCAGTTTCTTACTGGTTATGGAGCATTCAAGGGATAGATTGGCTGGGTTCAGCCTGGTGAGTTTGGGGTCTGTGCCTGCAGTGTGGAGTCAGGACAATGCCTTCCATGTGTTGTATGAGTGCACCAAATACGATTTGGAGCACACTGCAGTAATTTGTTGACTAAATACTGTCGGAGCAACGCTTGACATCAGTCGAAACTGGAAGGATTGGGCTGAATGGTCGGTCAGTAGTTGCAGAATTTCTGCACTATTTGGCTAGGGAATGAATTGCAGAGGGAATCTAGGATGCTGCTTGGTCTTGTTCTTATGTACTTTGTTTTGTTACTATTTCTTGTTAGTGATATATCGGTTTTGGTTGTTTTGTTATTAATTTAATTTTTGTGTTTTTCTGTGTTTGTGTTGCATGTGAACTCACTCTACCTTTCGGGTAGATAGGTGATTCAGTTCCTTCAACGACTGTGCTTTTCAGTCTTGGTGGCATCCTGGGCTGAGGTGCCTGAGAGATGTCATATGCCAAGGTTTAAAAGATGACCTCCAGTAAAGCCCATCAGGGCTATATGGAGGGGGTAGTTGGAGGGTGTCTTCCCCTAAGGGATCAGGAGTTACAATATGTTATGGAAATTCTTGATTTGAAGTTTATAATAATAAATTGGAAAAACAACTTTCTGAATTAAAATTACAGTTAGATTTAATAAATTAGATCTAAGTGTAAGCAACATTGTTTAATTTTTGAAAATAATTATGACTGTATTGCTATTGATTTTAATGTTATCACAATGAATTTGTTTAAAAAAAATGTTACACCGACTATTTAGGTATTATCATTGATCGACATTTCAGACGGTATTGTGCAATTTCAAATAAACTAAAATATAGTTTTCATATTATCTAGACTGAGCAAAATTGTTATTGTTCAAAATTTATTTATCATTGTACATGGAATTCATTACAGTATTGTTAGTATGGTATAACTGCAAGGGGTTGGCTAATAAAAATATCAAATTACCATTTAATGTATATGAAAAATATGTATCTTTGAGCCATCATTAGAATGAAACAGCCCTAAGCTATATAAATACTCATAATTTCTCTAATATGAAATATAAATCCATTCAGTTATTGAGAATATATGAATAAATTGCCAGAAGGAATCATAAATATACTTTAATGTGTTATTTTAATGAACTGCCTCTTGATACTAAAAGTTTATTATCAAGAAATTAAAAAATATTAGATAAGGCTGTAAAACAAATGAACTTGAATTAAGGCTGTTTCACATTGATGAGTACTTAAGTGACGGACTGTATTAGATGATAACATTATTTTTGTTTTTTAAGTTTTTTTATTTGTACACATGATTACATACAGATGCTTAAGCATTTCTGCGAAGAACTGTTGACACAATGTCTCTGTACTATGTTACTATTTAACCAGTATTAAATCTTATACACATATAAAAAATGAATGTTTGTTTGTTCCTTATGTGTTCCTATACCATTCATCCAATTTTTGTGAGTTGTGCCCACACCCGTGAAGGTTTCTGAATTAATTTGGACGTGCTAGTGGCCCTGGAGTCGAGATGTTTTGAAAAATTGTATTTATGGTCTGATTTGGCTCATATTCAAAGTATATATATTAGTTACATGAAAAGGAGTATTTTTGCAAAAACTATTTCGCTGGTTGGCACTGGTATTTACGAAACAAACAAATATGCAAACAGACTTTTTTCTTCTATATATATGTATATAAATAAGGCAATGTTCATATGTGTGTCAGCTGTAAACGAAAAAACTACTTGATCCGATTTACACATGGGAAAAGGGATAAATGGAGAGATAGAAAAGGGAAAGGGAGATATGGAAATAGGGAAAAGTGAAAGGTTTAATTTTGTGAACTTCCATAATGTTCAGTTTTTAATCATTAAAACTTTCACTTCACAAATCTAGCAATAGCGAAGCATTACCGGGTCTGCTAGTATATAAATAACACTTTTTTAAAATCTTAATATTAAAGTGGTACTAGTCAGATTTGCCAGAGAATGACATGTTCATTATGCAGCAGTCTGAACAGACTGAAGAGATCACTGAGTATCATCAACATTTCAGTGCTCTTGACCCCCTCATTATACCTGGTAAACCTGGCATGGGTTACTTATTATTTTGTACAATTTTTTTGGAGTAAATTTTGTCTCATTTCAGCTCATTTAAAACCTTTAAAGTTACATCATATACCACAGTATAACACATTTTTTTAAATAAATTAAAGTACTTTTTTTTTTTAGCAGTATATTAAACATTACACGATGTTGAATTGATGGATTTTTCCTTGTATCTCAATGAAAGGGATATTTATTGTTATCCCTACTTTTAGTTATGGCCTTCCTGGTTCTTTCCTTCTCGTCATCTGCTGGAATCTATATGATCAAAATACTGTTTCAACATCAGTCAACTATCATTCTTTGAGTTAAAATTCTCTCCTATGTATCCAATCTTTGAATGTTTGTTAGTGTGTGTTGTATTATAAACAACTTACTACCACCCTTAATTTATTCATGAGAACAAAAAGTCAAAATTTAAAAATGAATTGATTATATATCGTCATTTATATGTAATGTGGGTTTTTTAAATAAATAAATTTTTTATTTATTTTATTTGAACTATTTATGGATTGTATTAAAAAAACAACCTTACTTTACATTTTGTTTCCTTTTCTGCCAGTACTGTTTCATTCTTTGACTAACTTTGTCTTTCTCGTTTGAGAAAAATTCCTTCCTGTTTTTCCTCTTAGTTTTCATGAAAATTCTTGAAATGTTTTACTTTATTTCTGAAAATATTTTGGTCCAGCATTTTTGCTTAATATTTCATTTCTGTAGAATATTTTTGATATTTCGAAACTAGTTATATTTAGTTTTTAATTTAGAAAGATAATTAAAGTTTCTTTTTGTTAATCTGTTAATCTACATTCTTTTTAAGTGTCCTTAAAAGCCTAATCTTCATTTTCTTATCAAGTCTGTTGTAAGTCTATTTTATTAAAAAAAATTGTTCAAATGAAATCCACTTGGCTACAAGAGAGTTGAAAGTTTTGTTTGTAGATGGTTTAAAACCTTCTGAAAATGTTGATAATAGCTTCAAGGAATCATACATTTTTCGTTTAAAATAAAAAATTGTTTTTCTCAAACCATGAATTTATTCATAAGCCTTTTCTCTGGCTGCTACATCAGTTAAAAAACCATCGTGTGTGTGTGTGTGTGTGTTATTAACTTTTGAAATCAAAAGTTAATACTTAAATTTGATAGTTATTTGTTTAGCCATTAATTTATGTTTAATTTGAAAGTTGTTTTTCAGTTTACGCAGTTGAAATCTTATTTTATTATCCATAAAGATTTTTTCTTTTACCATAAATTAATGTAATGGGTTATAATACTACTTATTCATAAAAAAAGTATTTTTATGTGAAGACCGTGTTTCCCGAACACAGTCTGTAAAACCCAAATAAACTTTATAAATGAAATAACATTACTTTTCTGTAAAATTGATTTTATTAAAAATGATTACTTCTTTTATTTTATGTTTTAATTTAAACTAAGATTATACAGTATTCTGGCTTTTAATTGTAAATAATGACAATCTGAACAAGTAAAGAAAAAAATTTTGTTAGTTAATTATTAATACTCTGCAACAGTGTCCAACTGTATAAACATAGCTTACAAGTAGTTAATATAGAACTAAAATAAATAATTCCATTCTTTTTTTAATATGTTTTATCTTTATACTCCCACTGTGTTAAATTGATTATTGTAGTATCTGTAGTAGTTTTTGACGCTATTAAATAGTAACATTAGTATTATCTGAATAAGTGTAAAAACATTTGGTTGCTTTTAGAGATATTTCTGCCGTGTATTTTAATAATGTTTATTATAATATTTATTAATGTTGTTATTTTTATTTAGAGTAAATGTTATGAAATTAAGTGCATTTTACCATTTTTTCAAATTGTAAATTTTCCGACATTAACCTCTTCTAAGAAGACAGCAAAGTTTCTGATAATTTGCTAGTTCATGAACAAGGGCTGTCAAATGTTGATATAAAATAGTTTTAAAAACATGGAAAATATCAATTTTTAATTAATTATATTATTAAAATAATTATCAGAATTTAATGTATTGAGATCTATAAATATATTTTTTATATCCCTCAACGAAGTAGCAGAGTCTCTACTTTTCTTCCAGATGGTTTCGGCTTCAGATCCTGGGCACATTTTTTTTTTCTCAAAATATTAATTCCCATGTCACACTTTTTCTCATAGTTTGTCTTCATCTAGGCATTCAGTTATAACATTTCACCAAATCCTCTCTCCCAACTAATTCCATTACATTTTGTATGGTTTATCATAAATAAAAATTGAAATGCTGATAATTATCCCCTCTCCTTGTTATAATTCAAATCTATGATTTCAAAAATTATTTTACCATTTTAATATAGATACCCAAAATCAAAGATATTAGTGAACTCTACAGTAGTCAGACAGACAAACACACGTGCGCGCGCGCGCGCACACACACACACACACACACACACACATTAATGTAATAATTTTTTCTTTTATACATTGTCTATTGGCAGTAGGTGAATTTTTAAGTATTTGCACCATCAAAATTATTCATAAATCATATTCTATTTTGATTTTCATGAAAAGGATTATTTAATTTATTTTACTGGTTGTGCTTGTATGCAGAAGTGCAATAAATAAAGGCAGTAAGTAGGTTATATGATTTTTGTAATTTCTTTAGTGTTTATCTTTCTATTTTTTTCAATTTTCAAATTTTCAACGTTTTTTTTTTATGTTTAGTATAAATAATCTTAAAAGCAAAATCATTTTCTTTTTTTATTAGTTTTCAATTTTCAAAAAGGACTGCCAGAGGAACTTTCTTTGCAAGATTAAAAAAAAAATAATCAAAATACTATTTGATGAACAATAAGGCTTGAATATACAAATATATAATAATTGAGAAATTACTTCATTTTTTATTTGCTTTGTTAAAAATAGCAAATTTCTGTAATTGGTTTTTTCATGCTTTACAATATTGGATTGTTTTTCATCTTTAGAAATTGATGACTTGTTATTGATTTATTAGTGTGATCTAGCGCTCATCGATAATAATGTTATGACTATTGAATCAACTGTAAATAAAGTTACATGACATCATTACATGAAGATATCATTCATTTAATTAATTATTATGGTATAATTTTTTTATTTCAATATTAAGATTGTTAATGTTATTGCTAGATATTGTGATTTTTATATATCTTATCACAAAAGTATAATTTGTTAATGGATTTTATTACCAGGTATGGGTTTTGTTTATCATTAATCCCATAATTATCATACAAAAATTAATTTGTTGCACATAATTTTGTGACTATTAAAACAAAATGAATAAATAATTAAATAAAATTTAAAAACAAAACTAATTTACCATAAAGTTAAAGGTTTTCAATTTTATTATAGTTGCAATTATGCTGTCATAATTATTTTTTTTAATGTTAGATGACTTAGGAAGTTACTTTCAATTCTAGAAAGTTCTTTCCTGTTTATTATTTCTGCTATCTAATGTTATCCATTTTATTATTTGTTGATTATCTTCGTTCATTTTAGCATCTAATTTTTATTATTTCCATTCTGCATGCATTATATAATTTCAATTATTTTATGTAGTGTTCGTGTTGAAATGCAATAGACTTTAAAACTAAAAAAAAATAAATGGCTTAATTTAGAAAGCAGATGTCAGAAAGATGTTAGTTTTAAAATCCAAATATGTTTCAATAACATTACAATCTTCAACTTTTTTTTACAGTTCTTCAAAATAATTCTTAGACATTTTTCGAGTACCACATTTTTTTCTCAAAAATAACAATAAAAAACGCAAATTTTTACATTTGTATAATACTAACCAAATTAACCAAATAACATTTTTACCGAAAAAAGGATCAATTTCCATATTAACAATCGATCTTGGATTAGTCTTTTTTTTTATTTCTACTCGTCAATTTTATTCAAACATGGGTTTTCCAAATGTACCTTAGAAACGTTCAATTTAAATATTATCGCTTAGAATTATAAATATAATATAACCATACTTAACCTACTCTTACCAGTCAAGATTAGCGAGGATAGGTTAAGTGGTTAAATATTTATATTTCCCTTCAAATATCTCCAAATACCCACCGATTTGGAAAAAAAAGAAAAAAAAGTGGTACCCGTTTACCAAAAAAAATCCTTTGATAAGATTTCTTTTTATCTCAGATTTTACATTTTTACCTGTTGAAGTATCCACCTCTTCTTAGATCTTTCGACATCTCTTCCATAATTTTCCCTGCCGAGCAAATGTTTTTTGGGTATTTTTTAAACACCCACCGGGTTGGTCTAGTGGTGAACGCGTCTTCCCAAATCAGCTGATTTGGAAGTCGAGAGTTCCAGCGTTCAAGTCCTAGTAAAGCCAGCTATTTTTACACGGACTTGAATACTAGATCGTGGATACCGGTGTTCTTTGGTGGTTGGGTTTCAATTAACCACACATCTCAGGTATGGTCGAACTGAGAATGTACAAGACTACACTATTTTTTAAACATTCATCTCAATAACAAAGTACTGGTGTGTTGTATCAGTAATTGGAGACCCTATGAAACTCTCTCGTACATTTTCATTTCTAAGCCGACCTGTATAACGAACGTTGATAGATCTTAAAAACTTGTTTTTGAAAATTTGGACAGATCTTTACTACTTATTTTCCTTTATTTATGCTTCGGTTCTATACATTAAATCGTGTAAATGCCACAATTTAAAAAAATTTAATCTTGTTTGTGGTCTCATTTTGGGGCACAATGTTCTATGAATATTTGGGTTAGTTTATTTGTTCTACTACGATCACCTTTGTATGAAACATTGGTCACAACATATTTATTTTGACTAACTTGTTCTAATACTCAACCGTCGATAACAATTTTGGATCTAAACAAATTTTACTACTTAAAGCCATTATCTTGGCTTTATTGTTATTGTAATATTCTTTCATCGTTTTTAGAAGCATGATTAAAAAAGATAGTAGTTATCACTTCTGCGCACAACAATAATGTCATCAAAGACGACACTCGTGGCGCGAGTGGTATCGTCTCGGCCTTTCATCCGGAGGTCCTGGGTTCGAATCCCGGTCAGGCATGGCATTCTCGCTCGCTACTCTTGTGATTCATCTCATCCTCTGAAGCAATACTTAACGGTGGTCCCGGAGGTTAAAAAAAAACAATCACCATGCAGAACTACCCTAAAAAGTTATTTTTCAGTCATTCATAAATTCATTATCTCATTCAAGGAATGTTAGAAATTATTTCTCTCAGCCTGTTTAAAATTTTCTTTTTGGATTCTATCAACTCGCTTATATCTATTTGTATACTCGTAGGGTGAGTACAGACATTTTTATATATTTAATCCAGCCGGTTGTACATACACTTCTTTCGTTTATTAAAGGAAAACTGAAAACTTAAAATGCTCTCTTATTCTTTTACAAAATAGCATTCAATCAAATGTAAGAAATATCAACATACCGTACTTGAATTATTTCTGATAAGGTTTCATTCCCCTTTTTCTTTCATTTATTATTTTTAAAAAAACATGATATGCTGTTACATTTGAAATAGGTTAAACATGCAGTAAAAGCCCAAAATCCGCGGTTCGAAGTACCGCGGATTCTGATCGTCGAAGAAAGTATGTCCCTCAATAAAAATAGTTTTTTAAATAAAATTTTTAGTTTTGAAAGTGAAGTTAAAAAAGTAAAATTCGGCATAGAGCGGTTCTGCAGTACAATTTTACCATTAGATTCGCTCCCCCCCCCCCCCCAATTTTCAGTGACCGCTGCATTGCAGAGGATTTCGCAGAAGTAATGGGACATTAAAACAGTGTATTTTCTTAAGGTTTCTAAAAAATCTCAATACTTAGTTTGGAATGTGATTTTAATCTGAATCACACATTCTGTGTGTAATCGCGAGTTCGAAATACAAAATGTCCTAGAAGCAGAAAGCATATTCAGTAGGAAATAAAATGAAAATTATCGATTGTATAAAAAACGGGAAAACCAAAACAATTTTATAGCCCCAAAAGGAACAATTGGGGGGGGGGTGGGAGATGAAAGAGGAAGATTAATTTAGAAATTTCATGGACACAAGTGAAATAAGACTGCAAAAAAAAAATACATTAGGCAAAGATAATATCTTGATGAACGATTATACAGGTGGTTCTTAATAAAACGAAGCCAAGAGTTACCACTATCTGATCCGGTCATCAGAAATGAAGCTGTCAATTTGTATAAAGATTTCCACCAATTTGGACCGATGATTTAATGCATCTGATGCCTGGTTTTCGCGATGGAAATCTCGTCACTATATAAGGCAAATCAGCATTGAGGGAGAAGCTCGGTCTAGTGACTATGAATCTGCAGTCGCGCGCGAATAAAGCTGAATTCGTAACTTCAAATCGGCGGAGTCCGAAAAAAATAGCTCTACCTCTCCGAATTCTGGACGGATCGAGACCATTTTTTTTTAAACTGGAGTAACTTGAGAAAAATAATAACTATCGCGCTATCAATTAAAAACCGCCGATTTAAAGTCACGAATTAAGCTTTATTCGCGCGTGACTGCCGCGAAGCGCCTCCCTCTCTACGACTACCGCACAGCACACAGCACGCTCTATTTTTCGCTCATTTTGTCGAAGAAGTTTAAACAAGTTTTACGTTAATTGTTGGTCTAACACTTTTCACCATTTGAAAGTACTAGTCTTGAAGAATAGATTTCACTTGAAATGGACACGAAAAAGTTCTTAAAAGCCAAAATAATTAACAAATTGCAATATCTCAGCAACGAATAAACCAATTTTTTTTTGTGTAATCACTCATTGGAATTTCAAGAGCTAACGTTTAAAACAATAAAAATAGTAAAAATATTATTTTTCCGTTAAATATTGCAAAAAAACGGGCCATTTTTTAACGGTTTTTCGACTTTTTTGCTGTAACTAATTAACAAAATTCAACGTTTAAGGGTTTAAATTATGGCTACTGCAAATTCCTACAACTTTTATTCCGAACTTTTTCGCCTAGGAAGTTTACCTTGGCCTAAAATTGAAAACCCGATTTTAACCACTTTTGATTTTGAACGGTCGTCATTTTGTCCAGTTAACGAAAATTTTGTCAAATCGCATATAAACAAGTTATACTTACCCTAATCTACAACGCCTAAACTATACTAATTTTTTAACAAAAAATTCTCTATTGACTGGACTATAGGTAAAGCATTTCCCCCAGCAATAGTATTATATCGGGTTTCTACTGTATTTGTGTTAGTTAATATCTAAGTAAAAATATCTGTTTATTTAATTGGCTAGGGATTTTAAAAAAGATCAATATATTATTGAATGCAGAAGTCGCCGTTTTCTCATTTCCTTTATATTCCATGCAGATAAGAGAAATTTTATTAAGTCATTATCTCCTGGTCAGTCCGAGATAGAAAACAGATTTAAAATACACTAGCCATTAAAGTTCGTCTAGATAATGCAGGCCGATCAAGCGAGTGATGAACACAAAAAGTCTTTTAATATCAGGATCTATCGTCTTAAAAAATTATAAGTGAAGGGAAAAAAGAGAAAATTACCCTACCTGAAAAATTTGAAGTAAACATCTTAGCATATTTCAATCATTCAACTAGTTAACATTTTGTATAGGGGAAGATATCAACTTTGTTTCAAGTGTTTTTTCACTGTGACCTTTAAATGAAGTACTGCTTAATGAAGGTTTTTTTAAAGTTATTGAATTCCTGGTGGAGGAGAGTTAGGTATGAC
This sequence comes from Lycorma delicatula, assembly GCF_047948215.1. Classification (NCBI taxonomy): domain Eukaryota; kingdom Metazoa; phylum Arthropoda; class Insecta; order Hemiptera; family Fulgoridae; genus Lycorma; species Lycorma delicatula. Next base: position 57,752,694 of record NC_134462.1, read on the forward strand.
TGATGAATTTACCTCAAAAGTAGAGTAAAAATTAGTCTTTTTTTTAATCTATAAATTTAATTTGGTAAATGTTTTAAACTAATAAATTTAGTAAACTTGTTATCAGTTTAAAAGTTATTAAGCTCTTCAGGGAATATTCATTGTATTATACAAGCATTTATCAATTAATCTTTCAACAAATCTTACAAACAAGAAAATAATATTAAAATTAAGAAAAGAAAGGAAAATAATAAGAAATAAAATAGTATTTGTTTTCCGTAATCAGTTATTTGATTTATTGAATAATTAACAATAATCTTCGAAATTAAATCGCAGAATGTATAAAAAATTAGATCTTCTGTGTTAAATAAACACTTACTTCTATTTAATAAAGAGTCGGTACGATGAGAAGTATGACCCTAGGGACAGTAATCTTTGACCTCAGTATAAGCATTTATAACATAAACGACTACATCAGTAATTTCCATTAAGCTAATCAGAATGTCAAACAAAACTTTTAGCGATAGCAAAATTTTTAATGAATGAATGTAATTAAGTTATGTACATATACAACATTACGCTTTCTGCTATTATTGTAAAACATTTTTTCCGGCAATATTTAATTGCTGGTATATGTGTGCAGTACACTCGTACTTCTTAACTACATCTCAAAGCAAAATTCATTAGTACAACAGATTTCCCCTCAAGAATATTTTAACTGTTTATTTATTTTATTAATCATATCCCGTTGGTATTGATATATAATTTATTTCTATAATAGTTTACACTTACCAACAATTTTTAATAGTATGTTCAAGCGCTTTCGGATTAGTAATCCATCCTCAGGAACATTGATGTGTATAATTATAATTATTTACTTCGCATATCATTAATTATACTAACTTGAGTTTTAAAAACAAAAATTATAAATATAACAATTGATCGTCAAAAGGTAAAATAATGTAAACGTTATCAGTCGTGTTAGTTTAATTAATGATATGTGAAGTAAATAATTATAATTATACATATCAATGTTCCTGAGGATGGAGATGGATTACTAATCCGAAAGCGCTCGAATATTAAAGATTGTTGGTAAGTGGAAACTATTATATAAATAAATTATTTATTTTATGTTGAATACATTAACTATTTTTATTATTATTTATTTACCCGTAAATACTATTTTTTTTTTGCCTGTAATTATTCATATTTTCATTCAAAACAATATGGATATTCATCTTTCCTTTTTAAAATACAGGTAATTGTTAGATACAAGTCTAAAATTTATGTTTCTTTCTTTGTAATGAATTTCTGCTTTCCGTATTTCACTGAACCAAAAAGCTATAAACCACCAGCAATTTAAAAATAAATTTTATAATTTTCAAATTAATGTTAATTAAATTTTCAATTTACCTCTAGTAAATTATTTTGTAAAAATATTTTTTTAACGTTTTTAAAAACTTTAAAGCAAAGAAAAAATGTAATTTTACATTTTGTATATATGAATTTTTGTTATTTTTCTCATGATAAACCAAACCAAACGTTTTTTTTTTTAAACTCAGATTTTAAGTTTAGGTTTTGATGACTATTTTTATTTCCTTGTACGAAGTAAAGGAAGTATTGTGGTCGTGAAAAATGTCGGTTTTCAGATTTCAACACAAATATCCATTTTGACCATCCCTGAATCCATTTTAACTAGTTTCGGCGTGACGTCTGCACGTACGTATGTATCTGGCATTATTAAAAAACGATTAGCCGTAGGATGTTGAAATTTTGGATTTAGGACTTTTATAACATCTAGTTCTGCACCTCCCCTTTTGATTGCAATTGACTAGACCAAAAATGTCCACAAAAATGTCCCAAAATCCAAAACATTTGGATTTTGGACTTTTTCTTAACTGTAGTAATAAGCTCTTATTAAGAGCTTTTCAACAATATATCATAAGTGGTACTTATTTTCATTGGTTCCAGAGTTAGAACCAAATGAAATTTTAATTAATGAAATATTTGGATCTTACAAGGGAAGGCACATCGGTTCGAATCAGACTTCATCTCCTTTTTTTAAGTAAAACGTTAACCTCTGATTGAAAAAAAATCATAAGTTGTTATTGAAATTATGTACTTTTCATTTTAATTCAAAAATTTTTACGGAAGTTAATAAAGTAAATAATTAGTAATAAATCAATACATTTAAGTAAAAATAAAAAAAGGTTAAAAAAGTATTTGTATATGAAGTTGGATTCGACGTGTTCTCATTTACACCACGTAACTACCATATTAATATATAAACTAATATAAAATGCTGATATGGACACCACAAAAAAATGTGATGCAAGTGGTGTCCACCACAATGCAATTGTGTAAGTCCACTTTATTAAAGAATTGGAGGATCGTATCTCACTTTCAAATGAAACAACTTTAAATGAAATGCAACAAAAATGTGTATATGTAATTTATTAATAGGCGTACTAAGAAGTCATGTGGTGTTCACGTTACATTTTTTTAAAAATTAGAATGACATGTACTTAGTACATAATCAAAAAGTGAGTTAGAGTTGCATTGCATCTATAATTTAAAATTTTATTGTTGTTTGTATATTTCATGATACGTATGTTCGTACGTGGTCCTTTTTTTATATTTGTTAAGGTTGTACTGTTAGTGAATTCGTGTTTAACATTTATGGGTGATAGATTATTGATAAAGTTCATGTATATTAATGTGATAAATGTATATATACTGGGTGGCTGAAAAGTAACTTACACTCATTCTAACATTTTTTTTATAATTGAGACACTTGGTGCGATTTGGGGCATTTCTCCTTTTATCAAAGAGGCTACCTCAATGAATGTATATTACACTATTTGAATTTGGAGCTACTGAAAAATTTCAAATGGGACCAATAGTTATTTGATATATCGTTTTAAAGAGCCCGATGAGATAGAAAGATGACACACTTAAAACTAAATTCTGATCGCCCAATGCAAAATTGCAGCCAACAATGGTGTTTTTCAGATGACTAATTAAGGTTGTTTGCTACCCTTTATTTTTTTTTATTATTTCAGGCACCCAGTTCTCTCTTTATGTGTTAGCTGTTACACTAAATCAATGAATATAAATTTTGAAAAATGTTTCTTTAATTATTGATCAGCTGTTGACATTGCCAACTTATGAAATAAAAATTACTTTCTTAAAAGTTTCTTGTAAAATGAAATTTTAATGTTAAAAAATGAGTAAATTAATTATTATTTAATTATTTTAAAATTCAAGACTATGTTTAATTAAAAGAATCATTTGAAAAATTTGAATAATTAATTTTTCCAGTTTTTAAATAACGTAATGACATTTGTGTTCGCCATTTTTGTTTAAATAGTCAGAATTTAATTTTTTTGATACCGTTTTGCTAGTCTCACAAAGAACTTGAAAATAACCTATCGCCTGACCATACTCCCTTTTAAAATTTTTGAGCCGAGCCTGTCCCCCGCCTCCCTGAAGGCCGAATACTCTAAATTGGGACCGTACTGAGTTAGCCTCTCTTATACGGAGAAGATAGAGAGAATCTGTACACCTCAAATAATATAAATATTAAATATACAACCGTTGTTCTAGCTATTTGAAACAAAGACGTTGTTGGCTGGCATTTTGGGTTGGGCTATCAGAATTTAGTTTTGATTGTATCATTTTCCTCGTCTCATCTAGCTCTTTAAAATGATGTATCAAATGACCATTGGTCCCATTTGAAATTATTTAGTTGCCGTCCGCCGCCCTAAAATCAAAAAGAGTGAAATATAAGTTCATTGAAGTTGTCCCTCGGTGCAAGAAAGAATGCTGCAAACTACATCCAGTTATCTCAATTATAAAAAAAGTTTTTATTCTTCAGCCACTCATTATTTTTATTTTACAGTTATTTTATAATTTACAGTTTTTTTTATATTTTTTAAGAGTAATTTTGTTTTAAAAAGTTTTTTACATCACCAAAAAAGAATTTGGTTTTCGTTTACGTTAAATAAGTATCTTTCTGATAAATGTAGTAATGTAATGTTTCTAAATAAAATTCGAATTTTCCTAACGTCTTGGTTTCATTCAACTTATCTTACACCATTTTATTTAGAATTAAATTTTCTACAAGTTTCTTTTTAAAGACTTAAGTGTTTTATTACCCATTTAACAAATTTATTGTACGTCACACATAAGAAACAGAGTTTTTTTACACCAATTTATTGGTTTTCACCCCTGATTTCTTACAATCTACTGCAGATACGGTTCTGTGACCTATTTTACTCGATTTTCACGTCAAGAACCATAGGAAATCACCAATTTTGTCCCTTAAATAACGTCCTAAAAATTTTAGTAGACCTCATTTCATCGGGGTAACTGAAATCCGAGCGATTGCTTGTGCGTGACTGGCAAACGAAGAATTTTAGGACGTATGAACGTTTTTGATTATTTTCACTATGAAGCTCTCATGAGAATTTTGCGATTGGTTTGCTTGGCATTTCTCCCGCCACCACCCATTCGGTCGCCCTAAAGCATAAGACCGAATGTCTGTGCCGCAAACGGCTACTGAGCCTCGAAACGGTTTAGCGACCAGTGTCCTAACTAGCTCCTAGAGCTAACCTAAAAGCGTGAGCGGAATAAGCGTGGTATCATACACAACTCGCTTGCGTGTCCCACCGCCCAATTGTCATATATCACTAAACTGGGTAGGCGCACCCCGTCAACTACTAAAACATATATGACTATCAATAATTAAATTTATCTTGTCAAAGATAGAAATTCGCTGCCACGCCTAGGCCGCTGAATGCCAGCAAGTACCTGTCCACCATTAAAGTGCTTAGAGCCTTAATCTGGCTGCCATTTTTCTCGGTTAGCTTCCTACAGTAGTGCGGTAGGAGTCTTTCCCCTTGACCTGTAAGTTCTAGGGTGGCCTGAGTTCTGCACCCCCCACCCTTAGCCCTCTGTGGTTGACAAAGCTGCCTGCGCTCGATCTTCTAGCTGTGATCGTGTGCTACCACGAACTAACAGGAGACAGTCATCGGTGAAAGCCTGGGCCGTGACCCCATCCGGGAATGTCAGTCCCAAAAATTGTTGAATGCCAGGTTCCACAGCAAGGGACCGAGAACGGAGCACTGCAAGTTTCCCCTGGTGACGGACTTTTCCACAACTAGGTGAGCATCCTTAAACAGAGCAAGAGCAACAGACAAGTAGTCATGTACTACGGCCTGCAGGGTTACGGGAACATTGCGGCGTTCCAACTCATAGAGGACAGAACTCCAACACAAGGAAGGAATTGCCGCCTCTATGTCAATAAAAATTGCCAAAACATATTTACAGTCGGCGCCTTCCACCCCGGCAAGAGCATTTAAGATGCAATCTTCGGTGCCAACCTCTTTCATGAAGCCATACTGACCTCGAATTAGAAGCAAGTTCATATCTATGCTTTCCCAGAGCCGTTCCACAACCAGCCTTTCAAGCAACTTGCCGATTACCGGCAAGAGGCTGATAGGTCGATAACTGCTGACCCTACTCGGAGTTTTTCCTGATTTTAAGAGCACCCTCACTAAAGCCACCTTCCAACAAGTTGAAAAGCAACCCCAGCTTAGCCACCTCTAGAACAGCCTGCCGAGCGGCTCTCTTTTGACAGGCAGCAGATGATTAAAAATATCTGGGTCAAGTTGGTCAATCCCAAAGAAAATTGGAACTTTTCTTTCCTCGGAACCAGGACTTTTTTCAGAGTTAGCTTCATCATGACTGACGAAGCCCTCCCGGACCAGGTGTAATCGGAACCTCCTTGACAGTGGCCCTCTTAATTTTGACAGCCGATACCTGGGCTGGCAGCAGTGGACTACACCGCTTAGACTCAGGAGCGGCAGTTACTGCAGCAAAGGGGACAGGCTTTTTAACCTTCTCCTCCACCCGTTTAATACTTTTGTAGAGCTCACCAAGAGCTTCACCTTTCACCGGCTAAAAATCCCTGACTCCCTCCACCACCTTGTCAACTTTACCGGAGAGCCTTGACACAACTGTTGAGCCTGGTTGGCGCCCTGGAGGCTTTCACACTTTAAAGCCGGCTCAGCAACCAAACGACTACATTCGGACAGATAGGAGTCGACTAACTGCCGACCCTACACTGAAATCCGTGACCCCTTCTTTGAGGAGAATTTAGTCCATGCTAACCTCATCTCCTCGATCCTCCGCAAACCAACAGCTCCAGAGCTAGACCTCCCTAAGTAATACACTTTGTATTTATATTATGAGATAACAGGCATGACTGGTATGATTTACCCTTAAAGGAAATTTTTAGCATATGAAAAATACCATGTCTGAATGGTATTCAAACCTGGTACCTCCGAATGAAATGCCGAGGTGTTACCACTCTGCCATGGAGATCGGCTGTTATATTTTATTTATTTATTTTATATTTTTTTTGTGAAGAAATAATTCTAGGAATGTGTTGTTACATCCATTTTTGTCTGCTAGGTACTTTACAGTGTTCAATTATACTATTTGCTCTTCAAGCTATATGGATGTGATTTGTCTTGTACTGAAAGTTGGTAGTTTATATGAGATCAGGTTGTTTAAGCTGTTCTAAATGTGTATATCTATTATTTTCAGTGCTTTTTTTTTAACTATTGAAAGCATGCTTTTATTGTTTGCTTTTTGCGATGTTTTGGTCAAGATCGTATATTGTTGTTTGGGCATGTTTGTGTGTGTATGTGTTTGTTTGTTTCATCTGTTTTAAGAAGGTCATTATTTGATGCTGAAATTAGGGATGGCCATCATAATGTTTGTATTGCAAAGTAAAATCATTTAGTTCTGTAGTAATGTTAAGCATATTTGCTATTTCTGAAAAGTGTTCTGGTACTTGATTTTCAAGTTTCTTTTTAATAAAAAAGTTAACGAGGACAATCTTTAAATTAATATTCAACTGAGGTTTAGATAAAAGTATATGTAGAGTTGTAAATATATATAATTCATAAATAAATTTAAATCTTCTATGCGGTTAAAATTGCTTTGTTTATAATTGTGAATTATATCAAAACAAAAAAGAAAATTATGTAAAAACTGTACTACTTCTGGTAATACGTATAATAAAAAGCTACTTTGTGAACAGTTTTAAAACCAGAACATCACTTTCATATCATATTTTTGTGCTACCGACATTGAAGCTTAAATTGAAATGCCTTCCTATTGTTAGTACTGGTGTTAATAAGCTATAGTATTGTTTCATTCTGTCAAGGATATTGTGGTAGTGTTTTATTTACTGCATTTTGTATACATATATGACTATTCTTTGGATTGTTGCCAATTTTTGTCATGTTTCTGATGCATATTTGCTATACTTTAAAATCATAATATTGCATTAATAGCAGTTGATAATAATTACAGTTACCTGTATTTTAGTATATAAAAAATATTTTTATTTATTGTTCTAAAAATAATAATTTATTAAAATAAGTTAATTTTTTTAATGTAACTGATTTTGTTTATTTAAATGAATTTAAAAAAGATAATTACTGGAAAAACAAATTAAACCAAAATTGGTGTAAAATTCATTACTTAGAAAGATAAACTGCTAAAAAAACAGCCATTAAACGTAAGTGAAACTAAGAAAATATTAAAAATAAATTATCTATGTACATAATAATAATAATAATGTATTTTTTATTCTGTTGTAGTATCATATTAATTTTTCACGTTGTCATTTTAGGAAGTTTGAAGATTTAAACTTTTTTTTTTCATTATTCCCACATTCCAAAGAGTCTTGGTGCACATCTTTTTCTTATTTTAAGAAATATTTCTTTTTTTTTTGTGCCTTATAATAATTTATTTTTCTTGTGTGCTTCATATTTTATTAAAGTAAAGGGCCCTTGCCACTTAAAAACACTAAAACTACCAGAAGTATTCAAAACATGTTACAAATCTTGAAACATAAAAACTATTTCTATCGAAATGTTGTCACAAGTATCAAACTAAATTAAAACATTAAAATAATTAGTCAAAACATATAAGAACTATCTTCTTCTTAAAATCTATTGCCTAGGTTTACCCTTAGGCCATCCGTTCTTTCTTCTTTCCATCCTACAGAAGGCCTCGAAGTCGAACTCCAGAGTCTCAAAAGGCCTCGGAGATGAATTCTTCTGATCCTCTGAAGTAAATCACGGCAGATCTGCTGGCATCAGATAATACTGGTTCAGATTGTGTGGTCAGCAATGCTTTAGAGTCAAGACTCTATGCACTCCCCGCTAAGGCTTGTGGGGCAGCTGAAGTACCTTCCTTCTCATTTAGAGGCCTTTGGAGGCTCCATTTTTCTTTGTTCTAAATCCTCTTTTTCTAATAACTCTGTGTCTGATCTTATAGTACTCCGAATGGGTTTTTTTCTATCTGAACTTAACTTTCGAAGTAGTTGTTTCAGGCTTTTTCACAGCTTTGACTTCGTTTTGCTTCTTAGTCATATGCTCATGCCTAGACTTTACGGAGTTCTTTCTTCAGAAACGTCTGCTTTCTTCTATGTCGGTTTTGGGCTATATTCTCTTGATGGTCAACTCTTCAGTTTTTGATTGATAATATGTTTGACCATAACTACTAGAATTGATGCTAGTTCACTGATTAAATTCTTTGGAGTTACAGGGTTGCAGCAACCTGTGCATATGACGTAACCTTTGGCGTCCTATTAAGCACAATTTTCCTAGCTTCCAAGTAACTAACCCTTTTTATTGTCTTACTTCCTGAATAGCTAATTCTTCTTTGTAAGTCAAACAGTTCTGGGATCTCGCAGAGTAGTATCCAAACACAGATCTGTTTACTGTTATACCTCGCTGCTGTACCTCCAAATCGTTGACATCCAAAGTATCGCAGTGGAGTTGGGATAAAAGGACGTACATCCAGTCTGTGAATCTTGCTTTTATTTTCTCCGGACACTTCACTTTATTATTAACATCTCGATTTCCCCCCCCCCCCGGGGGGGGGATACGATCCCTCCAACGTAGCGTGTCCGGTCACTACACCACCCCCTCCGTTCCTTGCTAGTAGTGGCTTTAATGGAGGTCTTCTTCTTGCCCTCGTACTGATCATATTCCACAGTGTTCGGGCCTCGGGATATGCCACTGATGCAGATGCCCCGAGGGACATCTACATCAGTAAAATCGCTTTCCGAAGAAGACTCGGATACCTAATGCTACTACGTAGCCCACAAGAACTAAGCTAAGAGCCTACACTAGTTCGCGGAAGCGCGAACTCCACGCCTAGTTCTACTAATTACTGAGCCAATTTCGTGAATATCTCGTAATTCGAGGCAATATAACAACACAACTTCCCACCAAAAGAGTGTTGATCGCAACAGCGAAATTTGGACCTAGTTCCCTTAATGAACCCAGCCACCGCTAATAACTCAACTTGAGTGCAAAACTAATTACGGACTCCGGTCTGGTCTACCGGGGAGAGGAGAATGAACGCCTACTCCCGCTCAGCTGCATCACGGAGTCCCGCGTGACATTCATCTCCTTTAACCGCCGTCGTAACGCCGCTACACACCAGGGCTAAATGGCATGCAGCCACGTCCCGCCGACAGTGTCATATGCTCATTCAAAATGCCCTCGTCAAAGCGCAACCGCAATCTCCGGAGCATGGAATTCCATGTCCGTTGGCAGCGGCCGCAACTCCGCCGACAGCTTAATAAATCAATTGACACCTCTTATTAAATAACCGTGGCTCGTTGCCGAAGCGCCTACCTTCAGTCAATCAAACTGTCCAGGCGGACCCTAGCCACCCGGGTTCCTATTCTACTAAATTCCCTCGGCGGTCCTGCGTTGGGCGAGGAATTTTAGGAAGCCAGCCATAATCGTCCACTCACTACGAGTCCTCTAGTTGACTCCCAGATCCAAGAAGGAGTTTACTCTCTCAAGTTCCCTACCAACTCTGATACGCTCAGCTTCGTACAGACGTATAGGACATGGTCCACCGTGTCATCGACCCTACACTCTGGACACAAGCTGGAATCAACCAACCTAAACCTAGCTAGACTGTCCCTAAAGGCACCATGTCCCGAAAGAAATTGAGTAGTATACCGATTCGGGGAAACCCAACTAATAGCACGCAACTCCCTAACATTTGGAAAGATACCATGCGTATATCGACCAGTAGAAAAATCATTCCACCTAGTTTGTCAAGAGTCAAAGCCTTGGTCTTTGATTTCCCGCATACGCCCTGATGTAAGAAGGCCTCCCTTTGAGATGTACCGCTGGCTACGTTCCGTAACCAAAAATCTACAGGCTTCATGCCGACAATCACAGTAACTGCCTCTCGCGAAACAGTCCTGTAACCGCCGACAACAGCTAACAAAAGAAGACGCTGGGCTCGTAAAAGAATGTTCCTATAACTTTGGAATTGCAAACGATGAGCAGCGGATGCAGCGTACAACATAATGGCTTCGCAGACACCTTTTTTTTAAAGAATACGCATGGTGCGGTAATTCAACCCCCAATCGGGATGGATAACCTTACCAACGCCGAAGAAAGCATCAATAGCCTTCTTCGCCACAAACTGGAGGTTCTCCTTGAAGAGATGCCTCTCATCAAGGATAACACCCAGATACTTCTGAACGGTGACATACCTAATTGGAAGGCCGTCCATCACAACCCGCGGATGGCGGGTTGCAGCTAGCCGGCCCTTCAGAAACATCATAGTGGTTTTCTCCGCACTGAAAACCATCGTATGCTGAAGACTCCACAATCTTAGCACCCTAAATGCTTGTGTCGCTCATGAACTCAATCTCAGCACGCGAATTGCCCTCTACCAGCAGCAGCCCATCGTCGGCATAAGCCACGATGCGACAGCCGCTGGACATCCGCAATCGCATGAGAGAGTTAAACTCTACGACCCAAACGAGTGGACCTAGAACACTGCCCTGTGGACAACCTTTAGACAGGGTCTTTCCTACCTCAGAACTGCCGACACGAAGTACGACAGTTCTACCGCTGAAGTAGCTTAAGAGAGTTCTAATCTCGTCTCGCGTGCAACCACGCTTCTACAGCTGTAACAAGGCTGAGGGCCACCACAAGTTGTTGAACGCCCCGGATGTGCCCAAGAAGACACCGAGTACATACTTGCACTCGCTGCCTGAAGCCAAATCCATAACTCTAAGAAGCGCGTCCTCTGTGCCCTTACCGGGACGGAAGCCATACTAATCGTCCATCAGCATATGGTTAGAAGTTAACCTGCTATTGATGCGAAGGTACAGGACCTTCTCGAAAACCTTACCTACTACAGACAAGAGCGTCAGAGGACGGTATGAGGAACTGACAGTGGGCTCCTTGTCGCCACCCTTGAAAAGCAGCTTCAAAACACCTCCTTTCCAACAAGCTGGGAAGTGCCCAGCAAACAGCAACCTATTGAAAACCCTAGTCAATATACCAAGAATAACAGGCAGAGTGCGAACAAGGAGTTTCACCGTGATACCATCATATCCGGGGGCTTTGTTCCTAGCCAGGCTGCAAATTACTTGGCGGACTTTCGTTTCAGTAATTTCAGCAGACACAATGTCAGAATGAAAACCAGCAACTTCCTCTCGGACTCGTCGATGATACGAGGTCTCACCAACCTCGGTATCATCTGGAAGAAGATCGTCCATCAAATGAGTAAGGATACGATCTTTATCAACAACAACACCATCTCGGGTCGAGAGAACCGACAGAAGAATGTCCTTTCTCCGCTTATGACCAAGAACTCTATAGACAACACCCCATGGATCCTTATTCCCCTGCTCTTGAACAAAAGAGCGCCAGGAATCACGTTTTGAAGACCTAATTCTATGAAAATACTCGGTCCTCTTCTGACGATGCTCCGCAAACAGGATTGCAGGCCGATCAGGATCGTTAGCACGTTGTGCGGCTCTCCTGAGACGGCCCACAGTCTGTTTTATCGCAGTCAATTCCCGAGTCCACCATCCAGCTACTCTCTCTCGACCCGTACTTCGGAGGATAGAGCGTTCAGCGGCTTCAACCACCGCAGAAGAGAAATTCCTGCCAGGTCGTCTAATCCTGGACTTCGTCCAGGATGCGAGCGAAAACCCGCAACCTAGCTGAAAGAATGTTAGAAAACTTTGGCCAATCCGCCCGCCTGTGCAGGAAGCGTCCCTGCTGAACAGGAACGTCCACCCTAAAGACATTACGCAGCCCACCTATCCAATCAAAAACAATTAGCCGATGATCGTTTTCGCAGTCATCGACTACTCATCAATTAAGAATCCTACCAGGGATGTCCTTCTTACCAACATCAATGTTGATGCCACCAAAGGCCCCCCGCAAACCAACTGCACCGGCGAAGGTTGGCAACTCGTCGGCTACATTAAAAACATCGAAATGATGCTGCGCAATGAAACCTTCGATTCACCGCTGTCATCCGTGACCCCACTGTGCCAAAGAAGCGATTTGGTGTTCGCATCTACTCCTATGAGAATAGGACGACCCGCTAGCAGCCTAATAATTCTATCCCATCTTTCCAAATTAAGTTCAGTGGGATCCATGTACTGAAAGTACGAACTAACAACAACCAGGTCTAGATCATCCACGGCAAGCTTAACAACGGCGTGATGCGTGTCAGAGGCCTGCCATATGAAGACACTATCTATAGACTTCCTGCACAGAACGGCGGAATTTGCTATCACTAACGTAGAACTTAATACAGCCTGAAAAATCTGGCAGATCACCACCCTTGACCACATACGGGTGTTGAAGAAGGAGAACATCGAGACTCCGTTTCTCGACAACCTCACCTAACTCTAATTGGACTGCATAGGCGGCACCCTGGTCGTTTAGTTGACCGAACCTAACCATCAAGAGCGTTGAAGTATATCTCAACCGCTCTTAAGTAACAACCGTACTCCTTACTATTCACCGAGTGCCTATGACTTTTGCGCAACCTTTTACAGTTCACGCAAGACGGAGCCTCATTCTTTTGCGAACAGTCGTCACGCCTGTGGCCCTCCTCGCCACAATGCGCGCAGACCGACGCATACCTACAGAATTTGGGCCTGCGGCCGAAACGACTACATTTAAAGCATCGCTGCACATCAAGGTATTCCTTTTACGCGACAGGATGCGAAGTCCAGAAAGATTCGTCCCTCCGATATTTCTGGTGGAGATCAGCGCCTAGCTCGAAAACACCGTCATACCGCGGGGCATCACGCTTCCCAGTCTTGAAGACCAGCCTACACTGGTTTTTGAACGAAGCCTCGTCCAATTTAGTGTTTTGCTCTCCGATGAGAGACAAAACCTCCTCATCAGACAGACTCCTCTCAATGTCATAAACTATGACACGGGGCCTTTTCACGCTTGGGGTCAACTTTGACCTCAAGCTTCTTTACAGCCGGAAACTCTGTGATGACTCGAACAGTCTCCTTGTTGTCAGCAACCACTACCAACCCTTTGCTGGTCTCCTTAATGTCCCTAATGCGAAGCTCCTTTTGGTTACCACGAAGAGCAACCTGAAAGTCACGTTTAAGGTCCTTGCTCGTGGTCTTTGAGCCCTCAGCCTTGTTAACAAAGATGACCTCTGGCTTCTTAGCCACCTTGCTGGCTTCTCGCTTGTCTTTTAGAACATCGGCGTAGCGCTTGGGCTGCGCCGGGGCCAGGGGAGCTTTGGTTACCACCTTGACCTCCTTGGGCTTGAAAGCCAAGGACTCAAATCCGTCCGCTAACGCTGCTATGGCTTCTTTCAATGTCGCGGCAGCATCGTCTTCCTCATTCCGACACTGACACCTCCGTGAAGAGAGAGAAACTCTAACAAGTATTCCAGATACCACTCAGATTTTGGTCAAGCCCACAAACGTGACAACTGCCCCCAGCAAGATGGGCAGCCGGAGACCCTTACATTCTCCTGTCACACTTCGCACCTCTTGGCCGCTGTTGGATCGATTGATTGCAATAGCACTGGTATGGCAAAAACCCACAGATTACTGCCCTCGCTCTGAGAACAGCTCAAGAGGACTAAAGGGAGCAACCCTTTTTTCGTTTCACTTTATTGACAGTCGAGATGTGCAATGTAAAAGGAACAACTTCTCCGTTTTGTCATGTATTCAATTGTTGGCACACAACTCCTTGTGTAAGCAGCTCTGCTCCACTGCGGTGCAGTTCAGTAAGTCTCTTCACACAACACCGTTTGAGTTTTTTAATGTACCTAGCAGCTTGACCTCAATGTCCAGTACTCCAATTTTCTTAGCCTTCAGTAACCATAAAAATTGTACATCGTTCACAGTTTCTACAAACAGTCCTACAGCGGTATAACTAACCTTCTTAACCAGTCCTCCAGCGACTTCTGTAATGCCTCGAGCTATCACGAATGGACTGATTTTGCCAAATTCTCCTTCCTTCCTTATAATAACCAAAAATATTGGTATCACTGCACTTCCTTTCGGTTCAAACTTGACTGTTGGAAAAGAGTACTAATTTTTATTGAAGAAGTAAATGATAAAACTTTGTTTATTCCACTCTTCAAGATTATCCTGACTGATTTGGCATCAGGATATTTTAAATGTACGAGTGTATATTAGTATACATTACTTATTTTTTATGAGACTTCCATTTTTTTCTTAGTTTTGGTCCAATTTTTATTTACTTTTGAGTTTGTATTACTTGTCACACATTAGAAAGCTCAGCTGACCTGCAGGATAGGGGCAGATTTCTGAACTAGTAACTGGTTTCTTGCTAGCTACATAATCATTCCATGGTCCTATTTCACATCACAGATAGGACTATTAGCATCTATTTATTTGTGCTTTCTAAACTTTGATATATAATACAATATTCAGAAATACATTTAGCAGAGTGAATTTATTAATTAATTTATTTTTTTAATCGTAGAATTAAAAGTTTTCATTTACTCTTCATTAAATTTAAAACTATAAATTAATAGATCTGTCAGTTAGATTAATGTATTTATATACAAACATAATCTGTTACAGCCTCAATATTACATTGATTCCGTTCTTCTTTCATTTGGAAAAATGTAATATAATGACTTAATAATCATCCTATTTTTTTTAGAATTGAATTTATTATTCTTTTTAATATCTACATTGAGATTGTTTTAAAACAATATTCTATATTTTACATGTGCATTTATTGTGATCTCAATAGTCTGTATGATATTTTCATTTTACTCAGACTTCCATTCATCTATTTCATGTTCTTTCCTGTATAGTCCAGATGAACACGATAATGTTATAGCCGATTTCCATACCTCTGTTTCTCTTTGTATAGTATTTTGCTCAGGGAATTTTTCAAATCATTTATTGTTATATTTTGAAGTAATTATTATAGATTAAGAGTTAATTGTTGGTCTTTTTCCAGTTAGCTAACGGACAGCAGCAGCCTCAACAAGTAAAAGGACAGGGTGGACGAAGTATTTCTATTAGCTCCGATGAAGATATGATTGACATTACAACAAGTGGAACTATGTCAGAACGTATTATACAGGATGAAACTTCTTCATCACATTGTATGTATTTTTTTTTTTTTTTTTTTTTAATTTATCGTTTGAATTATAATGAAATTTTAATAAGTTGCTAATTCAGATTGTCATCCATTTTTATTTGCTTCCTGATTCATCCCTCTTTCTTTATAATCAGTATTATTACTGAATTTATTCTTTTTATTATAGTTTGGATCTTGTTCATTGAAGTCCCTGTTTTTTATTCCTTTACTTATTTGCGTTTCATTTGTATCATGACATTATTGGTTATTCTGTGTACATGCTCCTTATACGGTAGATATTTTTAATAATTGCTTGAATTATTGTATTTATTTTATACATAAAATTTGTTTCAAACATTAGTTTTACTTCTGTTGTATTTTCTTAAACGTTAACAATTTTAATGCATTTGTGTAAAAATGACCATTTTTTTTGCTGAGTTGGTCAAATCACTTTATGCTGAGGGTATTAAAAAACTGAAAAGTCAGTGGTCTAAATTTATAAACATTGCAATGTGACTACATTAAAAAAATAAAAGATACCTGAAAAATTGTATATTTTCTTTGTGAAGCCGTGATGACTCTCAGGATGACCCTATTTTATTTATAATATTACGAATGCTAATTATTGAAATTATTATATTTTTTTAAAAATGAATGAACAAGTTATAAAAATTAACTTATAAAAGTAACCAGTTTAATAACTGTTACCTTAATCTTCTAAATATGTTAAGAATTTTACACAAGAGTAGTAAAAATGATTAAATGTTAAGGTTAGTGATAAAGGGTTAAATCTATAAAAAAAAAATTATTTCTAACATACTGTACCCGTTTTACTGCCCTACTGTGATTTTTTTATACATAATTAATCTGCTGAAAATCTTCTGCTAGATTTTAATTTTAATATTTCTACCTTAAAAAAAAAAATAATAAAAAAAAATAATTTAAAAGTATTTTGTGTCTTTTTAATGAATGATAATTGATAAACTGATAAAAAATGTTCTTTACATTTCCTTTTATATTACATATTATTTTATCATTTTAACCATTGGCATATCAATGCCTTATAACAAACAGTATATCAAGCTTGACCTTGCGATTGCAGAGTGTTGCTAATATTGTTAAATAATGGTTATAGTATTGAATGATTGTCGTTAAAACAGTTTAATTTTTTTCTCTTTTAGTAATTTATTGATTATATTATGTGTCCATTACTTAGTAATACATGCTTGGATTTTTAAGAGATTTTACTTTGAGTTTTTTTTTTTTTAAAGTGAATTGTCAGTTTTCTCTTTAATCATTTATTTAAGATTGGATATATGTTTTAATTAGTCTTATCTTGTTGTTATGAAAGGTAAGTGGTGTACAAAATGTTTTGATGAAATTTGGTTGAGATGATGTAATACATTTATATTATTGATCTTTCACTCAAATTAGTATGTCTTTCTTTGAATAAATAATTGTAATACATGGTTTATCCTAAATTAAGGCTTAAGAACTTCATATTGAGATATAATTTTTTTTAAATCTTGAATTTGTTTATGAATAATTCTGATTAAAATTATCTGTTTCTTGATCCGCTTTTATTTTTACTTCTGTCGCTTTTAACTCCTATATGAAACCTTGCTTATAAATTTTTATTTACTTATAACTTTTATACATTGATTTTTGTTTCATGTTTATTGTCTTTAAAATGCCATCATTGTTTGGTCTATATCATTATTATAATCGTACCATGATAGATCATCTGTATATAAATTTCAGCAGATTTAGTTGACAAAACTAATCATACAAATAAATTGGTTTACAAATGCAATATTTCTGGTGATTTTAGTTAGCTGTAATCTTTAGTATTTTTATTTTTATTTTTTTAAGAAAATGTAGTTGTGAATTGTTCAGTTCAATGAATACATTTCATTTGTTGGGACTTCATTGAATACATTTTTAAGATGTTTAAACTTAAATAGTTGATATTTAGAAAAAAATTATAATTGTTTACTTTTATTGGTACATTCAATCCCTTAAATTTAAAACATAGCATTATCTTCCCTCTTAGATAAAATTGTTCAGTTGAATCACATTTATAAGTATAGTTAACAAATTTATGATGTGCAGGTAATTTAAGATATACGAGGTGTGTTCAAAAAGCAACAGGAATTTTGAAATGTCGCAGGTTGTATTAGTCCAATTCTCTGCATTTTTTCGTTGTTGTATTGGTAAACATGTCTGAAAAGTATCTGTACATTTTTAGCCATATTGGATGCTTAGTCTGTTGTCGGCTGTCAAACGATTAACACGTGTTTGGTACGATTGGCAGTTTTTTATGTGTATAAATAATGGATCAGAGAGTTTGTATTAAATTTTGCTATAAGAATGGAATAAAGTGTAGCTATGTTTTAAAAATGTTAAATATTGCTTTTTTGAGTCTGCTATGAGTAAAGCAAGGGTTTATGAGTGATATAAGTGTTTCCAAGAAGGTTGTGAAGATGTTAAAGGTGACGAGCGCCCCGGCACATCAACAATCCATGAAAACATGGAAAAAGTGAAAGAAATGATTATGAATGATCACCGAATCACATTCAGAGTAGTCGCTGATAATGTTGAGATATCAATTAGCCCATGCCATGAAATTTTTTGGGATGTTTTGAGTATGAAATGTGTTACAGCAAAATTTGTTCCAAAATTGTTGCATTTCAAACAAAAACAGCGGCGAATGGAAGTTGCTCAGGAGTCGCTAAATGAAGTCAACAACAATGCAGAACTACTGAAATGTGTCATAACAGGTGATGAAACAGAGTTTTCGGATATGATGTTGTAACTAAGGTTCAATCGTCCCAGTGGAGGCATTCTGGATTACCAAGACTAAAAAAAGCCCATCAAGTACAGTTGAATGTGAAGGTTATGCTTATCGTGTTAAATTTTAACGGCATAGTGCATCATGAGTTCTTGTCACAAGGTCAAACAATCAATTGTTATTACCTACAAGTTCAACGCCATTTGCATGAAGCAATCTGGAAAAAATACCCAGATTTGTGGCAAAACAATTTGTGGCTTTTGCACCATGATAATGTGTCTGCTCTGCTCACACCTCATTGCTTGTTCTTCAATTTTTAGCCAAAAACAACATTGAAATGATACCCCAACCGCCATATTCGCTAGACATGACCCCATGTGACTTTTCTATTTCAAAGAATAAAGAGAACCTTAAAGGGCTGTTGTTTTACAAGCATAGATGAGATTAAAAGTAAATAGCTGAAAGAGCTAAACACTATTCTAAAGATTGAGTTCCAGAAGTGTTTCGGGGATTGGAAAAAGAGCTGGCATACGTGTCTAATATCTAATGGGGACTATTTTGAAGGGGATAACATTAATGTAAACGAATAAATAAAATTCTTTCCAAAAAACAAAAATTCTCTTTAATTTTTGAACACAACTTGTATATGATTAAGCAAAGATTTTTTTTAGAATTCATTATACCTGATTATGTTTCATGTTGCATTTCCCAACAATCCTGAAAACTTTGGTTACTCACTGAAATTAAAGAGTTGCGATCTTGGCTTATCACTCGCAATCTTTACATTTGAAATAAATATATCTTTTGAGTAGTCTTATCTCAATATTATGAAAGGTAAATGACTTACAAAAGTTTTTGATGCAATTTGTTTCAGATAATTAACATTGTTAATCTTTATTTATTAACATCGTTGATATTTAGCTCAGTCTAGTTTATTTATTTATATGAGTAAATATGTACTAAAACATTTGATACCCTGAAAATTACAATAGAAACCTAAAAAATAGCTTTTATGCCATGCTCAATCACAGTTCACTTGGGACAAATACCTAATTTGGCTGCAACTAATGCTTAATTCCTTGTTTCATGACTTCATTTTTATTATACTCTTATTTTTACTACCTACTTAATCCCTTTCCATATTCAGGTTAGTGATATCAGCTAGTATCAGACTTATCTGCATATCTATCATCACAAAAAAAGGGTTGTTGATGTCTATTGGTCAGACTTGTTTGTCATATTGAATTTTTAAACTCCTGTTGCTATTTCTTTGGCTACCTTTACTATTAAAGCATTTTCAAAGAAAAGGCAGCTCTCCTGATTAAAGCCTAACCTTGCATTCTATTTAAACTGTCATGTCTAATAACAAAAGTTTGTGATTTGACCCCTGAATTTTTATCATGCCACAAAACAACCAACTATTCCATGAGACTAACTAATTTGTTTTTGCCTTCTTTCCTTGTCATTCTTTTCTGTGCACACTTTAATATTATATGTACCTTTTTTTTATAATTTCTCACACAAACAACTCCTCATGGAGGCTTTGATTACTTCCTCCCTTCAACATAATTGTTCTGATCTTCCATGTGATGGTTTTCTAAGATTCTATTGCCTGTTGACTTATACCCGTTATTAAATTAAATTGTTAGTCGTAGTGAATCCTTTTCTTAATTTATTTATAATCACTTTCTGGTATTAATTTCAGATATATTTTGGTATTTTTTTTAAGGGCCCTAATTATTTTTTTTCTAATTAGTTATTAGGAAATGGTCACTCATTGTATGGGTTACGTTGTAATAGTCTTCTAACTTCTGAATTTGTCAACTACAGAAGAATTTAACTGTCCTTTTATCAAACATCCAATCGTTCTACCAGTTTATTGCAGTCTTGTTATCTGCAAGAGTCATTTCCTTATTTTATATTTCATGAACTCTGCCCTTAATTAGGTGAAGAACCAGCATAATTCCTTGTTCTCTCATCCTAGTTAATCACTTTCTTAACCAGTTGATGTGTGACTAGTGGGGGAATGCCTTTCTCTTCAGATTTTTACATTGTTGATTCACATTTCTTTTCTTCAACTATTAATTTTTGCCATAACTATTTACATTTAGTCACTTAAGATAGGCAATCTAAATTAGATTTAGTCACTTGAGATAGACAATCTAAACTACCTTCTGAAAGTTACAGAGATGAATTTCATGAACTCCTTGACATGGTCACGTAAGATGGATGATCTAACTAATGTGGCTTCCTCCTATTCTTTCTATTCGGTTCTTTTCTTTTTATCTTTTATGTTTCCTCAGTAACAACAGAGAAATAATAATATATTATCTTAAGGAGGTAATATTTTTTTAATATTATATTATATTAAGTAGATTCAGTACCCACGTACTTTATAGAGGTTGTCTGAAAAGTTTTGAGCCTCAACATGAAGATGGCAGCACTCATCAACAAAAGTTAGGGAATGTAGTCGCGCATGTGTTGAAAAGTACTCATTAAATTTCAGCCATTTTGGACGCTCAGTTGTTTGATAATCATTTGAGTAAGTCATTATGATTGTTTTTGTGAAAATTGAAAAAATTGAAATATCATTCCGTGATTAAATACTTGCATTTGAAAGGCAATACACCTTTGCAAATTAAAACCAAGTTGGACGCTATTTACAGGGACTCTGTCCCATCATTTGCCATCGTGAAAAGATGGGCAGCTGAATTTAAACATGGTCATACCAGCGTGACTGATGATGAGCACTTGAGACAGCCAAAAACTGCAACCACCACAGATATCGAAAAAGTTCACAAAATGGTTCTGGATGACTGATGAATAGGATTAGAGAGATAACAGAGGCTGTGGACATACTGAAAGAATGTGTTTGTCATGTATTAACTGAAGAATTGGATATGTGTAAGTTATTTGGGCGTTGGTTCACTTTGGACCAAAAACGCATATGAATGATCATTTCCAAGGTCATGCTGAAACAGTTTAAGCAAAACAAGTCATATTTTTTGTGTCAATTCATAACTGTAGATGAAATGTGGATCCACCACTAAACTCCTGAGATGAAACAACAGTCAAAACAGTGGACTGCAAAGGGTGAGCTTGCTCCAAAAAAAACTGAAGACGGTGCCATCAGCCGGCAAGGTGATGGCAGCTGTTTTTTTTTTGGGATAGTATTGAAATTTTGTTTATTTATTATCTTTAAAAAGGTAAAACAATAACAGGGCAGTATTACACATAATTACTTGACAAGCTGAAGACAAAAATTGCAAAAAAACAACCACATTTGAAGTAGAAGAAAGTGCTTTTCCATCAGGACAATGTGCCTGCTCACACTTTGATGGTTGCTATGGCTAAATTTCACAAATTACACTTCGAATTGATTGACCACTCACCGTATTCACCAGATCTGG
Organism: Lycorma delicatula; assembly: GCF_047948215.1. Lineage (NCBI taxonomy): Eukaryota > Metazoa > Arthropoda > Insecta > Hemiptera > Fulgoridae > Lycorma > Lycorma delicatula. The sequence goes on from NC_134462.1 coordinate 57,774,341, forward strand.
CCCCAAGCGACTTTTTCATGTTTCCTAACCTTAAAGTTTCGCTTGGAGATTTTCATTAGATGAGTAGATTGTTACATACATAAATGCCTGTTTTGCAGAGAAAGACGCCAGCTATTATTTGGAAGGGTGAAACAGGTTAGAGCATCGCTGGAAAAAGTTTATCGACTTGAAAGGAAACTTTGTTTAAAAATAAAACTAATTTGACAGAAAAAATATGTCTTTCTATATTAGGCTCAAAACTTTTCAGACAATCCACATACAAACATTATTAGAAATGTCCCTAGTTTTACTGTTGTACATACAGTATTAAAATGGTTTTCAGTCCAACTCTGTAATTCTTTTTTATAATTATCAATTTATCTTTATGTTATGATTTTCTCTAAGCCTTACTACATGCATTGGCCTAGATATTCACTGCACTATTATTTCATACTCTGGGATGAAGACTTATTTCACTTTTGCTTAAAAAATGCAGTTAAGCTTTATCTAGGCATGAAGTTTAAGCTGAAAATATCTGTGCTTCTTGGCTTTCCACATTTTTTTAATCTGTTAAATAAATTGTATTTATTTGATCTTCTGCTGGAAAAGCAGTAGATGATGGCACTTAAAATCTATCGTTACAGCTTTTGTCAGTTTTAAGATGTATGGCATGATGTGTTCTTTGCCAGAGGAAGGACACAGCATTACCAAGGTCCATCTACAATTATTATGTGCATGTGGTAATAATGAATGGTAGAACTGTGTAGTGCTAGTTAACTGGATGCAAAAATATTTAACTTATTAGCCAAAAACATTTGACTAGTATTATTCAAGCAAAAAATATTGCTTCAGTTTATTGACCACACAAAATTTTTTTGCGTCATTCATGGAACCTGTGATGATAATAATAATATCAAAACTGTATTGCAGAATACTAAAGAAGTTTTAAAGTTTAATCTAAAACAAAGAATTGAAGAATCCTCAGAAAGAGCATTACTCTTTTACTGGAAAATTTTATTGTATTGTGAAAACGTTTTTCTACGCTTTTTAACAATTGTTAAAAAAAAATCTGATGTGGACACCACATGACTTCCTTGTACGCCTATTAAATTAGTTAACACATTTTTTTAAAATGAAAAGTACATAAAATGTTATTTCATTAATAGATTCTGATTTTTTTTTATTATTTAACATAAAATTTTTTTACCATCAAAGGTTAATAAATTATTAATAAATCAATGTATTTAAATTTAAAAAAAGGAGATGAGGTCTGATTCAAACTGTGCCTTCTCCTTATATATAACGTCCAAATATTTCATTAATTAAAATTTAATTTGGCTATAACTTTGGAACCAATGAGAATAATTACCATTTATGATATATTGTTGAAATGCTCTCAATGAGGGCTTATTGCTACAGTTAACAAAAAGTCCAAAATCCAATTTGTTTTTTTTGGATATTGGGCTTTTTTGGACACTTTTGGTTCAGTCAATTGCATTCAAATGGGGAAGTGCACAACTAGATGTTACAACAGTCCTAAATCCAAAATTTCAACATCCTACTGCTAATCGTTTTTGTGTTATGTGGGATACATACATACATACATACGCACAGTTGTACATATGTATATACAGACATCACGCCGAGGCTAGTCAAAGTGGATTCAGGGATGGTCAAAATGGTATTTCCATTGAAATCTGAAAACCGAAATTTTTCACGATCACAATACTTCCTTTATTTCGAACAAGGAAATAAAAACAACAGTTCAGCAGTTCAACTGGGACTTTATCAACCATCTCCCCGTAGTTTTGGATTTAAGTGAATATAACCTCTTCACCAAGAAGTATATAATAAGATATAATAATATATAAGATAGTCAGATGTCAATAGTTCTTTGAAAACTTTGCAGAAGTGTGATTGTGGATAATGGTTATATGTAAAAATATTGTAAATATTTTATTAACTTTTGTATGTAAAAGTCATTTGCATTTTTATTGGTTTTTAACAATTACAAATTAGTTTTTATATTAATCCTTGTAGTTGAATATGAAATATTATATAACCATGCAGTAATTCCATCATTGTAATTTTAAATATGTTATGTTTTTTGACTAATTCTGAATTTCTTTTCTTTATTCAAAGGTGGTGTTTCATTTGGTGGGGTTCCCGGTGAGTCAATGATGATGTGCAATCATTTAAATTGACAAAATTTGTATTTTTTTCTTGTTTGTTTTATCTAACAATTTTTTAATTTATTAATACTTTTGGTGTTTCATTTTTTTAAGTCAGTTTTTTAAAATTTTATTCATCTTTATATATTTTACACTGTTTTTATAATTCAATTTTATCCTTTTTTAAATTTTGTAGTATTGCACACTAACCCTATTATTACATTAAATTCACACATAGAATTATTATATGTAATAAATTTAATTTAGTATTATTATATAAATATAACCCGCCAAATTTGACTATTGGTTAAACTCCTCGTCATCACAAAATCAGCAGATTTTTTGAAGTCGAGAGCTCTGAGGTTCGAGTTCTTGTAAAGGCAGTAGCTTTTATGTGGATTTGAACATTAGATTGTGGATGCCTGTGTTCTTTGGTTGTTGGATTTCAACTAACCACACATCTCAGGAATGGTTGACCTGAGTCTGTTCAAGACTACATGTTTATTAGTACTTTACACTTACATTGCAGCTATAACAGGCCTGGCAAGCTAGTTGCAGTATTTACATTTGCAAATACTTCAACTATATATATATATATATATAAGCACACACACACACACATACATAGAGAAAGAGAGAGAGAGAGCAAAAGCAGGAAAACAAGTTGGAGAAAGCAAATATCTAAATGTAAAGAGTTATTATATGTATAAAAAAAAAATGTTGTACAAATGCATAAATAGTTGTATATTTTTTTTTTATAGATTAATCCTGGTAATCAAATTTTATTTTTTTGCAATATTATTTATCAGTATATGTACCTGTACCTGGTTAGTCGTTTGATACAGACAAGTACAGTAATTTTTTTGTAGAATGTGAAGTCCTTACTTTGGGTGAGATATCTAATGAAGTTGTAGTGATAACAAGTAATAATTGCAATACTTGACACATGCATGCTAATCTGAGTTTGGGTTTGTATGAGTTCTTGCACGAGTCATTTTAGTTGGATGTTTTAATTTAATGTTCCTAATAAATATTAATAAACTGTATCTTAGTTGTTGTCAGACTCAAATTTCACAACTCATCAATACATAAAAAAATGTTTTATTCATAATTTGCTCCTCTAAGCAGTATTGGAAACTGAACTAGAGCTGAACTAATTATAAACGAGACTCCATTCTTTTCTATGTCGTATGTTGTTCACAGAACCTACAAAATCATACTTTCAGTCTGTTAAAGAAAACATACAAAATAATTTAAATCAATTTTATTTTTCTTCCAAAGTTTTAGACCTGGCTTATAATGAGCTGATTATTATTAAATTTGGGCATGTTTACTGGTGTTAACATCATTAATACGTTTAACACTGATGAACAATCCATCAATTATGAAATCAGTTTTGTAGTTTGTTTTTGAATGCTAAAAATGAAGTGTATTTTGTACTTTGACAATTTTGCAGTGTTTTTAGTTAAATGTCGGAAACATGGTCCCTGCTACACAAAATTGTTATGAATAATTTGAATTTTCAAAAAGTCTTTGCACATTGGGCGCGCCCAGGATGATTACAGAGAGCACAAGAATGACCTTTGTTTTAACAATCCTAACATTATATCTGGAAGAAGGGAGCTGAAATATTAAACCATACATGACAGAATATTGGCCTGGGTGCCATGTGTCACATCTGAATTTAAACATTCCTCACAGTACCTTGCCTAATAAAAAACTTAAAGCAGATAGTTTCAGCAAGAATTGTATATACTAGAATGGGCTAGGTTTTCTTTTGGTTAAATTTATGTTCAAAGGCTTTAGAAAAAAAAATGTTTTTTTTTGTAAAATATTGAAAAACTAATTTATATATATTTTTGTAAGCGTGACATTCTAAATGTCATTCACATGGGAAGAATCTGATTACATTCTTCCCCCTCTCACAGTAGACTGGGTGTAACATTTAGAAACTTCTATCTCTTTCTGTGCCTTAAGAAATTACTATGTGAAAATGGCTAAATGATGTAAGTAACTGATTGCTCCAACAATGGCTTACAAGCTTGTTCTACTTTGATAAGTACCAAAGAAATGGAAATGGTTGAAAAATAGTTTGAATTTTTTAGAATTTGTTAAAATATAATTTTTGAAATATAGTTACTTTTTTTAGTAGCCTGACAAAACTTATTTTCTCAACAAATCTTATGTTTCCTATTGTTTTGCTCTTCTGTTTGTAACGTTCTTGTTTAATCTGACTAGCTGGAAGTGGCCTTTCTCCAGATCTTTTTGTCTTGCCTGGTTTTGTTTCCTCTATTACCTTGTAGGTAGATTTCATAAGAAAGCTACCTATTGTAATGGGTACTATGATTCGATTTCTAGAAAATTTCAACATATCATCGCATTTCACATCCCCCAGACCCCAAAACCATCATCAGTTGAAAAGTTTATATATATATTTCACTTTCTTGTGGACACAATAACTGCCGTAATTTTGCGCCAATCATTTTCAAATTGATACATAAAATATAATGGCCCAAAATCTCGGTCGAGTTCGTTAATGAGCAAAATTGGACCATGGGGGCTTTTTCAATAAAACAAAATATTACTATAATTTTCTTATTAAGTAAAATTCTAAATTCATTTAAAGTTCCTATTCTTTGGATAAGGACCTAAAACTTATATAAGTAAACTTTTTAGGTATCACCAATCATTGGCCCAGGGGGTGGAAAAAATGGGGTTTTGAAGACAAAAAAATCATACCTCTCTTAATAGACTCGGTATCAAATCGGGTCCTCTAAACATTACGTAAAACTTTTGTCTGAATTAAGTTTTGATATGACCAATCCTTATGGCAAGGGATGACCAAAATGTTATTGGAATTGTAAGAAGATGGGGTTTGTCGTATAATAAACATGTGAAACTTTTTTCACATGCAATCATTGTCGTATTGAGAAAATTTGTTCTTAACTTTAAGGTGGAAATCTCTTTTATCCCCTACTTAGCAGCAGTGAAATCTACTTCCGCTTTCTGCCCTGCTGAAAGGGATTTTTCAAGTATAATCTTGCTACCATGCTTGTGTCTAAATGTTTGATGTGGTTATAAAATCTCTTAACCGGGGTTTGGAATTTTTCTTGTTTGTTGTTTGATTACTTTTATATGGTTTTTAATCTGTTCTTGTCATTTTTTATCATGTTAAGTCCTTTCCCCTTGTACCATTGTTCTCAAGAATTTTGTTTAGTTTTATTGTTCTGTATTCTCTATATGCGAAGAAAGTAAGCGGTTAGTTATCTGTTAACCTTGTTAACCTAGTTAGCACCTTATCCCCTAGTTAGTGGTTTGGATCTTTGGTGTCACAGCTGGAAGTACTTCAGACAAGTTGAACTGTGTTCTTGTGTTGTTAAGCCATATCTTGAAATTTCTTTCTTAATTTAATGTGCTCTCTTATTACTTAAAAACATGTGAACACCCTCTACGAAGGTGGTATTTCTTCCCTTATTTTAAGCCCCCATATACTGCATTTCCACATTTTCATGTTATTCACTTTCTTTTCTTTTACTTTTCTGTTATATTCTTATCATTTTAGTAGATGTTTTTTTTCTAAACATAAATCATTGTCATATTGGTAAAATTCCTTTCCAGTTGTTTCACATTGATTTTTATTACTTTTATTACTTTTTATTACTACTGTGGATTACTACATTTTTATATTTCAGTGTCAACATGGTTATGTAAGACGCTTTCCTCTTTTTATTGCTGATTTGTGTAACTGTGACTATCTATTTTTTATTAAGCTGTTCATAATATTTTATGTTAGTATAATTTTGAACTAGATAGTCTAAAATTTGATTCAGATTTGCACAATAATAAATCCAAGTCAAAGAGATCGTTAGAGTTTGTATTTCATTGATAGTTTCTTCTAATTTTATTTTTTTTAAAGTAATTTGGTTGTCTTAATTTTATTGTATTTGTGTGTGTGTTGTAAATAAAGTTAATAAGCATGTATTATTCATATGCTTAAAGTGAGAGTGTTTTTGCATATATATAATTTACTAATGTTAATTATAAGCAGCATATTCAATAAATGTTAACTATAAAATATTTTAATTTAAGCGTCATCTGACTTATGTATGTATCTGACTGCTTTTTTATATGTGTATCTGTATAGTGTGTTCTGTATGATGTATAGGGAACTTTGCATTGTATATTGAAACTCTTATTGTAATGTAAAATAAATTGGTCAGTCCTCAACTGTTACTTCCATATTATTAGTGTTATTGTTATTACACTTATTATACAGTATACATATGTACGTATACATATAACTGTGAACTTTTTCATACTTATTGGATTTTTAAAACATGTGACTGCATAAGAACCCGTCATTATGGTAGCAGCTTTGGATTTTAAGAAAATTGTCAGTTTTATAACATTGAGAAAATCAAGTTAGTGTTTTTTTCTTTTTTGAACTGTTTAATTTTTATGTATCGGTAATTTATTGTGAATTAATGTGAATACTTCAATAACTTTAAGTTTAAAGGTTACTTTTTAAATTTTTGAAAGAAAAAGCTATGTTTCCAGCTTTGTTTTTCTTCCATTATGTACATAATTTAAATGCAATTTTTATTTTAAATTTAGAGTAAATTAACGCAAAATTTTACTCACTAACTCAAAAATGTTAACTATCTTAATTGTACTTTTTATTTACTGACTTCAATGTTATGTAATGAATTTAATTTACTATCCCTGTTAATTAATCTTATGAATTTATTATTTGTTACATTTGTTTTATTATTATTTTATTGATGTATATCACAAAATACACAACGTTAATACATACTTAATCTGTGCAAAATATATCTACAATATTAAAAATATTTTTCAAGCATAATACATAGTAAATGCAAATATGTGTATTAAAAACATTCCCTTAACAAAATGCAATTGCTTCTGCATGCAAGACTGAAAACAAAGCAAAAGTAATGTAATGGTGATAATTTAGATTTAGTGATAATTTCCAATAGATTTTTTAATTTCATTAATGTTATTCGTATAATTTTAGTCATAAAAGAATTGAAATATAAATTAATAATTTGGTAGCTTATTAAATATTGTATTAATCTTTAATATATAAGATGTGTTAGCCCTACTGACAATTGCACTGAACTTTTTTTAATATAAATATAATTTATTTTTCAATTTTTTCCATTTCAGCTGCTTCAAGAGAAAACATTTATGTTTACTTACACACACACACACACACACACACACACACACATACACATGTACACTTTTTTTCCAAAAGAAGTCTGTTTATTGGATTGAACATTGTATAAAATATAAAATATTTTATACAATTTATAATATTATAATTATAATATTTTACAAAATATTTTATTTTGTATTTGTATAAAATATTTTATAAGAATTGTAGGAGTTTTTATAGTTAGTTGATCAGACTTTTAAAGACAGTTATTGTCAAACATTATAAGACTTGAAAAATTAGATGAATAAAATGGTAAGATCTAAATCTAAAATAACAGTAATTTATATGCTAAATTTTCATTTTAATTTAGAGAAATATGAATTTTTCCCCCACTTTATGCACAATATCTGTTGGCATGTAAGATGTGAATTGATCTAATTTTATTAGATCCTAACATAAATTTGAAAAACGAAGTTCTAAAAAAGTTCAAAGTAATTTTTATTCTAACTTTTTTTAGAAAATAAAAAAGTAAATATAATCATTAATAAAAAAATAACTCCGATTCAAATAATATCTGTAATAATAAAGCAGGTTTACACAAAATAAAATGTAATGAAAAAGATTGTGATTAATTTATACAGAAATTATTGAGAGATGTTTTAAATAACACTTACAGGCATACAAATATGATTAACAAACTTCCAACTATGTAGTTAGTTATTAGTAAAAAGATTACACATAAATTTTTATATGTCGAAAACATATCAATAGTTGAAATTTTAATATAAAATCATAATTTTGTATTATAATATTACCCAATTTTTGCAAAAATAACATAAAATTTGAAAGTTATAATCTGATAAAAGAAGTTGAACATGATAAATTATTACGAGTTTTAATTTGTGGTTGAAAAAAATTTTTTTTTTCTATATTTAAAAAACTTTTAATCAATTAAATATATATTTTATTCACCTGATGAAGAATTATCTACTAGGTCAATCCATTTGAAGTGACCCAAGGGTGGTTGCTTGACCAATTCAGAAAAAATTGAAACTTATCCACTTATTTCCTACATGTCTCAGGACCTTAATTTTTTATTTGAGCAGTTTACCTGTGGCGGCCACTTTTGTTATGGTGCGCACACATATTTTTGTAATTGTAAGGGTTTACAAAAAAATCATAACTAGAAAACTATTGGTCCTGAAAGGATGAAACAAAAAACAATTTAATCATCTTTTCTCAAAGTAAAAGATTACTACAGTGGTTTATTTACCTGTCTCTCTTATTTCTATGAGAAAATTACTAGTAAAGTTGAACATGAAAAATGGTGAAATTTCACTTTGGTTATTTTTTTCAAGAGGCAGGGATGGCATACACAGTTTGAATTTTTTAAATGTAGGTGTACATGTTAGTAGTTTTACCATAAATAATATTAATGGTGTTATACTTACTCCTAAATTTTTATGAATTTTTAAAAAAATTTGAATTTAAAAAAAAATTCAAATTTGCACAACTTGCAGTGTTTTTGTAGATGTTTATGGCAAATAAAAAAGTTTCTTGTGTTTTGTACTAATAAAAAAGTTATGGCCGCCACAGCTAAACTGCTTAAATAAAAATTTAAAAAAAAATATATTTTTAATACACTGAAATATGTAGGAGATAAATGGGTAAGTTTCTCTTTTTTTTTGAGTTGGTCAAGAAACAACCTTATGTTTTTTTGGGACACTTCAAATGGATTGACCCTACTTCACTATATAAACACTAGTAAAAAAAAATTTTTAATTTTTTTTTTATTAACAAATTTATAATGATTTAAAGGAACGACATTTTCAAGTAATATAATATTAAATAGAATGAATGGTGTAGTTATTTCATAATTTTTGTTATTATTTATTTATAGATACTGATGACATACCTGGTATCGGGCAGTATGATGATTTTCACACTATTGATTGGCAGCGTGATATTGCAAGAGATCGTATGCGACATAGGTACATAGTTAAACGGAAACAAAAATCTATATTCGATCTAGTAAAAGGTGCACATGATGCTTGGTCAGGTTGGTTATGTGTATTATTGGTTGGGTTGGCCACTGGTGGAGTCGCTGGTATTATTGATATTGGTGCATCCTGGATGACTGATCTTAAGTATGGTCTTTGCCCTCAAGCGTTTTGGTTAAATCAAGAACAGTGTTGCTGGTCATCTAATGAAACATCCTTTGATGATTTAAGAAATTGCTCACAGGTCAGTTTAAATATTAATTAATGTTGTACAGAATACTAGACTCATTATAATTCAGTGATTGTATAATATTATATGTAAATAAATGTTTTGTTTTTTTTTTTTAATTTGAAAGTTAAAGCCATATTTTAAATAAATGGAAGATCGAATGTAGTAGTGTGGGTTTTTGCTTGTTAATGTTTGACATCCTGTTTATTATTTTAATGTAGTTATTACTGTATTTTCTGTAAAACATGCATTTTAAAATTTAGTGATAATGTAAATATAAGAAAAGTTATCCGGATGACTGTCATAATGTTTTTACCGTTTTCTGTATTTATATTATAATTTAATTACAGCTATTATCATTTACAATTTAAGGCGCCTTACATGATTTATGTCATCTATTCAATTTTTTGTTTGATTCATATATCAAAATAAATTTATTTATTGAAGCGTTTGGTTTTTGATTTTCAGTGGTTGATGTGGTCTGAATTATTAATTAAATCAAAAGATGGTGCTGGTGCCTATATTATATCATATCTGTTTTATATTGTTTGGGCACTATTATTTGCTTTTCTGGCAGCTGCTCTTGTAAGAATGTTTGCTCCATATGCTTGTGGGTCTGGTATTCCTGAGGTATGTTATCTTTTTATTAATAAGCAATTAATATATTTATTTATAAAATAATGTAATATTGTAATAATGTTATATTTTATATCGGACTGTTATAGCAATATTGCAAAGTTTTATTGATTATTAGATCAGTAATTCTGAAATCCTTGTATATATTTAATATCTAGACATAAAGGTCATATTTTATAAATATAATGGTTCTTATTTTTATATGTATTAGGTATAATTTTTGTGTTTGCCAATTTATAAAATTGTGGTTTTCATGCTCCTCATATGCTTTATTAGTGCACATTTTAATTGAACAGACAAATTAAAAAAAAAAAAAAAAAAAAATAGCGCTATTTTAATAACAACAGTGGCACTTATATAAAATAATACAAGGTTATCAGTGGAAAAATAAGCTTCATTGTTAAATAAATACTAAATCACTACCATCTTCATTGTAATTGTGTTTATAAGAAGTAAAACATAAATTGAAAAAAGCATTTTAAATCTGCTAGAACCTAAAGTGTGCACATACTGTATTCAATCTCTATCATTGTTTTTTTATTTTAAATCTTCAATTCTAAGCATTTTTTTAGACAATTTGTTTTGTTGCAGGTGTTATCCCACCAGGAATAACATCTTATATTAGTTGTATTTTTTTTATGAATTCTATTTAAAATTGAATGTAAATGAACTAGAGAGAGAGAGTGAGTGATAGGAGAGTATAAAATGTCATGGTGGATATCATATTTTTAACAGCTTCGGTTATGAAGGAGGTTCTAAATTACTCCATATGTTTTTTGTGTGTTTTTAAATCTATTTTCAAGCCTCTTACTCCTTACTAAATGGAAACAGTTTTTAATCTAGATTTTCTTTCTTTCATTGTATATTTATATTCCTAGTTCATCCGGTTACAGTAATATACATTTATGTGAAAACAGATTTCAATGATTCACCTATTATTTTAAAGTATATAATAACAGAAGTGTGAAGAATGAAGAAAATAATACGAATATTAAAAAGTGTTATTACTAGGATAATTTAAAAAAAGTAGAGATTGCTGCTCACAGAGAGTATTTCTATAAAATAATGGCATAACAGCTTTCAATTAGCATCTTGTTTTCTGTGATACTGATAATTCTTTATAAAAATCGCAGATTGAAGAAGTTACAGAGAATTTATATTAAAATATAAATTCTTTATCAGCAGAGCCGTTATTAGTTTTACATAATATGTTTTTCTTTAATTTTATAAATAAGTAAAACCATTTAATAGAATTAATTTAACATGTCACAATATAAGTATAACAGAATATTTTATCTAAATACACAATGTTGTCTTTTTTTTAGCTTACAAACTGTTTATTTACAACTAAATATTAATAAAAATATTATCAAACATTTTAATTAGCTGTTAGTATGTAACATAATGATCTGTTGCTTGTGTATAATATTTTTATTGTTGCCTATGATAATTATTTAGTTTCTTAGTCTTATTTTTTTCTACTTTATTTTAACCTTGTTATTTTATTGAATATATTAAATCATGAAATACTAAAAAATAATTTATGTTTAATTTATTTAAAGAGATAAAGCTATGTTGTCAAGTGGTATTGGGTAATTAATTCAGAATGTTTAAAATTCATTGTTTTTTTTCTTTTTAGATTAAAACAATTTTAAGTGGTTTCATCATCAGAGGCTACCTAGGTAAATGGACATTAATTATAAAATCTGTTGGTATTATGTTATCTGTTTCTGCTGGTCTCAGTTTGGGAAAAGAAGGTCCGATGGTTCATATAGCTTGTTGTATAGGTAAGTAGGAAAACACCAAAATATAATTTGTGAAACATAATTGTATAAAATTAGTGAATAATTGTATGACATATAGCAGTTAATGATTAGTAAAGATACAGATTGTGAAGTTCGCTCTTTAATTACATTTTGTGATTGTTATGGAGATTCAGTAGATTATTGTGTAGATAGTCCTCTTTTAATTACTAATATTTCATTTAATGTATTTTAACATTTATTTTTTCTATCAAGAAAATTATTCTGTATAATAAGACACTGACTAATACAACCATGTCAGGCACTTCCATGAGTATAGTCATGCACTATGGCCACTTCTAGCATGATCTATGTTATGTCTTATCATGAGGTATGTTTCATTTTGTAAGTGAAAGTGTCCAGCTTTTTTTTTAATTTTAGTGAAGAAGATGTGTATGTTTTGATTAGCTGAAACAATGTTGAATTGTTTTCATGATTCTTTTATTAATTTACTTGTTTTAAATGGCATGAACTGTTATGGTGATTAGTCATCATGAAATCCTAAACATGCAGTGAAGATGTATCTAGCATTTTATCTAGTAATCTATGGAAACTGTTTACTTAAGTATGATTTCAGCCATTGTTATTTTAAACTTATTTCACAATCTCCAATTTCCAGGATGATACTCCATGAAATGTTTCATGTGTTGCAGAACTGTTTACCATTTTTTTTACCATTTACCATTTTACCAGGAATCCTCTATGTTATTCTTTTTTAGCATTACTGTACTCCTAATTTAATATATCACTTGTCTTTACCTGGATCAGATTCCCATGATTTCAATTATCCATGCATATAATTATAAAAATATATTCAAATATGCATTAATGATAAAAATAAGATATTGCTGTAAATATTAATTTTCATAAAAAATTCTCAATGAACTGCAGAAAAATTAAAATCAGTTTATAGACAGCCTTTTATAATATTTTAAGAATAATTAACTATTAAATTATTAACATAAAAAACTTATTTTCTCAGATTTATTTCTTTTTTAACAAAAGAATTGTATAATTCAGTTTTAAAACATAAATTTGATTGTATATGTTCCTTTTTATCACTGCGTTAAAAAAGTATCATTTTATTAATGGAGTAGACTCTATAACGACCTTTTCTAAACGAAAACTTTTGTATAATGAAAGAACTGGCCTGTCCTTTCTCAATTCCTACACAAATCAATATATTTTTGGCTCGCTGTATGCAAAAAAAAAATTAAAATTTCTATAACTTTTCAGTACAGTACACCTCCCTTTGCTTCATATGTATGTTGGCCTAAAAGAGATAATGTAATATAACCCATGAAGTGGTATTCTAGTGCATGCAATCCTTGTTAAAAAATTGTTGGAAATTTATTGCTTGTCTTAACTGTTTTTTAGATAATTTATGAATAAAAATACTGTATTAGTGCAGTTATTTCTCATAATTGTCTTGCAACAAAAAACTCAGGATACCATATGGATATGTAACAGATTACAGTCTCATCTCTTTTAAAGTTACCATTATTATTGTAGTGATACAGATATAGTAGTTAGCAGTAGCACCTTGTAGCTAAAATTAGTGGGGGGTGCTGTGCTAGAAAAAATTTTTTTCTGGGCCTTTTTAAGGCCATGGTTAAAGTTTTCTGTAAAATACAGGGATCTAAATAAAATAAATCAAATAGAATAGCTGGAAGCAGGATACTAATCTAATTCTATACTTTATCACATTCAAAAATATGGTACACTGTTTTTAAGCACATTGTGCTTAAAAACCGTATTCATTTAACCAAACCAAAAATAAAATGTCAATAAAGATAATATTTTTTAGTATTATTAGATAATAACTTGTCCGCTTAAAAATACTATAGTCCAGTGGTGCATAATTTAAATTTCTATTTACACAGAAACAAATACATAATTAGTTTTTACTAATTAATTTCTCTTTCGCCCTTCCAGCGTGATTTTGGACAGATTTGGCAATCAAAGAGTCCTTGCTCCGGCCATCTTCTGATCACTACTGAAAAAACAACTAAACCACTTTCATATTCCTTCCACCGACTAAACTAGAAAAGGGAATGAACAAGGAACATTCCATACACATGGAGAGTAAAAAAAAAAACTACCTTCCACCAGCGTGCCAGGGTCAGCATTACAGAACTGACACTCTCTCTCCCTCGCAGCCTTGTGTACAGCTTCCTATACATGCATGCGCCCCAGAGCCAAAAACCATGCCATTGGGATTGAAGCGCAAAGTTCCATACAAAGATTTTTGTATCTTTTTCATAAACTGGGATGATATTACGCTTTTCATACTGACATTAAGCATAAGGATTACACATTGTAAAGTATAAAGAAAAAAGGACTCATTATATTAAATGTTATCGATTAGATCAAGTGGAAGTAGGGGGTGCTGCAGTTCCACAGTGCCTATATGCAAGCTGCCACTGGTAGTTAGTGTATTTTTGTGTAGTGTAGCATGACTGTACAATTCATTCTGCATTTACAGAACATTTACATTACACTCCAGTTGTATTAAAGTTTTGTTTGCCTTTTTTTGAGATTTTGACTAATAAATATATTCTTACTATTGAAGAAAAAATTAAAAATTTTCAGGTGTTAAAAAGAGAAATAAGCAAATTGATATTTGCTGTAATTTTAATGTTGTTTCCGCTACAGAAACAATTGGAGTAATGGAAAAATTACTGAAGGGAAACAATAATTATAAAAAGTGTTAGTACTAGTTTACAGTAATTTAGATGAAGCAGTTTTTCAGTGGTTTAAGCTTTAACAAAATTCTCTCTTTTCACTTAAAAGCCCAGTTTTGAAAACTGAACCAAAATCTTCACTAAAAAGTTGGTTACAGGAAGCTTTAAAAGTACCATCGGCTGGCTACACAAATTTAAACATTATAACCTCATGTTTGGCAAAATAAATGGTGATGTTATTATTAGTGCATAGCTTGGAAATAGGTGGCATAGAATATTTATGACATAAGAAAGAAAATATTTTTATTTCTGATGAAATGAGACTTTTTTAAAATGCTATCAGATAAAACAGTAAAGTTTAAAGGTGAGAAGTGTATAGATGGAAAATTGTCAAAAGAAAGAATAATTGTTCTGGTTTATGCCAATATGACAGGAAACGAGAAATGGCAATTAATAGTGATGAATAAATATAAAAAGCCTAAATGTTTTAAAAACCACTTTAGTTACCTATGAAACTAAAATAATAGATCTGTGTGGATGTTGATTCCAATTTTGGTAGAAGAAATAAGAGAATGGGATAGTAAATAAAGAAATAAAAATAGAAAAATTCTTTTACTGGAGGATAACTATGGATCCCATTCAGACATCCAAAGACAGACACAAATAAAAATTGACTTTTTTACCCTCTCCCGTCATAAATGTAATACAGTTTATGAACCAGAGTGTTATCAAATATTATGAGGAGTGTTATTGAAAAAATTCTGCTTTATCTCTGAAGAAAGAGAAAGTAATGAAATACCATTTAACCTGTATGACATGATCTGCCCATTCTTAAAAAAGCTTGGACCTGGTTATATTTGAAACAATAAAACACTTATTTTGGCTTGTCAGCTTATTGTGCAGAAAAAAAGTTTCAGAAGATGATGAAAATGACGATTTGTGATATTAATGCCCTCGCATATAGATAAATCAATTTAATGTGCTGCAATTCGTTCAAGTACATTTGTATGATATCAAAAAATCCAAAGACTGATGAGATAGCAACATGTACCAAATTTACTGACATGAATATCATTAAAACCATTCTTGCCTGCAATAATGAAGATAGTGAAGTAGATGAAGAAACTGAGCCAAAAATTTTGACATTAACTTCATGCAAGCCTTGGATGACACTGTTAGGCTCCTTTCAAAATATTTTAAGATACAAAAGTATCATTATTTGTTACAAGTACTGATTGTAGAAAATGTGATTGATGGGAATTATTACTGATTAAAACATAAGCTTTCAAAAATTACAACTTACTTATGTTCATCATAAAACAGTAATGATTTAAGACAAGTATAAAAGTGCAAAATAGTTATGTGATTTTTTAAACAGATTATGGTTCTCAAATAAAATATGTTATAAACTTATAAGTAAAAATTATTTTTTTAAATATTTTTTGTAAATTAAATTATTTTTAAATATGTAATATCTAATGTTCAATATCTGTTTGAAAAATGGTTCTTGGCATTCCCTAGTAAGTTTATGCTACTTTTTCTGAATTTTTTAATTTAGCTTAATTTTATTTAATTTTTGACATTAGGATAATTTTTTTGAATAAACAACAGCATCTAATTTTAAAAAAATCTATATTTCAATTTTAAAAACATATTACGACTCTACCTTTCACTAAATTTTCTTATCACAAAGAAATATTACTACCCTGTCAGATTCATTGCAGAGAGAATTTACTGGAAAGAAATAACCATATCACTAATAATATGCAGATACAACAATTAGAAATGTAAATATAATACAATTTTATGTACCAAATTTGAGCACCACTTTTCTCTGCTTCAAATTATTTTTTTCACATAGATCGGCTGATACCTTTATATATTGTTATTGTATTTTTTACTTTATAAAATTCATATTATCATTATTGAAGTAACTTTGCATTATAAGAATAGAGATGCTTAGAAATTTGTTGTTTTATTTTTAATAGGACTTATTCATAGTGCTTATTTGTAGAACTCTCATTCTTGTAGTCAGGAAAATTTAATCTAATATTTTTGGTAATTTTTTCTCCATGTTTTGATTATTTAGTTGTTAAAATACTTGTATTTAGGATTTTTTCATTTTCCTTCATCGTAAAGATAGAAAATTGATAAGCATAAACATAATTTTCTTAAATGTTTTCAGAGATTAATATAAGCCATTCATTGTTTGTTTTATATCTGCTTTTATAAGATATAAGGTAAAAAAACAAATGAAACTTGTATAATGTTATTCTTTAATATTTTATTTATTTTCAGGAAATATTTTTTCTTATTTATTTCCTAAATACGGTCGTAATGAAGCAAAAAAAAGGGAAATTTTGTCTGCAGCAGCTGCAGCTGGTGTATCAGTTGCTTTTGGTGCACCAATTGGTGGTGTTTTGTTTAGTCTTGAAGAGGTAATTATCTTTTATCTATAATGAGGTACTATAATGGCAAACTATATTTCTAAATGTTAGTTTTCTTAAGATATATTCTCAGCTGTAAGAAAGCAATTCTTATAAATCATCAAATTAAAATCTTTTTGCATTTAAATAATATAAAACTGAAATTTTCTTTAATATTGATATCCATTTTATAATGTAATATTTTAGTAATGTTCTGTAGGCTTACATTTATTACCTTAATAGACCAAAATTTAGATGACTTTATTTACTATTATCCTTTTGGTACTTAATTGCTTTTTACTGATGATATCTTTATTGTCTGTTAAGTTTATGAATATTATAGTACTATTAACTGTTACTACTTTAATAATAAGGCAAGTTTTTATTGTATGAAAAAGGGTAGTATTGTGGTTTTTTTATCAACAATTTTAAATTTAAAAAATAAAATAATTATTATTAAACATTGATATGTATACAAGTGTTTTCTATTATCTTACCTTAATATTTATCTTTTTTTACAGGTCAGTTATTACTTTCCATTGAAGACCCTGTGGCGTTCATTCTTCTGTGCGTTAGTAGCAGCTTTTGTCTTGCATTCTATTAATCCATTCGGTAATGAGCATTCTGTATTATTCTACGTTGAATATAATAAACCTTTCTTATTTTTTGAACTGATTCCATTCATTGCACTGGGTATTATTGGAGTAAGTATTAACAAATTATTTGTGTTTTTAAAAATACCTATAATGCTAAAGTATTGTAACGTGATTAATTCATGTGAAAAGATTAATTAAATGTGGTATTAATTATTGCACCAATTTCTCTTAGTTCTGGCCGAAATATATTGATTTTTATGTAAAAATCTTCATAAATTATCGTTGCCATTTAAGATAGAGTGAATTGTGGCCATTTAAGATAGAGTGAATTGTGTGTAATTCGTAAATAATAATAATAATAATATTATAAAACACCTTTGTTAAATGATAGAATACAATACAAAAATAGTACCATAAACATTGTCCTTCTAGGGAGGTTGAGTTTGCAAGCTAAAAGTTAAATTATAGAGTAACATTATACTCCAAAACTGTTTCAAACACAAATAAATATGAATAAAGTTATAAATTATTCAAAGAAAAACAGTCATACTACAATTTAGAGTAGAATGATCAAACTATAATTTACATTATAAATGAATTGAATAAATGTAAATTAATGATAATAAAATACTAATATCATTAATAAATATGAAACAATTATAAAAAAAATGTATAAACTTAAGGAAACATTACGAAACTTATTAGTTTTTCAATTAATTATAAAAAAAAAATATAAATTTAAATAATACATGAAGATAATGTAAGAGACATTATCTTACTTTATATTGATTCTTTATCTTACTATGCTTGATATAGGAAGTTTTAAATATGACAATAGTTAGTATGTACATACTAATGATTTTAAAATTTTAACTATATATTTTTAAAAAGAGAAAAAAAATTATATTCCTAGCTATATATTGTACGTATAATTATGTGTATTTTATAAAAATTGGTTTGCTGATGGTAGAGTTAAACCTCTGAAAGCACTACAGATAGATAGTACAAAAACTTCAAACCTAGAAACACCCTGACTACACTAAAGGAAAATGGCAACTAGATCATGCTTTCATGGACAAACATCACTACAAAGAAATTTGCAACTTAAAAAGTCCTCTGTAGAGTAGACAGGCTCAGATCATTGCATAGTCAAAATTAACATTAAATTCACTCCCTAAAGGAAGCAGCAAAATCAAGCCCCTAAAACTAAAAGAAAAATAGACCTATTCAACTAATCAAGAATGAAAATTGCCAAAAAATAACAATCACAGATAAACTAGTCAGCAAGCATAAACAAATCACAGAAGAGTTGGCCTCAATAAAACCCCATAAAAAGCATCACAGTGGAGAAGAGACATCAAGCTTGGCTATTACACCAATCCCAAAAATCAGAAACATTATTCTAAAATCTAGTAAAACAAAGAAAGGAAACCACTCAAACACTAAATAAAATAAAAAGACAACACCATAAAGACATACTGAAATCAATAGAAGAATTCAACAAAATGCAGTTGAGAGACTACCACAAAACCTTCAAAAAATAACTTCAAAAATACAAACCTCAACTCTATTAATGAAGGATGAAAACCATAATCTGGCTTATGATGAAAACAATAATCAAATATGTTCCTAACTTTGAGACATTCACATCTCTTCATAATTACAGCTTCCTTTAAATTATATATAAGGGCCAATAAAAAAGGGTGATTCTTACCATTTATAGCACCCTATTTTCTTACAAAATTAATTTAAGAATTTCATAAATAAACTGCTATAACTCTACCACACAAGAGTTTACCACATTATAGTTTACAGCCATAAAAATCACTTATATACAGTCAAAAAGCCCAAAAATTCATGGAGCAGTCTTGATACATACATTCTTTGTGTAATCCTAAACTCAATTCCATAATCCTTAAGTATATAACTTTATTTATTGAGACGTTAGTTAATTGCATCCTATCTGATGAAGGACCCTTTAACTGCATTGTGCTTTAACTGTATTATACACTTCAACTATATATGACCTATTCATTAATAAAAAAATGTAACGGTTTTAATTTTTTTTCTTCCACGTGTAAAGATATTTGCACTATCCCATCACTTATGTATACTAAGAATAATGTATAATTTATTTTAAAAATATTATTATGGTTTTCTTATTCTTTATCACAAACAAATCAAACATTTTAGTAATTGAATAATTAAGTTCATTCAATATTATATAATTTGTTATTTTTTTGTATTTTACTATTATATTGAACATTGATGTTATGAATGGATGACGTCATAATCGTCTTAATCTACTACTATTAGTCCCATTGATTTGGTTCTTATCAGTCAACATGTTGAACTATTTTATGGCATAGTTGTGTATATAAATATATTGGACTACCTTATAAATAGCTCAATTTCTTCTGGCATTCAATACACCTGTGCTGTAAAGACAATTAAAATTCAACAGAAATTGTTCTTGTTGCTTCTTATGTTGTATATACTATTGTAAATGAGAAAAATGTGTAACTAAAAAAAACCAGTTATTTGAGACTCTCAGTAGAAAAAAATTGAAACTCAGGAGAAAAATTTGGATTGTCAGGAGACTCTACAGAAAAAACCATTAATCTCAGGTCATTAATAAAGTTCTAATTTTTTATTGAATGAAAAGAAATATGCAAATACAGTTTTAAGTATGAATTAAATTTCATAAAATTCCTATTTGTATGGTAAAATAAGTTAGTCCCTCCATTCTTAATTTTATACATTTTTTTATGTGTTGATTTCCCTTATACTTACTGTACCAATTTATTCTAATTAGAATTAAAGAAATAATAATAAATAATTTTTTTTCTTTTCACTTTTATAAAGTTCATGTATTGGTTGAAAAACATTATATACAAAGACTGAAAGAGCTTTAGACATAAAGCTCTGACTTATGTTGAGTATCATTTTTTATATATTATTATGGTGTTAAAATATATAAAATAGTATAAAAAGAAAGTTGATTTATTATATTTAATATAATATTTTATATTTTATACATATAAAATAAAATGTATATAATATTAAGGGTTTAAAATGTAGTAATACTCTGCTTTATACAATAAATTCCTTAAAAATTTGAGTAAAAATCATATAAGAGGTTATAAAATAATATAGTACTATATTTGTAAGATTATTATTTTAAATTAATAGGCATAACATGTACTTAAGCCTTTATTAAATAATTATTGAGATTAATTTTAGTTATTATATTGTAACATTGGAAAAAAAATTCACCTGTTAAAAAAGTATGAATTCAATTTTAAAATCTCTTCCACACAGTACCTAATATTGTTGTTATCTGAAATAAATGTTTATCAAATAACAGTAATTTATTCTCCAAGGTTGCAATTCTTCAGATTTAAAAATCAGTCTAATTGCTGGGTTTTAATACTTCCTTGTGTGAAGTAAAGGAAGTATTGTGATCACGAAAAATTTCAGTTTTCATATTTCAATGGAAATATCCATTTTAACCATCCCTGAATCCATTTTGACTAGTTTCGTCATGACGTCTGTACGTACATATGTTATGTATCTTGTATAAATCAAAAACGATTAGCCGTAGGATGTTGAAATTTTGGATTTAGGACTGTTGTAACATCTAGTTGTGCACCTCCCCTACTGATTGCAATCAACTAAACCAAAAGTGTCCAGAAAAGCCCAAAATCCAAAAAAGTTTGGATTTTGGATTTTTCTTAACTGCAGTAATAAGCTCTTATTGAGAGATTTTCAACGATATATCATAAGTCGTACTTAATTTCATTGGTTCCAGAGTTATAGCCTAATGAAGTATTTGGATCTTTAAGAAGGCACATCGGTTCGAATCAAATTCCATCTTTTTTTTTTCTTAATTTAATTATTAATTTATTAACCTCTGTAAAAAAATGTTGCAATGAATAATAATTCAATAATAATGAAAAAAATATCAAGTTATTAATGAAATAAAATTTTATATATTTTCATTTTAAAAAAATGCGTGTGCAATTTAATTAATAGGCTTACAAGGAAGTGATATGGTGCCCATAACAGAGTATTTTCATTTCTATTATTTCTGATTTTTCATAACAGGCATTATCCTCCTATTGCACTAAGAGAAAATGTTCTTTGTTAAAAGTTTGAAATAGAGTGCTGTATATTGGCCAAAAATTTGCCGTATGTTTTTTTTTTTACCAAAACTTTTTCATTTCTTCTTCTAACATTTCTGTTAAAAGGTTTTTGGTTGTGTATTAACTGGTTTGTTGGCAGACTTCTTCATTCATTAAAATTTTCAGGACATGCGATATCTTCCACATCTTTCATAGTTATTTAAACTACTAAATCCAATCTTGACATATTCCCTAAGTTATTCTCTTGGATTGTACATTATATGAAGACTTTGTTGCAGTCTTTAATTGCATATGCTTATGAATGATAAACATTATTATCAACTTATCATTAATTAACTTATAGTTGCTCGCCAGCCAAGAATCAGAAGTTAATCATTATTTTTTTTAATTCAGCATAATACAAATTCATTCTTACAAGGATTGCGTAAAATAGGTTATTACTATAACTTTTGTGTCATTTTTTCATTTTCTTTTGTTTTAGGGTGTAATAGCCACATTATTTATAAAAGCTAATTTGAACTGGTGTCGGTATCGTAAGTTGTCACGTTTGGGACAGTATCCAGTGACTGAAGTATTAGTTGTCACATCGATTACAGCTGTTTTAGCATATCCAAATCCTTTTACAAGAATGCCAACTAGTCAACTCATATTTCTACTGTTTAGCCAGTGTAATGTTGCAAAATCATATGGTCTTTGGTAAGCATATTTTGCAGAACACAATATTTTTATCTGTGATGATTGACTATATTATATAATAATTTACTTTTTACTTTATTATTACAATAGAAAAAAAAAATTAAGTACTCTTTGAGACTGATTTCAACAAAATTTAAAAAGTGAAAACTCTCATTAACATCTTAAATATTTTAAAAATATTTCAACTTAGATATCTTAATTTAAATATTAGTAGTAAGTCTGTCCACACTTCATAAAAATATTTTTTGAATATTATTCAATCTGGGCACTTCATGAAAAAAAAAATAGATAATATAAAGTTTGTTTAGGGAGTGATGGTGACGTATGAGCTGTGCAAACTCTTAGTTGTCTCAATCCAGTAACAGAGAAAGTTTAAGTCTGCAGACAGGAGTACAGACAGCAAACCTTCATCTACAATCGTAGTTAAGAACATTCGGCTGCATAACTTCACCTTCACACCAAAGTTCCTTATGTCCCTAATATATTAACGTATGAGATCTGTAAATAAGGTAATGAGACTAGTTTTTTTTGGCAGCCAAAGTAGCAACACTGTAAAGTTACTAGTAAACATATGGTTATATGAACAGCTGACTTATATTAGGTATTAATATTTTTAGTCTATTGTTGCCATGTGAGATGTAAACAAACTTTTTGTGAAACGAGTTTTTGGGTGTATTATAAAAATGAGTGATACTAATTATGAGCAATGTTGTTTACAATCGCATTTTGTGTTAAACTCTTTGAGAATGCTACTGAAACCTTTTCAAAATTTAAAAGGGTGTATGGAGATGATACTCTGTCACTAGCCCAAGTTTTTTAGGTAGTTTAAAGTATTTTCAGATCGTCAGGAATCAGTTGCAGACGATCCACGCTCTGGAAGACTGTTAACATCAAAAAGTGACAACAGTGTTTAGCGAATCAGAGACTTGATACAGTATGACTGGCGATTAACTGTCAGAATGATTGCAGAACAATTGAATTTGAAGGATACCACAGTCCATCAAATTTTGACAAACGAATTGGACATGATAAAAGTTTGTGCAAAGTTGGTCCCAAAAAACCTCACTGTTGAACTGAAAAACAACAGAGTGGAAGCGTGCCACGGTCTTCTAGGGCGAAATGAAACTGATCCTGATTTTCTAAAAAAATGTTATTACTGGTGATGAATCTTGGATACTTCAAACACACCAAGTCCCAAAAAAGCAAAAATGAGCAAATCAAAACTATGCTAATTTGTTTCTTTGATAGTAATGATATTGTCCATGAGGAATTTTTACATGCAGAACAGGCTGTAAATCAATTTGTTTACCAAGAAATTCTTGAAAGACTGCAGAAAAGAGCTGCCCATGTGTGACTACCTATCAAAGACTTCTGGATGCTGCATCATGACAATGCACCTTGTCACACTGCACTCTCAATTAATAAGTTTCTGGCAAAGAAAAACATTCCTGTAGTTTCTCAATCACCTTATTCACCTGATTTGACTCCCTGCAACATTTTCCTGTTCCTGACTTTAAAAATCATCTCAAAAGGACACCATTTTGGAACAGCAGAAAACATTTTAAAAAATGTAACTGACCATCTGAAGAATATTCCGGTTTGTGAGTTCCAACATTGCTATGAAGAGTTGGAAAACCGTTTGAAGCGATGCGTGGCTTCCCAAGGGAATTATTTCAAAGGTTATAGAGTCCATGTATAATTGAATTGCAAATAAAAAGTTTTTCTGAACCAGTCTCATTACTTCATTTACAGACCTCGTATATTACACTTCAGTTGCTAATCATAAATCTACTAAAGTAAAACAAAGCTTTTCTTTGATCTTGTTTTAGCTAACCATAATTTTGGTTTAATATTTAGATATATGATCGTGGATAGGAAGATTAATTCAATGATACTGTATGCAAATCAAACATATTAAACAAAACATACTCTATAAATCACCTTATAAATCTTAACTCATTTGATGTCAGTGGAATCTAATTTGTCAGCGAAATAATAATGAGTGCGTTGGTGTGTGGACACTCAACAGAAGCAAAGTTTGTTATGCAATATTATATGAATTATTAATGATGCAAAATAACGTGTACGGAATGAACACAAATGGTAAAATATTTTATTAATAAGAAATATAAACTAACAATGAAATACACATATAAAAAATATTTATTTCACACGTACACGCATGAACAGTGATAAGAGTAAGAGAGATAGTGCTTACTGAACACACTTGCTAGTATCTATATATAGCACATGGTATAGTTGCCCCAGTGAAGCTACAAGCTTGTGATGTCACGTGCTGACATCTCATTATATTATTGTTTTCCAAAACATTTTTGCATGTAATTATTTTTATTTTATTTTTCGGCTTACAACCAATACAGGCACTCATACATTTATGTTGTTATGTGTTCATTTCTTTCCACTTGAGTTAATTACATGTATAAAAATGCTTAATGACTCAATCTTGTAAACAATAACAATTCCTTAACAATGACTAATGCTCTGATTGGTATTATGCACAGGCATGTAAAATTTATACATGCAGTTAGAAATTACATTTTTCAATTATATTTAAATCCGTCATTTATTGTACACAATATGTGTATAAAGAGATAAATTTTGTCCACTTTATATCGTGTTCAGTGAAGATATTAAGGATAGCGTTTTTGTGTGGTCATATTGTTTTATGATTACTCATTCTTTTTCGCAAATGTTTTGTAATATATTATTTTTGTTCATGTGTTAGTGCAGTTAGTTATGGCAGAATTTAAATCCGTAGTTAAGAAAAATACTTAGGAGTCAAGCACGTGAAATTATCAATAATGTTTATGATTTTATGAAAAAATAAGCTCTAAAAGTAGGTAAATTAACTGACAACAAACATATAATTGGTATTCAAAAATGCAAAGAAAAAACTGCTGCTCCTTGTGGGATATCAAGAACACAGGTTCAAAACCTCAGTAGAGAAAAAAAAGACATGATTCTTCAATCAACATCCCAATCGTGTTCTTTCAGCACGCCGAAAAAGTATAAACGATGTTAGAAACCTGTCAGTGGATTGGACAGTTTTGATTTAAGTGTTGTTAAAAGAACAGTTATTTAATGGATTTCATTCAAAGAAGAATGAATTACATACTTTAAAAAAAATAAGGGATGAACTTCAGTCATTTATTGATTTTGAAGACAGTGAATCAACTTTAGCTGTTATTTTGAAAGCGTTAGGTTTCAAATGGTGTAAAACTGAAAAACAGAAACTTTTAATTGAGAAATTCGATATCAGGTGGAAGAGAATTGAATATTTGCAGGCAATGGCTAAGTATAGACAAATCAATGCTACAATTGTTTATTTGGATGAAACGTACGTTTTAAGTTTGCATTGTTCAACAGAGTCGTGGTCTGATGGTATTGTTGAGGGACTTCATGTGCATTTAATAAGGTGATCGTTTAATAATAATTCATGCTGGAGAAGAAATCAGTTTTAGTCCGAACACATTAATAACTTGAAAAGCCAGTTTGAAAAGTGGCAAATACCATGACAACATGAATATAGACAATTTCATGAAATGGGCGCATGAAAAATTATTCTAAATCTTCCACCAACATCAGTAGTAGTTTTGATAACACCCCTTATCACAATACAGGTATTGATAAAGCACCAAATTCTAACTCCAGAAGAAAAGATATGACCGATTGGCTGGAGAAAACCCATATTCTGTATAGTTCAAAAATGCTGAAACCACACTTATATGAATTAGTAAAGTTACATAAAACTAAATTACAAAAATATCACTTGGATGAACTTTTGAAAAACATGGGCATCATGTTCTTAATACTGCCACCATACCATCCTGATTTGAATCCAATCAAGATGGTGGTCAGCGGTAAAAAGACATGTAGGTGAGTCATAACACAACATTTTCTTTCACAAATGTTGAAATATTAACTTCAGAAAAAATTAATTCCATAAATGAAGATGACTGGAAACCCTATTGTGAAAAAGTAAAAAAATACTGAAAAAGAGTATGAAAATCTGGAACCACTGATAGATGAAATGACAGAACATTATATTATATATATAGACGCTGATAGTGAAAGTGACTGATTCGTTTAGTGAGGATAGTGAACTTGCTAGAAGTTTGAATTAGATGCATGGAGAAAATTCAAGTAAGCTTTTGTTTATTATTAAAAATTAATAATTTAGTATAAATAAAGGTTATAAAAAAATTAATTATGTATTGTTTATAATTAGTAAATGTAAATATGATAGTTATTACTGGGCAGTATGATAATAAGTAATAATACTTCAGTTTGATATGTGGAGGGATGAAACATTGATGGTATTAAATTTTTTTTATGATCAAGTAAAGGGTAGTTTCCCTTTGAGCAGTAGTGGGATTAAATGCTCAGGGAAATTTTCATAAGTTTTTTACTTCCATCAAAATGCTTTTTATCTTTCGGGTAATACTAGAGTCTCATCAAGGAAGTTAAAAAAATAACTGATAATACTTTAACCTTACTTTACTGTGTAAATACTTACTTGCTTACTTTACCTTACTTTACAAACTGATACTATACTTTACTTTTACTTTTTCTGTGTTATATCTGGTTCAGTTTATTTGTCATTGAAAATGCTAATATTTTTTTATATAAATTTAGACTGCTCTTTTATATATCCTTTGATTTATGTTGGTCAGAAATTAATTTAACTTTTTATTTTTAGAGATATAATACAAAGAAAAAATGAGAAATAAAATATTTAGAATAATTTAAAACAAAGTTAGTTAAGGAGAGATTACAACATATTTTTCTTCTACTTCTCTCCCAAACTTACGTGTTAAGAGTTATTTTGGAACTGTGTATTTAGTATTTTAACTGTATTTTATCCTTATTTGAAAATTTATTTTGATTTGATTAATGAAGCATAGATATTTTAGACTTAGTTCACAATAATATTTCATTCAGTTTGTTCATTTTTATTTGTTTTAGTGATTATAATTATGAGAATAGTAGTACCACAGGGAAACCTACGCTATCTCCAGGACCAGGAATTTATGGAGCAGTTTGGTTGTTATTTTTAGCATTAGCATTTAAATTTATTACGACCATCTTTACTTTTGGCATGAAAGTGCCTTGTGGATTATTTATTCCTTCATTATGTTTGGGTGGTATTGTTGGAAGAATTGTCGGTATTGGTGTACAAACACTTGCATTTCATTATCCACACTTATGGATATTCTCTGGTGAATGTAAAGCGAATGATGAGTGTATAACACCAGGATTATATGCAATGGTCGGTGCTGCTGCAGTACTTGGTGGCGTTACGAGAATGACAGGTAACTTTTATCTTCTTTTTTTTATGTTTTACCCAAAAGTTTTAATTTGGATTTTTATTTTTATTTTATTATGTAATTTTCTTTCTGTCTTTTGAAAAATTAAAAATTCTGAAGAATATTGGTGTAGAATTATGTATTTTTGAATATACATTTTGTTAACACTACCAAGTAGTCACAAAAAACTCTTCTTATTTTTTATTCAAACATTATTTCTAATGAAAACAATATCCCTGAAAGATATTTAATGGGTTGACACTGTTGTGTGCTTTTACTAAAACTAGATTGTGCAGTTTTTTCTATGATCTGCAAACACTTTTTAAAAAAGGGCTATGTCACTCTAGATACAACATATCTAAGAAATGTAACATTTCAGCAATTCACAAATTCAGTTTCAGTTTCTTCCCAGGATATATAGTCAGATTTTTTTAGTTTCTTGCATATTTGATAAGCTGTGTCAATCTGGATCTGGAAAATACATTTATTTAATTTGATGATTTGACAGCTAATTTTTCTCATCATACATGCATCATTGTCACTTGCCTTAAATTGTAAAACAATTTGTTTTTGCATTAAAATAATTATTGTTCTGTCTGCAGAGTTTAAAAATGATATTTTAGTCAATGTACTCTGAAAAATTCAATCTCACTATATTTTGATTTTTATTCCTTCCTTTTTTAGTTGTTTTTATAAGTTTATTCCTAATAATTGTTATTAGTTTCTTTTAAAAATTGTAATTTTCTTTTTAAATGCTGAGGGAACTATTTTATATTTTAGAGTAAATTAAAACTTTTGTTTGACCGAGGATCTGTTTAAAAGTTCATCATTAATAGAATTATGGCAGTTATTATTAGAAATGAGGGGAAGGTGATTTTTTCATCCTAAAAAAAATTTCCCTTCCTATCTTCTCCTATTCCTTATTTTTTAATACTTATTTCTGAAACTTTTGTGTTTGATGGTATAGTGATCCTGTATGTATGAGTAATATCCAATGAATCTGTTTCCTAATCAATTTGTAAAAAAGCCTAACTTACAGCTGAGGTACCTACTGTTATAAAATTTTATCTTATTTAAAAAAAAAGAGTTAAGCCTGAGGCACAAGGAATTTTAAGGTGTCTGAAAGATAATTTTCCCTAAAATTTAAAATCTAACTACAGTATTTCTATAATAAGAGAAAAAATTAAATAACCATTTGATTTGCTAACATAAAAATTATATAAAATCTTAATTATTAAGACAAATTTGTCTGAAGATGATAAAATAGTTAATTTAATCTGGTTACAGTGTGATTCCAGCTTGTATAGAGATTATATGGGTGTATGGAAGCATGTTATGATACCCAGAGAAAGTGAACTCTCCCTGAAATGAACATTAAAACTAAGCATAATTCACTGCTTAATTGTAAAGAATACATTGTAAAAGCAAACCACACATACATAAACATTAACACAACATTAGAAATGTAACATAAAAGTTTTGAATTGGCCCTCCTCTTAAGTAACATCTACCACTATAATAGCTTATTTATTAGAGAATATTTTTTTAACTCATAAAATGACTAGTTACACTACATTCTTAGTGATAAACTTTAATATAGACTGCAAAATTTCATTCTCTATTCTAAACAGACATTTCAATAATTCCTCATCCTTTCATACTTTAAAACATCAGTACTATCATCATAAGAAATATGGCAGGAATGATTCTTACACCATGATTTCCTCATTGACTATAATTGAAATAATAATATATATATTTTTTATTTTGAAGTAAGAATTGTGTTGTACTTTAACATCCAGAATAATCCAAAGTTATATATGAATAATAAGAAAAGAATATCACACTTAATGCATTTAATATAAATATCTTGTTTTTACCAAACATGCTGTTATATTTATTTATCTTTTGGTAAATTCAGTTTTTAAGTATTATTTTTATTGTATTAAAATAAAATTGTAACTTTTTTCTTGTTCCAGTGTCATTGGTTGTTATTATGTTTGAATTGACTGGTGGTGTTAGATACATTGTGCCGTTAATGGCTGCTGCTATGGCCAGCAAATGGGTTGGAGATGCTTTAGGACGTCAGGGTATTTATGATGCTCACATTAATTTGAATGGGTATCCGTTCTTGGATAGCAAGGAAGAATTTGCTCACACTGCTCTAGCAGCAGATGTTATGCAACCTAAGTTAGTATTTTATTTTTTGTATTCGATGTGCTGTAATTTTAAGTGTAAATATTTATGTACTAGCTTTTATCTATTGAAAAGGTAACAAGAGATTTTAATCAATTGCAGTCAAATGTTTTTATTTATTTTTCATAGAAACCCAGTCAGAAAACTTAACTCTCTTTCACCATTTAAATAATACTCATCCAATCAAAGGTGAATTTTTTTTTGCCATATTTTCACTCAATATAAATACAATTCTGTTTTATGAAGTTATGATGGTATTATGGTATTTTATGACAAAAAATAGAGTTCTATCAGGTGCCACATTTTCATAGAATATTGACAGTGCAGCTTTAACTTATTATGAAAGATACAAATTGTAATAGTTATATTATTCATAATTGTTTTTGCACAAAAACAAAAATTGATTAGTTTAAAACCAAAAGTTTTTCTGAGAGATTTATTTCAAGGCTGTGTAACAGAGTTCCAGGAGGACCCTGCTAGTTCACTGCAGTCAATTCCTTCGTTGACTGTAGTGAAGATTTCATTTATAAAGGCTGAATATTTCTTGTAATTTACATGACTTGGGATGTGTGAGAGTATAATAGTCTATTCAGGTGCAAAGCCAATCAGTGATTACATTCTCTATTCTGCCTAATGAGGGATGCTTGTTTTTTAATGTGGCTATGCCGTTTTAGGCCTATGACTTGTGTCAAGTTGCTTGCTATGATTGCAGAATTTGATTTTTTTCAGTCCAAAAAAAGCTGAAAAAATATTTTATACAGTTAAAACAGCTGCAGCTTCTCTAGGTGATCCAATTTTAAAAGTGATCCATCTATGAAGATGCTTTTTTTATGTAAGGGACACCTTATAGATTTTTTTTTTATTTTGTAAAATGATATTCTTTTTTAAATCTAGCTCCAATTTTTTTATCTGGCTCATACTTTTAAAACAATTATTGTTAAGATATATTTAAATAAACCTAATGCATCATTTTTTAAAGTATTCATGTGTAACTTAAATTACATATAAAACTTAAAACAATGCAGTTTTTTTTAATATAATAAGTTTTACAGAAACTTAGTAGGAAACTACGGATTTGGATTTGTTCAGGCTTTTAAGTATTTTTACTACAAAAGAACTCAAGAAAATACAAAGGGCATTCTGAAGGTAAACTCTTCTTCTTCATATCATTAATCATCCCCTCTCTTAAAAGCAGTTTAACTCTTTAACTGCAGATTTTGAATGACTTACGCTGGCTTTTTGGAAGAAAAGTAGTTTTTTTTTAATCAGTTGCCTTTTTTATCCAGTTTTTTTCACAAGTAGTCTAGGAGCCTAAGAATCATGTACCTCATTAACATTTTGTAAAAATGTAGAATTCATTATTTCATCATCAGGATCATCATCTTCATCTCTTCATCATCACTATAGTTGTTATTATGAAAAACCTGAATATAATCTTTTTTCATTAAGACAAAATGTATGAAGTAATAGCCATTATTTTAGACATACTTTATTACTAAAATTAACAATTAACTATAAAAAAAAAAAGCTAAAAGTATGAGTTATATAATCACAAAACATTTACAACATAATTAACAAAACAACATTCCCTCAGACAAGTAAATAGCTGATAATGAATTTCAAAAAAAAAAGAAAAGAAAAGATATGTTTCATTGCAAAACAATATAAGAAATAGTTCACAAATAACTAGATATGCAATCACACTGTTGTTACACATCTTAGCAATGCAGAATGGAAATTGAAGTCATGTATCCATGCACAGCAGTTAGTGGGTTAATTGTAGTGGGAAAAATGTGAAATTTGCTGTCAAAATACTTAAAAATAATGTGATTAATCAAAGTAATATCAGTGATTTATCAAGTAATATCAGTCATTATTTTGTATACGTTTCTACCATCTTACTGTGACATATTTTTTTATCTCGTAATTGTTCAAAAGATTCCAACATCCACTATTTGCTCACATTGTTCACAAGTTATGCATCTTGTGATCAATCTTGAACAGGGATACTTTTTCTTTAGCCAAAAAATACTTTTTCTTTAGTCACAATGCATTACACCGCCCAATTCCTGGATGGTAACATGACTAATTCATTCATTTGTTCACATAGAGTTGCATGCCTCCCATTCTATTTTTTATCCAACACTAATTTTCCCTTTCTTGAAACCTCTTTATCCATTTTTAGGATATAATGTACATCTAAATCTTAGTATATGTATACCAGTAGCCTTTGTATATCTCTGGAGCTTGACATTCCTTTTTTCCAGGAATTCAATCACTGTTCTTCGCTTTTCGTTTTTTTTTTTTTTTTTTTTTTTTTTTTTAGAAATTGTAAATATAATTTTGCATATTGATAACAATATCAGTAATGGTTACATCAGCATAGTTAGATCAAATAAAAATTATAAATGTTATTAAGAAGAAGGCATTTCTTTCAGGATCGCTTTGTAAAAAAATGTATCCTCAAAATTTATTTAAAATTGTTTTTTTATTATTTGAAACAAACCTTTTATTCCAGGAGATGTGATAATCTTTTTAAAAGTTTTCTTTCATTTTTTTCCACTTTTAGAACCTTACATTTTTTAAACAAAATTTAGAATATTTATATAAAGTAAATATTATGAACTGCAATAATTCATAACAGTTACTACTTCAAGTGTACTGTGATACTGTACTTTATGATACGCAGCCATGTTCCAAGTTTTACTTTAAAATTTTAGCTAGTTTCATTTTCTTTTATTATTTAAAATTTATTTATTTTTATTAACTTTATTATAAAAGTTTATTGATAATAATTCATCTACTGATACATCATTATCTGTACAATATTTAGCATAAAAGCTATTCAACATGTTTATTTGATTATTGAGAAATAATGCAAGACTTAGTCATGGTAGTGGAATAAAAGTATACAGCTCGACTGCTCTTACCCTTGGCTTAGTATATTTGAAAATTTCTCTTTAAAAATAAATTCTAAAACTTCCAGTAAAATTTTCTTTAACCAGAGTTAAGATTTTTAATGTTGATACTTTGATTTGTAGGAGAAGTGAACCACTTAGTGTTCTCACTCAAGAGTCCATGACTGTGGATGATGTTGAGGCTCTTTTGAAGGATACTGAACATAATGGATTCCCAGTGGTTGTATCCAGAGAGTCACAGTATCTTGTTGGATTTGTTCTTCGAAGAGATCTTAATTTAGCAATTGGTAATTATCATTGATAATGATGGATCATTCATAGTGTTAAGTATTTGTTAGGTTTTATTTATCAAATTTTTTTGTGGAAGATGCTCAGTGGTAATTATTCAAAGTCCAACAGAAAATGAGTATTTTTCTTCTTTTTTTAACAAAGAGAGATTGTTTTACCAAAAAATGATTAGTGTTTATGTTTTAAAATATTTATTTTATATATATATATATATTAAATGAAATTTAAACCATTAAAATACAGTAAATAAGTTAAGTTAAACTTCCATATTACCTCCAAGAATCGATTTTCTTACTCGAGGGATATTACATTTATGAATATAAATTAATGAACTACCAAATCACATTCGAAGATAATGATTTAATTAAAAACATAATAAAATACAAGCTAACGGTTGGCAGTAATGGCATTAGAACAAAGGAAAATACCACATTTTAAATGTATCATTCCAGTACTGTACAGCAGAATTTGCATTTTTGACAAATTCAAAATTCACAAATTATAAAAAAAATTATTTTAATGTAATTATAGAATTAAATACCAACTGAAAATATATGATCTTGCAAAAATTAATTCTTGGAAGTAATATGGTAAGTTTATCTATTTACTGTTGGTGATTTAATATTAAATTTTATTAGTAGTCAATATATTAATCAATTATTTGCATTTTCAATAAAAATAAAAAAAAATACATATATATATATATATATATATATATATATATATACAGTCATGATTAAAATAATTCTGTTATTGCATAATAGTAGTTTAAAAATAAAAATGCTAAAATAATGAAAATTGTGTATTAATTTAAACGAGTGATACTATCTGATGCAGTTTTTATAAAACTATCTCTCTCAGACACTGCCTGATGGTTTGTCAAATCGAAATTTTGTTTGTATTTTTATATGTAATATTTCTCGTAATATATTTAATTTTATGTCATCTTAATTAATTTCTAATATTCCGAGATTTGTGTAATATCAGAAATAGAATGTTAATTGTTTATTGGATGGTCTGCCGTATTAGATAATGGGGGAATCCGTTTGAAGTGACCCAAGGGTGGTTGCTTGACAATTCAAAAAAAGAAACTTACCCACTTGTTTCCTACATGTCTCAGGACCTTAAAACTACTTTTTTTAAATTTTTTATTTAAGCAGTTTACCTGTGGCTGTCATTTTTGTTATGGTGTGCATACCTATTGTGATTATAAGGGTTCACGGAAAAAATCATAACTACAAAACTATTGGTCGTTGAAGGGTGAAACAAAAAACATTTATTCATATTTTCTCAAGGTAAAAGATTGATCAATGGTTTATTTACTATCCCTCTTCTTTCTATAAAAATTCAGAATAAAGTTGAACATGAAAAACTGTGAAATTTCACTTTGATAATTTTTTCAAGAGGTAGGTATTGCATACAGTTTGAATTATTTTTTATATGTAGGTATATGTTAGTAGTTTTACCATAAATAATAACGGTGATATACTTACCCCTAAATTTTTATGAATTTTTGAAAACTAATAATTTTAAAAGAATTCAAATAACTCTGATGGGAAATCTTAAATTTGCACAACTTAGTGTTTTTTTAGATGTTTATGGCAAGCGAAAAAGTTTGTTATATATTATACTAATAAAGTTATAACTTCTCAAAAATCATATGAAAAACCTGTTAAAAGTGGTACTGTTTTGACTCACTAAATAAGTGCTCCAAGGGGGTTTCTTGTCTTCTTGACACTTTAATATGTTTATACTTATTACTATAGTTGAGATAGACTTGTTTGAACCATTCAACTGCAGTGTTCATGTAATAACAGACACTTAAGTCATTTCCAGTCGTCAGGAAAATTCATGTTGCAACATGCTCATTTATGCTTGTTGGATCATTTAGCTTTGCATTTACAGTCTGGTCAGTCTGACATTAGTCAGTGACCTGTTCACATCTTTACCGATGGTCTCAAATTTCATCCTGTGTTTGGAAGTGTTTATTAAATAAATAAGTTTTACTTAATAATATTTGCAGATTTTAAAATCAGTTAAATTTTAATATTATTTTCAAGTAATTTCACATAAAACAATGGAAGAACAATGTTCCATAGGAATTTATGTGAATTTATTGATGAAAACCAACAACTTATTTTTTTATGTGTTAATTCAGATTTCACTAGTAATATAAATATCATGAAAAAAGGTTATTGTAAAATTCAGTCACCTGTATGGACGGACAGTTCTGTTGTGAGTCTTAGAGAACACATGAAAAAACATTTAAGAAAAACTTAAGACAAATAACATTAGAGCAAGCTCTTAAAAAACACATTTTTGCAAATTTAAATTTAGTTCCTGGAAAGTCTCTTAACGGTTTCAAAGGTATTTTTTTCTCAGCGGAACAAAGAACTACATGAATGTGCAGATCAAGAGTAATACATTGCCCCACATCACAATATTGAACTATTGAATGCTGCTTGTAGCACTTTGGGTGTGCATCACCTCCATCGAAATTAATTAAAAATTAAGGTATTAGAAGCTATCATAAGTATGTTCTTATGTCGGAAGGCATTGTAAGATGTTACTTTACTTCAGACTCCAAGGACTATGAAGACCATCCTGTGTCAAGTATTTTACCACTTTCACTTAAGGAAAAATTCTATTGCTTGTGTTTATGATGATCAGTGGTGGATAGAAGTGGTAGATATTAGCCTAGAAAATGTCAATGTGCAGGTTCATTTTTTCCACCCAGCTGGACCACATACATCATTTCAAAAGTCTCAACAAGACGGAGTGTGGGTACCAATCTGCAAGTCTTGAGAAAGTTGACACCACTTGAACTAACTACAGTGACAGGTCGTTCTCACACAATTTTAAGAGAATTATCAGAAGAGATATCACAGCTGTTGATTAACCACATTAAAATTTTGCTACAATTTATTTTTTCTTCAATAGTGTTTTCAAAAATAAACCACTATAAAAATAAAAATGAATTCTCAAAAAAAGATTTAGGCTACTCATTGAAATCTCAGTTCGGCTAGGTTTTACAAGGATTATTGAATGAAAATTGTATTAGGTTACTGTAGTGTTAAGTTATCATTAAATTACAACCTATCTAATAATTTAAAAGAAACTATTTTATATAAATATTGAAAATGTCAACTTTAACAACATAGGGGCTAAATATAAAAAATGTCAAGTGCAACGAAGGAAAGAAACCTCCTTGGAGCTCTTATTTAATGAGTCAAAATGATATCACTTTTAACAGGTTTTTGTGATTTTTGAGAGGTTATAACTTTTGTATTAGTACAAAACACAAGAAACTTTTTTATTTGCCATAAACATCTACAAAAACACTGCAAGTTGTGCAAATTTGAATTTTTTTTTAAAATTAGGTTTTAAAAATTCATAAAAATTTAGGAGTAAGTATAACACCATTAATATTATTTATGGTAAAACTACTAACATGTACACCTACATTTAAAAATTCAAACTGTGTATGCCATCCCTGCCTCTTGAAAAAAATTACCAAAAGTGAAATTTCACCATTTTTCATGTTCAAATTTATTGGTAATTTTCTTATAGATATAAGAGAGATAGGTAAATAAACCACTGGAGCAATCTTTTACATTGAGAAAATATGATTAAATTGCTTTTTGTTTCATCCTTCCAGGACCAATAGTTTTTTAGTTTTGATTTTTTCCGTAAACCCTTACAATCACAAAAATAGATGTGCACACTGTAACAAAAATGGTTGCCACCGTAAACTGCTTAAATAAAAAATTTAATAAAATAGTATTAAGATCCTGAAACATGTACAAAACAAGTGGGTAAGTTTTAATTTTTTTTTAATTGCTCAAGCAACCATCTTATGATTTTTGGGACACTTCAAATGGATTAACCCTAAATGTAAGTTATTATAGATGTCAATAAGAATAACCATCCTCTTAAGTAAACACAAAATAAAAATGCAAGTGAAATAAAACAATATTTATATTTAACAAGGTTAAACTTGCAAGTTTGAAGGATAACATAGCCAGTATGTAACCAAAGAAATAGTAATTTCTTTTGGGTACTCAGTACCCAAAATAGATTTACTGTACATTAAGTGTTAGTTGTCACTCTTAGGAATACTTTTATTGCAAACTACTTTGTGTATGTGTGTATCATTTTTTTACATTTTAAAAGCTTTAACCAATGAAAAAGAGGTCAAAATTAATTTTTGTGAATATTTTCCTGATGTATATTTCTGCCAACAAGGTTTTAATTTATAACTTTGTTGAAAAAATGTTTGAGTCAGGTCACAGTGATTCAAATAAATAATTCCAACTTCTAAAAAAACACATGTTCCATTCTGTGTGCAGACACTTACTGCTTGGACAAGTAGAATAGTTGGCTGTTTTCAAAAATAATTTGTTGATAATATAAAGAATATTGTATCAAAATACACGTAAAAGTATGGTTGTGTAGAACTGCTGTTGTACCATGTGAATCATTCAGCATAAATAATCATCAAATTAATGTATTTCTCAAAATTTTAAACATGATCTTTCTAACATTTTAACAATAAAAACAATAATTAAATTGTGAACATCTCAAAAATTGCCTATTGCAAATAACAGAAAATTTTTATTTTCATTGCGTCAGCTTCAAAGTTAGATAATGTACCTACCTAAGTATGCCACCGGATTCATCGTGACAGTACAATAAACAATCTTGTACTTAAATGGTTACATCTGTCAATTATAATAATTATCAAGGATTTCAATGAACATTGTTTTTAAATTTTTTTTAATTTTTTGTTTCAAGAAAATGCTAAACGTACAATTGAGGGTCTTCGAGGAGATTCACTTGTACTGTTTGTTTCAACTCCAAATCTTCAGCCTTTACCCACTATTCCTCCACCGTTGAAGTTAAAGAAAATATTGGATATGGCTCCTATTACAATCACTGATCAAACACCTATGGAAACTGTTGTTGACATGTTCCGAAAATTAGGTCTTCGACAAACTCTTGTCACACATAACGGGTGAGTACTTAATTATTTATTTATTTTTAATTTGTATAAATAATTAACTATTAGTTATTTATGGTTTTTTTATGACTTTTGATGTTCTATGTTTCACTTTTATAATTCTTACATGAAGCAATAACTGAAAATTGTTGAATTATTGAAGAACTATTTCCTAGAGATTTAAATGAGATTGAAATCGTGAATAATTTCTGTTATACTCAGTGAAATTTATTTTTCTGCTGGTATTTTTTTTAACTTTTGTAAAACAACACAAATTGTGATTATTGTCATATTCATAATATGAAAAACAAAGCTTAGGATTTAACTGGTAGTTTAAAAATTTAATTTAAC
The DNA here is from genome assembly GCF_047948215.1 of Lycorma delicatula. Classification (NCBI taxonomy): domain Eukaryota; kingdom Metazoa; phylum Arthropoda; class Insecta; order Hemiptera; family Fulgoridae; genus Lycorma; species Lycorma delicatula. Next base: position 57,812,966 of record NC_134462.1, read on the forward strand.
ACTTATTTTATTGGTTATTGGAATTGCAAGATGAATTAATATTTTCCCAGGATAAACAAATGCCATTCTCAATTTATTTACAGAATAATGAGTATATGATGCTGTTGGCTTACTTACCCGATGTATTTCGCATTTAAACACTTGAATGTGAATTTACAAGGATATGATAAAAACATTTTATTAATGACTAACATACTTCATGCTTTTAAAAAGCTTGATATCTGGACTGTTCACCTTCAAAGTATACATTTTGATGTTTCTACTCGCTTCCAATTATATTGAGAAAAATTGAATAAAGAAGACACTATTATTCACCACAGTTTGGATAGTATAAAGATGCATTTGCGTGAACTAAAAATTCAGTTGGCAGAGTATTTCCTGGAAGATAAAAATTAATTCTTGAAGTGATGGGTACTGAATCCATTTAGTGAAAACGTTGTTGGAGCTGCTAAGTTACCTGTTGAGATTCAACCAGCTCATCAAAAAGTCTGCCATTAAAACTTTAAAACTACAATTCACATCTGAAGATTTAAATTTGTTTTGACTTGTATATCTTACCTCTTTGAAAAGGGTTTTTCATCCATGATTGCACTAAAAACTAAATACAGGAATTGTCTTTCATCTCTTGAAAATAATTTACTTTTGTGTGATTCTAGCATAGATCCACGTTTGGTGAAACTTTTAAATGAAAAACAAACACAAATATTCCATTAATTTATTTTCTTTACATGTGTATTTGTAAATATAAGTAAAATGTTTATAATAAATGAATTTTTCTCATAAAGTGATTTCATTATTGTTTGCATGTAAGGTTAATTTCATGACCCCCTTTCATATTACTGCAACCCTCAGGTTGAGAAATGGTATAAGTTAATATTTCAAGATGATGAAAAGTAGAGTGCATATTAATGTTAGAATATTAGTAAATGATCTAGTTTTCTAATAAGAATATCTTTGTTATCATCTCTAAGCAATATAAGTAACCAGCTGAAGTGTGTTATCAGGTATAAAATTAAGGTGTACTCTTGAGTAGAAAAAAAATCCCACGTAGATATAATTTTCTACACAATTTTTTTATGTTTAATACAAATTATAATATTAGTTAAAAAAGAAATAATAAATGAAGTAGTAGAAATTCATTGAATGATTTGTTTCATACAGGTGGTAGTCCAACCAAATTACACTAGAAAAAAAAATGTTACCTGTACTTTTATAAGTGAAAATGGTAAAGGGGCTTATAGTAAACGTAAAAAAAATAAATGTGTGAGTGGAGGTGGTGGAGGGATGATTTGCAGCATTGAAAAAAAAATTTTCCAATACAAAAGTTCTATGTAGATCAGGCAAAAACCTACAACTTCTGTAGAGGTCACTTTTTAACATAACCTCAAAATTTCCAAGCAAAATGCGAAAAATCTTACTTTTTTAGTTTTCATTTCCCCGCAAAAATAATTTAAGTATGACAAAACTTGGTGAAAGTATACCTTTCTGTTTCTTTAATAACCACAAATTTTTTTGATGTCAACTTTCATCAGAAATCGTAATAATACCATTTTTCACCCCTTTTCAACCCTCCACCACCCCCTGCTCACACATTTATTTATTTTTTTTACGTTTATTATAAGCCCCTTTAACATTTACACTTTTAAAAGGCCAGGCAACAATTTTTTCCCCTTAAATGAGTTATTTTGATCGGTCTATGGAGAAAAAATAAAATAAATAAATTTGTGTACAAAACAGAATTATATACTTATGTAGATAAGATTAGAACAACTCCATTTAATGTCCTGGTAAGTCAAACTGCATAGTTTACATAGTGTGAGTAATAAAAGTTTTCCACCTTACTTCAAGTAAAATTGATGAGGTCCAATTTTGCACAGTCTGTCATTGTTAATCAGTTCAATTTTTGTGAATAAAAATAGACTATACTATTTTTATTATCTATATTATATTGTTGTTAATTAAAAATGAACAATTTTCTCACAATTTAATTTCAAGGAAGTAAATAGTTAATTTTAACTCCGATTTCACAAATTCAACCTCATGCCTAGTTTAGGTTGCATTATGTTTATTAGTACATTTTCTGTAAACTATATTACATTTTACATATATAAAATTTAACTTTTGCAAAGGCTACTGTAATATAATACTTTGATAATTAATTCATTGACTACAGTTGTTGGTATCTGACTTGGATAATTGATCTTTGACTGTTACATTTGAGAGAACACAGTATTTATATCAATTTTAATTTCATCTTACGAACACAAAATTCTCTTAACTTATTTCATTAACTGACATTATATTTGCTTAATTTTTTATCTGCATTATTTGTTTTTCAGGAGGTTACTTGGTGTCATAACGAAGAAAGATGTATTAAGATACATTAAACAAATAGATAATGAAGATCCAAATTCTGTGCTCTTCAATTAATGTGAATGGACGTTATATAAGAACTAATTTAATAATTACTGTTAAATAATGTGTAAGATTTAACATATAAAATATATTTATATAAATGATATTACTTTAATGTATGGAGTGGAATGAAAGATATTACTTATATGGTATTTTTAAGTATATTTGTATATTATATAATACAGTAGTTATTTTACATGATTATAGTTTCTTAAGAATTATCTGTTATAAAAAATATACATATATATTAATGTATGAATTTTTATTATATTTATTAATTGAAGCTGTGAAATTATGTACATATGGTGCAGATTTTGTTTATTTTTTTATGTATTTTTTTTTTTAGTTAAGTTCCTGTCCAAGATTAATATTATTTTTGTTTAGTAATCTATGTCTGCATTTTTATTTATTAATTTTTTTATATTACTATTAACATTATTATCTCTACTTTATAAAATATGCAAATAACTGCATTTTACATATTAAATCGCACCTATTTCTGTGGATCGTTACTAGTTTTGAAAGTATTGAAATAGATTTTAGTTGTTTTATTATATCTATTTTGTAAATTTTCTTCATAATACTATTGTTGCTGTGCTGGTCATACATAACTTTGTTTAATTTTATTATAATGCTGTCATTTGTTATAATATATTACAATATATAATTTTTATTAAATATTTTATAAATAATTTATTTAAAAATGACTTTGTATTAAGTGTCCACAGGCAGTGAATATTTCAAATTATAGGTAAAGAATATGTAAATAAATTATTATATATATAATACAAATATATATATATATATATATATATATATAGTGTCAATATTCAATAGATTAATAAAACTATTGATTTTAAATAATTAAAAAAATTTTGTAATTATTTTTCCTTATTTTTTTTTTGTTGTGTTTTAATAGGTGATTGTAGTACTACATAGCTTTATGAAGGGGGCAGTATGTAAAATGTAAATTAAATAGACTTTTAACAAAAATTTAACTGAATTCAAAAAACAAAGTGACCTAAAAACTAAAAAAAAAAAACATGTTTCTTGAAATTTAACTTTTTTAATTTGGTAGCTAATCTAAAATGTTAAAATTTAAAGAATTTAAATAGTATGTTGATTTTTTTTTATACTTTCTCTCAAGTTTTATCAAGTCAACTGAATTTATTTTAAAAATGTTGTTTTATTTACATCATTTAGATTATTCCAGACAATTGTAAAGACTTGGAGAAGTTCTCTGCCATATAATCATACGTTCTAGCCACATAAAGTACCTTTCAATTTGAACTACAGTTTGTTTTTGTACTTCTGGATTAGACATTCCTCTCAGTTAAAAAAAAATACAAAACTGTGTGTTTTTAGTACAAATAACCAATTCTTTTAGTTAAAAATGTCAGATAACAGTCTTGTGGTTTAGCATCCACAGAATTTTCATATCGGTTTTTTAATGGAAGAGCTACTACTATTATTGTTATTTTAACTTTTGTACTTTGAACTTTTCATTACTATTCACATCTTTTGTTTTAGACAGTTATACATTTGTTATTATCTGGACATACTGATTGAAAGAAGAAGACATTTTTAATCATTACATGCTTCCAATACTATTGCTCCTTTCTATTTTATGTTAATCTTTTAACCTTACAATATTTGTTATATCACATTCCCAATTATCTGTTTTATACAATCTAGTCTTTCTCCACATTTTTTACTGTAAACATCCTTCTGTCAAATTAACTAAATATATGTCTTAATACATAGCCTACTGGCCTAATTCATCTCTGTAAGATTCTGCCATAAATTAATATTCTCTTAAATTCATCTTACATCTCTTATTTCAAATTTTACAATCTCATAATTTCTTTATCTAATTTTAAAAAACTTGTATTATTTTTCTTTCTATGTTCCCTACTGCTATATTTCATTACCATAAAGCATTGTACTCAACTCAAATGTTTCAAAACTTTTTTTCTAATTCTTAAATTTATTTGGTATTAACACACAATTTTATTACATAAAAACTCTCCTGCATGACTAACTTAAAATTATAAATGATAGGTAATCCAATTTTTTTTTTTAACTTAATAAAATAATAATACCAGTTAAAAATTTGGTTAAGGACAGAAAGATGTGCCTATTTAATATAATAAGATATATTAAATACTAATACTATATATTTAATACTAAGATATCATCTTTTTGCTTTTCTTTTCATAAGAAAGTTTTTGAGTTTTTAAATAAATATTCTTTCATTCGTTTAATATTTCATTACCTAATTTATATCATAAATTATAACTATTTTTATTTCCTGTTCAATTAAAAAGTAAATAATTTTACTAACATTTATGTATTTATTTTATATAACTATTAATAATTTGTTAATAACTAACATATTTATTTTCTAAAACTCATGTTCTTTCTATTAAGGTTTGGACTAATATAATTGTAGTAGTATACTTCTTGACATTCAAAATTTTCTTGTATTATTCTAAAATTAATAATTAAAATAGTGCAGGAATTGAAAACTATTTTGTCAGGTACCTCGTACTTAGATATGATTCACTACTTATTATGAATGATATATTTCTTTTTTAATATTTCACCATGTAGGAATTTTAACACCAAAGTCTAGTTTAGTGTTAATTTGCTATAAATTTGGATTCTTTTTAAACAAAACAAGGGAAGGTAATACAAGGTTTGTTCTGAAAAAGACCAAGCTTTTTTAATTACGCGCTAACGGAGATATTTAGTAACATGCAGTTGACAGCATTGTGTTCCACATAACCTGTTCTGTAACCACATGTTCTTGGATTGTTGATTTCTTGTTTAGTTTTCTTATTATTGTTATTTGAGTGCAATATGTTTAAGTGTTAATAGAGCTTTTTGTAATGTGTGATTTTTTGATTATTGAACTTTTGTCTCAGTGCCATAGCCACAAACCCAGTTTTCATCTCCCATTACAATCCTGTGCATGAATATTCCATCGTCATCAACTTGTTCAAGGGATTACTGGCAATTGTCCACTCAATGTTCTTTCTGCTGTTCGGTCATCAAACAAGGAACAAACTTTGCTGCAACTCAATCATGTTCAATTTTTCAGTCAATATGTCATGGCATGATCCAATTGAGATGCTAACCCTTTCTGCAAGTTTTCTGACAGTCAATCAACAATTTGCACATACCAAATCGTTGATTTTCTGAATGTGTATGTCCTCAGTTGAAGTCAAAGGTCTTCTTGGTCGAGGGTCATTTTCAATTGACTGATAACCACTTTTAATTCATAAAACCATTCATAACATTACATATGACCAAGAGCATCATCTCCGTAAGCTTGTTTCAAAATTTGAAAAGTTTTTGTGAAAGTTTTCCCCAGTTTCACACAAAATTTTACGTTGTATCACTGCTCCCAAAAAACACACATTACAAAAATCACTATTAATAAAACATGTTGCACTCAAATAACAATAACAAAAACTAAACAATATATCAACAATCCAAGAACATGTGGTTATAGAGGAGGTTACACAGAACACATTGCTGCCAACCACACATCACTAAATATCTCTTGTTGGTGCATAATTAAAAAGTTCAGTCTTTTTTTGAACAAACCTTGTATACTGAAAACAATTTACAAAATTTACACGTAACTGCTGTTACAATAATGCTTATTCATAATTATAGTAATAAATAGTACTTTAGTTAATACTATTAATGTGTGGTATTCTAGTTTACATTTTATAAAAATTTTCAAAAGAATGGGGAAATTTATAAAGGAATGAAGGAGGAGTAGAAGGCCATCCTTTTCTCAAAATACACCACAGTCACTAAAGTGCCCTTTTTTGCTTTTTGGGAAACAGACCCTGTAGGCATTTTCCAGACTGCTGAAACCTAATAAAAAATTGAATTGTCGTATAGGCTACTTTGCCAGCTACTACAGATGGAAACAGGGCAGTTTCTGACACAATTGCTGTTGTACCTATTTAAGAAAAAAGGATAAGTAAAGGGACTGACTACTAACCATCTGATTATGAAACTGCCTCTGGTTGGAGTTATCATCTATTGCTAAGTGTTTCTCTAACCTTGTTCATGATTGTAAATAACATTTTCATTAAGAAATTGTTGAAAGATCTGTTTTTATGAGAAATCAAGTTGAATTTAAAGTTTAGTCTCCCTACTTCCTAGTTTGTATAAGGGTTTATGGAACTAGTTGACAGTTTATTTGATGAACAAGATAAATATATGGAATTGTATTATTAATTCAGTAATTCTCAAATTTGTTCATTAGATTGTTTTTTTTTAAGATGTAGTAAATTAAAATTAATATGGTTAAAATTTTTAAGTTCAAATTGTTGATTTTAAATGAAAAATTATTCACTAATAAATCAAGCACAGTTATTTATTAATTCAAAGCGCCAGGTGATGAATGTTTTTATTCTATGAGATTTATCACTAGAAGATAGAATTTTAATTAAACATTTCAGTAATAACTAGACCATGTGATTTTGCTCTTAGCCTCATTCAGTCCAGTTTAACTATACAAATTCACTTATTGCAGTACTTCTTTTCAGTTAGAATTAAGGAAAGGAATATGATGCATTAATTGTGATATTATACACTACTACTCTGTTAGCTAGGCTTTTTATAACCCTGGATAGGTGCATTGGTGACAATTAAATCAATGAGCTGTTAATTGCATTAGTAGGTAATGCATCTATAGACCATTTTCACAATATAAACTGATAACAGTTTATTTTAATTAAACTTAATATTTTAAGGGGTTGTTCACCATTAAAAAAAGGGTACTTAAAAATGTAAACGTGTAATAAATAAATTTATTATATTCAAATTAAAAAAAAAATATTAAATTTATGAAAAATTAATAAAAAATTTAGACCTGGATTGTTTCATTTGAATTATAAATGTTTAATTCCTACCATTAATGGAGTATCTAATTATAAAAAGCATCATCCCTAATAATAAAGAATGGTTAAAAAAGTTTAATTCAAAACTGGTAATTGGCTTTTACTTTTTAAACAGTTTTATGAGTTAGTGGGTGAGCAACTTAAAACTGAACCACTATAGAATAAACTTAGTTGTGACATGTATATTTTATGAATGAAATAAAAAGATTAAAATGCAGATTAAATCCTGTATTTACATTAGCAAAAATTATATATTACTATATTTTTACAAAAGATGTTCAAGGTGAATGCCCTGCGCATTGATGCACTTTCTGCATAGTGATCATATTGAGAGTTGCTTGACACAAAATGTTGTCAATCAGTACTGTCAATTTTTTGTTGATTGTTCACCTTCAATCCATTGATAATGTAAGGATTTGATTTATAAACCCTATCATTCAAATAGCCTCGAAGGAAAAAATCAAACTAGACAAATCTGGGGAATGCAGAGTCTACTGCCCTCTGCTGACAGTTCATTCTAATGTAAAGCCACACTCAATGATCCATTTACTGAATGTAAAATTCTTAAAAAATTATATGGTACACCAGAAACAGTACACCATGCACCAATTGTCTCATCATGAAGTGAACACTCGCACATCAGGAGAGGATTTTCATCTAATACCTGATATTTTGCGAATTAACATGCCCAGATAAATGAAATTACACCTCATTTGACATGAAACAATATTGGGTCTGTCTGTCCAATTACAGTGTTTTTTTAGAAACTAGTTGCAATAATTAAGATGTTTAGTTTTGTCTGAACTGCTAAGTTGTTGCACAATTGTTACAGAATACTGTTTCAAATTTCAATCATGAAGATTTTATGGCAAGATGTGTATTTTACAGTAATATATTATGAAAATTTACCTATAAATTTTTTCTGCTGGCAGAGGCTATGTCCTCTGTAATCCTAATTCATTTAAAGTTGAAGGTTGTCCATATCATTTTGCATTTGAAACTGACCTTGTTGTATGCTATTTTTTAACTAAATTGTGTATGTTACTTTTTGCTGGAATAGTGGCATTTGGAAATTTTTCTGCAAATATTTGGCACATTTCTTGAAAGGATCCAGAAGCACATAAGCTTCCACTTTAGCAGCTCTTTCTTGATCAAATAAGGCATTTTAAAAAACACAATTGCAAAGAATGAACCTGTACTTCACTAAAGCATGAGCAGTTGCAACTGACAACAATAGACAAGAGTAGTAAAATACATGACTGGTAGTAGCAGCGATGATATCAGTGTTAACTCTTCGCGGGCGGCGATGTTTTATGCTTGTGGGCGGAAGACATTAAAAAAAAAAAGTTCATGCAAAAACTATTTTAAAGTAACTTAAAACATGCATTCATGTTTTAAAACATGAGTTTCAGAAAACATGAGTTGTTTCAAAAACAACATATAACTTGTGTTTTTGCTGAATTCTGCCACAGATCTAGTTAAGGAACATTGTTTAATTATCTCGCAAGACAAAGTTTAGGCGAAAATGGCACATGTCTCACTGAGCGCACTAGAATTTACAAACTATAGGTGATGATTTTTATATTTAATTCTTTTCATGTAAAAGACATTGAATAATAATCGTAACATTGATGCTAATATAATAATAGCAATTTTGAAGTAGTACACCTAGATAGGGAATAATATAATATGGTTTTATTATAATAATAAGGTAAATATTTTTATTCATTTCTGTCTGAATTTTTGTCTCAAAAATTCTGTTTGAATTCAAATAAAACAAGTCGAAAATGAAGTTTTGGAAGGAACAGTTTGTAAACAAATTACTTAAAAAGCATGAAAAAAATAATGCACACGTCTTGTTATATACGCTCGATCACTGAACTCATCTGATATGAAGAGAAATGGTTCCCAATCACATTGTATCAGGAATTCCCACTGCAAAATGATTGAAAGAATATATCCTGCCATCTCTTGGAATTTATATGTAGCTATGTGAAGACAAAAAGCCGGTCACATTCAGAGACTCATATATGGGTTTCCACCTTCCAGTGTAAGTACAGGTAGCTCATATATGGGTATCTGTCCATGAAGGGTTAAAGGTGGTCTTTAAATAACTGCAGTTTGAGTCAGCTCAGTTCAGTTTTTTAAGTTGCTCATTCTACTACACAATATCATTCAGTATAACAATTCATGTTCCAAAGCTTTGATTCCGTGATAAATGCCAGACATAACATCTTTTATCTATGGTTTGTAACAAATTCTTTTATAATATTATACTTCTGAAAGATGTCATTCATTATTAGTTATCTCGTATATGCTGCTTAGTAGAGTTAATTGCCGAAATTCAATTGGAAGAAAAATTTAACAACTTAGAGAAGTGCTACTTTGTGATCACTATAGCAAGTAAGGCTGTGATAATAGGATTAAAGACAAGTTGTATTCAAGTGATGAGGGATCTAAAATTGATATAGATGATACTGAGAACAATCCATTAATCATAGAACTGCAAAATATTACCAAATTATTTCTCAGCTTTTCAAAAAGTGTATTTTCATTTCTTATCTTCAAATATGCAATGAAGTAAATGAATTTAAAAAGTAATTTCAAATTTAATTCTATGTAAGAATTACAGTTACAATGAACTATTAATAATATTTAATATAGTTCTGAAATGTAACATAAAAAATACAGCGGCAAAGGAAGGTTCTTTAATAAAGTGGCTAGTACTCAAAAGATATATAAAAATCATAGTTTTCTTTTCAGAATTTATTCAGTATTTTTATTCATCATATTAATCTAAAATCTGGATTAATTTTTCAAATATTGTATTGGAAGAAATGTTTTTTCTATAAAACCTTACAACCATGTATTAATTAAGTAAAATATTCCATACCACACTAGTTGATAGCATTTTTTTTGCCCTTATCTTAAATTGATTGTTCTTATCAGTGATATGATATATGATGTGATATATATAAAACATATATATTTATATAAACATATAAAATAATAATTATTACTATTATCTTTCATGTCCTTCAGAAAGGAAGTGCTGCATTTTATCTCCCTAGTATGTAGAGCTCATTTTAACATAACAATTTCAGAACTTTGTTCAAACACATTTCTTTGTACTATAATAAATGCCATTGTGACTTATTTGTTCATTATATTTTAATTAATTTCAACATCTCATAGGGAAACCAAACCCAACATTGATTATCTGTAGGAATCAGTTCAATAAAAATGGCTTTGGCTATTGGCACAATCCTTACTTAAACATTCTTTGTTTTCAGGATTCAACTGCTAAGATTTAAGTTGTTGCAGATATCAAGTTCAAGTATCTTCCTTTTTTTTAGTATAAACTGATAAGTGAATTTCTTTTTATTTCTGAAGTGAATCTTTGTATTTATTATTTTCAGCATTAAGCATATCCTAATATCAGTAATTCATGATTTAATTAGATATTAGCATATAATCATGGTATGATCAGCATATACAACCATTTGTTTTATCTCATGTTGCTTAGAAAAAAGTATTTTTTACGTTCATACAGTTCAAATCACAACCTTTTTCTGCACAAAAATCTAAAATATCAAATCATATTTTTACCTCGTAATATATAATACCAAGGACTCATGGATTTCTCTGAATGCAATTCAGTTAAAGAAAATTTTAATATTGTTAAAGTTAGATAATTATTAGTACATCAAAATATAGGTAGTCATGCTCAACTGAGGTAATTTTTATTATTTATTTATTGTCAAGTGAAAATTACATATACAGTTTTATTCAACATATTTATCCTTGACGCAGCTAGCAAAAGAAGAAACCTTGAGTGCTAGCCATGAGTTCATATCATTATAACAGGATGATTAATAAAAGAAGTAATTAAAAATACAGTATTTAATTAAACAAAAATACATGATTTTTATAACATGATACATAAAAAATTTAAATTGAAAAATTAAGTTAAATAAAATAGACCTTAAAGAAAAAATATGTAGAAACAGAACTATTTTAATTTACATTGAAATCAAATTATGTTAAATACTGTACATGGACTTTCTACTTCATATGATCATCCAATATTATTCTGAGATATTTTATTGATTTGACTTCATCTATTGACTTAAAATGGCAGTTACTGTTTATCGATTTGCTTACTATTTACTGAACGTGTATGCAGTTTAGTTGAAATTCACAAGGGGGTTTGCCAGTTTCAGGCAAGAATGACATATATTTCATCTTATTTAGGTTGAGTTCTTATTTAAGTTTTAAGAATATGGCTTTCAAACCAAGATTCTACCATAAGTATTCCACGGGTATTCTCTTATGTACTTCATCCCACGTCTCGCCTGAAAAAACCAAAGCAGTATCATCAGCGAAAGTTATTATGGTACAGTTAGGAAAGTTCAGTTTTAAAAGATTGTTGACAATCTTTTCAATCAAGTATTAGAAAAAGTATTGGCAAGAGAACCCTACCTTGTGGTAGTCCAAAGTTTGAGGATTTTCTGTGATCACTGACCAAGTCAAAGTTTGAGTTCCCTTTGTTATACTACAGTTGTATATTGAGTGAGTTAACTGTTGGTATTAATTTTCTAATAACAATAGTCAATGAAAAATTAGTATATAGAGGCAGTCAAAAGTATGGAAAACCTCCCAAACAACTTTAAAACCATTCCAGATACAATACTGTAACTTTCAGGATAAGGTATTAGTTAACTACTGTACCTTTTGACGAGAAATAAAATTTCAACCCCTTCTTACTGAGGGGGTTGTCCAGGTTATCTAACTCATATATGTTAAATGATAATACTCTTTAAGTTACATCATTTTAAAGGTCTCTTTAAGACAAGAAAAATGGTATAAATGAAATTAAAATTAAATGGTATGATGTCTGAACCCAAATTGATGGCAAGATAAAATTTGGACCTTGAAAAAATTACATTGGTAATTTAAGGATAAATTTATAAAAATGTGATTAAATGGATGTTATCAAAAAAATATATTTAAACAAAAAACAATTATTGAACAAAAAATTTGCTTTACTTACTTTTCATTTTAATAAATGTTCAAAATTTCCTACTTCTGTTGTTTGACAGTGTGCCAGTTGGTTGTAAAAGGATGATACTTCATTATTTAATGATTCCCTATTGATATTTTGTGCTGATTCTCAAATTCTATTTTGTAATTTTGTACATCATCTATAGCTTGGGGCTTATTATGATAAACAACATTATTTTAAGTGGCTCCATAGAAAGTAATCCAATGGTGACAAGTAGTCGGGTGATTTCACTGCCATTCTATTTGACCTCTTTGGCCTATCCATTTTCCAGAAAAAAATGCATTTAAAATTTCACATACCCAAAGACCGAAATGAGAAGGAACACCATCATGTTGAAACCAAATATTTTGGAAGTTAGGGCCATCCCAACCCCGTAGGGAAGGCACTCGCCTTGTGACACTTCCAGGCACCACACCCACCCCCCCGTTCATAGCCCTGATGGGCTTTAAGGGGAGTCATCTTTTGCCCTCTAACTTTTTACATCTCATAGTAATAAGCCAGGACTTGTTGGGATGCCACTGATGTGAATTTCTTGGTAGACATTTACATCAGTGATTTTTAACTCAGCTTTTGCCTTTGCTGCAGGCCTCATCCGGAAATCTTGAATGATCTACATTGTTGCTCTCTGAACTAGCAAATCGAGTTTGAAGAAGCACGAACCCTGCACCTAGTTCTACACTTTACAGAGCCAATTGTGCATAAATCTCTCATAATTTAAGGCAGTAGAAATAAATAACATACCACCAAAAATGTTGCTCGCAACAAAGGAATTTATTCCTAGGTCCCTTAGTGAACTCATCTTCAGTTCATACCCCTGACTGTGTTGTAATTGTACTCCGATCTGGTTTATAAGGGAGAGGCAGACAGACCTCCTACTCCCACTCAGCTCCATCGCAGAGTCCCACATGACATTAACTTTCACTTACCACCATTGTCGAGATGCCGCTACAGTTTATGGCTGCATGGGAATCCATGCCCTCGGCAGTGCAGTCACCATCCCACCGACAGTGCTGTTTGCTCATTCAAAACTACCCTCGTCGAAACGACACTACACCTCACAGCATGGTTACCCATACCCTCGGCAGTCCTCGTACTGAGGACAAACATAAAGGACATGGTCCTCAGTGTCATCAACCCTACAGTCCGAGGACAAGCCCGAATCAGCCAAACCAAATCTAACCAAACTATTCCTAAATGTATCATGTCCCGAAAGGAATTGAGTTGTGTACCGATTGGGGGAGAGCCACCTAATTGCTCACAGCTCCCTAACATTTGGAAATATACCATGCGTGTATTGACCAGTAGAAGAATTATTCCACGTAACTTGGTCTTCAATCTCTCACATATGCCCAGAAGTAAGAAGGCCTTCCTTCTTAGAAACATACTGCTTGCTATGTTCCGTAGTGAAAATATCAAGAGGATTTATGCCAGCGATCACAGAGACTGTCTCATGACAGTTCTATAGCCTCCCACAACAGCTAACAATAGAAAATGCTGAGCTCGCAATAAAATGTCCCTATAACATTGGAATTGTAGACAATGAGCCTAGATGGGCACAGTGTACATTATGGCTTCACAGACACCTTTGTAAAGAATTGGTAATATAGCCCCCAATCAGGGTGGATGACTCCGCCGTCACCAAAGAAGGCATCTATAACCTTCCTTGTGACAAACTGAAGGTGCTCCCTGAATTGAAGCCTCTCTGGAAGTTAGGGCCAACAACATTTGGAATGATATGGTTGAGAAGCAAAGCCTCATATTTTGCTGTGTTTAAATTTCCATGAATAAATATAGGCCTATCAATTGCCCACCCAAGAATTCCTGCACCCATACATTTACTTTGACTGGATACTGTTTATTTGCCTCACAATTCCAGCGTAAATTAATATCAGTCCATTATCAACAATTATGGCAATTTACATTGCCATTTAAAAAAAAAAAATGGATCTCGTCACTAAAAACTGTATTTTTCTTCTTTTTTTTTTATGAGATGACGGGCATAGACTGCTTTGGTCATTTTCCCCTATGAAAATGGAAATTTGTAGCGTATGAAAAATGCCATGCCTGACCAGGATTCAAACCCAGGACCTCTGGATGGAAGGTTGGGATGCTACTACTCCATCATGGAGATTGGTAAAAAACTATGTTGTTTAATAAATTAGGATGTGAACAAATATTGTTCATCATAATTTTATAGAACTCAAGTCTTTGATCATAGTCATCTTCATTAAGTTCTTGCACCAAATGAATTTTGAAGGGTTTGAAATTTTCACTTTTTAATGTTTGAATCACTCAACTTTGGCTAATGTTATGTTCTCGTGCTGCTGTTTTAGTCGAGGAATGAGGATTCTTATAAATTCTTGCATTATCTCTAACAATATGTTATTATTTGTTGCAGATTTAGGCCTCCCTGATTTTCTTCATCATTAATGTTCTCTGTTTCTTCAAATGGTTTGATGGTCTTTGACTCTGCATCTTTTGAAGTAGGGGTACAATTATTAATTGTTGCATTGAACAATTCAGACTTAATTATACAACCTAACTCTATCACCAAAGCCCCTCATATTAAAAGTGTTAGCAGGTAAAATGTTAACATTTTTTAAAAATGTTAAAAATGTTAGCAGGTAGCACAGAAAAAATTAATTCAGTAAAAAACAATTACAAAAAAGGTAAAAAAGATGTAAATAACAAAAGTGGCTTACAAATACGATAAATGTAAAAAATCAAACAGCCAACCAATCACAATAAATTCTTGTAAGAAGGTTAACTGTGTAGTAATGAAACATTCTAAATAGAATATTATACAACAATGAAGTAAGCTTCATTTTTGCAACAATGGTAAGAGACCATCAATGATCAGCACAATTAGAGATGGCAGTATTTTAATTTATTTACTCATTAAATTGAAACAAAAACAAATGTTTATGTTAAAAAACAATTTATTTAAATTTAACTTTTTAAATAGATTTAATTAAATTTATTAGATTTTGATTTAATTCAATTGAATTTCTTTTTATTTAATTTTATTATTTTAACTTACTAAATTTAGTAATTTTCAAAATCCAAAATTTATCCTACTGCTATTTTGGGTACAGATATTGTACCAACCTTTTAATTATACTATTTTAATTGTTTTAAAGAGATCTGTAAAATGATATATCACACAAAGAGTTGTTTCCATTTAAAATATTTGAGTTCCCGATAAAAAAGGGGGGGTTTACACCCTGTCCTCTTGGGGGTTTAAAAACCCTCAAGGAGGGGTAGAAATTTTATTTCTCATCAAAAGATAAGCAGTTGACTGATACCTTATCCTGAACTTTACATTATTATATCTGGAACAGTTTTAAAGTTGTTGAGGGGGTTTCCATACTTTTGACTCACTCTGTATAACCATATACTCTAATTTTTTATGTTTACTACAGACAGTGAAGAAAAAAAAAATGTTTTATAAAATTTAGTATTTTTGATGATGCGTTTATACGAATTTGTACTTAGAAACATGCTTCCAGAATATCTTTTCAGGACTCTAATACTCCTTCCTGAGTATGAGAAGAATTTAAAAAACTGAATTTGTCTAATAAAAACTTCATGTATTTACTTTTATAGACTTCTTCTCTTCAAAGTAAGCCAGCACCTGACAACAACAGTCTGCTGACAGTTTTTTGAGTTAGGCAGTTTTTTTAGTCACTCAAACTGTAGTTGAAAAATATGTTGGATTTGAACTCTATTTGTTCATTTATTTTATAGTTGTTCATAATGTTCATTTGACACACTTAAGCATGCTGAATACAGATTACTGCAATTTAATTTGGATACTTTGGGTATTTGTTTCTGTTTATTAGTTTGTGCTTTCTTACTATGTAGTTAGACTACACCAACATATGATCTAAGTTTTCTTTTTCAATAGTCAAACACCAATCCTGAGATATTAAAAACCTCTTTTTTCCTGTTTAACTACCGCTTAGATAATTCTTCAGAGGATGAATGAGGATGATATGTATGAGTGTAAATGAAGTGTAGTCTTGTACATTCTCAGTTCGACCATTCCTGAGATGTGTGGTTAATTGAAACCCAACCACCAAAGAACACCGGTATCCACAATCTAGTATTGAGATATTAAAAACCTGTCTCACTTTATTGGTCTTCTCTACATCTATGAAAACCAGGTACTGAGTGTGCAATTTAATTTCAAGGTATTGAATATTCAACCCAGTTTTTATATATATGTATATATGACCTATTTTTGACTCCACCAATTAAAAGAGCAGAAAATTTTACATTGTAATATGTGACCAAACATATGACCTGGACCTTTTTTCAGGGTGTTTCATTTTAATCACCCCAGGCGATTTTCTCATAAACTATGTACAATACAAACATATGACTTAAACAAAAGTTACTCAGATTGGAGGGGAACAACTCATTGTGACCTTAACCTTATTTCAAGGTTAACACAATTTTTTCAAATGGAATGATCTATTTTGACCCCACCAATGAAAAAAGCAGAAAATTTTACATTGGAATATGTGGTCACACATATGACCTTGGAAATTTTTTTAAGGTCATACGACCTTACATTTGGTTTAGGAGTTAATCGCATATGATATCTGATCAACACAATTTTCTGATTCAAGAAAGCACCAAATAGCAATCCTGTTCTCACAACTTAGAAACCAGTAACTGTAAATATCTGCAAAAAGAACCCAGCACCTGTATAACACTATCTCTGGTGGTTAGCCATGTGACCTTGTAAAATTTCCTGCTCGTTTCATTACTGGGATCAAAAATAAGTCATTCCATTTGCGAAAATCATGTTAACCTTGAAATAAGGTCAACATAAGGTGTCCTCCCCACCATGAGGTTGGAGGATGAAGCAGAAGTCGGTGTTAGGGCAGGTGAGACACCATTCCCTGGCATACAGGCTATGGAACCCATAGATATAGACCGAGTGGTTTCTCGAAAGGCACTGGGGATTGACCAACTTGACCTGGATATTTTCTATCAACCTATCTGTATCAGGTTGTCAACCTTCTCTCTTATTCTTTTTCCCAAAACTCTTTCAAATATTTTGGCAGTATGGGGTTACAGTGTCACTCCCTATAATTTCTGTGTACCTTCTTACCCCCTTTCTTGAACAGTGGTACAGTTTCTCCTTTACACCAATCATCTGGCACTCTTTCTTAATTCCATACTACTCTAAATACTCTGTACAGCCAGTGCACTGTTAGGGCACCACCCACTCTTATCATTTACTACCACATCACCACAACCGGCAGCTTTCCCCATTTTCATCTCTCTCAACTTCAGCCATTGTTATACCTCCTTCCTCTAACCCCCTCCCCCCCTATAGTAGAAATAACAAAGATGGACCACTGAATGTAAAAATAGGAGGAGAAAAGATTATGGAGGTAGAA
This sequence comes from Lycorma delicatula, assembly GCF_047948215.1. Taxonomy (NCBI): domain Eukaryota; kingdom Metazoa; phylum Arthropoda; class Insecta; order Hemiptera; family Fulgoridae; genus Lycorma; species Lycorma delicatula. The sequence goes on from NC_134462.1 coordinate 57,830,785, forward strand.
GAATTTTGTTATTTGGGAAGTAGAATTACTAAAGATGGAAGAAGCATATGTAATGCTGAATAGCACAGGAAAAACAAGCCTTCAGTCAAAAATATAATTTGTTTACATCAAAAATTAATTTAAATGTTAGGAAAAGATTTTTGAAAGTATATGTTTGGAGCGTCGCTTCATATGGAAGTGAAACTTGGATGATCGAAGCATTTTGGAAAAATATAGTTAAAAGAAGAGACAGAGTTATAGGCCACATATTAAGACATCCTGGAGTAGTTGCTTTAATATTGGAGGTACTGGTAGAAGGAAAAAATTGTACAGGCAGCCAACATTTGGAATATGTAAAACAGATTGTTAGGGATGTAGGATGTAGGGAGTATAGCAAAATGAAACGACTAGCATTAGGTAGGGAATCTTGGAGAGCTGCATCAAACCAGTCAAATGACTGAAGACAAAAAAAAATATTTATATATATATTTATTTATTTTTTTTTAAATTGTCAGATATATTTTTATTAAAAAAAACAAACATATTTAAGCAGTTACACAAGATCACTCGCTTCTCCAGCATTAGATCAGTTACTAGATCTTTAGGTAGTGATTAGCTGTAATGCTTATGTTAGAAATAAATTAATTAATTTCTGATGTGAAACTATTGGTTACAGATGAAAACAAGTAAATAATAGGACATAGGTAAAGTAGGCATATGTGTCCAAAACCTTTTAAATTGCACCTTGGCTTATTTTCATTGTTTTAAACTTATGTTGTTTGTGATGCTGGAAAATTTAATGGGTTGATGATCAGTGCTCAACCGACAGTGCTTTTCATCGTGTCTTTGATACATTCTTCTTATTTACTTTGAATACTACAAGAATTCACTTTAAGTTTTAACAGACTACAAGATTTATATTATAGTGGATTTATGGACAAAACTTTTGCCTTGTTTAGGAAAACTAGAATTGGATACAATATATAAATTAATGTTTATATATAAGAGTGGAGAAACACCCAAAATTTAAAAAGTTTGTTTCCATACCAAAGAAAGAGAGTGAAAGACTACAACAATGTAAGTTTATTAACTTATGCGTAGAAAATTCTCACTAGGATATTTTACTCGTGAATAGAACAGCTAGCGAAAGATGGGATAAATATACACCAATCTGGTCTTAGAAAAAAATATGAGTATAAGGGAGGCCACTCTGGCACTCAGACTAATTTTAGACAGCAGGCTTAAGAAGAATAAAGCCAACAAGTAATATATATTTTTGAATTTTTTTTACTGTAAAATGGAATAAATTATTTAAAATTTTAATAAAAATCAGACCTTTAAAGAAAAACGTTATTAAAATTTGTGTGAGAGTGGTAGTTACATGTATAAGAGTGGAAGATAAAGAAAAATCTGTTGAGTTGAGTAAAACAAGAAATCCTGTCTAATTGCTTTCTAACTTATATCAATACAAGAACTGAACGTAGAATTTAAGAGCAGAGAGTTACTCTACTCTTAAATCCAAGAAGATAAAATAAAGTTCTTAAAATTTACTGATGACATTGTTCTTTTGACTTAAACCAAAACAGAGCTAGGTGTAGTGAGTGACATATGCTTTTATCATTAGGAGAGAAATTCAATTTGGAATTAAATGAAATTAAAATAAAAGTTATGGATTGTAAAATAAAGGAGGGTAATCAGAAATTAAGTATTGCAATAGAAGAATGCAGTTTATCTGAAATTGGCAAAATTTGCCTTAAATAGCAAATTTTATATTCTTAAATAAATATAAAATTACAAATGATAGATAAAGTTAAGCTACAGATTGAAAGTAAATTGGCAAAACAAAAAGAGCATGCAGGAATTGGAAATGTATTCTTAAAAATATTTTTGGGGAATGTAGTGGTTTATAGAAAGTAAAACATGAATAATAATTAAATCAGAAAGGAAAACTATAGGAAGCTTTGAGATGTGGTGGTAAGAAGAATGTTGAAAGTTACAGAATTTATAAAATTTGAAATGAAATAGGTTTGAAGACAAGTATGAGAGGATGAATTTTATAGCATTAACTGACAATGAGATGAATTAGATTGATTGACTGATCATACATTTCAAGATTTAATTAATTTGACAATGAAGGGAAGGTACTACAGAGTTGAGTCAAAGATTTTTATATGTAAACAGATAACTGAGCGGTAGGATAAAATAATTATGTTGTTGAAGCGATATGTTCATTACAAAAGATAATAGACAGTAGAATTAAAATGAATTAATAGATGGAAATAAAATTAATTTTGAGACTTAATGAAAAATGCAATTCACAAATGGTACAGTTAGTTGACTGGTTAAATTTTTTTTGTCATTATTTTATTGAGTCAATAAATTACAATTGTTTGTGCATTTGCTTTATTTGATCACAATTTTTTTTTTTTTTGGTCTGTCAAATTGCCATTTGAGAATATCAAAGTAGGTATTAGTTGACTTAGATTAGGAAGTTTATACTAAGGTAACAACTTTCTCAAAATGGCCTTCTTTGGTCACTTATGAAAAAGACTGCAGTGAAGGAATTGGGGTAGCTTTCCTTTTTAATTTTATAAAATTAAATTTATTATTTACTTTACTTTTTTTTAAAAATAAAGTTGTAAAATTATTTTACATTAATAATTAACTTAGGATTTAAACATTTAAAAAAGATACGTTCATGATTTTGAAAACTTAAATTTTTTTCGTCAGTTCAAAAGTCGTTTACTTCACTAAACAGCAAATTTTATTTGTTTAATAAAAGTAGGTCAAAACTATAGTAAATATTCTAAAATAGAAAATACATTTAATTCATTATTATTCCTTTATACAAATTTTTAGTAGGCAATAGGCTGAAAATAAAAGAGGCTGGACCCAATATTGATTTTTGAAACTCCTCTCGTAGCGGGAATAAATTATTTTGTAAGGTTTCTTACATTATCGGTTTATTTATATTAAATGTAAAATGAAGATGATAAGTTTAAATTGAGTTTATTAAAATATAATCTATCATAATTTAATTTTTTATCGCATGAGTGGTTCGAGATAATGTTTTGGCGCATGCATAACGGATTCGATTCTTGTCTACATTTCCCATACTCCATTGCGCAAGCTCACGGTCATCTTGTTCGCTTTCCACCATATTGGCAACTCCTTACGCGTAACACTACCAACGCCCTCATCCGTGGATTTTGGAGTTAAAAGGTAAGAAATACTAATATTTTTTTTAAAGGTTGTTGTTAATTCCTTGATGACAGACAGTTATTCTTCTTTTGTTATTTGGATAAAACATTGAGACAGAAAGGTATAATAAAGGAATTTTAGTGGAACTTTTTTGTGTTAATACATATTTTTGTTGGTCTAGTTTATCCTGTTCAACGAGGCGCCATTATGCTGACAGCGCCAACAGTGCCAATTTCTAGAAATTTTCGCCTTTAATGCCCCCTGTATTCCGAAATTGTAAGTAAGAATTGTATTTATTTCCGATAGATTGCGTATTATTAGTATTATTTTGAATGTTCAAGAAGAAACTATTTGAAACTAAATCATGAAAGTTGTTCGTGGTCTAGGTTCATCTTGTAAAAGTGCCCTAAGCATTCCCTGAAGTTAACTTATTTCAAGGATTGCACTCCTAGGCATATGCACTTCCCTCACTGGGATACCATTATGGTGGATATTGTGGAACAAATTATTATCCAAAGTCTTATGTTGCATTGCACTCTTAATTTCGCGTTACACATTTATAGGATGAAATCATTCATGCATTTTTACGTAAATGTGCTTTGAAGTTCGTATCCACTTCGTACAACTATGATAGTTTTAAGTATTTCGTTCTGATAGTTAAGGTTAGTTTCTGACTACCTACTTTCTCCATGTTCTATGTACAAGTTTAAACAGTCTTGAAATAGTTTATTTGTGTTATTATTTATTTCTGGTTTATTCGTAATTATATTTTAGTAGTTAATCATTGGTTTTAGGAGAGCTACATTCATGATTTATGTTTGGTTAAATTCTTTAATTATGTCATACTTATTTTTGATTTTGTTTGACTGCCAACATTATAGAATGATAAACAGAATAATTAAAGGTATTTCTATATGAATTAGTAATTATCATACTTGTACTAAGTTGGAGTTTTTTGTAGGTAGTCTGTATTTTGTTTAAGACTCGGATTTTCCATATATAGTTTTGTGTCTGTTATTTTCCTCATATGTATTTGTTTATGTTTAAACCCAAACATTATTTTTCTTAACTTTGTTTTGTAATTGCATAAAATTTCAATTTGTTAAGGCAGGATTAAAGTTTCAGATTATATTGTGAATTTAGAAAGTGGTTAGATTGTCGAATGGTTTTTTTAAATGCTCATCAACAAATACACATTGTATACAAATGAATCGCATTAATACAAAAATTGTTAGCACTGTAATAATTGCAAAAGTGTTATTTGTTTAGTGTATATTTGTAACATAAAAAAAAAGTCAGATTCACTTCTTATTAATATATTATTATTATTGTGAAAAGCAGTTGCTTGTTTATTTAATTGAGCTTACTTTAAAACAACTTCCCAAATTTGTTTTTTAAGCATAGACCTTTGAAATAGCTGATTTTATTCAGTGCTTATAATTAATATTTATATAAAACAACATATAAAAACAGTAGTAATTTTATAAACATATAAAACCAAATTTTGAAAATAAAATTTTGTTAACTTAAAGTGTTTTCTATTGTTGTTACAACTGTCTTGAGTAATTGGTGCTGATGTTGTTACCCTTGTATTAGCTAATGTTAATTGCTATTTTTTTTATTTTTGTTTATAGTTAATGCCTATTGACTAAAAAGTTATGTATTTAAACTAGATTACTTAGAATGTATATAAAAGACTGTTAGGTTTGAATTGTTTATTCATTTAATGTATCATTTTTACATTATATCATGTATATGTTAAGTATGCTAAGGTCAGATGCTTTTAGTGCATGAGTAGAATATTAAGGTTGTTGTCACTATCAATAAATTTGCGTGTGAGATGGTTGATGTTGATTCTGTGTTGCTGTGGAAGTTTTTCAAGTGTTCTTTTTATCTTCATTTTGAAACTGCAACTTGTTTGATCAATGTAGAACATTTTTTAATAGCTCAGTTTATATGTAACATGGACATTATGTTACTTTATAATTGTGTTTTGTGTTTAATATTTATTTGGTTTGCCGTTATAAAGGCCTCGTTTTATCCGGTTTTTTAAAAATTTGTGTGCAAAATTTCTAAAGTCTATTATTATTTTGTTTGTTAAAGTGATGTATTGTTTTGTTTTCTGTGAACGTGTGTGTGTAAATGATTGTGCTGTTATTTTCATTTGTCCATACTAGTTATTTTATAGTGAGGTAGTTCTATGTGGTCTTCTGGTGATGTGGGTTGAAATATCTGTGGATCATATTTCTGAAACAAATGTTTATGGTTGGGTGATTTGTGAATGTTACGTATGTTTGTTGTTTACTTTTTATGATGATGAGATCAAGAAAATTAAACTGTTTATAATGTATTTTCCTCCATAAATATAAATATGTAAACATTCATCAATAACAATAATAATAGCAGCAGCAGTTGATAGTACAAGACCATCTAAAAAAAAATTTGAAATGGATTATTCAACGCTTTCTGTTATACAAAAATTATAACAAAAATGTTCACAAAATTTGGTTTGTATATCTTTTCAAAAATATAATTTAAATAATTTTCCTTGCCAACTGGTAAGGAGAAAAATATAAATTAATTGATATTTTATATACATCAGAGAGATATTTAGTTTGTTAAACTAAAACTCTTTCTTTTTCCTGTTTAGCCTCCGGTAACTACCGTTTAGATAATTCTTCAGAGGATGATATGTATGAGTGTAAATGAAGTGTAGTCTTGTACATTCTCATTTTGACCATTCCTGAGATGTGTGGTTAATTGAAAGCCAACCACCAAAGAACACCAGTATCCACGATTTAGTATTCAAATCCATGTAAAAATAACTGGCTTTACTAGGACTTGAACGCTGTAACTCTCGACTTCCAAATCAGCTGATTTGGGAAGACACGTTAACCACTAGACCAACCTGGTGGGTTTGTTAAACTAAAACTAGAAGTTTTTTTAAAAATAAAGTTTAATATCTTCTTTCAACAATGTTTTAATGGGTTGTGTAACTTAATTTCATTTTTATGACTGTGAACCAAGGATGCATATCTAAGTGATTATGCTATTCCACACTAACCAGCTGTCATGTTTACCTTATGGAAATCATGATTTAATTTGATGTTTGTTAATTTTGTGGCAAGACATTTTGAGTTTTTAAACCTTTACTGAATGTCTCCAAAGTAGCTTTCTGTTTATATTTATACTGGGCACTATTGCATAAGTTTTACTGAACACGGGTTAATTACTATATGGTGTTATACAAGTATATGAATAAAAATACATGATGTAAGCTTAACACATTCAATGCAGTTGCTGTTTTTAGAGACAACTTTCATTGATGGTATGTAATTTAATATTTATCTTATAACCAATGATTTATTTTGAATGTGTTAGATTATTTTATCATACATGTATTGATAAGTGAATGTGTGCATGTTAATCAAAGAAATTGCAATTTTTCATAATTTTCTGCTTAAAATTTGTAAATAACCTAATGATTTTTTTCTTTTATTATAAATAAATTAATAATTTCTATTAAAAAAAGAAATATTTAAAATATTTATGAATTATTATTTATGTTTTTATATCAAATTGAAATAGTAATACAAATAAACAAATAATTGTTGCGTTGTATATTTATTTGTCATTAAGTTAATTTTCTTTCTTTTTTTTACAGATTTACATGTTTGAATAGCTGTAGCAATGAGTGTTACAGATTCTAAAGCAGCAGGTATTTTCTGTTTTTTTAAGATTGTTTCTTAACGAGATTGTTAAAAGAGATTCTCTCTTTTTTTTAGAACTTAACCTGATAGTTTAAGTTGTATTGATTAATTATGTATGAAATGCCTTCAGTCATGAACCAGGATTTTATTGTTACATTAATGAGGGAGGTATGCTGTATATCTTTTTGATTGACCATTTGCATCAGTTATTAGTTGATATTAAATATTTCTTTGATAGAAAAGGAACCAGCCATTACTATATAATCCTTGATTGATGACTCTTCTAACACTGCATGTAATATACAGGATAAGAAATCCTGTATAGTTACAGAAGAAACAGCATTTACTTATGCTGGCTTCTATCATTCAAATGATAATCGTTAGAAACTGCTTGTAATTTTTGTACATGATAACCCTCCTCCCTTCATGCTGTAAAGTATTTTATTTAATGTTAATGATGAAAGTGCTGCAGATAAAAACAAATATTCATTTCTATAAACTTTATTCTGCGTGCAATTACAAACTGTTGCTTTAAATTCAATGCATTTGTTGCGTTAATTTAAAAGGTTTTTAATTTTAGTCTCAAAAAAATCTGCTTTCAGACCACCTCCATTTTGCTTCATTGACCTCTTCATTACTGTTGACTTGTGAAATGTAAAGTGTCTTCACACTTTCATTTATACAGTTCAATAATTCTGTGCAATGTTATATTTTTGATCAGTAAAGAATTCCTGACAAATTACACCATCTGAATCACAGATCATTCATGTTTTTCCTTCAAGAATTTTTTTGATTGGTTGGAGAATATAAACTCATCATGGGAAATAATAGAGCCTTAAAAATTTACAATTTAAGTTACAGCCACTAAATATTTTTCCTTGAGCTGTGGTGCAATTTTCCTTATCTTGCACAAGTCTTTGTACAATAATTTTGTTAAAAGTTGCAACACAAACTCCTGAGTCGTGTAACAGTTGTATATGGTTAGCCACCAAACATTCTAATGGATTGCCACTGACTCTTTTTTCAGGGGTAACTTAGATTCTCAGTTGTGAAACATAAAGTACTAATGATGCACACTTTTACTTCATGAGATAAATTTGTATTTTGCTTGAATCTTTCAGAAGGCTTGAACCCTTTGTTAGAAATAAATATTTTTTAGCAGCAATACATAGTGCAACACTACTTGACTCATCTTGATCAGACATTACAACATTGTGATTTCTAAAACTGAAGAAGATTTGCATCAATACAATTTCAAGTCTAAATATATCAGAAGCATGCTATTGCAGATGTATTAAAAGCAGGGAATGGCACAAAGTTCCTGTTTGTATTTGGAACCACAGCCTGATACTGATTATAATGCTGATCTCTGTGTCTGAGTGGTAGTATCTCGGCCTTTCATCTTGAGGTCCTGGGTTCAAATCCTGGTCAGTCATTACACTTTTCACACGCTACAGAATTTATTTATCAACTAGTAACTGTTAGATGGCTTAAGTGTGTTGTTATTATATAAATGAATAAGTAATATAAATTTTTCCGATAATAACAAACTTAATTAGAAACCAACTAATCTTTAATTTCAATAATATATTATGATCTTGTGTCTGAGTAATTGCCAGATGCATTAATCTTAGAGTAAGCACTTAAAAGAAGAATAATTAGTCTTATAAAACAGAGTCCATTAAAAAATAATAATAATTTCCAAATAAACATTAATCATTGTTATCAGAAATCAGTTTAAATTTCATTTAGTATGTTTATCACTACAATAAGTAAACACGAAAAGTAGTGACAGTATTAGTCATCTGGTTAGTATCATTAAATAGTGACTACTCTATGAGTTTAGTGACATCTTCTAGATTATAGTCTAGTTATTATTGTTTAAATATGTATTTTTTTTTTTTAATTAATTTGACAAAGTGAAGGAATCTTATTATTGCTTATCTATTCATAATCCAGCTTCTATTAATTATTGTTTTGGTTTTTCACTATTCTATTAAAGTTTTAATCATGTTTTTGCATAGATTTTTTTTTAGGTTTTCATATTTCTGATAAACTTACCATGAATTAATAACAAGTGGAATATTTGTCTATAGTGTCCACCATACTGAACGTATTTGATGAAATTGGTCATTTTGAAGCAAACTAAAAAATTAGATGCTGTTAAATCATACCAGAAACATTACTGAACTTACGATTGATGTACTGGATATTTTCACCACTGAATAAATTGTGGAGTTAACATTATGGATGGATTGAAACAAGTAAAAAAATAAAGGAAGATCTTAACTCAATTTGTCTTCTGTGACCTTATTCCATTACTTATGTCTAGATCCTAGTCCTTTGAAATATCTGTTTTAAATATTTGAGTAAAAATATCTTTATTCATAATAGATAAAAATTATACATTTTTTTATAGAATTTATGAGTACTTAAAAAAAAATTGGGTTCTATGAGAAAATTACTAAAGAAGAATAATGTTATCTAGTGGTTGATTCCAAGCATTGTTTGATGTTTTCTCATTTATCATATCATTCATTTCTTATTTGATTAGTAAAGATCCTTGATTTTCAGAAATTTGAGTATCTCTTTTCAGCTAAGTAAACAGTGAATTAAAAATGCATTACTGTATATTGCGCGGAATAGAATAATAATATGAAAGTCCAGTAAAATTCTTCCTTTATTCTGATGCACATCATGACAAATTTTGCTGTGCATTGTCTTTAAACTAAATAATTAGAGATTTATTGGTTGGTTTTTTCTAAATTTACTGTATAACAATATTGCTATAAGCTAACGTCATGATTAGATATTTTTTATTTTGATTGTTACAGTACAAGCAAACATCAAACTAGAAGGAGGTGTGACAATTGTAGGAACACAAGATGGGGTTACTGATATACAGAATTATTTGGAAACTTTTAATAAGGAAATACAAGGGGGCGAGGCTCAAGTTGTACAACAGGTCGGAGGTGAGTTAATATGGAAGAAAATTTATATAAGGTTTTTATTTTTTAATTCTGTTATTATTTATGAAGGAAAATATTTTTTATGGCATTCATAAATTAACATTTTTAGAAAACTTGTAAGTATTACAATTTTATAAAAGTATAGGAATGAATTAAAAAAAAAAAAATTAAGGTAGTTTTAGTGTTCAAAAATCGTTGTGTTTTGTGTGTTTATTTTTGAAAGATTATGTGTAGGAGGTTGTTAATTACAATGATGTAGATTTGTTTCCCTTAATAAAATGCTACGAACTGTAGTAAAATCGTTAAAACCAGGATTTGCGTCTTTCTATGTCTAGAAGCTTGTTGCCATTGATTCATCATCACTTCTGCCCTATTCTAAACAAATTTTTCACTGTATTTATGAATGAAGGAAGATTCATTTTTTACCCTTCAGAAGTGATAAAATCCATAAATAAATTTGTCATGAAAACTATTTAGCTATCATAATATTTTTAGGTATTATTAGTATTTTTGTGAAAATTTACTTTCTTGGATTATGCATTTTTTGAAAGAGTTGAATGTGTTTTTCTGTCTGTTAAAAGAATGACTAATTGATATTTTGAGGTTCATTGAGTAAAAAATTACAAAAATTTCATTATCAAAGATTCCATATCCAGATTGTTTATGTTTATTTGCTTTATAACAATTTCCTACAGTCATGAAATTCTTTATGGAAGCCTATGTATTCGAGGAATGTTGATTTTTTTTGAAAATTTTTCAGGGTGAGTAGATATTGTAGAAGGTGCTATTTGTTAAAATATCTTGCAGCAGGTTGGATTTGATGGAAATTTTACACGATATCTTTCAATACATAAAAAAATAACACCAGAAATATTGTTAAGTAGTATGCATTAAAAATGTCTGAAAAAAAGTTAAAAAATGGGCTGTATCCCTAAAAATTTAAGTTAGGTAATTTTTTGTAACTCTTTAACTAACTTAAAAAATAAAGGAAGTTCTCACTTAATCTTCATGTATTGTTTTTATATTTAAGACTTATTCTTCATTGAATGGATCAGTTTTTATGAATCTTTTTTATATATAACTTCCTCTGGTAGTCCCATTGCAATTTTCTCTGTATAAGTAGAATTTTTTTTTAAATTTAGGGAAAAGTGGAAAAGTAGAAAATAGAATTTTATAAAGATAGATTTCATCTGTGGATAAGGAATAATATTTTAAGGTGTTTGCTAACACTGAGAAATTTCAATAATGTTGCCGACAGACTTCTTATGTGATCAAATTTGTATTTATTAATACTTTTTTAGGTAAGTAGAGTTAACCAAATAAGTCGTAATATTAAATGTCTCAGTTGATGCTAGTGTTTTTTTTCTTTACTGCAAGATATTGTTGAATTAATTATATAATGGCCTACTGTTGTGCTGCATTGAAAATCGATCTTTTATTACAGATATTAAAAATGCAAAATTCATTTTAATATATATTATCTATTAAAAGTTGTTGAATTATTTGTGAATTATTTTCCTTGATTTTCAAATATTTTTTTTTGTAATTATAGGTATTTCAACTTATTTTTGATTTAGAAATGCTGATAGATGTTATTTTGCAAGATTATAAAATTATTCAACTTCATTAATTAGAGTAATGCTACTTTGAAGTTTTCCTGCCAACATTTGTCTTCCTGATACCTGTGATATCCTCTTATAGAAATCCATGAATTTTTGTTATTGTCTTCTACTTATATCTTTTATTCTGCTACCTTTGGCTTTAACCAATAGATATGACATCTAATGTTATATTTGTTTGCAGAAGTTGTTTCTGAGGAGGCACCTGCTGATGAAGGTACATATTATGTAGACCAGGCTGGACAATATTATTACCAGTCACCGGCCTGTGACGGTCAACAAGTGATGACTGTGGTTTCTGGTATGTTTCATTTATTATTATCTTTGTGATGTAATTTTTTCCTTTCTCCATTCCTTCCAAAAAATCCTGAGATATGACTTTAGTTACCAAACTGGTTTACATTTTCCTCATTTTACTTTATCCTTTATCATCAACCTCTATGTTTCACTTTGTTTTTGTTCTGTTTATTTTTTATAATTTTATTCATTTTATTAAATGGTTTTTTCTTACTGTTAGTTATTTGTTAGATAATACACTAGGATTAGATAGATGTGTTATGATCTGTATGTACGCAGGATGCATGATGACATACTTGTAAGCCTCTACGTCCGAGCATCAGTTTATAAAATGGAGTATTTTTTAATAGAATGTTGTTTTGTTATGCAGAAGTCAAAATAAAGAGGTAAATTTCTTGATAATACCTCACAAACAGACATCTAATTTGATTGTAAATAATAAAGTTCAAACAACACGACAGTAGCCCTTTATATATGTCCCCTAACATATTGAACATATGTTATGACAATTTTTAATGTAAATTATTAAGAAAGATTGTCAAAATTGTCTTCTCCGAAGGTACTAATTAGTTATATACATTTATAACCATTTGGTCACTTATAGAGAAATTAGTAAGTAGTGTTTAAATAAAAATATTGGTTGTGATAGTAATGAAGTTACTTATACATTTTGAATTTTTTTTCATAATTATTTCTATTTTATGTTTTTTAATCAATATATATATATATATTTTGAAATCTTTGTGTCTAAATTTTTAATTAGAAATATCTTATTTTTATGCAATTATTTTTTGCAATAATTTTAGAATTTAGAATATTAAAACATTTCACCATGACTTTATTACAGCATTTTCTCTGAAATCATCCAGTCAATTTTTAAATGTTTTCTGGAAAATTACCTTTGAAGCCTTTAAATGTAGCAGCAAGAGGTTAAAATTTTCAACAAATTCTAACTCCTTTCCACAACTTAGTAAAACATAAACATGTAAATGAAAAGCTTTTAGCAGTAAAGTTATAAAATTATTGTTGTGTTATCTTTGCTCTTTGGTATAAGAAGCCCTGCATGTTGAAGGCTGGTATAGGGATATTGTATTACTTTGCCATGTAATTTTCTCATTACATATTAAAAATTTTTTTTAATTTGTTCATCGTATACAGGAGTTTTCTCATAGATTGCCTAAAACTTATCTGAATAAACGGAAAAAAGAATATAAAATAATTGAAAATAAAGTAGGTGTTACCTTTTCTATTTATTACCATTATGTAGTTTAAAATTAATGGGACCGATTAAGGCGTGTCTTAAAAAAGTATTTTTTTCAAATATTTTCTATAATCATCTGGTTAAAAATAATAAATTATTTATATTACAGTTATAATCGTTAACAGAAACAATAATAATTAAATTACTCATCTCTATTTTGAAAATGCTAGTAATTTCCAGTATTAAAATAATGGAGATATCTTATATGCTTGGACTGATTAAATTTGATGTAATTTATGTAAGTTAATTTAAGGTTCAAAAACTAAATAGCAGCAGGTGATTGAAGAAAGGGATTATGAAGAAAGCTTGATTGATAATAAAAATAGGTAAGATTCAAAGGAATTGCAGTACACCAATAAGAACAAATCAGGTTGCTTAACTGACAACCATGACGTAATGCTATATAAAATCTTATGAAGTGTAACAAGTGTCATTACATGAGTTTTGAAAATGGAGTACATCCAAAATGTATCAACATGTGATTTGATGATGACAAAGCAAAAAAAAAAACATAAATATTATCTTGGCCCAGTGGATGTTTTTAAGCTCAACCAAAAAATGCAGTATGTTCTTTTTATTTAATGTGGTGATTGGTTCTAATTCAGTTTAAAAAAAAGAAGAAATTAGTAAGTTATTGAAGATGCAAATGTGTGAAGTACGTAAAGTAATAGTGTTCAATTAATTCTAAATTTGTGAGAAACATTTTAAATGGCCCTATACTGATTTAAAATTGTACATTTTTTTTTTCATGAGTTATAATAATTTTTATTCATTCATAATTTTAATAGTGACTAGAAAGTCACAGTATAAAAGTAACCAATTCTTGTTTCAGTAGTTATGTGGGTAAAATCTTTTTCAGTAGTGATTTTATATGTTTAGGTATTGCAGATCCATCATCGGATGTTGTGGAATCATCTGAAAGTTTTGTGGCTATGCAACAACAGTCATCTCAACAATTGACTGATTCAGAACATCAGGAAGAAGTCAGTCTGGTAGAAGAGGTCAGTAAACTTGGTTTATACAGGGTGTCCCATATAAAACGCAACCCATCAATCACTCATCCATGAAATTTCAAAGTCAAGCTTACTCCCCTACTCATTATTGAAATGGACTCGTCCAACATCTGAACATCGCGGCGACGCAGTAGAACACTACCGATAGTAACAACAATGCAATCATAACGTTCAGTGTATTGCTAGAGACAAGATGGTGTTTTCACTAGATGAACGTGTTTTCATTGTTGAGTCGTACTTCAGTACGAAATCAGTGGTTGCAGTGCAAGATTTGTTTCGCCATAAGTACCCAGATAAACCAGCTCCCAACAAAACATCAGTATTAAGGTTAGTGGCAAAATTTAGAGAGACTGGTTCTGTTAATAACAAGGAACACAAAAGATCTGCGTCAGTGTTGAATACAGATACAGTCACTGAAATCAAAGACCGATTACTCGCCTCGCCAAATAAATCGATCAAACGTTTGTCTGCTGAAATTAATTTGTCTAAATCAACTGTTCATTGGGCGACCAAACAATTACAGTTACGACCTTATTGCATTCAAACGGTTCATCAACTTCTTGAGCCCGACAAAGAAAAACGGCTACAATATTGTCAACAGTTCTGTCGATTTCTGCGTGAGGAAATTATTGTTATGGATTCATTATTTTTCACAGATGAAGCATGGTTTCATTTGGATGGCTACGTAAACAGCCAAAACAGTAGAATTTGGAGTGCTGAAAATTCCCACATTTATCACGAAAAACAATTACACCCGCAGAAGTTGGGCATGTGGTGCGCGATATCGCGGAAGAAAATAATCCGTCCTATTTTTTTCTAGTACACCATTAATGCAGAACGATATCAGGATATTTTATTTCATTTCATTGCACTCTTGGAAGAGGAAGACAGACACTGCTGGGCGGTGCGACATCTCACTACGCCGGTTCAACTAATGATTTCGTTGAGGAATTCTTTGGCAATCGTGTTATCGAGGTCGAGGCTTGTGGCCACCAAGATCTCCAGATTTGCCTGTGGCAGATTTTTTTCTATGGGGTTACCTCAAAGAAAAAGCCTACAGCAACAAACCACGAACACTTGAACAATTGAAAGTCAATATTTAACAAGCTGTATTAAATATCCAGCCACAAACTTTGAAAAAAGTTGCAAGAAACGCTGTAAAAAGAATTGAAGCTTGTATTCAAGAAAATGAATGGCGGCCATCCAATATTTACTGTAAATGTAAGGTAATGGATGGTAATAATAAAAATTACATTTACACACGCCTTTTTATTATTTCAATACCTTCCAATATAAGGTTGGGTTGCGTTTTGTATGGGACACTCTGTATTAGATTACACTGTTTATTTGTTTTCTGATTTATGAATAAGTAAAGTTTATTTTTAATAAGAATTGTAATATGCAATAAGGTGACAATGATCCTGTAGTTAATTTAGTTGGAAAACTATTTGTATATATTTTCATGTTTTATGTGGCTATGCAACAACAGTCATCTCAACAATTGACTGATTCAGAACATCAGGAAGAAGTCAGTCTGGTAGAAGAGGTCAGTAAACTTGGTTTATATTGGATTATACTGTTTATTAGTTTTTTGATTTATGAATAAGTAAGGTTTATTTTTAATAAGAATTGTATGCAATAAGGTGACAATGATCCTGTAGTTAATTTAGTTGGAAAAATATTTGTATATATTTTCATGTTTTAATTGTTAATTTGTTTATAACATTGCATTTGACATTGAAAAGTTAATTGCTGTAAATATCTGTCGGCGCATTAATTATTTACTATTAATGTTGCAATGACTGTAGTAAATTATTTTATATCATCAGTACATTCAACCATAGAAAAAAATATGTCATGATATTACAGATATAAATAGATATTAAATTGCATTTTAGAAGAGAATAAATTATTTTATTAAAAATTCTTATTTTTATTAGTTACAGCTTTTATTTATTATCTGTGTTAAGTTGTTTCAAACAAATTTCTGTTTAATAAGAACAATTTTTTTTATAAAAAATAATTTAAATCTTATTTTTAAATATTAAAAAACCATTGAGTTATATTATGTTTACTGTATCGGTCTTTGAAGTAAAATGTACTACTATATGCTACTATTTTTTGGTAATAGAACTAATCCTTTCTTGCCATATTTGAACATATTTTTAAATAGAGATTTTTGGATAATTTAAATTAAATTTATTGTTTCGCATATCAATATAGTGTTCAAAATTTACTTGATCATTAATTATATTGTTATTGTTGTTTATTGTGTGTATTTTTTCACTTATTAGGAATTTAAATTTGTCACTATTGACAAATATATAATATAGATGACAGTTGTCTAGAATAGTTAAAAGTATGTGTTTATTTTTTCTATCATGAATCAGTGTAATTAGATTTTTATCATTTCTGTATATATACTTTCAAATATTTCTGTAACCATTATATTTCTTTTAATTTCTGTTTATTATCTGTATGCAAAATCTTTTACAATTTTTCCTTATTGCATTTTATTATTAATTATATGAAATTATATTAATTATTTATTATTGATGTTACTTTTGGAAACAATTTATAATTTGTTCTGATTTTTGGAAAAAATCATTTATCTGTATTATAATTTAATATAATATAAAAACTATTTTTGCCTTTTAATATTGTTAATTTGTACATCTTACTTTTATATTTAAATTGACATTTTAATTAGTTATTTTTTTTTATATTGTTAACCATTTTTGGTTGCTACATACTTTATTCAATTAAATAAATTTTTCATATAAGTTAACATTATTGTAATTTAGAATTCTACTTATACTACAAAATTGGATATATTGTTTGATTATTAATTGTTAATGATAGTATTGCTTTTTGATTAGCTTTTAGTTTTAATTGAAATCTTTTTTCATTGATATCTAAAGAGTAAAATATATTGTTTCATACTTGTTTTTAAAGTGTACTGCATATAAAATGTCTCAAATAAATATGCACCCTCTTTGAATGGATACAACTAGAAAATGAACCGGGATAGAAATGATAAAACCATATCAGCTGATAGTTCAAAACATCTGTTTTCATTGTCACACATTTGCTAGATTGTATGTTATAGTACAATCGTGTATTGTACAATTATAGTATAGATTGTATGTTCTATAATAAACATGGCTGAAATTCAATTGCCTTTTTACCAATGTGTAAGTGGTTTTTGAAATATTGTTGGAAAACTAAGATTGTTAAAGAAATTATTGTTAGGCAGTGGAATTTGGAACTCCTAAACCAATGAGAATAATAATTGCAGAAATTTGTTACTTAAAAAACATCAATTGATAAAAACAAATAATTTATCATGTGTATCTTGTGGCTACACCTTTTAGGTACTTTTCTATATAATTCCATCCAAATTAAGGCACTTGTCATATCTGTGAACAGTTTTTGAATACCCTTATCATAAAACTTTGCCAACTGTGAATTAGGCCATAGTAACACTGTTTTTCAACTCCTCATCATTTTCAAAATGCTGCGTCGCTAACCTTTTATGTATTTTCAGGAAAAGGTGATAATCAATTAGAGCCAAATCAGGGCTGTAAGAAAGATGGTTGAACAACTCCCATTTGAAACTGTCAATATGACGTTGAGTGCATACTGCAGTATGCAGATGAGTGTTGTTATGAAGAAAAACAGTGTCTGAACACACCATGCCTCGTTTGTTTTATATGGCCCTTCTCAATTTCTTCAATGTTCAACGATATGTGAAAAAAAATTTGGAAAATTTTGTTATTGTGAATTGACGATTTTCTTGAATTTTCACATCGATACTTGCAACAAATTCATCTGCGACAACTGAGAGTCAATCACTTCTTTCATTGTTGTGAATGTTTGATCAACCTTTCCGATGGCACCATTATCTTACCGTACTGTCAGTCATGATATTCCCTCCACATACTGCACAAAGCTCACAATGAGTTTCAGCAGCTGACAAGTTTTTCACGTGAAGGAAACAGATGATGGCATGCATTTCATAGTCTGTGGAATTTTCTATCACAGAAGCCATTTCAAATGAGAATTTTACTGGAACAAACAAGGGAGCAATATTTCCAATAACACATAATAGAACTGCACTAAACCGGGCTATTCAACTGTGCAAAGATAGAATTGCTACCCCACTCCTTCACACAATATTAAGGATCAGATATTAATCTTCAAGTAGTCCTCATAAATTCAAAAATAGGCAAGTGAATAAAATACAACTTATACATCAAACAAATTAACACTTGATGGTCAAAGTATAGAAACTGAAACTGCAAACCAGTTTAACAAATTCTTTAGTAAAATAGGAGAAAATTTAATCAAAAAGATCAAAAGAAATAAGTGTGTTAAATAAATGTTAGTAGCAATAATGAAATTAAGATCAGTTAAGGATTTTATTTCTTATTTATATCTAACAGATATGGTGGCAGATGGTGTCAAGATTTGGCATAAAATAAATAACTTAAAAAATAAAAATGTGGGGGTGGATAATATCTATTCAAAGATCCTTAAAAAAAAATCAATTGTTATACTTGTGTTCCACTTGCTAAATTAGTAAATTTGTGTATCATGTCCAACTTACTTTAAAATGCAGAAATAGTTGCAGTGTACAAATGAGGCTGTAAAACAAACAAAACAAATAATTGACCAATTGCACTAATATCAAACCTAGCAATAATTTTGAGAAAGCTTTATTGGGTCGCTTAAAAATAACTTACACCCCTGTAACTTTTTTTATAATTGAGGTAACCTGATTGATGCGGTTTGCACTGAAGAGTTATCTTCCTTGCACTGAGGAGTTACTTCAGTGAACATATACGAGGTGTATTAAAAACGTAATGAGAATTTTGAAATTTCACAGGTTGTATTAGTTCAATTCTTGGGATTTTTTTCATTATTGTATTGGTAAACATGTCTGAAAAGTATCTATACATTTTTAGGCATATTGGATGTTTAGTCTTGTCAGCTGTCAAAAGGATAACCATGTTTTGGTACAAACGACAATTTTTTATTTGTATAAATAATGGATCAGAGAATTTGATTAAAGTTTGATATAAGAATGGAATAAAGTGTAGGAATGTTTTAAAAATGTTAAATATTGCTTTTGGTGAGTCTGCTATGAGTAAAGCAAGCGTTTACAAGTGATATAAGCATTTCCAAGAAGGTCGTGAAGACGTTGAAAATGATGAGCACTTCGGACGCCCCAGCGTCAACAACCGATGAAAAGATGGAAAAAGTGCAAGAAATGATTATGAATGATCGCTGATGATGTTGGGATATCAGTTGGCTCATGCCATGAAATTTTTTTGGATGTTTTGGTTATGAGACATGTGACAGCAAAATTTGTTCCAAAGTTGTTGAACAAAAATAGCGGCGAATAGAAGTTGCTCAGGTGTCACTAAATGAAGTCAACAACGATGCAGAACTACTGAAATGTGTCATAAGAAGTGAGGAAACATGAGTTTACGGATATGATGTTGAAACTAAGGCTAATTGTCTTGGTGAAGGCATTCTGGATCACCAAGACCCCAAAAAAAGGTCGAATGTGAAGGTTATGCTCACCGTGTAACGGCATAGTGTATCATGAGTTCTTGCCAGAAGGTCAAACAATCAATAAGGAATATTACCTACACGTTCCAACGCTGTTTGTCTGAAGCAATCCGAAAAAAACACCCGAATTTGTAGCGAAAAAATTCATGGCTTTTGCACTGCGGTAATGGACCTGCTCATACTTCATTGCTTGTTTGTCAATTTTTAGCCAAAAACAACACTGTAATGATACCCCAGCTGCCATATTTATCAGACATGTCACCGTGTGACTTTTTTCTATTCCCAAAAATAAAGTGAACCTTAAAGGGCTGTCGTTTTACAAGCATAGATGAGATTAAAAGCAAATCACTGAAAAAGCTAAACACTCTTGCAAAGATCTAGTTCCAGAAGTATTTTGTGGATTGGAAAAAGCACTGGCATAAGTGAATAAAAAAAAAGAATGTATATGCAATTGTATAATCATTACAGTGTGGGTTATTAATTTGAGATGGAGCTTTTGATTCTCACTTGAGCACTTTATTTATAATGCAAAAAATAATAATTGCTTTTTGTTCAAGCAATAAAATATTTATGGAATTTTATGTTATGACTATAAGACAGTTACACATTAAAAGCCTAATAAAACATATTCAACATAACTTAGAATGTTTTAAATTAAGAGTGGATTATGATATTTACATACTAAGAAGTGATACAATTAAGAAATACGAGCATTGTTCATATTTGACCATTATACAGACATTTTATTTATATTATCACAGGACTAATGAACCTTGCACCAAATAAATTTCTTGAGGATCAAGTTATCAAATGTAAAACCAACAAAGAATTAATGAAATGGATTAAAAGTAGCGTTTTTTTCTTTAATATAGGTATTTTACATTTATTAAATATTTTTAACTAATTTACCTTCTATTTTTTCCTTTCTTGTCAAAACATCTAATCTTTAATTATTACCAAAATTGCAGTAATTGGGTTATGCTATCATGAACTAAGGATAGATAGATATTTTCAAAGTTTCTCTTTTTATTGTATCGACTTAAAGGTCTGATGATTTATTACTGTTGGTGTGATTATGTGAATGTTACCACTAGTGGACAAGGTCTTGCACCTTTTGCTGGTGAAGTCAAAACCTATTTGTAAAATAATATTATTTTTTTTAACAATTGCTCATTTCACTTCAATTTATTGAATTGAATTCAATAAAACTGTATTTCTTTAAAAAAATGTATAATGTTTGTATTGTATCAAATTTTTTAATTTATATTTTAATTATTTTATTGTTGAAAATAAATAAATTAATTAAAAAAATTCTTTAACCTGAAAAACATACACACAATCAAAGATAAAAATATATTAATGGACAAGTAAAATTTGAACACTGATTAGATTAGGATCATAATAAATTAAAGTTATTCAAAAATATTTTCTTAATAATATATTATATTTTTTAAATAAAATTATTAAAATATGATTTTAACATATTACATTATCTTCCAACAATTGTGATCATAAATTTTAATAGCAACAGAGTAGTTTGCATTATTTCAGTGATTGATGTAGTAAATATATATATATCTCAGTAGTTTTAAAGTTTTAAAATATATTTTTTTTTATTTTTGTAAAAAAATAGATATGATTTTCTAATCTTTTATCAACACAAACCCCTGAGTGGAATGGGGACTCACAGGCTAGAAGAACCTTTGAGTTTTATACTGAATAGGATTGGTTATTTGTCTTATTGTTCATGAGTAGATGATACTTTCTTGCCATCTCCATTCACCCCTTTTTTAATGTTTGATTCCCATTTTGGGTTTCTACAGATGTAGGTTGAGGCCTACCATAGGGAAAGTGCTGGATTTTCTCATGTGTACTTCCTCGGTGTATCTGATAAGAGACTAGAAACTATTGGCCGATTCAGGAACTCTCTCCTTCGATAACTGCACAATCAACCTAAACGTTTATTAGTCTGTTGTAGTCTTAAATATCTTCAAGAGGTTTAAAAATAGAGTGTATATGAGTGTTTTGAATATTTTAGTTTATGAGAAGGAATTTAATTCGTTTATGGTAATTTCAGTGACTGATTTTTAATATGAGGGTTATACTAAAAGTACAAAAGTTTAAGATAGGAATAATGCATTCATTATGAACAAAATACATGGTGTTATTTCTTAAATTGTCCATTTTAGCCGGCTTTGAAATTTTTATCAGTAGATCTTGGAAATTCAATATAAGTTTAAAAATCTCAAGTTTTATGCTTACAGGAAACAGGAAATAAATTGTATTCCCAGATGCTTCCTCTGTATTGACATTGATTCCAGTTTTGTAATTTTGTAAATGCTTTGTACTTTATACTCTTTTCTCGACTGTCTATGTGGCAACAATAAAAAACAATTTTTGCAATGATGACGGTTGGGGTTATCTTTCTTTATTGATAATAGAACTAAATAATGTTAAAACTTTGAGTTTAAAAATAAATTAAATATAAAAAAGTTAATTATTATTGAGAGTAATGTTTTATGAATTTATTTTGTACCAGTGTAAGTAGATAAAACATTACTAATCTTGTGCATTTTTGTGTAAATTATCTGTTAAAACCATTTTTTCAGAATTAAAAAAATAACATTTGTAAATAGATTACTTAACAACCATTCAGACCTACTTCAGAAAAATATATTTAAAAAACTACTTAAGTAAGTATGAAAACTTTTTAACTGATAAAAACTATAGCAGTTATTATGAAAGAAAAAGCCTTCCTTTGAAAGATTGTAACTTATGAACTTCTTGTTGGGAAAGATTGAGTTTTATACCCGGTTCTTTTCTGTTGTGTTTTAGCTACTGTTCAAGGCTTCTTTTTAATTTTCTGATGGTCTGTTTTAAATGGCTGTAATTTTGAGCATAAGACTATTCATAGACATGTATTGCTTAAAAGAAATTAGTGTAACAAGACTTGCCATTTTCTGAAAAAAAGATTTAGCCTCGTAAATTAAATTTTTTTACTAATTTTTCTCTGTTCTGGAGTTAGAAAATTTCCTTGCCATAATAGTCAGTTCTTGATTCCAAAGAATCTTACTTACAGCTTAATACATTGTTGTATTCTCATAGGATGCATCTGGTCCCTCAAAACCGAGAAATGTATTTATACTTAAAATAAACTACTTAGTTTAGTATTATGAGTCTTTCTCCCCCCCTTTTTTGTTACTTTTCATGGTATTAACAGTTATATAATTTTTTCCCTTCAGGGTTCTGAAGAGAATCAGATGATACTTGGAAGTGGAGATGCTTACCAGACTGTTACTATAGTACCTTCCGAAGGAAATCCTGGTGAAGTAAGTTATGTACTGATAGTTCAACAACAAGGTGATGAAGAAAAGGATAAGGAAGACGGAGAAGATCACGATCTCACTGTGTATGATTTCGATGAAGGTGAAGAACCTGGTGTCGTTAGTGGTGCAGTGAGTTATTATTATTTTTTTAAATTATATAGATAACATTTCCCACTGATTTTCAATCATACATATTTGCTTTCTGAAAGAAATCAAAAGTTGTTTGTGTAGGTATTCTTAGAGACACAATTAATGAAGTTTTACCTCTAATTTTCTGATTTGGAAATTTTGTTGGTTTTAAACATTGTACAGGTTACTTCTGTTAAATTGTCCATTCATTTTAATTATGATAAATTTTTTTTTATTTGTAGCTGGACAGAATAGAAAAAATGAGTAATTTGTTTTTCGTAGTGTCTGTTTTATTTAAACTAATAGAGCATTATGTATAAAGTTGCAAAATAAAGATATATTTATTGTAATAATAAAATAAATATAAATAATTTATTATTTTGGTATGGTATGAGAATGTATGTTCATAAACCTTTCATTAATAATACATTATTGGTAAATATAATGACACTATGAAATATATAAACAAAATTATTTTTAAAGATCATGGAGGAGTTAAAAACATATTATTTCATTGTTATACAGAGCATGTTTTAAAGAAATGGAAATATTATTAGAATATGTTCTACTGAGGTAAAAACAAAGTTTATACAATAACTTAAAAATATATTTACAGAAAATGTGCTTATTTTCCTTCAATGGTAAAATGTGACAACTAAAATTCTTGGCATACAGATTCAGAAAAAATTGTTGGTTGACCAGAAAAAAGTGGGTCCCAGAAATATATTTCTAGTAGTTCTCAAGAAAATTGTTGTGAAGCCCATAAAGTTGATGTCAAAAACACTTTTTCAGATTTGGTAAATTTACTTTGTTAAATTGCCAATAAAAAATAGATGACAAGTAGATGATAAAATTTATAGATAATTTAATTCTGAGAATATCAATGTAAGCAAAGTCTCCTTAAATCAAATTATAAGTTTAAAAAATATAACTTAAAACAACAAAAAGTGGCAAAACATGTTATAGTTTTAAACCAAACCAAACATTTTGTTATTCTTTTTGTAACTTTTTCTGTAAAATATCTTTTAATTTTTCAGAAACTGCTAGGATACATTACATTAATACATTAATATATTACAATTTATTATTTTCACCACAAAAACATATCATAAACTTATTTCCATTTTTTCATGAGATGTACCAATATCCTCTGCATGACAACAGGTATCACCTTTCAGGATATAGGAAATTGATAGGGTAGAAAATTTCCTAGAAGTAAAAAAAAAAACTAATATAATGAGGTTTTATTAAATTATTAAAACCAGATCAAGTTAAATTCAATTTAAATGCATTCTGCTATTCTCAGCAGTAAAATCATAAGGTCTTTGAGATGATGGGTGAAATCTATGTTTTTAGATATTACTGAGCTATATCTCACATTCAGATAAAACAAATAATTTTGAAGGATTAATTGATCTGATCTTTGATCATAAAATCATTTGATTGTAAAATCAGATATATATAAATATATATATGAAACAAAGTACTTTTAAATTTAATAACTTTTATAAATAAATAGAATAGCAGTAGGGAACTCTGATCAGATTCCTAGCCAACTTTTAATGGATAACCTAGAAATGAAAGCTAAAAGAGAATTTTAATATTTTCTGTGAGTTTCGTTGAGGAATGTGGATGATATTTTTGCTGTTTTTAATACTTTTCAAGTTTTAAAGTTTGCTAAATTTTAAAACTAATAAAAACAAAATTTATCTATAACACTATAGGTGAACAGATGATTATATTTTTTAATTTAAAATTAATTCATAAAGATAATAAAATTGCTTTTGATATATTGGAAAAGTATGCACACTGATAAATTACCAGTAATTCTTTTCACCTTATGCAGCATAAGATGCATCTTTAATGTGGTGGTTTTCAGACCAAACTACTAGCTGCGATTTGGTCTGGAAGCTTATCATGGAACTATTAATTTGTATAAAGAGTTGAGTTCAGTGATTTTCTCACAGAAACTATTGACAACATACAAGAAAAAAATCAACAAAAACTTTAGTAAATATGGCAAAACAAGTTTACTTCTGAACAGTTGGAGAACCAGGATCAGAGAAAGATGGACAAAGATTACACATTGTCCTCCATATAGAAGTAAGTAAAAAATACTTTAAAAAATACAACTTAAACATTATCAAGGCTACATCTAGGAATTTCTTGTCTGTCCTTGGAAATGTTGAAGATAATTCTCAACCTGTTGAAAGAGTGGATATTTATGATTGAATATTTTAGATAGTAATTGCAATTTAGGTCCTGCCACTTCCAGCATTTACTCCAGAATTTAAGGTATTGGAAAGTTTGGAAATAAAATATTTATTTCAATAGCTTACAAATGCCTTTTTTATTTAAATATATCTACTGCCATAGGTGGGTTGCATTTTATATGGGACACCTGTATATTTAAATTCTATTAAATAAACCACCTAGTATAGAATGTTGAGATAAGACACATCTTACCTTAATTTTTAATGAAAATACTTTCTCAGGATCCCGTATCCTCAGTCATGATTTAAATAATTTCATTATTGAATAATAAAAGTAATTATAATTGTGTATTAATTTACAGGAGTACTGCTATATGTTGCAGTTTTTATAACAATGTCTCCCGTCTTCCCCAAACACTGGCTGATGGTTTATCAAATTAAAATTTTGTTTTTATTTATATATATCTAATATTTTTCAGATATATTTAATTTTATGTGATATTTATTCATTTCTAAATTTTGTCTGCGCTATTAGGTAAACCTAATTTATTATTTTTTATTATTTTTATTAATTTTGTAATAAGAGTGATTTAATTTTTTAGGAAGTTATATTATTAAATGTAGATTTTCTAAATACTAATGTTTCAATTTGGTTGCCCTTGCTTATATAGATAAGGACTTCTAAATAATTTAACTTCTATTGTTATGTATTTCAAATGTGAATTTAAAATTTTCATTATAATTTAATTTATTTAATATTATTAAATATTCATTGTTTATTACCTGTTATATAAAATGAGAATATCATCAGCATACTATGTCCATATTAAAACAGCATATATGATATATACCATGTACTAATTTACTCTCAAAACCCTGTTATATACTTCTGATGTAATAGCTGATATTGAAAATCCTATAGGTAAGGTATTTTTTTATGTATAATATTTGTTATTAAATTCAAAATAATTTTTTGTTGACTTATATTTCTTATAATAGTGATGATATTATTAATAAATTTTGGATCTTGGTTATTTTTTTATTT
Source organism: Lycorma delicatula (assembly GCF_047948215.1). Taxonomy (NCBI): domain Eukaryota; kingdom Metazoa; phylum Arthropoda; class Insecta; order Hemiptera; family Fulgoridae; genus Lycorma; species Lycorma delicatula. Next base: position 57,857,124 of record NC_134462.1, read on the forward strand.
TTTACTTTTTATTATTTGTATCATATGGTCTATACATTTGCTAGGATACAATGTTAGCAGTTATGTCATAACTAACCATTCTAGTGTCTTTATATTTAAGCTATTTAATTTATTTATTAATTCATTATCATTTTTTATATTATACATATTATGTAAATTCATTTCATTCCAAATAATTTTGTCTATTGTTTTAGATATAATATAGTAGGGGACAGATTAAAGATCGCATTGGGTTGTTTAATTTATGAATTTTTGGTAGTCCAGTTAATTTAGGAGCAATAGGTTCAAAAGGATATAATCTAGAATGGTATTTTAAATTAGTATTATTATAATTAAAGTTATTATTATTATTTTTATTAAACTTTTTGTTACTTATATAAATTTGTTAGTTGGTCATTAATTTCCTCAATTTTATTATCAGCAATGTATTGTTTCATTAAGTTATTATATTTTTCAACTATCATGATAACTGGTGTATTTGTTTTATCTGGTTTATTATTAAAAAATTCTTTGTATTTAATTTGTCTCTTAAGTGGTAAATGATTAATTAGTTACTAAGTGGTTTATTTAATAGAATTTAAATATAATTTAACTGTGTTGAGGAAAAATATGGATATTAAGAAGATTAATTTTAGTAAAGTAATATATATAAATATATGCATGTGTTTTGTGAGTTTATTTATATTACTTTTCATAAAGATTTATACTTTCTGAACATGCAAATTTCATTTAACTTCTAGCTATTTTTTATATTTCAACTTCTGTTTACACTTTATTATTATTTTGTTTTAGGAATCAGGTGATGAAGATGACAAATCAAAAATAGTTAAATTTTTACCAAAGAAATCGCAAACTGTAACACAGGCACATATGTGCAACTATTGCAATTACACTAGCCCTAAAAGGTATGTAACTTTTATCATACATCATTTGATAAAAAAAAAAAAAAAATTTATATATATATATATATATATTATTTTTCTGAAATCAATCTTTTCAGGTCCCATATCATCTCTGCACTAATAATATAAATTGAAATATATGTAATTCAACTTAATGCATCCAAGTACAACTCTTGATATAAGACAACTCTTGAGATATTAGTCGACTCTTACCTTATTTGTATATTTATAATTTTTCACGAAAGTACTTTCGTGGAATCCCACATCATCATTCATGTGGTATTTATAAGATAAAGTGTAATGATTGTGAGGATATTTATGTAGATTGTTTAAAGCCAGATTTTATGAACATTTTAGGCATTATAAAAATAAAAAATTGGGCTTCTCTATTGTTATAGATCACCTTATAAACAATAAACATTCCATTATAATAATATTATCCATAATAATTTAGAAATATTGCTATAAACATATTCTAATGAGTACATCCTATGTATTCATTAAACATCATATTATAAAATAGCAATTAGGAGATTAATAAATAGAAGATAATAAAATGCAGATGAAATAGATAAAGATAAAAATAAAATGATTCTATGGCTTATTGAAAGTTAATCATAAAAAATATATATAACACCTAATTTGCTACTTTTTAGTATATTTCAGTGTACAATAGATATATAATTTTATTCTTGTACTGTCATTTAATGTTATTAAAATCCTTCTTTATTATTGATTAGACATAGCTGATATTTTATAATTTAAAAAAAATGAAGAATGTTGTCTAACTTTATAAAGGAAAATTAAAAACATTTTCCTATAAAAAAAATGATTAGTACTTTTTTGTTATGATAGTCATTAAAGGAGCTTACTTGGCAGACTGTAAACTTTTTTTTTATCAACACATTTGTTTATACATTGGTAAGATCTTAAATCGAATTTCCTTACTAACCAATGATTTCACAGTACCTAGAACAACTCGGGGACTAGCATCTTAAAAGTATGTGAGAAGGAAGAATAAAATTGACAGTGGTTAATTTTGCCTTTCTGAGGTCACTCGCATTAGTATTTGATAAAATTTCACTCAAAGGGTAATCGCATACTTAGGCATTTATTAAAAAACCTTTTGTAAGCTTCTCTGGAATAATTTGTATTTTTTCATCCCATTTTGTACAATTATTTTTAGTTGCAATCAGTTTAAAAAAAAAAAAAAACTATATTTAATTTTCAGAATTGCCGTTCTAAGGAAGCTTTGACTGCTTCCTTCAATAAATCATAGTAGTAATGAATTGGCTGACTAGTAAAATTAGGTATCCAAAGTAAATAATTGAAATAAAGTTGAGATTGCCTTGTAACAGAATTTGCTTGAGCTGTACAAAGGGATGAAATATAAATACTTTTAAAAAGCATGTGCATTTGTTGTTAAATAATAATCTTTTATCTTTATTAAAGTATTTGCACTCATAAACAGTGATGTTTGTCAGATAAGGAGGAAAGAATGTAAAAAAGCCCAGACAAAATTATGTAATGCTTGTTAATTTAATTTTGATATTCTAAGAAAGAGAACAATACTAACTTTTTTTAATCATAATAGTAAAAGTAATAATGTTAACATATTGTGGAGTCCCATCAATTTGTTTTGTCAGCATTATATCCTGTAACATTTTTTCAGGCAGTGAGGTGTTTATCTCTTTTGAGAATTATTACATGACTAATTATCAGTTGGTATTGGTTTTTTTTTTTGATAGGTATCTTTTATCACGTCACATGAAATCACATTCAGAAGAACGGCCACATAAATGCAGTGTGTGTGAAAGAGGATTTAAAACTCTGGCTTCCTTACAGAATCATGTTAATACACATACAGGTACAAAACCTCATCGTTGTAAATTCTGTGAGAGTGCCTTTACTACTTCAGGTGAGTTATTCTTTTTATTTAAAGAATACTATACATTTTGTTTATATGCAGGAGAATAATGTTGTTTATACACTTATAAGAAAATTGATTATTGTTATATAGAAATTATTAAAAATACAATTAAAAATTTTGATAGCAGTATTTTTATCTTATGAAATAAAATTTTAATTTTAATAATGTAATTGTAATTTAATAATAATTTTTAAAACAAGGATACAAAAATTAGACAATGAAATAATCTCTCACTGCAGTCAGAATACTAAATTAACATATGTTCATAAAAAATATTTTTTTCAAAAAAATAAGCAAACTATTTGTACTCTGAATGAATGGGAAGGTGAAAACCCTGATATATCTGATTGGAGAAAAATGACGGAGTTTTCTTGTTATCCCTGGCCGCGTTTCCTGCCAACTCCAATACTTCCGCAGCCAAATATTCCATGACGGCAGCCAGGGATTTCAATGACTGTAGGGATTTCATTAAAATCAAAATATTATTTTCAAAATTTAAAAAGTTGTATCCAGTATTGTAGTTTTGTGTAATAAATATTTAAATTATGTTTGTACTGTCAATTTAATTAATCACATCTATTGACTTAGTTTTGATATTTTTTTACTACCATTTTGAATTATCTCTAAAGAACTTTCATTGATTCCATTTGTATTTATTTTAAATCATCTGTTATATTCATTTTATTTTTAATTTAATAATCATTATTCAAATCTACTTTAATTATTTTTTTTTTAATGTTTTTACGATTATTTATAATTGATTATGTATTTTTAAAACTCACAAGTTATTCCACTTATATTGAATGAACCAAGATGTTTCAGATGTGTTGTTATTAAAGGATATCCATAAAAAGATCTTTACAACTTTAAATATTAATAAAAAATTTAATATAAAACACAGCTGTTATGGGTGGGATTTAAGAATAGTATTCAAAAATTTTCACAGATGGCATCTTGGTTATGTGGAATTGATTGTGGTGCTGCCGTATAGCGAAAACAGAAGTCGTGGTAATTTAACCTATTTATAAATGCTCAAGGGAAAGTTCAGTGTGTTGAGTGGTTCTAGAAACAAAATCAGATACAGTTATTTATCATAAGTGTGTAGTACCCTGTAAAACAGATCACCACAATTATACCTACCAAAAATATGATATACCTACCTAAATTTATGCACAATATGAAAAATTTAAGGCGATGGGAGATGTCAAATACAAGAAGTTGCAGGTTGCTGACTGTTTCTAACAAAAATTTTTATTTTGTCCTCATTTAATCTGTTAAGGGAATATCATCATAAAAATGTTCATAATGTGTTAAAGGAATGTTTAAAAATATGTCCTTACAAACTTCAATTACTATGGGTAGCACATGGTAGGATGTTGTATGGCAAATGACCGGCCCATTTTTCTTTCATGAGCAAACTGTGATTGGCAACATTTATTTGGAAGTGTTGGAAAATTTTTCTTATCTCAGCTACATTTACAGCTTATCATCTTTCAACCAGATGATGCCCTGCCACTGCTATATCTGTTAGTGATTTTTATTTCCTAATGTGTACATTGCAATATGTTCAACTGGTGAACATACCAACACCGCTATGACCTAATGAGATGAGGATGATATGTATGACATGTAAATGAAGTGTAATCTTGTACAGACTCAGGTTGATCATTCCTGAGATGTGTGGTTAATTGAACCCCAGCTACCAAAGTACACCAGTATCCATTGGCTGATATTTAGATCCGTATAAAATCAACTAACTTTTGGCCCAAAGCATGGTCGCCAAGGTCACTGGACTTAATACCTTACAATTTATATGAGTTTCATCAAGAATCATGACTGTAACTTTCAAGTTGTGGACATGGAGGATTTGAAGGTGGGAATCATCACTGTGTTTACTTACATTGATACTGATATCACTGAACAACAAAATTAAATTTTTTGTTTATTACAAGAATGTCAGTACTGAATCTTGTACTATTTTTGATGCTGATTTCATATGTAAGTGGCTTTTTTCTATCAGACATATTGTTTTCTAATTGCCATTTTTATTGTAAGAAAAAAGCATTGTGATGGTAGTATAACAATATTATACGAGGTGCGACAATAAAGTAATGAGACTGATGTGAAAAAAATGTTGCTTACCGTTTTAGTCATGTTTCTCCTTCAACAATTTAGAAGTGTTGTCTCCTTCAAAGTAGTTCCTCTGATTGCACACACTTATTCCAGCGCTTCTGCCATTGATGGTAACATTTCTGAAATTCATCTTCTGTGATATCCTCCAAGACCCTCGTCACAGCTTTTTGGACATCTTGTGTTGTTTGAAAATGGTGTCCCTTGACCGCCATTTTGACTCTTGAAAATAGAAAAAAGTCGCACGGAGCGATATCTCGTGAATAAGGTGGCTGTGGTAGTACTGAAATTTGTTTTGAGGTTAAAAATTGCTGTACTGACAGAGCAGTATGGGATGGCGCATTATCGTGATGGAGAATCCAATTATCAGCCATGTTGGCACGGACACGAAGAACTCGTTTACAAAGTGTTTCTAAAATTTCTTTGTAGAAATATTTGTTAACTGTTTGTCCAGGAGGCACCCACTCTTTATGAACAATTCCCTTGGAATCGAAGAAGTACGCAAGCATGCATTTCACTTTTGACTTTCATGCGAGCTTTTTTTGGTCTGGGTGATCCCTTTGAGCACCATTGTGAACTTTGGCGTTTTGTCTCTGGATCGTATTGAAAAAAACCAACCTTCATCACCAGTGATAACACGGCTCAACAAATATTGATTGATTTCCGTTTGCTCTAACAGATCGGCTGCCACATTTTTCCGTGTTTGTGTGAGATTTTTGCACAAATCTTTCTCGTACCAAGATCTTCAGTTAATATTAGACGAACCGTTTCTCGATTGATGTTGAGTTCTCCAATCATTTTCACAGATAATCTTCAATCAGATCGTACGATTTCACGTACCCTGGTCAAGTTCACATCTGTCCGTGAGGTTGATGGTCGTCCACTGCAGACTTCATCTTCAACATTCGTTCTGCCTTCACTAAAAATTTTATGCCACCGAAAAACTTGAGCTCTTGACATAACCTCCTCTCCAAAAGCCTTCTGAAGCTTACCATAAGTTGTCGCGTTTTCACCCAATTTAACGCAAAAAGAAATGGCATACAGTTGCGCAATATTTTGCGGTTTCATTTCTGTGACAAGAGATACAAACACATGTTCACCCTTATTACAGCACAACTCACGACTGAGCAGTTGCATCAATGTGCCGCTTGGACTAGAAGTAGCTTATAGACCAAGGTCAAAGATGGTGTGCCTACGCAAGCTGCAGGGTTGCCACATCTTGCAAAGAAAAATCAGTCTCATTACTTTATTGTCGCACCTCGTTCCTTGCAATTTCTACATATGTAAAATCTGCTTATTTTTGATTTTCTGATGTACGAGAATTCTCTAAATAAAGACCGCTGGGAAATTTCTTTCCTTAAGGTTGGCGAACCTGTGTCATTCATGGCCATGCTAGTAATTTACACACTGCACCGTTGTCTGCAAGTAGTTGCATTGTAGTATCTTTGATTACGTGACCTTCAGTGACATTATATCCAGTGTATAGTTTTTAAGAAGCTCAGTTTTAAATTCTTTGTACTTGTTTTGCTTTGTGCTTTCCAAGGAAATTGTAAGGTTTTACTAAAGCTGGACTCAACGTTATTCTCTGCCACAGTCAGTATTTCTCTTTTTGGCTATTCTTTTTTAACGTAATAATTATTCCTATCTCTGCTGTCTCACACAAGGACCAACAAAATTTGTATACCCAAGTTAAAAACCAAGTGTCCTTTCACTTTCAGGTCTCCACAATTGTTTCTCATACTGAATCACATCCAACACAAGTTTCTTATTTTAATACGATTCCTTCATGTGAGCTGCATGTGCTAAAGGGATTGATGGGATATTACTTTTTTATTATGAAGATCTGCTTTCAAACTATGCTTTGAGGCGTCTATAAAAAGATTCCATTCATCTGGATGGTGCATATGTCCCAAAGCTTCTAGTAAAGATTACTTTATTACAGTAAATGAAGCCCTGGAAGAAAAAACATTCAAATTCTCACCGCCTGTCACAGAAAGCACTTATTTTAATATTGTAAAAGATTTCATCCTTTCAGTCGTGATGCAAGAATTTCTGCTTATTCTTTGATAAATTTACATCGTGAATGAGATCATTTAATTCTGATTGATTAAGTAAGTGTGGTTTAATATTTGTATTTTCTAAAAAATCTGGGTCTCCTTTGTTCATCATCTGTTAAATAAGGGTTTTCCATAACATTCAACATCAGTAGCTTCATCTTCATATAATTCTTTTGTTTTTGTTTCTGGAATTGGAAACTGTGGACTATGAGGCACTGATTTTATAGCGATGGGAATATCATGATATTTAACATTATTTTTGGTCATAGCTGGTTATCCCTGATGTTTTCATTTACAAAAATAGCAGTTCTTGAAGTGATCCTTTTGTTCTCTCCAAATTATTTGAATTTTAAGTATAATGTGACAAGATCATTCAATCAGCCAGTGAACAGTATTAAACATGAATTGCAGCAAATATGAGGAGTTCAGGACCTTTCCTGATCACCTACTTTACAACCAAAATATAGTTCATGTGATTTTTTTATCAGTAGAATTAAACTTCTCCTCTCAGACTTTAATGTTACCTCACCACAAGTATAGCAGAAACTGTCTGGATCATTAATGCAACTGTGTGGCTTATTTATTAAAAGGTCACTGTGTAATACGCTTCACAAAATACATATTACAAAATGTTGCACACATGAAAACTCGCACGTAACTGATGTTGAGATTTTTCTTAGTCAGTGTGATACATTGTTTATTGTTTACAGTATTACATCCAGCACTGAATTCCCAAAACAAAATTCATAAGCTGCACAATGTGGGATTATTGGTTGACATAATTACATTTAGAAAAAGTTTGACATGAGTCATATGTATATCATTTTTAATTGTTGTAATTACTCTGTAAATAATAATATTAATAATAATTTTTCATGGTTGTTTATCAACTCAAATAAATTATAGTTTATTTAGCAACTTAATTGCTGTAATAGATAAAATAAATAAATAATATATTGTACTTGCATTGTTCATGCACATGTACTTGCTGGAAGATAGGAAGGGCAGTTACAAAATGTCTGATGCCAATAGAGGAATTCTGACTTCATACTTCGAAACAGCACCCAAAAATTCATAAAATTCAGCAAATATTGACCATGTTACAAAATCAGTGTTGACCAGTGTGTGATGCATCATACTTGACTAGATTAGATTGCCGTCTAGACATTGTTTGTGCTAACAATGTAGCATTTGCTATATGCTTGGGAACTTCATACTGAGAAAAAATTTAAAAGTATGATTATCTTACTGCAGAAAAATTATAATTGTAGGTAGTATAACCAATTTTTTATAATCAGTCAAATTGTAAAAATCTGTTTTGGTCACTCTGTATATTTATTTTTGAAATATTCTTTTAAATGAGTTTAATTTGATATTCCAGTTAATTTGTTTAAAAAGTTTTGCTTTTTTAATTCTTCAGTTGTGATTGTCAGTTTTTTTTTTTTAATGAAAAAAGGAAGCTCAATCAAGTGTACTGTAATATCCTTTTCTGTATGTTCAAGTCTTACTTTTCACAAATGGACAAATTTTATGATTATTTGTTTATTTTGTAGATTAAGTTTATTTAGTGGCCCAATCGTAAGCTTTTACAAATTATTTTAGAGAAGATTTTTTAATGAAATTAATTGCCTTTATGAGATGGTTGGAAGAAAAATATTTTTCATGTTTTGTTACAGACAGATTATTACTGCAATATTATAGCAAAATTGCATAATGATAGCCTTATGTAATTTTGATATTGAAAATATTTTTGCATGAAATTTCAATAAAAATTAGTTAGAAAACTTAATATATAATTAATGATTATTAGTTATTATAATATACTAAACCATAACTAAATAAGTTTTTTTCTATTAGTACGTTCGTCCTTAGTCACTGATAGCATGACACATAACTTATGCTTGGTAGGAGTTTCTTGATGTTGTTTCTGTGAGTTCTTTTTCTTGTTTTTGTAAAGATAAAAAAATGTGGCTTTGCTGAAAGATATTCAGTAATATGTATTCACAAAGAACAGTGTTATTTCTTTCTCTGCCTTCCTTTTCTTATTTCTATCAAGACAGGTTTCTTGTGAGCAACTTTTTTTTGTTGCCTTTTCAAAAATAAAAAATTGTACAACTATAATTCAAGTAATGAATCTAATTAATTAATATTAAATTTAATTTTTTTTCTACGATGTTAATAAAAAATACATCAGCTGTTTTTGTCCAGCTAACTGGAAAGAAGGTTATATGGTGTGTTTTTTGTCCCCTATGAAATGATATCCTCAATCAGTTGGTGTTGTTGATCACTGTTCATCCATTTTTAAATATCATTGTTAACTTCCTCATAATCAGGAGGTTTTTGCAGTAGCTGGATCAAATCATCCTGATTTTCTTATATAAGTTCCTATGTTACTTCATCTTATGATAATAAAATTTTTCATAATCTTTACTTGTTTTGAGTTTTAGACTTGTTCTGACATTCTGCAAGCTGCATGATGCCTTTACTGTTGATTTTCTGCAACATTTCAAAGCATTTACTTCTTTCTCTCGTCTACAGGTTCTGTCATGTACTTTTTAATTAGTATTACCAACACATCTTTGTCAGGTGAACCAGTAAAGAGTCACTCTTGGTGGCAGAAACAATATTTTTATATTTCCAATTATTAATTTATTAACATTTAAATGATGTGGGACATTGCCATATTATCTAAAAATTGTTTTCCTGAGAAAGCCTAATGATGCGAGAAATCTTTCAACTGGCAAGACAAACTTTAAAAATCCTGTCATGAAAAATGTTTGAGTCCAGTTATGCATTTTTCTTGTTTTGTATACTACTGGCAATCTATTACCCTTTCAAATGTTTCAGTGCTTGGGTTTTCTTGATGTGCCCATCAAAACCAACTGGATATTTGGTAATGTCTTAAAATCTAAATCACTTTTGTCCCATTTTGTTTAGTTACTCTTTTGTAAATAAAGGCCATGCGGTTTTCCTAAAATTAATGATGACGTGATGAAATTAACCGTTTTAATTCAGGGCTAATGAAGTTGTATACTGTGTAACACTGTTAAGGTTGAATGTAAATTATTCAGCACATTTTAGGGGTTAATAAAAAATGACAAATGAACACGCCAGTATGATATAACAACAGGGGATGATCAGTTGAGCAATGGCTACTGTTCAGAAGAAAGCAATCTGTACACTATGGTTTCATGAAAGTGGATCTGTTTTTACTGTTTTCGTTGATATCTTCATTTAGAGTACAGCCATGATCCTACTAATGAAGATCCTATTAGACATTGGTATCAACAGTTTAAGGATACAGGAAATGTACACAAAAACTGTAACATCTCTTGTCTCTGAGGAATTTGTGAATCAAGTGAAAGAAATCTTTTAGAGAAGCCCGGACAAATTGACTTGTGTAAGTTTAGAACTGGGAATTCGACAATCGATAGTATGAAGGTTCTACATGAGCACCTAAAATTTCATGCATATAAAATTCAGTCAGTATATGTGACTGAAGATGTTGATCAACCACGCTGTTACAATTTTGCTGTGGACATTCTTGATTAAGCGAATAAAGATAATGCGTTTTTAGAAAAAAATAATATTCTCTGAGTAAGCTACCTTCGATTTTTCTGGTCATGTTAACTGTCAGATTTGGAGTAGCTAGAATCCTCATGCTGTTTGACAAACTCAACATGATAGCCTGAAAATCAATGCTTGGTGTGCATTGACTGCTAATAAAGTAATTGGACAATTCTTCTTTGCCGAGCCAACAGTTACTAGTTATCTAAACATGTTACAGGAGGGTGCAGTACCCTAAATTGAACATTGGCAACGCAATGTTTTCTTCCAGGATGGCGCACCACTATACTGGAGTTTACTTATTAGGGACTATCTACAATGAACAAATTCTTCAACATTGGAATGGCCATGATGGACCAATTCCCTAGCCACCTCGACCCCTGTTGTTATCCCACACTCTTTGTTTGGGGGTTTGTCAAAATCAGGGTGTATGCAAATAAGGTTGTCAATATTAATAAACTAAAAAGAAGAATCAAAGATGTAATTAATAGAATAACTATATATTCTTCACAATTTGTGGTGTGAAATTGATTATTGTCTAGACATTTTATGCACCACAAAAGGTGTTCATTTGGAATTTGTTACAAATTAATAAGTGTTGTAAACAAAACTGTTTGAAATTCCCTGTTCAACAATAAAACATGAATGTAAGTACATTGCTTTGTTATTTTTGCAGTAAAACCTAAAATGTGCTGAACAGTTTATGATTACCTGATATTTCTTACGTCCAGAATCATATATGCATATTTTACAGTGATATTCCCAGGCTAATATGGTAATATAATCATAAGTTTCAATTTGGCTAGTATCTGTATATATTTTTATTTATTTTTATCATTTTATAATTTTCAGATCATTCTGAGATAAGTTTTAATATAAATGAATTTTTCATCTCTTCTTGTTTAAATATAACAAGATAATAATTAATTTTATTAATTTTTTTATTGTATGTTTACAGGTGAATTGGTTAGACATGTCAGATATAAGCACACACATGAGAAGCCTCACAAATGTACAATATGTGATTATGCTAGTGTCGAACTTAGCAAAATGAGAAATCATATGAGATGCCATACCGGGGAAAGACCATATCAGGTAAATTTTATTTTAAATTAGTATAATTTTTTGTTCTTAATAACTTGTATAATAATATCACATGTGCATTGCTGTGTACAAAATTATTTTCAGTGTTTCTATTTGTAGTACTGTTAAACATTTGAGTAATTTTTATTATACACTGTTAATTAAATTACTAGTATTTATTTCTGGATATTTGATTTCAGTGCCCACATTGTACATATGCAAGTCCAGATACGTTTAAATTGAAAAGGCATTTAAGGATACACACGGGGGAGAAACCATATGAGTGTGATATTTGTCACGCTCGATTTACACAGTCAAATAGTCTCAAGGCACATAAACTTATACATAGTGGTAACTATCATTTATTAATATAGTTCTTACATTTTTTTTTTGCTTTTTTAAAACTTGTTTGTTAGGCTACCAACTTGTATTAAAAGGTTTTGTTGTAAAAACTGTATAATATACAGTTTTAAACTTTTTTTAAAAGTATAAGCAGCTTTTAAACTTTTGAATCTATGAAGGCTTAATCTTGAACAATATTGTCTGGAGATTAACTGTTCAATACAAATTATTTCTTCAAAGAAACTGAGAAGTTTAACCCTTTTGTAAACATAAGTGTATGTTTACAACCTACACCTAAGTGTATGTGCACATATGACTTTCCACACTATGTTAGCATACCTTTATGTTATTTGATGTAGAAACATCTGATAATAAAATTGCTACAATGTTCGATAGAACAGCCTTTTAAAGGCGTAAACATATTTGAAAAATTAATTTCAAAACTATCGGTCAACAATAATTAATGCAACGTTTTCTAAATTATTGAATGGTCCTTTCAGGTACATCGGTAGAAATTAAAGATTAATTTAAAGAATTTTGAAATTTATTTAGTTCTTAAGTTTTGTTAGTAACGGTAATATTAAGGTAATATACATATAATTTATATATGTATGCATCATATCTTAGAAGTGTATTTTCACACCATTCCTATTTTTCATGCCTGCCCTTATTTGAATGCACAGATCAAATTTTATTAAATGTTTGGAATAAAACAAAGTATAATTTTTTTTATTAGTGTTATTTACTACATCAGAAATCATTTTCAGTTTGATTCTTCTTCCTCCCAAGATTATTTAAATTACACTAGCAATATTACTGTTGTTTGTAAATAATAAAATTTTATTTTTCAATTTTAGCCGGTGATAAACCAGTTTTTCATTGTGAACTTTGTCCTGCCACATGTGGAAGAAAAACAGATCTAAGAATACACGTTCAAAAATTACATACATCGGATAAGCCTTTAAAGTGTAGAAGATGTGGTAAACAGTTCCCCGATAGGTATACATATAAGGTATGCATAAGTTGTATTTATATTTTTAACCCAATGACTAATTAAAGCATTATATTTAACCGTAATAATTAGTGTTATATGGGTGTGTTCAAAAAGTAATGAGAATTTTGAATTTTCATGGGTCGATTCTTGGGATTTTTTCACTGTTGTATTGGTAAACATGTCTGAAAAGTATCTGTACATTTTTAGCCTTATTGGACATTTAGTCTGTTGTCAGCTGTCAAAAGGATAACAACATGTGTTTTGGTACAAACAACAATTTTTTATTTGTATAAATAATAGATCAGAGAATTTGATTAAATTTTTATATAAGAATGGAATAAAGTGTAGGAATGTTTTAAAAATGTTAAATATTGCTTTTGGTGAGTCTGCTATGAGTAAAGCAAGCGTTTACAAGTGATATAAGCATTTCCAAGGAGGTCGTGAAGACGTTGAAAATGATGAGCGCTTTGGACGCCCCAGTGTCAACAACCGATGAAAAGATGGAAAAAAAGCAAGAAATGATTATGAATGATCGCTGATGATGTTGGGATATCAGTTGGCTCATGCCATGAAATTTTTTTTGGATGTTTTGGTTATGAGACAAGTGACAGCAAAATTTGTTCCAAAATTGTTGAATTTGTTGAACAAAAACAGCGGCGAATGGAAGTTGCTCAGATGTCACTAATTGAAGTCAACAACGATGCAGAACTACTGAAATGTGTCATAATAGGTGACGAAACATGAGTTTATGGATATGATGTTGAAACTAAGGCTTAATTGTTTTGGTGAAGGCATTCTGGATCACCAAGACCGAAAAAAGCTCAAGTATGGTCGAATGTGAAGGTTATGCTCACTGTGTTCTTCAATTTTAATGGAATAGTGCATCATGAGTTCTTGCCACAAGGTCAGACGGTCAATAAGAAATATTACCTAAAAGTTCAACACCATTTGTGTGAAGCAATCTGAAAAAATCTCCGATTTGTAACAAAATAATTCATGGCTTTTACGCCACGATAATCCACCTGCTCACTCTTTATTGCTTGTTCGTTAATTTTTAGCCAAAAACAACACTATACTGATACCCCAGCCATCATATTTGCCAGAAATGTCGCCGTGTGACTTTTTTCTATTCTCAAAAATAAAGAGAAACTTAAAGGACCTCATTTTACAAGCATAGATGAGATTAAAAGTGAGTAGCTGAAAGAGCTAAACAGTATTCCAAAGATTGCGTTCCAGCAGTGTTTCGAGGATTGGAAAAAGCACTGGCATGAGTATATAATATCTAATTGGGATTATTTTGAAGGGGATAACATTAATGTAGACAAATAAATAAAATTCTTTCAAAAAAAACAAAAATTCTCTTTACTTTTTGAACACACCTCGTACATGACATGATAATTCATATTATCACATAGAGTTAAAATAAATAATGATTAGTGCTTGTTGTGATCATGTATTGTTAATTTTGCCTACAAAATGTGTACTCTTCATTTCTGAATGGCTTTAATTTCTGTTAATTTCACCCCTTAGCATTTTTATCCATTCTAAGTTTGCTTCAGAAATTTTCTAATGCAGATAGATTTTCTTTGTAGTTAGATCTGTTAGAATGGTTAGTAAAGAAGCAGATTAAAGATTCTTGTTAACTAATTTATAGGTTAATCCTTTTAAAATTTTATGCAGTTTATAAGCTCAAAAAAGTACTGTAGAATCAGTTTTTGTGTCCATATACCCTGCTGTTTATGAACACAAAAAATTTCATTCCAGTAAATTTTTAATAATTTTACTTCTCTGTAGCTGTCTTAATGGCCAGATAGAAATGTATATGTTATATTTTAAATTTGTTTTGATAAAAAAAATTGATTTCCATCTTCACTTTTTGATATCCATTTAAAATAGTCGTATTCTGTATTTTTCCAGTGTTCTTTTATGTAATCAAAAAATTAGAGTTATTTTATCATAACTTTTTCTTGTATTTAAGCCGAATTATATTCCTGTTACTGATGCACAAATTTAAATTTATGTAAGTAAAATCATTAAAATATATAAATTCCCCGCATAAGAAACCCGTTGTGTTTCAGAACCATAAATATAACATTTTTTTGTATTTGAATATAAAATTATCTTCAGGTGGAATCTTGTTAATAAGTGCCAATACATTCATAAATATTATGAATATTAATGATACATGATTATCATTTTTTAGCTCATGAGGATTGAAAATTTATATGTAGAGTATAATAAAAAATTGAAATGGTACTTTATAAAGAAAAATTACAGAATTCAACTAATTATACAAAACTTGCTGTTTTGTATGACACTACTAAACAATGAATAAATGAATTATGTTAGTGTATGGTAAAATTACACATGTATGTAATTCTGCTTTGTAAACATTTTTGCTTGTGATATACAGTTTATAATTTTATTTGTTAAAATTGATCATTTACATATAGTCAATATCTATATATTTTTAAATTGTTTTACAATTATTATTATTGCAGGTTCATAATAAATCACATGAAGGTGAAAAGTGCTGGAGATGTGAATTGTGTCCTTATGCTTCAGTTTCACAGCGTCATTTAGAATCCCATATGTTAATACATACAGATCAAAAACCATTCCAATGTGATCAGTGCGATCAAGTGAGTAAACTTTGATTATTGTGATATAAAAAAATTAAATCATGAGTAGGTTTATTGTGATTCAGAACATATTTTCCTTTCATAAGAACAAAATTATATAATAAAAGGTAAATTAAAATTATAGAATTCCCATTCTAAACTTGTAAATGTAGTAATAATTTAGATAAAAATTAATTTATGACTTGTTAGAGGAATGATAATGAAAGTAAAATGTTAAATCCAAGTACATTTTAAATCAGGTTAAATTTATTTACAGATGTTTTTAGTATGACTGCATTATAAAAAAATTTATTATATTTTTAAAAAAAAGTAGAAACTAGTATAGATTTTTTACGTATGTAAAGATTTAATTATGAGATTTTGTGTAATAAGTTCAGTTTATACCATTAATAAAAAAAATGCAGGAACAGAGCATATTTTGTCTCAGCAGCATATGAAAAAATGTTTTATAATTTTCAGTGAAAAATTAAGAAGTATGCAACTATAATAAAAATTGATTAATTGAATCCATTATTGTTAAAAGGAGGTATGTGTCACTTTTAGCTATTTTTACTTTACATCAATGTGGATGTTTATTAACTAAACAATTTATAATGAAAAAAAAAAAAATATATATATATATATATATATAAGTATAATTTATAAAACAGTCTCGAGACAAAAGTTAAACAAATTAAATAAATAAATATTTTAGAAAGTTTTTTTTGGTTAAAAATTTGTTTTGTAACTTTTAACAATAACCGATTCAGTTGTAATTGTAATAAAGAATCTACTGCTTTGAAGAGGTAGTGTAATGACTGCTTTGAAGTAGTGACTTCAAATGTTAGCTTCAAAAATTAACTACGCTGTTTCTACAGACAAAAACTTTTTATAAAAGTTGTACAAATGTATGCAAGTTTTTAAAATAATTTTTGGATGGATGACACTTGAATACCAACAGCAAGGACAAAATAACATTGAAACAGCAAACTAAGCTACAGATGACAACGTGAACTGGTTCAGAATTGTTTAGACTGCCCAAGTTTGATGGGTTAATAATTCTGACATATTTCATCACATTCAATTTACTTTTACTTATTTTTAAGTAAAATTTTTATTTTATCAGTGAACTCATAAATTTAATATTTCTTTTTATTTACTTTAATTTCAGTTAAAATAATTTCATCATACATCTTATGAACACCCTTGGACTGTATATTTCTCTCAAAATTTTCTTCAAGACGTTTTATCTTCTCTTCCATATACAAATTGTTGAAAAGCAGCAGGAATAGATTTATGTGTCACTTCTATTGGAATATATTTGCTAATTTTCTACTTTAATCACAGCTCCTGATTCTTGCTCCGACTATAAGTCTCATTCTTTCTGTATATTCCTATCCTGTATTCCTTAAAATTAAATTTTAATGTGAATATAAAATTGGTTATGTTGGTGGTTATGTCACTTAACAGTGAAATAAGTTGGTATTTGGTATTTTGTAATATATTCATTTGAATATTAAAGTGGTGAACTTTGAGGCTTAAATCATATTAAACAATATATGAATAGATTTCCTTTTATATTTTTGCTACGACGTAGTACTCCTTCAATTTTGTTATTAATATTATGTAGAAAAAAAATAACTAGATTTATCTAAAGATAATTAATTTTCCACTAATTTGTTCTGTTTTACAGTCATTCCGTCAAAAGCAATTGCTCAAACGTCACCAAAACCTTTATCACAATCCAAATTATGTTCCTCCACCTCCTAGAGAGAAAACTCATGAATGTCCAGAGTGTCAAAGAGCTTTCAGACATAAAGGTAATCTTATAAGACACATGTCTGTGCATGATCCGGATTCAACTGCCCAAGAAAAGGCAATGGCTTTAAAATTAGGAAGACAGAAAAAGATTCAAATTATTGATGGCCAACAGGTAAATATAACATTGTGGAAGTTTTCCATTCTCAAATTATTTTGTTTAAATTTATTTTTACTGGATTAAAAAAATTTTCCACTGTTAAATATACACATCGTATACCTTTAATGGCATGAAAAAAATGTGATTAATTGGTTTTTAAATTAAATTAAAAATAACCCTTTTTCTAGATATGTAGTTGTACTTCCAAATCATCTTTTTGAAACTTAATTTCATTGATCTTAATTGTTGGTATCCATCTCAAACTGGGTAGGAAATCACTTAATACTGTTAGGTAATTTATGTCTGTAATACGTTTGTATTACAGATTATGGCATTTATTTGTTAAGAGTATTTAAATGAGATGATATGCAAAAGTGTATATTTAATTTTTGTTTGTAGTGCTTGTAGTTCTTTGTGGGTGTAGGTGAATTCAGATTCATATATATCTGTGTTTGCATCCACCAATACAAAGAAGCTTACAACTTCTACAGATAACAATAGAATCAACTTATATTATCTCATAGGTACAGAGTGTAGGTCTTAATTAGAACATTCAAATTTTTCTCTTACCGCATGAAAATCATAAGCTTATCACTTATATTAAATTTACAAACACAATCTAGGTTGATATATATGTTATTCATTCACATGTCAAAAGAGAAATTTCCTAATCCTTTCAAAATTGTGCTATTTACTACTACTGTGCAATACCATAACTAAGGAATTTAAAATTTTATAGACCTTCCAACAGCGCACTTTCCCATATTTTCAAAACAATTTTTTTTTGTATCTGCTATTTATATTAGTTTTTCTTTTTTTATTCAAACATTTGACCAATTTTTTAAAATTTTCTATCCAACTTTGGGCATTTGTATTTTTGATTGGATTAAGATAAAATGAAGAAGTGTGCATAAGTAGCCATCTACAAAATCTGAATCTATGTAATTCTGTGTTCGAATGTTTAAGTTTTAATTACCAAAATTCCTATTATAAAAATTTTAATTTTAAATGAAGTACATTGTCCATTTTTATGAATTTATTTAATGCCTGTATAACAGCTGTATTAATTAAAAATCTTAATTCAAAATTGAAGTAAATGACTGTAAAAATAGATTTATTAAAATTTTAAATTAACAAATGTTTAAGAAGTCAATTGGTAATATTACCAAATCATATACAGATGTTTCAGGAAGTTTCTGAAAGTCAAATAGTGCTGCATTAAAAATCTATAGTTCCAAATTGTTGATTGAAATTAGTGGTTTTATATGCAGCCTTACATGAAAAATTGAAAAAACCTAAAGAAGCCTTTAGGTTGGATTTAAATTTACTTTGTTAAATTGCCATTGAGCAAATTAAACTTCAAAATAAAATAATTAAAAAAAAATCTTTTTTATTGAAAATACATCCATACAAACATGAAAATGTTGCTCTACAGTTGATGAGTTAAAAGGTTGGTTATTTTTCTCCTTATAATTTTTTAACAAAACAAAATTATTTAATATACGTTTAATTAACTTAGTCATAACATTACATTAGCTGCTCAAAATGTTTACTTCCAGTATCAGTGCTGCTTTCAACATGATGATTTATGGACATGACTGGCTTCTCCAACATTATTGGGCTGTTGTTTATTTCTCGTCACTAAGTGGGTGTCTTCCCCTACGGGATTGGGATGTTTCTTGGGTAGCTAACATTTAGTGTAAAAGTTAATTTTCCTTGTTGGATCTCTGAGCATACCATAATGCCTTCTACATTAAAGTAAGGTGTACAAAGAAATCTGAGTCTTTAAATCAAGGATCTGGTTGGCCATGCTTATGGCCCTTCTCAGCCAGTCCATCTATTTGATGGAAATGTTTCTTTGAGATGCTCAAGTTAGGCAGCGATTAAATTGAGTTAGTGCCCTGTCTTGCTGGAATTATATGCACATTTCTTATCAGAGGGATATTCTCTAAAAGTTGAGTAAGCTCATTTTGAAGAAAATTTAGGTAGGAATTCTTCCAAGAGTCTGTAATTAAGGACATGAGGACCAGTCAGAACATTTTCTATAATACTGCACCAGTTATTTCTCTATAAAACAACATTGAAAGTTTCATCAGAGTTTGTGTGAAGATTTCTTTCGTTCCAAATGTGATTGTTTCTTGTGTTAATACCATTATTTGTTAGTGTTGCTTCGTCATTGAAGATTATTTTCATGGCTAGTACATTATTAGCCAGTTCTTTGATCGTAATCATGTACATGCTGACGATATTATGGATGAAGACTTTCACAACATAATGTTCCCCTGGCTAACATGTGGAATTGCGAACTCGCAGATAATCTTCATTGTAAATGTTGAAGGAATTTGTTATATTATAGATGTACACTTTATCATATTTCATTTTGTAAATTTATATGGCATTTGTCTATGTTATTGTTCCATTTTATTAAAAGTAATTTTAATAATAAAAAAATTGTACTTACAATAACTAGTACATCAGACTCGCTAATAAAACGTTCTACTCTTATTTGATTTTATACTGACCTTTAACAATTAGACTGTTTAGCAATATTTAACATGTAAACCTATGGGCAAAGTATGGCCTGCAGACAGATATGGACCCCAGACTTGTCTAATCCAACTCATGACACAGTTCTGAATCTCACCTACACACACTCTTAATCACATTCTGATCAGTTCTCTCAACCAAACACATGCTTACATTTCATGTTGTATATCACATTCATATCATGTCACATCATATTCTTTCTGTGTCTGTATTTTGCACACAGGATTGTGGACAACAGTAGGTCACAGAATGGCACCAGAATGTTCACAGCAGTAGTGCTCGACAAACTGACTCGTGTCATACCCACCACTCCAGTTGCCGCCTAACCGCATAATACTCAATCTAAATCATTTTGGCATGTTTAGTCATTCTAAATCAGTAACTAGTTATGCAGCAGTTTTCAATCTGATCTCGCATAATGTCGGTTATTATTGTTTGCTATTTTGTAGTGAGTATTTGTGAGACATTTCTGATTTGCCAAGATGGCAACTAAAAAACGTATAGTTGATACAGAGAGCCGTGGTTTTAAAGATGAGTAGACTTGGAAATACTTTTTCACAGCTCTCAAGGATAAACCATTGTGCCTTATTTGTAATGAAACTGTGACAATCTTCAAAGAATTTAACTCTTTCCGGCACTTTACATCTAAGCATAAAAATGCCATGAAGCCATGACCGAAGATGGAAGGAAACAAAAAGCAGGAGATCTATGTAAAAAGCTCTCAGGTCAGCAAAATATTTTAAAAAAACAAAATAGTTCTCAAAAAGCAGCTACTCATGCTAGTTATGTTGTAGCATACATATTGCTAAAAGTAACAAAACTATTTCTGATGGGGAGTTTATGAAACATTGCATGTTCCAATTTTGTGTCCTTACAAAACAAAGGATTTTGTGACTGTCAGTTTGTCTCAAAAACAATTACTTCTAGAATCGAAACAATAGTTAAACACTTGTTGTCATAGTTAGAATCAAGAATTAGTTTAAATTCTGTTCTATTACTATGGACGAGAGTACTGACATAAGATACTGCTCAGTTACTACTATTTATAAGAAGTATTGATGATAATTTTTGTATTACTGAAGAACTAGCGTACATGTGATTATTAAAGGATACGTCAACAGAGTCAGACAATTTTTCATAAATTTCAAGAAGTGATCTAAAGATGAAAGATACCCATAAAGAAAGTCGAAAGTGCCTGTTTGAAAGTACTCATAACCAGTATATGTAATATTACAACTGATGGAGCATCTAATATGACAGAGAAGAAATCTGGTTTTGTTGGCATGTTTAACCAAGCATACCTGAGAACAAAGTTGTATTTCTTCATTGTATCATACATCAAGACACTGTGTAAATATGCCCTAGATATAAAACACGTGCTTGATGTCATTAAGAAGTTTGTTAATACTAGTCAATCTCGAGTGCTTACTCGCTGACAATTTCGAGAGTTTCTTGATTCAATGCAATCTGAATACACTGATGTATTCTACTACACTAAAGTAGAAAACTCCATGATGAATTTAGATGCAGATTTCAAAAGTACTGTGCAAGAGTTGGGTATTTTCAGTATGTCATTTAATTTGGGCTGCAACACAGTGAAATCGGAATTCAGCTTGAACTAATCGATTTGCAATATAACACTGAATTGAACAGTTGTTTCTCCACATCCCAAAATTAGAGTTCTACATGTCCCTGTTGAGATCAAGTTCCTAAATTTGAGATCTCATGCTCAGCAGATAAGCGCCATGTTAGCATCATCCTACGTTTGCAAACATTTTTTTCTACCATGAAGCTTTGAAAAAGTAGTGAAAGTAGTGTTAGAAAAAGATTGAAAGATTACCATTTAACTTCACTTCTGAGAGTCAGTGCATTCCAGTTGCAACCAGATTTTGAGAAACGTTTAGAAGTACAGTCACAGTTCCATTCATTATACATTCCTTCATATTGATTCAATCATTAATTGAGTTTTGTAACAATATATAAGATAAAGAAGATAAATGTAAACTATAGGTGTATATGTATTTATTTTTTAATAAATTTTGTTGGCCCCCTATCTTGTTTTCTTCAATCTTTGGCTCTCTCCAAAAAAGTTTCACTTTCACTGACCTATGACATATTTTGAAATGTAATTTAGAACACTGATATTATTAAGATCAGCACTACTAGTGGCCTAACAATGCATTAAAAGGAAAATAAAAAATAAAATATGGTAGAAAAGATTTTTTACTCATTTATAGCCAAGATTTTCAAAAATGTTTGTTTGTTTTCCACTAAAAATTAATTTTTTTAAACTTTATTTGTATTTTTGTACCTTTTTAGTTTTATAACTTTTCTCAGAATTAAAATCTTTTCAAATTTTATCTTGAATTTTTTATTTACTTATTGTCAATTTAATAAAGTAAATTTTTGCCAAACTTTTAATTAAGTGCGCTTTTTTACAGAATTGTTTTGGTTTTAAAATAATTTTCTCTGAAACTGCTGTAGATACAGTACTGGACCCATTATTTTTCAACTTTTTATGTAAGATTGCATATAAAACTATTAATTTCACTCAATATTTTGCCTCCATAGTTTTAGTACAGTAGAATTTGACCTTTAGAGCAGAAATTTAGGCAAAATCTTTCATTAGTGCTAACTTGAAAAGGAGACATATATAGAACATATGCTTATATGGATTTTTTTGTTATTTTGCGGAGAAGAGTACTGTCAAACAAAATACAACAGAAATGTCCTAAAACAAAGTTTTACGAAATTTCTCTGCTCAGCTATTTCATCCTTTTTTTTATGTAGAAAACTGGAAAAATAAGTTTCCAATTATGTTTTTTTTGCTTTCATCAATTGTCATTTATCTGAAAGAGTTGTATGAAATGGGTTTTACAGTTTGTTTTGTAAATTATCTTATGATTCTGTTATCGTAATACAAAAAATGACAGTAATAAAAATGAAAAAAAAATTGAATTCACAAATATACAAGTTAAACTGATAAATTGCTTTAGTGTTCCACTGACTGGGAATATGTATATTCTAGCTTAATATTACACTGCCCAAGGTATGTTGAGACATTCAGAAGCTGAGAATGCAAATTTCTTCATCATTTAGGAAGGGTGGATCAGGGAACAAGTTTGGTTGCAATAATTGTTTGTGGTACTTCTTAACTGTACTATATGTACTTACTTAAATCACATGATGATATTTTATAGATTCATGAGAATCTGTATAGAAGTGAAACATTAGTACAAATTCTGAAAAAAAATGGAATCTTTTTTCTTTTATGTTTATTTTCCAGTATTGCAAAATCTGGGTTCAAACCTACAGTCTCCTTGTGTCCAAAAAAAGTCCTTCCTTTGCATTCCAAGAAGTTTTTTAATTTACCACTTCCACTCCATTCTTGTTCTACACTTTTCTATTGATGTAAAAACTGCTTGCCATATGCCATTGCGTGTATTACTATTTGCTGTAATTTCCAGTACTCTGCGAACTTGTTATTATAACATGGTATACTGTTTTAAGTATATCATCCATAAATATGATAAAAAGCAGGGGGCTCAGATTTATTCCTATTTCAATCCTATATCTGATGAAATTAGTTACAGCTTTCATTTTATTTTTTAAGTTTATTTCATGACCTTTTCACTATCCATGTTTGTTTCTTTATCACAATAATGAATGTAAACATGAAGTTAAGAAAAGGAAGAAGCATACCTCTCCTTTGCTTTATAATTTCAATTACAGTTGATCTAACTGAAAGATGTCGGTTCTGAATTTATGAGGTCTAAATCTTACTAGTTCTAGTTTCCTCCTTTTAAAAATTCTTGCGTTTACTAATAAAACTATCGATGAGAGATATATTGCCTGTAATGTTTTATTCTGCTTGTTTTCATTTTTACAAGGTTCGGTTGATAAATTTTGCACATATATGCGTAGGATGGGAGTAGAATGAGATATTGAAATGAAGTAAAAGATGAATAAAAGTACAATACCTTAACTACAAAATGCAATATTTATTTTTCAATATAATCCTCATTTATATTGATACACTCTTTCGAATGTACGACAAGTTTTTGTATTCTATCACTGAAAAATTCTGGCAGTTTTTCTCGGATCCAAGTGACCACAGCATCCTTCAGCTCATTGTCGGTGGTATGATAATTACCCTTGAAATCCTTCCTGAGATGACGGAAGAAGTGAAAGTTGCACAGAGCCAAATTTGGCGAGTATGGTGGATGTGGAATAGGCTCAAATTTCCTCTATAGTGGCATGTGATGTGTGAAGCCATGCATTGTCTTGTTGCAAATTATGGGCATGGTGGTCCTTTGAATGTGACATACTTGTCGTCTGAGGTATCTTAATGTTGGAGTTCACAGTCATCCCATGTTCCAGATACTCAGTCACGTAAATGTGTTTGGCATCCCAAAACACCGTCAAAAGGAGTTTCTTCGCTAAGGCTTGAGTTTTGATTTTTTTGGGTTTTGCCAATTTGTAATGTGTATTCCATGCTTTGCCTTTTTTCTTCCAGGTCGTAATAATGTACCTAACTTGCATCCCTGATCACAATATTGAAAAGGAAGCTGTTTTCTTCGGCACAATAACACTGTAGAAGTTCTTCACAACATTTGTTTGTCTGTCAGCTTTGTACAGTACCCATCGTGCACAGATTTTATGGTAACCCAATTGCTCGATAATGTGGCCTACTCTTTCTTTAGATGTGCCTAACTTAATAGCAATACATTGCTGGGTGATTCGCCGGTCACTTTGAAGCAAATCGTCCATCTCCTTTCAATGTTTCTCATCAGTCACAGAAACTGGTTGTCCGCTGCGTTATTTTGTGTTATTGAAAGCTGGTAAAGCTTCACCAGCTTCACATTGACAAAATTTCACAGCCCACCTATTCACAGTACTCTTGTCAAGAGTTTCACTGTGTAAACCACTTTTAAACAATGAAAAATATTCGTAGGATTCACATTTTCTGTTGTTAAAAATTTGATAACTGCGTGCTATTTTAACCGCGTTGACATATTGACCATACTCGACTGCTATTGAAAACTAACTGGTAAACGGATTTCAACACTTTATCACAGGTTTGTAGAGGGGGATTTTAGCTATCATGTGTTACCACGCCCATCTCAGTAGTACCTTTTGTCTCCATGTAGCAATGCTACTCTAGTGTGTAATTTATCAGCCGAGCCTCATACTTTATTCATTTTACTATTGCTCAAAGTAGTCCACATAATGTTAAAAACTCGCTTCCTTTTTCATAAAAACCTTCAGTTGGTTTTTTGTCCCTACTAGTTTATGAACTTTTCTTATAATTCCTTGATCTCTTGGTACTGGCAACCTTCTCTTATAATTTTTTATCAACACCAACTCCTTATTTATTACTAAACGAACTCCTATGAAAATGTTTCTGTATTTTTCTCACCATCTACCTCACCTTATTTCTATCTCTACCTACTTGCTCCAAACCACTTTTCTTCAGTTATTTTACTCATCCATACAATCTTCCTTTCTTTTACTTTATTTTTAACATTTCTGTTCCATGTTGTTTTTGTTCTAATAGTAACATCATTCTTTGTCACTCCCCCTCATATTTCCTCCAAAACTTATAACATTATTTGTTTAATTATAATTTTTATTTTTTGTAGTTTTTGTAGATTTCTCTAAATATTTTTTAATTATTTTTATTTATTCTTGTGTTTATCCATCTTTACTTTTTTTTGTAGTCAATTTTCTCTTGTTCTTTTGAATGCTAACTTTATTTTCACTACCAGCAGAACATTACTACTTTAAACACAATTCAGTGTCTCCGTATATGTAATTGTACATCATAAATTGCATTTTTAGTTCATCTTAGGTGCATAATCAGTGGTACTTTATACTTCTCTATTTTTAGATGGGAAAGTTATACAGTGAAAATTTTTTACTTCAAGAAAAGTTATTATTTATCAGAACGACGTTACCAGTACAGTATTGGGTGATTTCCATCACCTTGGTCAATTTTTATGTTCCATAGAAGTAGTAATAATATTTTATGTAGTATTTTGTCACACACATTTCTTACAGGTTTTTAGAGAATACTTTTTTAATTCTGTGATATATGTTGGTGCATATAGGTACATATGGTGGTTGGTGGTGTTACATTGTAGTTGTATTGATTTTTACCTCTAATTTTGAAACTAGTTCAATTATTATTGGGGTTGTCTGTTTCCCATTCAAGCAAGTTAGCATTTAGTATATTATGTGTTATTTTCTGTAGAACATTAACGTGATGTATTATATACTATCTACTTGCTTTTTGTAGCTGCAATGTGTAAAGTATCTGCATTATAAGTGATAGCAATCAAGATTTTTTTTTTTTATATTCAGCCACTTCCTGTGGTGAACAGAATGAAGAAGTTATAGGACTGAATATCACTTGCATTCCACTGGGCCTGGTGTATTGATATGCCACAGTTAATTCAGCTTAATGGAAAAGGCAAAGGGAAACTATTTCCTCGCTTTTCCTTAGTAATTTTTGAATGGGATGTTTTTTATGCCGAAAATTACTTCATTTTCATGGGAGTGTGATTGATATTTCATGATAGATCATTTATATCCAATATGTTTATGGCATAAAATGTTTACTTCATATCAATTCTAAATACTTTCTAATTTTGTTGTATTAACTTTTCATTAATACTTTTTTAATATACAGCTTAAATAATTTTTGTTAATATGTCGTAGACCAAAGTGTATTTTAGTGCTTTAAAATACTGCACATACAGGTCAAAAAACTGACTTACTATATGCACTTTTTGGCTATGTAAATTCGTATAGAATTATGCCCAGTGAACCATAATGAAGAACTTTTCGTCTATCACAAATAATTAGCACATTTTTCTTTTCTTTTTCTTCCACTTTCACTAATCACTTTTGACCAATCCAGTTTCCTATCTCTTTCAGAATTACTATAATAATTATAATTCCAGTCATTTGTGCACAACACATTTGAAGCAATATAATCTGTCTTGTTTGTCTAAGGTTGAAGTTATACCTGGTGAGGATGATGATGAAGAAGAAGAATTAAATGGATCAATGATGGCTGTGGAAGGTTCAGATGGTCAGCAGTATGTTGTTTTAGAAGTTATTCAACTTCAGGTAATTTTTTTTTTAAATAGACCTAATTAAAAGATTAAAAATATTCCACAATAGTAGTTGTAATTACAAGTAGTATTAAACAGTTATTAAAATTAAATATTATACATGTAAATAGTATTATATGCCTTTAAACAATCCATAAACATATCCCTATTAGTAATTTGCAACAACAAACATCCAGTATGTAAAATAGTATTTTTTTACATTTTTAATAACAAAAAGTAGGTTGCCGGTATATTATTTTGTTTCTAGTCATTTTTTATGGACAAGTAAATTACTTTTTTTTATGGTCCGTCTTATTTTTTTATTCCAACTTTTCAAATGACAGTTGAAAAATTTTAGCTAAATTGAAGCAGGTAATGTAATGTAAATACTAGACACTATTTTATGTTTAAGTTGTCTTTGTGTCTTCATGCTTCTATTATTGGAAAATGGTATTTTGATGTTTACTTACTCAGAATGTATTTTTTTTTTAATTTGTCCAAGGACAAAATTTATCAGGTAGATAACTTGATTTCTGAAATATCTGATGACAAGACAAAATATAAGTATATATGATGAAGAAATAGGGAGTAGTCAAGCAAATAGGAGTCATCTATTAGTAATAAAAATAAGTTTTTTCTTTTTGAAGTATGGAAAGAGAAGAAAGGTAAGAATAAGCACTTTTTTTGCTTCTTTATAAAAGCAATAGAGGAGAACCAATTTTGTTTCTATGTCAGTTGAAGGAAAATAGAAACAGTAAAATTAGATTATGAATAATGTCTGTTTTAAAATGGAAAGGAAAAACAACATTTTCTTCTAGGTTGTTACATCAAAAACTTACAGGATGTCTGAAAAATGTGATTGTGGGTATGCATAATTTTTTTATAGCATATGATATGCAATAGAATAGGTAGTAGTGTACATAATTGTTTATTTTTTTTGTAAATTACTAATAATAAAATGGCTTTAATCAATGATAAAAAAACAACATTTTAGATTGTAGATTATTATAAAAAAAGAAAACAAATTCTAATAATAAATGAAAATAATGTAAGAGCCATTATGAGACTATGCTCATGACTAGATACAAATGAAATAACTTTTGAGTTAATTCTGTGAACAATGGGTACCTAATTCTATGAAAAACAAATTATAAATTTCTGAGTAAACCAGTAAGTTAAAAAAATAAATAAAAAAGTCACTATTAAGATATAAAAAATACTTGGATAATTTTGGCTATTTAACTAAATTTTACATATTATCAATAAAAATAAAGATTTAAATAATACCCAGTATGAAAAGTTCCTGAACTAAATTTAAAAAAAATACAGATTTAAAGATAAACAAATTTACTCAAATCAACCCTCTACATAGAACCCTCCTCTAGTTATACACTTGTTGCAGTGCTGGTAGAGCCCATCAAACGCTCTGGA
This sequence comes from Lycorma delicatula, assembly GCF_047948215.1. NCBI lineage: Eukaryota > Metazoa > Arthropoda > Insecta > Hemiptera > Fulgoridae > Lycorma > Lycorma delicatula. Next base: position 57,885,764 of record NC_134462.1, read on the forward strand.
GAAATCACTTTATAGGATCGCCTTCAACTTCTTGGTGCAAGCCCTTTGGATGGCCGGAATGTCATCGAAAAAGTGGCCTTTAATCTTCAACTTGAGTTTTGGAAACAGAAAATAGTCTGATGGAGCCAAGTCGGGTAGGATAAGACGGTGATTTGATTTGTGGCATAATAATGTGTTATAAAACTATTGCCAGGTGTGCTGGGGCATTGTTGTGCAAGAGTCCAATTGCCCAGATCCCGGTACTTGGGGCAGATTTGACGAATATGACACATCAGGCGTTTCATTACTTTCAAATAGAATTTAGAATTCTCAGTTTGACCAGTTGGGACAAATTCATGATGAATCAGGCCCTTTGAGTCAAAGAATGCAATGAACATTGTTTCCACTCCTGATTTTTGCTGCCTGACTTTCACCAGTCTTGGGGCTCCAGGACTCAACCAAGCAGCAAATTGACGCTTCTTTTGCAGATCATATATGAAGTTACCAGTTTCATCTCCAGTTACAATTATTTGTAGAAAATTCAGGTCGCTGTTGGCAGAACGACGACAGCCACTGCTGAGGGTATGGGTAACCATGCAGCCATGAGGTGTAGCATCATTTTGATGAGGGCAGTTTTTGAATTGCAAGCATCACTGTCGGATGGTGACTGCACTGTCGAGGGTATGTATTCCCATGCAGCTGTGAGGTATAGTGGCATCTCGACGATGGCAGTAAGTGAAAGTAAATGTCACGTCGGACTCTGCAATGCAGCTGAGTGTTAGTAGGAGGTCTGTTCACCTCTCCCTGGTAGACCAGACCGGAGTCCATAATGAAATAAAGTCAGGGGTATGAACTGAAGTTGACTTCACTAAGGGAACTAGGAATAAATTTTGTTGTGAACAACATTTTTGGTGGTATGTTATTATTCATTTGCCTCGAATTTTATGAGACATTTACACACGAATTGGCTCTATAAAATTTAGAACTAGGAGTGGAGTTCGTGCTTCTACGAACTCGGTTAGGTAGTTCAGAAGGCAACAATGTAGAACATTCAAGATGTTCAGATGTTCTTGCAGCGAAAGCAAAAGCTGAGTTTATAAAACACTAATGTAAATGTCTACCAAGGCATTTACAACACTGGCATTCCAATGAGGCCTGGCTTATTACTATGAGATGTAAAAGGTTAGAGGGCAAAAGACAACTCCTGTTAAAGCCCATCAGGGCTAGGAACAGAGAGGGGAGTGGCGACCGGAAGTGTCGCAAGGCAGTTGTCCTCCCCTATGGGGTTAGGATGTTCCATGTTGCAAGCTTGCACAAGGTTACATGAACAGCCGAATGTAACTCGAGACTGGAGTGACAAAGCATGATGAAATTTTGTACATACACTCATCAGGCATCATACTACATAATTCCTTGGTTGTCCAAGAGATGCCGCTACTTGTATCAACTACAGAAATTTGGTTCGGAAACTTTTCAAACCTACTGTGTACATTTTAGATATTATTATTACAAATAGGTTTTGAATATCTAAAAAAAAACCAGTAACAAATATTATGAGACTTAAAACTCAAAGTCTAATCACTTAAAACTCAAGTGAAAGAGATACAAGCCAAAAAAAAGTCATGAAAACTTAAATTTTGCAAGTAAAAAAAGGTAATAACTATGATCAAAATTATATTCCCTATTGCGAACAAAAATTGTAGTTAACATTAATCATCGTAATTACAAAAGATAAATATCTTAATAATTAGATTCTTGAACAAGCGAGAATCTGTATTTCCATGCAGCCTTAAATAGAAGCTCAGATTTTTCCATTCTTTATTCAAATATTTTTTTATTTTATCTAAGGATAAAATCCTTTTTCGAAGTTATTTACTCCAAAACTCAGATAGTGCTGGACATCTGGGCAAAATATTGATTCACACCTTCTCCCTAACATTGCAAAAAGAACAGAATTTTATATTGCTAGTAAACAAATATTTATTTAAATATATTAGTTAGTTTCATTCTTGCCTTAAAGAACCAACTTATGAGAGAAGATTCTTGTTCACTGTAAGTGTAGCTTTTAAACTAGGATAATTCCAGAGAAAAAGTTCGTTTTTGGCTGTTATTAAATTGATCTTCCATTCCTCTGTAAATTATTATAAATCGTAGATTTTTGGTAATATCTAAATTTTCCATGTCTTGTCGAATTGGTTATGCTGTAGTCTTAAAGCTTTTTCTAATCTTTATACTAAACAATTTCTTTTTAATTAATTCACTTGAAAGTAATTTTGGATATTGGCTTGTTGGCATACTTGTACACTTTAGAATACTTTCTAGATGGCTCTTTACGGTGGGAATAAAAATTGGCAATAGACCAGTCTTATGGTACAAAGCATAATTTGGAGTATTTTCAGGCAGTCTGTAAACCTCAAGAAAAAAATGAAAAACTTTTGTAACACTTACTGCATGGCACCCAAAACCTGGACCCAATAACATAGTATTGATTGAGAGACGACATTAAAATTGTGAAGCTTAGATCCAAATGAAATTATTTTTTAACAGTAAATTATAAAAATTATTTAAAACTAGCTTCATCACCAATGATTTTTTCTTAAAGTGGTCAGTCAAAGATAATGTTGAAGTTAAATTTTTCCTTTGTACTTGTGAAGCAAATGATTAACAACCGCTTTTAAAGCACCATTTTTCTTATTTACATGGTCTTCCACCATTTCTGAACACAACTGTTTTTGATTTATTCAAAAACAAGTAAGATTCTATTTTTGACAGTACACTTACAAACCTTTAATCATTTTTTTCAAGGTAAGTCTCAGGATCTAGCAAACAATGCCAACTGCATATGCTAATAATTATGTAAGTCTACTGCGTATTTTAATTCCACGTTCTAAATTGGTGTCTAAATCATAAATAAATAACACAAATAGAATTGGGCTCAACAAGCCCCTGCTTTACTCCTGCAAACATCTCAAATACATCGCACAATTCTTGCTTATTCAACACCCTGGCAGTTATGCACGTGTAGATATTTTTATCATTTTGTACAATAAGCCTAATTCCCTCAATTTTTAAAAAAAGTGTGTGATAATCTGCTCGATCAAAAGCTGCAGAGAAATCAACTTCATACCTTCTGTCTCTTAACTAAGTTTTAATTTGTCAGTACTAATCAGACTGATGTAATCGATGTAAAGTATGTTTCATAGAATCCAGCTTGGAACTCTTTCAAAACTTCATTTTGATTGCACCAGTCCTGAAGTCTATCAAAGTCTGGTCTAGCAAACCAGTAAATATCTTAATAAATAGTGTTACAAAATGATATTCCTCTGTAATTCGACATTTCATTGACATTTCCCTTTTTAAAAATTGGGTAAAAAAATAGATCTTTCAAAGCTTTCTGGAGTAAGCTCTCAATAAAATAACTGATTATAAATCTCCATCAACATTTCTTTGAAATTATCAAGTGCATATTTAAAACTCATAGGAAATTCTGTCTTCCCAGGAGCCTTTTCGTTTTTAGCCTTTGCAAAAACTTATCCAAGTCTTGCTTCACAAAGGGTTTATCCATTCTTTCATCCTTAATAATGGTTCCACAAAACTAATTCGAACTGAGATAACAGGATTTAACAATTGATTAAAATGACAATATTAGAACCTGATAAAATTTTTTTATTTTTTTAAAAAAGAGGCAATTTCTGGTCATACTAACAACCAAATCTTAGTGTCTAACTACCTTAAAATCATCAGTACACTTATTCCAGTATTTCTTTTTTGTCTCCACACAGTCGTGTCTATTTAATTTTTGTCTCCAAAATTGATCCATAATAACATTTAAATTGTTATATAAAATGTGATAATTTGTAGCTATTAAGTTGTGCTTAATAGGTATATGGAGGGTAATAATAACTATTATTATCTGTTCAGAAAATATCAGTGTTTGAAGCTTTATAAAAATAAAACCATCCATCATATTTTAGGTTTTTTTTATGCTGTGTTTGATGATAACATTAAACTTATTGTTTTTTTTAAGATATCATAGTGAGAATGAAAAAAGTACTGTTTTTTTAGCTTTCTGTAACATACCTTGCCTAAATGATTTTTATTTAAAGCAGCAAACAATGATTTGTCAGCCTGTTTTTTAAACGGGCTGAAACCCGCTCTGACTGTTTGAAGAAGCCCAAGAGATAATATATTTCAGTTGGAAATTTATGTAAACATAAATAGATATTTATTTATTAATGTTATGATAAGCACACCATTTTCCTAAGAAGGTTCAAAGCAAAACAGTATGATTTGGTTTTATTGCGGGCAAAATCAGTTTGTCTCATGAGAATTTATCACCTTGTAAGTTGCTCAGAAATCTTACATTTTGTCTAACAGAAATAATGCTATTATCATTTGAGAGAGTACTATTTCATTTGCTGTGGATGCCCAAGTCATCTAATGAATGATTTTTTAATTGTGTCGTACAATGTTCAGTTACTTTTAAATTCTTCTGATGTAGTTACATTGGTATCATCAAAAAGGGTAACAATAAATGTTTCAAAATTTTTAGGAAGATTGTTAATAAACAATAATAGGAACAGGTCAAGGACAATTTGTGGGAGACCCAAAATTTGATATGCTGAAGTAAGCTATATTTTTATTTGTGTGTTTTCATAAAAACATTTAATTTCAACAACCTGTTAGTGGTTGGTAAGGTAAGACTTAACTGGTTGCAAAACAGCTGTTTTGATACAGTAGAAACTAGGTATTTTCAAGTAATCTTTGTCTTGATTGTTAAATTTTATGAATTATTTCTATCTTAATTTTTTTGTTTTTATATTGTAATAAAACTATATGTTTTTTTTTATAGGATGGAGAAGGTCAAGAACAAGCTGTTGCTGTGATGTCTGGAAGTGATGGCATAGAACAGGCAGTAGCTGCATTACATTCAAATAACGGTACTGCTGAGAATGAGGATGAATTGAATGCTGAACACATTACACCTGATCAAGGTAAAACTAGCTTTTTTTTCTGTTGCTGATTATTTTTTTTGCATTTGGAACTCACCAGATTTTTTGGGTCTAGTGAGATGCAATTTGTTCTATGAATAACTGCTGTGTAGTGGTTCAATGGAATTTTTAGATCGGGTATGTAACATGGCATTGCAGAAAAAATTTATAAACTAGCTTACTGAATTGTTTGTACTCTATGCGATGAGATTAGAATTGATGTATGTTACAATATTTGAGTAGTTCATTCCTGTCAGAACTCTAGTTGGTGAGTATTGTTTTCTTGGAATCAACAAACTGCTTAGATTACTTAAATTTTATAAACATATATTTTACACAATTTTTGTATAATTTACACTACTTACTTGATGTTTCTCTGAAATTTAATCTGATTTAATTATACTTCAGAATTTGTTTATTTCTGACACCCTTTTTTGTTTGCTCCTCACTGGAAATAAATTAAAAAATAAAAGTTGGCTAAGTTGCAGAAAAAAAAATCATATTACTGAATTTTTTTTTTATTGGTAATTTTTGTAGGTCTTAATTTTTGCTTATAAACTATAATAAAAATTAGAAATTGTCAAAAATTGTATACATAAAAAAATAAAATAATGTTTATAATAAATAAAAGTAAGCAATTAATTATGTAAAATAAAGTGGTGACAACAATATTTTATTTGTTTAACTGTAGGATTAGATGAACATTTGGTAAAAGGTTTAAGAAGATCGAAGAGGGCTCATGTAACACAAAATGATATGCAAAATTGTTTTGGTTTTGATGATGAAGAAGATGATGAGGATGATGATGAAGAAGACTTAAAAGAAGAAAAATCAAAACCTAGTTTACATATTCTTCAAGCATCATTGCAATGAGATGTTTTTTATAGGTTAGTTTTATTAATTTAATCTAGAATCTATTTCTTATAATGTATGTAGATTTATGTAACTCATACTTCTCTTTGAAAACAATCGGGCAAAATTTGAAATTTTTACTCTTAGTTGCTTGCTGGAATGGTATACATTTTTATTACATTTATATGTTTTTTCTTTTCCTTTTTAACTGTTAAATAGAGTGATCAGATTGAATATTAATGATTTGTGCTTTCACAGGAAAGATTTCTGGTCATCAAAATATTTAGATTAATCTATAGCAAATATTTATTTATTCATTTATTGAAAGTGATGGCACATTTCACTACATTAGTAAGTGTACCAAATTCAGTATAGAAGAACTAGTGAAGGTTCTGTACCGAGCTGGGTTCTCTTCATAATGATTTATCCCAAATGGTTAGACTTTTTTTTTATTTTTGCTGAAGTTCCTGTGATTATTCAAATATACTGTCTTAATACCGTAACTACTGATGGCATAGAAATGATGTATATTTATATTGTCACTGAATTGCTTCAATGGCATGTGGCACCTTATGAACAACTTGGTAGCCCTAAATATGCTGTTTGGGGTACTGGAGTGGTGGCCCTGAAAAGGGCCTTTGTGCATTTGATGAGATAGCTCTGAAGAAGGTCCCAACTGCAGAATGACAGTGGTGGCATCCAGAGTCATGCAGTGTTTGTCATCTTCCTGGTGCAGCTGTGGTGGTTCTCCCTGAGCTGCACTCTTTGGCCCTATCTTCACCGCTATGCTTCCTGGCATTAGCATGCTTCTTGCTAGGATGGCCAGGCGTACTGCTCTGGCAGGAATGAGGAGAGCGATCCCACATTGAGTTGGCTCCTGTTGATAGATCGTTGGTCAGGATGCTTGAAGCCTGACAGGCTAGGGAGGAAATGTGGTGCTGGCTGGCCAGTGTACTTTTCCATCTTTTTGTCCTTCTTGGTGGTTATTTGAGAGGGAATACTGCTTATATAGCCGCAAGTGCATGATGGGGTGTTCAGCAGCAGAAGGCTGTTTGATGGGGTGAGTCCATGTAGATGATGTGATGTAGCTTCCTGCGATGTTTAACCAGCTAGCAATAAACGTACCAGTATGAAGCAAAGTAACAATATATACATTTTGTTGCTAAATGCTTTATGTATATATATATATACATATATATATATATATATATATATGTAATATATAATAATATATAATAATAATATATATGTAATATATATATGTATATATATATATATATATATATATATATATATATATATATATACCAGGTGTCAAGAACTATCTGAACAACTTTGATGTCTTATTAGAAAAACAGTAATAATCTTATTAACCCTACACATGGCAGAGTCCAGAGTTGCTTCCAGCAACTTTTACCTACTGGTCTCTAGTGCCAAAATCGTCTTAACCGACTCTTAGAAAATGAATTGTTACTAGTCTGTGCTGTTATCTTTTGGCTTTTTTATAATTATTTGAAACGAAAACATTATACAGAGTCCATTTATGGAAAAATATCTGCAGTTGACCAAGTGGTAGGCGATTTATAGTATCTTGAATATAACCTGTTTGGTAGGTTTGTTTGCCATCGTGTGTGTAGTGCGTTCTACAGTTTTTTAGTTGTAAGTGTTGCGTTTATTATTAATAAGGTAATTTAATGTTAAACCGTCTTTTATTTAGAAATGTTTAATGTGTTTTTCAAATTGGCTGCTGAAATTTTTTTGTTTTTATTAGTAGCCTTCTTAGTTGTTTTGTTTTGAAAATGAATAGGTTGTAATGTAGAAATCCATCGCAACTATTGGCAATAACTAGATCATTTTTACCATCCATTAGGTTACAAAAGGCAGAAAAATGCCTGAAATGAATTGAATAAATTTGTTAAATTATCCTAATGTAAATAATGCAACTCTGTTGAACAAGCCTATAAGTTAGTTTTATGTATAAATGTATTTTTTTGTGTACAGTGGTGGGTTGAGTAGTAAAATGAATGTTGTAGTGCAAGAAGTTTTTTGCTACTAACTTGCACTAATATCACGTTACTGGAATGAAACTTTGACAGACAAACTCAAAACCTATAACAAAAAAAATAAATATTTTGGAAAATTTCTGCTGTCTATGGCTAATTCTCTATGAGTACTCACATTTTCTTTTTCTTTGTATGTTTATTGCTACATTTAATGAACAGTCTTTTACTGATAGTTAGGTATTTTGAAAAATGAAATTTTTCTGAATAATTTGATATCTTATATTTTACAATGCTCCCATAAAAAACAAAAGTTGGTAAAGAAATCAGAAGGCCAAAAAAACAGATAAATTTGAGCTGGCAACACACATTGTTTTTAATGGGTACTTGTAGGGTTAATGAATGTTTGAACTCTCTTTATCAGGTAACTCATAAAATTTCCCTCGACAAATACTAGATAGCATTGATTGCATATATCGGTCGCCATGAATCTACAGATGAAAGTATAATGTGTACAGTGGTTTACTGAAACAAAGTCAGACATACAAGTTAGATGCAATTTTAGAACTCTGTATAACTTAGACCCACCCTCTAGAATAAGTATTTATTCATGGTATGGTAAATTTCGAGAAACTGGCAGTGTTGAACATAAGGGAGTTTTTTTTTATATTTAATTATTTATTTATTTTTTTTTTTTTTTGGGAGGTTGCAGGCAGGCCTAGAACATCAGATGAAGAAATAGATATCATTATCAGTTTTTTGTTTACTGCCCTGGGAGTGCAGCACATGAGTTAAATCTTCTGTGATCTACCATTCATGATGTTTTGAAGAAATTATTAAAATTGTGTCCTAATAAATTACAAATATTGCAGCACATTACACCACAAGATTACGCTGCTAGAAAGGAATTCGCTGTGGAAATGATCAAAAGAATTGAAAATTATCATTATTATCTTAAAAAGTTCTTAGATGAGGCTATATTTCATGTGTCTGGAAAAGTGAACACTCAAAATGTTTGAATATGGGGATCAGAGAACACACATGGTACACTTGGCCACATCAGAGGTAGCCCACAAATTAATGATTGGTGCAGACTGCTTCATGATCGTGTGATTGTACCTTTTTTCTTTGCGGAATCGACAAACACTAATATCTATCTGGGCTTGTTAGAAGGGTTTGTTTACCCTCAGCTGGAAGAGTTACAACTCAAAATCATATTCCACTAAGATGGAATATGATTTCATCTTGTTAAAATATGATTTCACCATCATATTGGGATTTGTTAGTGCATGAATCCCTCAACAACACATTCACTAATCACTGAGTTAGACGTGATGGACCAATTGCTTGGCCATCTCGATTACCAGATATAACTCCATGTGATATTTTCCTGTGCGGTTTCATCAAGGATAATGTATACAAATCTTGTGTAGTAAATATTGATGACCTTAAAGCGAGGATTGTTAACTCATAGATGTGGATATGTTACAATGAACATGGAATAGAATTGATAACCGGTTGGATATTTTGCAAATTATTAACAATGCACATATTGAATGTTTAATTATAGTTTAATATTATATGTTTGATTAATGTTGATTATATTATGTTTGATTAAAAAAAAACTTTCAGTTTTAAAGTTTCTAGATTCATAACACCCGATTTTGTATCTCAATATATAAATTATTTACTCAATATCAAAGTTGTTCAGATAATTCTCAGACAGTCCAAAAAATGTGCATGCACCTCGGCTCCTGGCATGCCTTGCACAAATGCAGTTGTAGTGTCACTATGTACTTTTTATATTGTGAAATTGAGATGTTTAAAATAATTAAGCGACCTGCTGATCATGAAATAGATTCTGATTTTTGACCGCACAGCAGCACACATATCTCACATATTTGGCAATTCAGTGAGTGACAGCAGTGTGCATAAATGGGCAAGATTGTTCAAGGACAGGGGATAATATCCATGATGAACTGCGATCAGGTCGAGCTTCTGTAAACATAGATGATTTGGCGCACAAAGTTGACACAAAAATTTGTGAAGACCAGCTATTCACAATTTCGTTTTTGTCACAGATGATATTCACATAAGTTCAAACATTCACTGCTATTCAAACAGACAATATCAACTCACAAAATTATGGAAACTGTGTTTTGTGATAGACATGATGTCCTGTTAGTCTATTTTATTGTCCTAAAGGACAACAATAAATTCAGCTGCATACTGCGAAACCTTGACAAAGCTTCAGTGTGCAATGCAGAATAAGTGTCATGGGCTACCATCATCTGAAGCTTTGTTGATGCACAACAGTGCTCAATCTCATTCTGCTGCTCAAACTATAGAGTTAATCATATCTTTTGGTTGGAAGCCCCTGTACACCCTGGTCCTAGCACCGAGTGATTACCACCTGTTCCTGTACCTGAATGAGTTTCTTGGCAGTCAGCAGTTTGACACTGTTGAAGAAGTGAAACTGCTGACAGCAAATGAGAGGGTTTTGGTCAACGATTTTGTAATGTTAGTAGTTGATGAATGGTATTACAAGATGGTAGCACCTGTTGTTTTCTGCAATATTTTGTTCTCTTGTTACGTTTCAACCACCCTTGTAGTAACTGAAAATAATAATTACAGTATAAATAAACAGAATTAACAATCATGAAAACTTGTCATAATGAGCTAGTTTTAAACAGTATCCACTCTATCAGATTTTACTGTATTACAGGATTTAACAGTTATAGTCAATTAAAGAAAGTCCTTGGAACTGTATTGCATACAACTAACTAACAGATAAGATTTTGTAACACCTGAAACACCTGTGGGAGTACCATCCGGAAATGAATACTTGTAAAAAAAAAATTTAATAAAGCTAAAGATTTATCAATACAGGTGTGTGTATATTTGTATTTTGAGAAATCCCCCATATCTCAGGGATAATTGTTGCTTGGTAAGTGTGTTTATAATTGTACATTTCCTGTTATTTAATGATATTTTGTTGCGAATCTGCCATCTGAAGAAATTGCTTGTACATCCAGTTTATCCTTTCTGACCAAACCTTTTAAAATTAATAATATTTTAGAAAAAAAATTAAATATTAAATATAGTAAAACCAGTGATTCTCTTGATTTCAGATTGAATCTATGCATTAATGTATAAAGATGGAGACTGAAGAAGGTAATAGTCAAAGCAAAGAAACTTAACTGCCTATGTACATTAAAATGTTGTAAATATAAACTGAAATTTGAAGAATGAAAAACTTAGCCAAAATATTATAAGCTTTTGTGAACTGATTTTGGTTTTTTTTTACTAATAGAAGGAACGAGTTTTAGTACCTGTATAATAGCACACAGTTCATCAGTATAAGTACAATCATTATTAAGTTGTATTAATTGTATTTTAATTGCCGTTTTCAAATTAATTATATTTGTTATCGGGTACTCGATTTTTATTATTATGCAGTGATGATTTATCGTTACATTGAATTTATTTATTTATATTATTTATTAAATACTTGTTAGTAGCAAATAAGTTCATTTTTTGTAATCACCTAATGTAATGAGAATTAATTATATTAATTTACCATTTACAGTAAATGATGCTAGTGCGTTTAATTCTTTTAAGGCTGTTGTAAAATATTTTTTCTAAGGTATGAATTTTTATATAAATATTGTTAAATTAACGTCAATTCTTTTTTCAATATTGTATAGTGTGACGAAGAAATTAATGGTTATAAAAAAAAACATGACTATTATTTAAAAAGTTTTTTATGATTTTTTTATAGTTATTGATGTTAAGTGAATAGTAGAGAGTATATACCAAATTTGATCTATTAATATTTTTTTAATGTTTATCTCGGCATTTACAGACATGATTTATTTTACTTTCATTTATTTCTGCATGGAGTACAAATTCAAGGTGTATTAATATATGAGAAGTATACTTTTTTATGTATACCTTAATAATTTAGCATTAAATCTGAATAAGATTTGACACTGTATTGTATGAAAATATTTTTAGAATGGATTTTGATTATATTAAAAGTAGTGGTAATGTATTTAGTGAGAAAAGGTAGTGTAACATAGTTATGTTTATAATTTAAAAGGCTTCTTCATACATTAATTCTGTTTGCTGATAAAAGAGTACATATATTGCATACCATAATTAAAATTATTTGCAAACTTATTATTAATTTCCTTTCCCTCAAATAACAATTTAAAAATCACTAAATACATTTAAGCTACTTTCATTTTTTTGCCTAAAGGACCCTGCAGAATCAAATTCATTTCATGATCGTATAAGCTAAAGCACAATTCTGGTTTCTCTGTTATAAAATCACTATTTAAATTGCATAATTTTCTAAAAATGTTTACAAATTGTTTTAATAAAATTTTTGAAAAAATACTGCACACAAGAGTTAGCTTGATGAGCAAACGTCATGACATTCAGCTGACCAAAGACAAAATCAGATGGTTAAGGCCTGACCTAATAGTGGGCTAGAAAGATTATATAGCATTAATCTATATTTAATTACAAAGTAGCATCAATCAATTAATTTTTATTCGCTTTTGTATAAAACACAAATGTTTGTTATTAAAAAAATGTAAAAATTATAAACTATATAAACTTCATTTCAAATTATACGGAAATTGTTCTTCTGAAAAATACTTTTGGATCTAATTATGCAGCTTCTCTTCAATGTTGTTAAAAGCGGCACCCACTGTTAACTCTATCAGGTTAACTGATGGGTGTCACCGTAATGATATCCACATTAAACCACTTGGAAACTCCTCTGTAATCAAATAATACATATAATTTTTATTGTGTTCGTGTCTTTAATATTTATTTATTTTCTCTAGAAACAGGCAATTCTTGATTATAGTCTTTTAATAACAAATTTTGTAGCATATATCAGAAATGCCAAACCTGGTGTGACCCTAGTATAATTTGTTTTTTATAAAAATTAATATTAGTGAATTAGATACTGTTCAAGCAAGTTGAGATCAGAATTTTTTGTTCTATATGTAAAATTTATGCATAGTAAAATTAATATTATATTCTATTTTACAAAGGTTTATTCTGTTTTAACAAAACAACAGTGCTTGGATGTTTGTATTATTTGTTAGTAGAATCACTATAGTTTTAATTTGTACACTTCTGTGGTGTGTTTGTATTAAGAAAATGTAAAACATTTTTACAAATATTGACTTCATTATTAACGATACATATATTTGTCACTAGGTATGTTTTGGTTTTTATTCTGTAATTTACAAAGTATACCTATAAAGGTTGAATAGAGTTCTTTATTGTAGTTGACTGTCAAGGGTACAAGCAAATGCAACATGTGTAGAAAAGTTAGATGTTTGTATTGTTTTAAGTGATTTTAGGTGTGTTATAAATTTTAGTTTAAGCTGGTCTTCCATTCATTTTTTAAATGTACTTGTGCATTTTGGTTACATGAGGTAAGGAAACTAAATGACTTGTTATGTTCATATTCAATTAAATGTAAATCAGAATATAGAACACCCTACTTAAGAATATGAAAACAACAACAGATTACTTAATTTATATTTATAAAGTACAATTTTTTAAATATTTTGAAAATTCCCTGCAGCTGTCATTTATCCACAACATAACTACTAAAGTATGTAGCTGTCTGGCAGCTGAACCAATCGCCCGATACCAACACAGTAGTCAGCCAACATAGTAAACTGATGAACTTTTTGCAATAAAACATGTGGTATAGCGTAATGTGTCTACCCAACTGCCAAATAAAACCAAATAAAAAATATACCTAGTGGCAAAAAATATTTTAAAAAATCAGTCAACGGCTATAAATAATTGCTTAAAGTTGTAACTATTTTAAAAATCTGACAAAATTTACTGGCCGTTATAGCAAACTAACTAAACACATACCTTTAAACATAGCAATCCAGAAGTGTGCAGCTGCAGTCACTCTACTAAATAAGACACATTTCCCCAAAGAATTTCTGCAAGTACTACACCATAACAGAAGCAGACCGCAACTAGATATTAACTGTCACATCCAATCTTCATACATAACCCATGAAACTCAAAACTCAATATGCAGTATGAACAGGAAGCAATTTGAAATTTACACACACTGAATTTGATCAAAATAACATTAAATAAACGTTACAGTAACAACCAAAGAATTGAGACTGGAAAAAGTAATAAAAAAAAAAGAAAACTTTAGGACCTAAATGTGAAAATATCTTACAGATCAAAAAAAAAAATTACCAGAAATCTAAAAAAATAACAGAATGTATAAAGAAAAAGTAAATTAGACTTTTACAGACACTTAAGAATTTTTTTAAATTAAAACTTAAAAATAATTGATTTAAAAAATCAAAAAAGATCTAAAGGCATTAAATATTAAAGAAGATATTTTGAATAAAAATATATTCAGAAATAAAATAAAGAATTTTAAGAGTTTTGAGGAAAAATGGAAAGAGTTTGTCAAAAATAGAAAGAAAACTTAATCAAAGAATGACAACATATTTCCAGAAAAAGAAACACAATACATAGTTGTTTTTTTAATGCAATCCATAAAAATAACCTGTAACATTAATACTATATAGTATTCAATTAAATACTGAAGAGGTTTAATTTTGACCATTTTAAGATGATTGCTCTTATAAACAATATCTCCAGAATGATCTTTTAGAAGAACAATTTCTTTGTAATTTGAAAAGCGACTTGATTTTTTAGTTCAAACAAATTGTTTGCTATGGCTAATCAGTTTTTCTCTCTTTTATTTTAACAAACTTCAGGGATGCTTTTATCTATTTATTTTGATGAGGATGATTAAAGAAACAAAAAACTGCCACATCTCCTTGTGGAATTTTTCATTTTTATATTCTGTAAAAATTTGGAATGTTTTTGGTTTGTATTCTGCAATAGTAATTGCAGTCTTCATTAACTTTGATTTTTTAATTTAAAATCTTTTTGGTTGTTTCCAGAAATTTGCAATCAGAATTTTTCTGTGAATTTTCATCAGGTGTGACAGTCAACAGATAATGTAGAATAGTTTTCTTAGGAAATATGAAGAATTCATTCTCATTTATATAGTGTACAATAGTCTGAAAATTTGATTTTAAATGTTTGTCTATGGCAGCAGAATTTGTCATGACCTTTTGAGACGTTTGCCTACATATCTGTGATGGTTTTGAAT
The DNA here is from genome assembly GCF_047948215.1 of Lycorma delicatula. NCBI lineage: Eukaryota > Metazoa > Arthropoda > Insecta > Hemiptera > Fulgoridae > Lycorma > Lycorma delicatula. The sequence goes on from NC_134462.1 coordinate 57,900,778, forward strand.
GATATACACTTTAAAAACAGATAGGTTTTTTATGATTTATGTATTCAAAGATAACCTTCAAGCGTTTAAGAAAAACATAGTAAAATAATTAAAAAGTGTTAGTAAGACAATTTTTCCAATAAAAATCAAGAAAAGTTAACTATGAGAAATTGAATTTTAAGAGATAAACTCAATCAGTATTCAGAGATAAGCAAAATATTTTTTTAAGTGGTCCCAGTACTTTTTGATTACAGGCTTTACAAAACAATTGTAAAACATTGTCTTTTTAGAGTAAATACATATCCATTTTGTGTATTTTATACAGTCCTGAAATTTATGAGGCATCTTTATTTTTATTAATTTGAGGTTTCATTCATAATATTTTTTAAATGTTAAGTGATGTTCACATCATGAGCATTTTAGTTAGTTATGTTGTTAAATTATGAAGAAAAGAAGATTATCTTTCAGCTAAATGATTACAACAAATTGAAAGTTGTAATTATGAATGTTTTAAAGCTATAATACTATCAAAGTATAATTTAGTTACAAAAGATTTTCTATTTGGGAAGGGTATAAATAATCAAGATTTTACTCAATGCAGAACATATCACGGTATATATTTTACTTTTATCATAAAGCATAAAAAAAGCTACAAAAACAAATTTGTATGAAAATAATATATAAGAAATATGTCCATTACAGTTAGATTTTTAAAAAGATTCCATTAATTTTGTAAATGATGATAGATGAATGTTAAAGAGAAGTAAAGTACAATGTAATTACCTCTAGATGGTAAAACTGTTTTAAAATTTGTGTAAATATTTGTACAAAAATAAAATATAAATAGTGAATAAAAATTTTGTTATTTTCTTTATTTTTTATAATTGATGAGCCTTACTGTATTACTTTCTGTGGTGTTGTTCCTACCGCAGAAAGATATACCATCAATTTTTTTTAAGTAATTAAAATACTCGAAGTACAGTAGAATTTTAGTATCGGTAGGAGAAGGCCACAGAGGTGAGCAATTTCGATTACACTTATCTCCCCCACCTCTCTTACTTTCTGCTATCCTGTTAGTTTTAAATAAATTATATTTAAGTTGTTATCTCACAGAGTTTGATCAATGATTAGATTTTAAAGTACTTTTGATCTTCTAGTACAGTAAAAAATCAGGAGGATAAGCAAGCCTGCTGTTGCACTTTCTGCTATCCCAGTAGATTCAAGTAAAGTATCTTTAAACTGTAAATAGTCTCTGTCCTTCTACCAGCCTACAATTTTATTGAATTAATGAAACTGAGTTCTGTTTATAATTTCATAACTATAAACAGAATTTCCTTTTGGATATTTTCATAGGAATAACCGGTTTTAAGAAATAGTTCATCGAGAAGATCTATAAATAGTATAGTTACTCGGCAGTAGAGAGAAAAAAATGTTAAGTAGGGAGATTCTCTTTTTCCTTGAGAAAAACCTGGATGTATTGGAAGCAAAATATTAGATAACTAACAGCAGATTTGAGCCTGCTTTTCTGTAAAATAAAAAAAATTCTACTAAACATACGTTTTCCTAAAATCAAGTTGTGTATTGCTTGGCTATACCTTATACTAATTCTTAATCTTATTAATTCAACAGCATAAAAAAATTGTATAATCAGAATTACTAACCAGTCTCACATAAATAGTTGACATTGTTTTAATGGCTTTAGTAGTCTATAAATATAGACAATAAAGTTGTCCATTTAGGCTTATACATTTTTAACTGATTAAATATTGCAAAATGGTATGATTAGATTAAGATTGGTATAAGATTAAGATTGGTAGATTTTAAGAATGGTATACCTAGCACGGCTTGTAATGAATTAAAAAAATTTAGTTCTTACAAAATGTAATTATTAGAGTTAAAATAAAGCTCAAAACAGAATTTTCAGATGGATATTATGAATGAGTGGTTAATGGACACGGACACCAAGTTTTAAGATTTTCGGTTGTGGATTACAAAAGTTATAAAGGTTTTTTCGAAGATAGTTCATTTCGAGTGCTAGTGAAAATTTAGTGTTGAGGTAGCGAAGAATTTACGGGACTGGATGATTACCAGAGTTGCTGGTTACATCCAAGAATATATATACAGTATCCTGAGACAGTTGGTGTATATGTGCGAATAGTTATAAGCTTTATTAATTATTTGAGATTATACTAATAAACTTTTTATTGTAGAGAATTTTTCTAAGTTAAACTCATAGGCAAATATTGGTCAGTGACATCACTTAAAGCAATGTAAGCAAGGACTTGTCAACGTTTTTGTAGTTAAGTTTTTCTAGAGTGAAATTTTTGAAACCCACCGGGTTGTTCAGTGGTGAGCACGTCTTTCCAAATCAGCTGATTTGGAAGTCAAGAGTTCCAGCGTTTAAAACCTAGTAAAGTCAGTTATTTTTACGTGGATTTGAATACTAGATCGTGGGTACCGGTGTTCTTTGGTGATTGGTTTTCAATTAACCACACATCTCAGGAATGGTCGAACTGAGACTGTACCTACTCGTCCCGCTTTTTGAAAACCCCAGACTCCATCGAGTGGCTACTTTGCAAAATTGGGCTGAGGCGCAGAACCCAGGAAAAATATAATGCATCGACGTGGGTCACTCCCGTTGGAGGAAAAGAAGTCTCAAAGTTCTGGCTGCGAGTTCCGCCACGAGGAGACCAGAGTCTAAAGGGAAGAAATGTTTACGGCAGGGATCCTCAGAGGAGGAGGAACCCTCCCACGACTGCTTGGGTGGATTAACATACCAACTCGGTATCGTTATGATGTCACTGAAACAATACCTGGGTTCAGGGGCTGTCGAAGTAAATTCCTGAGGACAAGAATGAATTGAAGAAGAAATATGTAGGCCTAAAAAGATAACTGAGATTTCGGCGTCATTAACGGTGATCACCATAATAGACCACGATATAAGTGAAAAGGATGTGACAGAGACGCTATCAGGAGTACTCACAAACGGGAAACTGGTCGAGTTAATCCCAAGAAGATGGCCACGACGTATAGAGACAAGCTCTGCATACTGAAGGAACTGCCGGAGGAATCGTGTAATACGTGTAGCATACACGATATACCGTAAAATCTGGTATCGAAGAGGTTACAACATGTCGTCCAGAGTATAAACCAGGTGGCATACTAAAGGACGAGACGACTATAATTGGCGAGGAAACTACAAAATTAAGAGAAGCAAATATAGGATATACTATGACACAAAAGTACCAGAGAATAACAATGCGAGTGCTAAAGCCAGTCACCGGAAGTTATATTCATATTACCAGCGGGCGCAATAGGAATTGCCGTTAAGAGGACTCCAAAAATCCTAAAGGACCGAATACTGCCAGTCCATGTGGTGATTCAACATACGGAAGTCCCAACAAGACAGATTAGACAATGATTACACCTGTAACTACGCAATCAGAAGAGAAAAGCCGATAAAAATAAGACCAAGAACACACATTCACACTTAAATATCGCAGAACACAATTAATATGGACTGCCCTATAGGATTACTCCAGTAACTACCAAATCAGAATAGGATATAAACACTCACCGCCGTGAAAGACTACATCACTAACCAACCAATAAGAAGTGGAAAGCCGTTGAAAATTAAAACACACATTCACCCTTCAGTGTCAATCACCCTTCAATATCACAGAATATACTTTACATTGATTTCCCTCAAAATTATTGAAGTATCTGCCTAATAAGAAGATGTATGCCGATAAAAATTAAAACAATGTTATCACAGATTCACCCTCAATATAGCATAATGTATGTACCAAATCAGAAGAGGAAAGCCGATGAAAATTAAACCAATGACAATACACATTCACCCTTAAATATGTCAGAACACACTTAACATTGACCGCCCTCAAAAGAGTATGATCTCACTCTGTTAATTACTTAATTAATTACCCAATCGGAAGAGATAAGCCGATAAACAGTAAACAAATGGCAAAACATATTCATCCTCATCAAAGAATACACTTAATATAGATTATTCGCAATAAATACTTCTGTAACCACCCAATCAGATAACGAATGTTGTTAAAAAGTAAACCCAATGAAAACACACTTTCACCCTTCAATATAGGAGAATAAAATTAATATTTAAAAGATTACTGTTAAAAATTACTTAAGTAACAACCCAATCAGAACAAGGAACTCGATAAAAACAAACCAAATGACAATGCACATTCACACAATAAAAATTAAATTAGTCCAACAAACATTCAAATTTCAATATTCCAGATAACATTCACTACCCAAAAAAATTACTTTAATAATTTTGTTATCTGTATAAGATCGGCGATATACATTAATCAAATGACAACACGCATTCATACTCCCATTTCGCAAATTGCACATAACATTCACTATCTTAGGAAACTACTTTCGTAACAATCTACACAGATTAGAAAGCCTATAAAAATTAAACCGTTTACAACATATATTCACTCCTCAATGCCGTGGAATATGCTTAACATTGACCACAATAAAGCATACTTCAAAATCAAAAGAAGAAAACCGATAAAAATTAAACCAATGACAACAAACATTCACTCTTCAATGTAGGACAATACACTTAATATTGACCACCCTCAAAGATTACTTCAGTAACTACCCAATCAGAAGAGTAAAGTAAAAAAAAATAAAACAAACAACAGCACACATTCTGTCACCAATATCGCGGAATACTCTTAACATTGACTGCCCTCTAAGACTGCTTCACTGTCTACACAATCAGAAGAGGGAAGTCGATAAAAAGTAAACAAATGAAAACACACATTCAATCACCAATATCCTGGAGTACTCTTAACGTTGGTGCCCTAAAAGGTTACTTCAATAAGTACACAATCAGAAGTGGAAAACCAATTAAAATATAGCAGTGACAACACATATTCACTTTCAAAATCGCGGAAAATCCTTAACATTGACCGACTTCAAAGATTACTTCAGTTACTACCAGATCAGTTACTACCAGAACAATGACAATACAAATCCACGTTTCAATAACCCGAATACACATAACTATACCCTGTGAAAGAATATATCACGAACTACCCTATAACAAGTAGAATGCCGACAAAAATTAAACCAATGAAAACTTATATTCTCCTTCAATATCACAAAATATACTTAGCATGGATCTCCTTCAATGATTATTGAAATACCTATGAAATCAGAAGAGGAAAGCTGATAAAAAATAAACCAACGAAAACACACATTCACCGTTCGATATCGGAGAACACACTTAATATCGATCGGCCTAAAAGATTATTTCTGTAACTAACTACCCAATCAGAAGAGATAAACCGATAAACATTAAACCATGGTAAAACAAATTCACCCTCATTAAGAAAGAATACACTTAATATTGTCCGCTCGCAACGAATACTTTTGTAACCACCCACTTAGATAAGGAATCCCACCCAACCCACCGGGTTGGTCTAGTGGTGAACGCGTCTTCCCAAATCAGCTGATTTGGAAAGTCGAGAGTTCAGCGTTCAAGTCCTAGTAAAGCCAGTTATTTTTACACGGATTTGAATAACTAGATCGTGGATACCGGTGTTCTTTGGTGGTTGGGTTTCAATTAACCACACATCTCAGGAATGGTCGAACTGAGAATGTACAAGACTACACTCATACATATCATCCTCTGAAGTATTACCTGAACGGTAGTTACCGAAGGCTAAACAGGAAAAAGAGAGAGAGAGATAAGGAATCCCATTAAAAATGAAAACAAATTAAACCAATGACAACACATTTTCACTCTTCAACATAGGAGAATACACTTAATATTGACCGATCTCAAGGATTACTTCGATACCTACCCAATCAGCACAGTGAACCTGATAAAAACGAAACAAACGACTAAACACATTCACTCTCCATTATCGTGGAATACTCTTATCATTCACGACCCCGTAAGATTACTTCAATAACTACCCAATCAGAAGAGGAATGCTGATAAAAAATAGACAAACCATATTTACTTTCCGTTATCTCCGGGATACTCGTAACATTGACTGCCTTCTGAGATTACTAAAGTACCTACCCATTCACGCGTGGTTATTTGAAATAACCACGCAGGGATGGTCACCATCAGACAGTACAAGAGTACTCTTCATTTACACTCACACACATCACCCTCAATGAAGTAATACCTTTTTGTGGTTCCGGAGGCTAAATAGAAAATGTACGATAGAGCTGTGCTAGGTTAAATATAACTTTTCATGGTTTAAATATATATACTACAAAGACACAGTATAACAATTCTACTATTAGTTTACCTTTTTAAAAATATAGTAATAATAATAATATTAGGCTTTGTATTAAACATAATAAAATTTAATTCATCTTTAATATTATGTAACTTATATACAAAGAATTTTTATGTAGACGATTCTATGGAAATGTTTATTTAAACAAACTATATATAATCTTTCATTCCATTTTAAATCTCATCGTGTTAACTTGAATAAATATGAAAATATTTTTTTAGAATTACAAAATATATATGTTCCCTTTCAAATAAAATTATCTTTACAATTACTTAAAAAATTTAAGAATGTGATACTAAAATTGTCAAACAAAAAGCATATATTTTATGTTAAGCGAACTGAACAACTAAATTAATGTCAGCATTTTTATTTTTATAATAGCGCAATAATTATATAATAAAAAAAAAACAGCTCAGATTGAATTTTAACCATTCAACTTCCATGTAAGTGATGAATGGTTAAAATTCAATTTAAATAACCTATCCCGTAATGTAACATTTTTAACAATGTTTACATATACATTACACATATTTGTTGAGTGCGAATAAGACTCTGTCAAAAAAATATTCACGTTCCCTATCATAAAATATGATAGGTTTCCAATTACTTACATACATTAAGAATATGATATTAAAGTACTCACAAAACAAGAATTTCACAAAAAAAAACTTTTAAGTGTACTACCCAATTAAATTAATGTCACCATTTTCTATTTACATATCACTTGCAATGATACAAAAATAAAAAATATTTGTCAGATTGAATTTTAACCCTTCAACTTCATGTAAAAGATGAAAGGTTAAAATTTAATTTTAATAACCTCCTATTATAAATTATTATGAATTTAAAATGTTTACATACATATGTCATATTCAGTTGAATGCGAAGACACTCTTGTAATATATAAGATACAGCACTATGTGCTTCATCTTATATTTACACACCCTGGTACACTTTCTGAAGGACTGTTGTAAACTCACACTAACTACATTATATACAGCATGGTAATGACAAAGACTGCTTACTTTCATAACAATATATGAAACGTTGATTACATTCTTTTATTATGTAATATGAACGATCATGTTTTATCTGAAATTTTAATAAGTTATACCACAAATATAAGAAAAGTACTGTCTTCAACTACTACAGAAACAAGCTATATAACAATAACAATCAATCAGAAAGTGTATGAGAGTCTGCAAATATAAGACGACGGGCAGAGCGAATTTCTTATCTATTATAAGAGAGTCCTATTTGCAGTCAATTCAATGTGAAATATATATGAAAGTTTTTAAATTCATAATAATTTATAGTAGGAGCAGTTACTAATATTGAATTTTAACCTTTCATCACTTACATGAAGTTGAAGCGTTAAAATTCAAATTTATTGATAATTTAGAACAGTATTCTAAATTATTAATAAATTTGATAAAACTTTATCTAACTTTTAATTTTATTTTATTTATTAATTTCGTCGTTCTTAAGCAAATAAAATACATATATCTTAATTGAATTTTAACCCACCACTACATGAAGTAGAAGGGTTAAAATTCAATCTGAACTTTTTTTTGATTCTATACAATTATTGCATGTATAATGTAATTAAAAATGCTGACAATTATATATGTTCAGTATGCTTAACCATGTATTTTTAGGAAATATTTGTTTTTTGTTTATAAAATTTTTCGTTTCACATAGTTAATATTTTGAAGTAATTCGAAAGATCAGTTTTTTTGAAAGCAAGCATCATATATATTTTGTAATTCTAAATAATTGTTATATTAATTCATGTTAACATGATGAGATGTGTAGTGGAATGAATGATTTTAAATAGTGTTTTTTAAATAAACATTTCTATAGAAACATATATACAAAAGTAGTTTGTATCTAAGATACGTAATATTAAAGAATTACATTTTATTTTGTTTCATAAAGATTTATTATTATTATTATTATTATTATTATTACTATATTTTTTAAAAAGCAAACAAATATTACATTTATCAATTATATTAATTGTAATTTCAAAAACTGCTTAGTACCTTAACAATATGTGAATCGAGGATTAGATAGTGAATTTAATTATTACGTACTATATACGATCATGTTTTATGTTACATTATAATAATATAGAAAACATATATCAGGAAAGTACACACTAAGTCTACTACAGAATTCAACAACAGTATATTAGGCCATAGATTTTATGAAGAGAAAATCCTAAAAAAACACCTCCGCTTGGTAGGTGGACAAAGATTGTATGGCTTCCAGGTGGTTATATTAAACTAAAAGCTATGTTAAAGGAACTGAACAGCACCTGGGAGATGGTGCTCTGTTCATACAAGTGCCAACCGCCTTTTCAAAGGGCAGGATAGTAGTAGGGGTTTCAGGACCACTATACAGCAAAGGTATTTTTCTGCCTCACATGATAAAAGAAATCTGTAAATTGAGAGGCATTAAGATAGTGTTTGCAATAGAATACGACTGTGTTACATTCACCATGTCAGTCGCCATTGTGATGGCATATTTTTTTAAAACCTCCGCAGGAAAGTTATTTCCTATTCAGATATGCAGTCGATACAGTAACGAGTTTCACAGAAAATACATAACAGTAGGAATTAGTATACGGAATTTGGAAAACATGAATATGGTACGGGTTATGAGATAGATAAAAGAGCAAATGGATTTAACACAAATTAAATGGTTATAAAGGACCGTGAGTCCACGGTGCAGAAATGGCTTTGAGAGTAGTTATAAAATGATTTGAAGAATGTTTGGAACATTGACTCCCTTATTTGAGTACTTCAGTACTCAATTCCATTCAAAACCAGGGAACCCGATTCCATTCAAACCATCCAAACCCATTCAAAACAGGGAACCCGATAGAGACTAAACAAACGACCAAACACATTCACTCTCCAATATCGTGGAATACTGTTAACATTCACGGCCATGTAAGATTATTTCAGTAACTACCCAATCAGAAGAGGAATGTCGATTGAAATTAATGCAAAGACAAAACACATTCACTTACAATATCGGGGAATACCCTTAACATTTACCGCCTTCAACGATAGTTCAATATCCCGGAGTACTCTTAACGTTGGTGCCCTAAAAGGTTACTTCAATAAGTACACAATCAGAAGTGTAAAACCGATTAAAATATAGCAGAGACAACACATATTCACTTTCAAAATCGCGGAAAATCCTTAACATTGACCGACTTCAACGATAGTTCAGTAGCTTTTCAAACAGAAAAGGAAAGCCGTTACAAATTAAAGAAACGCTAACATACATTAACCTATTTGCATGACCAATTACACATATCATTCACTACCGTCGCAGATTATCTGATTAAGTATCTAAAACGTATAAGAAACCCGATTAAAAAATAATTAGTGCCAACACACATTCAAATTTCAATATCGCAGATAACGATTAACATTCACTACCCAAACAAATTACTTCAATAATTCACTTACCTGTATAGGAACACCGATAAACAGTAATCAAATAAAAACACGCCTTCACACCTTCATTTCTAAAATTGGACTTAACATTCACTCTCTTAGTAACAATCTACACAATAGGAAGCGGATAAAAATTAAACAATTGACAACATACATTCTTCCCTCATTTTCGTGGAATACGCTTAACATTGACCACAATAAAGTATACTTCAGTAACTTCCCATTCAAGAGAAGAATGCCAATAAAAATTAAACCAATGACATAAATATTCACCCTTCAATGGAGGAGAATATAATATTGGCCATGCTCAATGATAACTTAAGTAACTACCCATTCAGAACGGGGAACCCGATAAAAACTAAACAAAAGACCAATCACATTCACTTTCTAACATCACGGAATACTCTTATCATTCACCGCCCTCTAAGATTACTTCAGTAACTACCCAATCAGAACAGGAAATCCGATAGAAATTAAACCAATGACAATAAACGTTCACCCTTAAATATGTCAGTACACACTTAACATTGACCGCCCTCAAAAGAGTGTGATCTCATACTGTTAATTACTTAATTAATTACCCAATTGGAAGAGATAAGCCGATAAACAGTAAACAAATGGCAAAACATATTCATCCTCATCAAAGAATGCACTTAATATAGATTATTCGCAATAAATACTTCTGTAACCACCCAATCAGATAACGAATGTTGTTAAAAAGTAAACCCAATGAAAACACACTTTCACCCTTCAATATAGGAGAATAAAATTAATATTTAAAAGATTACTGTTAAAAATTACTTAAGTAACAACCCAATCAGAACAAGGAACTCGATAAAAACAAACCAAATGACAATGCACATTCACACAATAAAAATTAAATTAGTCCAACAAACATTCAAATTTCAATATTCCAGATAACATTCACTACCCAAAAAAATTACTTTAATAATTTTGTTATCTGTATAAGATCGGCGATATACATTAATCAAATGACAACACGCATTCATACTCCCATTTCGCAAATTGCACATAACATTCACTATCTTAGGAAACTACTTTCGTAACAATCTACACAGATTAGAAAGCCTATAAAAATTAAACCGTTTACAACATATATTCACTCCTCAATGCCGTGGAATATGCTTAACATTGACCACAATAAAGCATACTTCAAAATCAAAAGAAGAAAACCGATAAAAATTAAACCAATGACAACAAACATTCACTCTTCAATGTAGGACAATACACTTAATATTGACCACCCTCAAAGATTACTTCAGTAACTACCCAATCAGAAGAGTAAAGTAAAAAAAATAAAACAAACAACAGCACACATTCTGTCACCAATATCGCGGAATACTCTTAACATTGACTGCCCTCTAAGACTGCTTCACTGTCTACACAATCAGAAGAGGGAAGTCGATAAAAAGTAAACAAATGAAAACACACATTCAATCACCAATATCCTGGAGTACTCTTAACGTTGGTGCCCTAAAAGGTTACTTCAATAAGTACACAATCAGAAGTGGAAAACCGATTAAAATATAGCAGTGACAACACATATTCACTTTCAAAATCGCGGAAAATCCTTAACATTGACCGACTTCAAAGATTACTTCAGTTACTATCAGATCAGAAAAAGAAAGGCGATAAAAATTATAACAATGACAATACAAATCCACGTTTCAATAACCCGAATACACATAACTATACCCTGTGAAAGAATATATCACTAACTACCCTATAACAAGTAGAATGCCGACAAAAATTAAACCAATGAAAACTTATATTCTCCTTCAATATCACAAAATATACTTAGCATGGATCTCCTTCAATGATTATTGAAATACCTATGAAATCAGAAGAGGAAAGCTGATAAAAAATAAACCAACGAAAACACACATTCACCGTTCGATATCGGAGAATACACTTAATATCGATCGGCCTAAAAGATTATTTCTGTAACTAACTACCCAATCAGAAGAGATAAACCGATAAACATTAAACCATGGTAAAACAAATTCACCCTCATTAAGAAAGAATACACTTAATATTGTCCGCTCGCAACGAATACTTTTGTAACCATCCACTTAGATAAGGAATCCCAACCCACCGGGTTGGTCTAGTCGGTTAAGTCGGTCTAGTTGGTCGGACAAACATGTGACTGAGTATAAGCGACACGGGTGAAAATGCCTGAGCATAACAAAGGTAGGGGTTGTGTTATGCGATTCCGTGATTACTCTTACGCTCTCCGTTCATTGTATACTGTTTAAGCTGAATTCGAGTCTTTTATTTTTTTCATCGACATGACCTTTTTTTTTTACTGCTGAAAAGGAAATGTTTTACTAAATAATATATATGTTGAAAATAAAGTCTACTGAAAAATTTAACTTTTCATGGAGTAGCTGGCGTTTATAACTTTCTTGTGTTGATGTATTACAATTGGCTCATACAACTTGGCTTGTGCAACAGTCTAACGCAGAATATGTAAACTAAAACTTAATTGTTCTTGCTTGAAGATCATGTGTAAAACTTTATTGATTGCTGCAAAATAAAAACACTTTGAATAATTTATTTAAAAAACTCTTTCCATTTTAATTTTATCATAAGTTCTGAACATGTCATTTGGCTATTATATTTTCTTAAAATTAACTGTTTCACTGTCTTTCATCAAAAACTAATTGCCATTTCTGTACAGTAGAAATTGGTTCTTGGTTTCTTCCTTTTCTGGCCAATGCAATTATGTACTATTCAAAAATGTTTAAAATTTCACCTACCAAGTTATAAATGTGGTGTTATCCATGTACCCTCCATCTGCTGCATGGATAACACCAAGATGATAGCTGAATTCTTTTACAATGTTTTGGCATACAGAAGTTACTGCAGCTGTGATCATGGTTTTTAGCTCATCAAATCAGCAGGTAATGATAGAACATACAACACTTTGTTTCATACATACCCACAAGAAGAAATTGCAAAGTGTAATGTCTGGGAATCTTGGGGACCAAGGTGTAATATCAAGTCATTAAGGCTTCTGTATCCCCTATACAGCATTGAAGCAATGTTTCATTTAGAAACCAACAAACTGGTTGTGTGAATGTAGCAAGGCCCCATCTTGCTGAAAAATTAATTCTTCAGAGTCTTCATGTAGTTGTGGAAAAAGATCCTGCATCTCAATATAAGAATGCCCTCCCTGTTAATGTTTCCTTAAAAACAGAAAGAGTCATACATTTTTCTAACTAAACTGCACATAAGCATTAGCGGTATTTGTTTGTGATCACACCACTACTTTTTTTGATGCAACTTCTTTATCAAAAAATAAAGTATTATTACAATTTGTCAAACAAAAAATATGTCTGTTAGTGAGCGAAACGAGTGTAGGATGTTTATTTACATTATGTTGAATTCGTGCACTGACAAATCAACATAACCTATGTTTGATTTGCTAGCTAATTTCATCTAATTAATGTTAAATATGCATAATATATCCTATTTAACATTAATTAGATGAGATTAGCAACCAAAGCAAACATAGATTATGTTGATGTAATACGACTGGTCAGTACACAGAGTCAAAATTATCTAAAAAGTGTTTTGCAACTTTTATTTTTAAAAATGTACTTTTTCCACCTTAAATAAATGTAATTATTTATTTTCTCATGAAATCTTAAGAAATTGTATCAAAAAGTGGTGGTGCAATAACAAATAAATACACATTAACTTTTGGTATAATCTCATGCAGATTATCATGTCCCCATACGCAAACACTGTGACATTAAACTTTATTGCTTAAATGAGGTCTTATTTCATCACTAAAAATTAATTACACAGAAATTTTCAGTTTTCTTTTGTCGCTTATATGAAGAACTGGTCGAAACACACACAGAATCATTATTGTCGTCCTTATTGCCTAACACAAAAGTCCTTCTGTTGCACAGACGCCATGTTCTTTACAACTGTGGTTTGTAAATGTTTGTGTGCTAGCTGTAATCTGGTGGCCGAAAATTGAAAACCTAGAATGTCTTTCAAGCGGTGTAAATTTTATCCACTGACCATGCGTGGTTCAAGGTTACCAGGTGTATGGTTTTGAAATTGGGTCATTCTTTTTGATACACTCTGTATTCTATTATTAATATCCTACATATTTAATTCCTCAGTTTTTAAAACATTAATAGTATGTTTTAATTTCATTTCACATCACTATTTAGTCATTTTTATTCACTGACAAATAAAAGCCAAACAAAGGAAAAATGTGGGAACAATGTAGCAGCCAGTGCTAGATGTACAGTGCTCTCATTCACAAAAATATGTCCTGATTAGAAAAAACGGAGATTTTTTTTTAGACAGAAATAAAAATCTTCAATTATTTCTTTATTCTAACTTTTCTGTTTCATTACTTTATATCACAAAATAATTAAACAGTCTAACAGCTGGTCTTGTTCAGTCGCCAACAGATATTTGTGAAATAGTTCCCATTAATTAAACCTAGCAACTAAAGAGTACCGAAAATAAGATCATTTACCAATTAGAGGTAATTGTTTATTTTAATGGTTTTTAATAATACATTAATATGTTGCTGATCGACCAAAAGATGCTGATCGTTCACCTAAACTGAGGACTGAGAGGCTAAAAATAAAAAAAAACTATGAAAATACATTTGAATAATATTATAACTAAAAGATATAATTTATAACAGGTTTTATCTTGATACTGTAAAATAGGTGATACTTTTTAAATCAAATCCTGCAAACCTGTCAAAAAAAATATTATCCTGATTTCATCATGATTTTCATACTCCTTCTACTAGGGCCTACAATTTCAGTGTTAGTTGTTAATTTCAAATTGGGTTACCATTAATTAACAACCTACAGCTCAAGCTTTTATATATGTAGATTTACTGCAGGCCGTAGTACGTGACTACTTGTCTGATCGCATGGCTCTGTTTAAGGATGCATACCTAGTTGTGGAAAAGTCCATCAACAGGGGAAGCCTGCATGGTCCATTCTCAGTCCCTTGCTGTGGAACCTGGTATTCGATGGATTTTTGGGATTCCCAGAAGAGGTCATGGCCCAGGCTTTCGCTGATAACTGTCTCCTGTTAGTTCATGGTAACTTATGAGCGCAGCTGGAAGACCGAGTGCAGGTAGCTTTGTCAACCGCAGAGGGCTGGATGGACAGTCAAAATTTAAAGATTTCTGTGCCTAAAACGAAGTTTATGCTTCTCAAAGGTGCAGACAAATTATCATACAGTCGTAACCCCGCATTAAGTATAAAGGCTGTGTAATCAGCTGAGTTCAAGTTCATAAGTATCTAAGTGTTTTATTTGATGAGAAGTTGCTTTTTAACCACATTAGGCAAGTAGCAGTCTCTCTGTGATGCACAAACTTAGGAGGATTGCTTGAAAGGATTACGGGGTGTCGGGCTGTCATTTGTTCATGGAGTACCAAGAAGTTTTCAAAAGTATGACCTCTTCTGCAGCGTCATAAAAAAAAAAAAAATTAATTCAAGGATTGCGCAGCACAGAGCCTTAATTGTATGCACTGGTATTTTTAAAACAACTTCCTACGAAGCTACCACTGTATTGGAAAAGGCTCTCCCAATCGATTTTGTGGTGAAAGTTTGGGTGACCATGTGGAAATTACGAAGAGGCAGGGAAGCTGAGATATTTAGGATGCGGTTTCAAGCCGGACCTGTACTGGAGTGGAACAGTGATCTCAATGAATTGGTTCTAAATTTCAAACAGTTGCCCATCTCCCGCCTGTAGAGGAGGCTTTACAGCATCGCGATGGAAGCATGGCAGCAAGAATGACATTCCATGACTAAGGGAAGGTCCCTTAGTCATCATACATGACTAAGGGACCATTAGGGGTCATTAGGTCCAGATACACGATCTGGGGGAATAGTATGCCTCTCCATTGTTTTAAAGGGCAACGAGAGCGCGAGTGCTCTCCAACCACGTAAATTTAAACCAATATTTGTTTCGATTTCACCTGGCAGCTGATGAGCTGTGCGTCTGTGGGGAGGTCCAATAGAATGAACACATGATGTTTGATGGCCCAGAACTCAGGCCACCCTGGAACTTAGAGATCAAGGGGAAAATTGGCCACTCACAAGCCAATATGAGTCGATATGGCAAGAGCCACATTGTCAGACCGTGTGGGAGTTCCGTCATGCGGTTGCTTTGTTCAATAAACATCAGTAGTTTGCCTAAGGGAAAAGACTTCTACCATGCTGCTGTAGGACGTTAACTGAGAGTTATGGCTGGTTACCAGTCAGTTTAAAGCTCCATGCGCTTTAACGGTAAACAGGTACTTGCTGGCATTCAGCGACCTAGGTGTGGCATCAAATTGCTGCTATCTTTGACAAGATAAATTTAATTATTGATAGTCATATATGTTTTAGTAGTTGACGGGGTGCACCTACCCATTTTAGTGATATATGACTAGTAGGCGGTGGAACACACAAGCGAGTGTTGTATGGTACTACGCTTGTAGGTTAGCTCTAGGAGCTAGTTAGGACACTGGTTGCTAAACTGTTTCAAAGCTCAGAAGCCATTTGTGGCACAGACATTCGGTCTTATGCTTTAGGGTGACTGAACGCAGTG
Organism: Lycorma delicatula; assembly: GCF_047948215.1. Taxonomy (NCBI): domain Eukaryota; kingdom Metazoa; phylum Arthropoda; class Insecta; order Hemiptera; family Fulgoridae; genus Lycorma; species Lycorma delicatula. The sequence goes on from NC_134462.1 coordinate 57,917,147, forward strand.
GTGGCGGGAGAAATGCCAAACAAACCTACATGTAGATTTAATTTATTCTAAATATGTCAGCATATTTTACAAAACCATACTTCACAAACTTTTTTCTAAAACGACTTCCAGGAAACAATGTTGAAAATTTTGTCTATAAAACTTGCATGATCAATCCAAACTTCAAAACAAAGTTTCTAATATAATAAAAATTTTATTTGGTTCACCTGAACCAAATAAAAGCACCAATCGGTCTGACCAACCAATTTGCTATTGCAAATCAGGATGTCGCATCATTAAACATGATTTCCTTATGCAATTCAAAGGTATTTTATCACACACAATTCTGTGATATATTAGAATTCACTTCTATTTTTTCCCCTTTTTACATAACTGCAAAAATGTTTTTTTTTTTTTTAATTGCATACATTTCACAGTACCTCTGAAAGAAAAATGACAGCATTTCTCTACAGGAAACACCTACTACCTTAGCTGTAGATTAGATCTACCAGAAATTTTACTTAACCACTAATACTGATAAAGTAGCCAATCCTGCAGGAATTTATAGTCACTGCCTACATGAAAAAGACAACTTCTAACAGAACAGAAATTTGCTTTTTACAGCAGGTGGTTCATTCATACTTGCCTCAATTAAGTTATCTTATCAGTCCTTTTGGTATTTCAAAATTATTTCTTTTCTCCCCTCCCCAAAATTATTCACAACTTTATTTTACAAAAATTATGATTTAAATTATTATTATTATATTTAACAAAATTTATTTTGCTTTTTCTGTGCTCCCCCCCCCCCCCACCAAATTATTCACAACTACAATCTTTCTAATGCTCATTTGTTGCCTGGGAGTATACTCTTGTCACCTACAGCTGAGCACCAAATCCTTAGAATGGAGAGGAATATTATACTGATATTAAATGCATTGGATACTTTTTCTAAATCAATGTATTAACTGTAGTATGCACTTATTTTCTGTTTACTTTACGCTGTGGCCTGAAGTAAACAATCTGCATGTGTGTGGTACATGTAATTACACAACACACATACATGACAACCTTCAACCAGTTGATGCAATCCACCAGGTGGACAAAAATTAAACATCACTTTTAAAAAGAACTACTACACGATAAGAGGATTAATCATTACTTACACCTGTTATTAATCACAGATTATCACACTATTAGTTATTATTATATAATTATAAATATGTTAGGTCTACAGCAATGCAAACAATGCACTATTATTGAAAAATTTATACAATTTCTGTTTCCTTATTTTATAATATTCATATTATTTGCAACTTGAGGCCTAGAGTAAATAAAGATTTCATATGTTAGTCAAAGTATTTGAATTGCAATTCAGTCCATATCAAGTACGATGTTATATAAACAATAGAAATACTTCATAGCTATTTATAGTTTTGATACAGTTAAATTATATTTCTGACACTATTTTAAAAATGATTACTTGGTCTTGTGAAACTTCATTGTTATTTTAGCTGTGGGTTGCTAACTGCTTGTGATAGAAGTTACTTCAAGTGAGGTTGGTTTTGTAATTAATTTGTTTTAAATAAGTATCCTATTGAATACATAATATTCAATAGGATACTTATTTAAAACTTATTACTGACTTATTTGCTTTATTACATTTCTAGAAATTAAGTTTTTTTTGTAAGTGTTTTTACACATCTTGAATTTAATAACTATGGTTTTTTTCTTGTACCAAACATACGTTTTCCTAAAATCAAGTTGTATATTGCTTGGCTATACCTTATACTAATTCTTAATCTTATTAATTCAACAGCATAAAAAATTGTATAATCAGAATTACTAACCAGTCTTACATAAATAGTTGACATTGTTTTAATGGCTTTAGTAGTCTATAAATATAGACAATAAAGTTGTTCATTTAAAAGATTTTTTATCTGGATGAATGGTCATTCGGTCAATAAAGTTTGTTGTGACATTTCCATTGAGACATCTAAATAGGCTTTTGTGTCTGGTTTAAGTACCGGTATAAAACTGGCAAGTAACAACGGAAAACAAACACACATGACACTTTGTTTTGATTATAGGTCATGTAGGGAATGAAGATGGATTTGTTAGCAGTGCATTATTAGTTTTTGAATCCGATAAAAAGGACGATTACCACAAGATATGAATGGTAATTTTTTTAAAAACTAGTTTAATACAATTATGAAAAAAATTCTGCCATACAGTGTTATTGTTATCAATAATGCACCACACCAAAGCGTAAAATTTGACAAAATCCCAATACATCGTGGCTAAAAGCGGATTTGTGGCAGAGAGAAAAATAAATCTCATGTGATTCCACATTTTTAAAGGTAGAACTCCTAGAAGAAGTTAAAAAAATAAGCAAAAATTTAACAAATATGTAGTCAATGATATAACTGAAACAAATGGATATACAGTATTACCGCTTCCACCATACCATACCACTGCAATCTGAACCCAACAGAACTAGTGTAGAATCACGTAAACGGATTTGAGGCTTGGAATAACAAAACTTATGATTTACTGGGTGTAAAGGTTTTGCTTGAAAATGGTATCACTGAGGTAACGGCTGATAAAGACAGATCTATGTTAAACATGTACTGCAAAAGATGAAAAAATGAGAAAGAAAAATTATTTTGTTGATATCAAGTTGAGTAAACTCATTAATCTGACAGATTACTTTGTTGATATTGAGAATAAACTCATTATTAATTTCGAAAATAGCTCCTTGGAATCTAATGCTAATGAAGATGAAGATGAGGTGTTCAGTGAATTATTTACCCAGGGATTCACTATAAGAAATTATAAAAAACCAACAAAAAATGGTAATAAATTATAAAATATTTTTCAAATAGTATAATAATATATTGCAAATAGTATTTCAAGGTTTATGTAAAGCACTTAATAAATTATTTACAAACCTATTTATGTTTTCATTTCATTAAACCATTACTGTCTATCATTATTATCAATTGTTTAACTGCAAATGACGATTACTGCTGTAATGGTAAAACAAAATTACCATCGAACATAACTTTTATTATATTTAACAATTTATAACCTTTTCTAAATTTAATAAACATCAGATGTTTTAGAATGTACTGAGTAATAGACAACTATTTCTGTATTATTACTATTACAATAGAAACTAAATCAGGTGCGCAATTTTTTGTAAACCCAGTTCATACTGCCTCACTTAGCATCTGTTTAGTTTACTTCAGGCCTCAACATAAACTAGACAAATATTAGAATGTCTTCTATTCTTAATTAAAAACAGCAATTACTGGTAATATGTTAAATAAATAATTGACACATTAATTAGATTAATATATTATATATAATTACTATTCTGTTGCTTCTACCAGAATGCCAAATTTCATAATTCAACTTTAAATATCCCAAAAGAAATACATGAAATTGTGATCATTTTTTCTTTGAGGAAATTTACTTTTTTTTTACTTTGAAGAAAATAAATTTGACCCCTCTTTAGGATTGTTGGTGTACAGAGTAGTTTTCTGACATGTTTGAATCTCTGATTCAAAAATTTTGGACATATTCAATTATTTGTTTACAACCTTTTCTACTATGAATGAAACAGTAAAATGAAACAAAGTAGGAGATATTGTATGTTAATTTTTTCAGTATATATCCATTTAATATTTATCTAAGATCTTACTTAAAAAATTAACTTCTAGTTAATAATTTGAAGATGAACTTACTTTTACTTTAATTCTGAAAATAATATTTTGTTGCCATATCCCATCATCATTCTTCATAAACTTACTGTCACTTGTAAAAACAAAATAAAAAGTAACGAGTGTGAAATATTACACTTACGGAAAAAGCAATGGATAATTCAATAAATGATTTTCAGAAAAATCCGGAGAATACAAAAACAAAAGTTAAAACATATAACATGAAAGAGAAACTCATAAAAAGACAATGTGTAAACAATATGAAAAATTTTAGGAATAAACAATACATCAAAAAAAAAAAAAAAATTATTTTTATAAATACAGGAACAATTATAAATTAGTAAACCACCAAACTGATTTCAAGCAAAATAAGCTAATTATATTTGCAATAATGAACATTGCTGCCAATATAATAAAATTGCCTGTGATAACTTTTTTTAAGGTAACAAATTCACTGATTGTGGTGAGGGTAAACGTTTTAAACCAAGACGAAGAAATGAGAACATCCTGGTACAAAAATAAATTACCAGTTTTTACATGTGGCCATAATTTTTGAAGACTGGTGATGAGTCATAGCTAGAAAACATTACTTTTGAAATGAAAGTTAAATTTTCAAATTAATCTATATATAATTTAGGTGTAGATTATTTTTTTTGAGTTTGGTCAACTGAGGATCACGTGAAGCAACCAATATTTTGTATTAATTTATCTTTCTTCTGGGCATTTGCTTTCCTGATCTTCCAATTGTTAGTTCTTCATTCTTCTTGTACTAAATTTGAACAATTTTATTTAAAGAAAAAACTTAGTACGTATGACTACTATATCTGCTGCATTTAAATGAACTTCTAATTAAAATTAAAAATCCTACAACCGTATTATTAAAATATTGATTTTTGGAGTAGAGAAAAAAAATGGAATTTTTTTAAATATTATTTTATGTTTCTGTCGACTGCATAGTAATAGCCATTCAATTATTTATTTATAAAAAATTAAAAAAAAAAGTTAACAGCAGTTATATGAATAATAGGAGAAATTACCATACACTTTGTATATACTTATTATTTTTCCCATCCCAACTGTTCTAAACATTCATTTAAGTTGATGACAAGTATAACAAGAACATTTTTCAAAACAACTGGTATTTAAAAATAAATTAGGTACCATTTATCAACAGGTATTGATAAAAATCTATAAATGTATCATTTTTTTTCTTGTTGGCGACATGCAGGTACTGAAATATCTGCATATGGTATATAATCACCATTATGTCCACTGTATGCTAACTTCAATTAAACTGGAAATCACAAGTAGAGTAATCAAAAAAAATTAATTGTATATCATCCTTAAGAACATTATGTATTTTTTTTTAAAAAAAAGCTACAAAAATCAAATAAGAATAAAGTAAAATAAAATTTTTGCAAGAACGGCAAAATGAAAATAACAATTAAGATTTAAAAAGGAAATCACAGACAGAAGAAAAACATACAGAGATGGGTTCAAAATCTGTTATTCAAAAATTAAATAACCAAAATGATTATAATAAAAGAAAACCCATCTAAAATAGAACAGGTAATACTGTGTGTGTACATGCATGCACATATACACATGTAATTTTAAAATATATGTGAATGTGTGTTGTATGAGTGTGTGTACATGCATGCACTCACACAAACATGCACTTAAATATATGTACACACATGACACTTTGATAAACTGTTGTCTTACTGAACAAGGATGTTTGATTCACAATAAATATATTCACGTTTTGTCAAAACAGCATTGGTCCCTTAACCTGTTCTTAATAATTTATTTAAATTAACATTAATACAAGTAATATTTAAGGCTAATTGATTACTTTTTTATTCATTATATGTATAAAAAGAAATAAGATCTATATACAAGAAAGTAAGTAAATGTTAAAGAAAGAAGGAACTGCAATGTACAAATAACAACTGCAGATTACAGTTGTCAGAAACTGGCCAAAAGTCAGCACACCTTACATTTATGAAATTTTTATTAATATATCACTGAAAATAACAAAAACAATACCTTAACGTAAACTATAAATAAAAAAAAGATTTAAAAGGAAAAAATTACAAGACACATATCTGGATATAATATTCTCTATTTACACATATATAAAATCTTTTTCATAAACTTACGCACCGTAATAATTACACTTGAAATAAAGAATGTTAACGATAGTAATAATATTATATAAATAACTAAACTGATACAGATAATGTAAACAAAAAATAAAACAGGTGGATTAACAAAAGATAAAAAATAAAAATATTATGTAACATAACTGCAGCAGTACATCTCTCTCAACCTATTGCATTCACTCTATTAACACAAAAAACAAAGTATTGAAATGAATTTTAATACAAAAGCTCTGCTAATCTTAATTATTATTATTAATAAAATAAACATGTTTTCATTCATTAAATAAATAGAAATGATATAAATGTACAGAAAACACAAATATTAGTTTGTATAACTAGAAACAAAACTTCATTTCTTTTAATTCATATGACAGATGTATTTATTATATTATTCTTTTCTAATTGGCAGTGACAATGCCATAAATCAGTAAAAATAATATCTTTTTACAACGGCATTAATAATCCAATGACAATATATATATTATTAATAATAATATTCAATACTTCATTCAGAAACTGTTTATTATTATTATTTTGAGCGGTATAAAAAGATTATGTTAACAAAATATTAATTTAAACTATAATTAATCGATACTGAAATAACATGTTTTTATTTTCATTACAAAATATATTTTGGTAATATATATTTTTTTTTGTAAATCACAAAAAATTTCAATCAACTTTGATAGTAATAATATCAATAATTTAAATATAAAACATTAATTAGTTTTCTTGTTATGTTAACATTTGTTTCTAAACTTATTACATGTAACATTTTTTTACAGAATAATTTTAATAATTATCTAAAAATTACACTTTGAAAACTACAATATCATTATAAGTAGAATTTTAATTTGTAATTAAAATACAATAGATAAATAAAATGAATAAAGAATAATAATCTATAATAATAAATATCTTACATTTAAAACAAATTTCTTGAATAAATATGCTTCATTACACACATAGATTATCACCATCATCAAATACATCATAATCTACAAACCTATTTAAAAATTATTACAAATTTACATAAAATATTTCATTTTTAAATTAATTATTTTTATTAATCGGGCATTTTATACCTTAAATATTTTCTCTTTCTTATAATAATAATAATTATTATTATTCATTTAAAAAAGTATATCCACAACAGGTACTGGAAATATTTGTTAAATATATATAATATTTATATACATATATATTTTTTTATTAAAATATATATTTTTAACAATGAGAAAGGTCTGATAAACTTATTAAATTGGTGCATTAAAGTAATAAAGAATATTATTAATTTATTTAATAGATTGGATGTTACCTCAAACTTCAGATCAGGTAATGTAACTTTGACAACTAGATATCTTATGTTGTAAGAATTTAATCGGTCTAATCGCATAAATGACTAATGACTTTTATATTGAATAAAATATTTATTTGCCATAGAAGCTCAAAATTCACGGCCAAGTTCCAAACAATATCATATGTACCATATTAAATATATTTACTGGGAGGTAACACAATCAAATAGCATTAAATTATATGAAATAAAATTATGATGTATATAAAAGTAGCATAATCGTAAATGATATTTGTTATTATCTTGGTCAATTATCGACAACTCAAATTACTGCTCAAAAGAAAAATATATTTATAAATAAAAGCAAAATGAGCGAATGTTTTAATCATTCTGGTAAGTGATCAAATGATAAAAATATTTACAAGAAAAAAATAATTTTATTAACTTACAAGTCAATATTGAAATGTTATTTAAAAAAAAAAATTGATTGTAATAAATAGCTAATAGATAAAAAAAACCATCATTCTACAGACTATTTGTTTTTATCAACAAATTAAAAAATAAGACATGCAAATAATACAAAAAATTAAAAATTTCTAATACTTTTCATACCTGTACAAACAGAATATAAAATAAATGTATCGATACATTTATTATACATAAGAAAAGAAAAACTATCAGTAACATATAGATCGATAATTAACATGCCTCAAATTAATATATTAATCATAATAACAATAATTGTTATCATTATTATTATTATTATACACAGCACATCTTTTGGTGAAATAAGATATGTGCAACGCGCAATTTATATGTGTCAACAACAATTATGTATGTATATATTTATTTATATATTAAGGTTATGTTTATAAAAATTGGTCATTATAAAAAATAAACCAAAAATTAATTAAAGTTATAAATAAAGTTAAATGTAACATTAATATGTGATGTAAAAAAGAAAATTATGATGTTCTTAAAGAAAAAAAAGTATATGTACATTATATTATGCTTCTGAAAGAAATCTGTTATTTACAGTCTATGAAAAAATTTAAAACTGCACTTTCCTTTTAGCACATTACCATTTTCCAAACTGAAAATGGTAAATAAAAATTATCCAATTTGAATTTCACTTAAAATATTGTAATTATATTACAATTATTTTCAAATAATTATCATCTAATGTAATGGGGGGATGGGATTAATCCGAAAACATTTTCAAATAAACCACTATTGCATCTCCTTAACCGGATGTTACATAAATCCAAATCTATAAAGGGAGTCAGCGGCAAAATCTTAGTTAAAACACCCCCAATGTAAGGCATTGGTGGACTTACAGGTAAGGTAAACTAGTGCATTTTTCAATATACTGAGACATATTATTCATAATGTTATATGATGCATCATAGAAATATAGGTAAGATACATACTTCTTCATCATTATAGTTTATCTAATAACTGAAAAATTTCTGGGAGTATTAATGTGCAGTAAAATATAATGGTAGAAAATAAAGATAAATCCAAAATAAGTTTAATAAACATACTCCTCTACATTAACAGATTTACAAGATTATAATCATTACAACACAACTCTAATGATAATGATGATGACATATTTGAAAGTATATTCACCAATTAAATAAATAACAACAATGCAGAAGTAAGTATTTTATAATTAATTTATAATATAAGATGGAAATATTCAATTTTTTTGCATGCTTTTATCAGTGAAATACTTCAATGATAAATTTTCAGAAACAATTTGTTAAATGTTATTTATTCTGTATTATACATAACAACATAAATAACATACAAAATGTAATGTATTCATATAGTTAACAAATAGTTTAAGATCTTCCATTAATTAATTGTTATTAATCGTATTAACAAATATTATATTCGACATCATCATTTCAAATCGCATGCATAAATAAATTGGAAATCGATGAATGCTAAATACAAATATGTAATTACAATTCTAACTGACTATTAAAGTATTTTATTTCAAATACAGAAACAATATCTCTCTTATTTCAATATATAATAATTTACAACTCCCACTTTTTACCACTTTTTGTGGTCCCAAATTACTGATATATAAATAAATAGAAATATATTTATATACACAAAAATAATAATAAATATAAGCGATTAACAAAATGTTTCCTTTTTTTTTATTCATTAAACACATTCAACTTTCAGAGTTAATGAATCTCATTATTTTAACTCATTAAAATGCATTGCCTAGAAAAATTCATATTGACAAACATCAGTGGTTTACAATGATAAAATAATTAAAAATATTAACAGAAGTTTCAGTCACAATAAAACATTTAACAGAGTGTAAGTTATGTAAACCACACAGACAATATAAAACATGCTTCTGCTAAGTTTTTTCAATTGTTATAACAAAAATTTTAATAGGAATTATGTTAAAATGTAAAAAAAAAAACACTTATTTACAGCACTGGCTCAAACATCCTTATTGACTAAGAAAAACCCTAAATAAAAATTAGGATCAAATATAAAGTAATTTATTATTTTTAACAAATATTAAATATTTTTTATAAACTCCCTTAAAGCCCAATAATTTTTTTTGTTACTAACTTCTACCACCCTCAAAATGTACCAACAATGGCAACAAAAAAAGATGCATTTATATGATGGTATATGTATATGATGGAAAGGCACCTTGTGCCTTTCTTTTCAACGACATTTTGTTAATTTCTTACATTTATTAACCTCAAATGATTACATTATATAAAATTTAATAACAAAAGAGATATCAAACTTTTTTTTTATTTCAACCTCATCTTACCCCATTTTACGTTAAAAATTTATTTTGTCCTGGGCAAATTCTTAACCTACTTGTAGAGCCAGCTCTGTTTATACAAGACAAAAAAATAAATTTCCATAATATTTTTTAATGATGAAACTGTATAATTTTTATTAATTCTAATAAAATTTATGTCATAAACAATAAAATAATTTAATAAATACATAATAGAATAAAAAAAAGAACATCATAGATTAAGATAATAAAAAGAAAACAATAATATGAAAAAAATAAAACTTATGATGTATGCATATATTATTGAATCATTTTAAAACAAGAACACATTAAAAATAAATTCCTTCCAACATATTCACATAACAATATTCCAGATGTTTTTCTTACAACAGATTTAAGCCAGACAATAAATTGATGAAAATACACCGGTTATCACATAGGCAAATAAAATTTAATACAAATAAAAGCAATAATAATAATAATAACAAATTAATTCACGCATAATAATAATAATAATAATATCTTTATCACGTAGGAGCAGGAACTAATTGCAGGTTTCACATCTCAATACACCCGTGATGCGAGAATAGTGTCTGCAACCCGCAAGCGTGAAAGCAAGAAATTTATTATATTTTTTTCTTCTTTTTCTTAAATAATTTTATATAACGCTCACTATCAGCCTTACACGGTTATTATATTTTTTACTATATACTAACAGTCATTATCTGTCAAAAAAAATTTATATATATAAATATATATATATATAAAATCAACAAACACAATGGTCATATGAATGAAACTGGTAACAACGCAGTAACTTTACAGAATTTTTAACGTTTAAAACAATATTTAGAATAAACTGCTATAATAATATACAAAAATACAATTGTTAATCTATACGATTTACTTAAATTTTATTTAAAAAAAAAAAAACATGTGTATTACCCAAATAAATAAATCATTCAACCCAGTCAACAATATTATTTAAACAAAATATATATAATTACAAAACTTATTTGAAATAACAATAAAATAATGTTATATTAATGAGAATTACAATGTTTATTTATTATGCTATGGTCTTTTATGCATAAAAAAACTTAAATAAAATGTAAATACATCATTCAATATGACATGATTCTGTCTACTTAATCTGATGATATGACATAGAACACAATACAGTAAGAACAGCAGTAAAGTGCGACAACAGTAGTAAGAAAATGTACTAATATTAATAAAAATAGTAATAAATAAATCAGTTACACAATATACGTATACTAACTAGTATTATGTTAAAATTACCCAACCTCCTCCCTTTATTAATAAAGTTTTTTTGCCTTACTGATTGATGTATCTACATAAAGACTGGGTCGTTGACATTTATCTTAACATATATATCATACACAACATGTTATGCGTGAAACTAGTGAATATATTTAAATTACATTACAGTTTTCTGTTGACATTATCTATCAGTGTTTCTAATACTAAGTTGCTGGTTAATAGGAAGTATTCCTCCTGTGTTACAAAAATAAAAGACATGACCACTGTGATTGTTACATTTACTGAATTACACAGCACTTGCACTTTGGTTTTTTCTTGAGGACAATATGTTCAACTTGTGAAGCATCACTTGGAGGCACGACAGTGCCTCGTTGAAGTTCAACAGCTGCAGGAGATGAAGGTGGTGGTTTTTCATTACTGACAAGTGCACTGCCATTTGCTCCTTTTGCTGGACTTGGTGATTGTGTCAAGACAGCATTTGTTTGAGGTGGTGCAATACCATTTTCCTCAACAGCAGGCACCTTTGCTACCGTTCCAGGAGTCGGAGTTATCGGTTTACCTCCTTTTATAAGCTCTACTATCTCATCCGCTTCTCTTGACAAATCTCCATCAGGTCGGAACGGGTTATCCCATCCACTGTCCGTACTGAAACAAATAAAAAAACTGAATATTAATCATAAAAGTTTCAAAATATAAATTTAAATAAATTTTTATTAATTTAAATAAAAACTAGTGAACAATCACATCTACGAAGAGAAATATAAGTGAGTAGCGATTAATTTTTTGTGATCAAAGAAGTACATCATTTTTATGAAGACTTATTTAGGGCAATATTTTATAATTAAATGATGTAACAAATCTAGTAGACATTTTTTTAAATGAAACCAAAGCATGTGAAATATCAGATAACACTCTATATTCTGGTCCCACCGCTTTAGTTTTCAGTTATAATTTGAACAGATAACATGAAAGTTTTACTTGAAAATATCAATTAAGCATAAACATCATCAACTTTTAAATAGTAGTCTAAATATAAATAAATCTCTTTGTATTTGACAATAAGCAATACCTAACGGTGGACCAGAAGTACAAAAAAAAAAAGAAGCATTTTTGGAGCAATGAAACATTCATCAACGAAGGAAAATACTGAATGGTTTTTATATTTGTACACGATTATGTACTTACAAGCTCTTTCTGCCGAGCTGTTTACAAGAAACTATTATGTTTCTTTGTTACTATTTGGGATAATTCATTCACTCAGTCAGATAATTTTTGGGCAAACAAGGTAGTATATTGATAATGGTTATGGATGCTTGTAATTTGTTATAAACAATGTAAATGCAATGTTTACATTTAAAACTGTTTTACTTAAACCAGATTCTCTTTTGCTTTAGAAATTGAATAATTCACATTGAATCTGCATATCCTGAAACGTTTTATGAATTAACTGTACTAATCGTTCCAAATTCTTAAAATGACTATGCTAGTAGATCTGTTATGTTAACAAATGTAACAGATATGAGATTAACATATATGGAAATAATGCAAATCAGTAAATAAAGGTACTGACAACTTGATATTGAATATAATGACAAGTGTTTTTTATAGCTGTTATTACACTTTTATTTTTGAAATGTATTCATCAAAATTTGCTAAGTACTAATTATTTGAGTAAATTAGAACAACTTCTAGAAAATAAAATTGTAAATGGCCATGTGCACAGAACAAAATAATATTCCTTTGATAATAACAAACCATACTAATAAAATTAAATTGGTGTTCATATGTAAGTATCTAATAAATAAATTTTTTACAGAATTAGTTTACTGCACAGTAATATTTATTAACCATCTCTTTGTTTTCACATTGCGTTAATAAAAGTATAAGAATTAGCAGATTAAATGAGAAAGTTATGGAATAAATACAGCCAGAGGGAATTCTCTTCATAGGGATGATGTGGAGAAACAGATTACAGTAGACGGTTCTAGAATATTTCAATGTAACAAGAATATAGAACAGAGGGCTAATCAAAGAGACAATTTGAAAAGAAATTTGAGAATCTGAAGATGAAAGCTTAAAACAGGGAACACAGATGCTACAGATTTACCTAAATTAGAATACAAATAATGATGAAAAATAATAAATAAATATAAAAAAATTACTTGTAAGTGAAAACATTAGTGTTTTGACTTAATGATCACATTCTGGTTATGCTACAATTTTTAATTTACTGTCAGTAATGCAAAAGGTGTACTATTGTAAGCAAAGGTGTGATACAACTTAGGTGGTTTAAATGATATGTACCATTATGTAATATTATGATTAAATTAAATCACACACTAATGTAATCAACTAATTACAAATTTGTACAATCATCCTGTGTTGTTACAGGCAACTGTAATATAATCCTATAGATAGATATTAACACAAACAACAACTTGAAAGCAAGCCTATGAAATTAAATGAAATGTATTTATGTCAGTCTTCACAATTTGTTTTAGAATGTTTTTCTTTTATCACAAAAAATTCATAAATCAGAAAAACGTAATCAAATCATTGTTCTAAATCATAATTGGTGAAGAATTGCAAGATGCCAGTAGTTTTATACAAATTTTAGTTTAATATATATTACGTTTTATTTTTTTATTTTATTAGTACTAACAGTCCATTCTATCCATTCCAGTAAGACAAAATAAATAAAACAATAATATAAATTAATATGTTGCAAGATAAAATAAAAATGTGTAATTATATGTATAATATACATTTAGAGTTCTTAATTTATATATAGAGAAATAATTACAGCGTGCCTGTTAAAAATAAAATTATATTTCAAAAGTGAAATTTTTAAATAGAATAATACATACAAATTTAGCCAGTAAAATATCACTATCAAATTAACAGTATTTGTAGAGCATTAAAGGCAATTACAAATTGAGAAACATTAAAATGAATAATTCTATTCTTCAGTTACATGCAAATAAAAACAGGTCACACACAAACATATGATTTCTATCTTAAAATTTCATAAATTCACAAATCTTTATCGATTCATAATATTTTTTAAATGTATCCCAAATATCTACTGCAGCTTTCTTGATCAGGCCCTGTAGGCCCTAAATTAAGAATACAGGCAGCTTGTATCCCTTGTACATGTAATTAATAACTAATAGTTTGTTACTCTTTGAGTAGAGTATTTCAAAACACATAGCGATCGAATCATTGTAATAAGGATAAAATCAAAACCTAAACTGACAACGATTGTTAACGTCTATATGCCTACAAGCGCCAATGATGATGATGAGGTAGAGTGTGTATACGAAGAGATTGATGAAGCAATTAAACATTAGAAAGGAGATGAAATTTTAATAATAGTTGGAGATTGGAATGCAAGCATTGGAAAAGGCAAGGAAGGAAATATAGTAGGTGAATACGGGCTGGGCAAAAGGAATGAAAGAGGGGACCGACTTATAGAGTTTTGCAAGAAGTATAATTTAATAATTGCCAACACCCAATTTAAAAATCATAATAGAAGAATATACACTTGGAAAAAGCCAGGCGATACTGCAAGGTATCAGATAGATTATATCATGGTTAAGCAAAAATTTAGAAATCAACTCGTTGACTGCAAAACTTACCCTGTAGCAGACATTGATAGCGACCATAATTTGGTGATAATGAAATGTAGATTGGGGTTTAAAAACCTGAAGAAAAGGTGTCAGATGAATCGGTGGAATTTAGAGAAGCTTGAGGATGAGGAGGTAAAGAAGATTTTTGAGGAGGACATCGCAAGAGGTCTGAGTAAAAAAGATAAGGTAGAAGATGTAGAAGAAGAATGGGAGAGTGTTAAAAAGGAAATTCTAAAATCAGCAGAAGCAAACTTAGGCGGAATAAAGAGAACTGGTGGAAAACCTTGGGTTTCAGACGATATATTGCAGCTGATGGATGAACGTAGAAAATATAAGAATGCTAGTGATGAAGAAAGTAAAAGGAACTATCGGCAATTAAGAAATGCTATAAACAGGAAGTGCAAACTGGCGAAAGAAGAGTGGATTAAAGAAAAGTGTTCAGAAGTGGAAAGAGAAATGAACATTGGTAAAATAGACGGAGCATACAGGAAAGTTAAGGAAGATTTTGGGGTACATAAATTAAAATCTAATAATGTGTTAAACAAAGATGGTACGCCAATATATAATACGAAAGGTAAAGTCGATAGATGGGTGGAATATATTGAAGAGTTATACGGAGGAAATGAATTAGAAAATGGTGTTATAGAGGAAGAAGAGGAAGTTGAGGAGGATGAAATGGGAGAAGCAATACTGAGATCTGAATTTAAGAGAGCATTAAAAGATTTAAATGGCCGAAAGGCTCCTGGAATAGACAGAATACCTGTAGAATTACTGCACAGTGCAGGTGAGGAAGCGATTGATAGATTATACAAACTGGTGTGTAATATTTATCAAAAAGGGGAATTTCCGTCAGACTTCAAAAAAAAGTGTTATAGTCATGATACCAAAGAAAGCAGGGGCAGATAAATGTGAAGAATACAAAACAATTAGTTTAACTAGTCATGCATCAAAAATCTTAACTAGAATTCTATACAGAAGAATTGAGAGGAGAGTGGAAGAAGTGTTAGGAGAAGACCAATTTGGTTTCAGGAAAAGTATAGGGACAAGGGAAGCAATTTTAGGCCTCAGATTAATAGTAGAAGGAAGATTAAAGAAAAACAAACCAACATACTTGGCGTTTATAGACCTAGAAAAGGCATTCGATAACGTAGACTGGAATAAAATGTTCAGGATTTAAAAAAAATTAGGGTTCAAATACTAGATCGTGGATACCGGTGTTCTTTGGTGGTTGGGTTTCAATTAACCACACATCTCAGGAATGGTCGAACTGAGAATGTACAAGACTACACTTCATTTACACTCATACATATCATCCTCATTCATCCTCTGAAGAATTATCGAAACGGTAGTTACCAGAGGCTAAACAGGAAAAAGAGAGGGTTCAAATACAGAGATAGAAGAACAATTGCTAACATGTACAGGAACCAAACAGCAACAGTAACAATTGAAGAACATAAGAAAGAAGCCGTAATAAGAAAGGGAGTCCGACAAGCATGTTCCCTGACTCCGTTACTTTTTAATCTTTACATGGAACTAGTAGTTAATGATGTTAAAGAACAATTTAGATTCGGAGTAACAGTACAGTACAAGGTGAAAAGATAAAGATGCTACGATTTGCTGATGATATAGTAATTCTAGCCGAGAGTAAAAAGGATTTAGAAGAAACAATGAACGGCATAGATGAAGTCCTATGCAAGAACTATCGTATGAAAATAAACAAGAACAAAACAAAAGCAATGAAATGTAGTAGAAATAACAAAGATGGACCACTGAATGTGAAAATAGGAGAAGAAAAGATTATGGAAGTAGAAGAATTTTGTTATTTGGGAAGTAGAATTACTAAAGATGGACGATGCAGTTGCGATATAAAATGCCGAATAGCACAAGCGAAACGAGCCTTCAGTAAGAAATATCAGAAATTAATTTAAATGTCAGGAAAAGATTTTTGAAAGTATATGTTTGGAGTGTCGCTTTATATGGAAGTGAAACTTGGACAATCGGATTATCTGAGAAGAAAATATTAGAAGCTTTTGAAATGTGGTGCTATAGGAGAATGTTAAAAATCAGATTGGTGGATAAAGTGACAAATGAAGAGGTATTGCGACAAATAGATGAAGAAAGAAGCATTTGGAAAAATATAGTTAAAAGATGAGACAGACTTGTAGGCCGCATATTAAGGCATCCTGGAATAGTCGCTTTAATATTAGAGGGTCAGGTAGAAGGAAAAAATTGTGTAGGCAGGCCACTTTTGGAATATGTAAAACAAATTGTTAGAGATGTAGGATGTAGAGGGTATACTGAAATGAAACGACTAGCACTATATAGGGAATCTTGGAGAGCTGCATCAAACCAGTCAAATGACTGAAGACAAAAAAAAGTTTGTTACATTCATGGATTTTCAAACCTGACAACAATAAAGTGATAGCCAGAGATGAGTCACTGTTAAACATACAACTGGTCTGACTGAATTTCAAATTGAGAAGACTAATAGTGTACTAACTACCTTACTTACTAACTAACTAACTAACTAACTGTACTAACTAACCTTTGCCATTTGAGCATTACTATAATTGAAAACAAAGAGGAAACAGTCAATGACAAGAATTTTCAATTTAAAAAAATTAAGAACACATAAAATTACCGATTATAATTATTATATACCAAAATAAAAGCATTTATTTATTTACTCATTCAATAAAACTGAAGTATATTTTTTATTACTTTTTTTACAAAAAAAAGGAAAAAATAAACAAATAACCTCTAGTACTTTTCCTTTCTTGTGTTAATATAGTATCTATGTTAGTTTGAACGTTTATGTCAGCTTATGTTGTAGTAGGTATATATATATGTTTATTAAAGAAAATGGATTCATCACAGACCAATAGACAATGCTAGTGGAACTAATGTGAAAGACAGTCAGCCAGCAAAATTTACTCACTATGTATAGCGGTTGGTTTATACATATTCTATAATACAGTAAACGCACTTCAAAACCTTACATGATACACATACAAAAATATTCCATAAAATAATATGATTCTATTCTGATATTTTATTATTGTAAATAGAATAAGAAATATAATAGTATAATTTCACTAAACAAATATGTAACTGAGTTGCTTTCCTGACACACTTATTTAAAAAATGTCATCATATAAAATGGTATGATGTAATATGAAATCATAATCATGAGCTGGAACAACTCTTACTTCTATATTGATCTAAATTGTCACTTAAAAAGAATCAATTGAATATATTCAGAGTGATTCAGGAAGAAAGGAGAATTACTTCGGGACTGACTTTACAGCTTGAAGTAAGGAAAAAATTTAGTACAAACATGTGCCGGCAACATTTATTTATCGAGTAACAGCCTGTGAAAAATTTCACCCGGATTTCAGCTTCCCTGGTGAAATGTAGTCTAATGAGATTTTTTTAAGCTGTTATATAAGAAGTAAACTTCATGGTTTCTTATGTTTTTTGATCTGAATTGAATGAAACAGATCCTATACAGTATCTCCTGCAGTTTTCATGATATCCAATGTAGAACAGTAAACTTTGGTGATGAAGAACATGTTTTTGTTAGGTTTGAAATTCAACTATATTAAATTAATAATAAATGCATAAATTTTTATTATCAAAACTTCAAGAATTTAATTATGAGAAAATTTATGTAATAAAGTCTATGAAAAAAATCAACTTTTATTTTTAACAACAAAACAAAACTTTGCAGAAAAATGTTATGAATTTGTAAAAATTAAAAACAGCTGTTTTTAGTAAAATAGTATTTTTTTAACCTCCGAGACCACAGTTAGGTATTATTTCAGAGGATGAGGTGAATGACAATTTTTGTAGTGTGTGAAAACGCCATGCCTGACTGAGATTCGAACCCAGGACCTCCGGATGAAAGGCCAAGATGCTACCACTTGCAACATGGATGCCGGCTGGTAAAATAAAGTTAGAAAAATTAAAATATTTTTAATTTATATTAAAGAAAATACTCACTGCAGTTTATACTGTATTAATTTACAATAAATGTTTGAAAATTTCATCATTGACATTGATACACTTTTCAACTTGTTTTTACATTTTCTGTCCCCAACCTAACGATATCTTTGTTGATGAGGGCAGCAGCATTGAGAATGTGAGCGATCTGTTTATCATTTGTCTATTTTTTGTTTGTATACCTCACATTTCATTCATCTCCATAAACAGTAATTTAAAAGAGTAAGACTGGATGACCTGGATGACCTAGATGGCCAATTTACCCGCCCCCTACATCCAATCCATTTGCCAGTAAATTTTTCATCTGCAAATTGTCTTACTTCATTCATGAAATGTGTTAGTGCTCCATCAAGTTGATAAAAATTCATTTCACTAATGAGAAATTTTCAAGCACTGTAAGAAATTCACTGGGTGAAGTGAATAAAAAATAGTATTTGTTGATACTAACTACATTATTTTTAAGTAACTACTAGATTTTTTGTGAATAAAAAAACTAGTCTCAATTAAACTTAATATCAACTTGGTTTTTCCAGATTTCTAGTAACGAGTTAAAAATCAAAGTGAATAAAAACAACATTATTTATTTTAATTTAAGTAACAACTAGATTTTTTTTAAGCATCACAGAAGGCATGCTTGTTTTTTTATTAGTACCAGTCAAGGTAATGTTCTTTAATATATATAAATAACAGGAAAGTATATGGCGATAAGTAGATAAGAACAGTTACTGCATTTTAAAAATGAGAACACCAATTTTTTAATAATATTATTGCTGAAAAATGAAACACATGGTGGTGCTCTTTCACCAGATGGGGCTGGAGCTTTACTGAAAACCAGATTTTCATTCGCTCTAATGTCAATTTTCTTTTTTATGGTAGATTTCAAATTATTTAACACTTTTAACTGTATGATTGTTACCAGTTTATCAAAAACATTTGAGTACAAATCCTTGATTCTTTCCCAGGCTTGTTTCTTTGAAGATATTTTATTTTACGATAATATTTTATCAATGCTAATATGATGTTAGTATTAATGACACTTTATATTTTACAAACAAATTCCTACTCGCCTTTTTGTCTACAATCTCTTTATCTGATGAAGACATAATTTTCAAATAATTGTAAATTTCATGTCAAGTAGCAAACAAAGGAAAATGTAGTAACGCCTAAATATAAAGCAAAATTAGTAGCTAATAAATGTAGCTGTAGTTTTTCCAGGTGATATACTAAATTGGACTAGTTACTAGACTGTTTTAATTTTTACAATTTCATAACATTTTTCCTTTAAGTTTTGTTTAAATAATAAAATTTTATTCTGCTTTTTGTTTTTCATACACTTTCAATTTTCTCAGAATTAAATTTATTCGTTTATTTAGTAATTTAACAAAGTTATTGTACTTTAAACATAAAAAAAAAAAAACATGTTTTTCGTCACCAAATTTTTATGTTTTAAATTGGATATCATGAAAACTATGGGAAATACAGTTCTGGGACCAGTTTTATTCAATTTTTCATGTCAAGAAACAATCAAGTTTACTCCTCATATAATGCTTTAAAAATCTCAGTATGGCCTCATTTCACCGGGGAAACTGAAATCTGGGCAAAATATTTCATAAGCCGTAACTTGATAACAAAGCGTTATCAAACATATCTTTATATGAAATTTTTTCCTTATTTTGAGCACTAAAATCAGTTCCCAAATTCCCTTTCCTCCTGAATCACCCTCCCACCCCCACTCTCTCTCTCTCTCTGTGTGTGTGTGTGTGTGTGTGTGTATAACACACATATCTGTACCAATAAAGTAACCTGTTCTGACTGATCAATTCATCAATGCCCAGCAAAAACTATTGAAGCTAAATTGATGAAAGTTTATAAACATGTTCTTACGATGTATGTGCACACTAAGAAAGGAATTTTTTAAATTCCCAAGTTTAAAGGGTTAAAATGGAGTAACAATGAAGATATATACTTGATTTTTGGCCAGTAATTTTCAAGCGAATATCTAAAACCTAATTTCTAGATTTATTTTTTAAATTCTGAGTTTAACAGGCTAAAATGGATTTTGAATTTTTTTTCTGAAACCCAGCTACTTTTTTAATTTCTCGGTAACAAATAATGACATCAAATTGATTTTGGTGTGTGTAGTTTTCATGTAAATATCTAAAACCAATTTCTAGATTTTTTAAATTTCACCCACAAAGAGGTGAAGAAAGGTAAAAAAATTTGGGAACAATGTTCAAATTTTCACCATTTCCAACTATACTAAACGAGATGAAATATTAAATTGATTTGGGCTAGCAAATACTCTTCAGATAAAAATCTAAAACCATTTTCAGTTTTTTGAATTTTAATATTTTAAGGGGTAAAAAAATCATAAATTGATGTTTACATTTTTACTGTTTAGTGCTGCCGCTATTGAATCAATCTTTATTTGATATGGTAACATTGTGATGGTAATTTATGTTGGCAATTCTGATTATATATTTCACAAGTGAAGCAGCGACAGGAAATCTAAAAATCAATTAGTGGTTCCTGTACTGATGAAACTGTTGCTCTGAGGAAATTACAATACATTGAGTTTATAAATTGAACAGGCTTTAATTTTTAATTATCATTATATTTTTTTACAGCATTAGTTTGTGAGAGGATCTAGGGGGTAGAGCCCCTGGCTAGAGAGGAATATAACTGGCTAAACGCCCCCTGACCGTGATGGAAAACACAATTAATTATATAGTGTGGGCAAAGCTGCGATAATATATATATATATATATAATATGTATATGTATATATATATATATATGTATATGTATATGTATATATATATATATATATATATATATTATATATATATATATATATATATATATATAATATGTATATGTATATATATATATATATGTATATGTATATGTATATATATATATATATATATATATATATATATTAATGCATAATGAATTCACTTAAGTACTAAAATACATGAAAAATATTCTTACCTTAATAATATGTTACTATTTTTAACTGAAGAAACTGTTTTTAGATATCTTCATAATTCATTCTTTCATAAAAAAACTTTTATGTAAGAGTAAGTTAAGATAAGAGAATGTTTAAACTTAAAAAGAAAACTGGTTTACTTTATCAAAATTTACTCTTGACGTTTTAAAAATGTAAATGTAAATTCAAATGATTTTAAAAATTTAGTTTTTTTATGAAATAACCAATGAATTAGATACCTCCAAAAAAATGTTCTTAATGTCCAATACCAATGAATAATTAAAGTAAAAAATACCTTCCCTAAATTTTACTTAAATGAATTCATTAATCTGAAGATATATATAATTTCATGAACCATGAATATATTAAATTATATGTGAACTGTCTTTTTTATTGGTCTATCTTTTAAACTTCATCTTATACTACTTTACTTAAGGGATGGTCAGTGGTGGTGATTTTAAGCAGTCGAATATTTTATAAGCTAAGCTTTTTCTTTCAATTTTAACTATCCATAGTCAAATAGTATTACTTTTATTTAGTAATAGATTTTTATTTTTTAAAACAATTCTTGGACATTTCTCTTTACTATTTTTATTCTTATTCGACATAATTTTTTTTTTTTGTTGATAGAATGGAAAATTAACAGTAATTGTTGTATTATTACAGGGTTCACTATGACGATCATCAACATTTCTGAAAGCTAATTTGACAACTTTTGCAGCAAGATTTTGTTTATGTTACTGTAAACTATCAAAGGTTGCAATTACAAATCTACAGAACAAAATTTGCGACTAGTATAGTTTATATGAATGTATTCAGAATACTGCAAATAAGGTTTTCCTTAATTTCATTAAAAGACATTTAAAGTTTCATTGAAAGTTCCTTTGTATAAATTGTGATGATTTTTACCTAAAATCTAAATTTAATCTACCATGTAATGCCCAGTCTAGTAGAACTTCTTCTTAGACCTGGATTTATTTTTCTAGCCATACAAGCATCACTGCTAACTATAATCATTATAAAATAAAATTATTATTACTTTTTATGATGGATGACATAAATTTTTGTATCTTATGTAAAATACCAAACCTGAGTAGGATTCAAACCTAGAACCTTCTGTATGAAAAGCAGAAATGTTTCCAAAACAGATAACTGTGAATTTGTAAATCATAATCATCACATTCTATTGTATTTGAGTAAGGATAAAATATTCAATTCTAGGGCTGTATTTAATAAATTGTTTCAGTAATAAAAGTTTTTCATTTTCCTAATGTTTAGTTAAAACCTGTTTAACAATAACTAGTCTATACTCTCTGTCTAGTATTCAAATCTGTATAAAAGCAACTATCTTTTATTAGGATTTGAACCTTAGATTTCAAAAATTAGCTGTTAAAAAACTGATTTGCAACAATGAGTTAACCACCAGACCAGCCCAGCGGGGCTCAGTAGTAATAACAGATGCTTTTATTTATAATAAAATCATATCTGCTAAAAAAAGTAGAATGTAACTATAATTTGGTTATGTTATAGGCAGATTTTGCTAACTATTGACTTAGTTCACGAGTAATTGTCACATGGTACTCATAAATGGATGTTGCTAGTTCTATTTACTGCATCAACACAAAAGGTATGTTTTTTGATGTTATAAGTTACAAGTAATGTTTCTTCATGATTAATAAATAATTATTAGTAGCAGTGATTATTTTACAGCGATATTGTAAAGTTTTGATCATCAGAATTTAAACCAAAAATAGCATAAGAAAAAATTTTCAAATTGAAAAAATACCTGAAAATAATAATTCTTTAATACATACTTTCCCACCAACAATACAGCTGATTCAACAAAGCTTTAAATCTAAAAATAGCATAACATAATAATTTGGCTCGTATCTAGAAACAGATTCCGGATTTCGTTCCAGAGATGCACGTAGAGTTAATAATAAACACACAACTAGGTATGGTCCAGTGCTCAGACTCACTTCATTGCACTGTTTAAAAAAAAGGCAATACTAACTTTTATCAAAGAAGTGGACACCACCGTGAGATAACAAAAAACGTTTCTTTTAATTTATGTACCTGATAATTAAATAATTCAGCAATAATAGTACATAACAGAATTTAAAAAAAATATAGATGAAGTTGAAAAACAATTCTGTTAAATTAAAAATTTAAATCTTTACTATGAAAAAATAAACAATTCATTTTAATTAAACTACATTTCTGGACTTCTGTTTTATTATTGAGGAACAGAACTTTACTAGAACCAGGTTTTGGTTAAAATTGTTACAATATTTTAGAGACATTGGCAAGAAATTATATAAAAATCTTCACAATGGTATCATAATGTATAATATGATATTAAAAACAATGATAAATCAAGTTATGAAAACATTTTTCCATCCTTCAAAAAAATTATTTGCTTACACCATTTATAAAAAAGAAATGTTTTAATCTCAACAAAATTAAAGTAACCGAAAAATTTATGATCAGTGCTTTATTAAATTGTATATAATAGAATCCACTAGAATAAACAATTTCCACTGTTTACATTTTGTAGTGTGCTAATAATAACCGGTATATAAAATGTATTTATTAATCAGCAAAGGTAAGATAAAAGATATTAATTATATTATAGTAAGTGTATTTGATAATGTATGTCAAAAGGGTGATTCATTTCATTTATATAGAAGGTAAAACTCAATTAAGACAGTGTTGAAAATTAATTAACTGAATCGAGTACAGAATTCTAATGTACAGATTTTAATGTGAATTCATTAGTCATTCGCATTTGATTAGTTGATGTTGGACGTGTAATAAAAGAAACGAACATTTATTATCAAAATCAAATGAGTTACACGAGTCATAAAAATACTGCATCTGTTGTTGTTAGCTTTATGACTAGCCTAACGTATGAATGATAGAACACCAGAATTTCTACGTATTTTTTCTTCTTCCAATAACTATCCTTGGCAGTATTTTATTTTTCTTGCTTCCAAGAGCTACCATCAACAAAGAGATGGTTATAGATTCATATAAATATAAATGGGTTGCAACTACAAAAACCAATTGAAGGAAAAAAATCAGCTTCGAAACCTGTTTTTAATATACTAAAATAATCATTTCATTAATTATCTTCAGATACAACAGAGGTAATTCCTTAAGCACTATTTAATAGTTGAAGCAATACAAAACACAAGTGAAAAGAGCTTATTAAAATAATAAAATTTAATATTTTACAATCTTATATGAAATGGATGTTGTAATTATCAATTAATTATTGCAACAGTCAATAAACTAGCTTATAAATCAACTATATAGTTCAAGATCAATTTTGAGTAATGCATTGGTTTTTGATCATATTATATCATTGATATTTACATACAACTTATTTAAATGGGATTATCTTTTCTATTATCAAAATAAAACAATAAAAAATACCTCATTGTAATATGCACCACAGAGTATATATAAAATTAATATAAGAACAAATGAAAATTTAGTAAAATAGATATTTAAGAACTAAATACTTAAAAAGTTCTATCAGCTCTCCTCCCAAAATTAATACTTCTCTGATATGCCTGATCTTGTCATAAAAAATACTATTAAACGTTTCTTTATAATGCAATTTAAATAATTTACAATATAAATTAAAAAATTTTGTAATTATATTTACTTACTATTTGTCTCCTATAATTTAATTCATCTGCGCGGGTATGGCCACTAGTAGTGACCACTTTAAATATTATTCATTTATTTAATTCTACTGCTCACCAATGATGTTAAAAGCAGCTGTACGTCAGTGCTAGACTAGTGCTCCTTGTGGTGAGAGCAGGTACTAATGACACACTATACCCACTAGTTTATTTAGAGCATTTTTTGGGGTGGGTGTGTGATTTTTTAAACATTTTTTTAAAAATATTTTATTTTTTAATTGTTAATAAAAATGTACCTACGAAAAATAAGATCTTAATTAGGTGAAATCTCAAGATACTGAGGGTGACCTTGCTCTACAGTTTTACCCACTTGATCTTAGTTAAAAATTTATAGCATCAATATCCCAAATATAGAAGTAATTTGACCAAATTTGGTCAAAATCTGAACACACATACACGTATATGTGAACATTTCCATTTGATTTTTGTTTTTTGGGTTCCTTAAGTGTCAAAACGTAAAGATCCATTGAAAACTGCATATGCCCAAATAGGACCGATTACAAAACTTTCCCTTCTAACGCTACAACTCTGCTAGGTAGTAAAGTAGAAATGTATTATTCTATAGTAAATTGATTAGTTGGTTGATAATATAAGTTAATATTTAATTTTTTTTTAATAAATCTAAGATGTTGGTATAATACATCTGTAACAAGTTTTTAAATGCTATGTGTGGGTAATTTATCAGAGACCGACCTGCAAATAACACATGATCTTGCTTTTAAATGTATTATTTATTTACATTATGTATTGACTGTTATCTATTATCAGTAAACTGTTAATAAATGTTTCTGAAGCTCTTACTTGTAATGATTTTGAGTCTCAATGAACATAATTATACAATAATAAACTTTTAAAAAATTAAATAAAAAAGCAGGATAAAATTTACAAGAAATTGAGTCCATATGAAAACACTCAACAAAGTTTACACATAAGAAAAATACCACACAAATTAAAAATGGAACAGCGTTAAACAAAAATAATAAACTATATACAACACCCGCAAAGCATCATCATGCAACAGAAAATTTTGGAAGTATGCCATAAAATTTGTCGACGAAATCTGGGCACATCTCAGTGATTATCAGATGGTATATCCTATGATTAAAAATAGATTTGAACTACATTTCACAGAATGTATAAATTAACATATAAATGTAACCTACATTATACCATCAAAATCTGTATATTTATAATACAATGAATACTTGTGTGTTTATATACAAGCTGATGTGTTCATGTTATATTGGTAAATAATAAAACAATTCTTATTTACCTGGAATCCTGGTAATATAATGTATATTTGCACTACTAACTAAAATTGTTTTAAAGATTTATAAAAGCTGTAGATTAAAAAAGTGTTTTTAAACATACCAGAAATATGATAAAAGATGAAATAATATTTTTATTAGAATTAAGAAAGTTGAAACTCTTTCTTTGGGGGGAAAAATAGAATAAAAGATTAAAGCCAAAGCTTAAAAAATATTTCATATGAAATATCAAATGCAGAAAAGTTTATCAATTTTGTCAGATTGAAAATATTATGTATGTTAAATGCCTTAACCTAACTTAATGGTCGTGGACAACTCCCTTTTGAAAATAACATGGGCTTTTTTTAGAATAAAAAAGCACCCATGATAAAGGCTCATTACAAAAAGTGTAAAACGATTTACTATTGCTTTCTTCACCAAATCAAATATACAGTAGCATTGCGTATTAGATTGCAGGTATATTCAACCCTACAAATAATATCTTCACTCTGTTCTTCACAGAGACTGATGAATGTTGAATATTGTTAATCTTAAAGCAACTCTTACTGGTGAACTAAAATAGAAATTAGTCATCAATTTTGTAAAACCCCCAACTGTATTTTTTTTTAATGATTCCAAAAAAAATCCATCTTAATATCACAACTAATGTTGTGGTATATTTCATTTCATTAATAATTCAGAAGATTGACTAAAAAAAAAAAACCAGCAGATTACTACTGGCTTACAAAAGCAATTCCAAGATTACTTCATTTTCTGGAAAAATATTGTACAAATCAGGCCAAAAATAAAAAAAAAATTATGATTCCAGTTGGGGTCTAGCTGAATTACTTATAGTTCTACCAATTCATTATGTAATACTGGAAAAGGTAAGATATTCAGTACACCGGTAACGAGTCCCTTTAAGAAGCCTGCACCCATTTATAGGTGGTTTTTCATTTCTGAAGGAAAAGCAATCTTGGTGCAGCATATTTAATCTTATCAATGCAAAACATTAACCGATAATCAGGATACTTTTCTCACACTGTACAAGTAGTTCCTCCAAGGGTAGACCATCTTTTCTTACTACTTAATATCTTTCCTTATCCTTTCATCCTATTTTTAGTTTTCTGAGTATATGACACACATACTATTACATCTCTTCTGAGGATTTGGGGCTTGTCCAGCCAGTGTGATTTGTCCAAGTGTACCCTTGATGTGGTAGCACTCTGTAGAATAACTTTTTGGGTGTATCTTTTCTGGTGACTACACAATAAATCTAATTTCTGAAATCCATAATGGATATACCTGTCAGTTACTCTGCCAAAAACTTTGGATATAAAATTTTACAAACAGTTTGATAAGTAACAGATGACATAACATACTCCACATTAAATTTATTTAAATAACAAAGGAATAAGTAATTCTAGTTTTCTACTATTTAATATCTTTAAAGACTTGTACCTTTATACAACAAAAATACTTGAAAGCATTAATGTTCAAGAAATTTAAAAGAAAAATGTTTGAAAATGAATGTTTTTGTACATACATAGAAACTGAAAACAATGAAGTGACTGAGCTGCTACTTTCTAATAGTTAATTATTTCTTAAGTGACTGTCTTCCCCCAAAATTACTTTTTTTATTTTTAAAATTTAAATGAAACTATCACATAAAATTACATTGGTATTCATCGTCATTTATAATCAGAAAGAATGATGAGATATTCATGTTGTCACAGAAATCCTATTTCTCTCCATTAATTAAATAAGTAAAGAATTCTTTATCAAAAGACACCAGTATTATAACTAATTAAAAAGCAGTTATAAATAAGTACAACTACTAAGTGGTTTCCTAAAATTAAAATAAACTGTTTACTGTTTAAAGGTAGGCTACATAAATATATCCATTTACAATTAAAATAATGTTTAACTTCACAGGTTATTATCATAAGGTCATTCACTTTGAAAAGGCTGATTTAAATGGAACACATTATATAGTACCATTGCATGTCTAAAATTTATTAAAAAAATATATTTATCATAAAGAATAAATTTGTACAGTTTAAAAAAAATAAAGAATAAAACTTAACATAAAAATAAAAGTGATATCCAACTATTAAAAGCAACTACGTCAAATTTTATAAATATTATATTTTCATTTAAGAGTTTGAAATCAGAAAACTTAGCAATAAAAGAGCTTGTAAAAATCAACTCCATTTTCATTTTTTCTTTATTCATTTTTTACTTCTTTGTACGAAGTAAAGGATGTATTGTGATCGCAAAAAATGTAGGTTTTCCGATTTCAGTGGAAATATCTATTTTGACCATCCCTGAATCCATTTTGACTAGTTTCGGTGTGACATCTGTACATATGTAAGTATATATCTTGCAGAACTCAAAAAGGATTAGCCGTAGGATGTTGAAATTTTGGATTGTTGTAACATCTAGTTGTGCACCTCCCCTTTTGATTGCAATCGACCAGCCCAAAAGTGACCAAAAAAACCCAATATCCAAAGAAATTTGGATTTTTTGACTGCAGTAATAAGCCCTCATTGACAGCTTTTCAACGATATATCATAAGTGATACTTATTTTCAATGGTTCCAGAGTTATAGCCAAAAAACTTTTAATTAATGAAATATTTGGATCTTACAAGGGAAAGGCACATCAGTTCAAATTCGACATCTCCTTTTATTTTTAAATTTAAATATATTGGTTTATTAATAATTATTAACCTCCGATTGTAAAAAAAAAAAAAAAAAACTTTTACGATAAATAATAATTCAATATCAATAAAAAAAATATATGAAAAAATATCACAAATTATTAATGAATTAAAATTTTATATACTTTTCATTTAAAAAAAATGTATATATGCAATTTAATAGGCGTATAAGGAAGTCATGTGGTGTCCACATCAGAATTTTTCTGTTTGTTATCATTTTTCTTTTACTAAATAAGGTTTATTTAAGAAAAAACAAACTTACAGGTAAAATGAAAATAAAGAAAGTTAATATGTTAAGTAATATATTTCTACGTCAAAGAAAAATGTTAACCGTATAATACTGTTGTAAGATCACGCGAAATATGTAGTACCCCTCCTTAGAAATAGTATTTCCAACTCCCAGTAGAGTACAGCATAACTGTTCACCCACTTTTATGCAATTAAAAAAAAAAAAATGTATCTATCTGTGTTCAGCTTAAGAGCTATCCTATCTGTCTGTAACAGTGAGATTTTACTGCAGGGTGTGCGCGATTGTGTTAATGCAGTACGGTACGTTGCCGGCCTCCGCGGCGCGAGTGGTAGCGTCTCGGGCTTTCCTGAGATGTGTGGTTAATTGAAATCGAACCAACAAAGAACACCGGTATCCACGATCTAGTATTCTAATCTGTATAAAAGTAACTGCCTTTACTAAAATTTGAACGTTGGAACTCTCGACTTCGAAATCAGCTGATGATACGTAACCTTTTCTTTTTCCTATTCAGCCTCTGGTAATTACCTTCCAGATAATACTTCAGAGGATGAATGAGGATAATATGTATGAGTGTAAATGAAATGTAGCCTTGCACAGTCTCAGTTCGAGCATTCCTGATATATGTGGTTAATTGAAACCCAACCACCAAAGAACACTGGTATCTACGATCTAGTATTCAAATCCGTATAAAAGTAACTGACTTTACTAGGATTTGAACGCTGGAACTCTCGACTTCCAAATCAGCTGATTTGGGAAGACGCGTTCACCATTAGACCAACGCGGTGGGTGATGATACGTAACCTATCTTACCTTAAGTTACAATGCATTAATTATGCATCTTATTATTTATGATGGATAAATCTTTTTTTCAAACGATGATACAATGTAATTTTTTTAAACCCGTATCATTCTTCTTCATTTAGCCGTAAATTATACGAATTGTATCACCTATCTACATCAACTTTTACAACAGGACGGATATAAACAACGAGAGATGGATGTGAGCAGATAAAAATATGAATGGATCTGGATATAGTTCCTGATCTTATCCGTCTCAAAATTAAAAAAATAAATATATAAAAACAAATAATTAATTAAATTTTTTATTTTAATAAATAAAAAAACATACCAGCAATAACTTCAGTTGAATAAATATTGCAAAATAACAGAGCTGACGTCAAAACTTATGAAGACTACAATAGTAGTTAAAAAGTTTACAGGTAAATAGAAAACGCCAATTAAGTTTAAATTTAGTTTGTTTAAATATTCGAATTTGGTTTTAATCGAAATAAAAGGATTATAATTTTTTTTCTCTTTTACCAATGGTCTCTTTTCTTTTAGATCGGGTTCTGATACAAGAAACAAAAAAATAACTAAATAAATTTTAAAAAACCATTACAAATGCCAACCGATAATAAAATATTAGAACACATTTGTATGTAAGAAGGAAAAGTATGAACACATGTTGAACGGACTACATTAACGTTTTTTAATTTTATTTATTATATTTATTTTAAACGCCATAAACAAATTAATATCCGTAGTAAACAACATATGTGGAACAGTAATAAAATATTACTATTGATGAGTTTCATCTTAATGCGAGACGTCCGGAGTTGCAAAATAAGTTCCCCTACTCGGCATTCAAACCGATATGCAAATCTAAAATAGAAATGACGTCAATATACCGCCAACAAACTAACAAAACTAATATTTTTATTATTTTTTACGAAACGAAACATATGAAACTAAAAATGGAACATGGATGTATATTTTCTTTTACAAAATAATTACAATAAAACTTCCATTTATCAGATTACTTTATACAAAAATAAAAGTACAATATTTTTTAAATCTCCCTTTAACTCTTAATGACTTATTAGCGTGCAATCATCCAGTAATGAAAAAAAGCAACACAATAAAATAGATTTCACCGATAGTATATATTGATAAGGAATACGAAACAAAATGGTTAGGAATCGATTATGGCGAAACCTAAAGGTAAACCGATGAATTTAAAAACATGCGTGCTAAAATGTAGAGCACTTTCATAACGCGAACACATTTTTTTGTTGTACTCGTATTACAATTATCAATACTGCCATACAAACACAATTGTTTTTCCCACCAGTTTTCCAGCTACGCCGGGATCTGAGTGCGTGTGTAACGACTGCAATCATCGGTATCGGATTACCAGGTCTGATGTAACTGCATACTCTTTCTTTTCTTTCTTTTTCCTGTTTAGCCTCCGGTAATTACCGTTCAGGTATTACTTCAGAGGATGAATGAGAATGATATGTATGACTGTAAATGAAGTATAGTCTTGTACATTCTCAGTTCGACCATTCCTGAGATTTGTGGTTAATTGAAAACCCAACCACCAAAGAACACCGGTATTTACGATCTAGCATTCAAATCCGTGTAAAAATAACTGACTTTACTAGGACTTGAACGCTGGAACTCTCGACTTCCAAATCAGCTGATTTGGGAAGATGCGTTCACCACTAGACCAACCCGGTGGGTTAAACCACATATTCGTATACAGTGCAATTTAAATGTTCTTGTAATCTTGTAGTCTTGAACAGACTCATGTCGACCGTTTCTGAGACGTGTGGTTAATTGAAACCAAACCAAAGAACGGTATCCACGATCTAGTATTCAAATCCGTATAAAAATAACTCTCAACTTCGTAAACAGCTGATTTGCGAAGACGAGTTTAACCATTAGACTAACCAGGCAGGGTTAAAAAAATTATTTGTACATAAATGTACCATAAATAAATTTAAAAAAATCATTTTCGTAATTTCTAAGTAATTAAGAGCAAGAACTTAACAGAAAGTAGAGATACGAATTAAAAGGGACCAGCTTCAATATAAACATAGTAATTTCATTTCAACAATAAAAGAAATCGGTCAATCTCGATTCACTACAGTATTCTATCTCAAAGAATTGAAAAAAAAAGCTCGTATGTACTTATGTACACACGTAAGAAGTTATAATTCTTTGGCGTGAATAAAAAAAATAATTTTTTTACGCATTCAAAAAAATTTGAAACGAGTCAAACGATCGATGGAAGATATTAAATACCATGAATAAAAGTTTGAATAAATAACACTTAATTAAATATTTATTCGACACAGTTTAAAAAGTACTGAGGTATTCGTTGTCATATAAAACAAAGTTCATCGAATATATTTCGAGTAGTTCAGTTCCATAATTCTTCGGATGACGACTGAATAGGCACGAGGATTATTAGCGGCTTATGATATGAAAAATATGATACAAATAGTTTTATTTATAATAGCGTATTTTATCAACAATTTTGTTTTTGGTAAATTTAAAATTACTTATGTAAAATCAAGAATTTATCTGATGTGTGGTATTTTCTGTCTCATTAAAACATACAATTTTACTCAAAAAATAATACATAAATATAATCTCAAATCTTGATACACAATTTTCAGGAAAAAATATACGCTGCAATATAAATAAAGTTTTATGCATATGAACAACAATATTCACAGTTTAAAATATCTGTCTTCAGAAATCCGTATATATAAATATATATTTATTACGACTCAATATCTGTTACGTTTACAACACGTGCTAATCACTTAATTGCATTGAAGGACTGACTGAATTAGACACTATACGGATGTGCGTGTAAATTGATCTGCTTGGGCCTGCGCAAATCTTCATGATGTGTTACATCGGCGCGCGCAACTTCCGTAACTTGCTGAAAATACACTCTGATCAGTTTCTCCTAACGCGCCAAAAGAAGTATAACTTCAAAAAAATTATGTTTTTAAAATCGTACTGACAATGCATTCTAACAATTTCTATATTTCTTCATACATTTTATTATGTAAATTTAACATTGAAAAAATAAATTCTATGCGAAAAAACTGAAAAGTTATCTGGTAATTTCTTACTTGGCAACTCGAAGAAATCTACTAAATCTAAGAATTCGGAGCGGTAAAAGTAAATGTAAAATGTTATTATTCCATTAAACCAGTTTCAATACAAAAAAATTATTATTTTTTATTTATATTTTATTTTTCAGATACAAAAACGAAAATATCAAATCAAAGGAACGGCCGGTACATCACGACTTCTAATCGGCAGAAATCGACCGTATCATCATATAATCAGTTATACTTAAATGTAATTAAAATGTGATTGTTATGAACATTACATCAATCGCCATACGATTCCCATATTTAATTATGAAAATATTGTATATCTTAATAAATACGTTATTGATAAAAAAATTACAAATTACTAAAAGAATAAGTAAAGAATTATATTTTTGTAATCAATCCTATTCTATCATTTTCAATATAAAAAAATGATTTTATTTCAATTCGATTTTCTTTCACAGATAAATGAACAAAAATGTCACGTAGAGATAGCAGGACGATCTTAATTGCTGGAACCAATCGGTTGGAATCGTCCTTTCTACATTACTCCAATACATCGATAAGATACTACGAAAAACTTACTGACTCAATGAATTTAAGTTATTTATATATTTCTTCTTACATTTAGTTATGCAAATACTGTATTAAACAAAGTAAATGCGAAATTAAAAAACAGAGTAGTTTGCTTTAAACGAATTTATTCTTAAGTGTACATAAAAGAAGATAAAAATATTCAGGGAATTAATTTGTGTTCTTTTATCTGCTGTTATTTGAAGATAATGATTACTTTATAATTACATTTCAACGCAAAGACAAAGAAAGAATACGAAATAAGACAGACAGTCGACCTCAAGAGAGAGAGAATGAGAGGATGTGAAGAAGAGAGAATTAGTTAGAACTATCCATCTCCCACTATTAGAATACTATTAAACGAGACACTAAAATCTGAAAAGGTTTCTACACGAAAAGATGTAATTAAATTTTTTTATGGCGAATTTATTTTACGTGACATTTTATAACACAGTTTATTATTTAACTGTAGCCTTTGATATACATGTATGTCTATTGTTGTAAAATCTGAAAAGATACAAAGTCGCTTATTAATTAGTTCAAGAGAACATTTACTGTGAATTATATAAAAAAGTTTCCTTTCGGCACGCCGGAAGCGGAGGTAGATTTTACCGGTTCTAAGTAGGGGATAAAAAAGATTTCCACATTAAAGTTAAGAAAAACTTTCTAGTTTACTCAATACGACAATGGTAGCATGTGAAAAAATTTCACATGTTTAGCATACAAGTCCCATCTTACAATTCCAGTAACATTTTGGTCTTCCCTTGCCGTAACGGTTGGCCATATCAAAAATTGTTAAGACAAAACTTTTTTGTAATATTAGAGGACTAACGATCACTTTAAACCGATTCGATACTGTGCCTATTAAGGGAGGTATGATTTTTTTCTTCGAAACCCCATTTTTTCCACCCCTGGGCCACTGTTGGTGATATTAAAAGACCTTAATTCAATAAGTTTTAGGCCCTTATCCAAATAGTAAGAACTTTAAACGAATTCGATATTTTACTTAATATTAAAATTATAGCGATATATTGTTTTTTCAAAAAAGCTTCCCCAGTTCCACCCCCATGTACCATTTCGCCCATTAACGAACTCGACCGATATTTCGGGTCGTTATATTTTATGTATCAATTTGAAAGAGATTGGAAAAAAATTACGGCAGTTATTGTATCCACAATAAAGTCAAATATATATATGCAAATATAAACTTTCGAACTGACGGTGGTTTTGGGGTCTACGGGATGTAAAACGCGAATAAATGTCGAAATTTTCCGGAAGTAGAATCCTGGTATCCATTATAATAGGTAGCTTTCTTATGAAATCTACTCCTTTTTTCAGAGGATGAATGAGAATATGCATGAGTGTAAATGAAGTGTACAGTCTCATCTCAGGAACGGTCGACCGTTCCTGAGTTTTGTTAATTGAAACCCAACCACCATGGAACACCGGTATCCATGATTTATTACTTAAATCCGTATAAAAGTAACTGCCTTTTCTAGAATATGAACCTTAGAACCCTCGACTTCGAAATCACCCTATTTAGGATATCGAGTTCACCACTAGACTAACCCGGGGCCGGTTCTGTTTCTAAATTAGTTAGTATAAAATATCTTTACCAGTTTTATATGTTATTGTGTTGTGATTTTATAATAATTATAATAAATTCAAATATTCGGATAATTTTCTCTTTGTCTAAATTATATGGATCACTTTAATACCTCAATTATTTTCTGAATGTTAACTTGACAGCTTTCATACGCGTTATTAACTTGCTGATTAGCAAGTTATGAGAACAGAAAGCTTTCTGCAACCAGAACGTTTTGGATCCACTCCTAATAAATACCCGATATCAGGGAAGTAAATCCGCCAGAAATTAAACAAGACTGCATTTGAAAATGAAAACAAGTATAAAAAACAGACACTAAAAAAATAAATACCGTATTTTCAATTTTACTTTATGTCTACTTTAAGTAATTACTACTTCTTAATATGGAATAGTGAAACACATTTCTTGTCTATCGAAGGAATAAACGGGTTGCAGAAGTAAAAGTGACAAATTTATTTTATCCTTAAATGATGTTCCAGTAGTATTTAATTTCCTGTTATTTACCTGTCTTATAATTGTTAAATAATTGCGCTATTTTTCTTTTATTTGTAAAGTAACAAATAATTGATTCTTTTTTTACAAAGTGACAGGAAGTTATTAATAACATAATTTATAAACAACCCATTAACTTTTGTTAAGCATTTCATTTTTTCTCAATTTAACATGAAGTTTAGAATTAATCATTTCCATTACAGAAAAATATAGATTCAGATTAAAAAAAAACTATAGAAGTTTAATTGTGGAACAATATTTTTGAAGGCGTAAAATTCGTTACGATCTACCTAACACTAATAGATTAATTATTTATTTAATAGGCATTATTCTACTGCAACTGAAATCTGATTGCAAGGTTGGACCGGGATGGTAAAATATTTAAAACCTTTTAATTTAGTAAATTACAATAGGAATTATTTTTGGCAGAATATTATCTTACGAGATAAACTGTAGTAAACTTTATTTAATCAAATTTACTCAAAAGAATATCTGTGGAAAAAATTGACTGCTGTTTGTGAACACTGTCTCGTTCCTTCAAAACTGTTACCGAACATATTTTGTTCAAAATAATGGGATTTTTAATTATTTTTTTTTTAATTTCCTGGACCAATGTTAGGTATTACTTCAGAGGATGAGATGAATGATAATTTTTTTAGCGCGTGAAAATGCCATGTCTGACCGGGATTCGAACCCAGGATCTCCGGATAAAAGGCCGAGAAGCTACAATTCGCGCCACGGAGGCTGGAACAAAATAATGGGACTTTTCTTTCTCTTTCTGTTTAGCCTCCAGAACCACGTAAGGAATTACTTCAGAGGATGATATGTATAAGTGTAAGTGAAGTGCAAGTCTTGTACAGTCTCAGGTCGACCACTCCTGAGGTGTGTGGTTAATTGAAATCCAACCACCAAAGAACACCGGTATCCACGATCTAGTATTCAAATACGTATAAAAGTAACTGACTTTACTAGGACTTGAACGCTGGGAACTCTGGACTTCCTAATCAGCTGATTTGCGAAGACGCGTTCACCACAGGACAAAACCGATGGGTTACCACCGGTTTGGTCTAATAATAAGGGACTAATTCATTCTAACAACACGATTCTTCATTTATTTTTTTTTTATCTGTATTAAAAGTAATATATTATTTTGAAGCGAAAATTCCGTAGATTCTAATACTTATAATCTGCTTAGCTAAGAGTAAAATATTTTTTTAGTTATTGAAAATCAAGAAACAATTTGTGTTATAAAGAAATTTCATAAAATAGAAGTTAATATTTATTTTTAAAAAACCGTGTAGTTAATACAAATGTTCGCGGATACACAGTCACAAAACTATAACTATAAAATTATGAAGTATGCTATATATTGGAAATTACGAGTATGATAATCAGGGATACTTTTTCATACTGGGATTTTATTTTGCAGATTTTAACGTTTTACGATCCATTCTGACAAAAAGAAAATTAATAATAAAAAATTCCGGAAGGATGTTATCTAAATACTTACGCGCGTATTTACGAACATATGTTGACCAGTTTCTTGCTTGGCCCGATTTTTATGAAATTTTGTACGGAATTTTTTAATGGTGCGATTTAATTTTGGTTAAAATTGGTCAAGAAGATGGAGAAATAAGGTAACCGTGGGTCCCGTATTTTAAAATTTTGCTCAAACATAAAATTTTTTTACATAATTCTTTACTCGCATACTTACTTAAGTGTAATAATTTTCCTCAGAGTAGTAAGTAATCTGTTTAAAAAATCTATGCAAGTCTTCGCTCGCCGTTAATTATTATTATTTTTTTAATATTATATAAAGAAAATTATTTTAATTATAACATAAAACAGTAGTAACAGATCCCAAATCTGAAATAAGTAAGTACCTTTACTGGGAAGTTTATAAATTTTCGATGAATTTTATAAGTAGCGATTAAGGAAAAATTAAATGTAGTTTAGTACTCAGAAACTTAACGTCTACCTGTGCAAAACTAATTTGTAATTATCGTTACGAATAATCGACTGATGCCAGTATGAATATGTATATTCATAATGAGTCAATAGTTCATACATATATTTACCTTTATTGCCACGAAACAATCTGTCTCGAACATTTTTTGATTATTCTAAAGCTGGTTTATTATAAAAAAAGTATATTTAGAAAACAAAAAAATGAAAATTTTAGCGACTGGAATTTTTCACTGTTTGTGTATCAGTCGATCGGTTAAAAAGCATTAAATTTCTTAATGAGAATAACAATTTTAAGCTACGTAAATTAATTATTTTATTCATTTATTTACTG
Source organism: Lycorma delicatula (assembly GCF_047948215.1). Classification (NCBI taxonomy): domain Eukaryota; kingdom Metazoa; phylum Arthropoda; class Insecta; order Hemiptera; family Fulgoridae; genus Lycorma; species Lycorma delicatula. Next base: position 57,955,825 of record NC_134462.1, read on the forward strand.
TGATTACAGCAATAATGAATCAAATTAGTCATAGCAGTCATTATCTCCGCTAGTTATAACAAATGAGTCGAATAGAGTAATTTTTTAGTGATGTTTGCAATTTTACAAGATGATTTCGAATCGAAACCTGAAAATATTGCTTATTTTACTACATTAATTTTAACTCTAAGGCATTACTTAACGCAAAGAAAGTCGTACGGCTTTTGAACAATAGTTGTCTGCTCGACAAAAAGTACAGTAACCATCAGATACAAGGATCATTTTTAAAGTACGAATTGTCCGCATATATTGAAAAATTAATTAACACTTTGGTATGAATGGTAAGTCAGGAAGGATCTTAAAATCAGGCATCTTAAAATGTTTGTTGATTTGTCAGTTAGTTCCAAGACCGCCGGAAGATAGGGACGAAGAATGGAGAAAAAATTCAACAGCCAACGGAGAGAACGAAGAGACCTACACTCTTCACTGTGATGCCCTTCTCCAAACTTAAAGGTTTTTCTGAGGTTACGATTGTAAACATTTAAAGCCGACAAACACGGAGAGTCAGGCAAAAAGAAGAAAGAAGGACACGTCACGACAGTGAACACGGCCCAGCCCCGACTCAGTTGATGTAAGAAGAAGAATCTTTCTTTTCTTTTCTGTTTAGCCTCCGGAACCACCGCAAGTTATTATTTCAGAGAATGATGTATATGAATTTAAATGAAAAGTAATCTTGTACAGTCTGAGGTCGATCATTCCTGAGATGTTAGATGAATTGATTTGCGATGAAGAGTTCACAACTAGACCAACCCGGTGGGTCAAGAAGAATCTACACAACCTAAATTCACTCTCCTTTCTTTCTTCCTTCGTCTTACAATTATTAGCTTTCAGATAACACATGAGATTTCCTCCACGAAGGGAGTGGCATTGCAACCTCGCCCAAAAACTTTAACTCCATCAAGCGCATTTCTCCTAGACCGAAAGGTCTTCAGTGAACGGACTGTTGGGGAATCACGACAGGAGAAGAACGCATATCTTGCTAATCTCCGAAAGAACAACCCATATAAAAAGAAGGAAGACATTTCAAAACCCGGACTATAAAGGATCGGAACGCTATCCCAAACTCCGTCCGTCTTAAAATAAAAATAAATATAAAACTGCCATTAAAACTTACAATACCCACCCGATATTTAGAAAGGCCCAACAGCATTCCCCGTTAATCGTAGAGCCTGAACATCAGGCTCTACGATTAACAGGAGAATAAAATATCGCCCAATACCCTTCATTTCCGTTCTGTTAGCTCCTCTTTACGGTATCATACGCTAATTTTCAGTATCATTTCATTAACCATGTAGAAGAAGAATTCCATCCACTGGCAATTCGGTTTTTGTTACACAGAAGAGAATGAATTCTTGGATCGCGTAATGACAGCAGATGAGACATAAGGTAGATGTCTCACAAATATCCAAAATTCAAGTACAATTATTAATGGCACCACCACATTCTCCGACCAAACCCAAGAAGTTCAAACGGTAAACCTTTAACCGTATTAATAATAAAGGCAACGGTTTCTGGGGGCCGTAAATTACTAATTATTAATGATATCTGCCTCGACGGGAAAATATCGTACGGAAAAATACTGTGAAACGTTAAATAAGTTAAGGCGCGTTCGGTTTCACATAACGTGTACTCTCAAATCGCTCAACATACAGCAGAACAATTACTGCAAACGTTTCAATGAATGATAATGGACTACCCTCTGTATAGTTCGAATCTGGTGCCAACTGACATCCTAATAGACCGATGACGATATTAATTATACTGTCAACAACTCGTTTTAGGAACAGATGACAAAGTTCTTTAACGAGAGAAACATCATAAGCTCGTCTCCCCATTCAAAAGAAAAAAAAAAATGTTCGATGTCAATGGGGATTATGTTGAAAAAAGTTAAAGAAAATTTTTATTTAAAAAAAAGAAAATTATTTAAAGTTACCACAAAACGTTTCGTATTTAAACAAAAATTAACCTCGTATATTTTAGCTCATAAATTGATTTTAATCATTAATACGCTGGTATAACAGCGAATTTTAAAATTTAAATATTAAGTTAAAAATAGATTGTTAACTATTACTGTACTGCATTTTAATATTTCACACAAAAATAAAGAAAAAATAGTTAAAAGAATTCTGAGAAAGGGTGAATGACCCTAAACAAGAATGAAGGGTATAATAAACCATAACTGATGACGTCACGAACTCATAATATGTTGAGAGAGTATCTTCCATTTTCTTCTGTTATATTACATTCTATTCTGAGGCTTTACCCAATCCGATTCACTCTTTTTATCTGACAAAATACTATTATTATTACAGGTTAATAGTTTTTAAATATATATATATATATATATATAGTATATTAAACAGAAAAAAATGGCCGTTTAATATATAATTAAAAAATTATTCTATTATATTTTATATATATAATTATTTTTTCCTACAATTTAAAAAAACAAATTAAAATTTCTATCACATGCTAAAAATGTCTAATTCCACCAATAGCCGAATCGATTCTTTGATTGACTAGGTAGACATCGTGATTGTTTGAGTTCCAGATTTTGATTTTATAAATACTCAAGAAAAATGAACACTAGGAGAACATTTTTCTCAGTTTATATATATATATATAAATTTCCCCGCTAATATGTACGTTGCAATCTATTCAACTAGTGAATGAGCAACCCCGCCGCCCCTAGACACAATGGGATGAGAATGATATGTATGACGTAAATGAGATATAGTCTTGTACAGACCATTCCTGAGACGTGTGACTAATTGAACTCCAACCACCAAACTACACCGATATCCACTGTCTGGTATTCAAATCTGTATAAAAGTACCTAAATTTTACTAGGATTTGAACCTCAGAACCTTCAATTTCGAAAATCAGCTGTTAACGGATTTACGACGACAAGTTAACCACTAGACCAGCAAACTGAGTGAAACGTATATAACGAATAATCTAAACGAATTTTATGTGCCACAAATAACGTAAATTATACATTTTTCTTCTTTTTTTTATTAATTAAAGGACCCGGTCAAATTTATTCATTTTAGACAAGGACACTTTACCAAGATATGTACATAACAAAATTCTCATTAGTTTAAAAGTACCAATCGCAATATTAAAGCTTTTATTGAAAATAATTAACGGTAGGAATGTAAATACTAGTACTATTACTAGCTGCAGGGTGTGCCGTAGGCACGCCTCCGCAGCTAGGCCCTGGCGGGCGGCGTCTCGGAATGGAATTATTAGGTGCCCAAAATTGTCTACCTCTAGTGTAAAAAATATTTTTTTATTTGAATGATGAAACTTGATATAACGATTAGAAATTTAACTCTAGAAATTGATAATAACAAATCAGGTAATTGATAATTTTCCGCTAGTGATAGGTACATTCCGATGCCTACTGTTTGGTTATAGTTCATTATTTATGAAGAAAAAACAAATAAATAAAAAATATGTAAAAAAATTTTAAAACACCACTCTTAAATTAAACGCACTAAAAGGTAAAAAATAATTTTAGGACGGTATCTCAGAATGGATTTGACAACAAGCTTTGATGATGATATGTAGGATTATGTGAAAGTCATAGCTTCAAATTCAAAATTTGATGTTTTTGCCAATTTTTTCATATACGTGATGAATGGCCTAAACAGTTGGGTGCTATCTTACATATCACCAACAAAGCTTGTTGTCAAATCCATTCTGACATATCGTGATAAAATTATAAATTATTTTTTACCTTTTAGTGCGTTTAATTTAAGAGTGGTGTTTTAATTTTTTTTTTTTTTTTTTTTACATATTTTCAGTGCATTTAAAACATAAGAACGTTTTTTAAAAAGTTTTTTTTTATATATTTTCTACTTTTCAGTCTTCATACGTTTGTATTTTACAGTTGCGCTAGCGCCTAGGTTTGAGTGTATTTAGCGAAAGATCGGATCGGTACGTTTTACAGTGGACGAGTGCAATCAAAATATAGGGCTAAACGATATAACTTCTGGATAACCAAGATCCGGTCGATCAAAAGTGTAGCTGATGCGTTAAACAGTTAGCGCTCGATCTGCTGATACATACGCCGTTTGAATAGTAAAAGTCGGACAAGAAGTTACCGAAATATTACAGTGTCACCCCATCGCCCCTCCCTAATTTCCGAACGGGGCCTCGGGGACAGTTGAAAATATTATCATCCGACGGGTACTGGGAGTAGATGGGGTTACTGTCCAGGGAAGTCGAAAATTTTTTCAGGGCGCTAGGACCGACGTTTTCGAGATATTTGCGGCCGAAAATTTGGATCTGGTTAGAGTACTAAATTTTTCCAAAACTTCGATATATATATATATATACACGGCATATAACGAATCGGGATTTTCCGCTAGTGATCGGTATATTCCGGTACTTAACTAAGGGGGACGCACACACAGATAAACATACAAATGCCGTTTAGTAGGGTAGACAACAAAAACCTATAACAAAATACACATACATATATACATACGCGCGCGCGCACACAAACTAGCATTTGTAATTAAATATAAAATGATATAAGTGATAACTGCATAATCTTTTAGTAAAGAGAAATAAAGATGAATAGTGCAATAGAATATTGAAACAGATGCTATGATGTTTTTGATTAAAACAATAATTCTATTTTTTTAAATCCTTTTACTATTGGAAAAAAACACCCACTAGAAAAAATAAAACAGGGCTCTTAAATCTCTTGAGATAACCTGACTTGAATAAATATTTGTAATACATACATACAATCTATAGCTACGTTTCATATTGGAAACTTTACTACGGTTGGTTTTATAATAACTTTTTCTTTTTAATTACACAACAATAGTCGCATAAATTTCTGTAAACCTTGAAAATTTCATGTATGCATATATGCATGTTTAGTTTACGCAAAACATACACACTTGATTTTTACAGCAATGAAATATGCAAGGAAAAAATGTAAATTAAGTAAATTTAAAAAACGATTATTTATCAAACGTCAAGGTTAATTTACATAGAACAATATATAAATATATAGATGCAGAGTTCTATGTATGCATATATATATGCTGCATTATAAAGCCGTATAAAATGTAGTATACGTTAATAGTACAGTCTTATATTATTTACATAACCTGTATCTGTTTAGTACTGCTATTTAAACAATAAACGTTCTTTAAAGCATTAATGAAATTTTTTTATATGTTAAAAACGTATTGAAATACGAAAGAATATACAATTTGCATAGAAAAATGATTAAATTATTAAAATAAAGGAAAAAATACAAAAAAACCCTAGATATTTTTATTTTTTATTTTAGATCATATTATGGAAATTAATGACGTTACTAATGAAACAATTTTTTTTCCTAGCTTAATTTTTATTACAAGGCGAAGTAAAATTTTTCATAGGTTTTTTTTTAAGTAAATAAAACTATGAAATAACCATCGCCCACATAAATATATAACATATTTTAAAGGCAGTAAAATGAAAAATTAAAAAGGGTAATCAACAAGTACGTCCATGGAAACCATTTTGGACTAAGCAAAAAAAAAAAAAATGTAACTAAAAAAAGGTCTATAATGGTTGTACAATTTGTACTGTTAAATTATGTAACGTGTTTTGCTCTTGCCTTTGAATTTACATCGAGTGTTTAAAAACGCCTTTCCCCATTTTTAAAACATTATATGAAACTCTTTTATACTTGTTTTTAAAGTGCGTTATAAGGGTCTCTATGAAATGTATGGCCTATACTCTATAGAGAAAGCCTATCTGCATAAGATTTCTGTACACAATTCTAGAGATTGCTTTCAAGACGAACAATCAAATCTGGTATTTTCTTGTTAAGAGTAACATAATTTATAGCAATAATGACAATAATACAATAAACATGTTTGAAAATGTTTAATGAAATTTGCAGGTTGATTTTTAGTTTTGATCTCGATTCAAAATTAAGATAAATAAAAATCAAATTATTTTTTATTTGCGTAATTTTTTTAAATTTTGTAAAAAGAAATTTTCATTTAACTATTTTTATAGGAATTTTATTATAATCATTTTTATAAGTATTTTTTATTAATATATCTATAAATTAAATTAAAAAATACGAAGAAGGTAAAACCACATTATTTCTTAAGTTTGTAAAATATTTTTTTAATCGTTGTAACATTAAAAACGGATTGTTTAAAATGTATGAAATCAAAATTTTTGAAACATTAATATTGACATAATTGATAATGCATATTATTAGATTTGGTGTTTATTAATTTTATTTTAATTGATAAACTTTTGAAAATTAGTATTTTTTTATTATTAAGCTTAGACGGGATGTAACTATCAAAGCATGCGGTATTAATTTTATAGACTAAGCTCTTACTAAACTTTTTATATAATTATCATTATTTTATGTTTTTAAAATTTTCGGCCATGTGTGTTTAGATCGTTAAAAATTTATTAATGACAACATATCAATTATTATTTGTTCGAAAGTTGATTTTTAAGGAATATGAAATAAGCGTGAGAAAACGAGAGAAATTATTTTTTATTATGAGAGAATCAGATTATCAAGTCGCGTGATTAAACACATATATACATTTTTTATACTAGGCAAAACAAAACAGAAAAAGACAAGAAATTACTTCGCTTTCATTTATAATAATAAAATTATACAATTTTACTTTCTTCCGATAATCAAATTTTGCAACGGTAAAAATTTAATTGTAAATCATATCAGTAGGTCTTTAGTTAAACAATAACAATCAAAAGACCGATAAAAATGTTTAAATTGTAACAAAAAAATTGTTACTGTGATAAGATTGTAAAAAAAGTTCAATTTATACATTACTGGTTAAATTTTGGAAATTTAAACGCATAGATGTGCAGTAGTTCTACCGTGGTGTCTGAACTAGTGCTGGCACTGTGAATAGTACAGTGGTGAGAGGAGAGTGTAATGTGAAAGGGAATCGTAGGTAGCAAGAAGCCAATCGCTCGCTGGTCAGCCTCATCCACAAATTTATTTATAAATAACATTTCGCAATTAGTTTATTGCAAAAAAATATTTCATTTAAATTATTTTGTACAATACAATTTATTGTAAAGTTACAATATGCATTATTGTTTAGTTCACTGATTCCGAAACCCCGGGGAGCCGCGACGCACAGTCATTTATAATTACAAATTTAATGTTAATAAAGTAAAACAATAATGAAGATACACGAGTTTTATTTATTTTTATCTCTTACGAGTAGTTATACTTTTACTTATGGTAGGGCGCCTTGGAAAAATTTTAAATGAAAAAGAGTGCCGCGACTCGGAAAAGTTTGGGAACCACTCACTGGTTTAGTTATAAAAAATAATCTCATTTTCATACCGTAATTTTATACTTTACAATAGTTGACGAAGTGTAGCGGAAAGAAATATATCAAAAAGCGTGGAAAATAAATTATAGCATTATTTGAACAGAAAAGATAGACGTTTGGCTTGAAAAAAGAGGAAATCGATAAGGTGCAAGCAAAATCAAACTAATTCTACCATTTTAAACTAATATTCTTCATTAATAAATAATTTTAAAATTACCTTAAAATGTACTTATTCCATAAAGAGTAAAATACTGCGTATATTTTTTACCTAGTAAAATTGTAATGTAATTCTTACCTTACCGTTAAAAAATTACTTTTAAATTTATTAAAAATTCAACGATTAAAAAACTAGATAATTTATTTTTGTTTTAAACATGATTACGACTAAATTGACTTTTACAGAACTATGAAATTTCATGTGTATATTCCTAATATAACAAAAAAGATAAAATTATTTTTTATAAAAGAAAACCCGGTTACGTTTTTAGCATTCTGATTAATATTAAGGCTGACATAAGAAATTCGCATTGTGAGAAATTTTTCAGCTGTAAATAATTTCTATATACATGCTGTCGATGTATTAAGAAAAAAAAAATACTGAATTTTATGAGAAAAAATTTCGTTTCTGTCGTATAAAAAGCAAGGTTACAAATGAGCACACTAAAAAATCGTTTCGCTTGAGTTTTGAAATGCCTAAAGAATGATTTTTTGGGACTTACAAATATTTGTAGGTCCTTTTTTGGGTAACTGATATTTTATGCGTATTTTTTAAGTTATTGTATCAAAGAAAAAAAATTCTACCTAACTTCATATTCTGATAGAAGAAATGTTGACTGGAGTCTAATCGCATTAACCTAAAATAAAGAAAAAACTAATTTAACCGCAGTAACCACCATAATGATCCTTTCACACGAAGAAAACTCCTAAAAATTGTGAATTATACATATCCACAGTTAAAATTTTACAATTTATTTTTGTTTTCATATATGAAGGATTATCGAAGAAAAAAAGAAAAGTTCACAACCTAAATAAAGTTTAAGACACAAAAGGAAAACACGGTCGTACAGAATTTTATTTAAAATTATATACATATTACGAATGGTGATAAATTTAGCTCCTAATAATAGAGTGACGTCTTGACCTTGAAATAACTTGCACGAGTGAAAACAGCTTTATAGTACACAGAATAAAAAACTGTGTTAAGTAAACAATATCAGAATCTTAAGACTACATTTCCTAACAGATTAAGAAAATAAAAAGACAATAATACTATTAACAAGACATTTCATTTCATTGAAAAAGGTGTGAATACAGACATTTAAACGCGATACCAGAAGTTTTAAAATAGCTACAGAAAATGAAGTCTTTTGTATTACCTCCAACAAAAGACAGAAATCTATTAAAATCTAAATAAGTTAAAAGTGCATTTCTTCAGAAATAAATTAACAACCGACTGAATTACCAGTAATATTTTACAACAATAACAATCCGTTAACAACTTTTACCGAATTTTTTTAAAGACCTATTATAAATCAATTCCATACTAATCACAGTATCTTTGATAGGCCTGAAGCTTATATTATTAATAATATCATCGATAGTGGTCTTATTTTATTCCCAAATCAATTTTTTCCTCAACGAAACTGTAGAATTTAATTCCATTATTCAAAATTTTCTTTAAAAATCTAATGAAAAACTAAACAAACTAAATAAAAATTAATTTTTTAACCAAACACAACTTTACGCCTATGTGATAATTAAAAACGAACCTATTTCGAAATAGCTGCTGCCGAGAGAGTACTGTTTAACAAAACTTTATTACTCTGATGTTACGGAACGTTGCTCGTATTATAATGCACCGGTTAATTTAAGTCATTTTAAGGGAGAAGTTTTTCACAAATAAATATATAACAAATAAATAATGTAACAACACATTCTTCTTTCCTGTAGAAGAAAAAGAAGCACCAAACGTTTCAGTGGAAGAATTAACACAGGCTATACAAAAATGGGAAAGCTTCAAAAGAGATAACAACATTACTGCTGAGATGCTGAAAGCTGATTGCAAAATGTTGCACACGGCATTTGAAAACCTGAACTCAAGGTGCCTCAAAAACCAAACGATCCCGAATGCGTGGAAAACTGCGGAAGTGATTCTTCATCTAGACAAGAACTCGGAAAGTCCTGAAGAATTACCACCCAATAAGCTTCCTCTCAGTAATCTACGAAGTTTTCACCGAGATAATAATAAAAAAACTAATAATAACATTGAATGAATCATAACAAAAGCAGCAGGCAGGCTTCCAAAGCGATTTTCGGATCATATCCAGGTTGTTCAGCAAGTCATAGAGACACGAGTATACTACGCCCCTATGTATGAATTTTATTGTCTATGAAAAGGCATTTGATTCGCTAACAACACAAGCCAAAATAAAAATAACTGCATTATATTTAACCAGTGTAAATATAGTCTACATAAACTTGCTTGCAGAACTTCGTATCTTGAAGAAGCAAAAGCTATCATTTGTGTCAACGAATAAATGTAGAGATAAATCTACAAAAAGTGTACGACAAGGCGATGTTACAACACCCATGCTTTTATCAGCTTGTCTCAAGCAGGTATTTAAAAACCTGGAATGGGAAGAAGACATACAAATAAATAATGCCTATCTACCTGGGATTCGCAATGATATAGTTCTCTTCTAACAAGAACCAAAAGATCTACAAAGACACATACAGGAACTGCAGATAGTTAGTGAACTCTATGATCTAAAGATGCAAAAAAAGAAAAAGATCCAGAACCGCTGAGCCGACCTGCCATATCAGTAAGCGGGAAGGCTCATTAGAATCGATAGATTGTTGAGCCGGTCCAAGGGAGCAAGAAAAGAAGATCTAAGGATGACTTAAAAAGAGCCAAACCTTGTTCAACAAGTTTGCCAAGGAGAGAACGATTTTTGTCTCTGGAGAAGAACTCCTAAGTAGATCATTATACAAAAAAATTACAGTGAAATTGTAAACCTACGGTAAGAGTCTCGGAGATATCATTTCTTCCACTCAAAAAACAAAAATGTCTGTAATATAAATAAAACTGTTTTTAACAAAATTATACTGATATCAAAAAAGGTAAGACACTACTTTCTATTACCAAAATCTGTTATTAATTTAGAATTTTCTTAAAAAAAAAAAAAATTCATGTTAAATATATGTAATAGACAATTGATATACAATAATAGATAATAAACAATGTTTAAGTGTTCCATATAATAAACAACTAAAAAAATTTTCGTACTTACGTATTAACGCCACCGCAGCTACAGCTTTATTTAAAAACAAAGTAGTCAATCGGATTTCGGTGGAAAATGGGCCGATATAGAGTTTAACATAAATAAATAAACATTTATTTTATAAATATAATTTAACCAAACTTAATGTATAATAATAAATAATTGTAATTTGATTATTTAAATAATAAATAGTTGTAATTACTGAATTTATTAAATAAATTCTCAAAAAAAATTACGGTATTAATTAGTCAAGGTTAGCGAGCGAAGCAAGCGTAGGTTAAGTTTGGTTAAATATTTTTTATAAAATAAATAAATATAAATAACCATTTATATTCTGTTTCGGTCCATTTTCCACCGAAATCCAATTGACTACTTCGTTTTTAAATAAAGCTGTAGATGCGGTGGCGTTAATACGTAAGTACCAAAATTTGTTACAAAACTTTTACCGGCCAGATTTCATTTACTGAACAACAAATAATCATAACAATTGTATTATTTCTGTAAATGTGATATGTATTACATATAAATGAAATCGGGCCGGTAAGAGTTTTGTAACAATTTTTTCTATTTTTTGCTTATTATATGGAACGAGTAAAATTGTGTATTATCTTTTATTATCTATATTTAACATGTACTTTTTTTTACAAAAAAATTCTAAATTAATTACAGATTTTGATAATAAAAATGTAGTGTGTCTTACCTTTTTTGATATCATTATAATTTTGTTAAAAACAGTTTTATTTATATTACAGAAATTTTTGTTTTTTTGAGCGGAAGAAATGATATCTGTGAGAATTTACCATACGGTTTACAATTTCAATGTAATTTTTTTTGGATTACTGCGTTTTGTTAAATTTTTCTTTTATTTTGTTTTATGAATTGGTGATTGTTATCTTATGGATTTATTATTAAAATTTATTCCCTTTCTAGAACAAACAAATTTTTTGAATTTCTGGGTTAATTTTTTTTATTGATAATCATTTCATACCATATTTTTTCCTTTTTTCATAAAACTATTGTAATGACCTTCAAGAATCGAAGATCAGAGATGTAATATTGTACTTATTACTTTGTATGTGAACCCTCCATTTTTATCGTATCCGTAGACATACTTTTTATATTATTAAATGAACTTTTTTTTTATTTCTCCATTAATTAGTTCAAATAGTTCTAATTGTAGAATAAAAATTTTACCAATCGAATTTATTTCTGTTTTATGTAACAAATCTTTGTCCATATTTGCAACACTTTCCTGCTGTTCGTGTTTTTGTGTTTTATTAGCAGCTATAATCTCTTGTAAACTAAGACTTATATTTTTTTTAATGAAGTGATGGGAATTAAAAAAAGTATTTCATCTTCAGCAGTTTCATTTATACAAGAGCATTTATTTACTATTAAAACAAGCTGTAATATATTTTCTTTTAAATTCTATTATTTCACGTACATTATCAAGTTTTTGTACGCTACCTAGTACTAACAAGTACTGCTACCTATCGGCGCGATTCGTAAAGCCACCTTTAAAAAAAGAAAAAAGTGACATATCGTATCCTGCAGATCATCAAATAGAAAAAACGTTGTTTAATAAAATTCGAGGTACTTTTTGAAAGTATTCTTTATTACAAATCTAATTTAACTGAAATATAATTTTTTCTTGCTTTATTTTTAATTTTTTCCCCATTTTAGTTTTAGGTTAGGTCATGTTTAGAACTGTAAACATATTTCGTTGACTTCGCCGTGCCGTTAATTATGTGGTCTCTTACCGGCGAAATTCGAACGAACTTAGTGATATATATCTTGGACAACGGTGTATTCTTGTAGTTACCAGATGGGAAAGGAAGACCTGTAAAATGATCAGAGAACAGACAAACGTAAATGATATCATCATCATCAAAGTTAAAGAATTAAAATGGCGGTGGGCAGGCCATGCAGCAAGAACTGATGGCAAATGGACTAAATTAGGACTTGAGTGGATACCATTAGATCTTAAACGCTCATGAGAAAGACCAAAGGCAGATTGGATTGATGATATTATCAAGTACATTGGACTGAACTGGCAGAAGATCGTACAAGATCCGTATTAGTTAGTTAGATCCGTAAGAAGCCTTCATCCTGCAATGGATCGATAGCAGCCTAGACTACTTCCAAGAAGTTATAATATTTGTTTTTCCATTACAATCACATTTATTCACAGACGTTATCAAACTAATTTTTAAAAATTAATACTTCTGATATAATTTTTTTCTTGGAAAATGGCCGATAAATGGAAAACCGTTAATTTAAGAACGCACCCGAATTGAGTGAGAACAATAGAAAATATAAGGTAGATAACAGAGCATATTATAATTTTTTTAATGCGTTTAAAATAACCGTTAAGTCGTATTACGATTATTAACGAATCAAAAACAGATTCTTTTACTTAAGTTTTCCAGGTTTTTTAAAGAAAATTTTAAATAAAATGAAATTTCATAATTAAATAAATAACACAACCAGGATTCTTTACAACTGCATAAAGTAAGTTATTAACTTCAAACTCACCAGTAAAGATATAACAGTATATGTTACCGTTATCACCATGGTTTAAAAATGAAGTTATCAAAGCATACGTCAGAGCAAAAAAAAGTATCATCTAAAATAATATGCACATATTTAATAATTTATTAAAAGTAATTAAAGATATTAAAACCGAATGAAATTTTTAATTACCATGCCCGTTTAACCGAAAATGAGAGATTCTTGTTACCATAATTACGATAAAAGTAGATTTATTAGGATTCCGATGGACTGGTCATGAGGTGTTACCTTACCTGAACCCCGATCCATAATTTATACAGACTACATAAAGATTCAGTATCAATTAAAATCAAACAGGGTGAGATCGTAAATTTATTTAAGATTACGAAATAACCGATACCTAACAACGCAAAAACAGTAAGTTACTTCAACTTTAAGATAAGATAACTTAAAGCAAAATAAATTTTTTGAATTACTTTACATAGATTTATCAAGAAGATAGAGATAATAGTGAAATATATGATGTTAATGAACGAGATACGACAATCGTGCGGATGTAAAGGTATTACAAGTTAGGTAGGACAGAAAACAGCTGTAGTGATCACATTAAACCCTATTTCACTCTATACGAAACCTTTAACTAAGGAGAGTTTAAACAGGCAAAAATCATTCCGACCGCAGTAATTTAATTTTATATAACTATTATTATATATTAAACTACTTTATCCGGGGACCATGATTCCCTTTTCTTTTTTACTCGATAGCAGTTAAATTAAAAAATGAATAGTTCTGTATTTAGATACATATTACAGATGTATTTAACATTTTTTTATAAAATTAATTTTAATTTTTTTCCTATCTAAACGAAAGCTAAATAAGAAAATAATATAAGTTATTTTTAGCTTCGATTTTGTCGATAGTCGACATAGATTCATTAATTTTCGTTTAAAAATTCATTCTCTTTACGTAACTTTAAAAAATATTGTAACCACATTTCAATAGACATTTTTACTAATCATATCTTTCTGGAATGTTTTATTTTAATAAAATAACAAAAAAGCTGCAGATGACCTGGTTCGATTGTGCCTATTATTAGTAATTTGGATTGTAATTTCTCTTTTGTTTGAAAAAGGAGGATTGTAGTCAAATTAAATTTATTATTTTGTAGAAGTGGAAATAAATGAGCACATTACTGTTATTTTTATTTTTGTAATTATACAAAAAATAAAGATAAATTACTTATAACAACACAATCAAATTAGACTACAAAAATTATAATAAATAAAAACTACAATTTAAATGTTGTAAGGTTTTACAGTTAACATTAAAATTAAAATTCCGAGAAGAATATTCCAGAAATGATTACATTAAGTAAAAAAAGCTCATTTCAATTGTTAAACAATTATCATCATTAGTTATATGAAAAATAACAATTAGAAATATCTATAGTAATACTTATAGTTGTCAAATAAAACAAAAATTGAAAACAAAACATTTTATGGTATAAATCCAGTTAGTCTTTTTATAAATAGTATTTATATCGATTTTTAAAATATTTCCTTTATAGATATACATCTAGACTTAAATTTTATGCAAACGATTTTTGTGCGTATTTGGTATTATTAATCTAGTTACCATTTAACATAGCTCATTTCTTGTACTGCGTTTAGTGTTTATAATACTTTAACTTTAAAATTCGGTTCTGTTAAGTTATATTTTACAGCAATTTCTTATTAAGCATACAAATCAATATACTTTTTATTAAACAAATTTAAATAAAACACATCACTTTTTGATTTAACGTCATTTTTTTCCCATTATACAAAAAAAATGTAACACGTCGTTTTACGGACGATATAGATCTATTGTCCTCATAATTTACTAACTTATAAATCAAAATATCTCTATCTGGGAAAATCTGGTGAATGTATTCACAACTTTAATTTTTTTTAAGGGGAAATTTAGGACATCGGAAATTTCATATTTTTGATTTAACGACTAATAAACACAGACTTATTTATCTTTTTGAAGAATTATTTAAAAAATGTGCATAAAAAACTAATATAGTTAAACAAAAATTGAAATTATTAGCAAGTATTAGATTAACATACGTTTACATAATAATGGGTTAAAAATTTCGGCCTAAAATAAATTTTTAAGCCGTATTTTTTATTTCCAATAAAATTTGATACATTTAAACAAAACTATTATTGAAATAAAGATAATTAATAAAATAATAAAGCACTGTGTATGGTTAATCGCCTGTTGTTCCAAGCAAAACCGTAAAGAAAATATACATAAATATTTATTTATAATCTATGTTACATTTAAATATTTAAAAAAAATTTAAATCGCACTTTCCGGACTTTATTATATATTAAAGGAAGTTTATGTTAAAAATGATTTAAAAGAATATTTTAAACGATAAAATACGGTAGCTCCCTATTATGAACGAATAAGTAATTTTACTTTTATTAGATAGTAGCTTCGAAAGAGAAATATAAAAGAAAAAGACAACTTGTATAACCATATCGCCTTTAGCTATCTGTTTGAATTATTGGTATATTTAAAGATTCGTTATTTAAATTAAAAAAAAAAAACTGTACATAAGAAATTGGATTTAATATTTGTCTACTAATAAACACGTCTATATTTTCACAATTTATTTTAATATTAAAGTATAATATGGTAAGTTAATTTGTTTTACTTCTTTGAAAAAGTAACAAAACCATTATGATTAATGTTAGGACTGACGTCAAAACTTTAGAACGAAAAAGATTTTAATTAAGGCAACAATAAAATAAAATTTATCTTTAGTAAAAAATAAGTAAATAAAGTACATGAAGGTAAATAACATTTACTTTTAAAAAAATGCAATAAATATACATGTACATCAACGTTACAGGTATCAGTTTAACATTATTATTCGGTACTATTAAATAAAATTACGTATCTTATAACGTTCGTCAAATTCCGAATTATTGTACCCTTCAAAATCATTTTATTTATTAATTTTTACCGATTAATCTTCTAAAAACATACAGATTGCCTCCGCTCTAATATTATACAATTTTTATTTAATTTTTAATTTAAAACAATCAAGGTTAAAAAAATAACATCTACTTATAAAGCTTTGCTAACAATTTTAGATAAATTCAAATATTTCCATAGAAATCGGTACCAAATGATTTATGGTTACATCAAATTAAAGAAGTTATTTTACTTACTTTTTTATTTTGAGGTTATAATTCTTTAATTATGTCAACCTCTATCAGAGTAATTGTTAAAAAAAAAACACATTTGTTATTCATATCAAAAACATAAATTTTTCATTATCACTCCGGAAAAAAAACAAACGTAACACGGAATTTCTAAGGCAAAAAATTTCGAAAAATTTACTTAAACACCGTATTATGAACTTAACAAGTTAACTATTTCTCCTCCCCCAAAAATGACTTAAATATCACATAAAATTATACGTTCACTTAAATGATTATACGATTTTAACTACCACAATAAATATTATAACGATTTCAATGAAAATATATTAAGGTTAGTATGTGCTTAATTTCGGAGAAAAATTGATTGCTCAAAAATACCTTAATTCCGGTGAATTTGCAGACGATATTATTCCGGTAGGAAGTCCATCAACACCCGCAATAGAAGTATTATGAACCGAATCTTTAGGAACGGAAACCACGTAATATAGAAGGCCTCCGTGCGAAGTGGCCATACCTTTGCGCCGTAGCGCTACATGCCGCTTCTGACAATCAACTGCTGGCAGAAACCGAAAGGCAGGAGGCGAGCGGCTCGCAACACAGTCGCACCACTCCCCGCTATCGATCCAATATGGCCGACCCTCTACCTCTACTATCTAACCTACTAATGCAGAACCCCACCACATTTTGACAACATGCACACATATTCACAAATACACATTAGACATATTATCCACTAGATCACCTAGTAGTAAATATCAATTCCATTTTATAATGTGATACGATCTAATTGTGGAACTATTAAGATTCATCTTACTTTACGATATTGCGAAACTTTTGTTAACAAAAGTTCCAAGTAATAAATTACCAATACCTTTACCGATTTTTATAATCCATCAATATTAATTATAAACTTAAAACTATTTTTGACGTTTTAATATTTAATAACGTTTTAACGAAAATTTTTTTATTATCGCTAAATCACATTCATTACTTTTAAGTACAAATAATTAAATTAAAAGAATATATCTATAAAGGAAGAAAATTAATATGTAAAAGAATGAGCCAATCACAGAACGGTTGGAAGGTTAGTTATAGACCAATCAGAAAAATGCTATTTGTTTTGAAACAATATTTTGATCGATAGCCCATAAATATAATTTTATGAACTGCAACAAAATTTAGTGAAATGGAATTTCACTTTATTTAAACCCAGATTTAATTGGAAAAATATAGATACAATTTAGAGTATAAGAAACACAAAAACAATACATAGCCGCCTGATTTTCAAAAATAATTAAACGCAATCAAAATTATGACAAAAACAACTAAACCGCCTAACATTTATTATTAACACGTAAACACTATTTTATGACAACAATGAGTAGTATTCAAATTAAAGCATATAGTTAGTGTTGCCAAAGTAACTTTTCAAATGTATACATTTATTGAACTAAAAATTGCTATTTAGTTTTTACAAATTAAAAATATTTTCTGTTAATTTTTGTCTTTTGTTTTTAATTAAAAAAAAGTTTTTTATGTTCTTTTTTCATAAATTATATTACGTCAATTTTCTCAGAATTAAATTCTCTACAAGTTTTGATAATAAAATTAACGAATTTATTAGTCATTTAAGAAATATATTGTACTTCAAACCTAAAAAAAAAAGGTGCATTTCGTGGCCGAATGTTTCAATTTTACACTGAATATCATGAAACCTAGGGGAAATACACTTCTGGGATTTGTTTTATTAGATTTTTCAGGTAAAAAAACATAAGAAACAATCAAGTTACGTCTTATCTCAGTATGATTTCATTTCATTGAGAAGAAATCTGAACAAAATTTTTCATTAACTCAATAACAAAGTACTGTTTGTTACATGTTTTTGCACGAACGTTTTTCCCATTTCAAGCTCTAGAATCAGTTTTAAAATTATTTACCTTCTCTCTTGAATCACTCTGTATATCTTATATATAAACGAAGATATCCTGATTGACTGATTAACTCACTTATCAACCCCAAGCCTAAACTATTTAAGTTAGAAACATGACATTTTGAGGTTATGTTCGTTTTATATAGTAGAGGTATGCCTTTTACCCACCGGGTTTGTCTAGTGGTAAACGCATCTTCCCAAATTAGAGCTGATTTGCAAGTTGAGAGTTCCAGCGTTCAAGTCCCAGTACAGGTAGGTCCCAGTACATATTTTTATATGGATTTGAATACTAGATCGTGGATACCGATATTTTTTGGTGATTGGGTTTCAATTAACCACACATCTCAGAAATGGACGAACTGAGATTGTACAAGACTACACTTCATTTACACTCATACATATCATCCTCCGAAGTAATACCTGAACAGTAATTCCCGGATAAACCAAATAGGAAAAAGAAAGGTATGCTAAGAAAGGATTTTACAAAATTCCTTTTGCAAAGCAACTTATAAGGGGGTGAAACGATACTTTGGGTTTTTCGTTTTTCTCAGCTTCTAAAATAGATATCGACCTGATCGTTTGTTCTAAAATATTTCTTATATGTATATCTAAAAACATATTTCTATGTTTTTCTGTATCTTGTGTCTGAGGAGGTGAAATATGATCGAGCGAAAATTTGAAAAGGTCGCCGATATATTTTAACATTAACGATTTATTCAGTCGGTTCTAACTCATAAATACTCCTGAGATGAATATTTAAAAACCAATTTTTTAGTTTTGCGAAATTCGATTTTTAAGTGGTTGAAATGTCGCAAAATTGAATTTCGCCTTCATACATTTTAAAAAGTCAATCTATATCTTCTAATATTAATAATTTATTCAATAGGTTTTACTTCATAAATATTACATAATATTTTTCTTCGTTCTCTCTGTTTATCCGAGACCGTAAATTACGATAGAATTTGACCACATTAAAATCACCAGTTATTATTAATAATACCAACCAATCAGCTACATGCATATGTCTATTTATATGTACCTCAGAAGAAAAACTGAAAACCGTTGCGGGCGAAGCCGCTACAGGTAAATTACTAGTATGTGTAAATATATACTCATACGTGCTCGTACATACACACGAGTATATAGCTTTTTTACCAGAAGTTGGGATATCGCGTTTCTTCCACCATTTTATGATATACTATTGATCCCGAGCTTTTTCATTCATACATAAAATGACACTACTTCGAAAATCGTAAATGGATTCCTAACAAACAAAACAGCTATTACTTTTATTTCCGTTACGGAAATACTCGTATTAACTCATTTATAATGTTTAAAAATGTTAAATTATTGCAATTTATAAAATGAAAACATTTAGCTTAGGATTTCATATATTAAATTTATTCGGAATAACATACAACTTATAAAATTAAATGAAACTATTATTATTAAAGGTAAAACTGAATTAAAATCATATTTTCGTGAAAAAAATAAAAAGATTCCGATATTTTAAGACTTTACAGTGAAGATGCTGTTAAAAATTGGCTAGTCAGCTCAAGATGTTAACAGTGAGTAATTTATAGGTGCCCACGCTTCATATAAACACGTACTATACTGCTATGACGTAATACGCTCTTTATATATATATATATATATATAAGATCTGTAATAACATCTACAGCACACTGCATGCTTGATGAGCAATAAGCTATGAAATTAGAGCAGTCATTTCATATCTTAATATATATGATTAGAACACTTAACTAATTGTAGAAAAATTGTAGTATTGAATGAAATATGCTACAAGCGCTAAATTTCATACGGTATAAGTTGCATCATAAAAGTAACAACATAATTACATATAAGAAAAGAAAAAAAAACAAAAAAAACTGTGCCACTTGTAACTGAACTCCGTATGAATTCATAATTTTTATTAATACTCATAATAAGAAAAATCAATTGAGAAAAGCGTCTAATTTATGACGACCTGAAATATTTTATAAAATTTCAATCTGTAATTTAAAATATGAGAGCATAAAAAATTATCCGCAGACAACAGATCAGACGATTTAAGTTATACTAATTTTTTTCAAATTAAAAACAAAAACATTAAAATAATACGCATAAGAAAAAATAGGACTGCAACGAACAGATAGATTACACTTATACATCTGTTACAAACAAAATCCTTATGTAAACTACATACAGTTTTTCAACTAAAAAAAAAAAAAAAAAAATTACACTAGCTTACAACTAATTCATTTAATATTTAAAAAAGCTTTTATTGAGTTAATCCTATACACTATTTTCAATTAACTGTTTGCAAATTCTATGAAAAACCATTTTAAACTTAAGAAACTATTCATTGACGACATACTTCCTTCGTAGGCGTAATAAATGAGAATTTTTTCTGGAGAAAAAAAATCACTTGCTTTCTCTTCGACTACTTTTAAACAAAAACAAGCCTTCAACATTTTTAATATAGTCAAATTTATTCAGGTAAAGGAAATTAAAAAAAAGAAGCGTTATGATATGACATTTTTTTAAAGTTTTCAAAAATTTATGAAAATTCATGAAATGACATCCTAATATATTGCTTCAAAAAACGGTCACAATGATGACCGTTTTTGACAATTTAGAAACACTCTTCAAAAGATATTTTGAAAGTGACAGAGTATAGAAGAATGTAGACAAAACTGCAGTAGTTCTTAAGTCAGTAAAATAAAAACTGAAAAAGGAAAAAACAAATAGGTAAGGCTCTTCAACAGAAAAAAATCAGGCTGTAACCATAAAAATAACAATAAACACGAACGATAATTTTGAACCCCCCTTTTTTTTCCCCGAAAGAACTTCCATTCTCATTTCGTGATACAGAGGCCTCCTGGCTGCATCTTTGTTGCCCAAAAGGCATAAGTTAACTCCAAAAAAAAAAAAATATATATATAATAAGTAGATTTCGTAAAGCAAGGATCTGGTTATCCATGTTTACGGAGATAAAGATTTTCTCTCGGAAAATGTCTCGCACAAACCATTACAGATCAGAAAATCCATCACATGCGCGCTATCTGAAGCCGTCAATTATATGAATAAATCGTCCGTAATGGGATTTCGGAAAGTCAAAAGGAGTCTTGTACTCTGAGGAAAGCAGTTGAAATAGTAACGATGTAGTGACTCCAATGAAATTTGACCGTATCCTAAGGGGTTTGAGGAAAAGAACACAAAAAGGAAGGAAAAAAGGGAAATCTAACATCCTTACCGATACTCCAGTAAAGGAACAATTAAGAAAAGTAAAAATGGAAAGATTTCAATGAAAAAACATGCTGAAATTAAAATAGAAACTTCTGTTGAAAGCTGTGAAAAAAAAATCCATAAAAAGATAAAATCAAAATATATTAGAAGAAAGAAAATGGTAGTAGAAAGCTCTGAAAAAGAAACAACAGATGAAGATTGTTTGTGCATTGTATATCTATCAGCTTATTCAAAAGTTTTTATCTTTTTTTTCCCATGAACACTGAGGATAGTCCAGCGGTTAATCATTGTGTATCCTCAGTGGTTGCCTGGTCTCTAACCTCCCAGGTTAGAGGGGAGGGGGGTCGCTCACCCATTAGACCGGAACTCGGTCTTTTCTTTGTGCCATACCTCAAACCAGTTTCTCTTTAAGGAGGGGATCTAGCCGGGTGTCCGGTCTTTTCAATTTTCCCCGAACTCAAAGGGTCCCCGGTCAATCACCGAGAACGGCCCATCTCAGCGAACCGCCCTTTCGTGAGCAGGCTGCCCTTGTATTTCCCTACCTCCAGTATCTGTCACCATCCCACTCTCTAGCGTCTCTCTCCTTGATTTGCATTATTTTGGTTACCATAGAGGCTAATGGTTATCCCATTCGTGTTTTCCTTTTAGCATGTATTGCAGCGTGTTTTCCGGATTCAATCGACTTATCCCAAATGAGTGGCTAATCTCGTCCCATGTATTACATTTGTAGATGGAGTGGTCTACAGAGTTAATTTCGTTACAGTATCGGCAGTCTGGGGGTTATCTACCTACCAAATGCGTATTCAAAGACTGCCTGGCGAAAAGTGCATGCATCATTGAAATGTACGGGAAATGAACTATATTATATTCGCTTGCAATGAATATCCGACATTTCTGAGCTTTCTGATTTTTAAAACTTATACAGTTTGTACCAATGCTTAAAGTTATCAGTAGGATAGATTTAATATTCTTGTTAAGTTTAAACTTAAGGGTAAGTTTTATTGTTCAAAAATGTTTCGAGACTGAAATTAAATTCTATTCTTCTTAACTTTTTTTTCTGTTTTAACCTCCGGAACCACCGAAAGGTGAAAGAGAGGTATCATCCTCATTCATCCTAAAAAGATGATATGTATGAACGTAAATGAAGTGTACAGTCTCAGGTTGACCATTCCTGAGATGTATGTTTAATTGAAGTCCAACCACCAAAGAGCACCGGTATATTCTAGTTAACCTTTTCTTTCTTTTCCCTCTACATCCCTGGGCCGGATCTGCAGTCAAGCATGACTCAGTCCAGGGACGTGTCCTAGCGACTCTAACGGTCCTCCCCGCCTGCCGGCAGTAGGTCGGACCCAGGAGTAGGTCCGGCCAGGCAGTAGGTCGGACCAGGTCGGCCCGTCAGTTCTGGATCTTTCTTATTTTAATTTGCCTGCCTCTGACTTCTGAGGGGGGTAACCGGGCTATGCCGTTCCCGGGACCCCGCTCTATCCCCCAGGACTCGGTTATTTCTCCATTTTTTTTTTTTTGACCCGGGGGTCGGAGTCCCCGTGCCTCCTCACTGCCACCCACTCGTGTAAGCACGGACGAACGGAAACTCAGGAGAGGGCTGTCCTTCCCTCCCACGTCTTCTATTCGGGCTTTAGTCTGCCCTCCCCTCATTCTCGGTAATCCTTTTCTTTCCTTTTTATTCTTGTTAACCTAATATTCATTTACTGTCTGTCCATGTTTGTAAATAATATGGTTTTGATGAGAATGCCATGTTATTTTTCGTTTATATTTTCCCTTACATTACTTAAAATAAATTATATACATTATATAACAACTTACCTCGCATCAGGGTAGCTTGTTACACTTTTCCTTACCATAAAAAAATGTATTTTAAATAAAATTTTTGAATGGGAAAAATACATGTTAACAAAACTCCACACTTTCAATTGTTATATTTATCAAATATGTGCCAGTAAAATTTGCAAAAACATACCCTACGGTTTCTCCTATTTATAAAAAAAAGTGAAAATAATATAAAATTTATTATAACTTGTGAATGACAGAATATAACAAATAAAAACACGTATTTATTTATAAATAAATGAAGAAAAAAAACCGCTAACGATAAGAAATTTTGATTTATTGTACTACTTTAAGAGCTTTTAACATCAATACAATGGTTTTTTAATATTCTCTTCTACAGAAGTTGACAATGAATAGAAATTACGCAATCACAAGATTTTATTCCTTTGAAATGTCACGTTTTATATAATAAAATACACCAGTTTCCTTTCAGTTATATTACATCTTAGTTGCATATTTCTTTATCCTTGAAAATAAACGTTTTTTATTTAATAAATAAATAATTATTACAATTAAAACTATTATTTATTTCTAAAATCATACACGGGACCGAGTTTTATATCACAAAATCAATTTACTTTTGCGATTTTTTTTATAATTAGTAATTAATTTAGCAGACATTCAGTTTTATTGTTTACTAGAAAATTCATCATCAGACACACTGGAAATGGATATAAAAAATTTCTTATAAATTTTTTCAATGAAATGGATATCTGATAATTTCTTGAAAATAAGAAAGAATTTTTAAATAGGAGTATTACTTAAAAAAAAATTCTGCAAGCCACTCATTGTTACTCTATCATCTCTTATGAAGTTATCCTCAACTTCTTTTGGACAGAATTTCTTGCTTAATAAGTAAAAATCAAGAATAGAATTTTGTTTCTTTCCCCCTCAATATCGTAAATAGCTTTTATTAGGTATTAATTTTTTCAGGTATTAAAAATTTCATTTCATGAAAAAAAATACATACATATTTATAGAATATTTGGGAAAAAATTAAAATATTATACAGAGCTATCATAAAAGAATGGTGCGGTTTCAGTTATTCATAGGAAGATTGTAGGGAAATTTCTAGGTGTTATATCGGTATCCCTGAAAGTCCAACCCAAGAGTTTGTTTATCAGCAGTTGTAACCACGTCAGTTCTTGTATTGTTGTTGCGGTGAGTTTAGTTACTATGTTCTCGGATAAAGACAAAGCAAAGTGTGTTTTATTGATATCTGAATTAAAATCCGTAATTTTAGTTCAACGTGCGTTTCGACGTGAATTCGGAAGAGATCCACCACACAAAAATAACATAACACGTCGGTTCAAACAATTCGAAGAAACTGGATCGGTTAAGAAACAGAAACAACCGGCAGACCAAGTGTACCAGACGAAACGGTTGAACTAATTAGACAATCGGCAATTAGAAGTGCTGGGAAGTCCATCCCCCGTCGAAGCGTCGAATTAAGTATTTCAAAATCAACAGTTCACAAAGTTTTACATAAAAAACTGAAATTACACGCTTATAAAATCCAGATACTGCAGGAATTGAAACCCGATGATGGTGTAAAACGTTACAATTTCGCTGTTGAAATGTTGGGCAGAATAAGTGAAAACGAATCATTTTTAGATGATATAATTTTTACAGACGAAGCTACATTCCACGTGAATGGATGTGTTAACAGACACAATTCACGAATATGGGGCTCTGAAAACCCACACGCAATTATCGAGAAACAACGCGATTCGCCTAAAGTTAATGCTTGGTATGGTGTGATGAAAAATCGTGTAATAGGGCCTTTCTTCTTTGCTGAAAAAACAATTAATGGAGTTGTGTATCTTGACATGTTAATCAATTATTGCTTTCCTCAGCCGGATGAACTCGAAAACATTCAACTTCATTTCCAACAAGATGGTGCTCCCCCGCACTTCAACGCATTGGTCACGGACGCTTTGAACGAAAAATTTGGAGATCGATGGATAGGCCGCCAAGGACCCGTACTTTGGCCTCGAAGGAGTCAAGACCTGACACCTTGCGATTTTTTCTGGTAGGGGTACATCAAAACCGTTGTTTATACAAAAAAATTCGCGACCTAAACCACTTAAAAAACAGGATTAATGAAGCAATGACAACCATTAACGAAGAAATGTTAACTAATGTTTGGAGAGAAGTTGAGTATCGTTTGGACATTTGTCGAGCGACTAAGGGCGCACATATTGAAATTTATAAATTATGTAAAATAATGTTTGAGACGACAAATTTGAAAAATAAAAAACATAAACTGTAAGTAATTCTGTTTTAATTTAAACCATGTTCAAAACCGCACCATTCTTCTATGATAACCCTGTATTACATAATAAAAAATACTACCTGATTTCGGTTCATTTACATATTCAAACAGAATAGAATTATCCTGCCGTTAGAAATGTAAATTTTTTTAAATTCGAAATCATACAACTTCATATAGAATGAGTTATAGTGGGACAATCGTCCTTAGCGGGGGACTATTCCAATATCTCTTAGGAAAAGCCGTGAATTAATCTGTAACAGCCAATATACATCAACATCATAAAAAAAAAATCAAATCACTTGAATGTAATTACAAGTTTTAATTAGATTTCAGTTATAGTCCTGCAGGATACAAGACTCTAATAACAACTGATCGATATGGAACTCATGCTGGACCACCATTAATGGTTTTATTTTTAATAGAAATGAATTCTCGAATAAATAGATAGAACGACATATCTATTAAAGAAAGATTAAATCATCCAAATCAGAATAGCGTCTACAATCCTGACTAACAAAATCTGCTAGTAACATCTAACTTCAGAAATACAAAATCCATAATTAATATATATATATATATATATATATAAAGAAACCGGGCGATGATAAAGCCAAAGCGTTCTTTGCCCAAAACCCACCCCCAAAAAATAAATAAATAAAAAAACTACGTAAAATATAATGAGGTAATAAATGAAATAGCATCAATAACTAGTAAGTAAGGCAGCGTGAAAAACTATTTTATTATCAAACCGAAAGTTACCTACGGTTAATTACCATGAAAAATAAACTTTTTAAAATAATAATAGAAAAATAATTTGCAATTTGTTTTTTTACACAACTGTTTAACCTTTAATTTAGCACCGACTATAGTGTCGAAATTTAAATAAGTGGAAAAAAAGAAGTTATTTCTATTACAAGATATATATTTTTTTAATATAAATAGGCCTACAAAAAAAAAAAAAAACAGCTACTAAAAAAAAGCTAAGATTCTACGAATTTTAATACTATGTTTTCCCCATAAGCTTTCCAACTACGACAATAAATAAAAATAAAGTTGCAAGGAAACCACCTGTAGAATTTTCACTACAAATTAAAAAAAAATTGCTGGCTTTCAAAAATAAAATAAGGACTTTCCCGTCACAAGGATAAAAGCCACGTTACGGGAAAGTCCTACAACTCTGAGTTCTTTCTGTTGCATGGCTTAAACACGCAACCTAATTTAAAATACTTATCATTTTACTTAAATAAAATATTTTTTCGTTTATTTAATTCAATGATTCTAACTAAAGCTCGCAAACATATCGCATTTAATATTCGCGGGTGTGGAGGTACAAGTGGCGACGGTCGGCACTAACTAAACTAATGTAATTTCACAACTTACATAAAACAAATTTGGCTTGTGCAGTCGGAAGACTGGTGTACTCGCGAGGCTTAACGCTCCAGATACCGAGTCAATCGGGTGATCAAGTTCGAGACCCAGCCAGACCGATTTACTTTTTTACACTTTAAATATTATTCATTTATTTAATTCTACCGCTCACCTGTGACGTCGTAACATAACAGACAACTACAACAGCTGTACGGCAGTGTTACACATCTTTAGAATATTAACTAAAGTAAATAATTAATATTTAAAGTGTGAAAAATAATCTTGTTGGCAACCCTGTGGATTTTCAAATTTCCCGGTTTAAGCGGACGAGAGAAAAGGGAATTTCCCACACGGAAAAAGAGAAATTCCAACTGCGACACAAGCGCTCTTTAGTGTACTATTGACGCAGTATGCCCACTTGGCCACTTGTGAGAATTTTTTGGGCGGGTTGCGATTTTGTAAAAAAATGTTTTTTTTTTCACAAATGTTATTTTTTAATTGTTAACAAATATGCCTAAGAAAAATGTGATCTTAATTAAGCGAAATCTCGAGATACTGAAGGCGACCTTTCTCTACTACCTCAGCCCCTTGACATTTTAAGTTGAAAATTTAATTGTATCATTGCCCCATATATAGAAGCAATCTGATTAAGTTTGGTCAAACCCGATTCAGTAGTTCTGAGACAAAAGGTGATTTAGAGGTCAACACCGAACATACCCACGTACATAGTAACATTAACATCCGGAAAATTTCCATCCGGTTTTTTTGGTTTCTTAGGCGAAAAACGTCAAGATCCGGTGAAAGCAGCATATTCCCAAATTGGACCGATTACAATATTTCCCTTCTAGATCTATAGAGAGCCGTCTACACGGGAAAGTAAAAATATCTCAAAAATTGTTCATTTGGTGAAAAGGAAATTAGAATTAGCTTAAACTTTAAAAAAATCGGGTCAAATTAATAACTTCCGTCTTTTCTGAAGCCGGTTAAAACCGTATTGTTTATTTAACAGTAAACAATTAATGATTTATTCTTGAACCGACAAATAAGAAAAAGTAATAAAATAACTACGAATACTGTATTTACTCGAGCTAGCATAGAAATTTAACTTATAAACGATATTTTTAAACACACAAACAAACTTATTTTCAAATAAATCTTGAAGTTAAATATTACAAAAAATATTAACTTATATAAATTTAACTTATTTAAAAAATATTACGTCTGTAGGAACGATACAGTTAAACTTATATATATATATATATCATTTAGAAATAGTCCGGGTGAGTTTTATTATGGTGGTTCCCGTAGGATTTGCTGTTAAGTATAAAACACAATGACAAAGAATGATGTCTACACAGGGAATATAAACTTTCCATTTGACAATACTAGAAAAAAAATTATTTTTTAAAAAAGTACTAAAGATAAAAACAAGACCATAGTACACCTACGAATCGCATACTATGAGAATGATTAAAATGAAAAAATATGCGTTCTCTAAAAAAAAATACAGAATGATTATAAATAAATAAATTACTATGCGGCTGATTTTTATAATAAAGTGATGCAGCTTTATCTGTGCGGTTTCATTTCATCGTAAGCCATAAAATTCGCAAATATCTTGGTCCGATATTTGCGAAGAGAACATGTGACATATATATATATATATATATATATATATATATATATATATATATGTTATTCAGGGCAGAATGTGATGCTAATTAGAATCAAACAAGTGATGGCAGAAAGACAGAACTGTGAAACTGATAACATGTTTATTTAACTAAAGTTTCGTTAAATGCTTACAGAGCGGATTATCACAAACGAGACCATAGTTGTGAAGAAATTACTGTTCGATCGGTGTCGGATTCCGTTGGCCGACTCGTATGATGCACTCACTTTTTTCCCGATCCGAATTCGCAAATTGTTTACTCGTCATTCTTTACTTTGTAACTCCTGCTGTTATTTAAGGCGATGATTTTTACCTTTTATGCAATAGAAAAAAAGGTTCTCTTAATGTAATGTGCACAAAATATTTCATTCTAGTTTTGCTTATTCAATTTTTTTCCCCCCGAAAAAAACCATCTCTCTTTTTTCTGTTTAGTCTCCGGAACCTACGCAAGGTATTACTTCAGAGAATGAATGTGGATGATATGTATGAATACAAATGAAGTGCAGTCTTGTACATTCTCAGCTCAACCATTTATCGTTCAAGTCCTAGTAAAGTCAGTTATTTTTACACGAATTTAAATACTAGATCGTGGATATCGGTGTTCTTTGGTGGTTGGGTTTCAATTAACCACACAACTCAGGAATGGTCGAACTGAGACTGTACACTTCATTTAAACTGATACATATCACCCTAATTCATCCTCTGAAGTATTATCTGAACGGCAATTATTGGAGGCTAAACAGGAAAAAGAAAGAAAGGTCGACCATTTCTGAGATGTTTGGTTAATTGAAACCCAACCACCAAAAAACATCGGTATCCAACATCTAGTATTCAAATTCGTGTAAAAATAACTGTCTTTACTAGGATTTGAACCTTAGAACTCTCGACTTAGGATTCAGCTGATCTGCGATGACGAGTTCACTACTAAACCAACCAGGTGGGTTGAAAAAAACCATCTAATATAAATAAAATTTATATAAAAATATTTGTTAAATATACAACAGAAAATATCAAATATATGAAAAAAAACAGATATTGAAAGAAGAGTAATCGGTACGATGAAATGAAGTAGACATGAATTCGTTCTTGTTAGGGGGATACTGCATAGATATATATCACGACACGGTACAGTAAAGATGTACCGTGTTGGATCCTGTTAACTTGTGTCCTGTCATGTACAATATTGTCTCATCAGCGACAGCCTTGACGATGACTATAAAATCCATAAGCAAACGGTATAGGAAATCGAAATACAAAGTATTCCCAAACATTCTCAATACAAACAAGTATACATATTACCAAAATTACTAATGAAATTGAGATGAATTAGTTTATTTTTTCATTCTTAAATGAGCCGAATTACATAATAGCATGTTAAGTCAGGCAAATTATATATAGTTGTACAAATAACAGGGACTGGCTGTACCAGAAGACAATTAGTAACACCATCAAACCATCACTAATTCAAGTCAACTGACAATAACAGTATAACTTATTTCAAAACTTGAAAAACCCATATTCACCCTTAGTTAGGAGAAGAAATATTCTTGGAGTATAAAAGAAGGGGGAAAGATTCACACGATCTTTGTTGAACGCGACGTGAAACTTTCCGGTACATTAACTTTGACCTTTTGGCCACTATCTTGCTGCAAGTAGTTGTACTAGTAATAGTAAGAGTATAAGTGTAACAATGAAAATAGAGCCGTTTGATGAAAATTATCTGAAGAAAGGTCAATATCAAAGAAATTTGTGTCATAGTACTCCCCACTTTTTGTAAATATCATTTCAAAGACATTGAAGATTTGCATTGAATCTGAATGAGATAAAATTGAGATACACCAATAAATTTGTGCAAAACTGCCGAAAATTATGTTTTTTTAAAAAATATTTTAATTATATATTCAACAGAGATAATACGAAATTTTATTTAATAAGAGCAAATTTCGTAATCATAAATAAGTAACCCAAGAATTTTTTTAAATGTTGACAAAGTTTTTAATTTATTGGAAAAAATCTAAATCCAGAAAAATTACCGGGTCTAACAGGTTATACGATCACCAAATCTAGCTCGCGCATTTTTCAACCGATCGATTTCATTTTAGTTCTTCAAATATTGTTTATATTTTAATAGTATTGTTATTAAATTTTATATTCTAAGAAGAGATACTGTGTTTATCTTGTGAATTGTTTCCGACGACAAAAATACAAGCGGAAAAATTAATTTTTAATAGGACATTACAATTTTTTGGCCAAAAGAATAATTACTATAATTTCTAACAATAACTAGTTTTCTTTATAAATACTAAATTAATTTTCTATATTTATATTTTTCTTAATTTTTTTTTCGAATAACTTTGTAACACATTTTTTTAAAATTCACATCACTTTAATTCTGTTTATTCATGACATGCCAATTTCAATAAGTTAACATTTAAGTCAAGGCAAAAGTGGTGGTCGTTTAACAAAAATAAGACCCAAATCAGTTGCTTAACAACTCTTTTTTGAGGTCAGGAAAAAAGATTCCGAGGTTCAAACCCTAAGTTAACTGCTTTTATAAGGATTTGAATACTAAAGACAGTGGTTACCGTTGTACTTCGTTGGTTGGGTTTCAATTAACCACACCTCTCAGAATGTTCGGCCCGAGCCTGTACAAGACACCTCCATTTTATACATACCATCATCTCATTGGGCCGTCGGGAGATTGCTTATTGTTCGCTAACTGAACATATTGTAATGTACACATTTTGAAAATAATAAATAAAATCAGTTCCTTTATAGTGCACATACAAATGAAACATATAAGTTCATCAAAGAACTACTTCGGCACTTTGAAAAAAAAATTAGGTCAAAACTGTTTGAAACACAAATGATACTCTTATAAAATAGATATTATTCTAATAAGAGTAACGCATAAATACTCTTATATCTACAAACTTTTATTTTTTCCTCAATGTTCAGTACTTATCCGTTTCGAAGATCATCAATCATATTCGTTGAGGGGTGAGTCCCTTTGTAGTTTATGTTCCCTTTGTAGATTAATCACTAGTAAAAATATAATCGGTCTAAGGAAAAAACCTTTAACATAAACAATTTAAAAAAAAACTTTTCATAAGTTACATAATAGATTTAATATCACTGTGTCACAGAACAAGAAAGAAAATGTTCCGCTATACCTCTGCTGATGGAGTTTGAAGTTTAAAAAATGCTTCGAAATAACGGTAAAATAAAACCTCGAAGGAATTTTATTCCACAATAGATTTTCTAATAACTTTTTTCAGTACATTTCAATTCATTCCTGAAATTTGTTTTTAAAAAACGTAACTTTTTGTCCATTTTGTTTTTGTTAATCTTACCGATGAAAGGGCTTATGTTTGTAATATGCCCTATTACCTGCCTAATAACCAGCTTTTTCTCACTGATCTAACTCAATTAATTGCTACGGAAAGAAAAAAAATACACATAAAATGTAGGTCGGTTTTCACTTCAAGATTTAGAACGCGGATGCCATAGGGAAAAATCCTCAGTCTCTCGTTTTTCTTATTATTTATTAATGACCGGTCTCGCAATTTTGAACAAAAAAAAATTACCCTCTCCGTGGATGACACAACAGTATCTATATTTGAAGATAATTATCTAAAAGAGCTTGAAAATTCTACGTTAGCAATTCAAACATTATTCACCACATGTATTGTAACCATCAAACAATTTTAAATGCAGATAAAACTACTGCACTGTGTTTAACAAGTAAACATTTCTGATCGGGTGGATAAAAATTTCGATTAATGATAACGATAGTATTTTTCTGTTGTTCATAAAACGAAATTTCTGGGTATTTTATTAGATGACAAGATTCTCTTGGGAAGAACAAATTCAAACCGTACTATTTTGCAACAAACTCAAACCGTACTATTTTGCTTTAAAGCACCTTAATAAAAATGTTAAGCTTGTCATTTTCATAATTATTAACATTTACCATACTAACATATATTCCCGACAGAAGTACCATATCATTTCTTGGGGCTCATTCGAAGGTCAATTAGTTTTCGAGATACAAAAATTTCAATATTTACAACAAAAAAAAAAGTCACTTATTCTTAAACACAAATAACCACTTCTATCAAATCAGGGCACATAACTGTTTTCGTATAATTATCCTATTGCCATTTTTGATAAATTACTAAACCATTTAAAAAATCTCCTCATCAATTTATTTAAAATACAATTAAAAAAAGGGTTTTTTCACAGAAAAAACATCTCTGCCGAGGAATTTGTAATAACACTTATAAAATAATTTTTTTTTAAATCTGAATTTTTTGTATCTCTTTGAACGTGTATATAAACGTTTCCTCAAATAATTTTTAATTATGCCTTCTAAATTGTAAGTTATTGTGTAGTTACTTTTTTTATTTATAAAA
This sequence comes from Lycorma delicatula, assembly GCF_047948215.1. Taxonomy (NCBI): domain Eukaryota; kingdom Metazoa; phylum Arthropoda; class Insecta; order Hemiptera; family Fulgoridae; genus Lycorma; species Lycorma delicatula. The sequence goes on from NC_134462.1 coordinate 57,988,989, forward strand.
TTAATATCTTTATGTACGTTAAGATTATTTCATATGTCAATATTTTAAATAATTAATTTGTACTTCAATCACATTATATTTTTATTTCATAATTAATTGTACCCATTCTTGAAGTGCACTATGCAATGTATTATTAAGTACCGACCAGAATAAATATTTTTTTAAATTTTTACTGTTAACAACATATTGTGGGCAGCTGTTTATAAGACAATTTATCATTTTCTTGCGAGAATTCATCCGTTGTGAAACTAGAAAACAGTCGGCCTAAAAATACTAACTTTCATTAAAATATAAAAACTTTTTTTTCTATAATTTTACCTCAGTGTTTTTTTAAAACTAATTTAAGTACAGAAATGAAATCTCAAACGTTAACAGAAACGTGATTGAGGAATAAAAATAAGATAACATTGATTTCCCCCCCCCCCCCAACAGTTATTAAAAAATGAGTTTAACATACAAATTTGTAGGTAAAGTTATAGTACGAATAGTACTGTAATGAACTTCGTGATAATACTAATATATTCTTCTCCTTCTTCTTCTTCCAATACTAAAATATATTCTTAATAAATTTTGTATGTCTATTAGGGAATACAGTATTTAAATCTTAGTTAAATTAAAAGTTATAATAAAACATCTTGGTATATACCTATTCATTATACTAGTAATCTGATGTCTAAACCCAGTTAAAAAAAGACAATTATGACATCGAAAAATATATTTAACGTGGCAAAAAAAAAAACTATTCCTTTTCTATTCTGAAATAATGAACTGGGAACATGTATATTAGTTTTAGAAACATCATACATTTCTTTTACTTCAACGACTGAATAAATGCATGAAAGAAAGAAAAAATACTAAAACATAAAAGAGTTTTTGTGTATGCTTTGTACCATATTTACATAAATGAAAACATAAATAAGTATGAGGGAAAAACAAAACAAAAAAATATTTCACTGAATAAGTTTAGTTCATCCATCACGAGTCAACGCCTACAACTAACAGTTAATAACAATTTCTGATGTCTAAAGTTAGCAACGACTTCTAAGACTTACAAACATAGTTTTCAACAAGACATGCATTCATGAATGAAAGAAAAAATATCTATTAACTGTACAGTGTAAATACTTCAACCTCGTTTCATAAAATAAATTATCATTTTATGTTAGATTAATTTACTAATAAAAGATTCAACTCGGCCAGTAAATGATTTTCTTCTTAATAATGAACTACAGAACGAGTACTAGAAATATTAAACACAACTGGACCTCACTTTAGTGGTTTTTCTGAGTTTTTAGTAAAAAAAATTAATAAATTTACAAAATAAATATAATAATAAAAAAATCGTAGGAAATTTGATTCTCTACAAAGAAAGAGAATTTCCTAGCGAACAATTATCTACACGAGTTAAATAAAATTTTTCGATCGACCTATCCTTGCAACGATAAAAATATTTTACAAACAGAACTAAAAGAATTTAACGGTATTTAAAGTTAAATATATGTATTTAATATGTGTGTGTGTGTATATATATATATATTATTAGTCCGAAGAGGATGTTCCCTATCCCAGTTACGTTTTAATCTTTACATAGAACTAACAGTTAGTGATATTAAAGAACAATTTAGATCCGGAGTAACAGTGCAACGTGAAAAGTTAAAGATGCTACGATTTGCTTATGATATAGTAATTCTATCCGAGAGTAAAAAAACATTTAGAAGAAACAATGAATGGCATGGATGAAGTCCTACGCAAGAACTACCGCATGGAAATAAACAAGAAAAAAACGAAGGTAATGAAATGTAGTAGAAATAATATAAATTGTCCACTGAATATAAAAATAGGAAGGGAAAAGATTACGGTGTTAGACGAATTTTGTTATTTGGGAAGTAGAATTACTAAAGATGGATAAAGCAGGAGCGATGTAAAATGTCGAATAGCACAGGCGAAACGAGCTTTCAATCAGAAATATAATTTTTTTACATCAAAAGTTAATTTAAACGTCAGAAAAATATTTTTGAAAGTATATGTTTGGAGTGTAGTTTTATATGAAAGTGAAACTAGGACGATCAGAGTGCCTGAAAAGAAAAGATTAGAAGCTTTTGAAATGTGGTGCTAAAGGAGAATGTTAAAAATTAGATGGGTGGATAAAGTGACAAATAAAGAGGTGTTGCTGCAAATTGATGAAGAAAGAAGCATTGGGAAAAATATAATTAAAAGAGGATTGGTTAACTGGCATTTCTCCCGCCACCACCTCATTCGGTCGCCCTAGAGCACATCAGCAAATGTCCGTGCCAAAAACGGCTAATGTGCCTCAAAAAAGGTTTAACGACCAATAATAGCTCCTAGTGAGCTTACCTAACAGCGTGAGCGGACTAAACGAGGTGCCATACACCACCTGCTTAAGTGTTCCAACCGCTCACGTGTCATACAAGAAAACTAAAGCGGGGAGGCGCACCCCTTGTTATTATATTAAAAAGACAGTAATTTCCTGTCACACCTTGGTCGCTTAGTACCTGTCCACCATTTAAAACGCTTGGAACTTTATCTGGCTGGTGGCCAGCCATTATCTCTGGATTAGCTTCCCACAGCAGCACGGTAGGAGTCATTATACGTTACCCTTAACTAATCTACCGATGTCGGTTGAACAACGCAACCGTTAAAAGAAGAGGTAGACTTATAGGCCACATATTAAGGCAACCTGGAATAGTCGCTTTCATATTGGAGGGACAAGTAGAAGAAACACATTGTGCAGGCAGGCAAGGTTTGGAATATGTAAAGCAGATTGTTACGGATGGAGGATGTAGGGGGTATATGAAAATGAAACGACTGGCACTAAATAGTAAATCTTGGAGAGGTGCATCAAACCAGTCAAATGACTGAAGACAAAAAAATATATTATTTTCAGAATTCTATATATATATATATATATATATATATATATATATATATATACACACACACACACATATATATTTGTATTCCTAAACTACCTTTTTAATTATATTTTCATGGTTTGAGTATTTCTTAGTATATTTTTTAAACGCGGTTTTTCAACATCTGTCAAAATCAAATGTGATGGGAAAACGTAGCAATTTTTAATTTTATAAAATACAAATTAAAAGTACAGTATTTCACGACATCTTAACTTAAGGAAAATATCACAATATTAATTTTTAATTTTTATATAAAATGCTCCTGCGTATTGTTCTGTTCAAAAACCACTTTATATTATCATAATTAAAAGGCCTGAATTAAATTTTCAATTTTATTTACAACTCTACATATCAATTAGCTAAACGAAGAAAGAAAGATTCATTCGTAATCGTAACTCTACGATACAAAAATATAAGTGTTGAATCAATTTTTAAGTCTTCTTAAAGGATGTAATAAATGAATATATCACAGGTGTTTGAGATAAGAGGCGGAAAGTACCACAAGGGATATGAAAAGTATAGACACAATAGTTTTTCACAACTGTAATATAATCAAAATCACAGGTTGTGATAAGATACTACCTTCCTGGAGGTCGTCCAGGAAGTAAGAATCGTTTGCGCATCGCATGCGCGTAACTTCTCTCACAACAATGGTTCAAGGTCTGCCGAGGCATCTGCCTCGGTGGCATCCTGACAGAGGCCAAACAGACGTCTATGTTATGTTATCAAGTTTAGAGGGTCTGAAAGACGACCTCCAATAAAGCCCATCAGGGCTAGGATCGGAGGAGGTGGTGTGGCGACCGGAATCGTCACAAGACAGGAGTCAGGATGATCATATGAATTCATAATTTGTATGCAAGTTAACAACGGTTGTCAAGTCTAATAATGTTTACAATTAACAAAATAAATATGGTTAATTAATGAAGAATAGGGGAAAGGAAAAGAGGATTCATCCAGTTAAAGAAACGCAAAGAAGATCTTCTATTAAAAACTTTATTTAAATCACTCTTGAATGTTAAGTATTATCCAATTGTGTGTGAATAAAGAAAAACAAATTAATTTGAAAATTTATTTTAGAGAATTTAGTAAACATAAAACTTATGTTTTATCACGAAAAACATAATTTACGTTAAAAACTCAGCAAAATCAAAAATATCTAGAACAACGGTATTTCCTAAAAGAAAAGAAAGCATCACCTAGGCTTTGAAAATTATTTTTTAAGAGGAGACTGTTCAAAGAAATAACGAAAGTAAAGTTGAATAGAATGCTAAACTACAATAGAAAGAATATAAAGGATCCCGTAATGGATATGTGAAAAGAAATTAAGGAGCAGAAACTGACTGAAGCAGAAAATTCTTTCATTTCTTATACTGTTTTTATCCTTTATTTTAATTTTTTTAAATAAAGCTAGTAAAATAATGGCTTATCCATTAACCATGTCAGGTAATATAAATATATATATTAAATAAAGAATAATTTCATAATAAAAAGAAAAAAATACATTCAATTAAGAAAATTCTGATGATTGATAACCAATTATGCAACGGGATATATACACCTATAAAGCCTGCTCTGTAAGCTGTTACTACTACTGTCAACATAACGGGATTTAATGTTCGCATCAGTGAAGTTTACTGTATAAATATGTGAAAAATACACATATTTATACTGGTTCTTTTTCTGTAATGTAGCTAAAAAATATATAACTGAAAATTATGTTATATTATCCTAGGAATTTAAGTAGTATAACGCATTATTTCAGAGAAAAAGGGTTACAAACGTTAATTTGCTGCTTTACACTATTTGTCAAGCCCAACTGATTATAAACCAATCCTTACGGTGAACAGAGTAAAGATCTAACTTGATATTACCAGCGTCTCATTGGGCTTGGCATACCGCTATGCAATCGTATAATTAGCTCAGTGGAAAGGAAACAATTTCCCTTACTAAAGCTGACACGAGATGATCGTTATTTTTTTAGAAAGCCTGTTATCATCTTCAGGAGTAGCTTGTGATCCATATCAGGTCACAAACAACCATTACATTTTACAGCGCTCAATATACATAGGTAAATATGATTTAAATATAAACAGACGTACACAACTGTTATTAATCAAATACATAAAATGTAATTACAGTACCTTTAGTATTGTTGTTAGTCCAATAATAGGTAGTACTCACCTAAAAAAAAAAAAGTAAAAATTACCAAATGAAAAAATTATTTACAAATTGAAAAATCGTTAAATCAAAACACAATTTAAAAAATATTAAGACAGCCATTTCGTGTTGTCTTTTCATAGCAATCGACTCTAAATGCATGGTTGCTATGTTATTGAGACACTATCCTACCCTAATGAAGGGCATTTCTGTGAGAATGTATTTCCCTCTCAACTTAGCACCGGAATGTACCGATCACTAGCGGAAAATCCCGATTCGTTAGTACATGTCTCGTGGTGGTCAAGTGTATACTTGTAATATTATTATATATCGATATATCGCATATTTATCTATATATATATATATTAATATTCTTTTTATTTATCTGTTTTTTTTCTTCATAAAATAATGAAGAATAACCAAAAAGTAGGCACCGGAATTTACCGATCACTAGCGGAAAATCCCGATTCGTAAGTATCAATTTCTAGAGTTAAATTTCTAATTTCACTTTCGTTATATCAATTTTCATCATTCAAAAAAAATATTTTTACACAAGAGGTAATCAATTTTGGACACCTCATAAACCCATTTCGAGACGCCGCCTGCCCAGGGGGCGTGCCGTAGGCACGCCTCTGCAGCTAGTATATATATATATATATATATATATATATGTCTCTCTTTCTCTTTCTGTGCGCGTGCGCGTGTGAAATTGTAGTTAGCATGTAAATTAAAATGATTTACAGTTAAGTTTTATCCCTGTAAAGTATTTTTATATTTTTTTAAAAATAGTATAAAAATCTAGAATTATTTTCGGTAAAGGAAATCACATAAACGGTGGAAATTGAGATCTTCAGCAAGAATAACGAATAATTATTTTTAATAAACGTACACAAGCATGAAAAAAAGGATAATAAGCCTTCACGTTAGTAATATAAAAAGGAAATATACCATCAAAAATACAAATCATAAAATTATACGCTTCGTAATGAATATAAAACCGACAGTGAACACAGAAATACGATAAATTTAAGATTATCCGTTACATTAAAAAAAAGAAGATAGCAAATTTATTTTTCTTAAAAAAAATATAACTCAACATATGCTTATAACAATAAATTCGATAATCGACTCGTTTAGTCATTAAACATCTGAAAGCTAAATATGTAAAATCAGAAATGAAGAAATGTATCCAACAATTTTATGCGGTGTTACTTCGCAATTTAGCCGACAAACAGAGCTTATTCACTTAAAACATAATGCTATTTCAATAGATTATTTTGTAAATGACCTCAACAATCGTTAACAAAAGAAAAAAAAGTAAAACTTTAATATTTTGAAAAATTCAACAAATTTCCCGATTATTTATTTCAAATTACTAAGCACCCGTCAATTTTAACGTAATTATATACTTATACCTAATATAGTTTCTTGATACGTGGTACAGTTTTTTTCAAAAACTTGTATCAACGTTTACAACTGAAAGATGATATAAATGCAATGTATGCGAAATAGAATACGAATAGTAAGCGGTTTTAGGTAGGCCGATTAAAAGATTCATAAGGTTATTTCATCCTACCCGGCGGTCGGTTAACCAATGTCTAGCCGGCACCGACACGAACGTGACTTCTTTTCACATATGTTCGGCATGCATCCGTCAACAGCATTAATATTTTTTCAATTGTGTACACGTCGATGGTTGGAATAAATCGAGATAAATCACTAGTCGTTTGTGCTCTTGTATGGGCGTTCGGAGAAAAGATGAAATAGGCTGAAATGGTTTCATTCAATCAATATGAGAAGAAATGAGGTATGAGGTTGGCCTTTTTTGAAAAGCCCAACTTCATTCTTCGTGCTTTTTGAAAATTTTAAGAAATGACGGGGAAAAGTGTTTCAACTATTTTAGGATGAGCATGCAAACGTTTGAAGAGCTATAAATAAGAATAAAAAATTATATACAGCACCACAAAACATTCTTAATAGAATATCTAGCCTACTCTGATGTTGACAGTCACAATTACTGACTGAGTGGAAAAAAATTATACTGCATTTTTTGTAATTGTTTTAACACTAAAGTATTTTATAAGTTTAGGTATATAACTAATTTGTCAAGAATACAAATTTACCAGTTCAAAAATACACAAAAACGCTTTAAGAAAAAATTAAAAGAAACTTAAAAATTTAAGAGAACCTTAATAAATTTAAATCAAACCTAAAAAAAACAAGGTTTTTAAAATAAACTTAAAAATTAAATTAGTCCATTGACGAAGCTTTGGAAAACTCAGACATACTGTGGGAAGTGGAAGTTGATCCCATAAAGTTTTTTGACTCATCTTCATAGTACAGTACAGCAGAAAAGCTGAGTTATAGTTTGGCTGTTTTACGAAGCTGTAGAATACGGAATCGGAAACCCTAACAGTCATGTGATGTCCTACATGGAGGAGAGGGTTGGAATAGTGCTTGGTAGGATAACCGGATTCAACCAACCGGGTTGGTCTAGTTGTGAACGCGTTTTCCCAAATCAGCTGATTTAGATGTCGAGAGTTCCAGCGTTCAAGTTCTAGTAAAGGCAGTTGCTTTCATACGGATTTGAATACTAGATCATGGATACCGGTGTTCTTTGGTGATTGGGTTTCAATTAACCTCACATCTCAGGAATGGTCGAACTGAAACTGTACAAAGATATTACTTCAGAGGATGATATCAGTGTAAGTGAAGTGTAGACGGTGATTCACGGAGGCTAAACAGGAAAAAAAAGGATTAACCGATTCACATTTCTTGACGCCTTTTTTCGTTTCTTAATGTCTGAAACTGGCGAGGGAATTAGTCCTTGAATAAATGAAGTAGTTGATCTAGCTTTTTTTTTATGTCGCCAATTAGCTCGATAGGATCTGGTGTCCTCTATTTTGTGTAATTAGTCGGTATTCTGAAGGTACCAACTTCTTCTGCAAGCGTCCCACTTGTAGTATTGGGTATGTTCTTGCTTATTTCATCACCATCATTTTCAAAATTTTCGGAGGGCTGTGTGGCTTAGATATTATCTGAGAAGCTGTCATCTGGGACGGTCTTCCGTAATTCTTTTAAAAAACTGTAGCCATTTGCCGTAAATGTACAGGCGCACTCCCTGATGATTTCATGTAATCTTTGTACTTTTTCTCACTCTCCTTTGGCGCCATACTACCGCAAAATGTGTGGCATCATACTATTATTCAAGATTATAGAACTAGCGCAAGAACTGTAATATAATCCTAACATTAATATAAATTTAGTTTCTCGAACTTGACATCGTTTGGTATAATGACTATTATATATAATTATAAGAACAGCTTATCAAAATTCCAATTTGACTTCCTCGAGCGCTTTTCGGGTATTCTACCATCGTCAGGAGGATAACTGATCATTTTCTAAAGTTAAAGTTTTAAGTCAAAGTGACTACGGCCGTATTGCAATAGTGTCATAATTGTTTATCAATTGCTATCAAAAGCGCTCGAGGAAGTCAAATTGGAATTTTGGTTATCTGTTATTAAAATTATGTATAAAATTAATACCGTTGAATTTTAGGTATATTTTAACGCTATCGGTCAATATAAGTTAAAAAGAGATAACATCCATTTACATAGTTCAGTAAAAATACAAAGTTTTACTTTAGAGAAACGTAATGACTGATGCGATTGGAAACAAAAATTTTCTATTAAAAAATAAATGAAAATAGAAAAATAATAATAATCCTATTTCCAAAGAGGTAAATCAACTACTATAAATCAAAAAGAAAATACAATTTACTGCAACAATTTTTTGCTTAAACTGGTGACAATAAACCCAAAACAGAGAATAAAACCAGCAGATAGATTTTATAAATTGACCAATTGTCGGAGAATAAAAGCGATATGAATACACACCGAACTGAACAAAAGAATAAATCAAATTGAAACTGTGGAAATTATCAATAAAATGCTGACATCGCTATCATACGGTAATGCTGACAAATCCGGAGCAGAACCGTGTATAAACTTAATAACTTTTAACAATGATAAGCCAGCGCCTGTTCCATTTCCAATTTGATATTTCTAACTCTAGATCGGAACATTTTGTTAATCGAAATAAAAAAGTTTCACTATAGAATTAAATACAAAAGCTCTTAACAATGATTGTTACGGATCTTGTGACAAATATGAATTTAAAGCACGTAATTTAGAGAATGGATAGTTTCATTATCACCAATATTACCATTAGCTGTTTATAAAAGTCTAGATATTATTGGTATGGCGTATTGAGTACAAAGTTACGAAAGGGTTTCGGTGAACGGTATGCAGTTAAGTTGGATAATTCATCTTAAAAACTTCGAGGATGGACGAAGTTAGAAACATTTTTTCTTCTTTATGAATTGTCGAACTTTGCCGTTTATGAACAAATCACAAAGAAAAAGGTGACTATAATTCATTAATAAAAAAAAATTTGATGTTTGAGAAGGCAAGAATAGTTATCAAATCACACACAGTTGTTACTAGAGACCGGATTATATGCACTTGGATATTAAGCCCATTCTCATCGGTTATTGCATATTTTCGTTAAAATCTAGTGATGAAGCATATTTTTGCTGTATTTATAATAGTTTTCGGTAGGTTACCTTGATAATAAATGAAATCTTGCGTTGTAGTCGGCCAAACCTATATCGACACGGCTCTTAGCGCGGACTTAGCAGTCGCAGAACAGTACCTCTGTTTATGTTTACAAAAGTAACAATATGTTAAATAATTGTTAATTATCGATATATTATTCAACTACTTACTAACTGTATGCTGATTTTGAGATAAAAAAAACTAAAAATTGCTATTTTTTTTATTATTTAAAGTTTTATATTTTGACACTTTTCATGCATATTTAAAACTTATTATGTTGCATATAATCCGATCTCTAGTTATAACTGTGTGTATTATCTCACTCAGTCCATCTCTCGCAATAGCAAGAGATGACTGATGAGTAATAGCGAGGAAGAGAAGAGTTTGAATGGAATTAAGTTGAAGAATCAACTGGCCTGCTAACTAGATATTGTACTCTACATACAAAGAAAAAGTCCTTTATTCATGTATTCACGCGCAGTTTAGTGGACAATGGTTACCACAAAGTTCATCAAGGAAACAACCTTGAATCCACCAACAGCGGCTACCGTATTTGCAACCCTAGTTCACTCACTAATGACTTAATCATCTTTTTAGAATTAGTAGTGTACAATACGATGTTAACAGTATGAAGATTAACAGACTAGAATACAACGGTTACGAAATTTATCCTGTACACCAGTGATTCCTAAACTGTGCGTCGCGCCCCTCGCGCCCTTTTCATAGGGGCGCCGAAAAATATTGTAAAAGCTTCATAATTAATTGAATCAAAACATTTATAATTATTAATTTAATGTTAATAAAGTAAAAAAATAATGAAGATACACGAGTTTTGTTTATTTTTATTTCTTACTTACGAGTAGTCATACTTTTACTTAGGATAGGGCGCCATGGACAAATTTTAATTGAAAAAGGGTGCCGCGACTCGGAAACGTTTGGAAATCACTGCTGTACACAATTTTTTTTTTGTCTTCAGTCATTTGACTAGTTTGATGCAGCTCTCCAAGATTCCCTATCTAGTGCTATTCGTTTCAATTCGGTATACCCCCTACATCCCACATCCCTAACAATTTGTTTTACATATTCCAAACGTTGCCTGCCTACACAGTTTTTTCCTTCTACCCGACCCTCTAATATTAAAGCGACTATTCCAGGATGCCTTAATATGCGGCCTACAAGTCCGTCTCATCATTTAACTATATTTTTTCAAATGCTTCTTTCTTCATCGATTTGCCACAACACCTCTTCATTTGTCACTTTATCCACCCATCTGATTTTTAACATTCTCCTATAGCACCACATTTCAAAAGCTTCTAATCTTTTCTTCTCAGGCACTCTGATCGTCCTAGTTTCACTTTCATATAAAACTACATCTCAAGCATATCCTTTCAAAAATATTTTTCTGGCGTTCAAATTAATTTTTGATGTAAAAAATTACATTTCTGACTGAAAGCTCGTTTCGCCTTGCTATTCGGCATTTTATGTCACTCCTGCTTCGTCCATCTTTAGTAATTCTACTTCCCAAATAACAAAATTCTTCTACCTCCATAATCTTTTCTCTTCCTTTTTTCACATTCAGTGGTCCATCTTCATTATTTCTACTACATTTCATTACTTTCGTTTTGTTCTTGTTTATTTGCATGTGGTATTTCTTGCGTAGGACTTCATCCATGCCGTTTATTGTTTCTTCTAAATTCTTTTTACTTTCAACTAGAATTCTGTATCATCAGAAAATCGTAGCATCTTTATCTTTTCACCTTGTACTGTTATTCCATATCTAAATTGTCCTTTAACATCATTAATTGCTAGTTCTATGTAAAGATTAAAGATTAAAAAGTAACAGGGATAGGGAACATCCTTGTCGGACTCCCTTTCTTATTACGGCTTCTTTCTTATGTTCTTCCATTATTACTTTTGCAGTTTGGTTCCTGTAAATGTTAGCAGTCGTTCTTCTAAGTACACATTATTATTAACATATTAAGGGTTAGATGAATTAGCGCAAAATCAATAATGAAGGTTAATTAAATGAAACTGTCAATATTATCCAGTAATACTCATTTTTTTTAATAATAATATATAAGAAAGATCCTTTAGAAATCTTATGAAAAAAACATACTTGTACTCGAGTATATAAAATCATAAAACACAATTAGTGTAATGATAATGATGTAAGAAATAAATTTGTTAATTAATTTCATTTTTATGTAATTAAAATAAATAGGTTTAAAATTAAAAAAGAAAATATTTCTGTTATTAAGTTGGCTTTCTAAAAAAGAAAAAAAAACTTTTTCAGTAAATAAGTAAGAAATTGATTTTATATAATAGGAAACCCTTCTTTTCATTTCCTACTAGCTGGCGTATTTATTTCAAGTTCAACGATTCAGGTTATACGTTCGGAAATCCTGAATCTTGAGGTAAACAAATTTCAATAAAAATGAAGAATTCCATTAGCCTTTACACTTTTATTAGTTCTTATATCTCTTTTTAATCTTCTACCCTTATTCTTGTATTTTAATATATTCATCCTTATTGCATTCTTTATAGCAGATTTCATTCGTTTTTTTCTTTCTTAACCCACATATTAAGTTTTTTTTATTAAAATAATTTTTATTTAATAAGATATTGCATTGTTATTTTATAGATATTTTATTTTATTTTATAGATATAAAATACAATTTGAAAGTTTTTAAATATTTCACTGGTAAAAAAAGGCTTTGTACCAACACTTCTCAATTACTCCTCATCTCACGTTAAATTAACATGTAGAACGTGTCAATTAAATCGCCAATAGTCCAATTTGATTAAAATAAGACCTCTTTATATGCTTTTATTGGAGGAAATAATAATTGAAAAACGTAATTTTTTCTAATGTGAAAAAATTAATTAAAAAAAATTAAGTTGAATATAAAAATAAATGAAGATTTCAACGAACAACAATAAGAGATTTTTTTGAAAGACGATAACCTGCCAGCAGAAAGTTTCATGATTCTTAGAATATTAAAAGGTGTGACATGTTTAAAAGAAAAAAATGTCAAGTAAAAATTAATTGCTGGCTATTAGTCAACAGCATATTCATTAAAAATTCAGTAAGAAGGAAATCCAAAGTTTTGTGTCCGGTATAGCATGACTGCTACTGTATAAGTGTTCTAACCTAACGTATTCTCAAGGAATAAGAGGAAAACCTGATATTTCTCGGACAGAGACGTTGTGAAAACATTGTACGTTTAAGCGCTAATTTTCATATTAATAATTTAAAAAAATATCTTAACTGAAAAAACGTAGTCAATTTGCCAAAAGAATTTCCAGACAATAATATGTTTCGCGTATCACTACTATATATCTGGCTGAATTTTTTTATAATTCAGGAAGATATTTCTACTCGCCATAAAATTCATGGTTGGGTAACAGAGCGTCCACTGCCGGAAAGGGCCCTTGAAACTATCTTCAGACAGATTTTTTTTGTCTAAGTCTGCAATGTTTTCCTAGATTCTTTATCCATCCTCATATCTTTTATTGATCCTGCATACTACAGTTTGGGTTCTGCTAAGGATATCCGACGTGAAGATCAGTGCGATGTAGCAGGCCACACTTGCCTGTAACTACTCTGCTGGCTAATCATACGTTTACTCTGAACACAGGACATTACAGATCTCACAAATAGTAAAAATGAAATAAACAAACTAAAAAGTAAAAGTTAAGGTGTAAAAGTCTGTATGTTACACGTATTTTTACTTCCTTGTACGAAGTAAAGTATTGTGATCGCAAAAAAATTCGGTTTTCAGATTCCAACGGAAATATCAATTTTGACCATTCCTGAATCAATTTTGACTAGTTTCGGCGTGACGTCTGTACGTACGTACGTATGAATTTCGTAAACGATTACCCTAGAATGTTGAAATTTTTTATTTAGGACTGTTGTAACATCTAGTTGTGCACCTCCCCTTTGATTGCAATCGACTGGACCAAAAGAGTCAAAAAAGCCCAAAATCCAAAAAAATTTGATTTTTGAATTTTTGTTAACTCAGTAATAAGTCCTCATTTAGAGCTTTTCAACGATATATCATAAGTGGTATTTATTTTCATTGGTTTCAGAGTTGTAGCCAAATAAAATTTGAATTAATGAAATTTTTGGATCTTATAAGGGGAAAGCAGTCGGTTCGACTCCGACTTCACCTCTTTTTCTTTGTTTTAACATTTTTTATTTTATTTAAATATATTGATTTATTAATATTTATTAACGTTTGATTGTAAAAAGCTTTTACAATAAATAATAATTCATAACAAAAAAAAAAACGGAAAGTATCAGAAATTATTAATGAAATAAAATTTTATGTACTTTTCATTTTAAAAAAAAATGTGTATATGTAATTTAATAGGCGTACAAGGAAGTCATATGGTATCCCAGATTTTTTTTATTGTTGTATCCTACAAAACAACAATATTACTTAATTTTTTATAAGTATAATTAATATTAAATTTAAAAAAATTAATTTATATTAAATTTAAAAAAAATAATGTAGAAACCAATAAATAAACAAAGATTTTACGAATTGCGATTTATTGGAATGTTGAATAAGAGAATTTCGATCAAGGAGTAATTATATAACGATAGATCTGATATACACATATGACATCAGGCTGGTATGTAGTAACTTAATGATGATCAATTATTACTGACAGAATAAACGGAGGTGGAATATATTTTTTATTACCTATTTACCGGATATCCGGACAAACAATAAAGTAAAACCGGACAGGAATTTAAAAATTAAAGCACCACCTCCCATTCACACCCATTTTATATATTATAGTGCATATATCTGAACATCAACATGCATTAGATATACCGATGATGCAACTACACGGTCATCTACTACAGTTACATAATTTAATTCAAATGCAATAATTTTTGCATTAATCAAAATGCAATCGTACAATTCGAATTGGAATAGGTCACATTCAAATTGTAGTGTCATTTTGTATTCCTCAAATAGTCCTTTAACGCAGGTATCAAAATAGTTACATTAATTTCAACTACGTTTATATTTCCTAGGAAGTAATTATGCTCAACAACAAAGCATTTATTGAAATGCTGTATTAAACAAATTTTGCGCGTCATAATAGGTGTTGTTACTGAGGTTAAAAATTCCTCATCAATATTTTGATCGATCAATTCGTAGGATAGATTGGATGATTCAAGAAAGCTACACTATCTCAAAATAAAAATTTTGATTTGAGACCCATAGGGCAGCTGATTTCCTTTATCGTGAAATGAGTATATCTATATGTATTCTGAGTTCAGATATCCATACTCTCATTTAATCACTAAACGTATACTTCAATGTAGTATGTTTTAGCAGTACATGATAAACGTGTCATGTCTATGTTTTTAAAATGTTTGACGTCGATAGTACAGAGCATAATTTTAGAATTTTAATTTCATCCACATTACGTTTTTGTTTACTAATGAGGGAAAACGTTTCTAGTGTAGCGGATTTTTAATTTAAAAAAAGGTTTTATTTATCAACTGAAATAACTGTCCTTTATGTAATGTAATGTTTATTTACTTATTCAATCTGCAATAGGCGGACGCTTAATAACAGTTGAACACTAGTTCATCCTGATTACTATAACATTTGACCGACGGTTAGTTGATAAAATATGAACACATCAAACCAATTTTCGTTTAATATATTGCATTTATGATCTTTCATTCCAAAACTCGGTGTAACTAATCATACTAGGTAAAAAATAATAAACTGGTAATTTACCATGACTTCCTTTTACACCTATTAAATTACATATACACATTTTTTTTTAATGAAAAGTACATAAAATTTTATTTCATTAATATTTTTTTTCCTTTTTTTTATTGTTGAATTATTATTTATTGTAATTTTTTTTAGAATCAGAGGTTAATAATTATTAATAAATCAATAAATTTAAATTTAAAAAAAGGAAATGAAGTTGGATTTGAACGATGTCCCTTCCCCCTTGTAAGATCAAAATATTTCATTAATTAAAATTTTATTTGGCTATAACTCTGGAACCAATGAAAATAAGTACCACGTGATATATAATTGAAAAGTTCTCAATGAGGGCTTTGCTTATTACTGCAGTTAAGAAAAAGTCCAAAATCCAAAATTTTGGATTTTGGGCTTTTTTGGATACTTCTTGTCCGGTCGATTGCAATCAAAAGGGGCACAACTAGATGTTACATGAGTATTAAATCCAAAATTTCAACATCATACGACAATTCGTTTTTGAGTTATGGAAGATACATACGTACAGATCACGCCAAAACTAGTCAAAATGGATTCAGGGATGGTCAAAATGAATATTTCCGTTGAAATCTGAAAACCGAAATTTTTCGCGATCACAGTACTTCCTTTACTTCGTACAAGGAAGAAAAAGTTGAAAAACAAAATTTTTTATACGAGTATATCTCCTTTACTTAAGTTTATAGAAAAACGTTATTGGATGAAAAATGTATTTAGTCGACAGTAATGGTAATTAATTTTTTAATTTTTATTTTGAAGAACTTGTTTAATTTGTTACTTAAACTACTACCAACAACTGGATTTTCTCAGCTTGGTAAAGACTTCTCTTCTTAAAGTAAAAATGAACGTTTCATGAAAGGTCACTGTGACGAAGTAACATACTGTACTCCAACAACGGAATGCGTCCACATTCTCACAGGTACTGTAGTATAATAACTAGAGAAAAAGAAGACTTAAATATAATATATTCTTCCAGATTAATAACCAATGCACCTATTAACGAAAGCTTTATACAAGAGTAAAAGAATACATCGGCTGAACTACGTATAAATTGTAAATTGTGATTACTCAAATGCCTGTTTTTATAATAGGCTATTTTTGATAGTAAATGAAAAAAATAAAAACTACTCTTATTATTTCATATTTTATAATTTTATACAAGGATAAAAAGTTACAAATATTTTGGAAAGTTTTTCAATGCTCCTATGTTTAAAAACTCCCTTTAATACCTTCAACCGATTTAACTTTTCAGATGAATATGAAAAATTTTAATTTTCGTAACCAATACCAGGCTAACATACAGTCAAAAACTTATCGTTTTATGCAATATCCAACTTCCCCGATTTTTAGGGGAAGGGAAACGGACATAAAAATTTTTAATATTAAGAGAGGGTATATGGTACTTCAGCTTTTACGTCCAAGGACGCAACAAAAATGTAGCGAACTGGAGTTTGATAAACTGGTCTTTTAAAAAATGAACCCAGTCAAAGTTTGAATATTATTTACTGTAGAATTAAAATGTAAGTAAAAACGAAAATTAGTAAGTTATTGGCAAATCGCTCGAGATTTTCAGAATTGTTTGGAATATTATGATAACCAATTGGTACCAAAAGACCGTGATTAAAAACATACTGATGACAAACAACAAAAGCAAAATGATTACTAATATAAAAAATCATTAAAAAATAAAATCCAAACAAAATAATTTCTTATTTATTTACCTATTAATATCTTAAAACCATTTTAACAAAATAGATGAACAAAAAATTGTCGGATAAATATTATCTTTATTAGATTTAATAACTACAATTTTATTACTTATCAAAGTTTAGAAAGCTGATTTGATGTAGGTGTGGGCATGGCTCATCTCAGCGTAATTAATTGCTGGATCGGTGACTGGCTTCTTGCTACCTACAAAGTCATGTCGCGGTACACTATCCCCTCCACTGTATCAATAGTTGTGTGACAACACTATAGTAGATACCTAAAGTAGAATATTACTGCTCATCAACAATATTTACGCTTTCTAAACTTTGAAAAGTAATATTACGCACACCCATATCTTCCTAGCAGTAATTAAAGGTGGTAGAAATGCTCTCCTTACGCAACAAATGTAGTAGTATTGCATGACGCGCAGTTACAATCATTTGTATCTTTAAGATATGAAGGCTTAAATTTCTAAAATTTCCTCTTCCAAAACCCCTAAAGAAAAAAAAAACTGAAGGGGAAAATTACGGTGAACAAGCCGACCAGTTCAATGCTTTTTTCGTCGAAGTAACTAGAAAGATAAAAAACAAAGTAATTATTCAAACATTCTTTTAACTAGAAGCTAATAACGCGACGATACCTCCATCTTCTATTTTTTTTTTTTTTTTTTTTTTCAATTAGGATTATATTTGGTTAATTGCGGGGGGGGGGATTTTTCTTTAATATGCCAAATCAAAAAAAAAAAAAATGATGGGATGGTTTAATGATACTACTATCCCGTACATACCAAAATTTTGGTATTTGTGGATGGTGAATGTGACTTTCATAAAACTAGTGAGGGTTTGTATTTGACCGGTACCGATTGTTATTGTTACCACATATATGCCTAATTTAATATCGGTGAACAAACTTGGCAGCAACTAAGATGTGAGCTGATGCACATATACGTACGCGCTGATACAGCATCACACTACCTCCGCGCAGTTTTCCCACCATAGCGGCGCTGAGGCCCCACCACTCTCAGGCTCCAATAAAAGAGCGAGCACGAGTGAATTTTCAATTCATCGTCTACCATCAACTGGAAAAGACCAAGAAGAAGAAGAAGAAGATAGAAGAAGTTCCCTGGCAGGCTGAACGTGGAACTTCCGCCAGAGCAGCAGGCCTGGCCGGCCCGCCGAGGGAGCCGCTGGACGCGGACGCTACCTTCCCCCTCCATCTCGCCGGGCCGGCGGACTCCGCAGCAGGAGCCGGCCCAGCGTGGGATCGCTCGGGGAGAAAACGCCTCGGCTGCGCCGGCGAAGGACGACCGACGCCGACCCGACACCGCGGGGCTCTGGGGGGCCACCACTGCTACCCTATAGTGGGAACCCAACTGCCGCTGAGGTGAAGCCCGATCTGACTTCAATGGACGAGCCGCAACCCCCCGACTTCGCCGGAGACCAGCCTCCAGACCCAACAGCTCTTCTCAGAGCTAACGATAAAAGCGGCCCTTTTCAGGACCACCGCAAGGTTATGAATTACGAGCCGTCGAAGCCATTCGACAACAGCCCTTCTCAGGGTTACCATAAGGTTAGTAATTATAACGAGCTGTCGAAGCGCCACTCGATGACAAAAAAAGGCCCTTTTCAGGGCTACCATAAGGTTAGTAAGTTCCAGGTGCCGTCGAAGTCATTCGGCGACATTATAAAGATTAACTGAACTATGATTAGAAATCAGTAAAAATATATACGCGTCGCAGATAACCATAGCAATTCCTTAAAAAGATATATGTCCTGGTAAACGATAGGAAAATTACAATATTTCATTTTCCAATACTGATAATTGAAGTTAATAGAAGAATTGAAAAAATTTTAGAATTAAAACTATATTGATCTGAAATAATTTACTTTCAAATTTAAAAGAAGCTGCAACTATTATTATCGTATAATTTTTTGTTTTTGTAAAATACAAACATGAATTATGGTTAGATAAATAATTATTTAAAGATCCAAAATAATAAGAAAATTAATTTAAATATTTTAAAAAAAAACGATGAATGTTTGGAAAAAAAAGAACAACCGTTTAGTTTTATTTATTCTTAAAAAAGAAAGAAAAACAAAAATTCTGAGATAATACTAAAAGCAATCGACATCATAATCTAAAATTATAACTAAGAAATGTGAAACAGCAATGATGGAAACCAGACGTTGGAGTCTATTAATGAAAAAACTAATGGAATTCCATTCTTAATTGTTAGAAAAGAAATATAACAAGAATTCTACTAAATCGCCTTTTTTGTAATTTACTAAAAAGACTAGTTTTATCAATTAAAGTATTCAACCTGTACTTTCTTAATTTCATTAAGCAAGAATTTATTAATGAATACAATTAAATAATTACAATTAATTAATTATAAGAAGAGTAAACAATAACTTAATTACAAAATTTGAATTTGTACATGCGTGTAAGTTTATAATACATCCATTCTTTATAAATTATACTTATAAATAAAGCGTAAAATTCTATTTTCACATGATTACTAAATAACATAATTTTCTTTTAATTAACTAATAACGTTTTTAATTATTACTACAAAATTAAATAATTATACGCTTAAACCGTTTATATTTTAGTATTAATTATAAATATACTTTTAAAAACCGATTATTTTTATTATTATTATTACTATACCTTATAAACATATAAATTTGGCTTAATAAAATGTTAAAATTAAGACAAATTTTAGATTGCAATACGTGGATAACAAAATACCATTTTCAGGATGTGCGACGACAAAGTTGCTTAAATCTCAGCTACATAATTAATGTGAGCCGGCCACCGTGGAACGAGTGGTAGCGTCTCGGCCTTCCATCCGAAGGTCCCGCGTTCAAATCCCGGACAGGCATGGCATTTTCATACACTACTGAATTATCATTCATCTCATCCTCTGAAGCAATACCTAACGGTGGTCCCGAAGATTAAAAAAAAATTTGAAAAAATTACCGATAACTTAAATATTATTCTTCCATTTATTAAAAAAGGAAACTACATAATTTTATATTTCTAAATAGAAACAATCATAGTTTAAAAAACACAACAGAAAAATAAAATAAAAGGCCGGTAGACATATTAGAAGGGAATTCAGAAAACTAGAACAAAGAAGATGAAACAGAAGAGGGAAAAGTAAAAAGAAAACACTAAAGTTTTCCGTCTATTATATTTATTTGTAGTTAAGACTGAAATATTGCTATTTCTTTTTTTTTTTTAAGAAAAACCGGTAATTATTAAAAAAAAAGGTGTAAGCATAACTTATTTATTAATTAAAAAAGAAAAAATTCAAGTCGATGAAAATTGTGTGTAAATGACTTTTTTTTAAATACAAATAAACTTGTTTTTCTACGTCTGTATTATAACGTTTGAATTACGCGGCTGGAACCGGCATCATAATGAGGATCATTGTGAAACAGATTTTTATTATGATAGAATTGTTCAAACGATCAAAATTGCCTGCTCTTTCAACTACTAACCAATCAGAAGCGGGTATTTTTTAATATATCGGCTGTTTTTTTACGTTGATTTTCATCCGATTTAGTAGTTATCAAACAAAAGTTAATTTGAAAGTACACCGATAGGTAATCAAGTTCCTATTACACTGTTTAACCCACAAGGTCAGTCTAGTGCATTGATTCTCAAACTTTTTCGCCGGCCTCCCACATTGAGAATCAAAAATTTTCTAGCGCCCCTAAAATTTTTAAACTTACCATTGTTAAAAATAAAAATTGCAATTATTGTTTTTAAACGTGACATATCCTATTTATGAGTTGAAAAATTTTAAATGAGAGCAATTAAAACGCATATTTAATCATATTTGGAAATATTTTTATTAAAATTGAAAACTCAAGTATACTGTCAAAAAGTAGAGTATTCAAGTTTTAATTCTTTTTTTTTTTTAATGCGTCTCTCGAAGCTTCTTGGTTGAAAGGTTAAAATAGTTCGAATACAATCAATTTTTATCATACAATATAGGAGTACCTTTAATTTTTTATACACGTATAGTAGGTATTTAATTTTAGTTTTAAATATCAGGAAAACATAATTTTTGCCTTTTTTTTAATCGGCCATCGCCTTCCTAGACCTCCTAAACGTCCCCAATTTTCTGTGGGCCTTCTACCGTCCCACCTGAAGGTCTCTAACGCCCACAAAGGGCCGTTACCACCCACTTTGAGAACGAATGGTATAGTGGTTAAACTCGTCATCTCAAAATCAGCTGATTTTTGAAATCGAGAGTTCTAAGTTTCGTGTCCTTATAAAGGCAGTTGCTTTTATATGGATTTGAATGCTAAACTGTTGGTACCGGTGTTCTTTAGTGGCTGAATTTCAATTAACCACATGTCTCAGGAGTGGTCGACCTGAGTCTGTTCAAGACTACACATTTACCGATACATTTACAATTACACGCTAAATTGCGCACACATGCCTTGGCATTTCTGCGGAGTACTGTTATCACATCACTGTGTAACCTGGTATACATGAATAAATAAATAAATTCATTTGTTAGTTACGTCGGATTCTGAGGAAAAAATATATTTAAAGAAAAGGCAGAACTTACGACTAATAAACCTATTGCAACAGAAATGTGTTATTTAATGTATTTTTTTTTAATTAAAAAAAGTATTCCGTAAACAATATATTGTATCACTGATCTAAATTAATGTCAATATTTCCTCAGCCGTAGAAAAAATACGGTATGCAACTCTCTATAATGGCCCTTAATGCACTCTTGCGAAGTTTAGGACACTCGCCAACGCTCGTGTCGCAACTTTCAAGTGTGGAACATTCATACATTTTTATTTTTATTTTTTTTTAATAATTGTTATTTTTTTAAATACTTCCTGATATTTTTTAAAACAATTTTTTTGGTAATTAATAATTTAGTAATTTTAATAGTAATTCGCTGATATTGGAGTAATACTACGAAAACGCACCGAAAAACTGGAAATTAGTATTATCTTTCATAGTTCTGATAAAACAATAATTATATTTCGATTATTAATCATCTATTCATTTTTTTAATTTTTTTATTCTTTTTTAAACAAAAAAATTACATTGTCAATAAAATGCAATTCATTCATGATTACGTCATAAAGCTATTTCGTAAAATAAGATATTTTAATATTATCAAAGTGAAAAAAATTAAACATTTAGATGTAAAAAAGAACTTGATTGCAATAATGAACTATAGAATATAACATTATTTTTAGATCACAATCAACAGCCGGATTCACTAATAAAAACCACATAGAAAATAGGCCAAGGATTATTAAATATACTAACATTCGTTTTCATTAATGGAAAAATTCAATCTATACAAATATAACAATATAAATGTGGAAATAAAGGATTGTTAGATACGAATCATTAGTGTTGATATAATAAGCCGTCTAATATTAATGTTGAATATTAACTGAAAATAAATTAAAAAATATATCAAATAAAATTAAGTCAACGGAAATTTACCGACATTTTTTATTTATATTTTTATTCTATATGTAAAATTTAATAACCTTACTTTTAACCTGAATTAAAAAGGTTCAAAGATAAAAAAAACTCCGGCAAAGGATAGCAAAACTTTCTCGGCGCTGTGCCTATTGATGTAAAAAATATAGATAAAAAATCTCCCATTAGCTCTTTTTCTGAAGCAAGATATCAGTTATTGGGTGGGGGGGGGGATGAATATTAAATAAAACTTTTCGGTAATTTGTGATCTTGATAAAAAAATTCATTTTTTGGAGAAAAAGGTTTTTCTAAGTACCCTAATAAAAATTTTAAATTCTATTTCGGATAAAAAAAAACACCGCCCACCTCTTTTTCCAATTTTTTTCTAAATTTTAATACATTCTTTCCTCCGAAGGTAGTACCTGTGAACCAAGTTTGAAAAAAATCGGTCAATGGGTCCATCTGATAAAACATTTTTTGGACTTTGGAACATTGGAATAAAAACTTTTTTCGCAGATTATTTACAATTTACTTAAATCTATTTTTTTAATGTCTCCTTAAAGCAAAGGACTTAAAATATTAGACCAATTTTTTAAGATTTTTTTGACCAATAGAGTCTATTCCCTTAAAGCTATAACAGGAAGGACATATCACTAAAACCGGGATAGTAAAAATATGAATACTTGATGGCTAGATTTAAACAATTTTAATTAATTATACAATACCTTTTGTAGTTTTTAACTAGTTTTCAAAAAACATAAAAAAATTCATCAAGTAATATTTAAAAAAAAAAAATTACCTACTATAAAACTGAATCGGATTAAACATTTAAAATAAATGTTTTCATCTACACAGGACTATTAACAACAATTTTTTTCTAATGGAGTACAAATTGGCAATTTTATATAATTTAATAGCACATCCATTAATCTCTTTCACTTTAAAATATCAAGGAAAATAATAAAAAAAAACCAACGTTTCGTAAAACTTAAGTTATTTCTAATGATGCACATCAAAAAAAATATACTCTCTCTCTCTCTCTTCCCCTCTCTTCGTGTGTGTGTATATATATATACAGTTAATAAAAGTGTTTAAACAGAATATATTAATCATAAAATCGGTCTTTTGCATTTTTGTTTTTTCCTGGATATTAAGTACACTCGCTGAGAACTCTGCGTCAGAATGGCATTTTATTACATTAAAACAATCGACCGGTAAGCGTTTTAATGTTTTCTTGCTTATTTGTATAAAATTAAAATATAATTATAACCCTTTGGGATAAAAATAACGTATATAATTTTAAAATAATGCAATTTTGAAAAAAATCGAAAATAATTTCGGTATCGGATAATATTTTTTAACTTCCGTTTTATGTTAATTCTTTTTTTTTTTAATGAAAGAGCAGGCATCAATAGCTATGGACATCACCCTGGTGGAAATTGGTAGCGTATGAAAAAATTCTATACCTTACCAGGGATTCAAACCCGGGACCTCCGCATGAAGTGTTAAGACGCTATCTACTCAGCTACGGAGATCGGCTTTCATAGAACTATGTTTTTTTTAAATATCGAATTACGAGTACGTGTATAATTCAAAATTTACGATGTATTCTAAATTCCTAACGATAAAATAAATTGTTGATATAAACATACAAATAATAAAAATATAGTTTCATGCTATTTAATTTATTACTAAAAAATTAAAAATATAATATTTCTGGAATTTTTTTAATTAAAAATTCCAAGAAATCTTTATATCGATATTCTAACTTTTCTTTTGCGAAGTTGGCAAGTATGAATTTAATATATGCTCCTAATTTTCCTTATACAAATTAAAGAGATACAAATTGTAGTGCAAAAGTAATGGTTTAATGTCCAATAAAAACTAGTGTAGGAAGATTATTTGCATATATATCTACTATATTAAAGTACATAAGTAAAAAATAATTTTTAGTGAGATCATTTCTATAACTGCCAAACTGTCGTAATGTACATTATTTCTGTAACATCTACACGCTGTTGTCTTCTCATTTATTAATTTATCTACTGTTATAGAGGACTAAAAATTACCCCGCTTCATTAATCTTTATTAAATTACTGCTTACTATATGAATACACAAATTAAGTAACATCGAGTATGATTATTAGATAAATGATTTCCGTTTGTTTGCATCATATCGTGTGGTGGTAGGTTGGCAAGTACGAAAACCAACCGAACGCAAAATTCATAACAAATCCCTCCTGCTTAAGCTCAGAAAAAAAACCACGGCAGTAAAAATAAAAATAAATAAATATTTACGGTAATTATAGATTTGCTAGTTATGTCCTTCGGCTGACTACTATCACTAATAAAAATAATAGATACAGAGGAAATTAATGGAGAAGAAAATTTGCTTCTTGGGATAATAAAATTTAAAAAAACTCTTATTCGGTCTTATATTAATTCACAAAGTTAAAATAGAGAATCTCTTCCAAATGAACTCTCCTAACAGTGTTCATCCTTCAAAGGGGAAACAAACATATAATCTACAAGAAGGTTTTAGGAGAAATGAAGGCACTCTTTAAAAATGATATTTTATGTATTATTCAGAATATACCTTACTCTAACTGAAAACTCCTATCGGAGTATATGAAAATACGATAGAAATATTTAAGCTTATGGAGAACCTGAGGTAAAATTATAAGGAAATCATAAAGAATTTTTATCCAAATCAGAAAGTAAGAATAAGATTTGGGTATAAAATGAAAGGAACGAGAAACAGATAAGAGGAATACATGAATGTTGTTTGTCACCTGCCCTGATCAATATCTATCTTTAAAAATTATTGGTGAATGTTCGAATGGAAAAAGACTAGTGGCTAGTATAGTTACTTTTTATTATACTTACTACTTAATCTATTTTTAATCCTATACTAAGTCGTGAGTGCATAACAGAAAGATTTTTTTAACCAGTAAATGTTATATTACAATAAATTTAACTCTGAACTAAGGTATTTCGCCTCAAGATACCGTAAGATGCATTTAAAAGAAAATAAATTGGTGTTTTGTGCTCCTGAAACAATATTTTTAAAAATCTTCTCTCTAACTTACTGTAAATTATTTTACGTTTATATGAGCAATTTAGAAAATTAATCGTATAATCTGTAAATCCAACAACGTTATAAAAATGTAGTACCCTTATTTATATACGTGGCAGAGGGTGAATTATCATCAACCATTGATAAGAATGGAAAAGTAATTCTAAACTAAGAAAAACTTTGGAAGAATAAAATTTAATTACACTCGAAAGATTGAAAAAAAAATTATGTTAGAACGATTCACAAAATGCCGTTCTTAGGGAGACGAGAAATTTTCATGTAACTTTTCTTTTCAAAGAATTAGCTCAATAAATTTGATGGATTTAATTCAAAACGTTGTTTAAGATATAAAGCCAGGTAGAGGCCGACATATAGAATGTTTTAACCTAAGATTTTAGTACTCTTTGACTTATAAGATCCTAAAACTTTTAAAAATTTTAAAAATTCTTACATAATTCTGCGCAAGAAGACGGACTTTATTATTATTTTACTTCGTATAATTATTTTACTTCGTTATTATTTTACTTCGTATAATACAGAGTGACACAGGGAATCAAAAAAGTTTCAAAGTAGTTTTTTTTTTTGTTTGGGGCGAAAAACGCCTGAGCGTTATCATCTCCCGGAATTTTTATTAACAAAACGGTAAAATAACTCCAAAAAAATAAAACTTATAAGGTGTAAAATTAATATTAACCATATAATACAAATTTATAAAACAAAAGTCAAAGTAGTAGTGGAAGCCCTGAGAAGCTAGTAGGAAAAGTAGGAATGAATGAGATCCTTATGCGCACAACTACCTGACATTTAGTAATCATGGACCACTGGGCCGGTACACAACGTGCATTTGCCGTGAAACATTTTACAAGAATGGTGACAGTGTGACTGCTGCTCAACAGGAATCCCGATATCATTACAATTCAGGACCTCCTGGTCGCGTTCCATCTTGCCACGCCATCAACATATGAGAATTTCGTGGAGACAGGTTCATCTCTAAAAAAGAAACCATCAGGAGGTGAACGAACCCCAGAAAATAATGAAGCAGTTCGGATCTCAATTGGAAAGACCACACGACGAACGGCAAGGAAACACCAGCAGTATTGAACCTAAACAATCTTCCGCCGAATACTCCACAGTAATTTGAAGTTTCACCCTAACAAAATCATGTTGTACAGGAACTGAAACCATCTGACTACGTGGTGCGACAACTCTGAGATAAAATGATCGAAACGATTAATGTCGACCACAATTTTTTTGACAACCTCTTCATGTCGGATGAGGCTTATTTCAATATCAGCGGGTATGTAAACAACCAGAATCGTAGATACTGGGCAGCTGCAAACCCTCGTCAAATGGACGAACGGCCATTTCATAAACGAAAGGTTAGAGTTTGGTGTGCCGTACCAATGTGAGGTGTGACTGGGCCTTACTTCTTTAAGAATGAGAGGGAATACAACGACAGTAACGTTTAAACTATATGTTGATAAGCTCGAAACGTTTGTATTAGAAACCCTTCAAAACTTTCCTGATCTTCATAATC
The DNA here is from genome assembly GCF_047948215.1 of Lycorma delicatula. Taxonomy (NCBI): domain Eukaryota; kingdom Metazoa; phylum Arthropoda; class Insecta; order Hemiptera; family Fulgoridae; genus Lycorma; species Lycorma delicatula. Next base: position 58,016,270 of record NC_134462.1, read on the forward strand.
CTTGATTTCAGCAAGGTGGAGCCACGGCCCATAGTGCTACAACGTCAATGGCAGCCGTTCAACAATTCTTTGATACCACGTAATTTCACGGTTTGGTGACATTCATTGGCCCCCAAGTCGCCAGATTTATCCGTGTGCGATTTTTTTCTTGTAGAGCCACCTCAAAATTATAGTGTACACCACTCGTCCAATGACTCGTGTAAAATTACATTTTAAGTGGTATTGTATTTTTTTACCCACTTTTGGAAGGTAAGTGCGGTGTTACTTTCAGTCGCATGGTGGTATTGCGGGTTGAAATTGAGTGTTCTATATTTATGAGGTATGAGGAGTACGAAAATACCTCATAAATATAGAACACTCAATTTCAACCCGCAATACCACCATGCGACTGAAAGTAACACCGCACTTACCTTCCAAAAGTGGGTAAAAAAATACGGATGTATTATATTCTGAATGATAGTAATATTTTTATACCAGGGAAAATAATATTGATGATAAAGTTCATTCTGATCGTTATTATATAGTAGAGACGATATTAAAAGTATCGTAAAAAACAGTAACACAAAAACATAGAACTGGCTTAAAAATTTCATTTTAATAAGATTTTTTTTTTTTAATTTATCAAATATTTTTTTCTAATTTTATAAAAATGTTTTCAGAAAAAACCAATAACAATATAATCTTAAAATAGTAATAATAAAAAAACTTAGTTAAGAGTATTAAATAAATATCTGTTTAATGGAAGAATAACTGGCTATATGAAATTAAACCACGCCCAGGAAATTAGAGATGGTATCGATGTAACATATTGAAATTCACAATCAGAAATCTATCAATTTTAATATCGTTTAACTTAGTATTTTAATGAATAGATGATCGTTATTTTATAAATAAAACATTTAATTTTTTTATTATCTATAACCGATAAGAACGAATATAATTCAGCTTGATTTAATTAAAATAAAATAATATAAAAAAATAATAAATTAACAGCGCTTAACGAATTTCGTAGTTATTTATAAAATTTTAATTAAAACAAAAAAGTAATACGATTATTTACAGTCAGATTAAAAAGCGGAAAATAAACATAAAATAAAAAATATGCCTATAAAAATTCATTTTTTTTTTAATGATTAATTCACCAGATAGGCTTGAAAATGAAAAAAAAATTTGTCGAGTATAAAACTAGAATTCGAATCCGGGTCCTTTGGATGACAGGCTAAGACAAATCTATCACTTTCGCGCAGTGGAAATCGCCAAATGTATTTTTTAAATGTTATTTACAAAATGGATAATTAAAAAACTTATTCAACCGAGAAGTGAATTGATCTATTACGGTGTACACAGAGAAAGTTTTTTAATGAAATATTTTAAAATTTCTCATTGAATTCGTTCTTAACGCAATCTTAAGTCACGTCGGTTACATGTGTAACTTTTGCAACTTTGGACAACAGATAAAAAGCTACTTCTGTGCATATACCCTTAACTTTTATGATTTATTCAAAGTAGATTATGGCAAGTAAACAGAAAACTTACTCCCGATTGGAGGGCGAGATTCTTCTTTTAAAAATCGTGTATCTGTATCGGGCGGAACTTTTAATTAATGGAGGAAAAATGTTTGTTGCAGCATGCATTTAATCTGATCGATACAAAATTTTAATAGTCTTTCTCCAATATACGGAATAAAGACACGATCTCCTGGGTGTCTGTGAGCGGGATAAATAAGAATAGATCGTTCATTATTACCATCAACCCCATTTATGTCTGTAACCCTTTATTTAAATTTTTAGTTTCTGTGAGTTCATATTCGGTCCTCGCTTCGTCGGTATTGAAGATATCGGGACCTGAAGACGACATTCTTGATACGATCCAGGAGGAGCTAGCCGACTGATAGACCGAACGGAAGACACCGTTTCCAGAATGGTAGATAAGTTTTGTTGATCGGCCGATGGCAGAAATTTGGTATATCCGGTTCCCCTAAATGATTAAAAACACAACATTGGTAAAAATAGCAACAGCGCAACTCCGAGCATAAGACCGTAAGTATAGAAATATTAAATTTTCTCTTCAAGACAGGTAGGTTACTCGTTATATTTTTCTGAAATACATAATTTATTAAAACATGCATTTTAACCAAATTCTATGCTAGATTTGAATCTGAAGTCTTAGCTTTAAAAATCAATCGATCTGAACTCGGTATTAACTCCAAATAATTATATTTATACCTGTAAAACCCAGTTTTACTGGCTTCCAGTAATACTAGGGAGCATTACTTTATGTTATAATAGACGATTAATCTGAAAGACATGTATAAATATTCATAAAATCGGTTTTACTTGAATATTTCGTATTTTAGATTTTTCTTTTTAAATTATATTGGATTGAGTGTTTATTTGTTCATTAACTGTCCTGTCCTTTTAATTTTAGCTTGAATATTTGCATGTTTTATAGACTATTAGATTCAAGCTAAAATTAAAAGGAAAGAATATAATTAACGAATAAATAAACACCAATATAATGTTTAAAAATCTAAACTTGTTAAAATGAAAAATGAGAAGGATTATTTTCAAGAAATTTTATAACCGTTAGAGCGGGAGGGACAAAGCAGAAGAGTCCATGTCAGTTGGGATAGAGTGTGGGAGGAGTTTAACATCGGTAGTTATTCAACGATCCCAGGAAGAATCAGTGCTGTAAATAATTTTGAAAACGGAGGTACTCGTTAACTACAAATATTAGTGTGTTACCACATATATGCCTAACTTAATGTCAGCGGAAAGCAACGATAGCAGGTCAAATGTCAGTATCAGCAGAGTACACGTATGCGCTTTCACGGCATTACTCCCGCCGCGCAGTTCTCCCACCATAGCGGCGTTGCGGCCCCACTACTCTCAGCCTCCAATAAAAGAGCGTCCACCTCTTTAATTCATTGTCGACTACCACCTGGAGAAGACCAAGAAGAAGAAGAAGTTGGAAGAAGACAGAAGTTCCCTGGCCGGCTCATCGTGGGAACTCCCGGCGGATGCCAACATCCCTCCCGGAGCAACAGGCCTGGCCGGCCCGCCGAGGGAGCCGCTGGACGTTGACGCTACTTTCCCGCTTCAATCGCTCTGACCGGCGGACTCAGCAGCAGGAGCCGACCAAGCGTGAGATCGCTCGGGGAGAACCGCCTTGGCCGCGCCGACAAAAGACGACCCGACACTGCGGGGCTCTAGGGAGCCACCACTGCCACGCTGTAATGGGGATACAACTACCGCTGAGGGGAAGCCCCCCTGATTTCAATTGACGAGCTGCAATTCCCCGACTACAGCCAAGTCGACTTCGATAGAGATAGAGACCAGCTTCCGGATCTAACAGCTCTTCTCAGAGTTAACATCAAAAACGGCTTTTTCAGAGCTACCACAAGATTATAAACCAATCGACAATAAAAACGCCCCTTTTCAGGGCTATCATAAGGTTATGAATTACAACGAAGCCAATCGACGACAACAGTCCTTCTCAGGGCTACTACAAGGTTATACAGTGCCACGTGCCGTCGAAGCCATTCGTCGGCGACAAGTGGCACTGCTAGGAAGGGCAAAAAATAACAGTCAAATCAACTTTTGAAAAACAAGTAAATTTGAATTTTAATGGTCGAATACTAGCAGTAGGTATATTTTTACTTTATCTTTAAATAATAAATATATAAAAAAATTTAAAAAAAACAACTATTTTTCCCCCAAAAAATATATTGAGACTAAAAAATCAATAAAATGTCCTTTTAAAATTTATTCATATTTTCTATAAATCTTTTCTTCTAACTTAAAAAAGAATATTTTAAATAATATATTATGTTAATATAAAAATATAAAAAAAAAGTAAACGAACAGAAAAAGCATGGAAAATGGGAATCAAAAAAATTGATACCGAAAAATATGATCGGTAATTTTTCAACTATAAAATTATACGAAACGAACATAAATTTTATTTTTAACTAGAAACCTCTCAAAGACTAAGAAAATACTATAATGTATAGAAAATTAAAATTAACTTGCTTTTAAATGAATTTAAAGGTATACTTTAAGCTTAGAATAAGAACCGCTATTGATGAACATTTAAAGATTTTTTTAAACGTTATTGATCAGAGTTGATTGGTTACCGAACATATACGAGTATTTAAATAATCACTGTATTATAATAAAATTATAATAAATGACATTACATTAATTAAAAATATCTCTACTTTTCTTAATAAGCGTTTACCTAAAGATAAATGGAAATTTTAAGTAGTTAAAAAAAAAATAGCAAAATTTAAATATTATTAAAAAAAAAACTTGTATACGTTAAATCATTCAATTACAACACAGTTATTTTTTAACCACAAAAAATCTCCTGAGGTAAAAGTTTCACTTAGCAATTAACCCACACAGAAAAAAAAACAATTAACTTTCTATAATGTGGACCACTACAATAAAAATATTACATACGAGGAAGTGGAATTTTAAATTAACATGGAAATAATAATAATAACAATAATACTGCTAGTCAAGATTACGCAACCAATTGACCTATTGCATGTTTCAATGGTATTTAAATAAAACGGCTCGCTCACTGACCATAATAAACTATTTTTGGTAAAGCAAAACTAAAAAAGAAAAAAACATTATTTAGTCCAACACAAGAATAAAATAAATTAATTACATAACAACCTCTAATATTTTTGTCATTTATTTTATAAAAACGATAACGAATTACTGAAAATTACAAAGGACAAATATAACCATAAAACTGAAAACTTTATGAAATTTAAACAAACAAGTAACGGAAATGACAAAACAGTAATCGAGAAATCCTTTGAAAATAATTCCGTTCTGTTTAATATAACAGTAGGTTTACAGCAGTTGAAGGAAGCGAATAAATATTTCATAATTAAGTTCACATTTTTTTTACTTCCTTGCACTAAGTAACGGAAGTGTTGTGATCGCGAAAAATTTCGGTTCTCAGATTTCAACGAAATATACCATCCCTGAATCCATTTTTAGTTTCGATGTGACGTCTATATATGTACGTATGTATCTCGCAGAACTCAAAAATGATTAGCCGTAGGATGTTGAAATTTTTTGATTTAGGACTGTGGTAAAATCTAGTTGTGCACCACCCCTTCGGATTGCAATTGACTAGACCAAAAGTGATTAGCCCTCATTGATAACATTTCAACGATATATCATAAGTGGTACTTATTTTCGCTGGTTCCAGAGTTATAGCCAAATAAAATATTTATTAATGAAATATTTGGATGGTACAAAGGGAAGGCACATCGGTTCAAATCCAACTTCTTCTTCTTCTTTTTTTTAACTTTTTCTTTTTAATTTAAATATATTTATTTATTAATAATTATTAACCTCTGATTGTATAAAAAAATTACGATAAATAGTAATTCAATAAAAAAAAAAATTTTTTAAATATGAAAAAATTTCAGAAGTTAATGTACTTTTCATTTAAAAAAAAATATTTATATGTAATAGGCGTACACGGAAGTCATTAGTGTCTACGTCAGATGATTTTTAATTTGGTAACAATAGATTTTACCTAACGAAGCCTATTTAATTTTTTTTTGTATAATAAAACATTTTAATGAAAATACAAACGGTACTAGAAACGTTTTGCAATACGATGGAACGGATCATCAGAGGTGGTCAGAAGTTAGCGCGTTTAGAAAACTCCCAACCTGCACTGTAGCCGCTCTAGCCTCTGCCTCAATGTCATTTGCTTTTCAGCTGTGTTAGTGAAAAGAGAAATTGATGTCATTGTAGTCGAAAATTAAATACCAGGCAATTTTGTGGTAAAATTTTTACACATGGTCAAGTGTTGATCAGTGTTTAGAGGAAATGATTCGTGTGTTTGAAAAGGATTGTCCTCATCGTACAATATCATTTAGGTGTACCAACAGTTTGACACACCGGGTTGGTCTAGTAATGAACGCGTCTTCCTGAATCAGCTAATTTGGAAGTCAAGAGTTCCAGCGTTCAAGTCCTAGTAAAGTCAGTTATTTTAACACGGATTTACTAGATCTTGGATACCGGTGTTCTTTGGTGGTTGGGTTTCAATTAACCACACATCTCAGGAATGGTCGAACTAATTCACTTTTACTGTTTACAAAAGAACTACCCTACACTTTAAGAATGAATAGAATACTGTCACTTGTAACTCCTATTTCCAAATAACTCACCGAACAGCTTCTGGTTTTCAGCCACTATCCGAAATGGAATACTCGTGACGCACTCTTTACTCGACTGTTACCAAACAATTACTCCGAATGCTCTCGCACAATGTGATCGCTTGCTTTTATCGTACACTGAACTAGAAATATGAAAACTGTCACTCCGGAACTGAACGGAACGTCAAGTTAGCGGGGGTACATCCTCTTCTTAATCCCAGAACCTAGAGAACAGTCCCTTGCTGCTGGGATTATATGACGGGTATCTGTTTGTTTTTTGTTTATAGACGGAATTAAAGGTTGCGTTCTGATCATTACAGATCGATTTGAAATCATTACTTTGGCAAACCTCGGGAGACTAGAGATGTATTTGCGTATTTCTTCCGGCATGATTGCCCGTCATTCTGTCCACTGGAGGCCAGTCGGTGCTACTAGCAGGAATCCGCCAGATTGGATCCTAGCAATGTACTCCTTTCACCGGAGGAAGTCGCATGAGCTAATACGATGAGCAAAAATTGTAAAGTGGAGGAAGCTGTTCCCCGGCAGTATTTATATCTCAAGGCCTGCAGACCAGTATCCAACCTGTGATTTTGATTGTTCAAGCAAAATAATTTACATTTTCCGCACTTTCTACGCTTTTCTAGAAGGAATCCCTTTGTCCGTTCTTCTAAATTCTTCATTTATTTTTTCTGGAAGTTTCTCTACCTGTTACAATATGATTATTTTTAAGCTGTAAAATTTATGAGAATTTTAAATATATTGTAAAATTTTCATTACGTTTATCACCCCTCGAGATAAATAGAAACTTCCCAACAAATTTCTCAGAATGAAGGAAAAAATAGGTAAAGAATTATTCCTGATATACCTAAGACAAACAGAAACCGACATTTAGACGTATAAATTAAATTGGCCAACCTTTTTAAACTAGGACTTTAATATCTAAAAACTCAAGGGTACGAAACGACGAAAGAGGGCCAAAAAAACAACGAAAAATACTAAATTTTAAGAATCAATTTTTTTCTGATATCAATATTATCGCTTTGTTATCTATTAATGCAGACTGAAAATTAAAAATATTAAGCAACTCTCAATATCTATGTTATCCTACCAAAAGAAAAAGACCTTTCATCCCGGGTCCAAATCCCGGTTAGGTTTGGCATTTTCAAACACTACAATTTTCCATTTAGGCTAATGGCCATAGCAGTTGAGCCCGTAATCTCATAAAAAAATACTACAAAAAATACCATCCCAAACCTTTAAAACTAAAATCTGCGTAAAAAATTCATCAACTAGATGAAAATAAGTGAAAAAAAAAAAAAAACTACAGATTATTCCAATGAGTCCAGAACAAAAAATTAACGTATTTTAAAAATTAAAACTTTTTAAAATATAAAAATTTGTTTCAAAATTCCAGATTTTATTACAGTTGTTTTATTTAAATTAAGTAATAAACGCTTTCCAAAAAAAAAAAAAAAATAAAAAAAAAATAAAAAATTGATACTTTGTTTATAATCATAGTAGATAAATATCAGTTGTTTCGCAACTAAACAAATAAACGTGTTATTAGTAGGGTATTTTAATAATTAGATTACAAATTAAAGAAAATCCTGGCATTAAAAGCTATATTACCATATTGTTCTTAATTTAAAGAAAAATTGCGCCAAAATAGTAATAGAAAAATAAATTAAGGAGTTTTACAAAGGAAGATGCAGAAGAAAATTGTATGATTTGTGAAAAATAATTTTTCCAAAGTTGAATACTCTGCAAAGAGTTTATATTAAAATCTTTATTAAATTTTTTCTTCTTCAAATCTTATTTTATACGATGATAGAAAACTTACAGGTTTGAATAAAGTAGTTTTTTAACTGATTAGAAAACGTCGGAGCTATATTTCTGGAGTTCCAGTATACAAATTCAAAGTTATCCAATACAATATCCACCTTTCCAGTCGGACAAAAAATATAAATAATTCCACCCATGGAAAACGTTCCAACCAATTTTTTCTTTTGATATAAAAAAGAATTAAATTATTCATTATATTTTACATATTATAAACTTCGGTTTCTGCTTAATTCATCATCTTTAAACTTAACATATATTTATATTTTTACTCCATTTTATCGGTTTTTTAAATAAGTAAAACAAAAGGCGTGGTTTGTTAACAGTACAAACAACTTAAGTGGTGGTATGAAATAAATTTTTCATCAACCCGCAAAAATTCCCGTCTCTTATTTATGTTTATTTAGGGATTAGTAAGCTGCTTAATTTCACTATTAAAATAAAAATAAAAATAATTATGGCAGTGTTAAATTACATGTAAGAAATCAACAGATAAATTAACAAAAATCGAATAATTTTTCAAAACTTTACAGAAAAAGGGAAACATTATCATTAAGTCTCTAAAAAACAAAAAAAAAGATCAGATCTTTCAAAGTCTGGTTACACTTTGGAGTCGGTTTTTGGGTAAGGAAAAACCTTCAAGATCGATAAAGCCTGCTCACTCGTAAATTAAATGAGAACAATATAAACTATGTTGAGCCCGGTGAGTTTAAAGCGCTTTGATCCGCTTTGATCAAGGAATATGTCAGTAGTTATTTGTCGCGACTACCCATATTTATAAGCGAGAATTTCACTTAGACTGTAATTTATAATAATATTTCTCCAATGATAGATAGTGGTATACATTTTAAACGTCTAACTTATAACGATTAAAAGATCAATGCGTAGTTTTGTCAAATAATTTGGAAAGCGTGGTTCGGACGGAGGAGATATGAAAACAAAATTCTGACAAAGTACTTTTTATTCCAAATATATTCAAGAAAAATGGACTGTTAATCTTGGTATGTGTATATGTTTTTTTAATGAAGAATTTACAATACCAATCTTAATCATATTTAGAGGGCTAGGTAAATAATTTACCCAACTACGAGTAATAGATGAGATTTTAAGTAGAGAAAATGTTACGAGGGACAGATAAGTAATATACAGTTGCACGAAAAATGAAAACAAAACATCGTGTAGTGCGATGCATGCTGCCATCTTAAAGTTACTCTTCCCACATTACAAACATGCCAAATCACATTGAATTTCGGTCATTCGTTCTTTGTCAGCAGCCGCTATCATGAAGTTACGTGTGCCTAATCACCGCGTTTTTAAGGACGGGAAGGATAGCCAGGCATCACAGCATCCAGAAGTGGAGGTCATGCTGCATCCGTGAATCAGGAGGAACCCGTCGGTAAGTCCAAAAGGGCGGACGAGATACAGAGTGGGTGGTTAGTCACCGACGCGTCACTTAGGGTCAGTCGAAGCAGTCTTCTAGACGGTTACCGGCTGCACCTGAGTGGTTAAAAAAAAGGATAAAAAACAAAGTCACCGCGTTAAAACCCGCCGGGTTGGTCTAGTGGTGAACACGTATTCACAAATCAGTTGATTTCGAAATCAAGAGTTTCAACGTTCAAATCCTAGTAAAGGCAGTAGTTACTTTTATAGGGATTTGGATACTAGATCGTGGATACCGGTGTTTTTTGGTGGTTGGGTTTCAATTAACCACACATCTTAGGAATGGTCAACTTGAGACTGTACAAGACTAAATTTCATTTACATTCATACAAATCATCCTCTGAAGTAATATCTTACGGTGGTTCTGAAAGCTAAACAGAAAAAGGAGGAGGTTTCTGAACGAGTCTAATGTTACGAGAAAAGAGTTATAATTACCTCCACAGCGACTGTCTGCCTCGTGCAAGCAAGCTTTAATTTTCATCGTACGAACTGAACAGTCAACACTAAGTAACGACGATTACACTACCCAACGTAAGTTGCATCATGTTTACGCTAATATAAAAAAAAATCTGGCGGCGTATTGCTATGCACATATGCTGACGGCTGGCTTACCGGGCTATTAACTATCCTGAACTTATACTGACATATCGTGACATATACTGCGTACTATGTAAGTATACGGAGCTAAACGAGATGTTTTCGTAAAGGAATTACTATCTAACTGTTCCCCACGTCCTATCCATCTATCTCACTCGCACGCAATGTGCAGAGCTATACGCCGCCCGCTATAACAGATGACTAATCATGGTGTACCAATGTTACAGAGAACAACAGTATACCACTGAAGTGCAGGATTATCCAATCTCGCCGTTACGTAGCGGTAACTGAACGTACGTTCTTCATCAAGATATATGTTTATAACTGCTACTTAATAATATTATTTCAAGTACGTGTTTAACAGTTGCTGCTAATAAGATAATAACAACTTAATAAAAATTAAAAAAAAAAAATCAAAATTTAATTTGTAAAATAATAAATCAGAAAATAAATAATAAAGAAAAACAAAGTCGGATACAAGTGATACCTGAACAACCAATTGAAAATCAATTCAAAAACAGATTATTAACTCATATCTCAACAAATAAAAATATTAAACAAAAAAAAATAATTTTTCCATAAATTTTCTGAAATAAAAACTGTGAAGAAAATTACGTTTAAATAATTAAGAATTATTATGTTTAAAAAATTAAGATAATGAAAATTTGTTTAGCAATATTTAAAGTAATGAAGCCAATTGAGAATAAACGTATAAATATGATTTTTTATGTACTGTGCAATATTTATATTATATTCTACAGGAAAAGTAAATAATGTATTTACAATAATAAACATAATTTTAAAGAATAACAGAGTAATATACCAATTTTTTTATATAATTTGTAAGAATATACTTGAAGAAAGTTTACAATGAATTATTACACTGAATACAAATTGTATATTTGTGAAGAAATAACGGATGATGAGTTAAAATGAATATGATAAAGGATAAAAAAGAAAGGAGGATATAAAAAAAAAATACAAAGAGTAAAAATCCAACGAACATATAAAACTATACTTCTTCAGATGCATGATGGAATTCAAGTCCATTATAATAATTATTTTAGGAGCATGGTAGTATACATCCAAACAAACTATATAGTACGTATTAAATTTCAAAAGATTTATTTACAAAAAGAGGAGATGTAGCGCTAAACTACCTACATATCTGCTTGTTAAAACAAAATTTGTTTACGTTTTGATATGGAGGCGGGCCACATAATGTATGAGTTATTTTTGTATGCGATTGTTTAAATTACAACTTGTAAGAACGGATTCTGAAAAGAGAAATTTAATGATTAACAAGTCTAAAAAAAAAAATATATATATGTATACTTGATTACCGTAATAATTAAGGTCCGACCTTTTATAAGTTAAACAAACATACGTACATGATACGGTCGCTAAAGAAAAAAAAAATTACAAACAGTCATGATCGATGAGAAAATAAATCAAATGCTAAAGTGATAATTAAGAAAACGTCGATAGATAATGTTTGAAACACACTTCTGTGGATCTACGAACTAAGAAATAAGAAAATCTACCTCCTCCTAATTATTATCTTCTAACATATTCATGCCTTAAGATTTACTCCATTCTAAATTACGGGTTCCTGCAATGCCCGTAACCCCACCACAATATCATAAATATAATCATTATAAAACATAAATATTGTGCGAGTTGTGTTTTTCACTGATAAGACTATTCTTAAAAATAACTTCGTATTTTAATCGTAAACAAAAGTACTCTTTTTTATCAATATGTAATTAAGAATCACATCCTTCAACACGACTTAGATCGTAGAAAAACTATCACAAAATAATCTGGATTGTAAAAATTAAGATTAAGTGGTCAAATCGAAGTTACTGACAACAGTGATGGAAGTATGGTGCTGAATTTTGACAAAGGATAGGTTAGAGAGAGTTAGGAACTAGGATAAAACAAGGTGTTCGTACGAGTAGAGAGACATTGCGGATAACGTCCACCAAAAATACTTGAGGTGGTTTGGTTATGTAAGCGAAGTGGATGGATCAAGGCTTCCTAAGAGGGTTTTGGAACAGCTACCCTTGAGAAAAAAAGAAAAGAGGACGTCCTAGACGCGGCTGAAAGACAAAGTATAAAAGGGAATGAAGAGAAGAAATATAGCAATGGAGGATGTAGAAGATCGACTTAAGTGGAAACTGCGGACGGAGAAACGCGTCAGCAGTAGGAATCCGCTAATAGTAGCAGTAAATAAATAAGAAAATAAGCTACAAAGAAAATATACAAATACGTCTTGTAATGGCGTTTTGAACGGAGTAAGTTCCATGAATCACGAGATTTGAATGCAAGGAAAAAAAGGAAAAAGTATCTTAAGAGAAGTCCGTATACCTGAATCGTGGTCACGTTGTGTAAAGAATTGTCTTGATTTCAATTCACAAACTATTACATATATTAATTCAAGCGTACTATGTAAGAGTGTCCATCACGAGTTAAATAGAGTTCGTGAGTTGAACGAGACATATTGTAATGAAAAATTACTTTAAAAAAAAAAACAATTTCTGTTAATAAAACACAAAAGACAAACAAAGGATGAAGTAATTTGCGAGTTTCTTAAGATTTTGGCTTAAGACATGAGACATGACTTCCAATATTATATGAATGTTTAGGAATATCTTTTTTCTGAAGAGGAGACATTTATGCCAATCTGCATTCCTTCATGTTCTGTGATAATCTTTTGGTTTAAACATATTTATTTACTACATCTTTCATATTTAATAATCTACATTTATATTCGAATTTTTGTCTTCTTCAAACATAGATACCTTAATGTACGGTTCACCTTTCTTTTTCCTGTTTAGCATCCGGTAACTACCGTTTTTTAGATAATACTTCAGAGGATGAATAAGGATGATATGTATGAGTGTAAATGAAGTGTGGTCTTGTACATTCTCAGTCCGACCAATCCTGAGATGTGTGGTTAATTGAAACCCAACCACCAAAGAACACCGGTATCCACGATCTAGCATTCAAATCCATGTAAAGATAACTGGCTTTAGTAGGACTTGAACGCTGGAACTCTCGGCTTCCAAATCAGCTGATTTGGGAAGACGCGTTCAGCACTAGACCAACCCGGTGGTTAATGTACGATTCACCGACCTAGTTCATCTCTACAAAATTCAATCACAAATGTTTATCCTTTCCTATTCGTCTTAAGACTTGTTAAAAATTCTTGAAAGTATTTTATTGTAATCCAGTTGGACAATAGGAAAAACAGAAACGAAAAGAAGATATTATAAGAGCAATTTGAACATTACACCAGTTGGTAAAATTTGAAATTGAAGGTTTTTAAGTAGGTTTGATACTAATATCTTTCTTCCAGCAGGACAACACACCTCGACTATGCCAATCTACTTTTGATATCTGCAATATTTATCCCATCCTTTTTAATTTTACAATTTAAGTATCAAGATTCTTTTACTTCTGGTATATTACGTTTTTCTACGTTAGTATTTATTCCTTCATTATACTTCCATCTGTCACATTTCGTAGATCAGGCTAACTTTCATTTGTGTTCAGTAAAAATTTCTCTCCTAGCAATAAACTTATTCAGCATTTTTTCTAATTCATAACTTTTTTCTTTTTACTACTAGATCAATCTTGTCAATAAAGCTGATATCTATTTTTTTTCCTTTTTGAACAGTTCATTCTCAGAAATATCCTTCAATTTTAATACCGCTTTATACATGTAAAAGTTTAAAAGCAATGGCTATACGTTGCATACTTGTTTCCCTCCTTTCTACATCAGAACTCACGTTTCTTACATTTAAAATAAATAATTGGTCCAACTAAATTTTACATGAATCAATTATTTTAGGAGATAATTAAAATTTATTATCGCACCTTCACTAGAAGTTGGAAATTTTAGTTCTACCTAAATTTTATCTTTAATATACATTAATTTCTGATGTACCAAACAAGGATTGCCAAGTCTTTTCCGAAAAAAAATTACTCAATTTTGCCGTCTTTTAATTCAGCTTTATGAACATACTTTTGAATTTCGTTTACAATTATTCATATTTTTGATCATACATGCACTAGTTTAGTCACACCACAACCAAAATTATACTATAGTTCAGAAAAATTGACGTCAACTCTGTCTAAATTTTATTTCAAATCAGTATTATTTATAATCTATAAAATCGGAGAAATTAGTTTGCCGGAAAACTGATAAATAAACATGACATACGCGTATGAATGAATGGGAATGAGAGAATGAAAAGAATCAATAAAAAGTACACAAACGGTGGAAAAACTCAATATTTCTTTAACAAAAAAGGAAAAGCAGGGACATATTGGCAGGCAATATAAATATCTCTGTTTTATCTCGCAATTCTAAACTGTGATTCTGTTTATATATTATAAAATAATATAAATATTATAAAAATTCTAATCACTACCCTTTGTTTACTTTTAAATTGTTAAACTAACACTGCTACTTTTTGAGTCGGAAATTAATTTTTCTGAAAGCAAAAGTTATGTTGCTTTTTAATAATGTAAAGAAAAACTGTATTAAATTAAATAAAGATTTTTGGAACCTGAGCTGCTGTTATTTTTATAACCGCAGACTGTTTCATATAACTGTTATTTTTCTTATTTTTATATCTACTTCGAATAAAAATAAAAGCTGAAAGCTGATATTGAATTGCAAGTCAAGTTTATGCAATAAATTTTAATGTTAGTATATTTATCATCATAATTTAGAAAATATATGTTTTCAAATCTGAAAATTTGGAAACTTATGCAACAGAGGGTTTTTTTTAATGATTAAAATGATCAGTAAAATTGATTTTAAATAAATTAAAATTGAAATTTAAATATTTTTTATGTTTTTTTTTTTTAATTTGAGAGCTCCCCCAACAGGGGAGAAGTATTTTAGTGCTTTGTTATTTAATAAAAAACGTTTTGAGCATTAAAAATTTGTAATTGCGAAATAAATATTCATTGGGGAGGGGGGCTCACATACTCGTTGGTAAAAATTCAGGTAGTAATAATTTTTAAGAAAATAATCCCCAAGTGGTGACAATAAATTATAAAAAAGGACCTTTTTTAAATTGTTTAAAAAACACAAAGATAAAGCCATAATTATAAATTAACATTAAATTTTCTAGGAAGGGAGGGAAAAATTTTTCCCAATTTATTTTCAAGAAAAATTAAAGAGTAAACGCTAACAAAAATTTAAGATTTTTACATTTTAAATGCAACGAGTAAATTGCGAGCTGAAGTTCGATTTAAAATAAATAAATTATTTTTTTTAAATTAAAAAACTGCTTTTCTGAAGCCACATATGGCTATAAAAAATTATAACGTTTATTTTTGGGAAGGGGGTGGTGAATATTAAATAATAATTTTTGGTAATTTGTGATATTGATTAAAAAAAACTCCAACTTTATAACAAACGTTTTTGTTAAAGTGCCTCAGTAGATTTTAAATTCTATTTCGGTAAAAAAGCCCCCACCCCGTTATCCAATTTTTGCAATAATGTAATACTTTCTTTCTCCCAGAAGGTAGGACCTGTGTACCAATTTTGAAGAAAATCGTTCAAAGGGGTCCAAAGTTGTAAGACCAAACAAAGGTAAATGTATATACGCACAACGTCCATATGACGGCGGAGACTGGACGGTGGACACACCGGCTCATCAGTGACGTCAGGAGCTGGGTAGAGCGGAAGCACGGTGATACCAATTACGAGCTTTTATCAGGGCACGGGTGATTTAAAGATTACCTGACCGTATGAGTAGGAGTACCACGAGATGCTGCTATGATTGTGGGAAGCAGGATATGGCAGAACACGTAGGGTTTTCATGCAAGAGGCGGAGAGACTTGTGGGCTGACATGATGAGCCACGGCGCAGTAAACGTGGATAATGCAATAAGTGTGATGTTGGATGACAGAGATGCTTGGACGAGAGTGACGACTGCGTTATCAGCCATAATTAGAAACAAGGTAGCGGAGGAGAGGGACAGGCAGACTGGAAGACTGCAGTTGACCTATGGCGGAGAGACCGATGCCGGACGGCTATGGGCGGCCAGCCTTAGGGGGTGGGTGGGCGGGGGCTCCTCGGAGTCATCGTTCGCCGATGATCCCCTGAGGACGTCGCTCTGGCTATTCTAATTCGGTGACAAGAGCGCCCGTGTGGTTGCGCAGGGGCTGTGTACATACCATTTGGATTAGGTCTGTCCCCTGCGTGACTAGAGGGGGAGGTTTTTTAGCGGGGAGAGCCCCGCACTTGCCGTCAGAGCGGGCCTGGCAGAGCTTTTTCCTCCCCCTACGGAAAAAACGTCCATATGACAAAAAAAACAACATATTTTTTGGACTGGGAGTATTGGAATAATTATTTTTTAAATATCTTCTTAAGGCAAAAAAAAAAAAAAAGATTAAATTTTTTTTATAGATCTGTATACTTTCCCGATACAGCTATAGCTTCTACAACAACATACTTCGCTGTAGCCAGGAAAGTAAAACGAAAGTAAACGAAAAACATCATTTTTTAATGTATTTAAATGCTTTGAGTTGTAGATTATGACATATTATATTTATTATAATTATTATTTCTTTGTAATTTCATCGCAACGGATATGCAGTAAGTAATTTGTTAAACATAACAAGAGATAAAACATGTAGTTTATAAAACGCTTACAAAAAGAATGAGGCTACAGTATAATATTAGTGATTAGTACAATTATTAAATAATACGATAGATTTTCTTTCATAAATTTTATCTAAACCATAATCAAAATATTTAGTTGATTCATTTTTTTTTTTTAGTTGTGGCAACACGTTAGGTATTGCTTTAAAGGATACGATAAAATAACAGTTTTTTAGCGTATGAAAATGCCCCATGCCTGATCAGGATTCGAGCCAGGAACCTCCAATGAAAGGCCGAGACGCGAGACACTACCACCTTCTTGCATCTTCAGTGACTTCAACCTCTCCAAAAAAAAAAACTTCGATCCAAGAAAGTGCAAACCGAACGCGAAACAAAGACAGAATGCCTAACGGTGGTTCATGGTGAATGAGTATTCGAGTTAACCAAAAAATGTGCAATTTGGTTATAACAGTAGAAGACGAAAATTGTCTATAAAAAAAAAACTAATAAGTAAATTTCCAAGTAGAGCGGATTGTTGGCTTCAATTTTTTATTAAAAAAAAATTAAATAAACTGTGCACTGAATTTTAGATAAAATTAATAAATTCCAAACAATTAATGTTTTTTCTGAGAAAACAGAAAACCGGACGAATCCCAGAACTTGATAGATAAGAACTTCAAATGCTGCAGAAATTGTTTTTAGTTTTCTTAAAAGATGAACATTAATATATCAAGAAAACCCTTGATCTCTTTTATCAAGAAGTGAAATGATGGACAACTGTCTCAGCAGAAATTACAAAAGAAATAAAAGAATTGTCTTTTTTCCTCATTAAAAGGTGTAGGGTATTTTTCCTTGTGTTGTGTTCTAAGGAAGAAAACACCGCAAAATTTATTTTTATTACAATAACATATAATAATTATTCCTCAACATTCCCTTTACATATTCCAAACTCTTACAATAAGTACATAAATGAAAACGGGCTATTGGCTGATCGGTCCCAAAATTTTCACTGATCTTTTACATGTCATAAGTAACCAAAGTAACAGACGTAGTTGTCGAGCAGAAGTTTCATTTTTCCACATGCTCTCTTTATTCATAAAGATTATTTTTGCCCAATCTTAGACGATAATACTAGACAAGATGTAAAAAAAAATTCCCAAACTGCGATTTAAGAGTAATAAAAATTTCAGATAGCTCAATCCTTTTATTCAAGAGATATTTTATATCAGTATAATAATAATAATACTAATAATAATAGTATAATAATAATATGTTACATTAGACATCTTTGAAAATATTACAAGTATGAATGGCGTCAAATATATTGTCGCGTGTTCGCGACTCGATCAGCATATTGAAAGATTGACAATTTAGAATGTTCATATTATTACAGTTTATTGGTTTAAAAACATGAAAACAAATCACTATTAATGACAATAATAATAATAATGATAATAATAATAATAAGCGACAATAATCAAACAATTAATGAAAAATAGTAAATACACAAATATTAATCATAGTGAACACAATCAGAATAATACTAATAATAATAAGCGACAGTAATGAAACATAGAGCATAATAATCAAAACAGAAAACAATCATAATATTACACATCAAATAGTCACAAATGTCAACAGTAATAATAAACAGAGATTACATGTAAGACAGAGTTTAAAAAAATCGTCAGGATTTATTCCAGGTAGATAAAATAGAAAACCAGAAATCCGACCCATTAATAAAAGATAACCGCTAGTCTTGAATTAGCAAACAATAGTACACTAGATAAGACAAGTATAAAGTTCTTTCACTGTAAATACCTTTGCTGTTCACAAATAAAACAACCGCCAACAGTTTAAATGGAATTTAGTACATCATTTCTTTCACTTATAGTTTTATAATAACTAACTGATCGTATTTCTTGTTTACTGGAATTACTCATGGCGTCACCTTAATCGTCTCGAATTTAATTCACACTGGAAATTCGCTCCTTCACTGTCCTTCTCGCAGACTCTCCTCGCTGGACTGGTTCACAGAACGCCGAACAACTGATTTTTAAATGGTTTACCCCATAGTATTTATACTTCTATCTTCTTTACCTGTCAGACCGGACCCGACTCGAAGGGTGAGAATGATCGACCAAGTCTGTTCGTTTTCATGTATTCCTTAACTTGGTCCGGTAGCTTTCCTCAAGGTACAAACATGTGTTCATTATGTGTCAGAAGGCAATATTACAAAAGACGATTGTTAAGCAAACCTGTTACCTTTACTAAAAGGGTTTTAAGTCCCTTTCTGGATTCCTCTAATTATTATATTTTCTACTATTTTCATAATAATTGGTAGGAATTCATTACTCAAGCTCGCTATACCGGTCTTGTTACAATATATAAAGTCAAGAAAGGGAAGGAATTTCTCGTTAATATATGAAACATTCTTGTAATTTGGATTCACCGTAAAAGAGAATACTAAAGTAGGTTACACTGAAGGCAGTATTGAAATTATTATTATTAAGAATAATTATAACCATTATTTCAATAAAAAAATACATTGATAGGTACGTATTATCCTACATTCAACCGAGCAAAAGCAAAATTATAACAGAATGATTTGTATAATTATGGTGCAGTGTCAGATAATACTATTCAGCTAACTTTATACAATGGTGCGCTGCAAGAGATAAGAAAATAGCTATAACGTATTTAGAATACAATGCCTAAAACAATAGGTAGACCAGTTATATAGCACTAATAAAGATAATGAAGTACAGTACAATACAATACCGGAAAGGAGACGTATACTACATGCATACATAATACAGGTAAGGTTTTACTGTATTAGACAATTTCCAGAAACTAAAAATTTGATACTCGCATATTACAAAAAAAAAAAGAAAGAATTATAAGTAAATAAATGAAACAAAAATTAATCGTGTTACATACATATAGATTGATTTGTAATATGCCACTTTTTTCTTTTAATGTTAGCTCAGAAAGGTTTTTGATTTAATATATTTAAAACGATGAGTTTTTAATAGTCTCCTGTTTCTGAAATTGTTGGCGCACTAATTCGCGTTATAATCTCAAAATTTTTGAAAAAAATGACATGATTTTTAACTGTTTACTAATAAATTACATGGTGGTATATGTTTTGACCGTAGATTTATTTGTACTCTTCTCTTAAAAAAAAAAACAGAATATATTGTGAAACAGATATCCAATGATTTGACTAGATCACAGAGTCGATATCGGTTACAAGTTTTTGAATAATATAAAATTCCCGCCTCTTCATCCAATCATTTAAAAAGCGGAAAAATTCATATTGTAGCATTTTACAAAAATTGTAAAATAGACATTATTTTGAAACTCTTCTTTTTTTTTGAAATCGTCAAGAAAAATAATAATTTGATTATATCAGTAAGATATGATTAAATAATTTTAAATAAAACTTAAATGCAATCGTAAGAATTCTTTAAATAAAGTATTCGAATTTATAATAACGTTGGTGAAAAAAACACATGTTTATATAATCTGAATAATCATTTTATAATATTATGCAGACATAATAGTAAAAACTCTATCGTGAAACAAGAAAAGATTATATGAAAACGTTATTTAAAATAAATTTAAATTGAAAATTTTTAGTATTCGTATTTAGAGAAAAAAAGCAGACATTCTAATTGAAAAAGATCAAATAAATACAGGTTTAAGAGAAAATCGATTAAAAAAAAAAGTTAAATCTGAATTTTCATGAATAAGATTTTAAACATCTATAACCGTCTATGACCGACCTTTAAGAGACGCTGGATGCATGACAATTTAAAAAAAAAAAAGTTTAAAACTGTAAACGTTTCGCTATTAAACAACTTTAAGTCATTTCCCGGCTGGAAAATCCCAAGGACGGATTTCTCACTTTTTTATAATAAAGATAATTCTTTCTTACTCCTTTTTTATTTGTGTTCATTCTTTATTTTTAAATTCCTTTCAACTATATTTTAATGGTCCCTGGCTGTAATATATCATTGGTCATCAAAGAATAATAATCTGGTCATCCAATAATAATCTTGGTGACATTCCCAATAGTTTCTTTTGTCATCAAGTACTAATTTTAGACGAGATCTATTCAAAATTAAAATAATACATCGTTTCCGAAAAAGAATCATCTGAATTTTAAACATCATAATATTCAGCTTTTAATCAGTTTTGATCGAGGAAAGTACTGTTAGAAAGAGCTAACTCTCGACTTTCATTTTCCAGCAGGACGGAGCACCACCTGACTGGAGTCTGTACGTTCGAGAATTTTTGAATGATAGAATTCCTCAACGATGGATCGGCCGTATGGGACCTAACGATTCAACTTTATTACACCGACTTCCAAAATCGTCAGATCTCCCAAGTGCGATTTTTACTTGTAAGGTATTGTAAAAGATTCCGTCTATGTGCCTCACCTTCCAGCTATAGCTATCGAACTGCGGAACCGTAAAACAGCAGCAATGAATAGAGAAACGCCTGCTAAGGTGTGGAACAAATTCGACTACCGTGTGTCGTGCATCTCAAGGGAAGCATATTGAGCACCTATGACTTTGTATGCAAAAAAAAAATCTTAATGAATAAACTTTTAATACGTACAAAATTAAGCTAAGTTTTTATATTGAAATTTTTTCTAACTATAAACAATTCAAATCAGATGATTTTTTGCGACATGCTGTATGTAAATCTATCGAAAGTATATATTAATAATCTCATATAGCGATCTCAAAGGAAATAGAAATGACAAGAAAAACATAATTATTTCTGTAAGCACAATTACGTAACTATTTTTTTTATAAAAAATATAATTATAAAAAGGATTCTCTTACTTTTAACAAATTATTTTATAGGGTCGAAAATAATATAAATATTTAAGCCTCTAGAAGTGGACCAATATTTTTCAACTATAATGGAAAAATGCCACAGTAAATTCTTTCTAGAATTTAGAACTTACGTTATTCACTAGGTTTATACATCAATACTAACAAATTTCTTTACAATCTGTTAAATTCAAAACTTTCAAAAGCAAAACGAAGAGATCCCCAAGTTGTTCCAAAATGCATAGTATAAATTAAATCTATTCAAAAAACATTCATAAAAATTAATATCGAAATGACAAAAAGCTTTTCCCTTATTCGATGATCAATAAAATTTTACTTTCCTAATAAAAATAAAAATATAATGAAACCCTCACGAGACAAAGTGAAACATGAATTTGTTACAAAGATTTATTAATAATCTAGCCGAAAATGCGAATCTCGTTGATCGATTTATAAAGTTCATAACTAAAAACTTGCGACTCGTTTCAATAAAATTGATGTTAAAAAATACATTTACACACTTAACGCACTTAAATCTGTACAATTATTTAAAAGTTTCGGTCTCATGGGTTACACGACCACCACTACAAATATCTGTCCATGTTCGGTTATGAGGTAACCAAATAAATAAATAAATTTTAAAAAATATATAGATTTATATGATAAATAAATGTAAAAGTATAAATATCATCTAAACAAACTTCACCTTCGCTCACTAGTCAAGGTTAGCGAGCGAAACTAGCGTAGGTTTAACTTTGGTGGATCTTATAATAAATAAATACATATATATATATATTTATTTATTTAGTTATCTCATAACCGAACATGGAGAGATATTTATTGAACATTTATAATGGTGGTCGTATAACTCATGAGACTTAAAAGTTTTAATTCGCCTAACTAATCTTACATCTGCTTTTCTTTTGTATGAACAAATACCATAAGCTGAATAAAAATGAACAGATTTTAATGAAATTTTAACGTTAAGTTTAACAAACTGCTAACTATTAACTGCTGTTTGATTGCCCAATCTTTGGAAACAACCGACAAAACTTAAGACCTGGGTTCAGATATGAAATTTCTACTAAACCGGAAGGAAGGTATAAAACGTCTGTTGCGGTTCCTCTCCTGCAATGGAATGAAGAATACAATTTAGTGGTTTTTGTCTGATTTATGTGTTTTAATTTGTATTTGTTGTTGTTACTTGTCTAAGTTTATTCTTTATTGTTCCTGTTTCTTTATTGTTTATTTTTGTTGTTTTATGTAACACTACATGATAGTGTTACTTTAGTCGCTAATGACTGAATTGTTAATGCAACTGTAAATAAAAGCATTAACAAAAAAAAAAAAAGGTTAAAAAGGAACTAGTTTACTAAGTGTATGAACAATGTATGTGATACTCAGCTGGAATCCGATATATTAAAAACAATAAAACTGATAGCACATAATAGCAGCATGAATGATAACTTTTTTCCATTTGCTCTGCTAAACACCATTCCATTTCTTTTATTTTACAATTCTATAAAATTTATTATTTTATTAATAATATATTAAATTATCCTATTAACAGTTACTTTATCAAATGAAAAAGTTACCCTACCCGGTACAAAAAGCCTCAATCTAATTATTAGATTTTATATAAATGACACATCATTAAAAAAAATATCAGATTACATTATAAAAATGTAACGATGCAAAATAAAATTGAAAATTAAAAAATAATTTTAAAAATATGCCCCTAACAGCAAATTCCTTAATTAATTATAATTAATTAAACATTGTAATCTACTACATTTTCTCTTTTAGTCCAGAAAAGTAAACTCGATCATTTTAGAAATAAAGAGCGAAATGTTTACTGAAAACCCTCAATCTCGAAAAAAAAAGTAGCAATGAATAAAAATATAACTAATGAACAAGTAATTTTTGAACAGGATAAATAACTCAGGGAAATATATTAATTTAAATTAATAAAATTTAATAAATTTTTTCTCTAATACTAATGTGTACGTTACAATCTGTTTAACATATCAACTATAATCCTATGACCTGATGAGATGAGGAAGATCTTTGCGATAGGTGAATGAGGTGTAATCTTATAGAAGTGAGGTTAATTCTTCGACCCCCAACGTACATCGGTTTTCACTTTATTAAAATCCGAATAATACCTTTACTAGGTTTTGAACCTCAAAGTTTCATAAAGTTACCACCCTAAGAGATAGATACAAAACTAAGTTTTCAATGAAAAGTCTAGTAAGACTTTCCCGTTATAATTATTAGTTTTATTAGCGATTAAAGATATCTGAACAAGACTCTCACTCACTATATAAATAAAAATGTAAGTGTTTGTTCGTTCAAAATCTTAAATTTCCGAAAGTTCTTCACCGATTGCTTTGAAATTTTAACGCAACGTTGCATTCGAATACGCGCGTGTTTTTATATACCTACTATTTATATACCAAAGATTTCACTCCTGTGACAGGGAAAAACTCGCTTTTTTTGAAAAACAGCGCTATCTGTTGAACGTAAAAGCAACACACGCTATACTACATATTTTACGATTCCATTTTAATGTTTCCGATATGTGTGTCCGCTATAGACTAAAAAAGTACTGGACCGATTTACGCGCGGGGAAAAATCGGAAAAGGTAAAAGGGAAGAGGAATATGGAAAACAGAAAATAGGGAAACGGGGAAAAGGAAATGAAAAAAGGGAAAGAGAAAAAAGAAACGAGGGGAAAGAGGCGGAAAAGGGAATAATGAAAGATAAATGGGGGAACTAAAGGAGAAATGAAGAAGGGAATATGGGAAAAAGGGGAACCGGGAAAAGGGAAAGGTTAAATTTTGTAATGTTCGTTTTGATAATGTTTTATCAAACTTTCAATTGTGTTCATTTAATCGCGATATATATATACTCAAATCTAGCAATAGCGAAGCATTGCCGGGTCTGCTAGTAATTAATAATTTTCAATATTGTAATAAGCTTTTTTTATTGTATATTACGGTTACGTAAGTGTGTAAGGGATTTTTTTTATCTTAAGTCACGTGACCATTATTTGGTGGCCGATCAAATCAGTACTCACATATTACGTTAATCATAATTTATGGTCATATGAAGTCGGTTCCTTTTCAGTACCTGTTATAATTAAAAAGTTACACATTATTCTAATTTTAAATTTAACGATTTTTTAGAGCTGCAGACGGCGTAAATGAGTCTGTCAGGTTTTTAATAAATCTCTATAGGGATCCTACATACGTTAAATTAATATAATTTATTTATTTCACGTCCGGCGGTTTTGATTTATTTTTTCCAATTATTAAAAACTTAGTTTTTCCGCCATTTTGGGGTTTTACACTTGATATTCACAATTGATATTTATATATTTTAAGCATTTTAATAAACCTAACATTAGTATCTTGAATTAATTTGATAGCTTTACCGTTATTACGTAAAAATTATTAAAAAATCTTTATCTTGGCGGCCATTACGAGGTGAACCGAGATGATAGCCGAACGAAATCAAAATCCGAGACAAAAAGTGTTCACTCTCATACATACATTTTAAATTTAATAACGAACTGTCCGTTCGTTGTAAAATATTAACGAAATCAGTTTATTAGGTAAAAAGTAAAGCTTGAACAAAAGGGCAAATCGATAAATTGTTCTTTTTGTTTAAATCGATTAAAAGTTATTGTAAAATAAAAAAATCAGCCCACCTGGGTGGATCAGTGGTTAACTCGTCGTCACAAATCAACTGTTTAACAGCTGATTTTCGAAGTCGACGATTTTGATGTTCAAATCCTAGTAAAAGTTATTTGCTTTTATACGAATTTGAATACTAGACGGTGGATACCGGTGAACTTAGGTGGTTGGGGTACAATTAACCACAAGTCTCAGGAATGGTCAGCCTAAATTTGGAAAGACATCACTTTATTTACTTGTCATACATATTCTCATCTCACTGGATCGCGGGGGGTTGCTTATTACTTACTAGTTGAACAGATTGTAACGTACGCCATTAGGATTAATAAAATAAATTAACAAAAAAACAAAATCATCAGCTATTTTTATGCAGATAAATATTTATTTTATTTGTTGTTATTATTATGATGATGCTAATATTCTTTTTTTAAAAGTATACATAAAACAGCCTTAAGCTTTTATTAGTTTGTTTTTGTGAGCCTCAGGAGAAGATGGGCCGGTAATATATTCATAAGGTGGCTGAATAATTGGCCCGAAGGAATTCCACTAAGCTTCATATTTATTATGATAGGTCTTCGTTGTGGATTGAGGGGGATCAACCCCAGGCAAAAAAATCGGTGAGGCCCGCCCCCAACCACAACTGTGGTGGTGAAGGCGGCGGGACGATCATACGCGGACCTTCTCCGAACGTTTCGAGACACTGTATCGTCGGATGGCGTGAACATCTTGTCGGCGCGAAGAGGTCAGGGAAAGAATCTTCATATACGGGTCTAAGACACAGGAGACGTGGCTACCATGTTATGGTAACAAATATTGGAAAAGGTTGTACAGGACCAACCAAGGTCACGGAGGGTAGGGGCGTTCGGCGGGTACACTTACTCATTAAGGAGGACATTGACGCCCTTATAGCAGAGGAGGATTTAGTACGTGAGATGCGCAAGACTGTTGGTGATTCGGTTACCATCGATGTCCTCTCCCTGAGGGCGTCATACGGCGAAACAACAGTGGCAGTCCCTCCTCTGCTGGCGAATGAATTATTGAAGGCTGGCCGAATTAGAGTCGGGTGGGTGTCTTGTCGAGTGTCCAGGAGGTCCGACGAAGAACGTTGCTATCGATGTTGAGGTATAGGGCACAGGGCACGGGGCGGGAACCTGCGGCGGTCCTGTCAGAAAAGGACGATGTTTCAATTGTGGTGGGGGGGGGGCATCTCCGTAAGGACTGTTCAACGGAGGCTAACTGTTCGCACTGCAATGCCCGTGGGCACGATCTAGGGGTGGGGGGGGAAGCCGTGGCTGCAGGGCCGGCGTCCGGAAACTAATCCTGTCTTCACTTTTGGGATGAATTTTGGGTTGGGACAGCCACGTCCAGGAGGGCTGAGCCGCTTAGCTCTACGGGTGGCCGGTGTCCCACCTTCGATGATTGGGCGGGGACGCCCATGTGGCTTCGGATTTTTGGTAAAGTAAGACCGTAGTCACGGTGGTGGATCCCTCCGCGGGTTCCTCACTAGAGGCAAGGCGTAAAGACCGGTGTCCCCTTTGGGTCTCCTTATTAGAGGCATGGCGTATAAGACCAAGTCCCGGCAGCATGAGGGTAACATTAGTTTTCGACGAGGCAGTTTGAGGCGAAGCCATCCCCTTGAGCTGTGTAAAGGCTTAATTGTGTCCGGCTCCAGCGGGGGGGGGGGGGGGGAAGAGAAATTATGCACTCAAAAAAAAGAAGCTTTTATTAATATTTAATTGATTTTAAAATATCGGTTAAAATATATCTTTAATAAAAAATAAATAAATAAAACTTATTCGTAAAATAATAAACTATTTTTAAATGTAGGAATACACAAGGAATTTTTTAATTTTCTTTATTATTATGTAGGAAAAAGTTATAAACGTAACACCTCAATGAGGTATTTCATTACAATAATTTTGTAACTTTGAACAATCAAAAAACAAATACCAAAAATGACATTCTTATTTTGACCGTTAACGCAGTACGAGTTCATTGGCAAAATAAAAAATGTCTGTAGAATTACAGTTCCAGATAAAATCAATTTATACTTCGTCTTCGCTATATACATGCGTGAGTAATTTATGTATACAAAGACTTAATGTTGTGATAAAAACAAAACAAATATTAGAATAATTTCGAATGTATTATTAATAATGCGTATTTATTTAAACTCCTGAAAAATTGCATTACAGCATTTAATCATAGTAAAAAAAAAAAACAAAACAGGTTTACAGTGGAATATAAACACGAGTAGTACAACACGTGTTCAATTCACTATGAACATCTGTGATTATAATCTCCATAACTAATATGTAATTTCGTGACTTAACAGAATATTATCAAATACTAATAAATTAAGACACGTTTAAAGTAATTATTGAAATATCTTTTATGGTAAACAGACAAGGAAGAAAAAAAATCTTTTTACGTAAAAATAATCGTAAAATTAACATGAAAAATTATGGCTTTCAAATTACGATAGTTAACTTCATACTTTTTCTATAAAATGGTTACACAAAAGGGAAAAAACGGAAGAAAATTAGTAGAATAAAAGTGAATTTATCCAATAGATCCATTTAAAACTGCCAATAAAAATAATAATTTTTAATAATTATAATTATTTACTATAATTTACTCTAATTATTATAATAAATAAAAACAATTATTTATTAATATTTAATAATTTTATACTGTAATTACTTTTAAATACATAAAAAAAAAAAACATAAAGTTAACAAAAACGTAAAATATAAAGTAAAACAAAATCTTTCTTCGGTCGTTCAAACAGAAGGAGAGAATGCGTTAACTTCTTTATAATCTCCAGAACCACATATCTCAATGTAAATAATATTAAGATACTCAAATGTATCTTTCGAAATCAGTTGATTTCGAAGTCGAAGTTTTAAGGTTCAAATCCTTATAACGGCAGTAACTTTTATACGGATTTGAATACTAGATCATAGATACAGGTATTCTTTGGTGGTTGGGTTTCATTTAACCACACATCTCAGGACAGCCGACCAGATACTGTACAAGATTAAATTTCATTTACATTCATACACATCATCCTCATTCATCCTCTGAAGTACACCTTACGATGGTTCCGGAGGCTAAACAGAATACAAAGGTATTCTCGTTCAGTGTAAAGTAAAATACTTAATTATATGGAAGAGATTCAAGCCTCCTAGAACACCCTTTAATTAACAAAATTCTGAACCGTTCTTTTACATAACGGTTCTTATTTTTTAGAAACACCTAATTATTACTTCTATTTATGAGTTCCAAATTAAATTTACTATGCCATGCAACCTAGTTTAATCATTCAGAATTTAAAATCACTTCAATTTCAGGGACGTAATTTAAATCATCGATTACAAACAAAAAGCTTAAATTTTCTTCTAATTCGTTCTAAGCTAGTCAGTCCTAAAATGTGTTTGTATATAAGATACACACACAATATTCCAGGCTTGAACAATTTAAGACATTTTTAATCCCGTTTAAAAATTCAACATACAACAAAACCTTGCCGAATATAATCAGATTTCAAATCGAACATATTTTTACATGTGAAAGATATTTAAATTGCGTCATCAAATAGTGCAATAATGAACAAATATTTTCTTGGGAACACACGAAATAAATAATAAAATATTAATTAACAAAACCTAACTAACCTTTTATACGACGGGCGGGGAGAAAAATCAATAACAAAATAGGGTCGTTTAAACTGGGTCAGAAGGTAACTAAAATCGCTTACGTAATTAACTCATAATAAATACTATAAAAAAAGAAATGTTCTTGAAAACTGAAATTATGGAAGGAATATGTCGGTCGCATTGCAGGTGAAAACCACTACTGGCTATCACATTATTATTTGAGATCATATTAACCGTATCGAATAAAAAAAAATCAAGGAGGTAATCAGGAACATATAAACCAAGAGGCTTCTCTCATGAATCTGTCCTTGATAATGCTAATAAATGGAAAATCCATCAATATAAATAAATATTCGTTCGTATAACACGGACCGGCCTTAAAAATTCACTAAAAAATACATACATGTAATAAAATACATAATCAAATATGAATGAACAGTATGATTTTAATTCATATTGGATTCAGAAGTTCAAAATAACTAATAAATAAATCATTGTAGAATCGCATCTGGCGGACATGAAACGATCTCGGGAACAACGTAACCGCAACCACTATGAGACTTTTTTTTTGTTTTTAAAGCTATTTCTTCTAATACACGATCTGGTTGAATTCAACTGATACCGGAGTTAGTCTGACCGCAAGCTACGCTTCATCTAACGCAGGCTTTAGTTAAGCGGATTAATAATACTGAAAAAAAAAAATTAAGCCGACTTGTAAAAAAAAGTCTCTATTCTTTTCGTACGACTTTTTTAAATACAAATTTTGCTCTTAACCAAATTCTTTGGTTGATTTTTTGTTTTACTTTATAAATGATGTAGCGGTAAAATTTTCTTTTCAAATATTCTAAGTGTAAGACGTTTTAAAAGAATATGCACGATAATAATCATGTTTTATATTTTTATTGTAAAAAAGGAATAAATTGAAATAAGTAGTACGTTTCGCCGTTAAAGAATAAAAAATATCCAAAATGTACCAAAATTCCGAAAACTTTTCCGGTTCGGTATGTAATGTGAACATTAATGTTCTACTTCATCTTTCAATAATGAAAAACAAATAGAGTCGCAAAAAAATATTCGAATTCTTAAAAAAAAAAAATATTAAAACAACTGATTAACTTATTTCTCAGAAATCGGAAAAAAGTTTAGAGTAAAACTTCAATAGAAAATCCATTGTAGGGAAAAAATCCAAAACCGAAAGGTTAATAAAGCCAAAATAAAAAGAAACGATTTAAGAACTGGTGATCGATAGAAAGAAAATAACGGCACGATAAAATGATAAATGATACATAAATTGTCGTACAAAAAAAAGGATTGTCCTCAGACGTCCTGTGTCCGAGGAAGTTGTGGATTAAGTAAGAAAAACTTTTCAGATAAGCCCGGGTAAATCGACTCGTGGTACGAGTTAAGAATTGGCAATACTACGAAGGGAATTGGGAAGCGAAGGTTCTATAAAAGTGCCTAGAACTTCTTGCATACAAAATTCGGTCGATGGACGCTATTGAAATTGACGGTAACCCACGCCGTTACTATTTTGCCTTTGACATTCTAGATAAAGTGAAAGAAGATAACGGGTTTTTCGAAAAAAGTAATTTTCTCTAACGAAGCTACCGGTCAAATTAACCGTCATAACTCTCGAATTTGGGTTACCGAGAACCCTCATGCGATACGACAAACGCAACGTGATAGTCGTAAAATAACGTCTGGTGTGCGTCGACTGCTTATGAAGTAATCAGACCGTTCTTCGCCGAGTCAACGATTACTTCTTTCTTTTCCGGTTTAACCTCCAGGAATTACCATTCAGGTATTATTTCAGGGTATGTATGAGTGTAAATTAAGTGTAGTCTTGTACAGTTTCAGTTCGACCAATCCTGAGATGTGTGGTTAATTGAAACCCAACCACCAAAGAACACCGGTATCCACGATCTAGTATTCAAATCCGTATAAAAGTAACTTCCTTTAGTAAGACTTGAACGTCCTATTAAACTCGACTTCCAAATCAGCTGATTTGGGAAGACGCGTTCGCCACTAGACCAACCCGGTGGGTTAAGCCAACGATTACTAGCGCTAGTTATCTAGACGTGTTACACGAGTATGCAACATCGCCAACCGAACTTTTACTTCCAACAAGATGTCGCACTACCACACCGTGGTTTACATATTACGAACTACCTAAATGAACAATTTCCTTAAAGTTCATTTAATCCGTGATGGACCGATTCCCTAACCACCTGGATCCGCTGATGTTTCGCCATTCGAATTCTTATCGTGAGGGTTTGTCAAAGAACAAAGGTGTACGCAACGAAGGTTGTCAACATCGATAAACTAAAAAGAAGAATAGAAGATGAAATTAACAGAATAACTTCAAATATTCTTCATAAGGTGTGATGTGAAACTGAATATCGTTTAGACTGAATAAACTCAATATCGTGCCACTATAGGTGCTCATGTGAACTTGTTTAAGTTAATAATTATTATAAACAAAACTGTTTGAAATGCCCGGTTCAACACAATACGACATGCATGTAATTAATTTTACTTTATTTATAATTTTATTTTTTCTACTAACACCTAAAACTCGCTGAACAATTTACAATCACCTTGTATTTTAAGTGGTCAATTAGTATTTTCAATATTACTTCTCATAAATAATACGAATATATTAAAATAAAACTTTACAATCAGTAATATATTTCATACGTAAAATTGTCGTGGAACCCTAAAATATATGATTTTTTTTTTAATTATGCTTTTTATAAAATTTAAAAAAATGATTTCGTTTAAAAAAATTACAGTTTTTTCGGATAAATGAAAATTACCTCTACGTAGCTCCGTTTTTGGATTTTGTATTTTATACGTTGGACACTTGGTCTGGATTTATCAATGCTACACACAAATAATATTTACAAGATAATCAATTACATAAATCTTCTTTCACATTCAAACAAAATCCCTTAAATACTAATTGAAAATATATTTTTGGTTTTACCAGATCAGCTCCTAACAAGAATATAAATATATAACCTTAATAAAGGTATTTATTTGGTCCTTTCTCGCAAGCACTTAAGAAAATTCGACTTAAGTTTCAGATTAGAAAATGTAGACAAAAAAAATCCTCGTTTTATGTAATACCAGAAGTCAGGTATTATAGATATTTTTGAAATTTTAGTAATTTATGTAGTTTTTTTTACACAAATTTATGATAAAATATTTAAATAATATATATTACCTTAAAGAAAAACTCTAAACGGTATTTGATTTTTGATTATCTTGGTAGATTTTTAGATTTTTTTTAGCAGGTGATATTCTAGACATCATTCAACACAATTTTAATTATCGCAATAATTTTACGTATCATAAAAACCAGTATATAATTGTAATCATTCATGCACATTCTTTGACAGTTTCAACTGAATGAACTTGAAAGTCTCAACTAAAAAAATCTTTCTTTTTCTCTCTTAATTTTAAATTTTACTTTAAAAAACCATTGATTCATCTAATTAAATTTATATATTTAAAATAATATATCTCCATTCAACGTATGGACAAATATAACTGTAATTTAAAGTAAGACGTGTAAATAGATAAAGAACTATGTATTATACAGCAGTTTACTATTGAACAGAGAAGATAACTTATTAAAGTTCCATTGTTTAAATGTCAGGAAATTATCAGTGGCATTTCAAGTCTGAACACATCCACAAGTGAAGTTAAAGTAATACCGCATAAATAACATTTCAAAACAGTATTACATATATATATATATATATATATATATATATTATCTTGGCATTATATAGATATAGGAAAAGAGGATAGGCTTAAAGTAAACAAAAAGAGATCGATAAAATAATGAATGTACTCGCTAAAACGTATTTACAAAAGAAACTGTTGTACAACTGTTCTGAAATTTCCTTGAAAAAAGATTAAAAAACTTTCAGAAAAGCCTTTATTTAGAAATATTTAACTATTAATCAATAATTACATTTTTCAATAAAATACTGATTAGGTAATAACACCCCGTTTCTAGTAAAGTAATAATACTCTAATATATCTTGTCTTTTCAGGGATCATTTTCTGAACGTGTTATATCAATATTTAAAACACTTCATTCGTAAAGAAAGAAGTCGTTCTCAATTTGATTGAAGTCTTACTTTTTCAAACAACATACATTTCGAATATTTAAGTAAACAGGTTAGAACTTTAATGTTAAAAAGTAGATATGGTTTTATTTCAAAGAACTCACGGTTTCCTTAACTCACGATTTTTAGTAATCTCTTCACGTCATTTTTAATTTTTATTTTAAACGCAGGTTACTCGCCTGTGCATTTCTTGGAAACGCACAGACGTTTTCTTCATACGGGCAGGGTTATCTGTTGGCTTAATCAATTTTTAAAAATTAACATTATATAGTTTTCTTTTTCCTGTTTAGCCTCCGGTAACTACCGTTCAGATAATACTTCAGACGATGAATGAGGATGATATGTATGAGTGTAAATGAAGTGTAGTTTTGTACATTCTCAGTTCTACCATTTCTGAGATGTGTGGTTAATTGAAACCCAACCACCAAAGAACACCGATATCCACGATCTTGTATTCAAGTCCGCGTAAAAATAACTGGCTTTACTAGGACTTGAACGCTGGACTTCTCGACTTCCAAATCAGCTGATTTGGGAAGACGCGTTCACCACTAGACCAACCCGGTGGGTTAACATTGATATAGTTAATAATTCAAAAACCTACTTATCAACAATTCTTTTATATAAACTCCAAGCGCATTCAGAATAAAATTCCATCAACAGGAATTTAAAAAAAAGTGATATAATCTTAATAAAGCTAAAACTTCTTCGTCATGTAAATTTGTTTATGTATTGTAATGTAATATGACATTGGTCATCAAATGTTTAAAATTATGTCGACTTTACGTCCTGTCAATATGAATGTCTCCACCGTTAACCTAACGGTGACATAATAGTCATAACAGGATAAAATTTTAAATATTTAAAATTTGACGACCACTGTCATATTATATTACGTTACATAAACAAATTTACATGAAGAAGTTTTAATTTTATTAACATTATAACATACATTTTTTAAGTTCCTGATGATGGAATTCTATTATGAAAGCGCTTAAACCTATACATAAGAGAATTGTTGGGTTTTTTAATTATTAATTATATAATCATACCAACGGGCCATATTTGATAAAATTATAACATTATATTACATTCATTTTAATTTAGCGGCGACTTCAAAAACTCAAAATTTGAATAGCAATTAATTTTTGTAAAATAAGTTTTAATTATTTTTTTTTTTTAAAGATTATTTAACTTTTAATAAAACATACAAGTGGATACGGTCTCGGCCTTTATTCAAAGCAACAACATTTAAAAAATATGTTGGGCGTTCTTCACATTCCCCTCTACCACTTCATAATAAGAAACGATGTTTACCATTACGTCATGTTTTCAATAAAACTAAAAATTAAAAGGAAACAATATTAT
Organism: Lycorma delicatula; assembly: GCF_047948215.1. Taxonomy (NCBI): domain Eukaryota; kingdom Metazoa; phylum Arthropoda; class Insecta; order Hemiptera; family Fulgoridae; genus Lycorma; species Lycorma delicatula. Next base: position 58,050,674 of record NC_134462.1, read on the forward strand.
AAACGTTAACGAAATTCTTTACTTCTGTATACGGCTATAAAAACTGAATAATATTTTGAAAAGATTTTAAATTATGAGAATGCCAAGAACCAGATTACCCGGAAACAACTATAATTAAAATTCGATAGACTATTTTTAAATGAATTTAAACTTAGGTTCGTTTTATTAATTTCAATAATGCAGCTCGAAAATCATTAGCTCTTAGATCCGGTACGCCTACTTTTGAGCAAAAAAAAGATTAAAATCATTATTTTATGTTACAACTGACATTACTTTCTTTAAAAAAAAAAAGTGATCGAAGTTGAAAAGTAAAAGCTTTTCTCTGGTGTAATTTACGTTATTATGTTTAAAAGTGGTTGAAAATACCTAGATTTAGATAGCTTTAGATAATGGAAAAGTGTAATAATACGTAAATTAAAAAAGGGGACACGGAAAGCACTTATTACGATTATCAGCTTCACTAAATATATATCCATACCTACGTTAAAGAAACATGTAAAGCAGCGTACATTACCCTTTTTTTTTTTTTATAAAGATCGAGAATCGACATTTGACCTATAAGAATACTGACGTTGAATTTAATACCATGTAACAGAATGAAAAATTTCATATAACAAAAAAAAAAATAGTAAGTTCATTACTCGTTTGATGCTTAAGAGTTTTCTTACAACAAAGCACTGTCACGATGTTCGTGAACTTTAAAAAAAGAAAAAGAATTCATTTCATCGTCCTTAAACATGCAATGTACAGTAATATATTTCTTCTAACGTAAAGAAAATTTTATACAATGCTTAGCTCATGGAATGAAATATTAAAACTGGTATTCCAGCAATAAAATATTCAAATCTTTTGGACAATTTAATAATAATTTTGAAAATGTTCATCAAAACTAAACATAAAAAAATTAATTAAAACGATAAAGTAATCGCTTATTTTCCGTAATCCAGATGATATTCTCCTTAATTTTTAACCAACTTCCACTGAACTTGTTTAAAGTTTAGATTTCAATCACTTAAAATTAGTCTTATCTGTTATTGTTGTATGAAAGAACGTACAAAAATTGATAAACATTAATATTCTAAACTGAACCGGCTTCAGTTTTTTATGAAATACATATACGAGGAAAAATATATAGACATAACCTTAGTTTTGTTCTTAAGTATGAACTGTCTTTTTTTTTAGTTATAGAATATTCTTCATAAATCTTAAGTTCTTTAAAAAGGATATCAAAATGAAACCTGGTATACAGTGATGACCGTTCTAGTTTAATCAAAAACAATCCGTCACGGCCCAATGACCTTTGACCGAATACTCTCCCTACGCTATTTCACAATTCCCCTCTCCCTTTGTATTTACTCATTCACTAAAACCCTCTCTCCCTCTTTTATTAAATGACAACGGTCCATTACCGTACATTTCTTTCTTTCCTTTTCTTCTCCATATTCTACCTTCCTCTTCGTTACCATTAATGCTATTAGCACGGTTTCCTCTCTAGCGGTATAACCTCGCCCTATCTCTTTAACTGTAATTACGCCATCATAAATGCCGATGACGAATGATATAACTTTTAATTCGCTATAAGGTTCTCATAGCATTAAAAGGTCAATCTCAAATACATAAATCATTTTATAAAAATAACCGATTTATTAACTTACGACTTAATAACTTTTATATAATTAACCATCAATATATAATTCAGGAAACTAAACAATAATCCATCACATAAATAAAATACACTATTTACTAACATTAAAAACAGGAGATTAAAAAAATTCACCGTTATTTTTACTAAGAATGAAAAATAATTAATCCATTATGAAAACCCAACTATCAAAAAGTATTTTTAATTAAAATAAAAAATATATACAAGACTGTTTATACAGTCGGATATATTTTGCTTTAAAAAAAAAACGGGATAGTAAAAATTCGTCCCTTCTCATAATCGCAGTCGACCACCTTAAATTATGTCAGCATTTCTAACGAAAGGGTAATTATTTTATTAATAAAAGATAAAAAAAACTACAAAATTTCTGGTGATGGGATTTTTCAGCCTAGACATAACTGTAGGGAGATTACACAAATAGCAACAGCTTTTTTTAACTGTAATGTAGCATCTGTTATTCAAATTCAAAAGAGAACTTAAGCTCCAAAAAAACAACAAAAAAAAAAATTAAAAACAGTGGCGTACCTAGACTGTTTAGTACCCGGTGCGGAACTCCCATAATGCTACACGCCCAAACCCCATCATTTAAATAGTACTCGGATTTGGGTAACGAGCGCATACAATGTCGTAATAAAAAACATGTAGTGAATTATTTTTTCTATTTTAAACATAAATTCTATGATTTTTTTTAACAATGCAAAGAACAAATAGTACAGTAATAACATCAAAACACTATTAAGATTATTCGAAGTATGCATATATTATTACGTATTAATTTTATTAGTACGTACAACATACTGGAACTGCACTTCATACAACGCAACTAACAGGACCAATATTATATTGCCAATTATCAGAAATAATACTATAGCACACTAACAGTACAATTAAATGAACAAATATCGATTATCAATCAAAACAAACATTTCGATTAAAAATCTACTTTAATATAACTTTTTACTCATATATGAAATTCTTCATATATAAATTATGTTAAAACCGTTTTAACTTTGATTTTAGAAGCATTAAAATTTTTGTTTTTCTTCTATTATTTCAACAAATTTATTATGACGATGATAACATCGGAAAAATTAATCTAATCAGCTGCTATAAGCACGACTGATATAATAAGCAAACTTGAAAGCCTCGACTGGCTAATGGTCCGATAAAAATAACTTTTAATCGACTTAAGTTTAGAAAAACTTCGTTCACACTAAGAAATCGATGTGAAAATTGTCAAACAGTCTTAGTGCTAAAGTATATAGTTTGGAATAGAGTAAAAAAAAATTCCATTTCAAATTATAAATTCCTAAAACTTCGACGATGACCACTTCTTAGTCGATTTAAGACGCTTGAAAATGTTTTCTAATGTCTTTCAGATCTTCTGTAAGTTCTTTCATCAAAATGACACCCCTATCTGTTGATAACATCCGGTGTGGACCGCATATCCCTACCCTACATCAGAAAACTAAGATTCTTTTTATGTAAAGAATCTCATAACATTCTAGTCGCAATATACAGTTAAGAGCAACAGACAGATCAAATTCATTCGTTTGGAATTAACAAACAAACCGTTCCACCGACTGTTAGGTTAGTGAAATTCCGATCCTATTGCAGCCCAAAGACGTAGGTATCGTTTGTCTTTCGTAACAACCAGACGTTTTAAGAAAAATAAAGAGAAGTTATAAATAAAGAATAATTTAAAAATTTCGCGATGTGCAACACAAACGATTTTCAGTAACCTCAAGGACACAGATCACCACTGATAATTGAATAATCGTTTGTTTATATCAGTTCTAGATGGAAGTGAAATAAACTTCATATTACAACAAAATCCACAGTCAGCATATAATAAAACATTCAAATATTATGGTAAATCAGTTGTACTTCAAACAATTCTCAATAATTATGTGATTTTGACAAAACTGGACAGTAAAATTATGTTATATTTCTTCCAACTCTGATTTTTTTTTTTTTAGTTAAATCATCAATAAATCTAAATAAATATATTTTTTCCTTGATCGAATGAAAATTGTTCGCTTTATAAATTAGAAGTTACATGTTAAAAATTCATAACCTTAAAAGAGGAAATCGTTGGACTTTTCGCTTCTTCGCAAAAATCTGTTTTTTGTCATTTAAATCATTTTATCACATCATCTAGCGTTCGTGTAGTGTTGTTATTTAGATAATAAATTTTACATTTTATTCATCTATAACGACCTAAAATCAAGAAAAATAATTCAAGACAAATCTTCTCATCAAATTTCATTAACTATGATACCCTAATTTATAAGTTTTAAAGTAATTAGTTTTTCAATAAATTTAATATTTATAATACATTAATTCTCTTCTCTTAATTGATAACTGTTTACCAATCGAAATACGCGTATGAGTCTTGTTTTCTTATCTTACTTTTTACTTCCTTGTACGAAGTAAAGAAGTGATCGCGAAAAATTTCGGTTTTCTGATTTCAACGGAAATTTCCATTTTGACCATCTATGAATCCATTTTGACTAGTTTCGGCGTGACGTCTGTACGTACGTATGTATCTCGCATAACTCAAAAACGATTAGCCGTAGAATGTTTAAATTTTGGATTTAGCACTGTTGTATTATCTAGTTGTGGACCACTTCCCTTTTGATTGCAATTGACTGGACCAAAAGTATCAAAACATTTTAAATACAGTAATAAGCCCTTATTGAGAGATTTTTAACGAAATATTATAAGTGGTACTCATTTTCATTGGTTCGAGTTATAACCAAATAGAATTTTAATTTATGAAATATTTGGATCTTACAAGGGAAAATCATATAGGTTCGAATTATACTTCATCGTGTTTTTAATTTAAATATATTGATTTATTAATAATTATTAACCTCTGATTGTAAAAAATGTTTTATAATAAATAATAATTAAATAACAATTAAAAAACAAAAAATGAAAAAATTATGTTATTAATGAAATAAAATTTTATGTACTTTTCATTTTAAAAAAATATGCATATGTAATTTAATAGGCGTACAAGGAAGTCATGTGGTGTCCACATAAGACTTTCATTTTTGTGAACGGTTATTGAGCGTTTACTATTTACGATATTTTTATGCGGTATACTAATAAAAATGACAGGGAAAAATCTTTTTTTCTAATGTATACGTTGCAATCTGTTCAACTAGCGAACACTATGCAACCCCCACTCCCACGGTCCATACATGTTATGTATGACATGTAAATGAGGTTTAGTCTTGTACTGCGTCAGGCCGACCATTCCTGAGATATGATTAATTGAACGTCAACCACCAAACAAAGTAAACAGGTATTTACTGTTTGTATTCAAATCCGTATAAAAGTAACTTAACGTTTTCTAGGATTCAGTATCTTCTACTTCCGCTGTTAAACAACTGATTTGTGACGACGAGTTAACCACTAGATCAGCCCGGTGGGCGATGAAATATTTGAAAATATACAACGTTTATTCTCTTAACAAAAAAAAAATAATAATTTATTTACTATTTTCTCGTATTTAGATACGTTGATAATTATCTACTGGATAAAGTATTTTTAATTCTAAGGGGGTTCAGCCCATCTGGTCACACCATCGGTGGTGCCTACACAGTTTAATACAGGTAATTAATTAACGTTTTTGTTTATATTTCTTAATAAAGATTCACCCCGATATGTGATGTAACAATAAAAATTGGAAATACATTTGAAATCTATAAATATGAGGATGATTAAGAAAAAAAAGTACTAGAACGTATGGTTTTTAAAAATTTGATTAAGTTATCTATCGATTGTGAAAGTCGTCGACAGAACGTTTACTACTGTTCACGATAGAAATACGTATTTATTAACCTTCAAACCAAAGTTTGTTTAACTTCTTTAAACTTTACGACATACTAAAATATTTTGTGTATAAAGACGACGAAACAGGGGAAAGTAAAGTTTGATTGCGTAGGTTTATGAAAGAAATAAGGGGGGTAAAGAAAAGAAAAGCCAACTGAATCTTCCCAACTTGCCTTTTTTAAGCTCTTCAACAAACCGTACAAATCTTTCTTACGCAGCAAGTCACTATCTAAAGAAGGGTAGTCTACAACGTCCTGTTGCAATAATTCTTTAATATAATCTCTATGTTTCTCATTCTCTTTCATGTATACATGTTTCATTTTGATATCAAAAAAAGGTTTTACTTCAATTTAACAAATTATAGATTTCATTAGCATAAATAATTTTAATTTCTTATCGCTGTTACTTTGCTAACAAAATGAGAAAAAAAATTTTGGAATATTTATAAAAAGAATATTATTATATAGAACTACCAATTTTTTTTTTATGACAAACCAACCAAATTTATATAATATCACGTTTTAAAAAATCCTTTCGACACGACGTAAGTTGGAGGTCGATGCTAAGTAGGGAATACAAAAGATTTCCGCCTTAAAGTTAAGAACTACTTATTTTACTCAATACGACAATGGTTGGTCATATCAAAAATAGTTCTGACAAATATTTTAGGTAATGTTTAGAGGGCTAACGACCACTTTAAACCGATTCGATACTGTGCCTATTAAGGAAGGCATGATTTAGTCATTGAAACCCCATTTTTCAACCCCCTGGGCCAATGATTGGCGATATAAAAAAAATTTACTGATAAGTTTTAGGCCTTTATCCAAAGAATCGTAGGAACTTTAAACGAATTTGATGTTGTACTTAATAAGAAAATTATACTTATTTTGTTTATACTGATATTTTGCTCTTTCTAAAAATCCCCCCCCCCCTTATATCAACCCCATGGTCCGATTTTGGCCATTAAAAACTCGACCGAGATTTTGGGACGAATTATTTTTAAGGAACAATTTGAAAGTAATAGGCGCAAAATTACGGTAGTTATCGTGTCCACAAGAAAGTGATATATATATATATATATATATATATATATATATATATATGTGTGGTGTTGGGGTCTGGGGGATGTGGAACGCGAAGATAAGTCGAAATTTTTCGGAAGTCGAATTAGTGCCCATTACAATAGATAGCTTTCTTATGAAATCTATTAAAAGCCTAGAATCATATTGTTCTCAATTTTTTTTTTCAGCGACCAATAAGTGGTGCCTCTGTTTCTAATTTTAGTATCAGCTGACAAACTAGCAGATAAAAATATTCCTATTGCACAATGTTCTACCATCGGACAAATAACTTGCAGCTTCATACGAAGAACATACATACAGTAAAAGATTTAACTCAAAAGCTGTTTCTTGTACATACAATTGCAATATTGATATCTCTCTTTCTATCGCAAAACACACACACAGAGAAAGAGAGAGTGTGTGTGAGGGGGAGTGAGAGTGAAGGACCACATCCAGAGTACCTTAAGGTACTCTGGTAGCCTTCAACCCATAGCGTCTCTATGCCTGTTTACGGTCAAGTTTCAGATATCTCCCCTCCTAAATCGTTACCAGCCAAAAAAACGAAATATAAATATAGACACTATAAATGAACAGCCAAAATTTAAATTTAACAATCTTTTCTACTTCATTACTAAATATTTTCCTGATTCAAGAAATCCATCATAAATAATATCAACTGTTGCCTGAGCGAGAACTGTAACAACAGTTATTGAATTTAGCCGTAAAAAAGGCCGAAACCATCATAACGTGAATTTTTTAAACGTTGCATTAAATGGATTTTGTTTGGTTTATCATTAAAAAAAAATACGAAAGTTTAATTTTTTATTTAAGAAAATACAACTGGAGACAATAATACGGAAACAAAGAAGAAATCCTCTAAGATCTTGATTTATACAAGAAAAATCTCCAGGAGTTACACTGAATTTCAGAGAGAGAGAGAGAGAAAAAAAAACAGTAAACCTTACTTATCTAGTACTTCAATACAATCTAAAGGAACGTAAATTTAATACATGCCGATTAAACAACACATGGGTAATAATGTAGAGAACAGCTCACCGCAAATACGCATAAAGAAAACCAACCGTCTCTCTATATATTACATCATAGAACTAAGATAATCCTAATAAGTTATACACAACATGACAGTAAAATTGGAATGCAACTAAATCCGTCTAAAAATCACTAAAAATAAACAAAACTTAAAAAAATTAGATCCGCCATTTAAAAATAACCCTTTTTAAAAAAACAAGCCCGATTAGAATCATCCAGCAGCAAGGGACTCTGTCCAGGTTCTGCGATAAGTAGGGAGTAATAAACTCCCGCCAACTTTGCATTCCATTCCATGACAGTAAAAGTCCACTTAATTATTATATTAATCTCCGTAGCGGATTGGTAGAGTCTCGGCCTTTATTCCGGAGGTCCCGGGTTTGAATCCCGGTCAGGCATGGCATTTTTCATATGTTACAAAATCTCCATTTCATATTCCCATCCACAAGCTTCCAGCTTATATGGTGAATTAATCATAAAAAAAAACATAAATAAATAATTACGACTTATATGAAGTTTGTCCATATTACAATAAACCAGATAAAAATTTAATGCACTTAAGAATTAATAATATTAATTAGGAAAAAAAAAATTCGATCAGTCTAGTAAACTTTTTTTTTTAAATCTCCGTATCATTCACTTGACTCGATCTCCTTATAGATTATAATTTAGAAAAATTATTTTTAAAAAATGAGGGTAACAATGAAAATTATTACTAATCCATAAAAATGTTTTAAAAAGATTTCAAAAGAGAAGGGTAACCTAATTTTTATAGACATACAAAGATAAGTAAATTTCAAATAATAATAATAATAATAATAACAACATACTTTACTACTTTACTACTACTTTACTACGACTGACCGGTTAAATCAAATACGTATTTTTATAATATAAAAGAGAAAAATAATAATAGAGAAATAGAGAGGTTATTGAACCCTGAAAATCATCATGCTTAACTAACGACTCAAAAATTATTACATTATTACATAGTTCATTGCACATGAAAATAAGTTCCGTCTAACATTTTCTATAACTGTACTAGATGCTACAAAAAAATATAACCTTAATAAAAAAAAAAAAAAAAAAAAAACATCTTTCTTATTCCAATTAAAAAACAGAAAAAACATCGGAAATCTTATGAAATAATAACTGTAAAAATTTAATTAGTATAATATACACATACATACATATATATATATATATATATATATATATATATACACACACACACACACACACACACGTATATATAATGTATCTATCTAATTAATATCATTATTTTCGGACCCTTTTTATATGCTAATAATAAAAAGTAGATACATTAGAAAAATAAAGACAATCGGATAAGTATATAAACGAAAAATATTTAAATTTTAATATATTTTACTGAACGATAGATAATTCTTTACACATACCTTGCTTGTCTATTGTACGGGGGCGCGTGGTCAGGTAATGGACTAGCTGAAGTCATTGTCGTCGGCGCATCCAAATCGTCTGACTGTTCCGGCGAGCTGACAACTAAGGGTTTTTCAGACTCAAAAAACGTTACTCGCACTTTGGACGGAGCTTTCGCCCTGAAAATAAAATAAAAATTATTTATTGTTTTACAATTAATTTATAAAAAAATAGAAATCGTGATGCGGACACCACGCCTATTAAATTACATATACATATTTTTAAAAGTACATAATATGTTATTTCACTAATAACTTTTGATTTTTTTCATTTCTTTTATTGTTATTATTGAATTATTTATTGTAAAACCTTTTTTACAATCACAGGATAATAATTATTAATAAATCAATATATTTAAATGAACAAAAAGGAGAAAAAGTCTGATTCGAACCGGCGTGCCTTCCCTTGCAAGATCCAAATATTTCATTAATTAAAATTTTATTTGGCTATAAATCTGGAACCGATAAAAGTAAGTACCACTTATGATATATCGTTGAAAAGCTCTCAATAACGGCTTATTACTGCAGTTAAGAAAAAGTCCAAAATCCAAACTTTTTTCCAAAATTTCAACGTACTATACAGCTAATCGTTTTTTAATTATGCGAGCTACATTCATACGTACAGACGTTACGCCGAAACTATACAAAATGGATTCAGGAATCGTTTCCGTTGAAATCTGAACACCGAAATTTTTCGCTATCACAATACTTCCTTTACGTCGTACAAGGAAGTAAAAAAGATATAAAATTGTAAAACATTTCTTTTTCTTATAAATATTTTTCGTTTTAAAGAAAGCATATAAAGCATAACTGCAGTAAATTGAACGATAATAAATAACGTAATCTATTATTATTTAGAAATGAAATTTCAATATTTCTATACATGTCATTCTAATTTAATCAAAAACTGAGAACGTCCGGACACAATTTAAACATTTTTTTTTATATGTACTGGATCGGAATTTAAAACACAGCATCGATACAAAAATTTAAAACTCTAGAACCGAAACGTGATTTTTTTTACATTTATTTTCTTGAAATTTTTAGCATCTAATAAATCTCACAACACGGTAACGTTGAATTTAAAAATCGTGATACGGCACCGATCTAAAAAAAAAAACTGTCGAATGCAAAAAAATCAAAGATGCAGAAAGAAAAATTTCACAAAATGATTAACGTTTAAGACTGTTCATAGAAAACATTAATTAAATTTTTCACAGAAATCTATGTTTCCACATAGAATTGGGATCCGATGACGAATATATATATATTTTTTTAAATTATAAAATTAATATTTAATAATTAATTAACTATCTTCCTTCCTTCTTTCATATAAACGGAAATAATTTGTAAATGGTACTAATTTAGAATTATATTTTAAGCGATTATATTTGTAACCTATATTTTTTTAGCCGAATCAAAAGGCTTCATTCACATTTTCAGTGAAAGTGACAATTTGTAAAAACAGTTTTATTCGATTTATTTTCTGTTTGTAGCTATTTTAAATGCCGTATCTCGAGCGCAACCGTGTGATGGATGATGAAACACTTAATAGTTCATCCTATTAAAAAAAGATCGGGTACACACGTAATACACCGCTAAGATAACACTATAAAATACAAGGGACCATCGATATTAAAATCCAATAAAACTGCAAAAAATATTTTTTTTAATCAATATTTCTAATACCATGGAACGTTAATATTAAAAAAAACTTCTTTAATTCCTTATTCGAGAATGATAATTATTAGAAAAATCTAATGAACAAATTACAATATAAAGATAATACAAAAAATAACAAAATTTGATCTTTATTATTAAATTTAACTTTAAGTTATTAATTTTTTGTTCTTAATGATTGTTTTGTTTATTTTCAGTAGTTATTGCAAATCATTTTTGTGATTGAAGTTATACTTTTTAGGACTAAATAACATTATACCAGCATTTGCCGTTATACATCAAGTTTTAGTTAATTTTTTTTAGCGTTTAGTTCAAGCATAGCCAACAGTTTTTGCCTCCAGGCCGAATTGGAAAAAAAACTTTTTTCACGGCCGAACGAAATATAAAATTAAGTAATGTTTAATACAAAAACGATTCATTGAAGTAAACAAAATTTTATTATGGAATTTTTTTTACTTTTATTTATATTCATTAAAGAAAAAGTTTGTTCACAAATACAAGTTGAGCTGAAGATTACTAAATAATTCTTGCAAGTATTTTTTTAAATTTCCGTATTTTCCATTACTCATTGCTTATAAAAAAAAGCGAATATTTTAAAACTTTTCGCGGGCTGAATTCAGCCCTCGGGCCGTATGTTGACCATGCCTATTTTTGTTATTATTTTATTTTTAAAATGTATATTTGGGGGAAATTTATATTAGTTTTTTATCTACTTAAATTTGAATTTATACCAGGATGGGATACCCTGTTATTCAATATTTAATTTCTTATTGTGCTCGGTGACATGCCATTTCTTTTTTATGATTTGGTTGTAATTACTCACGTTACTTTTGTGAATTTTGATCCTGTTTTTTTTTTTTTTTTTATTTTTATAAAATTAGCCGATTGTGTTGGAATATTAGAGTAATTTCATCTTTACATGCTCGGTGACTTAATGCCTTTTTTTCATTATTTGGTTATAATTATTCATGGTTTCGATTATTAATGATTTTATTTTAGTTGAGTGGTTCCTTGAAATTTTGATTCCCTGTTACGTCTCGTCATATTATTATTATTATTGACATTCTTGCTAATATTGGGTTGCAATCTTTTGTTTGAGTTCACTTACTGTTCCTGTAATACTTGACTTGTCTTGAATTTTTTCCAGCTTTTAAAACACTAAATTATACCATAAAACTGTGATAAAATTATAAAATGACTTCATAAACAAGTTTTTTTTAACAATTTAAGCAATATATAATTGTTATAATAATTTAGAATAGCTATGAAGTTAGACAACTGATCAAATTTTCAATAATTCTTAAAAAATAACACAATAAGTGGCATCCGTTTCGATTTGAAGAAATATATTCCTTCTACAATTTTTTAAATTAAATTTTCACACAATGATACATCAATTTTTTTTTAACGTATAAATTTTTAGATTAAATAATAGCAAAATGAGAGTTAAAATTTATAAAATTATATAACTACTTTTCTAAAGTCCTTTGGATAAAGCAGGTGGGTGAATTTTTAATTCTGCAAAAGAAAACATTCATACCCGACAATAATTGTGTAATATATTCTCTAATACAAGACCTTAATGCTTAGTAAAATGGACGACTGGAGATCAGAATACAAACGTTTTCAATAAAACTGACCAAAAATAGTTATTTATATTGTGGTAAATTTAACAATTCATTTTGTAAACACTACAAATACCAACGTTATTCTATCGAGATATAACTCTACTAATCCTTATGCAACAAAACGAAAACAATAATCCAGCAAATTAATTTCATATTTCAAATTTACTTTAAAATAGACTTTTTAAAAAGATTAAAACCACGTATCGATCGGTAAATTTTATACCTAAATCAATTTATGCAAATTAGTTTCAAGTAATATGATAAGCTATGTAGTCATTCGAAATGCCAAACGTTCTCACTCCCTTTGTTTTTTAATGTACTCGAAAAAACATTAATTTTGAAATATAATGCAAAAATTAATCAAAAATGAAACTAAAAAAAGAATTGATTAGATATTGTTATATACTATTAAATTTAAACATAGATTTAATTTCGAAACGATTAGATTAAGAAACAAAAGTAATGAAATATATTAAAAAGAAAAGTACTGAAAACTATAAATTAGAAGTAAAATATCCATCAAGAATTGTAATTTTGTTATTTAACCCGTAAAGTTAAGCAGAGACAACGAAAGGATTAGATAAAGCAAAGTAAGACAGGTCTATGTAAAGAGAGATTTTATGTAGAAAAAAATCAACGGCAAAACTATCATATTCTTACTTGTTCGACGAATTAAATGGATATCTGGTCAAAAAGCTGCAGAATATCCCAGCGAAAAGGAGATCAACAGAAAAAGGAATGGGTAGTAAGAAACGATTAAGTGTTTCAAGGTTCTTTCTATGCAGTGGGTATTCATTCATCTTACCCACAATTCTTTAAGATTAATTCTACCAATAAAAATACATTTTATGACAACGTTAATCAATGATACAGCGTCAACAAGCATAAATATAGGTAACAAATATGTTTTTTAATACAAAATTAAAGAACCATCCGAGAACAGACTTTGGTTTCAATAAGTAAAAAACCCACCATTCCCCAGAATTTTGTAGGGTGGGACACCCTAAAAAATATTAAATATATTGAATTAAATACTGCTCCACCATATTAGTAAAGGAGTTTACATTATTTACCAACGATAGTATTTGATAGTAATAAAACGTAATTCAATTTCACCTAAAAAAAACTTATACAGCTTAACATTCATAAAAAATCCCTTTCGGCATGCCGGAAGGCGGAGGTAAATTTCACCGGTGCTAAGTAGAGGATAAAGAAGATTTCCACCTTAAAGTTAAGAAAAACTTCAAATTTACTAAATACGACAATGGTTACATATCAAAAATTGTTTCCGACAAAAGTTTTAGGTAATGTTTAGAGGGCTAACGAGCAGTTTAAACCGATTCGATACTGTGCCTATTAAGAGAGGTATGATTTTTTTTTGTCTACGAAACCCCATTTTTTTCCATCTCCTGGGCCTATGGTTGGTGGCATCAAAATAAATTACTTAGATAAGTTTTAGGCCCTTATCCAAAGAATAGTTGGAACTTTAAACGAATTCCATACTTTACTTAATAAGAAAGTTATAGCGATATTTTGTTTTCGAAAAAGCCTCCCCAATTTCCAACCCCATGGCCCAATTTTGGACGTTAACGAACTCGACCGAGATTTTGGGACGAGTTATTTTTAAGGAACAATTTGAAAGTGATTGGCGCAAAATTACGGCATTTATTTTATCGTGTCCACAAGAAAGTGAAAAAAAAAAAAATGTATATATATAAACTATTAAACTGACAATGGTTTTGGTGTCTGGGGGGTATGAAACGCGAAGATATGTCGAAATTTTCCGTAAGTTGAATCATGGTACCCATTACAATAAGTAGCTTTCTTATGAAATCTACCTAAAAAATTGAAAAAAAATATTGTGGGAAAGTAAAGAAAAAGACAGCCATAAAAGTACACACAACAAAATTTAAGTCATATGGAGAAATAGAAAATCATGATACAGGATTGTAAAGAGACAAAAGTAAAAATATTTCAAATAATCGACAATTTAGATGTCTGAATTTCAAGTAATCTAGGTGCAATTGTAAAGAGCACCCCTAAAAAAAAAAGAAGAAAATATATTACGACAAAGAAAATACGTTTACTACAAGAATTAGAAACATTTTAAAATTTTAACCACATCGTCATCTGCCGATTCTATAAAAAAAATCCGCCCATAATGTAATAATTAACAAGAATCTGATAAACCGTTAAGCGCAGTTATTCAAGGAAAATAAGATAACATAACTACCCATACGTTAACCTGGTATCTTCTACGACGATTGACCACTTCTTCATAACACCCTCTCGCACTGATGATTTCCACTATATAAAACGCTACTTTAACGCAAGAATTTATTACCGTTAACGGTCAACCGACCTCTCATTATACCAAGTTGTCTACAATCCACTTTCACAAAGCATGTACAGTTAGAATAAGCAGCATTCTTGAAATTCGTCTAAAAGTAAGCTTACACTGCGGCCCACATCAACTCGTTCATTATCTGGAATTCCTTCTTAGCTAAGAAATCAACAGATATCGCATGTATTCTACCTATGTCCTCAACTTCTGAGGACAGTTGGAATACATGAAACTTCCACAATTACTGGATGCATAGTGAATCAATTCAAGATTAAAAAAACCAGATTTAGTTAATTTGGTAACTGAAAAATCTACGGAAACATTCTAAAAATCTACGGAAACAGATCTACTGAAAACAATTGTAGGCTGCTGTAAGAGAAAGATAATGGTACATATAAGCATAGAAAATAATTGAAGATAACCTATAAAAAATACACTGAAGTAAAAAAAACAAAAAAAAACGCGAATAAGAAATTTATTACACCAGTTTATTAACTGGCAGGAAAAATGTGTAGTTTCAATTAACCACACATCTCAGAAACGGTTGACCTGAGACTGTACAAGACTACACTTCACTTACACCCATACATATCATCCTCATTCATCCGCTGAACGGTGATTGACGGAGGCTAAACAGGAAAAAAGGAAAGGAAAAATGTATGGCTTGAAATTATATATATATATATATTTTTTTTTAAATAAATTTTAATTCTGAAATTGTAACCAGATGTATCAATACAATTTGATAACCTGCTATATAAAATTTAGAAATGTACAATCTACAATAAGATATCTTAAGTAACATCTACTACAACTCAAGATTATGTTTTTAATTAATATAAGAAACATTTGCATACACTTTTAAAGAAGAATTTTCGTTTTTAGTTTAATGATTTGTATTTAATGTCATGGTGTAATCAAGCCATGTTTCAATGTTCGTGAGTAAAGTCGTTATAAGCACTCAGTCGGTGGTTTTTGTAGTTTGTTGAGGAAGCGGCAAATTATTTCCTTTTGCGTGGGAAAAACACATCGTCTTAATACAATAATACAATGTGCACAAAGAGTTACCACCGAGTTCAGACCTACTTTATGATATTTATGGCCTATCTATATAACACTTTATTTATTACGTAATATATTTAATGAATCTAAATTTTAATTTAATCTATATAATGTCAATTTATAATTAATTATTCTATTAATATTTTAATTAGGATTGGTTTAAAATATGTCATTTACACAAATATTATTATTAAAATCCAACTGTTTATCTGTAGTCTAAAGTATTAATAGTGAAACTTTTCCCTTTTTAATACAAATTTTTACGTACTTAGGAAACTGTAGCTTCAAGATTTTCCGATTTACCATTTCTAACACTTCCGACAACGAAATTAATCGGTCTTTTTTTTTATTTTATTCCAACAGTTTCAATATAAAACAGTGATTTCAACTCATTTTTATGGGATGAAATCAAACAATAATAGGAAACGTAGATGTTGTGAAAAATCTTTAAATCTAAGGTCCTGATAGGTTGGATTCTCTTACCGCGAATTTCTATTAAATTCTTATCGGTTGGCTCCGTTTTACCTAAGCTATTTCTAAAAAATTCGGCGAATTCGAGTAGCAATTAATTAATTAAATTAACATAACCCCCATCCCGAAAAGAAAAAAATGAAAATAATAACGGAAAAAATTTATGAAAATCTTTCATTTAAACGCATTTCATCATATTACAAATAAATATAATTGATTTTATTATTTGGGTCATGTAATTATAATATACGAAAAGAGTACCAATACAGAATGAAAAGTATATAAACTCATCACTACACTAAATCAATTATTTAATGATCACCGAGGTACGAAAAAGTATCCAGTTTGGTATTTGTATTTAATAATGTGATAAAATCGTAGTTATTTGAATCCCATAAAATGGTAATATATATTGATAACATTTTTGATGACTAACTGATTAATTGTTTAAACATTTCAGAAGTTTCTGGATATCTAATGTAGTAAAAACTCCAGTAAGAAATAAACTAAACAATGAATATTTGTGCATACCAATCAGACAAATTTTAATTCTTTACAGGTCAGCAATATATACATAATCAAAGTATAAACAATGTTAAAAAATTTACATTTTAAATAAATTAATATATCTTTTACAATCTTAAAAATTACTATTTAATAAAAAAATTTAAATGAAATTAAATTTTAAACATTTTATTTTAATTTTTTTTACAATAAATAAGTGTAAACCTAAATAATTGCTAATGGATTACACATTGATTAAGATGGTACAATCAGCAAAATTGTAAAAAAAATTACAATATTTTGGGATGGTACGTGATTTTATTACAAATATAATTATAAAGTTTTTCCCCGCCCCCTGGAGCCAGATCCGCGACTAAACATAAACTCGGCTCCGAGGGGTGCCATAGCCTCTAACTACCTCGTCGGGAACAATAACATAATTATAAAGTTACCATATTTTAACTGAAAGGGAAGCAAAGAATTATAACAAATATAGTTTGATAGTGGTCAACCGTTTCAGTCCGGTATGCAGCCTTTTAAAATTAAAATAGCCAATATTTACCAATAAATAAATATTACCAATAAATTCCAAATTACCAAAATAATAAATAAATTATTATTATTTAACTCATTATAAATTTATTTATTTCATTTTTTTAAATTTATTATTTAATAAATTGTTATATGCCATAATAAATGACAATATTTACCTGTATTTATTGTTGAGGTTAGATAATTAATTTTATTCAATTGATTACCACCTGAATTAATTTTACAAGCTTCGGTTATCATTCAAGTCCGTTATTTTAATTAATTACTAATAATTAAAGTCAAAAAAATCATGAATAAAAATGACTTGAAAAAACCAAATTAAATAAAAAGTAATTTTTTCAATTTTTTTAAACTTTCAAATTCCAAAAATTATCTCTGAATTTAAAAAAATTCATTCTAATTCTTAAATTGACGCTAATTTAAATATTGTATAAATTAAAGAGTTGATAAACTATTATTTCGTCAAGATTTTTTATAGTTTATAAATTTATTTTATTTTACGTATAAAAAAAAAAATTGTATTTTATTTCAAATATTGATACATAAAGTCCTGCCGATGTGTAAAAAAGTACTCGCAAAAAATGCAATGATGAAAAATCTGCGACTTGATAAAAAAAAATCATAAAAACGACTTAAAAAATGACAATGAGCAGGAGATCAAAAGATGTTAGCAATATAAAAGATATTTTTCTACGGCTATATTATAACGCGGCTTTGAATTACGCGGCTGAAACCTGTATCATAATGAAGGTCATTATGAAACAGATTTTCATTATGATATAGGTGTTCAACCGATCAAAAGCCAACTCTTTTCAAGCGCTGACCAATCAGAAGCGGGTATTGTTTAATTTAACAGCTGTTTTTTTATTTTTATTTTGAGTTTAATCTAATTTAGTAGTTGGCAAGCAGAGGTTAATTTGAAAGGACACCACAAGTAATTAAGTTTTTATAATACACTGTTTATCCATTTGTTAATTATATCATTTTCTAAGGAAGAAATGTTTTTAACAGCGTTAGATATTAAAGAAAATGCAGAACTTATGACTAAATAACCTGTGGCCACAGATGTAATTTTTGAAATTTAAAAAAATATATTCCGAAATAATGTATTCGATCATTAAATTAAATTAATAATCCCAATATTTTCTCAGCCATAGAAATAGTACGGTATGGAACTATTTATAATGGTCATTAATGCACTTCTGCAAAGTTTACGACACGAGTTTTGGCGAGTGTCGTAATTTACTTCGTACTCGTGCATTAATGGTGATCATTATAGGATTGCTATATTATGTACTATTCTCCAATCCAAGTCTTCAAACTTTCTTGAATTTTTTTATAAAAATCTACTGAATATCAAAATTACATTAGTTAGCAATGAACCTTAACCAAAATGGTAATCATTTAACGTTTTTCATTACAGTTAGTTTTGTGGCCTACGTTTCATCCCAAGTAGTGATCTCATACAGAAAATGAATCGTTTCAAGGTAGGAACTTGCTATAATTTTTTTTATGGCGTCCCGTCGTTATGGCCCTGTTGAAGTTATTCAAGAGGTACTGTAAACATTTTTGAAACTAGCTGGAAAAAAAATTAAATGGTAGTCATTTTGTTAAGGATTGTTATACCCAATGTTTGTTATACTTAGGTTTTTGTTTTTCAATGCCCTTTAAAATGATGACTCATAACCCTACCCCTTCTATTTAAAAGTTTTGAGTCAACCTCTTCTCCCTACGGGATCTTGGAGCTGTGATAGAACACATACCGAAAATAATAACGTTTTGAGGAAAGAGTATTTTCTAAATTTCATTTGTCTATGTTTAAGAGTTGCCATTCTTTGTTAGCATTTTGTATATTCATTATTTGCAAGAAAACAATTTTATTATATTTCAAGAGATTCTAATAGCAGTTCATTTTATATCAATGGCTGAGATGATAAACAAATTTCTCTACAGTTAGTAATATTTTAAATTACCTTCTTTATTAAATTTTATTTAAAAAACAAACCTTTCTGATGAAGAAGAGCTTTCTGTAAGAATACTAAACATAAATAAAAACACAATAAGGGTAAGAGAAAACAACTTGAATTAAAACAACTTAAATTGATTTTCAAAACAATTTTAGATCTGTAAATACATAAAATATCAACATTACCTCTAAATAAACTACTTTTAAGTCTCACAAAAATAGATATCCGTTATTTCAATTAATAAAGTATCAATACATTATTTATAATTTTCTTTAAGGAACAAAATGACCTGCAATTTTTCATTTTATTAGAAAAAAGAAAATAAAGAATACAATAGATTAATAATAAAATATATTATGACAACGGACTATAAATAAAAACATATTAATTTAAATGAAAGTATGAAAGGCCAAGTGATAAAATGTTAACCCTTTAAGGCGTTTATGCATATCGAAGCGTACAATTTAAAACTGAAATAAATGTTATGTTACAGGTTAAATTTTACACCCTTGATTTATAACTCTATCTAGTAACGTCGCTCTGCGTCACGCTACAAGGATATGGTAACCGATTCTCTAGAGATAACCGCTGTTGGCGGAACTGCAACTCGTTGATTCACAACCATTCGATTTTCTCAGTATGTGATTATAATGCATCCACGGTTAATATCTAATAAATTATACGTGTTAACATATCATCACGTATAATAAAAAATACCGGTAATATAATATTTAATAACTACCTTTATATATAAAATTTACAATTTAATGGTCTGTCATCCGATTAAAATATGTTTCACCTAAACTAAAGCGCATACGTGATTTGGACTAACTATTAATAAAAGTTTTTATATCTAGTTTAACATGGATAATTCAATCTTAAAAAAAGTAGAATTTTGCGTAGATAGTTAAATAGTTTATTCTATATAGACCGATCGAAATAACTCATTTAGAAGAGGAAAAAAATGTTACCAGGACTTTTATAAATGGAAATGGTAAAGGGACTTATAACAGACGTAAAAAAATATAAATGCGTGAGCGGGGATGGTGGAGGGTTAATTTGGGGGGTTGAAAAACGGTATTATTGCGATTTCCGATGAAGTTGACGTGAAAAAAATTTGTGGTAATTAAGACACAGAGAATCTGAGAAAAAATACTCAGGTTTTCTTAAAATATACACCCCATCCTTAAAATCGTGCAGTACGAGTATGTGAAAGTTTAAAAATGTACTATAAATCGGTTAAGTTTGATTCGAATGAGATGCTTACATATTCTAGAACCATATTAATAATTTGAGACAATTAATTTGTGTATAAATAAACAACTTTTTTCAAGTTTATTCATAAAATAATTGTATACGGATGGAACAGACGATTAGCCCTTGGTTTCCCGTACGGAAGGTTCACGTTTCGAGATAAACGGACCGGTAACGGTAACAGCTCTTTCATACTATTTCCCGTTTTTCATTCTGTGACTGGGTGTAAATAAGTACGAATATGTACTTATATGTACTTGTCGAGCTTAGAATATTAAGCTCGACAATCCAGGGAGATTAAAAAAAATTATTTTCAACAAACGATTTTACCTACACGAATAAAGGATGGACGATTGTATTAGAACTCCCAATTCAACAACTGAATAAAATCTGGTATCTTTAAAATGTCAAACGAAATCGATCAAATTATGGGTCATAACGGTACAAACATTGTTAATATATATTAATCTAAACATGAAATCATTTAACAGGGTACACATTTTACGATACACTCGTAGTAAATAAATTATTATTACTATAAAAATAATTTTCAGTAACACATCAAATTAGCTATATAATAGAATACGCTTTTTTATACATTGACATTAAATAATAAATAATATTTAAATATACAATTGTTTTCTTATTTCCTTGTATCAAAGAGAAGAAACAAGTAGAAAGTATATTATTATTTTTCATGCTACAAATAAAATCACTGTTATTATACATAAAATTATGTTTAAGTATTTTTAAATTGCCAAATTACCGATTACACGTAAGAAAGAAGGCATGAATATGACCCGAAGAAGCACATTTTTATTTTTACAATAAAAAAGGAATTGGAATGACAATAATTTTAACGGGAAAAAATTTATAGAAAAAAATTATTTTTTATCAGATTTAAAAAATAGTAATTTCATAAAGATTAATTACAAGTCAACACAAAAAAATACATGATTTATAATTATTGCGTAAAATAACAATACGATTGAACCGCCCGTACAAAGATTAAAAGATGAACATTCTTATGATTATAAGGTCTGGGTCAACTGGAAATATGAGCTTTTTTATCGTTGAGTATTATAAAATCGGGTATATTAAAAGAAGTCACTATTGTAATTTCTAAAATTTTTATTTTTGTTCGAGATAATCATTAATTAGGAAATAAACAGATAACCTACATTTTTTTTAGCATTTTTCTATATGAAAACAAAATAATCATTACTAACATTACCTAATGCGGTTATTTAAAAACGAGCCTTTACTTTTCCAAGTTGAGCCAGTTTCATTTTTTCCCTCCATTATCTTATTATATCTTTGCATAGTACCTTTTAAAGTTTTCTTAATATTTACCTCATTTCACGATTATGTTTTTACCTCTGTTTAACAACCCCTTTATTTTGATTTTAGCAGACTAAAAAAAAATTAGCGAATTTTAAATTCGACTTGTAATTTTTAACATAATTCAAGCCTTAATTTTAACAAAATACAATCAATGCTTCTTCATTTAATACGCAAAATAAATTAATCTGATGATTACATAATTAGTTTCTTATAAACAACTAAGTGGAATATATTCAAAAAGAAGAATTATTATATTAGATAAACAATTTTAAGATAATTTATTTTTTCTGTTCGTTGCAATCACTGTTTAATATTATATCGTAGTTATATAACCTCGTATCGTTTTGATATTCCAAATATTTCACGCGAACCGTCAAGAAAAATAGTCGTTAAGACTTGAAAGTATAAAACAAAATACAATTCATGTCATCAAATTTAATTAAACGATAGTATTAATTTTACGTCATTTATTTACAGAATGCTTGTAATGGTGAGGTTTTAAATAGTCATAATTTTGGAACAAACCCTTATATATAAACAAAATTAAGACAAATTATCCAAGTTTTCGATACTTAAAAAAGTTGAAATACCAGGCCATAACTGCTTCTTTACGAGTTCAATAGCCGTATAAATCTCGTATCTCGTTAATGACCATGATTACGGTGCAGAAAAAGACTAAATGTGTTTATAGTTTTATAAGAATCGGTTACATTACCGTCATTTTCGATGACCACCAACGGAACATAATATCGCCGACAGTCAAACAGTTCACATAAACGGGCAACAGTACACTGAACGACTCGATGACCATCAGTGTCTAACGATACCCTTGAAGCTGTACAAATAAATTATAACGTAGCACAAAAAAATCGGTGTTAGGCGACAGTTGCTCACAAAATTAAAAAAAAAATCAACTACACTTCACCGACTACAAAAATTCAGATGTAAACATAAATTTAATTCGTAGGAAAAAATTTAACTTTCTGAATTCACAACAAACATTTTACACTTCAGGAGTTTTTAGACAAGTTTATTATTTCAGAGTAAAGCTATGTTTCATGTTTGGGACTATTATGTTCACAGAATATTCGAATATGGGGTACAGAACCCCTACGTATCAATGTGGAACATCAACGTGAATCCCTTAAAGTTAATGTGTAATGAGCAATTATACGAAAGAGTTAACCGGTCACATTTTTCCGATAATACTGTAACGGGAAACAACTTTGTGGATATATTAGAAGGGTACTCAGTGCCCCAAATACTGGAGAATTCCAGTCTCCGATTAGAAGGAGGTTCTCCAAATTTTGTTACATTCGTGCGGGATCGCTGAAAAAACGAACATTTCCTCAGCGATCGGTCGGATGAGAAATATGGATATCTTGGCCTCCATGGTCTCTTGATCTTAATTCTGGAATTTCATTGCTGGAAATATGAGACACAAAATTGTTTTTTGTTCAAACAATAAAATCGGAACATTTAAAAGAATGGATATTTGAAGCTATTCGTCTGTTACTACAGACGTTTCTCTGTAGAGAACGACAAGAGATTGAATACCATCTAAAATTAATAAAAATAAAGGAATCAATTTAAATTCCAAAAAAAATTCAATAACCATAAAATCTAGTATTAACAAATTTTTTAAATGAAAATAAAAAATATAAATCCCTTGGTATTATTTTCAGGTTATTTTTTTTATTTTTTTTTGTCTGCCGGTAACATTTTCATTTTATCGAGACGCTGATTTCCTGCAAAATACTTTTTAATGCGGACCGCTTTTATGTAGCTTAAACGTATTTTAAACGAAATAAAAAAAATTTAATTCAACAAACTTAAAAAAAATTAATACTTTTTCAATTAATCTTTAAAATTTCATTTTTGAAATTTGACGCCAAATTACTAAGTTATTAATTTTTTTGTTGTATTTAATCCTTTACACAACTTCAAAAACTTAAAAAAATGAGAATTTTTTTGCATTTTAGTCGTTTTTTGGGGATCAGGTTGAATTTGTTATAATTTTTATTACATCGACTTTTATTAATGAACAGAATTCATAGACAATTTACAATTAAAATGGAAAACCTGGAACCAACAAATTCCAAAACAAAATAACAGAATTTTTACTTAAAAATAATTTTTTAAACAACAAAAGGACAGCCGGTTTTTTTTTTTTTAATATGCAGTGGACAAAAGAGAATTCACTGGATGCAATGGCATCACAATTTTGGAATCGTTTCATAAAAATTATTAAAATTTTATAAAGACTTTCTAATCAGTTTTTCGATTACAAATGGAGAGTTAAAAATAGGAAGATGCAAAATCAAATTAATCTAGCCATTACACCTGGACAAAGGGTTGACCTTTTTCCAGGAATTTACGAATAAAACAGAAGAAACCATGCAGCCTAATGTTGGACTAACTTCAATATTAATAACTATTTAAATATGCATTAATTTTAGATTAAGAGATACTGAATACCAGGTAATATTTTACAATAAAAATATAATAAATGTTAAAAAAACGGTCCTTATTCCACTCCATACCCTTGAAGAACGACTGTGAGGTGTCCAATAAGGGTGATTAGAGAATACCGGTTGTGGTCACGTTCCATAATCATAAGAGACTCAACAGTATCCTTCAGTTTTAAACAATTTCCATGGTAACACTAAATTGATCAGCAGTGCTTAACGTTAAGTACTACTCTCTTCAATGATTCCTTTACTCTCTTGTGAGGTATCTGGAGGGAGAATAAAGCCGTCCGGGCTCCAGCTTCTATTTCCACGAGGAACGTATTAACACATATTCAATCAGTCAATTATTGATCCTCACCGTTATTTAAAACTTTTGCCGTAGGTTAGATATTGATTTTTAAAAAATAAACAGCAGTATAATTTCAGATTTGATTTTATATCTAATCTTCTTTTTAAGAATATCTGGACAATATTACAGACAAAACCGGTATGGTATCTATATAATTCATATTATTAACAATCTTTTACAATAAAGTAGAAATATTCAGCCAAAAAAAATTAATTCATGTGAGCCACAATAAAATAACTACGTAATGAATTTCTTTAAAAAATAAAATAAAATAACAGCAATGTAATGCGAAAAAAAGTCAATCCTCAGAACGGAATTTATTTTGAAAAATTGTTAAACTTTTAAAAACGATGATTAGTAATACAGAGTGAACATACATTATTCAGCGCATTTTAGGGGATTTTTTTCAAACATTAATGTAAATAGTACAGTTGTTGATGACCTTGATGAACACGCAGAAGCGATGTAACGACAGGGGGGACGTCAGTTAAGCAATGGTTACTGTGCAGGAGAAAGCAATGCGAGTACTACGGTTTGATGGAAGCGGATCTGTTATTAATGTTCGTAGACGTTTTCCTTTAACGTATGGCCGTGATTCTCCTAATTAAGTTTGTACTACGAACGTTGGTATCAGCATATTAAGTACAAAAGTAGAAAAAAGAAAATAACAGCAGTATAAAGGAGTGTAGTATACAAAAAAAAAAAAACGGCACAGGCAGACCTCTCAACTCCGAGAAAGTTGAGGATCGAGTAAGAAAAATATTACAGAGAAGCTCGTATAAATCGACTCGTCGTTCGAGTTTAGAATTGGGAATAATACCGATATCGACAATCGCGAAGGTACTACACAAGCTAGTGCATACAAAATTCAGTCTGTACAAGCAACTGAAGATGACGATAAACCACGCCGTTACAATTTTGTTTTGGACATTCTTGATGAAGTGAAAGAAGGTTTTTAGAAAAAGTAATCTTTTCTAACGAAGTTACCTTTCATGTATTTAGTCACGTTAACCGTCATAATTGTCGAATTTCGGGTAGCGAGAACCGTGAAGCCGATCGACAAACACAGTGATAGTCCGAAGATTAACGTTCGACATGAGTGTTGACTGATTAAGAAGTGATCGAAACGTTCTTCGCCGAGCCAACGGTTACTAGCGCTAGTTATCTAGACGTGTTACAGGAGTATACATCATCACAAATTGAGCACGAACATTTACTTCCGGATAGGTGGCGCGCACTTGTGTGGTAAACCATACTGGGTTTTACATGTTCTACCTACATGAACAATTACCTCAACGTTGAATTGGCAGTGATGGGCCGATTCCTTAACCACCTGGACCCCCTGATGTTATGCCACTCGATTTCTTTCATTGGGGGTTTGTCGAAGAACAAAAATGTACACAACGAAGATTGCCAATATCGATGAACTAAAAAGAAGAATCGAAGATTTACGAGGATAAATCGTAATTAATAGAATAACTTCAATTATTCTTCGTAATGTGTGGCGTGAAACTGATTATCGTCTAGACATTTTATGCAACCCACCGGGTTGGTCTAGTGGTGAACGGGTCTTCCCAAATCAGCTGATTTGGAAGGCGAGAGTTCCAGCGTTCAAGCCTAGTAAAGCCAGTTATTTTTACACGGATTTGAATACTAGATCATGGATACCGGTGTTCTTTGGTGGTTGGGTTTCAATTAACCACACATCTCAGGAATGGTCGAACTGAGAATGTACAAGACTACACTTCATTCACACTCATATTAATATATCATCCTCATTCATCCTCTGAAGTATTATCTAAACGGTAGTTACCGGTGCTAAACAGGAAAAGAAAGAAGAGACATTTTATGCGCCACAAAAGGTGCTTATATGGAACTTGCATAAGTTAATAAATGTTGTGAACAAAACTGCTTGAAATGTGCTGTTCAACAATAAAACAAGCATGTACACTGGGTTTGTACGTAGGCGGTCCAGAAAGTAACTTACGTTTGTGCCTAGCGTGGAGATGGGTGGGGATAGAGCAGCCATCTTGGCGTCAAAACGTTTCTACACTCAGTACGCATCAAGCTGTCGTAGCGTGAGGACTGTGATTTTTCTGCTTTGTTCGTTGTGATTTATTGAAATGTGCGCTTCAATAGAAAATCCAGCGAGTTGTGAGGTGCGATTAGGTTTTTATCGGTAAAAAACCGGACACCAATTGAAATTCATCAGCAAATTTGTGAGGTATACGGAGATGGAATAATTAATGAAGGTGGAGTGAGACAGTGGTACATTCAATTTAAAAATGGCCGCACCAATGTTCATGATGAGGACCGCAGTGGTCGGCTTAGCCTTGTGACTGTTGAACTGACGATGAAAATCAACGATAAAATTTGTGAAAATCACCGCATTACGATTACGGAACTTTTGCTTCATTTCTCCCAAATTTCACAAATTTTAACTGCATGAAATTGTATCGGGGAAGCTTGGTTAACGCAAGATGTATGCCAAAAATCTAAAGCGGCAGAGAAGGAATTTAAAAGCTAGTGCATGGTCATGCTAAGTGCCTCAATTTAAATGACGACTATGTAGTAAAGTAGTTTAAGATTGTCCCTTTCAGATGTATATAATAAAATGTTTTTTTATTTGGTTTTTTTTATTTATTTCAAAACGTAAGCTACTTTCTGGACAGCCCTCGTGCATTGGTTTGTACTGAGCAATTTATACTATTAGCACTTAAACTGCCCTGAAAAATGTACGTTGACACTTGTACTTCTCATAAATATGTCCATTAAAATATTAATCTTCTACAAAATACTAAACTACAAAGGTATAGGCGGCAATTTCTATTTATTTTTTCCGACTATAAGGACATTAATTTATTACTATACCAACCTATCTTAAGTCTATGAGTTATGTCAAGCAACTGTAATACAAGAGACATTATCGATAATTGCTTTAGCTGCGAATAGCGACGTTTTTCATTATATAACCGACACCTGTTGAGAACAAAGTAGTGTCACTTACAAACCGCTTCGTGAAGAATGCAATGAGAAATTACTTCATTCCTCACTTAAGTTCCGTAATTTTAGCATAAAATCTTGTTATTGTTAAGAATGACAACTATTTTTGGGACGACTGGTATCTTTTTAAGCCAGGTATCCTAGAAAGTTCTTTTTTGTTAAGGCATGCGTATTAACAAATACGCATGCAAAAATTGATTCGTACGTTTTCATATTTACTATTAGAATCAGCTATTTTTTTTTATATTTTTAATGATAAATTAGATGAGGAAAAATATTTCTAAAAAATTAGTTCGCAACATGTTAACAGAATTACTTTCTAATAATTTTGATAGAATTGAAGAATTTTTAGATAAATTTACTGTTGTCCTGGGATTTTATGTAAGTGTATATTTTGAAAATTAAAAGAATTGTTGCTGGCCTCCGTGGCGCGAGTGGTAGCGTCTCGGCCTTTCACCCGGAGGTCCCGGGTTACAATTCCTGTCAGGCATGGCATTTTTCACACACGCTACAAATCATTCATCTCATCTTCTGTACAGTAATGCTTAACTGCGGCCCCGGAGGTTAAACAAAAAAAAAGAAATGTAAATAAATTATTAAAACGGGAGAAAACTTGTATATATAATTGAAGACAGACTTCGTATTAATGAAATGATGTGGTTTTACATCAAAGATCCATTAGAAAAATAAACAATATAATAATAAAATTACCACAAGATTAAGTAATTGGTCACACAAAATAAAATAACCGATTTTCGTATTATTCAAAATGGATATACCAACTACTAACTACTTTTTTCTTATTTTCGTTGATAAAAAGATAAATATGTACGGTACTCCACACAGTTATGGCTTTTTTTTAATAATTGCTAAAAAGATAAAAATTACGAAAAATTTAATAAATGGATTTTTACGGTAAGCTTACATTTATAATTTTAAATGTATACATAATTTATTTAACAAAGTTAAAAGGGAATCATGCTAAATGGTACGTTTCTACTAATGGAGTAATAAGCTAGAAGCAAAATCCACGAATATTATTTTTATTTAATATGATGTTAAATCCTTAATTTTATAAATACTTTCATCGTTATCAAAACGAATATACGCATGCGCAGTTCTGCGTAAGAAGACTGACTTTTAATTTTGTTTGCCCCGTTGAAATTCTTTTGGCCTTAAATTGCAACGCAAGAACGACTAAACCAATCTTCATAAAATTTTCACATGTACATCTTCAGATCTATTACAACAATGTACCTAAATTTCGATGAAATTGAATAAGCAGTTTTTGAGATTTTCGAGCCGCAAAATTTTATACAAAGGCTTAAAAATATATATATATGATTTAAGTGAATGGTATTTTCGTACTCCTCATGCCTAAAAAGTAAAGAAAATTCATTTTAAACTCCCCTCACACTTACCAAGTTGGTCAGATGAACGCGTCTTCCCAACTCAACTGATTTGGAAGTCGAGAGTTCCAACGATCAAATCCTAGTAAAGGCAGTTACTCTTATACGGATTCAATACTAGATCATGGATACCGGTGTTATTTAATGGTTGGGTTTCAATTAACCATACATCTCATAAGTGATCGATCTAAGACTGTACAAGACTCAGATCCCCTACACTCATACATATCATCCTTATTCATCCTCTAAAATAATACCTGACGGTAATTCCTGGAGGCTAAACAGGAAAAAACCAATCCCATCATGTGACCAGAAGTAATATAACATTGAAAAGTCGGTAAAAACATTATGTAAAATCAAGACTTTTGTAACTTTCTAAATTGACAGGTCTTGCGTTCACATACGACCAGGTTGTTAAGCTATTTTAAAATAGTACAATCGATTAAACGGAGCTATTGCCTAACATAGTGGTAGGTACCAAGTACATTTCAAACGCAATTAATACCAATCCACTAGCATTTCGTCGTTGTTATAACATATTAACTATGAAAAATCTCAGGAATAGTTTCGGTTGTTTTGTTTGTTAGGTATCACAACGGTTGAGCCCCGCAATGAATTCACAAATTGATCCTGAAAACGTTGTAATCAAGCTAAATCAAAATAAGTTTCGTGCTAGGCTTACTAGAGGAATTATATTTTTACTAATCTTCTTAGCGAATTTAAAATACATTTGTACACCATTACTCGAAAGCTACCGAAATACAAATTATCATTCAGCCCTTCAAGTAACAGTTTCACTAGTTTATTATGTAACTAATTTATTATTTTATTATATTATCAGTTGTTATGATAAACTGATAATATAATAAATATAATTACTATCAGAGAAAATTACTTTGAATATTGCCTTTAGTACCTAAGGTGATTTCCATCTTTCACACCCATAAGAAAGACAAGGGTGATGTTAAGGAGCAAATTATTTACCCCTTGCAATTATGAAACAATACATTATAAATACTGCTGAATCCAGAGAGATCTATACGTTTCTCTCTCTTTATTATTAAAGTCATTCCCATCATCATACCCAAAAACACCATATAAGACAAATCACAAACATATATATATAACTAAATTCAGAGAAAACAAGAAAAAAATTAATAATCGTCAATATCATCAAAAACGTGATCGAGTTACAATATTCGAAAAAATGAAAAATATCATCCTGCAAATTTAGGTGAAGAAATTAAGTGAATAAAAAAATAAAATACGATGAAATGAAGAATGCTTTTTTGAAAAAAATAACGAAAGAGAAAGTGGCAAATTTTTATGAAGTACGTCTCCAGAAATAAAGGGGATAGAATAAAAAAGGCTATTTAAATCAAAGCATGTTTCTTAAAAAAAAAAAATGGGGAAAATCGAATGTAAAAAAAAATTAGGTAAAGAGTACCTTTTGAATAAAACAGCAAAAGATAAACTGGAAATTTTATTCAAAGACTGTATTTTAAAGAGAATAAAATATTTAGCGGAAAAACTAAAAAATGATCCTCCGGGACCACCGTTAAGTATTATTTCAGAGGATGAATTGAATGACAGGTAGCGTGTGAAAAAGCTACGCCTGACTGGGATTCGAACCCGGGACCTCAGGATGGAAGGCCGAGACGCCACCACTCGCGCCACGGAGGCAGGCGCAGATGTGTGGATTAGTTACAACACCTAGTAATAACACTTAACGAATAACGAGTTAATTTACTTAAGTGTGGTGAGGAAAAAATAACAAAATTTCTAAAAAAAATTAGGTTTAAAACGTTTGAGCTGTTATCGACCGTGGCAAATAGTAAAAGAAAATTTATACAATACTGATAGTATCATTCATGACGTAAAATTTATTGGAAAGGTATCGGCAAATTTACTCTTCTGTTCGAAATTATTTATTTAATATTTTATTTTGCAGTCGTACTTTACGAACTATAAAGGATCATTTATTTAAAAAAATACGTAAAAAATAAAAAAAATTCTGAAGATGGCAACAGAAATAAGTAATGAATTTTTCGTCACCAAAGGAGTGTGTTCTTTAGTTGCCATAGATACTACTACTGCTAGCAGTTAATCCACACATTTCGTTTTCAAGTTTCTATAAAGTCTGAATACTTTAACTGTTATTTATCAGTATTACTTTCACAATCATATTGGTAACGAACAATGTGGGGTGCAGGGGCGGAGCCCTCTGGGTAGACTGAGATGGCGAGCGAAGCAAGCTATGCGTGGGTCCTATGCGTTACCCCTGGCAAGACGGTAACGGCGAGCTATGCAACCCTAGGGTAGTCCTCGTGGCCCTGGAAAGCCCCTGGGTCGGCTCAAGGGTTTCCTGGGCCCTGGAGGTCCAGAGGGATGCAACCCAGACCGGCTACAACTAATAATAAATTAAAGAAATATAATTTTTAATATTTAAAATATAGTTGCATAAGCAATAAAAACAAATTCACAAGAAAAAAAGCCAACGTAACGTTGACAAGGTTTTTTAAATTCAATTATTAAAATAACTTTTATGAAGGAAAAAGTTATAATAAAATGTAGTAGGATGTAAGATGGCGGAAAATTGATTGTCAAAGTCAAGGTCAAGGACATACGAGTAGCTATGTAGCCTAATATACGCACACACATATATATATATATATATCCCTCTTAAAAAATTACGGATTCATTACATTAAAGAATCTATTTAACACTTCATTTTAGTTACTGCCTTTCATGTGTATTTTAAAAATATTCTAATCCACCATACAAAATTACTATATTCTAAAATATTTTAACTTATTCAGTCTGGGGTGAAAAGTTCCATTAAAATTCCTCAATAAAAAAAAAAAATATATATATATATATGTATATATCAAATGTCGAGTAGTGGTTAGTTTTGCGCAATCTCCTCTTTTTATGGCGATCGAATATCATGTTTTGATAATGATTTTAAGATATATTATCTTCTACTGTAGTTTATATGTAACTATTTTTAATTAAATTGTTATCGATTTAATAATCTATAAATAATTTCTACACTTTTTTTCTGTTTTCCGTAGCGGGAGGAAAAAGTTCTGCCAGCCGCCGCCAGGCCCGCTCTGGCGGCAAGTGTGGGGCTCTCACCCACTAAAAAACCTCCCCCTCTAGTCACGCAGAGGACAGATCTAATCCATTGGTATGTACACAGCCCCTCCGCAATCGCCCGGGTGCTCTTGTCACCGAATTAGAATAACCAGAGCGACGTCCCGAGGGGTTCATCGGCGAACGACGATTCCGAGGAGCCCCCGCTGCCACCCACTAAGGCTGGCCGCCCACAGCCGTCCGGCATCGGTTCCTCCGCCACAGGTCAACTGTAGTCTTCCAAACTGCCTCTCCCTCTCCTCTGGTGCTTTGTTTCGAATAATGGCTCACACCGCAGTCGTTACTCTAGTCCAAGCATCTCCCAACATCATACTTATGACTACCCACATTTACTGCGTCGTATCCCATCATGGCGGCCCTGAAGTCTCTCCACCTCGTGCAAAAAAAATCCATCGTTTTCCGCCGTATCTTGCTCCCCACAATTATAACAGCATCTCGTGGTACTCCTACTCATACGGTACAGGTAATCTTGAAAGCATCCATGCCCTGATAGAACTCGTAATTGTTATCACCATGCTTCCCCTCTACCCAGCTCCTGTCGTCATTGATGAGCCGGTGTGTTCACCGTCCAGTCTCCGCCGCATTCCACCCGTCGTTCCAAGCTCTGAACATCTCGTCGACAGCTACTTTCCTCTCACTCCCCAAAGCAATAGATGTCTCATCCTGGCCTGCAGGTCAATCGGTGGCACACCAGCTATGACTGACGCCGCCTCTGTACCTATCGTCCGGTACCCTGCAATAACCTGCAGATTAAGCCGTCGTAGTTGGCTCAAGCGACCTCCTTCTGTTGCGTGCCCTCAAGAGCACCAACCCAAACAGACGCCCCATAGTATATATTTTTCACTACTGAAAAATATATACTGGACAGTAGACTCCAATTTGTATACGTGAAAGGAATACGATGAACTATTTCAATTTAAAATGCCTACTGTACTGTTGTACCAATTGCCGTAAACCGGAACAAAATTTAAATTGTGATTTAACTTTTAAACATTTTTTTATTCTTTATTATAACAAATAAATTTTTAATCTACTTGCTTAATAAAAAATTAATATTTTTTAGTGTACAGCTCATAAAATACGGTGACCCTTCCGTATAAAAAATATATAATATTGAGCAGGAAGATTTTTGAGCTAAATTTCTTTTCTTTTGTTTTCTTTTTTTGACGATTCAATGTCTAGCAGTTATTATGTAGGACATACCACTTTTGTAAAACATTAAATGACCCCAATTTTGGTTAAAATTGTAACCCGATTTTTTTACATCAATTTTTTTGTTTTTTCAATGATCATGAAAATGTGTATCACAATCCTATCCTTTCCATTTAAAATTTTTAAGTTGCCTCTCATAGGAGCCCTTTGGATGTTTGGGGTGTGGTTGGTTGTCTCACGCCGAAAAAAAATCTTTTTTTTTTTTAAATAGGAATCTAATAAATTTCGTTTTTCTATTTTTAAAGGTTGAAAATTTATTTAAAGGATAATATATTTTATGAACATCAAAAAATTTTAATTTTGGGTCAGTATCCACTTGTTTCAATCGCTCCAACAACTAAATTTATGTATCTCTCACTTGATATCTAACATAAAAGTATGAAAAATTTCCCACACTATTTACCTATTACCGGAATGGAATTACAAAGTAAAAGGTTTTTTTTTTTTTTTTGGAAGAGATTCGACAACTCTATACTGTGAAGCTTAAAGTCACTATACTTTGTATACTTGTATAAATAACACCATATTAATAATAATAATAATAAAATTTAATTAAAAATATATCGGTATATAAGCAAAATTAAATAGGATAAAGAACATAATTACTTCGTCCACTTCAGTCGTTCGAACTAATGCGCTTCGTACAAATTGCGTTTGTGTAAAACTAAATGTAGCGAAAAATTAAAACGAATATAAAATTGAACTCTGCCGATCTCCTTGGCGAAGTAGTAGCGTTTCGGCCTTTCATCCGTGAGTTCTGAGTTCCAATTCCGGTCAGGCATGGCATTACTCATATGCTACAATAGTTTTATTCTATATTCCCACGTACAAGCTTCTCCGTAAGCTTTTATGGCAAATTAATTCTTCAAGCAAAAAGTTCTCATTTTTTATTTATTTGCAACCACCTTTTTTTAGGCATAAAGAGAAACCAAACCTTGGGAAACCAAATTTAGATAAGCGAGCGAGATAATTTACGAAAAACCTCTAATAAAACAATAATATACGAGATAAACAAAAATGGACGAAAACATTTACATAATACAAAGAAAAAATATTAACATGAATTCATCAATTTTTAAACAACGTTTACGAAATATGTCCTCTAAATGAAGGACTGCATCTCATTTTAATATTTAAACAACGTAAAGAACAAATAGACAACATATGCTGCAAGCACTGAATGACATCATATGTTAAGAATAGGGTAGGGTTAAGTTTAAACGAGTGAAAGTTGTTACGTCATAACACCTGACCAGCGTATCAAATGCTTTTTAACAACTCGCTCGTCTGAACGGAAATGACCACACGAACAATGAACAGGCAAATCATTTACTACTACAAAATTGACTTTTGGCCTAGAAATGGATACTATTTATTTATTATTAATAACAAATTTATTTACCTTTTTATTTATTTTCCTTCGAGTAACTAAAATAATAATAGTAATTAATAATAATTGTTATTATTACGTAATTAAATTAAGATTAATCTATTAACACATTGTAATTTAATCCACATTAATAAAAACATACAGAAAATAATATCTAATACATTTACTTTATCTGAAGAGTAATATGTTATTAAATTTGAAATAAATAAATAAATTTTAATCCAAATGCAAAAATTAATAACTATTCACTAATATAGATTAAGACAACGCCTACATTAGTCGTGTCGTATCTTTACAGATTTGGAAAAGAGTTCAAAACTGTCATTCTAATAACAGTAAGAAAAAAACCTACTCGTTCGTCTTATTTTATTTCCTATCCTTTTATTAATTTATTCTATTTTATTTAATTCCAGAAATTTATCTTCAAAAACTTGAAAAATGCTATTGTAAATTACTTAAAAATTTCATTTTACGACCATGCAAAACATGAAAATCTTTTTTTTTTAATTAACTAATAAATGATATTTTCTAATTGTAGTCACCTTAATTTCGGTATTTTTGGATCATCTAATCCATGATTACCATCCATTTTTCATTCTATAAACATTTAATACAGGAATGATATTTTTTTTTTATGAAGTGGTACACTATTTTCGTTAAGGCGAAAAAGAAAACGTCCAGAATAATGTGATATTTAAAAAAAACTTTCCATCGGTTTACGGCCACACAAATGAGTTTATTTTTTAAGAAAAAAAAATAACTACGGGTAGTGTCTAGGTGTAACATGTAATGTAGTAATCGAGATTGAAAACCACTCGACGTTTTCATTTTGTTTGTAGATGTTTACAGTTAAAAAAATGACATTTTCAGCGATTTTTGAAATGAAAATGAAATGAAAAGTTGAATTCCTGTCGAAAAAAGGTTTTTATGGAACGTTGTAGATCTTTCAAAAATCTACTATTTGAGCCGTAGTAGATTAAAATTTGGAAATTTTTTGCTGATAGTTGCAAAAAAACCCAATAACACGTTATATTTTAATAAACAATAACATTTGCACAATATATATGTATTGCTTTGATTTTGCTGGAAAATATGAGTCCTGATGTCCTTAATTTAAAAGCTTGAAACACATTAGTAAGTGACTATATAAAAAATACATTGAAAATACTGATAGTACAGAAATTAAAACTATTTAGTATGGAATGTGGATATTTCTTTGACTTTTCAACAATACAAACCATAACTGAGTAAAGAAACAAGTGGCTGAGAGAAATGCTTATTGATGTTACTCTACATAAAAACAAAACAACTCATTCGACAGGGTCCAGCGACACGCAAGAGTGGTTGGATTGGGGCGTTCCGATGACGCAATGAGGACCCTCGAAGTACGCGTGATTCGGAAGGTGGGGGGGGGGTATGCATGGGGTGCATACCCTTTCTTTTTTCCTGTTTAGCCTCCGGTAACTACCGTTTAGATAATTCTTCAGAGGATGAATGAGGATGATATGTATGAGTGTAAATGAAGTGTTAGTCTTGTACATTCTCTGTTCGACCATTCCTGAGATGTGTGGTTAAGTGAAACCCAACCACCAAAGAACACCGCTATCCACGATCTAGTATTCAAATCCATGTAAAAATATCTGACTTTACTAGGACTTGAACGCTGTAACTCTCGTCTTCCAAATCAGCTGATTTGGGAAGACGCGTTAACCACTAGACCAACCCGGTGGGTTATGGGGTGCATACCCGAATCCTAATTAGCGTGTCTGGACGGGGAGGGTAGCCTTTCTTGGGAGGGGCATCATAGTAACCGAAGAGGCGTCATGATGTTTCAATGGATCAGGAGGGACCGCGTTAAGCAGTTCAGCGTTTAGCTGCATGCACAGGGTGGGCTAGTCTACAGCCACGTCACTTAGGGCCGTCCGAGGCAGCGTCTAATAAGGGATTACCGGTTGCCCCTAAGTGGTAAAAAAATTGTCCGAAAAAAGTCATTCGACAAGGAAATTTAGATTTATTACAAAAAAAAAGCAATCAATTACTATAAATTCTGAACATATTCATCTCTAATTTTCTCTTCTTTTAAGTTAAACTTCTTTACTGTAATCAGTAAATCGCAAACTAAAATAGCATTAGCTGTAACTCAGTCAAATTGTAATTTGACTTTCCACGTTTACTCGGGATAATCTACAATATTTTTCTAAAAAAAAAAAATGCTGAAACCAACTACTCAAAATGTAGAAACCAAGGACCAGTAATTATATCTATGTTGTGTAAATTTTCACCTTGCACAGAATGGTTATGTGATCTGAAAAGAATTATTTGATTTTTAATGTTATTGTTAAAACTAATAATACTCTTAATACTGATATACGACTAATAAATACATCGTTAACAAATTTTTAAATTTTAGCAAAAATAAGGGTTTTAAAAAAAACAATATCTTTTTTATCCTAAGTCGTAACTAGGATACATACATGATCTTAATCTTAGGATAAATTACGGGAAAACAGAAGGAAAAAGAAGAAAAAGAGGAATGACAACGGATATACTCGTAAATCATGAAATAGTCAGGTAAAATCAGATCTACTAATGAAACGGGTTTGTTACGGCAATACTTCATCAGGACTGGGTTGAATGGATCGGGGTCTTTTTATGGGTAACCTAAATACTGAGTCGGTACACAGAATGATAATGGGTGTAAGGGCTGGTTTAACACTGATCCCTCGCAGAGATTGCGGTGAATCGATTCACGTACGATTTCGATGCGTTTTCTAGTAGGTCGTTGTCGAGGAATAGTGGCGAAGGAGTACGTCTCAATTAAAGGTCTGATCGGTCTTTAAAGAGCAACTTTCTGTTGTTCATGTATTTGTAGGATTTACTGATTCTCATTTAACCCGTCAGCATTAAAAGAGCGCTGGTCTGATACTGCTCTTACGTGATTTAATTGCCGGTCTCAAGGTTTTTTTTATAAAAAGGACTCACGGTCTACGATTTGTGTATTTCAACATAGAGCACATGTTATAAAAAAAAAACCAATATATGACATGCCGTTTGTTTTTCTGCACAGCTTTCGGCTTCTGCTAAGTTGTTTACGTAGGCTGCATGTTTACAATAATGATCTCTGTTGTCTGGTATAATTAAAACGATTGTGTAAAAGATCTAATTGCAGATTGGTTGAAAAACTATCCTTTTTCACTCCCTTTGTGAATTTCTTAGTATAATCCCTGTTTACATGATCACAACACTTTTGAGTGTTTTATAGTAGGCCTCCTGG
Organism: Lycorma delicatula; assembly: GCF_047948215.1. Taxonomy (NCBI): domain Eukaryota; kingdom Metazoa; phylum Arthropoda; class Insecta; order Hemiptera; family Fulgoridae; genus Lycorma; species Lycorma delicatula. The sequence continues at coordinate 58,088,815 of NC_134462.1, forward strand.
GGAGAGATTTCACTGGTTAATAAAAAAACTCTCAACGCGCCATGGGTGCTACAACACGAAGTTTTATTTTTATTGTGGCGTGGAAATATATACAAATAATGGCGGAGAATGTAGATTCCTGAGCTCTTAGTGAATACTGAAAAAGTATCGTTTTGTAAAAAAAGCTACTTGAAAAAGTAGCTTTAAAGTCGCATCTCTAACCTACAAAATACTGCCTTATTTTAATCTTTACACCACAGATGCTGTTCTTTTACGGTATCTGAATGCTTAAATTTTTTAAATTCATAATTTTATTCTGATGGAAAATCGAAGGAGATTGTTTTACGCTCAAAAGTTTCAAATTATAAATGGAATTCAAGTCAAATAAAAAATCTAAGAAATCAATAATGGGATTGAAAATTCTTTCAATACCTTCAAATAAAATTAAAAAAAAAAAAACGTGTACAAATGTCATTTATTTTTTTAATAACTGAAAACTATGTTTACATATATTTTATTAGAGTATAGAAAAGCTTTATAAATCTATAGATATTGGGTTAATAGTATAAAAATTGATAATAAAAAAATGGATGTAATGAGAGAATAAGAACCACTATTTTTTTGTTTAACATGTTTTGTTTTCTCATGAAAATTCAGGAGACTCCTAAAGATTAAAATAGTCTCTATTTCTTTACGATTACTTTTTTCAACGTAACGGAGAATGAAACAGGAGTAAACATTTTTTTTCCAAATATCTCAAAAACTATTGACCAAAGCAAAAAAAAAAAAATAATATCAACTTATCTAAACCTTACTAAATTATCTGGAATTCGATCTTTTTCAATTTTAATTTTAATCAAATTTTTAATATTTTAAATTAAAATTTTGTAATTATGATATTTTTTTCATATTTTATCTACACTAAATATATAACAAAATTAATGAAAAAAGATTGTTATTATTATTAAATATTAATTATAGAATGTAAATGTAACCTTGAAAAATAACCTTTCAGTCATTTCTGTCTAGACTATATATACGTCATTTATCGTCTATCCACTAAAAACAGAGGTATGTGCAAGTTATTTATTAAAATTGCTATGACAAGTACAAGGCTAATACGGATTTTTATTAATTTATTTAGCTTAATGAAGAATACGACCTACTTACTTCCCTAAATTTTAAAGTTAGATCATAAGCAGCAAACTTCCGTACACACGATAAGTAAATAAATCATTTTATTATAATAATCAAACTATCGGCAAAAATTTAATGTAGAATTCAGAATCGGCAAAAATAAAAAAATAATATGATAAAAACTGTTTAAATTTGTTAAAGTTGTTACAATAACGAAAGACTTCTGCAATATTATTTTATTACAACTTTGGACAATTCACGATTCAGGTGGCCGCTGTTCATACTCTTTCAAGGATTAATTTCACTGAAAGTATGTAAACAATACACTATTACTATTTTACATATTATCATTTTTTTCTCCGCAAATAGGCCTTCAAGGACCACGTAAATATAGTTTCATGTAGTTTCTTTCCTTTTCCTTTTTGTATTGGTTCTAAATGACCCAACTTCAAATAATTGATTGCAATAGTCAACATGTTTTAAGAAATAATAATATAAATACGGAACAAAATAAATCTGATACTTAAAACTGCAACTGTATATAATATAATATTATTAGAGAGCTATTTTTAATCAAGGTGTAATTGTAAATTGTTAACATAGAACTTTTAACTAACATAACGGTGTTGGAATAGAAACAACACAAACTACAATTAAAGCAGCAGCAACCTAACACGCAAAGTAAATGAATTTCACCTGTCTCAGTATACGATATTATGAGAGAAAGAAAGACAATAACGAAGACGGTGGGGTGGGGTACAGAAACAGAATAGACAGGATAGAAACTGTAAATTCTTAAAAGGTGTGTACACTAGTATTAATCCACGTATACGTGCAAAACATTACATTATATGCAAATGAAAATGCCAAACAAAACCAACGGTATAAACTGTTGAACTACATAAAATGAAACAAGGCACCTGCTAATTATATAACGGTATCCGATGTCTTTATGAGAAAAACAATGCAATTAAATTAAAATTTTCATAAAATTAACTCGAAACTTGAAAATTATTACAGGCTTATAATAACGTGAAGACTAGCATATAACTTTCATCAACACGTTATCTTAAAATTAACGGCTCTAATGTTATCTTTCAACAATTAATTATAACAAAATGCTATTGTTATATATATATGTGTGTGTGTATGTGTATATATACTAGGTGTTGAAATGACTTGAATATATATATATATATATATGCAAGTCATTTCAACACCTAGTTACTTTGATAAATGATAGTACTACAGAATACAATATTAAACTTTTAAAAGTTATTTCATACCCTGCATAAAAAAAATTACGTAATGCATTCTTTTTTTTTAATTTAAAAATAAATTACTTTCTAAACGAATAATAACGATAATATTAATAAAATACTTTCACCAATTTACCTAATGTCGACTTTTATAATTGGATAGTCAAGACTTATATCACAATACAAATGACGAGTATAAGCAGCAAAATATAACGGTAACAATTCTATGAACAAAAAAAAGAAAAATTTGGGCCGATAAAATTTTATTTAAGACTTACATACGTAAAAGAAACGGAAAATTAACTCAAAAGGTACACCACTAATCCACCACTTTCGACGTTTTACAGTTTTTAAGATATAATCAACGGTAAATGTCATGCCTGACCGGGAATCGAACCCGAGGCCTCCGTATGAAAGGCCGAGACGCTATTAGATGCGCCACGGTGGGCGGCAATCTCAAAATACTTCACCCGTTAAAAAATCAAGATAAAGCATTTAAGCCAGTTTGGTTCAATTTTTTGAATAAACACTTTTAACAAAAACCTCTCAAGCATGAGAACAAAAGTACATTTCAGGTATGTATCATAATTATATAACAAACATACATATACATATACATATATATATATATATATATATATACATACACACACAAAAGCTCTTTTAGGAAAATTTCATAAACAGATTACCTATTATAATGGCTACCATGATTCGACTTCCGGAAAATTTCAACATATCTTCGCGTTTCACATCCGCCAAACTCCCATAAACACAGTTAGCATTTATATATATATATATATATATATATATACATACATTTTTACTTTCTTGTGGACACGATAACTGCCGTAATTTTGTGCCAATCACTTTCAAATTGTTCCATAAAAATAACTTGTCCCAAAATCCCGGTCGAGTTCGTTAACGGCCAAAATCGGACCGTAATTGGAAATGGAGGAGCTTTTTCGGAAAAAATATATCTATAACTTTCATATAAGTAAAATATCGAATTCGTTTAAAGTTCTTACTATTCTTTGGATAAGGGCATAAAACTTATTTCAGTAAAGTTTTTTTGAAGTTGCCCAGGAGATGGTAAAAATGAGGGGTTTCGAAGACAGAAAAAATCATAACTCCCTTAATAGGCACAGTACTGAATCGGTTTAAAGTGGTCGTTAGTCCTCTAAACATTGCCTAAAACTTTTGTCTGAAACAAGTTTTGAAATTAACAACCCTTACGGTAAGGGATGACCAAAATATTGCTAGAATTGTAAGAAGATGGGACTTGTATACTAAACATGTGAAACTTTTTTCTCACATCCAACCATTGTCGTATTAAGTAAATTTGAAGTTTTTCTTAACTTTAAGATGGAAATCTTTTCTTAACCCCTACTTAGCACCGGTAAAATCTACCTCGGCTTTCCGACGTGCCGAAAAGGATTTTTTCAATTAATTTATCAACCACAAACAAAAACGATTAAATTGGATAAATAACATAAAAATGTGGTTAATACGAACTACTACTTAGTAATTTCAGATGAAAGGACAAATAAAATAGCCTAATATCTAAATCGAGATACAAATTAACTCATTAATGAGTTTGAAGAAAATGAGGAAATTCCAGAAATAACCTGTTCGAATCCATTAGATTGGTTAGCAAGAATTTTCCGGTTTAACTACAAAGAATAATTTTTATTCTAAAAGTTTTTCCCTAGTTACACGATTAAAATTAATTCCTTATTTCTTAATAAGTTTAATTACTTTTTTACTACCACTTTTTTTAACTTGAATTTAAGGAGTAAATGCATATTAATCTCATGAGCACAATTTACAAAAGAATCTTCTTGTAAAACACCCATTATTTTTTTTTCCTTAAACTATTTCATCAATTTCAGAAGAATATAACAAAATATTACCATACCATTTATTTGAATAGATAAGAAGAAATAAGGAAAACATTTTCTATTTATCTCTTTACCGATTGGCCGGAAGAATTTCTTTCCAGTCAATACATCCGAGCCAACAAAAACGACTGGTTGGAATCTCTTTCCAGCAGATCAGAAATGAGACAAAATTATTTTTTGTATATTATATTAAAGCACAACGGTGACAGGTTTATATCTAAGTACCTCAGTATGAATGACAGTTTGTGCACGCCTAGCTCTGATTCTGTAAGCCCAGTTCTACATCAGCAAAACAGAATTATAATCAGATCCTGTTTCCAGGATGGAATGCGGGATTATAAAAATTATGAGAAAATACACAAAAATTATGTTATCTAATTATTATAGGAAAAAAGTAATAGAATTTTTAACTTTGGTACAACATATGCGTGCATATTAGTTGAGCACAATTTACAACTAGGAGTCTTCACGTAAAAGACCCATTATTTTCAAACAGTTCCGGAACGTACCTTGGCCAGTTAAACTAATTAAGACTTATTCTGTGATATCTAAAAAGGATTTTTAGTCTTCAATTGTCATTAAAAAAAACAATAAAGTTCACCTAAAATTTCAGTAAAGATGGGTTCTTTTTGATAACTAATCCAAAAAATCCATTTCTGATGGCAATTGTAGGTATTATCACACTTTCAATTTAGAGCATTTCCGGTTAAATAAACTTATCTCGTTAAAGTCCACAATAATTCATACTTATAATATCTCACTCAAAATTTTTCATATATAATAACAGTATTATAATTTTTTTACAGATTCTGTCACAAGCATATAGTATTTTAACATTTAAATATATCGGAAAAACTGTATTAATCAGCGACATCTTACGGTATCATTAAACGTAAGCATTGAAATCTTACACGTAAACATTTTTTAATAAAAATAATTATTTGAGTCGATATTTATTGAAAATTAATAAGTAAAATGTTGAATCACGAAATTAAAAATTCAAATCACATCGACATAAAAATGTCAAGATTCGCTTTTCTCATGCTACCGCGAAAAGACCGACAAATATACATTTTTTTAATTCTTAAAGTATAATGAATTTTATCGGCCTCTGCATTTTTTTCTACAAACTTTATCTAATATGTATAGAATTTTAATAACTGAACATCCAGAAAGTACCTATGAAGATACCTGATTGAAAGCAACCTCTTTTACATGGACTGATTAAATTTGAATTGAGAAAATTAAATTCTTAATATATTCATCAGTTTTCGTATAAAACAGTAATTAAATCATATTTTTAATGTGTTTAATAAAGAAATGGAACACAATTAGTACGGAAAGATAGCGTCTCCTACTACTTTTTTGACTAACTAAAATCTGTTATCTAGGATAAATGTGAAAAGGTCGATATAATTTCCAAAAACCTTTTTATTTATCTACTATTTTATCAATTACATACATATTTTATTTAATGCGATATTTTACAACTTATTTTCTGAGAAATGAAAATATTAACTAAATTCGTTACTTCCCTTTTTACGAAATTGTTCGTTTTATTTTACTGTACTATAATAGTTTTACTTTAAAAACTAATAAACGTTTTACTTTACTGTATCTGAATAAATTAGGGGAGACATACATAAATCGACCAACAAACGGCCTGCCAACCGCGATTCATAATGTGATTAGCTGAAATTTTTTACCTTAGTTAACTGAAAAAAACTGATACAATTTCTACTTCCTTGTACAAAGTAAAGAAAGTATTATAATCACGAAAAATTTCGGTTTTCAGATTTCAACGGAAATACACCATCCGTGAATCCATTTTGACTAGTTTCGGCGTGACGTCTCTAAGTACGTATGTATCTCGCATAATTAAAAAACAATTAGCCATAGGATATTGAAATTTTGGATTTAAGATTGTTATAACATCTAGTTGTGCACCTCCCCTTTTGATTGCAATCGACTGGACCAAAAGTGTCCAAAAAAAAGCCCAAATTAAAAAAAAAAAAAAAAAAAATTAATTTTGGACTTTTTCTTAACTGCAGTAATAAGCCCTCAGCGATATGAGAGGTTTTTCAACGAAATACCTAAATGATAATTATTTTCATTGGTTCCAGAGTTATAGCAAAATAAAATTTTAATGAATGAAATACTTGGATCTTAAAAGAGGAAGACACTCCGATTCGAATCGGACTTCATCTCCTTTTTTTAACTTTTTTTTTTAAATTTAAATACATTGATGCATTAATTAATTAATAATAATTAAACCTCCGATTGTAAAAAGATTTTTACGATAAATAATAATTCAATAATAACAAGAAAAAAAGAAAAAATATCAGAAGTTATAAAATAAAATTTTATGTACTTTTAAAAATGTGTACATGTAATTTAATGGGCGTTCAAGGAAGTCATGTAGTGTCCAAATCAGATTTTTTTTTACACTGTTGGTTAACTGTTCTTTATTAGTCTCATATTTTCTAAAAACTATTACATAACGATAATATTTTATTATGTAGATTAATACTCTTTAAATATTTACCGGTAAGCGATATATTGTAGTTTCTTAACAATAGGGTCTGTTATTTCGATTTTTAGTCAAATAAGCAGCAAAATATTGATAGTTTAAGGGTGTGTTATTTTTAAATATATCATTTCTCAAAATTTATTTTATTTTTGTAGAAATTGAATATATGAGTAAAAAACACAAGGTCCTGTCAACTTGGACTATCGATTGTTTGATTTGTTTTCTCATAAAAAAGTGATTATCTTTAATTTTTCTTTAAAAATCTTCCTAACATTTAATGAAATTCTGCAGTTTTCTAGGTTTTTTTCATAGATTTATGTAAATTAACAATTTTACCGTAATAAACTTCTTTTATAATAAGACATTTGAGCGAATGTTACATCTAGCCTTTTTTAATCATTTGTCTCGATTTTACTTAACATAAAAGAAATATTAGGTTTTTCAAATTATTGAACAGTTTTTATATACAAACAATAATTTCATTTACATTCTAAAGCCCTTGATTGAATAACAAACAGAAATTGAAAAAATGGGTAGCATGTTTACCTTCAATTCAAGATTGGTTTTGATTTCATACCCGTTTAAACATCAATAAATTTTCGCAAAATCTTTTGGTATTGAATCAATCTCTATATTCTACTGCAGAATTTGATGCACGTTGTTTGTTTTACTCTTAATCGATTATAAACTAGATATATTAGAATTCCATAAAACAACAAATGGGAAAATTCATCTAATCTACATAAATAAAGTAAATTCTATTAACTTATAAACAAAAATCTTCGAGCGAAATTTTTGTTTATGTAGATCAAGTTATTTAAACAAACAAGAGAATATTTGGCATAAAGACAGTTGGCCAGACGTCAGATTTTCTGCAGAAATCTTCCACGTCGTCCATCCAGTTGCCAAATTTTGTTACAACTATTTCTACTTACTCAATCTTTTATTCATTTTAAAGCAACGACCAACCTTAACAATAACAAATGCGTGCCTATACTGTCGTCAAATGAACTATCAGCTCCGGGTTCATTACCTTCACAAATAAGTCATTTGAATAACAATCTCATAGTGTATCTGATCAAAATATACATTTTTTTTTTAATATTGTTTCTATTTAAATCCAGAAATATACATATTTTTTAAAAAAAAAGATAAATTTTTAAGGAAACAACATATAAGTTTCTCGTTTTCTATGTGGAAGTCTGGGTGAATTAGTTGAATAATTCCATATACGATAAGGTTGCACTAAGTTTGCAACATATTTTTAAACTGATTAATGCGAAATTACTAAATAATGAATATGCTACTCTTAACTAGCAAAAAATCCCCCTTGATCATCTCAGGGATTGCAGAGAAAATCTCTTTTGCTAAAAGAGGACCTTGAGAAATCCTCTGCATGGTACTGTTTTTATCTATTCGGTTGCACTGCGAATGAATAATCCTGTTTTATTAACTAATTTTTTCCTTATCCTTGATACCTTACCTACCCGATCCATTTTCAACATATTCGTATCTGTAGAGCTAGAATTTTTTCAGGTAATTTGAAATTGAGATTGCTTACGGAAAGATCCACGCTCCTTATTTCCCGTAAGGAAGAGCGATAAATTAAATACAATAGTTGAAGCAATGGATAAAGACCAGCCTTTTAATCCCTCCAAAAAAAGAAGTTACAATATTCATTTTAAAAAAAAAACCAGTTGATGCACACAGTTGAAAATATACCCAATATATACCCAAAACTGAATAGGAAAATACATGTTATTAAATCAAAATTTAGTTTCTTGACACGGAAACGCAAATTTTGTTGTTGTGCCAAAAACTGAAACTTTCAATTTGCACAATTAACTTCAATTCACATAATACAGCTATCAAACTTAAGTACTCCTGAATTTTACAACGTTGAAAGTTAGGAGAGAGGGAAGTGCTAGGCTTACCTAATAAGAAGTTCTTGGACTGTATAACGTAATATCATTCATTCATTCATTCATTCACTCACTCTCATTCAATTAGATTCAGCATTAATGTTTTAAACAAGTTCCTCATGACGTTAAAATTTTTTGGTAGAATTGGCTAGCTATTGTGACTGAAACAAACGCATAAGTGAAAGGTAGGTTCCCTCCCAGCAAAATCTATTATCCAATTGTCAAAAATACAAATGTAAAGTGTTAAATGAAATGGTTTCGTAAAGACTGTGATTCCCAAGTGACTTAAAACAAATCCTTTATCCACAGATTCTGTGTTAAAAAGAAGAAAATATATAATAAAAAACCAAATTAGGGAGGTACTGTAGGTTTTCATTCATAAAATTGGATATCGATTCCACGAAGGTTTGTGGTATATTAAAATAACGAGGGCGAGAAATCAGATTAAAACATAAGCTTGGATTTAAACTAAATTAAAAATTAAAAAAAAATATTTTCAGGAAAACAGAGGGGAAAGCTACGTGAAGAAGCAATTGTTAAGCAGATTATTATATCTAAATATTGACAACTTCTGTAATTCGCTTTATGTCACACAAGATGTGAAAGTAATTAATATAACTGAAGGATAAAGGGATGGTTCGTAAAACGATTAAGCAGGACTAAAATGATGCAAATTTTCGAGATATCACCATGAAAAAAAACCCAACCAATCACGTGATACTTTGCTTGTCTTTATCCATTCGAGAAAAGCAAATAAGAGAAAGTGTAATATATCACTGGTATGTCTCTTTCCTTCAATATTTGGTATACTCAAGAATAATGTAATATTACATTATACTTGTGAAAAGGAATACATAGTCGTAAAAATATTTTCGTAAAGAAAAACAAAATTGTGATTTTTTTTCATTTCTTTTTCTTCATGTGTTATATCTGTTACCGAACGTTAGCAAACATCTAGGCCAGGGATTCCCAAACTGTGCGCCGCGAAATATTGTAAAAGCTTCAAAATTAATTGAACCAAGACATTTATAATTACTAATTTAATATTAATAAAGTAAGAAGATAATGAAGGTACAAGAGTTTTATTTATCTTTATTTTTTACTTACGAGTAGTCATACTTTTACTTAGCATAGGATGCCACGGAAAAATTTTAATTTAAAAAGGGCACCGCAACTCGGAAAAGTTTTGGAACCACTGCACTACACAATTACAACTTTGTCTGCTGACCAAAATAAAAAGCTAGTTAGTTGAATTAAAAACCAAATCAAATTCTTGATTTAATCACGATGTCGACCTGGACTTCGGCTTCTCTCCTTAAAGTATAATACAGGGAAAGAAATACTGATCTGGATGTCCCATCACATGCGCAAAGTGCCCGAACTTTCTTCTATTAATAATAATTATCTTCCTGCTAGTATCCAACCTTTTGTGTTCAACCTTACCATCGATAGATTCACATCTCAAAGGCCTCAATTCCTTTTATTTCATTCCACTTTTTATTTATTAACAGCTACTTATAAGAGGACGGTACAGAGTTAAATTTACAATAAAACAATCTTTAAAACGAGTCATTTATCAAATTATATTTTGCATAAATTTACAAATATGTACTATGCTGTTTAAATCCAAGCTTCATTTTTCATTATTGCACAGAGAAAAATTACGGGGAAAAAGATGATGCTAATGGATGAAGAAAACTTACACGTACGCGATAATTATCAACTGAAATACAGTGATCATGATTTAATACGAAACATAACTGAAAAATTATAAGAAGAACTAAAATAAAATTAATGTAATACAGAATTTATATTAAGTTACGTATTCTACATCATTGACGTCATATACTAAACGCTGACATGTATAATCTAAAATACAGTACTACAGACTCGCTGTTATATAAATATAGCCTATACGCAAGTACAACTACAAACCAAAGCCACTGTACAAGTTAAGAAACACCATTCTATAACGGTTTAACAGTAAGTATTTCAGTCTTAAAAGAATGTGTGTACAACATTTTATGATCTATTTTAGAAACATTACAGTAAAAATGCTGTAATATATTTCAGTAATGTATTAGAAAATATATATTATTCATTTATTTAATATCATCTTATTTTTTAAATATTTTTATTTATTTCTTTTAGCTTACAGAATAAGTAAAACCAATAGGCAATAATATTTTTTCTATAAGTTTTTCCATAAAGAACGAGTTTCTAAAACAGTGTTCTTCCATACTTATAAACGTTTAATAAAAACACTACCACAATCAAATAATCATAAAAAAATATCGTAATTTCTTAAAACGTAGTAACTATTTTAAAATTATACCTCAATACGTCAGATTACATCAATTAACTACGAAACGGTAACTTTATTTTATTCAGAGATAAATATTTGTATGAATTATCTCTAGCATCTTACTTAAAAACAACATTTTTTTTGTAATTTAATTTATTTGATGTACAACAGAAATAAAATTTGTTTACCGTTCAATTAAAATAAATAAATAAAATTAAATAAACATGCTACTGTGACAAAATATTACAATCGAAAACCGATTAAAATAAATAACCAAATTTAAAAAATGTTAGAAAATGCTCTTAAATCCCTGTTAACAACTTCCAGTATTTTTGATCAAGAAAAATGAGAATATATAATGATCTCTACAGTAATGATTTACTACTAACACAACAGATCATGAACCGGAAAAAAAAAGATATTACTAGATCACTGAAAATTGACTGCAACCACATAGCGTAAATAACAGATATTATAATGTTTACCGGTAAAAAAGTCTTTTGATCGTGATACGTATGCTGTACGCAAGTCTTGTTATCCTGTATCTGGGATGTCAGATAACACAGTAATAAATTAAGACCGTTGAAATAAACTAAATAAATTCAATTTGCATTTTTAAGACTGTTATAACGCATACGTTTAATAAACAAACTGAACGGTCTGACCTACGTAGAGGAGGAAGGAAAATTAGCTGCTTATTCTCAATAACAAAATATGTGAACCGAAGATATGATTTAAATTGTTTTAGATGAGGAAGGAAAACACACTTTTATTTAAAGCTCGCAGAAAACATAGTAACTTAGGAGATGAAGTCCAGAATATGTAACGGATGATTTCAACATTAGAAAACCTTGTGGGAACAAAATGGGGAATGACAATTAATGTAAACAATACAAAGGTAATGAGGAAGAAGCAATAATTCGTCAAATGTCTACACAAAAGACGCGAGAACTGAACAAACATCACAAAACTTCAAAAAATAAAACAAAATAAAAATTACAATTTATACAGTTAAGGAAGCTTTGAATAGAAAAAAGGCCTTTAAGACTAGAGGAAGCGTCTTCGTGAATTGCTATGTTTGGAGGGTACTTCTGCCTGGATATGAAACATAGACACTAAGAAAAGAGTGGAAAAAAACATGAGGCGTTTAAAATGTAGGATTGGAGAAAATTAAATGGGCATTAACTCTCTGTTAATGAAGTAATAAGGAAATTCAACGATAACAGAAGATTAATCAGAAGAATTAAGAATAGAAAAGTAAATTAGCTAGGAAATATCAGAAGATAAGAACTAATTAAAAATACACTGTAAGACGGATTAATGGAAAGTGGTTTTAAAGAAGAGAAACGAGTAAAAATTAACCATTATAGATGATACAAGAGAGAGAATGGAGGTAGATATGGCGAGAGGGGCTTGACTTAGGGCAGATACCCGATGATAATAATGATTATATTAAAAGAAATAAACTATAATTCTATAGAATAATAGCAGTATTGTCATAACCGGTGAATGGTTTTATATACCGGACAGTCTTTCAGAATACTGATATACGGTTAAATTTTACAAATGTTATATATTATACAAAAGTTAATAAACTAAGTAGGCAAGAGAGCGAAAGGCAATTATCAAACTAATAATAATAAATTCTCCTCCACACAGGAGGAGAAATGGGGGAAAATCCTGAGAGAGATACAGAGATGAGATGTTACGAACAGATAAAAATCACGTGAAGGGAAAATTATAAATGTCCTAATAATTATATTACGTGATTCGTTAACACAGATAAACCCGAAGAAATAGTATTCCAAAAAAAAAACCATACAACGGTGTGCACAAGATCGATGTAATTAAAAATATATAATAGGAAATTATTTTCTGGCTAGTAGAATCTCTCTCGTTATATTAATCAGCTACTCCACTTTTACACCTTCACGGATAGTCAAGAGTCGGTAATGGCTACGCCGCCTACTATAATTCACTAACTAATGTCAGGTGACGTCGTTCATAACGTCAAACGTTAATTCTGAGCACGACCCTTACAGTTACATATAACTGTGGGAGTGGCGAACCCCGTAACTCGCAGCATATTGATAATACTGTAGTCTATTTCTTCAGCCTCTCTCTCTCAATTCACGAACTCGTTACACGATCAGCCAAAAATTGCTTTTTATGATGTAATAGACTTCAATCTAAACTACATTATCGACGAAAACTAAATAAAAATCCAGCTAGTAACGTGTGAAATAAAATGTAATCTAACCGATTAGTAAAATTAAATAATAGTCATAATATATTTCAATCAGTAAAAAAACAATCAATCAAAATTTGGTTTTAATAAAAATAAAATTAAAAAATCTTTTTAACAAAATCTTTTAAGAACTAGTAAGATCTTTTTAATAAAATTAATAAAGAAACAAAGACATTACCGAAATGGAGATATTAAGAAACCAAGACTACAGATTCTCTGTAAACGAAGGATTTATATAATAAGCTAAAAAATATTAGATTTGGCATGACGTTTTCTTTTATAGGGTACAAAATTCACCTCATCCAATAAAACCATATAATGCCCAACCAGAAATTTTCGTCACATTCTAGACACTAATAAAGAAGTTTTGGACCGGGTATTTTTTTTTTCCGAAGTACTGGTGTTTTACATTACATTTTAATAGTATTTTTGAAATTTTCTTTTATGTACGGTAGTTGTATAATTTGTGTATTTAACAATTTTGTCTTGGTTTTTTATTTTAATTTATGTTTTATTTTGTTTTAATTTTATTGTTGTCTTAATAGATTTTATATATTATTTTTATATTTCATACTTTTGTTTTCCGAGCCATAACAAGGAAATGTTTTTCGCCCCCCCCCCCCCCCTAAAAAAAATAAAACTACATGGCAATTAAAAGTAGTTGCTGTAATTCGATCGTAAATAAATAAACAAATAAATAATCCAATATCTAATGACTTTTTTTCGTATTGACCCGAATACGTCACGTGACGTTCAAGAGCTTCAACACCAGAGTTGCTTTTATAATAAAAGGAATGATTTCAGAAAATTTTCTGATTTCTTGAAAATGATTGCCAGCATATTAAACATATAACCAATTTCTGTGTTGAACAGAGTAGATGTGTTACACGTATACATAAATTATTTGCATTTCAGTGTGTCCAGTATAGATAACGATAAGTAACAGCATATTTGATACCGTGAAAACGGTAACGAGAAACTACTTCACTCGTCATTTCCACTAGTAAGCCTTAACACAATAACCATAATCTTGTTATTTTTAAGAATGCCAGTACCACTCTCAGTAGTAACTTGTTCTGAGAAAAAAAATTAATATTTTATTATTATAGCACCATACAAATAGTTACAAATCTAACGTTATCGATTTTTTTTTTTTTTTTTTCACGTAATTATTTAAAGCAACTACTTCTGTTTCTTTTCTAAAAATTGTATTAAAAATAAAAAGTACCAATGAACAGCTATTGAAATAAACCTGAAACAAGCTTTCGCTCAAAAATCAGTTTTCAAAAGTGTTCCTTAAAATCTTAAGCTATCACAACCAGCTTCTGTGTTGAACAGAGTAGATGTGGCGAGCGCGCGCAGAGAGAGAGAGAGAGAGAGAGAGAGAGAGAGAGAGAGAGAGAGAGAGAGAGAGAGAGAGAGAGAGAGAGAGAGAGAGAGAGAGAGAGAGAGAGAGAGAGAGAGAGAGAGATCGCCCTAATTTCCGTGTCTTCGGTAAACATATCGAAAAGAAATGAATTAAGGAAATAAATTAAAAAATAGCGGTATTAAAAAATAATAACAAACAATAATTACTAAACGCTCTCAGAGTCTTTCTAAAACCTAAACACTCTAAAATGAGTCTTTCTAAAAGTGTTTTTAGAATAAAAATACGAAATCCAAACAACTGTAGTCTTTTACAATTCCAATAGAAACTTTCTATAAGGATTGAATAAAACGAAAATACTCATAATTTAAGGCTTTCTTAACTAATCTTTTTGTCAATTATCTTCTTTTATTTTATTACTGTTAATTCTACTTTTTAATAATCTATTTTGTTCTACATATATATATATATATATATATATATATATATATATACTTCTTTTGTGTTAACTACGTAATCGAAATGGTCATATTTTAGATTGATTTTAAACGATTTATTAAGCATAATCCTGTTTTCCTATTTAATAAAAATGTATGATTAATTAGAAAATTCAAATAGTAAGGGAATTAATTTTGTTAGATACTGAGTAAATGGTTAAGATGTAAAAAAAAACAAAAAAAACAATATTTTCATGGTAGATATATGTCAATTTATTTTTTTATTTTTTTTCCTTTAACGATCTCATACGATCACTTTAGTTCAATTTCTGGGCCAGTCCATTTTGTAATCGTTTCCTCTTATTTCCGAATCGTGGGAGTTGTTTTATTCTTGCTTCTTTTCTTTTTCCCACATCTTTTTGAGGCGTTCTGATCTTTGGCGCCTGTCCTCATCTGAATACACATTGGATTTCTTTTTGATTTTAAGTTCAAATGTTATTATATTAGTTTTAATTACTGTGTCATATTTTCCAGATTTTGTGATTAGATCTTCTTTGGAGATTCTCAACTACTCCATATCTTTTCGGACTTTCTTCATCCATTTTGGTTTTGTTGTTCTTTCCCAGTATAAGTTAATTATTTGGTTTGCCCCCAGGAATGAAATTCTTCTTTTCCTGAAGAAATTTGTTCGTGGGGTTATTATTTTATATACTTCATTTGAGATTATCTTCCACTGTCCTTCTGCTATGTTTTTCTTATTTATGCATTTTCTGACTATCTTCCTTTCTATCTTTTCGATCCTTTCTAATTCTCCAATTTTGTATGGTCCGAAGAGAGTCTCTCGCTGGCGTATTATTGTATTTCTGGAAGAATTACTGTTAGGTAATGTCTGATTTTAGTTTTGTCGATAGGCATTTTTTATTGTATATGTTTTGGGTGGTTATTAATGATATTTTTGAAGTTTCTCAGTTCTTTCTTAAGTTTATTTATATTAATAAAATTATATAATTTTTTTAATAGCCATATTAAGTTACTTTCTTATACAGAATTTCTTCTTAGAATTTTGACGATCTTCTCGAAAATAAAATTAAAAAGACGTTAAAAATTAGTAATTAATCAATTTTAGAACCTCATATTTAGAACGCAACATGAGTAAATTAAGTGGTCAGAAAATTTTCTAAAATCAATGTTAACTTAAAATATGTAACACTAATAAGACATGTATATTTTAATAAATAGAATAAAATTAATGCCTATATATATATATATATATATTATTTACAATATGTTATTTTAAAATCTTACAAGTTTATTTATTACTTTTAAGTCTTAATTTTATAAACTGTCAATTATTTTTGTATGATAATTAGTTACATTATATTTAGACGTCATTAAACTGTATTTTTGAAATTTTTAAATACAAATCATCCCAATTTATCATTTTTAATAATTCAGCCATATCATAAATTTAATGTCATTGAAAATCTGTAATGTATTATTTTTATTTAGACACTATTTTTCATGGACTTTCTCTCATATAAATCCCTTATATAACATTCAATTCGAATAAAATGACATAGACGGCTATAAATGAATGAATGAATGTTGTGAGGTTTTTAAAAAATATACATGCGAGGTCAAATTACGATGGATTTATTTATTATTTTAATTGCATGATAATTAAACGTTCATTGTATTTTATTGTTGAATTAAATCATAATTATTTATTGAATAGTTTAATACTCGTATATAATCACAATGAGTTCTCCAGAATTCTTAATTACAATATTAAATAAATACCGTCCTTGACTTAAACTTGTATGGAGTGAATTTTTTAAATTTATTTTTATAAAAACAGGTTATCAAAACAAAATTCCCTTTCGGAGGAACTGGACGCTGGTGCTTGTTTACCTTGGCCAAGATTCTTAAACCTCTTTAAATAAATACATTCTTTATAAGGGTATACTGCATTCTCATTATTGCGTGTATAGGTTATAAAATGAAATGTACACTTTTTTTCTATAATAAGAAACCTGTTAGTCTTTCTTTTCTTTTTATTTATTATTAACTCTTCATCGATTTTCGCAATATTAAAATATTTTGTTACATATCGTTTATAATTTTATTTTTAAATTTATTTTCTGCCAATTAATTATCAGTTTTAATTTTCAGCTGATCGAATTTCAGTATAACCTAAAGATTTATTTATTTTATTTTCGTTTTAATATTTTTATTTATAATCGCATCAACAATTAAAGTCATTGGCGAATTATCAGTGTAATATAATTGTACCGGTAAACGTGTAGCCCTGCATAAACTCAGGCCGACCATTCTTGAGACGTGTAGTTAATTGAAACCCTATCACCAAAGAATAATGGCTCCATCGGCATCTGGAACTGCTTCTTTGTAGGAGCATCATGGTATCTCTGAGGGACAGCCCCATCCAGGAGGGGGTGGAAGGCTTCGGTCTCCCGCTTACGATAATCGGGTAGGAACTCCCTTGCAGTACCGTTGGGGGGGAAATAAGATCTAGTTTCGGTGAGGAATCCTTTCGGGGTTCCCATTTTAGGCAAAACATAAAGACCGAGTCTCGGTGGGGGATCCTTTGGGGATCCCCCACCAGCAATGAAGCATGAGGGATCCCTCATCAGAAGCATGGTGCCTAAAAGACCCGAGTCCCGGGTATCTGGCGGGAACTTTGTTCCCGACGAGGTAGTTATAGGTTATGGCCCCTCCACGGGGCCGAGTTTATGTTTAGTTGCGGATCTGACTTCGGGGATAAGAATAAAGTAATAAAAACAATAAAAAAATCATTTTTTTTTAAAGATATTTTTAAATGTAACTGAATAACAATATAATACAGTAATAATAGCATTTTTCATCAAAAATTACAAAAAAAAAGTCTTAGTTCACTTAAGATTCAATAAAATATTATTAACCCTTAACTGGCATGGTGGGGTTTTATTGACCCCAAACGTTTCCTCCTCCCCGCAAAAGTAAACGACTTTTCAGGGGGAGGAAAAGCTTGGGATCAAGAAAACCCAACCAAATAAATTTTTGATCTAGACTATCTACTCCAATTTTGGTCATATTGTAAAAATCTATTTTTTCTGTTTTTTTATCTTCTCAATTATGGAGAATGGATTTATCGTGGTGCAGTGAAGAAATCAATATTATGGCGGGATTTTTTTTGGCACGTAGGATACAAGAATTTTATCAGCTGTGAAAACAAACTCACTGGTGTATAGTTTTATTTTTTTATCAGGTAAGAAACTGCAAGGAATTTATAGTTTGTTTTTTTATGGTGCTAACATAAGTCAAACCCTTTTTCAGTGCATCAGGGAAATCAGACGTTAAATCAATACAGGATAAACTTCCATCTAATAGTCTATCAATTTCATTTAATTTACTTCTTAAATTGTCTGTATACATATTCACTTGCCAATTAATTCACAGATCAGTAAGAAATAACACCTGAACCAATAATAGTAACTTCAGCAAAAAGGTAATGTAATTAGCATGGCGGGGTTTAAAACGACCCCAGAGGTCTCTAATTCGGTATATCCAGGACGCAGCGCGTATCTTATTTGGCCACCATCTGACATAGACTACCAAACTATGAGAATATCTGGAGAGTCAACTTCCTGGTTTAATAACCTAAAAAAATTTGAAAAATATTTATCTGGGGGTCAAAAAAGACCACACCATGCCATTTAAGGGTTAAAAATACCAACGTCAAGAAAGGAAAAAAATTCATAAAATGATTTACAAGTTCATTAAGAAGTAAACTATTTCTAGTTCAACGTAAGATCTATCCAACGTGCTTGTAATGAGAAGTACTGCAGGTTTATTTGTATCTTCTCTGTTAAGTAAAGTTAAATAATTTACAAAACGGTTCAATGGTCTTAAAATATTTAAATCTGTTGTAGGAAATTGACACGATAACGTACTTAATCACTCTTAATATTTTGTTTTAATATACAATTTTATTTTTTACTGATAAATATTATATGATGACACATACTATTTAAGGGAGTCCATATATAGTAATACACATGAGTTTATTTAAAATAACTCCTACGCTGAATACATAACAATTAACTAAATTGTTTTCATGTTATTACCTGACTACGTCCATAAGAGGAGTGGTAATGCGTTTAACTGTTATACATATTTGTTTGTTACCCTCTGTAGCTTCAATGATCCAACCAATCACAACCAACTTATGGGTAATAACAAGTATTCGGTCTGGAAGTAATATAGGCTATCTAAAATTATGTATTTTATTTATTACGAGAAGGCATTCGTAATAAATAGACAAAGCTATTACCGAATATGACATTCAGTGTAATATAAGACAAGTTGTCTCGCCTTTCTTTCTTTTTCCTGTTTAGCCTCCGGCAACTACCGTTTAGATAATTCTTCAGAGGATGAATGAGGATGATATGTATCAGTGTAAATGAAGTATAGTCTTGTACATTCTGAGTTTGACCATTCCTGAGATGTGTGGTTAATTGAAACCCAACCACCAAAGAACACCGGTATCCACGATCTAGTATTCAAATCCGTGTAAAACTAACTGGCTTTACTAGGACTTGAACGCTGGAACTCTCGACTTCCAAATCAGCTGATTAAGTTGTCTCGCCTAAACTATTCATTCTGCACTCGGACAAATTCTTTAAGGAAGGACCATATTGGAATAAGAGTGAACAGAGATGTTATCAATACAACTAGATATGCCGATAATACTGTCGGCTTCAGTGATAGACTTTCAACTTTTGTTGAATCGAGTTTAACAAATAAAACTGAAGATTGGTTAAATATTAATTCATCAAAGACTAAAATCATGATATTCAGCCGTAAACACCCTGACGCTAATCTATATGTCAATGGTCATCGACCAGAAAGAGTTACTTGCTTCACGTTCTTGGGCTTCTACATCATCAACCAGCTGAATCCCGATAAAGAGGTGAAACAAAGAATAGAGATAGCTATCTCTATTCTAGAGATAGCTGATAAAGAATGTTCAACATGTTTCAAAGATTGCTTAGACAAAGAATGATCAAATGTTGCATTTGGTTAACGTCGATGTACTGTTCTGAGGTTTGGACACTGAAAGAGGCGATTATTAAACGAGTGGAAGCTTTTAAAATGTGACCAGGTAGAAGAATGTTTTGTATCCCAACTAAGTTATAATGAAGAAATTTTGAGAAGCGCCAGGGTTGGACAAGAGCTCCTGACAACTATTACATGCAAGAAGCTGCCAAATTTAGATTACGTTTTAAAGGGGAGCCAGTATAAACTTTTTTAATTGATTTTTCTGGGGAAAATTGAGGGTCGTAAAGGAATTGAAGGCCAAGACGTAGAAGCGCTTTTTCATAATGCTCAAAACAGAGAGAAATACGCCGGATTGATAGTCAACGTCAGAAAGACCTGATATGACTCTTTAAGAAGGGGGTGCGCTACTCTGGCGGACAAAATTTAAAAATTACATTTTCAAATTTTAATGATGGTTATCCACAAAACGATAAAAAAGATCACATTTTGCTTCTTGTGATTTTTTCGAACAATTAGTTCGAGAAAATACATAGTTACATAGTTCTTGATATTTAACCAAAAAAGGTCCTCAACAAAAGGAAGCAAAAATGTATCATGACTAGTGCCTCTCAGCGCGCTGTATGTGCCGGTATGCGTAGCATTGCATCGCTGTTAATGATGGAGTAAGACACGTCCAAAACCTGTGCCCGAATATCTCTACCTATTATCATTATACGATAAGTTAAATAAAATATATATATATATATATATATATATATATATATATATATTATGAATATATAATAATATATTCAGAACCACCGGATTGGTCTAGTGGTGAACGCGCCTTCGTAAATCAGCTGATTTCGAAGTCGAGAGTTCCAACGTTCAAATCCTAATAAACACGGTTACTTTTATACGGATTTGAATTTAAATCGTGGATACCGGTGTTCTTTGGTGGTTGGATTTCAATTAACCACACATCTCAGAAATGGTCGACCTGAGACTGTATAAGACTAAAATTCACTTACACTCATACATACCATCTTCATTCATACTCTGAAATAACATCAGACGGTGTTCCCGGAGGCTAAACAGGAAAAATCTCTGATATTTCTGCACTCTAAACAATTCTGGGCATGACCTACCATTCGTTTTTAATACAAGATAGTAAAAAATAATCAAGTATAAGAATTAACATGCTTGAATGTCAATCAGCATTATTTATTAACATAAAGGAGTTTTAAAAAAATGTTAAATGTTTGTATTCTATTTTTAAAGTGAACTGAAAGCGGGTCAACATTACTATAATTCAACAAACAACAAAACGCTGCAGTGGAAGTTAATTATTAGCATCATTTACGTAAGTGTTTAAAAGAATAAACAAATTTATGTTTATAAAACGACAAAAACAATTTTTTTTACGCCGTACACAAGAAAAATTAATACAACAAATATAAGTCTATGTCAAAGGGATCCTTTGAAGAGAATAACAAAAAGAACGTAAAAGGACAATGATATAAAGAATTCAAACATGCAGAAAAGGTCGCTTTCCATAATATAACATACAGAGTGATAACGACACATGTCACAGATGATTGTAAAGGTTATTCAGCTGCTTTCTTCTACTCAAAAAAGTGCCAGATTTGTTACAAGCTGATGTCATTTTCACGTGTTCAATCAGAATTTTTATTTGTGTAATGTTAAGTTAAAATGGCAGACGCAAGCAAGTATTCAATTTAAGAAAGACTTGTTGCCATTATTTGGTTGTATGAATATCAAACTAGAGTGAAAACTACGGAATCATTAGAGACAGATTCGTTCAGCGTTTCGTAAGAAAGCTCCATCAGTACTAACAGTCCGAAAGTAGAGAAAGAAAAGCCTTTTCCACCGGTTCAATTCTCGATTTGAACGAACTGGACATACTTCCAGTAGAATGAATAGCTCTCATGTTACTGAAGAATTTTGTTTACGATATCCTCTTAAGCGATCAGGAAAGATCTTTAAAGCTAAATATTCCCCGTTCAACACTTCAAAAATAATGAATAAAGATCTTGGATTTAAGTTCTTTAAGCCTGTTCGGGTTAATAAGCTTTCTAATCGGGACATTACTTTAAGATAACTTTGTCGCAAAACTCCTCTAAGGCATTTTCCCAGTGTTCAATTACAGAAACTAGTTTTCTCCTCCAACGTGTGTGTCATTTACTTGAATAATATCTCTCGGAACGTGTATTTCTTGTGCAAAGAAAACCCCTTCTTTTATGAGAAAATCACAGACCAGCCACCACACGTAATGATGGCGCATCGATATCTGGGACGCATCTGATAACATTTTTTTTTAAGAAAATATTAACAGCATTACACCTTAACAGTTTTGATAAATATTAACAGCATTTCATACCTTAAAATTATTGAAAATTATTTTATTTCCGGGCTTCAATTGATCGGCATGTAATTAATTAGTATTTTATAGCAAGATGAAGCTTTAGCTCATAATCCTTAGTCCTTAAGGAACTTTATAAATGAGCATTTTGAACGGGATGGTTTGGTAGGAGCTTCGAAATTCAATGCCGTCTAGAAGCTTAAGGATTAACAATCTACGATAACTTCCTTTGAGGTGTAATCAAAGAAAAATATCCGTTTACGACTAAGGAATGTTGATGAACTGAAAACTGCTGTCAGCGGCAGTTTTTATTAGTTTGATCCACCGACATTGAAGATAACGACGAAACACACTTGGGGATTGATAAAATTGTATCCAGGCAATTGAAGAGCACATAAAAATGTAAAAGTAAGTTTTATGCGTAAAAATATTATATAAACTGATTGGAAACAATTCGCGTTCATTTCTTGATACAAAAATGGACTTTTGGCCATTCTATAGAATTAGAGCTGAAATTTGGTAATTTATTTTATCAATATAAACCAACAGTCTATAAATATGACAATTAAATTAACAGATATATAGATAACTAATTATTAATACATTCCTAAGCAACGAGAAAGGGAAAAAATATTCGTTTTTATGAACGAGTAAGAATGTTAATTACTAAAAATAAGTACATGTTTATAATACTTTAATGAGACGCATAAATATAATCGAAGTGAATAATTAGACATTTTTTGATAACAACTTTAAATTACCTAATTAATTAGTAATCCAAAATTATATTCGGCCAGACCAAGAATATGGAACAGCAACCGACGCTTTATATAAGTTATATTTAAATGACTAAGTAAATAATGTAAATTTTTTAATTTTCGTCAAGTGTATTTTTTTTTAACTAAAATCTTGTGAGAAAATAACTTCCTTATCAAGAAAAATATAATTATTTATAAAATAATAAAATATGTAATGGATTATCATAAAGTACTATATTTTTTATTTTGTGTGCGTGTGTAGTGTGTGTGAGAGAGAGAGAGAGTGAGAGAGAGAGAGAGAGAGATGTGTGTGTGTGTGCTCGTGCATGCATGCGTGAAACCAAATTAATATTAGCATGAACAATCGAAAAAACATTTATTTCTTAATACCTTTTTTCTTTTTCTTTTTTTTAAACTAGATCGATATTTATTACTACATTACTGAACCTTACTTACAATTTTAGTAGAATTAGGAAGTAGAACAGCGTTTTCAATTACTCACCTGAAACAATAAATACATTCATATTAATCAAATTAAAAAGTAACTGGTAGTAATAAATAATAGAAAACATTTTTTATACTCTTTTAAATCGGTCCAAATTGTTTATTGCACTAAATTACAGTTAAATTAGTCAAGATAGAAAAAAACAAAAAAAAAAATAAGATGAGTTATAAACTTGCATTATCCAAGTTCTAATATTAACCAAATAATATTTCATACCCATATATTATTTTTAATTATTTATTGGCCTAAATAATACAGAACTCGATAATTAAAATAAATATATAAACGTAATAATTAACTAATTCCTTTAAAAAATTTCTGATTTGGCACCATCCCCTAAGAAATACTAGTGCGCCGATGGCAGTAGCTAAATTACATACATATATCTCTATTATATCAGAGTAATTAGCATCAATACTAAAACAAAAATAATGTAAAATGTAATCAAGAATGAATTATTCTTAATAAATCAAGTTATCACCATTAAAATTTACTTCGTACAGTTTAAAAAGTGGGCTATATTAGAGAAAACCGAAATACAGAGTTGCCAACTTTCACGTCATAGTAGCACGAGAAGGGATGAGTAGAGGAATTATCTAAGCCCACCGGGTTGATGTAGTGGTGAACGCGTCTTCGCAAATTAGCTGATTTCGTAGTCGAGAGTTCTAAGGTTCAAATCCTAGTAAAGGCAGTTACTTTAATACGGATCTGAATGCTAGATCGTAGATCCTGGTGTTCTTTGCTGGTTAAGTTTCAATCAAACCACACATTTCAGAAATGGTCACCCTGAGACTGCACAAGACTACACTCAAACATATCATTCTCATTAATCCTCTGAAGTATTCTTTAGGGTGATCCCGGAGGCTAAACAGAAAAAGAAAAAAAAAGAGGAATTATCTGCCAATACCGCACGCTTTCGGTCATTGAGAAAGTGCTCTGCTCATGTATTATTGTGCAATAACGTCGACAGGGGCAACCTTGGAGTATCAGAAGAACACCAACTGCAGCTAGGGTTATCGTTCCACCTCCTTATTGTTCGGTCACAAATGGAAATCGTCTTTTTAGAAAAGACTGAGTTCACAACCCTCTATTATGTTGTAAAGTCGGAAAAAAATTATGGAGATCACATGAAATCCATTTTATGTCGAAGAAAAAAAATTATATTCACCGACATGAAGGGATGGATACGTCAACTATACGAGTGTATTTCAAACGGTCTAGGGAAGACAAGTAGAAAGGCGCAAGAGGAGGAGTTGTTCGACGAAATTCCTAGACTTAATAATAAGTTCCCTTAATAATACGAATCCGCACAATTTACACCTTCAAGATAAAAGACGTAATTGAATTGAATTATAATGCTTTATCTTCTCACTACCATCACCAATCCAAGAAAATACCCGTTTCCCTAAGCTTAATTATCCTATAACCACAGTTTTAGCGTGTTATTAACCGCAGTTGAAATGACTACTTCACTTAAGTGCAGTATCCGAAATAATTGCATCCACAAAACAAATGAATTCATTATCGGTAATGTGAGATTGGTCATATTTATTGATACTAGATCGTGGATACCGCTGTTCTTTGGTGGTTGGGTTTCAGTTAACCACACATCTTAGGAACGGCCAAACTGAGGCTGTACAAGACTACACTTTATTTACACTCAATACATATCATCCTCATTCATCCTCTGAAGTGATACCTGAACTGTAATTCCCAGAGGCTAAACAGGAAAAAGGAAGGAAAAAAGGGAAAATTATATTTATTGAATAATGAAATCCGATCTAATAAAACATTAAATTTTTAGTTTTTTGAATATTTAAAATAAACTAATTCTAACTTCAATAATTAATCATTCCGCTGACTACTATGAAGTTCAGCAGCGTCTTCGCCATAAATCCTGAATGTTCTATGTTCAAATCTCAATTACCGTCTACTTTCATACGCTAATCTTTTATATATATATATATATATATATATATATATTATTTTTCCCGTATGCGTTCCTATACCATTAATCCAACTGTAATGAAACTTTCGTGAGTTGTGCGCACGCCCGTGAAGATTTCTGAATTAGTTTAGACCCGCTAAGTGGCGCTGAGGTAGAGATATTTCGGAAAATTGTAATTATGGTCCCGATTTGGCTCATATTCAGAATATGTATTAGTTACGTAAAAAGAAATATTTTTGCAAAAAATGGACCAACAGGAGGCGCTGGAGTCGAGATAATTCGGAAAATTGTATTAATGGTATCATTTAGTTCATATTCAGAATATATATTAGTTATGTGAAAAGAAATATTTTTGCAAAAAGGGGAACGGATAAAGATTGGAAGACGGAAAGAGGGGGAAAAATAAAGGTTACATTTTGTGATGTTCCGTAATGTTTTATGAAACTTTCATTTGTGTTCGTTTAATTTTTATATATATATATATACTCAAATTTAGCAATAGTGAAGCATTGCCGGGGTCAGCTAGTATTTCCACTTTAAAACTTTGAAATAATGGGACAATTAATCATAAAAATATTTTCGTTATTTCTTTTGCTGTTCCATAAAAACCTTTGTAAATACAAATATATTTTCATAAAATTCTTGTATAATACATAGAACGTAATTCTGCGTATTATATATTCACAAGGTATCTCACTCGAAAAAAGTCAATTTCATTAATACTAGTTAAAATTATATGAGCGTCTATAACATAATTAAATATTTCACACAGTTCCAGAACGAAGGAGAATACATACTAGAATTTCATATTTAATAACTCATACGGATGGCTCAAAAATAAATGTGTATCCTACTCGTACATTCAAAAGACTCACTTGCCGATCAAAATTACTTCTCGTTTGTTTATAATAGTTTTCATTTACCGACTGATAAACAAAATCATGCAACGAAACAAGAAAAATATATTAGCAAAACCTCTAACAACACAATTAAATTTGATCACTACATTCGATATACAATATTAGACCGTAATGGTACACAACCTTAATTTTTCGAAGTTTCACGTTAAATGGGATAACAAACAAAAATACATTAGTGAAGGAAATAATGCACATGTATATAAATGAGATGTACAAATACTAAACACACTAACTCGGATTGGAACTCCTACGCCATAACTCGTAAAGAATCCACAAATTTGACGTCACGAAATTTGGCACAAACTGTATTCTATTTATATATTATTATTCAACTTTCAAATTGCTTGATGACAACTTCCTGTTAGTTATACCACACTCGTACATATATATACCCCCCTTTCACACACACACAATATATATATATATATAATTAAGCAAAGCTCTATTCTAATTAAATAAAACTGTCAATTTCATGATTATTTTTCATTAACTTCAATTTATTATTACGCGTTTAATATTTTAAATTATCAAAATTTAATTTTATCTTAAAAAAATTTAATTTTCGAAAAAAATGTACATTTCAAAGTGGGAAATATTTGTTTTTAATTACAAACTTTTGAAACGACAACAAACCAAACAAAACTTTATAAATACAAACTTTTATTAAAAACTCTAAAATTATTTACGCCTCTCTTATGACCACCAACAGAGAATGAACACGTTTTAGTTATTAAAAAAAATGAATTTACGAAATTTGGCTCAATTTATCGTTTAAAAAACTAATAATTAACAATATTCTGTTATGTACAAAATAGCAAAAAATATTACAAAAAAAAGTAAATAAACATACAATTTCAAGCAAAATCATACCGATGTTTATAAATTTAAAAAAATATATATATACATACATGGGAGGGGAAATTTCTCAATTTGTAATAATTTCGGTAATATTGGCAGAATTTATTTTAATCACTTAAAATTTATTCATGTAAATGCCCTCGTGATGCATTTGGTCAAAGAAAAAAAAACAACGCAAATATTGTACTATAATAATAATAATACTTGTAGTTAATGATGTTAAAGAACAATTTAGATCCGGAGTAACAGTACAAGGTGAAAAGATAAAGATGCTACGATTTGCTGATTATACAGTAATTCTTGCCGAGAGTAAAAAAGATTTTAAAAAAACAATGAATGGCATGGATGAAGTCCTACGCAAGAATTAATCCATGAAAATAAACAAGAACAAATCGAAAGTAATGAAATGTAGTAGAAATAATGTAGTTGCACCACTGAATATAAAAATAGGAACAGAAAAGACTACAGAGGTACAAGAATTTTGTTATTTGGGAAGTAGAATTACTAAAGATGGACAAAGCAGGAGCTATATAAAATTCCGAACAGCACAAGCGAAACGAACTTTCAGTCAGAAATATAATTTGCTTACATCAAAAATTAATTTAAATGTCAGGAAAAAATTTTTGAAAGTGTATGTTTGGAGTGTCGCTTTATATGGAAGTGAAACTTGGACGATCGGAGTACCTGAGAAGAAAAGATTAGAAGCTTTTGAAATGTGGTGCTATAGGAGAATGCTAAAAATCAGATGGTTGGATAAAGTGACAAATGAAGAGGTGTTGCGGGAAATCGATGAAGAAAGAAGCATTTGGAAAAATTTAGTTAAAAAGAATCGACAGACTTATAGGCCACATATTAAGGCATCCTGGAATAGTCGCTTTCATATTGCAAGGACTGATAGATGGGAAAAAATTGTGCAGGCAGGCTACGTTTGGAATATGTAAAACAAATTGTTAAGAATGTAACAAATTAAGAGGGTATATTTTAATGAAACGACTGAAAAAAAATAATAATGCAACTACCTGTCGCAAAAGAGTTAAAGTAATTTAATAATTTATATCTATTAAATAGAATCAAAGAGTACTTGTAAAATTCTTAACCGCAAGTGTCAATTGATGAGAGCAACGGCTGAAAACTATATAACCACTATTGAAGAAAAGCTGCTAGTATTATGGTATCGACATACCGGTCTAGCGGTGAACTCGTCATCGAAAATCAGCTAATTTCGAAGTCGGGAGTTCTAAAGTTCAAATCCTAGTAAAGGTTAGTTACTTTTATACGGATTTGAATACTAGATCGTGGATACCGGTGTTCTTTGGTGGTTGGGTTTCAATTAACAACACATCTCAGGAATGGTGAACTTGACACTGTACAAGAGTATATACACTTCATTCATACATTTCATCCTTATTCATCCTCTGAAGTAATACTCTACCGGAGGCTATTCCGGAGGCTAAACAGAAAAATAAAAATGTAAATATATTCCTCAATGTTTACATTGAGGAAAATACACCCAAATTTACATATATTTTTGCATTTTAAATAATTTCCACTTAAGTAAAAATTCTCACAAAAAGAGAAGGCCTGGTAAAAGTTTCATAATATAAATGTGTTTTTGAAACAGATTAGTTTTAGTGAGATCATACATCATCATATATATATAAATATTTTATACATTTCATTCTAAACTTATACAAACTCGTAAGCATTAACAGTATGTCTTCATACCAATTCTGCTATATTATACCTTCTTCACAAATTTATTGCGTAACACAGATAATTACGTGTAATAAAAATTCTAAATTATTTATTGAAAAAGTTAAATTTCCTTTAGATATTTCAAGTATAAAACACAGCTATTATAATAAATGTTACAATAAAACGCGTCCACAAACACGGTAAAAACGATGAATAAAAAAAAAAATCTTAATTTTTCCCCATACTGCTACAAATTATACCCAACATTTATTGCATATCTATTAACCACTTCAATTTATTTTAGTATAGCAAATAGAAAACAAAAATCAATGAGAATAGGTGAAGCCTTAAGAGAAAATTTTCGATACCGATTGTGAATGTAAAACGTTTCGATATCGATTCTGAATAAAAATATTGACATGTTAAAATCGGTTCAAGTAACAGACCATACCACAAAAAAATGTGTAAGAGCACATTTACAATTTATTTGCACTGTATTACGGTAATAGAACAGACAGAATTACATGTAATGCATGACTGTATAATAAACATCCATAATTGATAAATCACAAGTGTATCTGTCTATAACACTATAAATATATATATATATATATATTTTAATCTAATCTACAACTCAGGAAAAAACAATGTTACACGTCTGTAATTTATATAGAACAGTGAGACTGAAACATCATAAATTACTGCAGCTGCTATTCCTCCCTAGTGAAGGTCACAAACTGATTATCACACCAACAGGTTCTCCCCAAGTGTACACAAGCTTAATTTGTCACCATAGTTTAACAGTAGAGCACATCCTATACACCAATAAGTCGCAACATTAAAATTAAAATGCGTTTTAAAGTACAAACATTATTTTTTAAGAACCATATTAACACAGATTATAACTGAAATAAGATTACTGGAAAAAACATAAAGAAGAAAATTTTACGATTGATTTTTTGATCGATATTTTTAATCAATCCTTTTTTTTTTTGTCTTCAGTCATTCGACTGGTTTGATGCAGCTCTCCAAGATTCCCTATCTAGTGCTAGTCGTTTCATTTCAGTATACCCTCTACATCCTACATCCCTAACAATTTGTTTTCCATATTCCAAACGTGGCCTGCCTACACAATTTTTCCCTTCTACCTGTCCTTCCAAAATTAAAGCGACTATTCCAGGATGCCTTAGTATGTGGCCTATAAGTCTGTCTCTTCTTTTAACTATATTTTTCCAAATGCTTCTTTCTTCATCTATTTGCCGCAATACCTCCTCATTTGTCACTTTATCCACCCATCTGATTTTTAACATTCTCCTATAGCACCGCATTTCAAAAGCTTCTAACCTTTTCTTCTCAGATACTCCGATTGTCCAAGTTTCACTTCCATATAAAGCGACACTCCAAACATACACTTTCAAAAATCTTTTCCTGACATTTAAATTAATTTTTGATGTAAACAACTTATATTTCTTACTGAAGGCTCGTTTAGCTTGTGCTATTCGGCATTTTATATCGCTCCTGCTTCGTCCATCTTTAGTAATTCTACTTCCCAAATAACAAAATTCTTCTACCTCCATAATCTTTTCTCCTCCTATTTTCACATTCAGCGGTCCATCTTTGTTATTTCTACTACATTTCATTACTTTTGTTTTGTTCTTGTTTATTTTCATGCGATAGTTCTTGCGTAGGACTTCATCTATGCCGTTCATTGTTTCTTCTAAATCCTTTTTATTCTCGGCTAGAATTACTATATCATCAGCAAATCGTAGCATCTTTATCTTTTCACCTTGTACTGTTACTCCGAATCTAAATTGTTCTTTAACCTCATTAACTGCTAGTTCCATGTAAAGATTAAAAAGTAACGGAGATAGAGAACATCCTTGTCGGACTCCCTTTCTTATTATGGCTTCTTTCTTATGTTCTTCAATTGCTACTGTTGCTGTTTGGTTCATTAATCAATCCGCATTCCAAATAATTTGAACGATTAAAGGATTCAGCAGAATATTCTTAGTTATAGATGGAAACACAAAATTATCAGCTAAATTGAATATAGATTCTACAGAAAAAAAATACGATTACTAAGAACTGGATTACACAGTTACTGCATAAAAGAACAAATCATAGATAGGATAACATATTTATTTATGGTGAATTTACGACAAAGAAGTTAAATTATAGGGTTACGTTAGACTTTTTTTCAACATCAGAATCTTTTCTGTTCTAATTTACATCTTTATTTTTAATCTTTATTGGCAAAACTATAAAGGATACAGTAGTATTAATAAACTATAACAGTTATTTTAACAGTGGATTTAAGATGGAATAAGAAATTGTTATTAACTACACAAAAACTATTGTTAGCCGGGATGTACAAAGATAAAAGAGAACATTATAAAAGGACTGGAAGGAAACCCCCACCGAAACGAAACAACAAAGATATTAAAAAATATATATAAATCCATCACCTGAATAAAAAAAAATTGAATAAGACACAAAACATAAACATAAAATTAAAAAGAAAAATTACAAATAAAATATAAACGCCGGGTTGTGCTATATTACGAAGGACCAGGTTGACGGGCTTTATTCAAGCCCGTCGAGGGTTTAGCGACAAATTAAGGCTTTTTGTGGAGCCGTTGGATATAACAAATCTCTTGATACGTTTACAGGCAGACCACATAAACATCAAGTACTAAGCAACTCAGAGGTTGTTAAGCAGCTTAGAAACTGGTTTTGTAATGGCCATTTTAAAAAACGCTACAAAGAAAACCAGCAACTCAGAGAGATTGGTTTTACAATGGCCATTTACAAAAACTACAGAAAATCACCGAGGAGTATAAAGAATTAAAAGTGAAAATGAAAATGGACAATCTATTTACAAGGAAACAGAAAAAATAACCTCTCTCAAACGAGTACTTCAATTCCGTCCAGCTAGTATATATCCAGTCTCTATTCCCCCCCCCCCCTTATGCTTATGGGGTTGAAGAGACACCTTTTCATGTATTTTTTTTGCTGTTCTAGATTTGTGGTAGAGCGTGAGGAAATCGTGGATGCTAGAAGGTGACACTGTAAAGCAAGTACACCCTCAGTATCTCGATATTTCGCCTAATTAAGGTCACATTTTTACATTTCTTTTTTACCACAATGAGCGCTAGTGTCGCAGTCGGCCATCTTGGAATCCCTTATTTCCTGTGGGAAATTTCCTTTCCCCCCGTCCTCTTCGAACAGAAAATTCCACAGGGATGTCAACCAAATTACTTTTTACCTTTAAATGTTAATTATTTATTTAATATTTCAAATGTTGGTAGCACTTATGTACAGCTGTTGTAGTCGTCTGTTATTTTGTGGTGTCAAAGGTGAGCGGTAGAATTAAGTAAAAGAATAATATTTGAAGTGTAAAAAAGTAACTCGGTCTGGCTAGATCATAAACTGGATCGCCCGGTTGACTCTGCACCTGATGCGTTAAGTCTCGCAGTTACACCATTCTGCCGACCGTGTATGCGAAATTTATTCTATGTAAGTTGTGAAATTACATTAGTTTAGTTAGCGCCGACTGTTTCCGCTAGTATCTGCACACCCGTGCGAATTAAATACGGTATATGCGCGCGCGCGCTTTAGTTCGAATCATTGAATTAAATAAACGAAAAAAATTATATTTAAATAAAATGGTAAATGTTTTAATTTAACATGTAAGCAAACAATCTATATTCAAATAAAAATAATTATTTAAAAATTATTTCAGTTTCTAAACAAACCTATTTTATGCCAAAAAAAGTATATACGGCCGTCTTGAACCGCGAACAAATATGTAATAAGTAAATATTCTCTAAAGTTAGGCTATTATAGCTTCGGTTGATAGAAAAAATATGTAAATTAATCACAGAGAGAAAAGTTTAAATACAGATTTATTTTACATTAAAATAGTAAATTATTTTTCAACTTGACACTGGTATATTGAAAGATAATGGTGTACAAAAACTTCATGGAAATAATTTGGGATAACCGTATAATTACAGAATTGATAAAGCATTTGCTTTTTCAAGGTCAACGTAAAATAACAATCAAGTTCCTTAATCGGTCAAAACTTAAAATCGATAAAAACAAATATATTGAAGACGAGTTAGCGCATGATGCACAGAATCTTATTCTCCTGCAGTCCCTAGATGTACCGTAAATGCCAATATTACTCATCTTCCTCCCTACCAAGTTTGCTATTACAGCATGCCAAATCAGTGTACATTTTTTTTGTTGTATTTATATTTTAGAAAAGGTAATGTATACGAAAAAAGGTAATGTAAAAATACAAACGTGTAAAAGTATATGACGTGACTGATAAAGAGTATATAACAAGTCAAAAAAAAACCAATATTCTAAACAACAGAGCTCCTTCAATCACACCTCTTTTTACGTTTTCCCATCATAGTGTTATAACAATCTCTTTTTCGATTACAGTTACAAGTTTTGTAATACAACTGTTTAGTTGTATTAATCTGTGTTTACAGATTAAATTCACCATTTAAGATAAATTCATTATTTCTTATTTAACCTTACCAACCAAAATAAAATTATATTCTTACAATTTTTTCTTCTCATAACGCACATTACCAGTAATAAGTATTTTGATGCTTAAGTAATCGGATAAAACAAAACCCCAAAATATAAAAAAATTAAACAAGAGGAAAAGTTACATCACATTAATTTTATTTAAAATAGATGGACAGTTTGCAAAAATGAATAAAGCATAATATATTCAAATAAAAAAAACATACAATCAATCAATACAAACATTCAATACGCTGGACAACATACAAATAAAAATAATACAAGGTAATCACGTTTATTAAGCACATATATCATATAAGGTGTACGAATAAAGGTGTACAGAATTCTTAACAGATTATATGGGTGCGTGTATACGTACAAAAAGATACAATGTGAATAAAGGGAAATGACTCCATAGATGACCCCGATAGGTGTTAGCGGATTGGAAAAGGGTCTTAATGTATTTACAGTATAGCACACTACAGGAAGGGAAGGAAGTATTGATCAGAAAGAAAGACTATACTTTCAACAATGTTATTTCTTTTTTAATAGCAACTGACTGTACTGAAATGACAATGTACGAATTGTAACTAATACTACTATTTCGTATTTTAATTTTTATTTTAAGATTGACTATGCTTATATCAAATTTAAGTCTGATAATACACTTCGTTAATTGGTATCGTAGGAGTCTTAATAAAAAGTGCTGTTAACTGAATTTTAACGACTAAATTAATCCATCCAGTAACTCAACACTGGAATACGAATATTGATCGTAAACATAAAAACTTTTAAATACGTATAATTTGATACCATTGCAGGGTTCGTGGCGACGGTTCTTCAGGAGAAGGATCGGGGGGCTCAGGGATAAGGGACAGCCCTCTGCGGAGCTGCCGTTCGCACGTGTTTGCACGAGTGGGCGGTAGTGATGAGGCACGGGGACTTTCGCACTCCCGAGCGAAAAAGACCGAGTCCCGGCGGGGATGCCCCACTCGGGGTGTCCCCGTTAGAGGCATTGACATAAAGACCGGGTTCCAGTTCCTGGAGTGGAGACCCAGGGACGGCATAGCCGGGCCTGGTGGATCCTACTCTGGGGGTTCGAAACGGGCGCAAAGTGAGATCCGACCGGCGGGCCGAGGCGTGGAGGCCCGTTAGAGTAAAGGACAATCCCAATAAGGCAGGCCGAAAAAGAAAAGTTACGGAGGATAAATCCAATTAGGGTTTCGTAGTGCACCAAAATGTTGTATACAATATATGATTAACTTAATTTTTTCCCCTAGTAATGTAAGTTTCAAAAAGTGTACATTTTCTTGATGATCATAAAATCATGAACATTATGTTTTAATAATATCTGTAATCCAAAATCATACAAACTCATTTCCTTAAATTAATTAATTATATTAAAGTTAAAAAATTTTATGTAAAGAATTATTAAAATAAATTAAGAGCCGTTTACAAAAATTAAAAATCTAGAAGCAGATACGCATTTTCCACTGTTAATTCAACGAACATTAAGAAATTATTATAATTAATTCACAGCCAATGTACACTTAATTAAATCATTCTATTAAATGTAAATAAGGTGTCCCGGAAGGTGCTGGTCAAACTTCAGGGACTGTTTCAGGATGTGAAAATAAACAAACAAAAAAAGTTCGTGTGAGCAATGTCCTACATCTCGCGTCACTTTTCTTCTGTTCGAAATTTTTTCTTTCAATAAAAATATATATATCTTAAGATCTGAATGAAATTTTCATGAAATTTGATGTATGATACATACATTTTTTCTGCCTTGCGGTAAAATTTTATTATTATAAATATGGTTGGTTACCTTTTGTATTTCATCATAGTTGATCTTTTTGGTTAATTTATGTTTGTGTTTGTATTTGGATTTGTTTTCAGAAATCTTCAATAATTAATGATGAAGATTGTTTAAAAATGGAAATACGCATTTACTTTTTTTTTAACAGCTGTTGAATGTTTTGTAAAGTTACTAATCAATAATTAAGCGTAAAACTAAAAAGAAAAGTTTTTTTCAGGTAAGAATACCCTTAGCCATCCCACCGGGTTGGTCTAGTGGTTAACGCGTCTTCCCAAATCAGCTGATTTGGAAGTCGAGAGTTACAGCGTTCAAGTCCTAGTAAAGCCAGTTATTTTTACACGGATTTGAATACTAGATCGTGGATAATTCTTCAGAGAATGATATGTATGAGTGTAAATGAAGTGTAGTCTTGCACACTCAGTTCGACCATTCCTGTGATGTGTGGTTAATTGAAACCCAACCACCAAAGACCACCGGTATCCACGATTTAGTATTCAAATCCGTATAAAAGTTTTATATGGTTATCCTTTACTAGGACTTGAACGCTAGAACTCTCGACTTCCAGATTAGCTGATTTGGGAAGACGAGTTTACCACTAGACCAACCCGGTTGGTTGGCAATTACAACCTAAATGGAATTAACCGTATATTTTTTTTATATTATGTAATTACAACCTCTCTCTCTTTTTTCCTGTTTAGCCTCCGGTAACTACCGTTAAGATAATTCTTCAGAGGATGAATGAGGATGATATGTATGAGTGTAAATGAAGTTTAGTCTTGTACAGTCTCAGCTTGACCATTCCTGAGATGTGTGATTAATTGAAACCCAACCACCAAAGAACACCGGTATCCACGATCTAGTATTCAAATCCGTGTAAAAATATCTGGCTTTACTAGGACTTGAACGCTGGAACTCACGACTTCCAGATTAGCTAATTTGGGAAGACGCGTTTACCACTAGACCAACCCGGTTGGTTGGCAATTACAACCTAAAAGAAATTAACCCTACATTTTTTATATATGTGCAACATACAGAACACAGGCTTTAATTGTTGCTTGTTTTTTAATACACATATTAAACATTTAAAAATAATTTCAGTACTGAACATTTTATGGTTACGAAAACAAATGAAAATATATCACTAAAATAAATTAACAGAACATATGATGGATGATGATGAAATACAGAAGCTGTACATGTTTAATTTTTTTTTTTAACCATCTAAATTTTGTCTATAAAACAACAAGTTAAAAATTATAGAGCAATTTTATTAATTAACATTATGTAAATAACTGTCATTACAATTCAAAGATAATTGTTTGTTATGAAGAGACAAACACTAAACAAATGTTCAAGTATTACTCATTTTTTTCGATACAATTTAACACTTTATCTTGTTGTAAACAAACCGCGTGGCATTTTATAGGCAATCTCGAAAGTTACTCATACAGATTAAATATTTTATGTTTGATTTATGGTCTAATTTATGTTTGATATTTTCATTCGGCGCAGAATGGGTCGAGTGATTAACGAACACACGGCAGCTATATATTAATATTATTAAAGTTATATCACTCTTGATAAAAACATGACAGACCAGTGGTTCCCAAACTTTTCCGAGACACGGCGCCCATTTTCAATTACAATTTTTCCATGGTACCCTATCCTAAGTAAAAATACTACTCGTAAGTAAGAGATAAAAATAAATAAACTCGTGTATCTTCATTATTTTTTTACTTTATTAATATTAAATTAATAATTATAAATGTCTTGACTTAATTAATTATGAAGCTTTAACAATATTTCGCGGCGCCCCTGTGAAGAGGCCGCGGCTCCCCGGGGCGTCGCGACACACAGTTTGGGAATCACTATAATAGACTGAGCCATCCGGTACATTACTTTTTTTCTCCTGTTTAGCCTCCGGGAATCGCCGTCAGGTAATACTTCTGTATATACTGTGTGTATATATATATATATATATATATATATATATATATACATATATAAGAGTGTAATTGAAGTGTAATCTTATACAGTCTCAAGTCGACCATTTCTGAGATATGTGGTTAATTGAAATCCAACCACGATAGAACACCGGTATCCACGATCTAGCATTCAAATTCGTATAGTAAATTCCTAGTAAAGGCAGTTGCCTTTACTAGGATTTTAAAGTTGGAAATCTTAGACTTCAAAATCAGTTAATTTGCGAAGTCGCGTTCACCACTAGTGGTGAACGCCCGGTGGGTTACCCGGTACATTACTGCACTAACGTAATCACAAATATGATAGATATTATATATCTAATATAATTAGATATATATTAGAGATGGTAATTATATTACCATCTATCTATACTTATTTATTTATTTTATAAATGTAATTTAACCAAACATGTCTACGCTCGTTAACCTTCACTAATTAGCACAGTAATGTTGTAAGTATTTAAATAACAAATTCGGTAATTATTGCAATTATTTATTATTTAAATAAAAAATAAAAAATACTGTGAATTAGTCGAGATTAGCGAACATAGGTTAAATTTGGTTAATTTATAACTACAATTACAAGAAATAATGATTATATTTTTAAGTGTTAATGATCCCGTAACGTTGAAGTATTTTCAAAGTTACGGGATCATTATGGTTATGCTCGACGGACTAATACATAAGTACTGTAAAATTTAACTACTACAAACAACAGATAGGATAGCTCTTACCCTGAACACATTATAATCATCAAATGATTTTAGATGACTCATTATAATCTTTTAATTGTATAATAAATGTATTAAAAAATGTATTAATAAGTAATGAATTCAGCGTTAATTTAACAAATATTTGTTATGATATCTATTAAGAGTATTTTCAACCATCTCCTCCTCTAAAGTCGTAAAAAGATCTTCATTCGTTCACTACTATTTCCTGATCAACCCACAAATGGCATGTCTTGTATGTCTACGTTGACAAATCCCCTCCCCTTAAAAAAAATCAATCCACACAACTCAAACTCAATATTACCTGGAAATTTAATATAATTTTTGTATTTATAGAATTAATTATTTTTATAAGTATTTTATATTTACTTTAAATGCATAGAAAATTTTTTTTTTAATAATAAAGGAAGGAAAAATATGCCAGCCGATTTAATTGCATAAACCGTAAAAATAAAATATAGATGATATTATTTGGTATATCAAGAAAAAAAGGAAAACAACTCGTAAAACTTTCATCAAATCATTGAAAAGTTTTTTAATAAATTTCACTACTAAATAAATAAATACTATTTGCTTAAGAGCATTTATTGAAAATTACAAAATTTAGCTATAAGTCTAGCAAAAAGTTATAAAAACTGAACAATTTCAATATAAAATAGCAATATTCTTTATAAACACTCGACTCAGTATGTTCAAAAGTAATTATAAAATAATAAACATAAAAAAAAATTAAATGAATTTTCACTTGTAACAGGATTTTCGAGTACCATAAACCAATTTTAGGGTTTATTTATTTTTTTCTTTATTATTTAATTTACAGAAATTTTAATATTATTACTAGGACGTTTTATTCATACTTTTTGATTCATAAGAGAAACTAAAATGAAATAAAGTTATGGTAAAATAAAAATAACTCATACAAATATACACGCTTGATCCTATCAGCTGAATTATACTTTTATATATATGTTTTTTAAGATAATTCACTTAAAATAATACACTGTAATTACCAGTAATGAACATGGGCAAGAAAATGCAATATTGTAAAACAAAAATAGATAATAATTCTCATCAGTTAGTCAATTTGTATTCTAGCTATTCAGGTAAATAGATGTACGAAACTGTTTAATTTGCTTTTACGACTATTTACCGACTACAGTCAGCACTGTTCGGTTAAAATTTAAAACATAGCAGCACGCATACTTTACAATTTTGTGACGACATCAAATCTTAAAATGCTAAAAGAAAAAAAAAGAATAAGTGTAACTTGTTTAAAATTTTATAGATACTGTTTTTGACCAAGATGCTGCAGCTGTACAATATATATATTTTGGTTTAGTATTCTAACGGTTGTAGGGGCTGACCTAACGTGTGTTACAAATGTAAATCCTGAAAACTCCACATCCGTTCTCAAAAATAACAACTCTACCTCACTAGAGGAAAGTGAAAGAGAGTAGTGTGGTTCTCTTCAATCGGCCTAATTATGTTATTGAATATATCACCTAAATTGAAATGATATTTAGATTCTTAAGTGGCGGCTTGCTTCCATTATTAAAGGGATGAGGCTGTAAAGAGAAATCTTTTACTTTAAGAGTAATTTAATGGTGTAGTCTTATACTCCAGATGTCTCTCCTCTTTCTTACAATCTCTGAGAAAGAGAGAGAGAGAGATTCATACTAGCCAATTTGCCTAGTTAGAACTTGGACCCTCGATGCAAAAATAAGCCCAGGCGAATCCCGGAGCCAACTCAGGGGCTAGTAGGGGCCTACCCTAAGGCCGGAGGGCTCCCTTCGCTCACCATCCCCAATTTGCCAGAGGGAAATTGCCTGAACACCAGCAGAGCTTGCTTCGGTCGCCGTTCCCGTCTATCCAAAGGGCTCCACACCTCCGCACTGTACGTTATCCTCATAGTTGTGAGAATATTACTGATCGGTCGATGGCTTAAAACCTCTGGGATAACACGAATTTATTTTGCTAATTTGAAAATAATCGGACGGTCGGTTCTCGGGTAATGCGATTACAGACAAACTTTATTAACCTACTAACAAATACCCCGTTTGAATTTTGAAAATGGGACGATTGTTTGAAGGGATATTATAAGAAAACCCCATTGCACCTCTCAAAACTGTGCCCCAGGAGCATCCCGTTTGTTACCAGTTGGTGATGATCGATTTAGCCTTTAAGATGCTCGCGGGCCTCCTCACCAGTCTAGCCTCATACGCAGTCACCACGGGAAGCCCATTATTATTATTAAACAGAAATTTATTTAATATTATTTTATTAAATATAAATTTAATTCTATTATTTATTTTTTTTAAATATTATTTACTCGATTGATTCGAATTATTCAGTTCAAACCCAACTCACACAGTGATAGAGACTCACAGTTCGCAAATCATTAATTCAATTCATTCATTAAAGTTTACGCTTCAACCGGTAAATCTCCATATTATGGACTAACTATATGCATATCTTTTTATCGAGATTTTTCAACGTGAAATATAT
Source organism: Lycorma delicatula (assembly GCF_047948215.1). NCBI lineage: Eukaryota > Metazoa > Arthropoda > Insecta > Hemiptera > Fulgoridae > Lycorma > Lycorma delicatula. The sequence goes on from NC_134462.1 coordinate 58,129,579, forward strand.
CTAAAAAAAAAACCTCTCAATTACGCCAAGAGACATGAGTAAAAATTTGGTTGCGACTGATCGAGTAGTTTTTTTTTCTTCCGAATAAACAAAAACCCTCTGCCTCCTTATATAATAGTACATATATATATATCACGGTTATGAGAGACTGAAAAGCTATATAAAGTATGAACCCCGTTTAGTAATGAAACAATAATTATATACATACAGCTTCAATAAATGAAGGGATTTGAACTCCCAAATATAGCCCAATTTTTTTAAGTTCAAATTAAATCTCGATTCGCATTAAAAATTGATAAGCTATTCAAAAATTATAAGTGAGGCCTGAACATTCCAACGTTTTATTTCCTTGAAGAAAAAAAACCACACAATAGGCGTTTATTACCTACAATGTTATATTATATAAAGTATAAATTTTGCGATACGTATCCCTCATAAATATACAGATACGAGACGTAGCAGTATAAATAGAACCGCGACTAGAAATTGTAATTATTTAAATTATCAACATCGAACGATTAAGAGTAGACCACGACCAAAGATTTAAAAATTTTCACCACTATTAAAAAAAATAGAAGAAAATCCTCGTTTTTTTAAAAAAAAAAAAAATTAAAAACGATGTAGAAAGTAACTCGGATGATTCCTTATAAAATAGATGTAAATTGTCTAATACATAGTAAAAAAAAAAATATTATTTATATCCTGACAAGGAATAAAAGAAAACAAATTAATAAAACTGGTTATTTATCTTGTTTTAGAAAGGCATTAAAATAAAAGATAAAAACAAAAGTGACGTCATCAGTGAGATCATAGCAAGGAATAGATCTTTTAATAAATAGCAAACTACATCAAACAAAAATACATTTCATATTACGCAATAAGGTAATACATATACTTAAAATAACTTTTAATTAATAATCTACATTCAACGCTGCCTACTCGCGATCCTAACTTCTCGATAATCCGCATTAACAGCGATTTTAATCCAGTTTTCAGTAATCCGGAACAGACATAGTCTCATTAGTTCGGATTATCAAGAATATGCAGTATTAAAAAAAAATCTCTAGTTACTTAAATAAAAAAATAATCTTTATTGTCAATAATGATTAAAAATCAGCTTATATTTATTTAAATTCAGATATAAATATAAAATATAAAAAAATCTAGCAAATTTTCTCATGAATTACGTGGTATTGTTTATGAAGTTAGTCACGAACTAATTCTGAAACTTTATACGGAAGGGAAGCTATAATTTGATTCAATAATCCTCAGTTGGTAGAAATTTTAAATTGAAATTCTCCTTTGTAAATTTCATAAATTAGAATTTTAAAAAAATTAATTGAAGAAATTTAAAATTACTCATCCGACTGAAGTACAAGCTAAAACTTATTTATAACGAAATAACATAAATATCTGCATAGAATAATTACCAGTAACCTACTTAAAATGCCAGCCGTTTTCACTTGATAAGAGCCAATATCGGAATGTGTTTATCATAATACAGTAAACACAATATTAAATTTTTGTCTCTGTTAAAACTAGCTAATTAAAAGCATATTATAAATATCCCAATGTGAAACGGAAAAATTTCAGTACTCGTTCTTTATATAGAAAACACAATCATTAGTTAACAATGGAACTTTACACTAAGTTAAATAATCATTAAATATCTATTTTGTCAAATTTTCTACTTGGTAATTGCTAATTAAAAAAAGCACAATGTTATCGGGGAAATGAAAAAGAAAGAAGTGTATTTTAAGTATTAATATGTTCATAAGTAAATTCTTTATATGATTTACAGACACCTTTAACTCAAATCATTTTTTTAGAGTTTGAAATGTCTGTTACGAAGACAAAAATTAATTTCTAGGGAAAAGTTTCCAAAAGAATGAAAATAGATGTCAACAAATAACAGAGAGAAAATTAAAAATATTAATTTTTTGGAACTTAAGAGTGAAATATACGAAAGTAAAGAGTAACTTGAATCTATTCCTAAACATTTGTTAAAGAATAATATCTTTTGATAAGCACACTAGAAAAAAGGAGGCCTGCGGCCCGCCGCGACAATGTTTTACATGGTTTGTTTCATTACACGTGATTTTGTTAAATGTTTTTACAAACTGTAATTTACGTTCATGAATTTAACGTACTAACAAACAAAAATTTTTACAACGTAAAGCTTCAAAATCCTAAACATTTTTAGTTGTTTCTTGGGTTGTGATTTTAACACAGCTAAACCCCAATGTTTTCCTTTTTTTACTCCCAAAACACAAGTATAATTTTAGATAAATATTTATAATCAAAAATTAAATAATAAAAACATTACAATACTAAAATATGGCAATAAATTTTCTTTATTTTTTTCAACACAAAAAAGGAAATTATCCAAAAAGAAAACAGAAACAAATGCAGTTTGCTATTTTGTTGCATTTTGCCAAGAAGAACCGATGCATTATGATTCTTCTTAATAATGATTAGAAGTGGGTATTATATCATTTTCTTTTTCTGTTTAGCCTCCGCAACCAACGTAAGATATTACTTCAGAGGATGAATGAGGATGAAATGTATGAATGTAAATGAAGTGTAGTCTTTTACAACCTCAGTTCAACCGTTCCTGATATGTGTGGTTAATTGCGAAACCCAATCATCAAAGATCACCGGTATCCACGATTTAGTATTCAAAACCACATAAAAGTAACTTACCTTAACTAGGATAAAACCTTAGAACTTTCGACTTCGAAATCAGCTGATTTGCAATGACGAGTCCCGCCACTAGACCAACCCGGTGGATTAGAAGTGGGGATATATATGTATAAATTGGCGACTATTTTCTATTTTGAGTACATGAATAGAGGAAAACGGGAAGAACATCTGATATGGATGCATGAAAATGATATATGAGTTAGATTTACCCCCAAGAGGCTGTTAGTCAACTCGTTTTAACGAGAAGGCAAAGAAATCACAATAGCTCAAAAGGTCCAATCCTTGGATAATTCACTTAAAGAAAATGTAATATAGTATGAAAAATAAAAGATTATTTCCTTCCGAAGAAAAATAAATTTGTCATATACCTTTTCATTTCCTACGATTTATTTATTTTGTCTGAATAGGCTTATTGTCCAATTATTGCTGTCCTTTTTTTTATGACGAACGTATCTTCGTAGCTAGTGAAAAATTCAAGCCTGATCGGGATTCGACCCCAGAATAAAAGAAGACCACACCTTCACATACATAGTCGGATAATATTGGCTAAAATAAGGAGAATTGAATTATTTTTATTTTTTAGACCGATAATGTAGAGGATGAAAAGGAGACAATAAATTTGTTCAAATCATTTCAAATCGAAATTTCATTTCGAATGATTTCAGTTCTGTACTTAGCTGCACTTCAAAATATAACCATTTTTAGACTATCTAGAAGATGGGTCTACAAAAGTTTCTGTCGAAAAAACAAACAAAAATATGCGACAAACCTAATAGATTCCAGAGACCTTTTAAAAAACAGAAAAGGTTACTGCTAAAAAGAATAAATAAATAAATAAAATAATAATGGTAAATTACTTCATTCCACCATATTTATACTATGTCTAGAATGTTTATCAAAGAGTCTAAGTATGACTATGTTAATATCAGAAGGAACTTGTGCTTCATATCACGTCACGTAAAGCCGTTACTTTTGTGGTATAACTATACACACTTTGAATAATGAATATGTAATTTAAAAATCGCACATTCAGGGTTAAATTCCAAACTGATGAGAAAGAATTTCATAATATACTAACAGACAGTCGTAATTTACATTATCAGAAGCAGTAAAGAACACGCACATATAAAAATGAGTTCACACAATTTTTTTAATTATCAAACCACATTCAGATTAGAATTAATTATTTTAATTTTTCATACAAATGGAACAATAAATAATTAATAGCGTATTAATTTTCTTCGTTACAAATAGAATAAACAAAAATATTTACTGAAACTATAGTTAATAATTAAAATGACGCGTCATATCTTTACCAATGAGTTGAGAACTTCATAACAATAAAACAGTAAGAAAGGGAGACCGACAAGGATGTTCCCTATGCCCGTCACTTTTTAATCTTTACATAGAACTAGCAGTTAATGATGTTAAAGAACAATTTAGATCCGGAATAACAGTACAAGGTGAAAAGAAAAAGATGCTACGATTTGCTGATGATATAGTAGTAATTGTAGCTAAGCATAAAAAGGATTTAGAAGAAACAATGAAAGGTATGGATGAAGTCCTACGCAAGAATTACCGCATGAAAATAAACAAGAACAAAACGAAAGTAATGAAATGTAATAGAAATAATAATGAAGATGGACCACTGAATGTGAAAATAGGAAAAGAAAAGATTATGGAGGTAGAGGAATATTTTTTAATTGGGAAGATGGACGAAGCAAGAGTGATATAAAATGTCGAATAGCACAGGCGAAACGAGCTTTCAGTCAGTAATATAATTTGTTTATATCAAAAATTAATTTAAATGTCAGGAAAAGATTTTTGAAAGTATATGTTTGGAGCGTCACATAATATGGAAGTAAAACTTGGACGATCGGAGTACGTGAGAAGAAAAGATTAGAAGCTTTTGAAATGTGGTGCTATAGGATAATGTTAAAAATCAGATGGTTGGATAAAATAACAAATGAAGAGGTGTTGCGGCAAATTTTTTAGGTGTAAACTGCACTTTGTAATTGACTAATAAATGTTAGATTTTATTATCAGAGTGTAAAGAATCTAATTCTGAGAAAATTGATGTAATAAAGTCTGTGTAAAAAAAAAATCAACTTTTATTAATAAAATATTAATAAAAATTATTATTATTAAATATTATTAAAATCAACTTTTATTTTAATAAAAATATTTATAAAAATAAAACATAACAAACAAAAATGTTGAGTTAGTGAAAACTAAAAACAGCTGTTTTTAGCACAATAAATTTAGACCTGAGATCGTTCAACTCATTTCCTTATATTTTCTGTCATCAACCTAATATCTTCGCTTTGCTTGTATACCTCGAAATTTCATCCAACCCCATCAACAGTAATCTAAGGGAGTAAGGTCCGTTGTCGAGTAATCTAGGTGACCAATTTACCGGCCCTCTATGTCCAATTCATTAACCAGTAAATTTTTCTTCTAGAATTGTCTATTTCATTCAAATGTATTGGTGCAACAAAATTGATAGTACATTTTAATTCGTTTCGCGTATGAGAAATTTTCAAGCGCTGTAAAAAAATCGTTGTTTAAAAATTCCAGATAATTTCTCCCCGTGGCGCGTTGTTCTAGTATGAAAGGTAAGAAAACTGGTTTTTGATCTTGGCAAATCAAACATTCACCAAAAGCCGCTGCAAAAATTTGATTTGACCAACAGCATGTGGATTTTCTTCAGATCACCGATATGAATTCCGTGTTTGTGCCATTACGGGAAATGTATCAAAACCCACCGGGTTGGTCTAATGGTGAAAGCGCCTTCACAAATCAGCTGATTTCGAAGTCGACAGTTCCAACATTAAAAACAGTTACTTTTATACGGATTTGAATACTAGATCGTGGATACCGGTGTTCTTTGATGGTTGGGTTTCACAATTAACCACACATCTCAGGAATGGTCGAACTGAGACTGTGCAAGACTACACTTCATTTGCACTCATACATATCATCCTCCGTAGTAACACCTGAACGGTAATTCCCAGAGGCTAAACAGTTAAAAGAGAGAGGGAAAAGTATCATCGTCCTAAAATATAAACGAAATTAAGCGGTAATTATTATTAGCCAACTGACAAAACTGCAGTCGTCTGGTATGGTCATCAAGCTGGAATTATTGAATGAATATGATAAAGACACTGTCTTATAAACTATACTTTGAGGAATGTTGAGTCGTGTAGAAATTCATCGTGCGCTCGGTAGGATTAAACTGTACCATCTGAAGAATTTTTTCCCTTTCATCACCATGTACCTGTTATGAAACATAAGCGCTGGGAAGTGTACCATTTTAACGAAAATTATTAAAAATTCTACAAAACACTTTACGGTTTGGAACTATTCGTCCAGGATACTTACGGCGGTATTCTTCCATCGTAAAACACTTCCATGGAAACGCTGCACACAAAAATAATATCAGCGTGTTCTGCATGAGTGAAGAGACATTTCTGAAGAATTCAAAACATGATTTCACTTTTTTTAAATTCAGATTCATTTATAAAAATGCCGGTACAGTTAGAATTCAATAAACACAATTGCTGACCGAAATACGAATAGCTATCACTTGAAATACAGCCAATAACTAGAATACCGTTCGTTATAGAAATGCCCATATTTGATGAGAGTAAAGAAAGGTTATTAGCCCGTAGTTAGAACAAGTTTATTTTTATTTTTTTGGATGATTCATACGGGCGTCAATCCAAGTAAAGTTAAACAAATTATGAAAAACTTACTTCAGTTTTTTGAAGATATCTATTAATAATGAAATAAAAATTACTCAGGTTAAAAAAAAAACTAGGGAGGTCACCTTCAAATTCACTTTCCCCTTTCATTTTCCTGTTTTAGCCCCCGGTAATTACCGTTCAGATAATACTTCAGAGAATGAGTGAGGATGATATGTGTGAGTGTAAACGAAGTGTAGTCTTGTACAGTGTCAGTTTGACCATTCCTGAGCGTTTAGATAATTCTTCAGAGGATGAATGAGGATGATATGTATGAGTGAGTGTAAATGAAATGTTAGTCTTGTACATTCTGAGTTCGACCATTCCTGAGATGTGTGGTTAATTGAAACCCAACCACCAAAGAACACCGGTATCCACGATCTAGTATTCAAATCCATGTAAAAATATCTGGCTTTACTAGGACTTGAACGCTGTAACTCTCGACTTCCAAATCAGCTGATTTGGGAAGACGCGTTAACCACTAGACCAACCCGGTGGGTTAACTTCAAATTCACTGGAACTGTATAATGTAACGCCAAGATCTCATTATATGAACAATTATGTTTATAATTTGTTAATAATTTTATAATTAAGAGATGAAACCAGCAAAATACATTTTCCCTTTAACGGTGTTTTTTTACTTTTTTTATATTCAAGTTTTTTTCTCTTTCGAATATTCATCAAGTAACGAAAAGTTCATGTCGTTACTGTTAACTCCCCGCTACTGTAAGCTAACTTGTTAAAGAGACAATTAAAAAAAAAGTAAATTGAAAGCAATTACACTCAATTAATTATTCTGTTAAATTTAGGATCTTAAATGAATAAAAATTGGAACCCTTCCTCTTTTAATTTAAATTAGAATTCGTATTTACTATGTTTTTTTTCATGAGCTTAATATCACAATGTAATGCTTTTACAATGTAATTCGTATAAAAAATAAAACACTTATTAATTAGTGATAAAAATGTGCTACCAAAAACAATAAATAAAAGATAATAATATGAAGACAAAATACACAACAGATTCTTAAATATTTTATTGGCTACATATCCTTGAGCTAAACAACTTTTCATTTTATAATTATGACGTATTGGCCGAAAGAAACAAAGTTACAGTCATAATTTTGTTATTTACATATTTCACGTTAATTCGAAGATAAATTCAGAACATCTGAACGAATTTTAGTGAATCAGGTCGGGCATTGTTCTCTAAAATTAGAGTGAAGTAGGTGGTTAAAAAAAAACTGAGCAAGAAAATTCGGCTACTTGCCAATATTTTTTCTCGTTCATTTCAAAGAGAATCAGTCGATAAAAACTAAGTTAATTTTTCTAATAATTAGTCCATGAATTTTTCAATGCGGATAATAAATTTTTCAAAGTTTAGTCAGATAATATTATTTAGCCACTATTATAGTAAGGAATTACTTTCTATTTGGTACAAAAGACGTCTAAACTTTTCACTCAATTAATACAATACCTTTATCAAGGCAAACAAGCATTCTTTACATAACTTTTACGTTCTTTAAATCATGGAAGAAATTAGGTTTATGATTTAGGAACCATAACCAACGAAATGAGTAGACATATCGGAAAATAATATCCCAAAAATTAACCGGTTATTATTTTTAGGTACAATGAACATCATAAATTTTCCAGTGAAACTAAAAATAGTATATCTTCTCATTTGGATCTCCAGAGAATCAAAAATAAGTTTTGGCAGTCTGCTTTTCATTTTTCAGGACCTTTTTGAAGTCGACAATATACAGAAGATAAGAATAGTTATATGGAATTCAATGACACAAAGAGGTTGATTAATAGAAAAATCGGGGTAGAGAAAATAAAATAGTAAAAATTACAGACGATATGATAGGAACTTGGAACTATCAGAAACACCAATTGGAAATAGAATAGAAAAGAGATGGAAATTGTGCGAGGGACTTGGCTCAGGACATATAACCATAAGATGATATGTTAATGATGACAAAAACAATTAAAATTAGTTGAATTTTCTTTTGCCGAAGTTGGAATTATTTTCTCCAAAATTGCGAAGGAATTTTCTAAATCATAAAAATCCACACCAATCCACTTATGAAGTATGTATTTTCAAAGCCATAACTTTATAATTTGAAGCGAACTGATATATCATAATACACTAACCACTGGGAAAAATGGCATAACTATTTTTTATATAGGAAAAAAGTAGTGAAACGGTTTCTCTTTGCCTTCTTCACCGAGCTAAATATACACTGCTGCTTTTTTTAAAAATGCCATGCCCAAAAACATGCAAGTGACAGTTTCACTTCAAGCAAGTTTATCCATTATAGGGACTAATTTGTACGACGAACATCCCGTTATTCTGTTAATTATGTCACTTCAACCAGAGAGTCAAATGGCACAAGCCGTTTTCAACAGAATAACTATTTTTGGAAATACTCTAGTCAGAACCTAAAAGATTTTTTTATAGATTATTGTGTACTCTTTTCACAATGAATAAAAGATATTCATGTTCGGCAACCAAATCCTGGGACAAGAGAATAAGAAAGGAACCAAGATTTCAAATTGAATCAACAAAATGCGACACGTTGATGTTTGCACGATCACAATGAGATGGGTACTCTTAGCACATTCAGGTATGAACTAGTGTACACTGCTTAACCCCACTACACACTAAAAATACATATATATTCCTCAAATCTTTCTGATCAAGCTTAGTCTAAGTTTAAACAAAGGTCATAGTAATTAAGAAAGTTTTCATAACAGATAAAGGCCTAATCATCAGTTATATCTATTAAACACTTTTAAAACAGGTTGTTTAGCTTGTGCTTCAATCCTTTAACCTACCAGCTTTAATCGGAAAAAAGAACATCATATACTCTATTTTGCATAATCATAATTCTGTGTAAATACATATTCCTTCCCTTACAAACAATCGTAAGCAGATTAACAATCAAAGGAAAAATGTTGAAATATCTATAAAAAAAAACCCAAAAAACAAAAGTAATTTCATGAAGATTCAATTTTTTCCTATAAACATTCTAAAGAAATTCATCATAAAAATATTTAGTAATAAGGCGCTGAGCCCAAAATGGTTTCTGACCAAGGGCCGAAGAATCCAAATACTAAACCAAACCGTGAATTTGATTCAAAATGAATTAACTCTTTCACAATATACAATTTTAATATTATATAAAAGTAATAATAACATGTCCCATTGGTTTCCATACTTAGAAAAATAAATATTTTTTTATGAAAATCCTTTTTATTTATATAAAATGCTTTACGTAACTTCCATTGTTTCGAAAATACATTTCGATGCGAGTCAACCACTGCCGAAAATCTCGTAACCCGCCCAAAAGTGTTCATAAAATAAACAATTTTTTTATGAAGGTCATGATGTATCAAGAAAAGATACAAAATATAATCATTTCAAGGAACGTATCACTAACGCCAGCTGTGCTAAGCACAGCTAGAGTTATGCTTGTAATTGCGTCAATGTAACATTCCTGGAGGCGATTTCTTTTCTTGGTACACCACGGCCTTCATAAAAAAAGAAATGTTTATTTTTTCTATTTATGTTAATTTACGGGAGACCTGAAGAATGTTTCTGTTATTTTAATATATGTTTAATTTACTTAGTATTTTTTTGAGTAAAAACTAATAATTGAGTACGTAACACATAAATTAGTATAATAATGCGGTCAGAATTGTTTCGAGTATTAAAAAAATTAAATGTAGCTCACAATTTTAATATTCCTATACAACATTTCAGTTACAAAAACCTACAAAGATTCCGACATGAAAAATTATAAAACCGTAATAGTAAAATTTTTAATTGATATAATGATAATAAAAAAACTTCTTACATACGTTAAGCGGGAGACAGTTTAATTAATTAAATTGTGTTGAATAGACTTAGTATCACGAGATTCACAGAAAATGTATTCATAATTTTAATTTTTTACAGTAGTGGTTCCCAAACTTTTCCGGCGTCCTTTTTCAATAAAAATTTTCCCATGGCGCCCTACCTTAAGTAAAAGTATGGCTACTCGTATGCAAGAGATAAAAATAAATAAAACTTGTGTATCTTCATTATTTTTTTACTTTATTAACATTAAATTAATATTTATAAATGTCTTCGTTCAATTAATTATGAAGCTTTTACAATATTTCGCTGCGCTCCTGTTAAGACGCAGTGGCTTCCGGGGGGGGGGGGGGGTGCCGCGACGCACAGTATGGGAATCACTGTTTTACAAAATTTATCGGAAATTTAATATGAAGAAATGTCACATACGTTTTCCTTTTTCCTGTTTAGCCACCGATAATTACCTTTCAGATAATGAATGAGAATGATATGTACGAGTGTAAATGAACTGTAAGTCATGTACAGTCTCAGTTCGAACATTCCTGAGATGTGTGGTTAATTGAAACCCAACCACCAAAGAACACCGGTATCCATGATATAGTATTCAAATCCGTGTAAAAATAACTGACTTTACTAGATCTTGAACGCTGGAACTCTCGACTTCCAAATTAGCTGATTTGGGAAGACGAGTTAACCACTAGACCAACCCGGTGGGTCACATACGTTTTGCTGTCTATAACAATTCAAACATTTTTCTAACCTATCTGAATACACTTGTATATTAGAAAATAATTGAATATTATATACAAAACCGAAACTTTAAATATTCTTTTAAAGTAAAAATAAAATAAAAGATTGAGGTCCACTTCCGATTTTAACCTTATTTTAAAACTTAGAATAAAATTACTAACTTTAAACACATCAATTTGCATTAATTTATGTATCTGCTCATTTAATCAATGTTTATATGATAGTATATACTCGAAGAAAAAATATCGCCCTTTATAATACGATTTATTGCTTTTAGTTTTTTTTTTTTTTTTTTTTTTAACGCCAAGTAAAATAATTTTTTCTTAAAAATTAATAATTTATTAAATGAAAGTGAAGTCATTAATATTCTTAACTTTTACTACATCATGATATACTTTCCAACTAACATTTTATAAACAATAAATAAATAAAATTTCAGTTAGCCTATTTCGTAATTTTGTTTTTAATTATCTATTAACAAAAAAAAAATAAACTTCACCCCCAATTGTGTGGTTATAATTTCTTGCTGGTGAATTCATTATAACAGAAAGTCTTTAAATTAGTTTAATTAAAATTCTTTCAGAAAATTCTATAAATGTTTAACCTTTATAAAAGACAATACCTATTAATATACTTAATAATAACTGGAGTATCTTAGCTGTTTCCTAAGAGGTTATTTGCTAAACGATTTTTATGAATTTTTTTTACGTATTTTTCCCTACTTACAGCAATATTTTTGTTTTAGTAATTGGATTTTAAGATTGTGATACACCATAAGGCGTTGGTGAAGGACTCAAATATTTTGATAGAAAATGATGACGTATTTTACGTTTTGATTTGGCAGCTGGATCAGATTTAACATAAATTTTTATAAAACTTTACGATTCAAAGTTTATATTTCAAACATATGAAACAAGTGAATCAAACATATGATATTTCAAATAAAGATCGTTTTAGATCGGTAATTTTTTGCCGTATAAAAAAAATATATTTATATAAAATTTATATTAAATCCAGTCCGGCTGCATGGATATAGGTTTTGGGGAACAGCCGCCAAATCAGACCATAAAATACGTCATCATATTTAATCAAAATATTTGAGTTATCAATTAAGCTAAACAACTAATGCACTTTTATTCCAATTCATAAATGGGTTTTCATTCATAAATGGGTTTCTTTATATAACTCTACAAGATAACATCTATCTCTGGACAAATGCGTGCTTACATCATTTTCTATTTCAGGAATATTTTACAGTTTTATAAATTGGATATCTTTCTCTTCTTAAAGTTAAGCTAACATAACAATTTATTGATTTTAACTTCCCATTCACAGATGCAGGTGATTTTTTCACGTGCACATCTATGACTGTAATTTTTTGATGATATAAAATGTTAAATACCTTTCTAAAAAAATAACCCCTTCAAAAATAATAATAAAAACACTGAATTTTTTTTATAGACTTCTGTACCAATAAAATGTTTAAATCAATGACCAATGGAAAAATTAACTGGAAAATATTTAATCACCTAAGTTTTTTGTACTTAGTAAAAGTATATTAATTTCATTTTATTTATTTTTTTTAAATTCCACTTATACACATAACAAGAAATGTAAAATGCTTCAGTCAGAATTATTTACGGTGAACAGATCTAATATTCCAAAGAATGGGCAAGAGAACCAATAAGAATTCCTTAACCTTTCAACGTACGAGGATTAAAACTTGGGTTATAGATATTCAGGGACAATAAAAAAAATTCCACAATGAAAAACCTAAAAGAATGCGATTGCTACATAGAAAAATAATTATAGATAATATTATACTATAATAACCAATCAATCAAATTAGATTATTCTTTTTAATACAGTTATGAATTAAGTCCTTTAACAATGACACAAAGATAATAAACCTTAAAAGATTTACGACGAACATATATATAATTATATTACAGTATTAGATTATCAAACCCACATAATGACCATGAGAAAATATAATAAGTCAGTTAAATAATAAATGAAGACTATGCTTTCATTATGTAACAAAAATAACATTCTCTGAACAAGAGTATAATAGTAAAACTTAATAAAGAGAAATAACAACGCCAATTGTGTTATAAAAACTATAAATATATTACTAATACAGATCTGGTAATTTCTGATAATTTAATGATATGTGAATCAAATACTCGTACGATAAAACGTAAGAAGAAATCTTTCAAGCATTCAATCGATTTAAAAAAAAAAATCTGATATGAAACCACATGACTTCCTTGTACACCTAATAAATTACCATAAACACATTTTTAAAAGAACATAAAATTTTTAATTTTTTGTGTATGATACATGTAGTAACGCCAGATATTCGCGTATTTTCAATTCCAAATACCATCAGTAATCTATTATTTAAAAAAATGCATTTAAAGGGGTTACTTTTTTTCAATAAAACTACTAGTCCCTTTTTAAGTTTTTAATAACCACATCTCCTTTTACTGATGTGTTGCCATGGAAATGCAACTCTTTCAACATGGACATGTTAATGTTATATACATACATTATCAGCAGAAAATTTGTAAAATAAACACAGAACATTATTATTTTTTTATTAAAGATATAGAAAGAAAATGATCAAGATCTGTAAAAGATGTAATTGTTTTTAACGTATTTTATAATTAAAAAAAATTACAGCAAGACTTTATTACATATTAAGTGAAATCGCCTTATTCGGACTTCCCGTATTCGCGGTACAGTATTTTGCGATGTCTTTTCTATATTCGCGGCTAAAGGTTTCCGTATTTGCGTTCATTACATTATATAGTGACATTAAAAAATAAAAATAATAAAAGATTTAGTGGCGCAGGTAGAGTTTGAACGTGAAGAGGTAGAAGATACGATCCCTGGAAAGCAGTTAAATGTCAAAACGTTTCCGAAGTCATTAAACTATCTCACGATCTTATTCAGTGTTCTATAGATGCTGATCCATCTTTGAATAGAAACTTATATTTAAGCGCAAAATTGAAGTTGCCCATGCAAGAGTACACAGAACATCAAACGGATTTAAAAACAAGAGCGAGACAAGGAAAAATTACAAATTTTTGTAAATGCAATCTAAAATATTGTAGGTTAGTTTTGTAAATTTCCTTTACATTAATTTTAGTTTTAATGTACGTAGTACTGTAGTGTTATTTTCTTGACTTTTTAAGGCGATTACCGAGTATGATTTGAACATGTAATACAGTTTTGTAATACAGTACATACTCTACGTACTGAAGTGAGTTTTTAAATCAAACAATTTGGTAAGTGCTTACGAGTAAATTAGGAAATATTATGTATTTTTTAAAATATATTTTGTGTAGTGTACCTACGTACTATACCAAACCAGTGCTTATAATTAATGTTACCGTCTGTATTTCATCAATAACATCGCCCTAAGTAAGTACGCATAATTGTTATTAATTTTACATAGAACCTAACCATTCTTCCTTAAATGAGTATTAGTTCCGTTCTATATTCGCGGTTTTTTTCATTCGCGGCATTTTTACGGTCTCTAATCCCTACGAATGAGATGTTATCATCTAAAAGTGATAAAAGAAAATCTACCTTTTAAAAATTAAAATAAAAAAAAAGCTGACAACATACTTTTTTTTTAACCTCCGGATCCACCGTTAGGCATTCTTCAGAGGATGAAGATAAATGATTTGTAGCGTGTGAAAATGCCATGCCTGACCGGGACTCGAACCCAAGGCCTCCGGATGAAAAGCCGAAACGCTACCACTCGCGCCACGGAGGCAGGCATATATACAACAATATACCTTACTTTCTTTCTTTTTCTTGTCTACCCTCCGTTCAGATAATACTTCAAAGGATGAATGAGGATGATATGTATGAGTAAATGAAGTGTACTCTTGTACAGTCTTAGTTCGACCATTCCTGAGATGTGTATTAATTTAAACCCAACCACCAAAGAAAACCGGTATCCACGATCTAGTATTCAAATCCGTGTAAAAATAACTGACTTTACTAGGCTTGAACGCTGGAACTCTCAACTTCCAAATCAGCCGATTTGGAAAGACACGTTCACCACTAGACCAACCCGGTGGATGTATAACAATATACCTGCAAAGCTTTTTTCAACTCTATAAGATTTAATTAATTATATATTTTATATAAGATTAATCAGAATATCAAAATATAATCTAGAAATATGAAGAAAGAAGCATTTGGAAAAATATAGTTAAAAGAAGAGACAGACTTATAGGCCACATACTAAGGCATCCTGGAATAGTCGCTTTAATACTGGAAGGACAGGTAGAAGGAAAAAGTTGTGTAGGCAGGCCACGTTTGGAATATGTAAAACAAATTGTTAGGGATGTAGGATGTAGGGGGTATACTGAAATGAAACGACTAGCACTAGATAGGGAATCTTGGAGAGCTGCATCAAACCAGTCAAATGACTGAAGACAAAAAAAAAATCTAGAAATGATTGCAACCGATAGATCACTTTATTTTTCTACACGATTGTCTATATCCCAAATTTGAATATTTTTCGGAAATGGAAAATTAAATAAATATTACGAAATTATAAAGCAATAACACGAAACGTTTCAGAATTTTTTTTAAACTAGGAAGACAATATAAAAAAAAAAATGTTTTCCTATATCTCGTAGTACTTATCTTACTAAAAAAGACAGCGATGGCAAAAATAAAAGTAAATGTGAAAACCGAAAGTTTCAAATTTAGCTTATCAGTAAGATAATTCATCATCTTTGGTTATCATATATAACATAATTTTATTGATTTTTTTTTTAATATATTTACAGTTCAACGATAATTTAACAAATAAAAATAATTATTATTAACAAGTAAAAGAAAATTTGTTAATATTATTTACAAGAAATTTTACTAACGGAACTTCTCGTACTATCGTACGATAGTAATTAAAAGACCACCGTAGTTGTAATTTAATGTACGAATAGTTAATGGCTACATAAATTTAATTACATTCCATTACAAGCAATAATCTATTATAGCAATGTTTAGATTATAGACGTACAAAAACATGTACAGTAGTTAATTATAAAACTTTTTTTTTAATTACACATTACCGCTTTCATATATTATTGTTATCGTTCAACAAAATAACAAAAAAAAAAAAATAGTTAAACCTTAGGCACATAAGTGGTAATTGCTACGTTAATTATGCACAAATATTCATTCAAAACTGACCAGCAATTAGCAATATGCGATTACTAATTAATTACAATTTATTATTATTTTTATTATTGTCATTAGCTTAATAAATAATCTTAATTTTTCAATTTTTAAACGAACAATCATATGGTAAAATTTAAACATGAATTATAATTTCTTTATTATTCGTAAAACTTAGTTTCATGCACGATTTCTTAAACAAAGTAAAGCTCTTTTTAGAACAAATTCGTTTAACGAGAAGTGATAAATTGCTTCGTCCTTACTTATACGTCTTATCATAAAATAGTTAACTGCCTTGAAAAATCTCAAACCGTATCCGTCTGCTTTCTCCAGTTTACTTAGCCAAACTTTAGACCATGATAACTCCTTTTTTTGGAAGGTGCATAATGAAAAATTATTATTAGCGCGGGAAAAAATGCTTCTATAATAAATAACTCGTTCAAAATAATAGCAAGACATTCAGAACAGCGTCTGCTAAGATATAGAAATATCTTGGCATTAGCGCCTAATTTAAATTTCCGACGCAATGCCGCGTAGCAGACAATCCGTAAGGATATTGCTGTACGGTGTACCGTTAGTTGGCAGTCACAACAAACACAAACGTGTGCATCGGTCTGATTCATAAAGGTATCCATGAATGAGTTTGGGTGTGTCCTATAATAACCTCCTATCGACGATTATTCCTGCATGAAGATCTCCACAATGACGCAAGTTCTTAACTGGACGATTTTTTGATGGGAGCATTCCATTCACTTTTCCGTTCATCATGAACCACCCTCCAAGAAATAAACAGACAATATCGTCCGAAACAAGTCGACCAATGAAACGAGACTCCAAAGAATTCTCTTTTGCCGCACGATCAGCGCGGCCACTGCCTGAAATTCCAATACGGTTGGGGATCAAGCAGAAGCTCAGAATTGTGTTACGGTGAATCATCTGAGATGCAAGACGACAGGTATGGAGGTCTGGAGTAGATGTCACTAATCGCCTGCAATGCACTCATGGAATCTGCAGACGAATAGGCGTTGAAATGTTGTACTAATTATATTTAAGGCCTTATTAATATAGCGTACAACTTCGCGACGAAAACAAGGACGATGCTGGAAAGGCCAACAATATATATCCTATTATAAACTATAAACGCACCACCTACAGAATATTATCGTGGTTTAGTGCCGTTTTTATAAACAATAGCATCAGGATTCATTTACAATATTATACCATTTTTCTTGTAAGATATAAGATAACCGGAATCGCGTACTTTCTATGATATAAACAAACAGTAAAGCAACCCACTGGGTTGGTCTAATGGTGAACGCGTCTTCCCAAATCAGCTGATTTGGAATTCGAGAGTTCCAGCGTTCAAGTCCTAGTAAAGGCAGTTACTTTTACACGGATATTTGAATTGTGGGGTTGTGGATACCTGTGTTCTTTGGTGGTTGGGTTTCAATTAACTACACATCTCAGGAATGATCTAACTGAGACTGTACAAGACTATACTTCATTTACACTCATATATATCATCCACTGAATACCTGAACGGTAATTCCCGGAGGTTAACAGAAAAAAGAAAAGACAAAGAGTAAAGCAATAATTTATGAAAGAAGGCCGCCAAGCGAGTAACAGATAGGGGAAATTTCCCTGTACTGGATTTCCTCTTCAGATATTTTTTCTTTCAAGTTTTTTCTATCTTCTCAGAACCAAGCTATTCATTTGGTCTGTTTTAAAATACCTTAAATATTTTCTTTGTTAGTCTATCTATTTTTATACAGTCTTGAAACATACCCGTTAAACGTAAATAGTATTTTTTTTAGAAGGGGTAATAACCGATACCTCCTACTTCGTTGATTTACAAATTCTCTAAAAATTTAAGGTAATATTTGTTGCCAGTCATTAAACAGTTAAAATATTCGGGGCAATTCCTTTACAACATATCCGTCAATATTCTCCTCTATTCCCAGCTAACCTTATGAGATCGTGATAGGTCTCATTTCTCATTTCCTTTTATATCGTCTACGCATTGTAGATAGCAAATTTACTTTAATCAAGTCTTCTCTAACATAACTCTGCAGAAAATTGAAACTTGTTTTTTCGATATCCTGCCTTCTTAACGAATTTTGAAAAAAATTATGATCAATTTTTTGATAAATAGAAATATTTGAACCAAATTTGAAGAAAATCGGTTTTGTCAATCCTGAGATATAAGGCTAAAAGCATTGCGACACACATGTATACATAAATACCAATGTTTTTCGTCTACATGAACTAGTTGGATTCTAAAACGTAAAAACTTAAAAAAAAAGAACACCTATACTCCATTTTTGACATGAAGAAGAGTTTTCCCTATAATATAACTACCAACTGTATTAAATAAAAAACATTTTTTTTTTCATAACCGTTTAAAAATAATTGTTTCTCATAATTACTTTCGTCAGGCAAGAACCGTACGAGTATAATATTAAAATAATTTTATTAGAACTGTTCGTGTTTACTAATTACTTTAATGTAGGCGTAAAAAAAAGGAACAGCATTTTTTTAGATTAGTGAAACGTAGTTTAAAAATTAACTAATGAATAATTATTAACAAGATTTGTTTATTAACATTTTTTGATTTGACCAATACGGATTAATTACAAATTTTATTTCGCCTTATTTCATTGTGTCGCTTCTTTCTTTTTTCAAACCACTGGATCTTAATTTACTTTCTTTGATTTTTGAGTAAAAAAATTTATAGTTATTGGATATTCTTCCAAAAAATTTCCCTGAACTGGATTTCCTTTTCAGAGATTTATCTTCCACGTTTTTTCTGACTTCTGAGAACCAAGCTATTCATTTTTCTGTTTTAAAACAATAAGAATATTTTCTTGTCAGTATCTACTTTAATACAGTCTTGAAACAAACCCATTAAACATCAATCGTATTAGGTAATTTCATAAGAAAACTATCTATTGTAATGGATACCATGATTCGACTTCCGGAAAATTTCGACATATCGCGATTCACATCCCCATCCTAAAACCAACGTCAGCTCAAAGGTTTATATATACATTTTATATATATATATATATATATATATATATATATATATATTTCACATTCTTATGGACGATAACTGCCGTAATTTTGCGCCAATCACTTTCAAATTGTTACCTAAAACAGCCAAAATCGGATCATGGGGTAGAAATGAGGTGAAGTTCCTTCTACTCTTTGGATAAGGGCCTAAAACTCATAAGTAAAGGTTTTTGATATCACCAATTGGTTCAAAGGGTGGAAAAATAGGGTTTTGAAGACAAAAAAGAATCATACTTCCCTTAATAGGTACAGTATCGCATCGAATTAGAGTGGTCGTTACTCCTATAAACATTACCTTAAAACCTTTATCTGACGCAAATTTGTATAAGACCAATCCTTACGGCAAGAGATATCGCTATAACATTTTTATTAAGTAAAATATCGAATTCAATTAGTTCTTCCTATTCTTTGGATAAGGGTCTAAAATAATATAAGTTTTTTGATATAACCAACCATTGGCCCAAGGAGTGGAAAAAATGGAGTTTTCAAAAAAAACCGTACCAACCTTAATAGGCACAATATCGAATCGGTTTAAAGTGGTCGTTAGTCCTCTAAACATTACCTAAAACTTTTGTCTGAAACAACTTTTGATATAAACAATTCTTAAGGTAAGAGATGACACCAAAATATTGCTGGAATTGTAAGATGGAGCTTGTCGTATGCTAAACATGTGAAACTTTTTTCACAAGCAACCGTTGCTGTATTGAGTAAATTTGAAGTTTTTCTTAACTTTAAATTGGAAATTTTTTTTATCTCCTCCTTGCACAGGTGAAATCTTTTTTTGTACCTTTTTTTAAATTTAATTATATTGATTTATGAATAATTATTAACCTCTGTAAAAAGTTTTACAATAATAATAATTCAACAAGAACAATAAAAAAAATATTTAAATATGAGATAAAGTTTTACGTACTTTTCATTAAAACAAAAGAAAGGAAATGAAGTCAGATTCGAACCGATGTACATTCCCTTGTAAGAGCAAAATATTTTGTTAATTAAAATTTTATTTGGCTATAACTCTGGAACCAATGAAAATAAGTACCACTTATGATCGTTGAAAAGCTCTCAATGAGGGCTTATTATCGCAGTTAAAAAAAAAAAACTCCAAAATAGTTTGTAATTTCGGCTTTTTTAAATACTTTTGGTCCAGTCGATTGCAATCAAAAGGAGAGGTGAACAATTAGATATTACAACAGTCGTAAATCCAAAATTTCAAGATTCTACGCCTAATCGTTTTTGAGTAATGCGAGATACATAGGTACAGAAGTCACACCGAAAACAGTTAAAACGGATTCAAGGATGGTCAAATGGAAATTTCCCTTGAAACCTGAAAACCGAAAATTTTCGGCATCACAATACTTTCTTTACTTCGTAAAAGAATGTGAAAATCACGATTTATAAATAACTGTTAATTACTCAAATTATTTTTATTGTTTTCTGGTCCCTGGTTATTGAATTCACTGCTGTAACAATTCGAATTCGCAAATCTTGAAGAATAGCAGGCTTAATTGGTAAACAACTGGTTTGATCTAGTGGTTAACTCGTCATCACAAATCAGCTGATTCGAAATCGAGAATTCTAAGGTTCAAATCCTAGACAAGGTAAGAATAACTTTTTTACGGATTTGAATATTAGATAGTGGATACCAGGTGTTCTTTGGTAATTGGGATTCAATTAACTACACATCTCAGGAGTGGTCGACCTGAGACTGTACAAAACTACACTTCATTTATATTCATACCATCATCCTCTGAAGTAATACCTTACGGTAGTTCCTGAGGCTAAACAGAAAAAAGATAACCCTGAAGTAAAAGGTTATTTATATATATATATATATATATATATATGTTTGTCGAAATTTATATTCTAATGTCGACATATTACAAAATAGAATTATAAACGAGTGTTCCGGTCTAAAGAAATAAAAAATATATTACATTTGCTATTTAAAAATTAAAAAGATACAACATTTCATTTAATAGAACGTAATATTAAAAATGCCTATATTATAAAAATAAAATTTACAAAAATATACGAATAATACACATGTGACACCATGACACGCTTATAATAAATTACAATTTGAAAAACAAATTTAAATTTAATCTTATATTACATTATAATAAAACAGGAATAGGATAGGGCAGCTTACAGTTTAATATAAACGCATAATCATAAATTTAAATGATTTGAAAATAATGACGTGATATTTAATAATTAAAGGTCCAATGTTTACTCTAATATAAACGAGGTCATGGTTTTAAATGGACTTCTATTCAAAATTAGTAAAAAAAAGTCTTTATTAATTAAAAATAAATTACCGTTTTTATTTTTATGTAAAATATTTATTTTTCAAACCGAATGAATTATCCAATTTTAAGGGATTCTAAATGAGTAAAAAAAAACCAAAATTACAAAAGTTTAATTATATTTTTGGACAATCTAATGTTTCAAAGTAGATTTCATAAGAAAGCTATACCTATTGTAATGTGTACCATGATTCGACTTCCGGAAAATTTCGACATATCTTCGCGTTTCGCATCTCCCAGACCCCATAAACAACCATCAACTCAAAAGTTTATATATTTCACTTCACCTCAAAAGTTTATATATATATATATATATATATATATATATATATATATATATATATATATACTTTCTTGTGGACACGATAATTGCCGAAATTTTGCGCCAATCACTTTCAAATTGTTCCTAAGAACAGCCCGTCAGAAAATCTCGGTCGAGTTCGTTAACGGCCAAAATTGGACCACGAGAATAGGAATGGAAATGGGTGAGCTTTTTCGAAAAAAACAAAATGTCACTATAACTTTCTTATTTATCGAATTCGTTTGAAGTTGAAAAAATTTGGTTTTTAAGACAAAAACCATCATACCTCCTCCCTTAATAGACATAGCATTTAAAGTGCTGATTTAAAGTGGTCGTTAATTCTCTAAACATTACCTAAAACTTTTATCTGAAATAATTTTTGATATGACCATTCCTTACGGCAAGGGATGACCAAAGTTTTGCTGGAATTGTAAGAAGATGGACTCTTGTCGTATGCTAAACATGTGAAACATTTTTTCACATGCAACCATTGTCGAATTGAGTAAATTTAAGTTTTTATTAATTTTAAGGTGGAAATCTTTTTTATCCTCTACTTAGCAACGGTGAAATCTAACTCCGCCTTCCCAATCGATTAGAAAAAATGGGATTTTTTTTTCTAATCGAATGGGAAAGTTTTTAATTTTTGATATATTCCAAATGACTTTTTATTCTTCGATTGCGTTCTCTTTTCTGGAGATCTAAAATTTGTAAGATACTTCCTCTTAATTTTACCGTAATTTTAATATTTTTCTTTTACTGTTTAGGTTTAAAATTTTACGTACTTCTTTGAGGAAATTATGTTGAATTTCTTCTGATTCTTTTTATTTTTTAAGTTTTATGAAAACAAATAGAAAATACTTCAATTCAAATTGAAAATCTTTTTCACTGAAATTGATTAAAATGTTTAAAAACTAGCAAACAAAATTTAAAAAAAGCTGCATATAAAAGTATTTTAGTAATATAATTTCGATTAATTAATTATAAACAATAAATATTTTTTAAAAATCTATTTTTAAATACAAAAATAGATATTCAGTTAAACATTATGTTTTTGCAAAATAAGAAGTACTAGTAATAGAATTGGTGTGAAGTCAATAAAATAACGGAAATGGAACTAAAATTAGACTAAACAGAAACGGTAGTAATAATAAATAAATCTTTACAACTATTTCGTTCTTTCATATGTGATCATAAAATCCCCTTTTTTAACAAAAATTATTTATGTATTCAATAATCATAAAAAAAAAAAATATCGAGCGTAAGGAATAATTAAATAAGAAAACATAAAATAGTTAAATAAAGCAAGAATAAAAATCACTTTTAGTCCAAATGAATATTTTATGACTAAGTTTTACAAGATTTATTTATTGTATTTAATATCTATATAAATAAAAATGTAAATGTTCGTTTGTTAAAAATCGTAAATCTCCGAAAGTTCTTCACAGATTACTTTAAAATTTTGACACACCGTTGCATTCGAATACGCGCGCGTTTTTATATACCTACTATTAATATACCTAAGATATCACACCTGTGACAGGTAAAAACAAGTTTTATCAAAAGAAAAACAGTTCTATCGCCTGGACGTAAAGCAACACACGCTACACTAAATATTTTACGATTCCATTTCATTTTTTCGGACATGTGTGTCCGCTATGGACTAAAAACTACTGGACCGATTTACACACGGGGGAAAAAGGGAATAAGGAAAATATCGGAAAAGGGAAATAGAGAAACATCAAAAAGGAAAAAGAGGAAAAGGGAAAAAAGAAAAGGAGAAAGGGGGAAAGACGAAAGGAAAATAAGGTAAAAGGAAAGGGAAAAGAGAATATAGTAAAAAGAAAATGGGGTAAAATAGGGAAAGGGTAAAAGGGGAAGGTTAAATTTTGTGAAGTTCCGTAATGTTCATCTTGTTGTTTTATCAAATTTTCAATTTTGTTAATTTAATCTATATATATACTCAAATCTAAAAATAACGAAGCATTGCCGGGTCTGCTAGTTTAAAATAAAAAAATTTAATTTCCCGATTATAAAATGTACCATCGATTTTCATAAGTTATTTTACAGAATTTTTTTAATAAGAAAAAAACGAAAGAAAAATAAATATTTCATATTTATAAGTTTGTAGACACTGCTTAGCAACATGGAATTAGTTTTTAGTTTTAATACTTATGTGTGATAATACTGCTCTTGTTAAAGACATACAATATATACTAAAATTAACAAAATTATGTAAGCTTTTTATTTTGGTATCAATAGTCGGTTGAAAAATACAAAAAAAATCTCTTAAATCAAATGGAATAAAAATCCTTTTTTAAAGGAACTCCTTGTTTAAGGACTTTGTATTACTCAAAAATTCCTAATTGGTACAAATAATCTCCTGACAGATATTAAATTTCTAATCCAGAAGACACAATGTTGTTTTTGATACGTTCGGTGCCATCAATTTTTGCTACATTCCTCGGGCAAAGTCCACAATAATTTAACTTTACCAGAACACTACACATGCTTAATGTTGTTCAGCAGCCATTGAACAGAAATTAAACTTCATAAGGCTGATCAACAAACAATTCCTCCTAAGTTAAATCAACCGCGCACCAATCCTCTCTAGAATCCGGAGAACCATTTATCCTACACTCTACCCGGAGATCGGGTGCTTTTATATAAAAGATGGCTATTATTGGTGAAAATGTTTGCGATTACCAAATAAAAATTTGTTATATTTTCTTTGCTTATTAAGTTATTCTTTTTACAATATGTATAGTTCATTTATATTACGGTAATTTGTAGTAGTGACTTTTAAACGACAATTATTGATCGACTCGTAGGATTTTTCGCCTCTAAAAAAAAATCGTTCATTAGAAACTAATTAAATTCACAGAAAATCTCCTGGATTATGTGGCATGTAGAAGTATCTAAACGAAATATAAACCATTCAGCCAAATCCCTACACTTTGGTATGTACTTTTAAAATCCCCTTAAACGTCTCCCGTCCAACATCTAAATTATTGTTTAACAGTCATCTTACATATTGAGACCGCGATATAACTTCGCCCGCCGTATAACCTACGTCTTGTTAAATCATTGATCTATCCACTTCAACTTCTCTCTGTAATGGACTGTAACTCCATATCCTAAGAAATAGACATTCATCCAATAGTCGAAGGAGTTTTATATAAATATGTATTAAAAATAAATCACAGAATTCCTAATTTATAGTCTATTTTATAAATATTTGACTATTCAAAACCAATAGTTTTATAGAATAATGCTACACTAAACTATACTGTGTTCAGCGTAAAAACTATCCTAGCTAGATGAGATTTTATTGCAACGTGTTCATATTTGTTGGTGAAGTTACCAACCGGGTAACCCACGGGGTTGGTCTAGTGGTGAATGCATCTTCCCAAATCAGCTGATTTCGAAGTCGAGTTCCAACGTTCAAATCCTAGTAAATTGCCTTTACTAGGATTTGAACGCTGGAACTCCCGACTTCCAAATCAGCTGATTTGGGAAGACGCGTTCACCAATAGACCAACCCGGTGGGTCGTGGCGCCCTACCCTAATTAAAAGTATGATTACTCGTAAGTAATAGATAAAAATAACTAAAATTCGTATATTTTCATAATTTTTTACTTTATTAACATTAAATTAATAATTATAAATGTCTTGGTTCAATTAATTATGAAACTTTTACAATATTTTGCCGCGCCCCTGTGAAGAAGAGGCTGCGGCGCATAGTTAGGAAAACACTAGACTAAACTAAGTGATAGGCCCTCTTTTAAGTTTAACACCCTATAATTAATTCTTAAATAACTCGATTCAGTCGGCCCAAAGTGAAAGTATCGAACATAAATCAGATCATGTATCAAACATATAACATCAAAACATATAATTTGTACGCGTAACTTTCGAGACAGTCTATTACAATGCCACGCGGTTTATTTACAACAGGATAACTTTTAAAAATGAATCGAGAACTTCTAGTTTTTAAGATAAATATAGAATTATTACTAAGTACTTACAGATCAGATTAATTAGAGGAGACCTCGAATTAATAATAATGATAAATACAACTTAATACTTTATTTTAATTTAACACTAAAATACTAGATTAATATCACGAAGAAGATATTAAATAACTTCATGAAGGAGCTGATGGAATATTTTTTCTAAAAATGCGAATTGGATGGAAAAGTTTTAGAAATTACCGGTACCGTATCAAAATACACAAAAAATAAATAAATATATATGAAAAACTCATACTTACAATACATAAGACTAGCATTAACAACAAAATATATGACCTAGAATCTAATAAACACTTTCTTACTTTACATGAAAAACTAACTTAAAATATGATATATTAAGATAAGTAACGTATTATGTATGCTATAAAGCAAACTACAGGAACGTCTCGTATGTTGGTGTATCTGAGCAATTACCCAAAAAGCCTTCAAGGACGTATGTTTTGCACTTTAAGAGTGACACGCCCAATACTACACCGTTGTTCCATATTCATTCCCCAGAGAGATACAGTTAACTAATAAAATTTCTAGAAAGCTACCATCAATATATTTATTAAAGGATAAATATTGTTTAAGAGATATTACTTAAATTTTTAATTTAAAAACGCATAAAACGACCTGCACAAAAATATTGTATTGGTTTTACACAATTAACATTGATTTGCGATAAAAAATATAATTTATTGTTTTAACGTTAATATGTACCATCATAAAAATTGCGTACACCTAAAATACTAAAATTCGTTGTAAAGTTTTTTAAATATATCATTCAATTTAATAAAAAGATTTAATTTATATTACGATTATTTTTTCTACTATGGTTTATCAATCAGTTATACGCACGGAAAAAAACAATTTGACACAAGTACAATGTATAGCCAACAAATATAATTGATTATTTATTTAAATAAATTATAAAAAAAATATGTGGACATCACATGACTTCCTTGTACGTCTATTAAATTACATATACACATTTTTTCTGCACTTCATTTAAACTAATTTAATTTGAAAGTGAGATACGATCCTCTAATTCTTTAATAAAAGTGGACAGTTACAAAACTGCTAAAATATTAGTTTTTATTAACATCAAATATTTATACAATTACTAATTCAAAAATCTTACCTGAAATATTAGGTTACAGTAAAGTTCCTTGATTACTCTTTAAATAAACCTTTTACCAAATAATCTAGTAATAGAAACTGATTATTCTACTTCGTAAGGTCAAAATTAATATCTGTAACCAGTACATAGGAGGAGTTCACTAAACGGAATAGTATTATTATTATTATTAACTATTCTATTTATTATACTATTCATTATTTCTAATTTATTACGACACACCAGAAATCTGAAATACACAATAGAAATCTTGTGCATATTATGCACAAGAAAAAAAAAAATTTCAACAATCACATTAAATTGGATACAATTCAAAAATGTATTTTATTTTTCTGTCAAATAATTAAATAAAATGATTTTTTTAAAATAAATATACAATTTTTCTAAGAATTTGCGAAGAAAATCCAAAAATAATACGATTTAATTTTCAATTAATATTAAATAATCAGTTTGTCACCGAATATATTACATATACGCATTATGTAATGATTATTAATTACATTTACACATTTTTTAAAGTATATAAAAGTTTATTTAACTAATAATTATTTCATTTTTTTTTTATTATTAAATTATTATTTATCGTAAAACTTTTCTTACAATCACGGGTATTTACAGTTATTAATCAATATATTTAAATCTAAAAAAAAGAAAATTAAAAAAATAAAAATAAAAAAAGTTAAAAAAAAAACAAAAGGAGATGAAGTTTGATTCGAACCGATGTGCCTTCCCTTTACGATCCAAATATTTCACTAATTACAATTTTAATTTTAATTTTCATTACAATCAAAAAGGGAGGTGCACAACTATGTTACAACAGTGCTAAATCCAGAATTTCAACAACTTATGGCTAATCGTTTTTGAGTTATATACACACGTACGTACGTACAGACGTCACGCCGAAACTAGTCAAAATGGATTCAGGGATGGTCAAAATGGATATTTCCGAAGAAATATGAAAACCGAATCGTTTCGCGATCACAATACTTCCTTGTACGAAGTAAAGGAAGTAAAGGAATTAAAGGAATTTACTTCTTTAATTCGTACAAGGAAGTAAAAATAATATAAAGTTACTAAGTGAACGAATATGTGTTGTTTGTTGAATACGTGTTGTTAAAACATCAGTCAAAGTTAAAATGATAAAACATCATGTGTATAAATTACATTAAATTCGAACTTAAACGAATTATGCCTACAAATTTGTAAAATTATTAACGATTCGCTATCTAATTACGCGGAACTTATTCTAATAAGTTTTTTTTTATTACTTTAATTACGCAGTTACTTTCAGATAGCACTGTATTTCTAATGGTTACAATACTGCCACTGGTTACTCCAATGAACCAATGAAGAAGGAATTGTATACTTAACAGCAAGAAAGGTCCTTCGGAAAAAAAAAATTAAATTTCATATAATTGATAACTAATCGTTAAAAACGTTACCATTTTTCGTCAAGCTTTTCAACAATTTATTTATTTGGTTTGATGTTTCATTTCCTACCTCAACATAATTTCTACATCCAACATCTTTAGTCGGTTGTATTGTTAATCTTTTTTAACTTGTACAATATATACCTTCACACTTCACACATCCTCAATACAAAATTAACTGAATCTGAATATCTAAATACGTTAACAAACTTTACTTAAAGATTCCCAATGTAATTATATAGAAACTGTCCTTCCAGGCGACCTTTTTCGTTGCTAATTACGCATTTTCTATTATGGATTCACGATTTTCCTAATGGTAACTCCAAAAAAAATAAAAAACTGCTCAATTAACATCTTAAAAGTCTTTCTGATGATTATAAAAACATACTAGGCTGGTAAATCGTGTGATCTACCAACGTAAAAATACCTAACCAGAAATAAAGTATTATAATCTAGTAAAACAATATGTACTGAAAAAAGAATCACGTGAAATTCAAATAAACATGAGAATAGTATTTTTTTTTTTTAAATTTTACAACCGTAACCTTTACAGAATTAATGATCATATTATATTTAACAACCCACAAATCAAATTCTTCATATACAATTATAAAACGAAACCATTTCATGTAACATAAAGGTGAATGTAATAAAATACAGATATCATAAATATACGTATACAATAGATTACTTCGTAGTTAAGTCATTCAGAAACATACCGCCTTCGTATAAAAAAAGAATAAAAAAAAAAATCTAGCAATAGCAGTCATGTCTGTCAAGGCAAAAAATGGGTGGAAAAATAAACAAATATTTCTCGATTTAATAATTTAAAATAGTATTTTTATTTAATTTCAAATATAACTAAAAAATAGGCCTATAAATAATTATTAATATTAATTTTTTTTATTTACGATATACTGTTAATTTTTTATTATTAATAAGCCCTAATTATGTTTTTTTTTTTTTTTTTTTTTTTTTTTTTGTACTCGTCTGTGTATGGAGAGTATTAAGATAAAATAACTGATTGTTTAAGAATAATACAACTTGTAAAAAAAAACAATCATACTAGCAGATAAAGTACCCCTTCACTAGTTGTCAATTTAAGATAAAGAACCTGATCCCAGGATCAAAGCCAGTTACACCGTTTCTTATAATAAGATACCAACTTTCTTTCTTTTTCCTGTTTAGCCTCTGGTAATTAAAGCTCAGATAATACTTCAGAGGATGAATGACGATGACATGTAATTAGTGTAAATGAAGTGTAGTCTTCTACAGTCTCAGTTTGATCATTCCTGAGATGTGTGTTAATTGAAACCCAACCAACAACGAACAACGGTATCTGCGATCTAATATTCAAATCCGTGTAAAAATAACTGACTTTCCTAGAAAATAAGATACCAACTGCGTTAAAACATTCGTACTAACAGAACCCTTATAATATTCCAAAAATTAAGTTATATACTAAAATAACTTAAAAAATCGTGTAACATTTGCAAAAACGCTTTACTACACATAACGGTTTTTTTTTATTTTACCCTAAATCAGTGTAATAAGGAAATATAAAGGCAGACCCTTCAACTAAAAACACCCCTGTCGTTGGGGTGTTCACCACAAAGGGTGCTAAATGATTCAGAGACAAAATAACCCCAATGCAGTGACAAAATAGGAAGACAAATAAAAGTATGATGTAGAATAAAAAAAAAAAAGTTTTGTTTTTCATGTGGTAAGAATATAGAGTAATAATCATGAAACTTAACGCTTTTTTTAAAACATACTTCTGGTATATTTTTCCCCCGATTCGTTTTAAAAAAAAAAAATTAATCGATATTATTTTCACCAATAATCGATTTTTGAGTTATTTCGGTATGTATCTATTCGTTCATGTTTTTAAACGTAACATTTTAAACTGAATAACACAATTTTTTTATTACTAAAATACTTAAGCTTACAACTTAACTGACATCGAAGACTTCTTTTACGAGTATATGGAGCTTCTGAACATCACCATCTTTAGAGAAAAAACGTTTTTAATGTCTTAATTAAATTGATTCAAAACGAAATTTAACACATTTTAATTCGGTATTCTTAAAGAAATAATATGAAATAACTATGTAAAAAAAAAAAAAAAAATAATTATAATAATTTGAAAATTATATAATAGTTTGGAAGATTACACCTACAATCTGAAATCTAAATAGGTAAACAAATTATTAACCTGATGTCTGTTTCCATTTCTATTCTATTGAACTCTGTAATTTTATAACGTTATGGTTTAATAAGCAATAAATAATCAATTAGATAGAATCACAAATAACTTATTGTCCTATCATAATTTTGTTTCTATATCAAACCAAATTACACCAACGTTCTAGAGTAGAAAGTAATGGGGAAGTTTTGTTTTTCTTAAAAAGGGAGGGCTACACTGAATTCTGAGCAACCTTACAATGTTTTGTCCTAAGTAATGATTTATTGTTTAGTTGCATACTAGTGTGAAATTAAGTAAATTTATAATCTGTCTGCACCTAGAAAAAAATTCAAACTGTTGAAAATTTTCTTCTTTCAAAGTAAACAAAACATACTGAAATTATTCACAAAAGCATTGTATAATAACTTGTTTGAATGGAAAGAAAATCTGATTAAACCTTCGGACACTTCCAGAAATAATAGAAAAAATAATTAGGTACATAATTAAGATGAAAGAGATTCATTTCCTGACATATAACCGTTGATGTGAAGCCGTTTGAAACCCGACAATAAGCATCAGATTTACTTCTCCCACTGAATGAAAGAAACGTATCGCTCAATGATCACATTTCTATGTCGGTGCTAACTGTCAGCGAAACACTCATTATAAAATAAACCGGTAACAGTAATTCATCGTTACAAATAAGTAGTCAGTGTTACCATCCTCCTAATCTAAAAAATGAAAATTCCCTGTTATTATTTTACCTTTTCTTTTACAGAAATAACTACTTGATCGTTTTATGTAATTCTGGATATATCAGTCGACCTTTCAACGAATAAATTATCAGAGGTAAAAACGACACCGATTAGAGTGGCTTTCTTTACACTCAGTCCCTGAAGAAAGCACAATGATCGCATCGCTTATAAAACAGAATATCACCAGCCTGTCAAGAAGGTTTTTTTTCGCCCTACCCTCTCGGCCGGACCCACAACAAAGCAAAGCACAGCCCAGGGGGTTGTATACTCAAACGGGCCTGCCCGTTAGATAGATCTTTTCATTGACTGCCTCTAACACCTAGGGAAAAGTATCCAAGCCCGACTATGTCGTTCCTGGACCCCACCTCAGAAGCCGGGACTCGGTCTTGACGCCAGTGCCTCTAGTGGGGAGCACCCTGTGTAGGGCACTCACACCGGGTCTCGGTTTTTTTTTCGCGAAGAGATGAGGGAGTCCCAGTGCCTGATCACTGCCGCCCATCCGTACAAGCACAGACGCACGGCAGCTCTGCAGGGGGCTATCCCTCAACCCCTCGCTACCCAATTCTCCCTGGCTTTGTGCTGGAGTATCCTTGTCACAAAATCAGTTACCCCCCCGAAACCTCTCTGCCCCAGATAAAATAAAGTCTATGATTGTGCCAACTATAAGAGGCCCAATCACCAACTCACAGCAGCCCACGTCCGGCAGACTAACACGACGTGTTTCGGTGTATTGAGCTCTCCGCAAGAAAGGCAAAAGGAGACGCCAGTTCTTCTCCTAACATGTAAGTATTTCCGAAACACGCCGTGGTCAGATAAAAATTGTATCAATCAGCAGGTGACCTCATCAAAAAAAGAGGGTTGGACATATTGATATTAACCTTATCTCGCACAATGAGGATGGCAACGGAAAATCACTTCATTGCTATGTTTCCTTAAGTAAACCTGGATAAAACCTTGTTATCCTTAGAAATGTTCTATCATTTTCGTGCGAGTAAATGGTGTCTCGTTTCAGGTTTCCTATAACTATTCGTTATAATTAACATTTATAACCTTATCTCACCTAATAAACCTTCAAAATATTTATGTTATAAATAATCAAAGTTATTCAAGAGCACGATTACGTTTATTTCTAAAAGGAATTAAAAACACCCGAGCGTGAAAACGTATCTAAATGCTACACGACCAAAACCACTTGTTACAATAATGCATATAAAAATTAATCCTTCTTTGTTTTATAAGAATAACTGTTGTCAAATAAGTCTAAGTCAATCAACAAAGAAAAGCGCCTTTAAAAAAAAATAGGGTTGTTCCCTTCTTTTTACTGGAAAATACCACATGGAGGGAAGTAAAGCCATTATTACAATATAATATATAACAATAGTAAAAGGAACTCCGTACCCGTTCTAACCGAGGGGTGCTTTTTAAACTGTTCACATATTAAAACTAGCCTACATTCTTACCCCAATATTAATCATCTTTTCCCCTTTATACTAAATATATTTGTCCTTCAAATGAAAAATAACGATAATCGTAAAAAAAAACAAATTCCTATGAAATAAAATTTTTAAAAAAAGTTGAATCATGTACTAATTATTTTACTGAACTGTTACTGGTGAACAAATCCCAGTTTAAATGAATAAAAATGTGTTTTTTAATAGAGGG
The DNA here is from genome assembly GCF_047948215.1 of Lycorma delicatula. NCBI lineage: Eukaryota > Metazoa > Arthropoda > Insecta > Hemiptera > Fulgoridae > Lycorma > Lycorma delicatula. The sequence continues at coordinate 58,162,709 of NC_134462.1, forward strand.
AAACATAAGTGCGTGGTAGGGAATTTTGTCTAAGTGGGTCTTACGAAGACAATTACAGGCCTATCTGACAAACAATTCACATAATGTTAGTGTTTATATTTAAGGCGCGAGTTAAAATTATATAGAACATGAAGAGATTTATTGTTACCAAATATAAAAATTTCATCTTAAATCTAATGAAAAATAATAAAATCTTTCTCCCAAATACGCCGGTCAAGTCATGCAATTCTCTTTTGAAAAGGTTTTTTCCAATAATTTTTATTTGGGGGCTCATGCATCACAGAGCTTTTCTTAATTATTAAAATATTCACAAAAATTAATTTTAAATAATTTAAAGAAAAAATCAATTTTTTTTTAATTTGGGAGCTTCCTCATCAGGGGAAGTGTATAAAGTAATTTTAGCGATATTAATGATAATAAAAACATAGAATGTCAGCTATCAAATCACTCAGAGTCAACAGTTAAAATTTTCCGTCTCCCACACAGTGTACGTGTATGTATGTCTGTGTGATTGTCCGTCGTGTATGTATGTATGTATGTGTGTGTGTGTGTGTGTGTGTGTAAAAATCTGGAACGAATTAGTCAAATAAAAATTGCTATTTCTAAAATGGTGGGTTGGCTATACGTTTTCGGATTCTACTTGTAAATCTAAATAAAAAATATCCTTACGAAAAGTGGCAATTTCTCTTTCGTTCTGCCCATGTCCGCCACTTTGTTATTTTTATATAAAAATGTATATCTCAAATTCGAATAGACGAATAACATTAATATTTGATAAGCGGCTTGGTAATAGTTTTAAAATTAGAAAAAAATCAGGAAAATACCTTCACAAATTACAAAATGGCGGCTATGTTTATTTTTCAATCCGTTATATCTCCATAAATATTAGTTTTATCAAAATTTATGTTGTTTTTTTTAAATATTAAGCCTTTTATAATGAACAAAAAAACATTTTATTTTTGAAAATCGGATAACAAATGGCCGAGTTATGGCAGAAAATTGTTGTTGTAATTTTGTGTCCTCCACTTTACGTTCAATTCGATGAAATAGTTTGTTAATTCTAGTATTATAAATTAGAATCAAATTAAGTAATAATTTTCTCACAATAATAGAACTAATAATTATGACAAAATTACATCAATATTCTTTCATAACTTAAATATCTGTTAACCCATTTTAAAAAATAAGATGACAATTTCTTCAAAATAAAAGGTTAATATTTTAGCAAATAACATAAATTTTGATAAAATTAATATTTATGGAGATATAACAGATTCAAAAATAAACACGAGCGCCATTTGAAATTTGCGAAGGTATTTATGTCCTGATTTTTTGCTAATTTTAAAACTTTATTACCAAGACGCTTATAAAATATTAATGTGAATCGTCTATCCGAACTTGAGATATAAAAATAACAAAATGGCGTACAGTTGGAGAACGAAGGAGAAATTGCTATTTTTCCTAAGGATATTTTTGGTTTAGTTTTACAAGTAGAATCCGAAAAAGTATAGCCAGCCCACTATTTTAGAAACACCTGTGTAATAAATAAAATACAAATATAAATAAAATTCTACTTTTAAAATCAGTTTTCAGACTGTCAACTAAACAACGTCTGTCTGGTTTTAACTTCCAAAAATACAACCAACATAAACACACTGCATACAACAGCCCAGTGACCTATTTTCTTATTATACAAATTAAACACACTTCCAGACAAGCTTTTTTTACTACTATATTAAACAACAAATTTATGGATAAAAGTTTTTTCGAACGAAAACCAATCTTAAAATTACAAAACTACAACAACGTTAACCATAAAATAATTAATAAAAATAAATAAATTTTATTATTTCAGTTGTATAATAATAACATTGCTAAAGTTACGAAAACTGTTCTCTACAATATAGTACTATCCAGCATAATAATTTTTATTACGTAAAAAAAATAACCAGCTTGCGTAAATTACCTGACAGCAACAATTTGTACTAATAATTTGACAAACTTCTATAACATACAACAGTCTACGAACAAGTAATAGACGGTCGGGTGAGGGTAAGGAACAACATTTTACCTTTAACAAAAAAATACATAAAAGATAAATTAAAATAATAGATAAAACCTGTAAGCCTACTTTAATAAAATAATTAAAAGGAAAATCTGAACTAACATTAAATGTAATATATATTACAAGTTTAACTTAATCAATAATAATTGCAGATAAAAATAAAAAAAAACTTTGTAAATATTTATCTAACATCCTGATATGCGGTTTCTGACTCGATAATTTAACATAGATAAGCATGCAAATAATAACACTAACAGAAAAAAAAGAGTAAAATAAAAAATTCCGCTAACACGTAGGCAAGAGTTTCATATATGTTTTTAATTTATAACTAAAATGAAATATTAATTAATTTTAATAAATGGTAAATAATATTTTAATTAAAAAAAACCTCATCAAAAAAACAAAAAAAAAAAAACAATTAAAAACTAAACTAATATAGTCTATAGAGAAAGATTAAAAAATTTTATCAATAAGAAATAATGAATAGAAATTAATTAATTGAAGCAACAACCTAATTGGCTATGTAGTAACTTGTCAAACAAAAAAAGGAGCCGGTAGTTTTTTTTATATTTTTTTTTAAATTTGTTTTGCAGTTGAACCACTCGACTGAATTTATGGACTCCCACCCAGTTTTGTGTTAATATTACCTCCACCGTATTTGTTTTTTATATCGTACATCCAAAAGTATTCTCTTCATATAATTTAAATATATATATGCTTTCATTACTAAATTGAATAATACTAAATCCTTTAATGCATATAACTTATAAATCTAGTCTTTTGTTTTTAAATATTTTTCATTTTTATTTTTTCAAATTTCTTCATTTAATGTACACCCATATATCTTTCTACAAATTTATAATTCATTTACAAAAATTAATTATGATTAATGGAAAATGATTAGGCGAATTGAGAAAAAACTTAAATGGAACTTAATTTAAATTAAAAAAAATAAATTCATATGCTCTCTAACGAAAGGTTAAACGTAATTGTGGGAAGGAGTAAGAGGAATTAGGATCACACTCCTGATGAATAACATCCATCATCCTTTCATAAGCTATTCAAATATAATCAATTTTAAAATATACTAACATTTCCTATTTAGTACCTGAATTTTTCATACATGAAAATTAATTTCTTTACGGCAAGAAAGCTTTTTCTTTATTTGCTGCAACGAACTTCTGACAACACAGACCGATCTCTGATAATTATAAATAATTGGCTTATTTGTTCTATTTTTATTTATAATATTTGTATAATACAGATTTATACTATTAATAAATTCGAAATTATCAAATTTGAATCAAAACTATGTAAAATTTATTTATTAACACCAAGTAGGTAATAAATTGCATAATTATAGTTAATTTTTTTTTTTTAATTTCTTCTGTTTAATAATTTTGAGCTAAACCATCATCAAGAGAGGTGTATTAAGTTATTTTAATGACTTTATTTTTAACAAAATACGTTTTGAGCATTAAAAATTTTAAATTGCGAATTTTTTTCATTTTGGGTTCTAAAAAAATACTCAAGGGAAGCATTTGGGTAAAATTAATGTTTAAGAAACAATCTCTAAAACAAGATAATAAATTTAAAAAAAATAACTTTTAAAATTGTTGACGAGATACAGCAATAACTGAAAATTAAACAAAGCTGGTTAATATTGGTATGAAAGCCTATTGATGTAGAAAATATAAACGCAAAAAACTCACATTAACTATTTTCTGAAACAAAATATAGTTAATGGGGGTAAAAAAAAAAAATATATATATATATATATATATATATATATAAACGTTTGTAATTTGTGATCTCGAAAAAATAAAGGCAGTTACTTTTATAAGAATTTGAATACTAGATCGTGGATACCGTATTCTTTGGTGGTTGGGTTTCAATTAACCACAAATCTCAGAAATGGTCGACCTGAGACTATACAAGACTACTTCACTTCACTTACACGTATACATATCATCCTCTGAAGTAATACCTGACGGTGATTGCCGCAGACTAAACAGGAAAAACCTTACTATCGCCAATTCTAGTAATCTTACTATTGTTTACTTCTATATTTACTTTTTTGGTTTATAGCTAATAGTTGTTTCGTTCTAGTTATCGCTTGATTGTTGTTTGTGTTTTTATTTCTATTTGCTTACTGGTAGTTATTTTTTAATTGTTTGTATTTATGGACTATGAACTATTGGCAGATATATTCTTTACTATTGAAGTTTATCTTAATATGACCGACTTATTATGGAAGTTCCTTAAAAACCCCAATCATGACCTTATTGCCAATCGATTTACCTATGGTTCCACTTAAGGAGCTGATTGTAAATATAACTGTGGAACAAAAAAAGAGATTGTAAGAGAGATTTTTTGGTCAAGTAAAGATCTGACATCTTATTTCGACCGAACACTCCCATCCCCTTTTTCCAACTTTTGCAAAAGTTTAATACAGTCTCCCCCCCCCCCATTAAGGGGGTAGTAACTGGTAGACAGGTACTACCAGTGATGGTAGTACCTGTCTACCAAATTTGAAGAAAATCGGTCAACGGGATTCAGTTATAAGACCAAATACAGGCCAACATACATACTACATACGCACAAACGTCCGTCTGACAAAAATAAATTTTTACTTGCTTGTACGAAGTAAAAGAATTATTGTGATCGCGAAAAATTTCGGTCTCCAGATTTCAATGGAAATATCCATTTTGACTAGTTTCGGCGTGACGTCATACGTACGTAAGTGCGTATGTATCTAGCATAACTCAAAAACGATTAACCGTAGGATGTTGAAATTTTGGATTAAGGACGTTTTATCATCTAGTTATGCATCTCCCCTTTTGATTGCAACTAAGTGTCCAAAAAACCCCAAAATCCAAAAATTTTGGAGTTTTTATTAACTGCAGTAATAAGCCCTCATTGACAGCTTTTCAACGATATGTATATATCATAAGTAGTACTGATTTTCATTGGTGCCAGTTATAGCCAAATAAAATTTGAATTAATGAAATATTTGGATCTTATAGGGTGAAAGCACATCGGTTCGAATCAGACTTCAACCTCTTTTTCTATTTTTTAACTTTTTTTTTTAATTTAAATATATTGATTTATTAATAATTATTAACCACCGATTGTAAAAATGTTTTACGATAAATAAGAAAAAATATCAAAAGTTATTAATGAAATAAAATTTTATGTACTTTTCATTTTAAAAAATGTACATAAGTAATTTATAGGCGTACAAGGAGAAGTCATACGGTGTCCATATCAGATATTTTGGACTACGGAACATCGGGAAAAAAAGCTTTTTTCGCAGATTATTTTTTTTGTTAAAAAAAATTTTCTCCTTACGCTAAAAAAAAATTCCTATATTTTTTTTTAATAAATCTATTTTATATTTCCCGTTACAGCTATATATAGCAGTCATACATCTCTATATTCGGGAAAGTACAACAAAATTACCAGTCCATTTAAAGTAATTCGTCTTACCCTGTTAAAAGAAACGCCAATATAATATTAATCTGATACATTTGTACAGCGCTCGCGCACACGCATGCACACAAAGTAATGTATTTAAAAAGTAAAATAAGCGTCAATCTTGATATAATCTTGGAATGTCTTTACTTAAAAGTACTTTAGGAAAAAACTTTTAAAAAATTCGACAAAAACTTTTAAAACAGATTGCTTTAAAAGAGACGGTAGTGGGTTTATTGTTACACCGAAAGTCGTAATTCGATTACCGTTTAAGGTATGACAAATTTATAACGAGTAAATCCTACTTTAAAATTAATAATAAAATCAGTAGTGAATACGACTATAGCAATAATATTTACCGATTAAAAAAAGTAAAATCAAAATTAAATTTATTTACATAACTAAATCCAAATATAGAAGCATAATTAATGAAAAAAACATGCATTCCATAAAATACTTGATATAAATTTACGATAATTTTTAATATAACGGAATCGTAAACTATAATTTGAGTTACATTAATTCAGTACACACATCATTACTAAAATGTAACAAAGATCAAGTGAAAACCGTTTTAACTTTAGTAAACGAGAGTTCTTTGAAATTTTAGAATAAAAGAACTCTCATAACAGTTCAATGGCTTTGAAATAAGACACGACCACAACACTACTATACAACGTTATACAAGCCCCATTATATTATTTGGAATACATAACTTACTCGTAATACAGATCCGAGTAACGAATTCACATAAAATGAAAGGACATGGAAGGAGTCCTAATTGAATATATGGGAAGAATTTTTTTTCCTTCATTGCACACTTCCGGCAGGCACCTGGTCTCAAAAAAAAAAAAGAAGACTTATGACGTTAAAGTACTAAGACAAGAAGCAATGAACCGTGATCGTGCCAAGCATTAGCCTACATCGTGCATTACTGATATAAGAATCGTTCGATTCACTAAGCTGGAACAACAGATCAAAAACAAAAAAAAAACAAAAATGTTGGTATAGCGGGCGGCGTATAGCTGTGCACTTGTATGCGAGAGAGATAGACTAACACGACGGGTGAACAGTTAAATAGTCATTCCTTTAAGAAAACATTTCGTATAGCTCCGTATACTTACATAGTATGCAGTACATTGTCAGAGTTGTTCAGGATAGTTAATAGCGCGGTAAGCCAGCCGTCTGTCTACATGGACAACAATATGCCGCTTGTTGTAGTTATTATAGCATATTGATACCGTCACGGTCATTCGTTTGGTTTTTTTATTTACATGAAAGATACAATTAATAAAATAAAAACTATCAATAAGTTACATTTATTAATTTTTAGTTAATTACATTAAGCAATAATTTTTGTTTCATTCCTTTCAGGAAGTTACAACTGAAAGAAATTAGAATAATGTAATCATTGCATTTTATAATTTTTTTATAAAACTCTGTTTCTATAGAAACTATAATTAATTAATAAATATTAAAACTATTTTTAAAAAAATAACAAAATCGATGAAATGTATATTTTTTAAACAGGTGTTGCAGTACCAAAACAAAATTTTTGCAACAATATTAAAAAAAAAACACAACTAAGCAAAAATAGATCAGTATTAATACAATATATTTATCTAATCTATTACCGATATTTTTACTTCCCGTCTTGATAGCGCTATAGCAGAGATATAGTATTGTAATCGGTTCAATTTATGCATATGAGGTTTTCACCGTATCTTTAGGTTCTAATACCTAAGAAACCTAAAAACTGGATGGAAATCTTCAGGATGTTAAATGTTCGTATGTACGTGTGTGTTCGGTGTAGGCCTCTAAATCACCTTATATCTTAAGAACTACTGGACAGATTTTGACCAAACCTGAAGAGATTTCTTCTATATATAGGACATGTCATTAAATTTTCAACTTTAAACGTCAAAGGTCAAAGTGATTACGCTGGTCGTTCTCAGTATCTCGAGATTTCACCAAATTAAGGCCATATTTCACTTCGGTAAATTTTTTTACGATTAAAAAATAGTGATATCTGCAAAAACCTTTTTGGCAAAATCACACCTCCACCCAAAAAAATACTCTAAAATACTATGATATGTAGTAACGTCACAGGTGAGCGGTAGAATTTAATAAATGAATAATATTTAAAGCGTAAAAAAAAAATAACTCGATCTGGCTGGGTCTCGAACTCGATTGCCCGGTTGATGCGGTACCTGGTGCGTTATGTCCCACTGCTATACCAGTTTCCGACCGTACAAGCGAAATGTGTTCTATGAAAGTTGTGAAATTACATTAGTTTAGTTAATGCCGATCAACCCACCGGGTTGGTCTAGTGGTTAACGCGTCTTCCCAAATCAGCTGATTTGGAAGTCGAGAGTTACAGCGTTCAAGTCCTAGTAAAGCTAGTTATTTTTACAAGGATTTGAATACTACATCGTGGATACCAGTGTTCTTTGGTGGTTGGGTTTCAATTAACCACACATCTCAGGAACGGTCGAACTAAGAATGTACAAGACTACACTTCATTTACGCTCATACATATCATCCTCATTCATCCTCTGAAGAATTATCTAAACGGTAGTTACCGGAGGCTAAACAGGAAAAAAAAAGAATTAATGCCGATCATCTTCACTAGTACCAACACACTAGCACGAATTAAATGCGGTAATCGCGCGCTTTAATTAGAATCAGTGAATTTAATAAACGAAAAAATGTTTACATAAAATGATAAATATTTAAAATTAAGTTGTGCCGTGCATCAGAAATAATCGTGTCGTCAGCTTTTTCTAATTCATGGGATCATTATAAAATAAAAAACTGTGCACATATGTATGGGTAAAAATCAAGTGTTATACTCAAAATTTTATCGTTTAAATCTAAACGAGTAGGATTAACTATGGTAAAACGGGTCATTCATTAATTTTTTTTTTATCCATATTTTTAACGGTTACGAGAATTTCAAATATAAGGGTTAAAAAGTAGCCATAAATGAAGGATATTAAAAAAGGTTATAACCATCGTTAAAAATAAATTTATTAGAGTATTAATTCTTAAATTTAATTGAAGGAAAATCTGACACGGCAATTATACTTAGAAAATTCAGATATCGATTATTTGAGGGAGGCGGTCATGAATATTACGTAACACTTACACACAGCCACTGTCGCAAAAAATACCGAATGAAAACTTTACATTTTCGAGTAGTTCCACCCTCCATTACGGCTTTTACATAATTAAATTATTAACATCCTCATAGACTTAATAAAAAGCAAAATATTACTGAATAAGCAAACTAATAACCAATGTTTTTTATAGACCATTAAGTACAGAGGGAAGTACTACGGGCAACTAATTTGAAAATAAAAATCAGGGCAGTACAACAAAGCGTATAAAAAAAATTAATATAGTGAATCGTAAAATTTATAAGGAAAACTTTAACGACAAACACAAGAAAAGAATTTAGATGGATGAAAACCCAAAAAGGTTTTTGGGTTATACTCAAAATTATATCAATATTGGGTTATACTCAAATATTATATTCATTTTTTATCGGCGATAAAAAATGAATATAATATATCGTTTTACGAGTATTTATTTGATTTTAAAGCTAATAAAGTCATGCAATTATATAAATCTTAGAAATACTGGCACGCAGAGAAGAGAGAATCACCTTTTATCATTTCCCGAGATGGTTTAGAGATGCTTTACCAATTTTTAATCTTATAGATGTATGGACATTTTCCAGTGAACGCCTCTGTTCCTAATCCAGTACCTGATTGTAGTGTAAAATGTTTTTTACCGTTCTTAACTAATCTCGCCAGTACATATGTCTACTACTCTTGTTAATAAATTACTCTGAAGATTGATTTCTTCTGCGATATTTCAAAATGTCAACTATCAATCAAATACCTTGTTATTCTTTGTGTTTACGACTTCAACGAATTTATTTTCGTATTCTACACTAATTTAAATTTAACGTTATACATTCTACGTTTCGAATCGTAAGTTACTTGTTTAATATTTTGATAAAGACATCCAAATGATTTTCGTTTTGTGTTTGTGTGATTATTGTAGAGTTTAAGTAGTTTAGTTAAGTATTCCAATTTACCTCATATTTTGTAATTCCTGTTTGGGTCTATACTTACTTTCTGTAGTATATATTATACTATTGGATTTCTTTATTACAATACCATCCCCTTCTAAGCCTGGGTAAAAGTAAGGGACGTCTACAAAGATTAAAGGAAGTCCGTCAAAGAAGAAAAATCCGTAACGCAGAAATATAAATTATTACTTTAAATTTGGCACATATATATATATATATAATTAAATGCAAATAATCCGGGAAGGAATGTAAAAAGAAAAACAAAAACTTCCAAAAAAAAAACTTATTTTTTTTATTATACCTAATATGTACGTTGCAATCTGTTCAACTAAAGAACGATAAGCAACCTCCCTCCACAGCCCAATGAGATGAGGATGATATATGCGATATGTAAATAAGGTATTTTGTACAGTCTCACCCGGCCATTAATGAGACGTGTTGTTGATTGAACCCCAACCAACAACGTACACCGGTATCCACCGTCTAGTATTCAAATCCGGATAAAAGCTTCTACAAGGATTTGAACCTTTGATTTCGAGAATCAGCCATTAACCAACTAATCTGCGACGACGAGCTAACCACTCAGCCCGATGGGTAAAAAAATTAATTAAAATTCAGTTTCAAATCAAGCATCAAGAATTTAAAAATAAAGCCACTTTTAAGCGCACACACGTGCAGGATAAATTTTAAAAAAAACAGCAGATTAACAAGTACGTAATCATAGGATAAACAAAAAAAATTTAACAAAATAATAATTGTTGACGTATTATTATGCAAATTAGGTCCATAAAAAAAAAACAAAAATACACAATTTTAAATTATGAAATGACCATAAAAAATTTACTAACATTATTGGTGATAATAAAATTCAATTTTAAGAAACTTCCATACCAATTACAGCTGATCCATAGGATATAATGTGATTTACAATTTCTTTTTTTAAATTCATAAAATAAATCTTGCATGTAATAGCAAAATAACAGGATGCAATAAATTATGCAATTCTTGATGGATATAATTTACTACATAATTTTTGTTGAAATAAACATGTAGTAAACAAAACAAAAAATATTAATTTTGCCAAGTTCAACATAACGTTAATATAAATTGTGGTAAAGAAAGAGATTGAAAATTAACTGAAATAATATTATATCCGTTACTTTAATAATTTTTTTTCTCTCTCCCCCACCATATCAGTATAATTACTGTACTTCCTCTCTAAAAAATGTATTATTTATCTAAATAAACATAACTTAAAGGCAATAGTAATTAATTTACACTTTTACAGACGTAATTTTTTGAATTTTATTGAAATTTTATAATTTTTTTAATTTAAACAAAGTAATGTAATTAATTTTAAACCAATTTATTATGAACAATATATACATACAAAAAAAGACTTGGGACATATCACAAATTACTGTTGACCAGTTAAAAACCTTAAAAATAAATCTTGTCAAAACGATGAGATTAAAACACCTTAGCTTAAAAGTTATAAATGATTTTATATAAATTAATATCTATCGGCAAAATTCATCTCTTGTTAATAATTTAATAACGATACATTTTTTTTACCCGCATAGAAATTAAATTTCTTGAAAAAATTTACAACTTTTCTTTTTATGTTTTATTATATTACTCAGCATTATCGAAGTGCATATATTTAAATTAATTTTAATTGAGGTCTACTCCCTAAAGTGATTAAAAATTTATGCATCGTTTCAAGTAACTTATTCGTATATGTTAAATATTAAGTTTACACAACTTTTTTTTCAAATTTAATGAGGTCATGTTATATGAATCTGATAATACTTCGATTTATTTAGATTTACAAAAAGTACACGAAACGTTTGTGTGCGCGCTTATATATATATATACATAATATACAAAATAACGATTTGTAGATAGCTGTTAAGCACGCAAATGTTGCAGCCTACCTATCTACGAATATTTTCAACAAAGTTATGCACATACACTGTTTAGAATAATCAAACCTCTCATATTTTTTACGTTTCATCTAAAACTGAGAAAATGTGTCCATGATACCTCTAACTATATTTGTTTTTCCAAGTATCACGCCAGTCCGAATAGAATTAAAACGAAACTTACATGATGAATGAATAGTATATAAAATCTCAATTACATCTTAAAAATAAATTCATAGACTGTTAAAATAATATACATACACAAATGAATTTCTACCTCAGAATACATTCGTTTTAAATAATAAAATTCAGGCTGCATTTTAGAAATTTCTAATTAAGCATTTAACCCCTGCTCTAAAAAAGATAAAAACCATTTAAAATATAAAAAATAAAACAAAATTATAAACAACTTCCTAAAGGTGAAATTTTTTAAACGCCGAATACCGGTTTCGATTTTTTTCTTATTTTTTATTTAAACTCTGCCCCCGAAACCAGACCCCAATTAAGCATGAACACGGTTTCAGGAGGTCCCTTCGCCTCTAGCCCCCGGCTATGCCGTTCCCGGCGACCAACACCCAGCAAGCGGGACATGGTCTTTTGTGCTTCGCCTGTAATGGGGACACCCCCAAAAAGACGGGAAATACAAGTTAGTTAAACATTTCAAGGTATAAAAATTTAATAAAACAGAATATTAAACGATTTTCAACGGTAACAAAATTGTTGAAATATGGATACTTTGGGACAAAGAGATTTTTCTGTTATTTCCTTGTTCAGGATGGAATTAATAAAAAAAATTTAGTGCAACAAGAATTAAATAAAAAAATTAAAAACTTTTGTAAAAAAAAATGTTCTATGTTCGGTTAAAAAATTCCTTCCTTTTAGTGTAACAAAGAATAAATGGTAGTATTAAAAACTCCAGTTAATTGAAGCTAAAAATAAATCGAGTTTAAACAAGTACTAAATAACCGGATGGAACTAAAACATTTTTTTAAATACTCAATATGTACAGACTACATTTGGTCTAAGCGTATACAAGTACTGTATATGACGGTGGAAATAAAATAAACTCGCTTGTTAAAAAGGAAATGAATACTTCTATGTTATTCTCTATGTATTTATTATTAAGAGGCTATATATTGCTTTATTTCATATCTATTCTACCCGCCACTGACGTTCCTACACCAATTAAATTTTTAAAACAAACTTTAGGTAAGGGAAAAATAAAAGTTAAAAACCGTCACGGAGTTCAAACCCGAGATCTCTCGATTATGAGACAGGTTAATAGTTCATCACTGGCCTGCTGCCGAAACTGTGATACAAATTAGCTAACTCAATAATCACTCCAAAATCTTTAAATGGAGTTTACTTTAAAACGGAGCCTCGTTGGAACTGCCATTTGAACCATTTAAATTAGTTCTCCTTCCCTTTTTCCTGTTTAGCCTCCAGGAACTACCGTTCCAGGTATTACTTCAGAGGATGATTGAGGATAATATGTATGAGTGTAAATGAGCTGTAGTTTTGTAGTCCCAGTTCGACCATTCCTGAGATGTGTGGTTAACTGAAACCCAACCACCAAAGAACACCGGTATCTACGATCTAGTATTTAAATCCGTATAAAAGTAACTGCCTTTACTAAGACTTGAATGCTGGAACTTTCGACATCCATATCAGCTGATTTGGGAAGATACATTCACCACTAGACCAAACCGGCGGGGGTATCCTTCTCATACCTGTAAAAAACCATCAATAAACTCCGTTGTAAGCTGACCTCCTGAACTTGTAAGTCAGACATTTATTTATTTTTAAGCAGTCAGATAAACAGATAGGTGCGCCTTTGTGAAAAACAGTTATTAATTGTTCATCAAAACTTTATTCTTACGCCATAAAAGTTATCCGACAGCCAAGGAGGACTAGCGGCAGATTTAAATATGGCTATATTTTTTTAAAAGTAATCATAATCATTAATCCTTCCTCTCATGTCTGAAAGCTGGTGACCCAATTCATATCCCGCTGACAATTCTACGCCATTGCTCAGGATATTGTGCCATTCGAATCAACGTGCGTAGCGTTACTTCAGCGCCTCCTCAATGTGGTCCAGCCATATTTTCGGCGGTCTTCTCCATGATCTGCTGCCCTCGATTTTTCCCTCTATAACTAACTTCTCAAGATATATATATATAAAACTTCATTTTTAAATTTTTACTCGAAATAATAATTACGAAACAAAGACAATAAAATGAAAGAGGAGAGAAAAAATAACGAATGGGAAATATTAGTTTAATAAAATACACCAAAGTCCATTGAGATTTCTGTTCAGGTAGCACAGCATTATAAAGAAGATAAAAAATGAAAAAAAAAATTAAAAGCAGTTATGCACAAACCGGTGAACTCTTACAATTTAAAATACATACATACATTTATTTATACAGAAGGAAGTGTATTATGGAAGCAAAACATGTACGATAGAAAGGCAGAACGGATTTAAAACGTGATGTTAGTGGTTATTTAAATAGCAGCACGGTTAATAAGACAGGTAATGAAAAGGTTTTAAGAAGAGGAAAAGTCAAACGACGTCTGTAGCAATATCTTTTAAAAAGAAGGAAAAGTTTGCAATGAAAATATTGCACCTGTACAAAATCCATCAACGAATTACAAAAACAGTTTAGCTAGCCATATGAAAACGAGTGCATCCTTCATTAATTGTAGCTGTTGGTTGTTTTTTTTCTTTTCTTTTTATTAAGCATTAAATGGTATAATCGATAAAAAGACAACGTCACCACTCATTATTTTAACCTGTAAGGCTTCAGATTTATTTTACATTTTACGCAACTAAATCTCGTTCGAACCGGTTATGGCGTAATAAAAATTAAATATATTATATTTATCTTGAACAACTCTCAGATTCTACACTGCTATGAGAATGTTTCTTTTCATCTTTACCAGAAACAAGTTCTTTTCACAATTTTTTTTAATGTGATAAATTCAATAACACCTCATGTACCAGTGGAAAAGATATAAACCTGTGTCTAGTAAATTCGTACGAAAAATCTTCTATTCTGATCGGAAACACAATATATTAATAACATTATATGGAAAGTCAGGAATGGATGCAATTAATTATAAGACAAAAAATAGATGTGATTTAAGTATATATAAAAAAAACCTAAAACATAATTCAAAATTCAGAAGGTGTTAATTGAAATTTACTTGAATACATGGATGGATGAACAAAATTCGGAAATTTTTAGAAATATTTAAATTATTAGTATTTAATTAAAAATTCATTTACAGAATAACATTGTTTCTGTAAAAGAAAATGTTTTAATTGTATTTTTAAGAAACCGGTGGGAAGATTTTAAATGGTTCGGTCATTATTAAAAATGGTAACGGAAAGCATAACACCCTTTCTCATAAGCCTAAGTAACGTGATACAGTTCCGTTGTCAGATTTGGTAGAAGTAGATAATTTTATTTTTTTAAGAACAAAAGACTAATCTTTGTTGTTTTTTTAAGTAAAATTTGCACATTCATAAATATAGATACCAGGATAAATTAATAAATTTAATTTTTTAAATATCGGTCTACACGATTCATAATTATAAGGGCCAAACAGTGATTTGACGTCGTCCTCTTCTTGTATCTTAAAACTCATTCACACTTTTTTGGTAAATCCCCAAGAGATGATATTATATTTTAAATGGGGATATACGTAAATAAAATAAATATTTTATAATTATGGCAAGTTTAATGTTAAGGAAGTTAAGGCGCTTCAAAGCGCCTTATCATCCATACACAGACCAAATTTCGAGAAACATACAATCTAGCTATAATAGTAATATTCAGGGTTCAAATCCAACAATAATTTCTACTTTTAACTGGCAATCCACGTAAAATCGTTGGATCATTAATGTGCTTTTTTTCCTGTTTAGCCTCCTGAACCACTGTCAGGATTACTTCGGAGGATGAATGAGGTTCATAAGTATGAGTGTAAGTGAAATGCAGTCTTGTACAGTTTCAGGTTGACAATTTCTGAGATATGTGGTTAATTGAAGCCCAACCACCAAAAAACACCGGTATCCACGATCTAGTAGTATTCAAATCAGCATAAAAGTAACTCCCTTTACTAGGATTTGAACCTTAGAACTCTCGACTTCGAAATCAGCTGATTTGCGAAGATGCGTTCACCACTAAACCAACCCGGTGGATGGTGAGTAAAAATTTCCGAACTCACAAACTGTTGTTAAAAGTCCCCTATCTAAAGAATCTGGAGATATCTTCTGGACAGGATTTTTTATTCTTGTAACGTGATACCTCTTAATTGTCGGTCTTAATAAAAACAAAAATCAAATCAATCAATATACGATAGAAAACACACTACGTCAAATACGTAATTTATTTATAATAAAGTTAATGTCGATAAAAATAATGCATAACAAATATATTATAAGAATAAATTATAGTTAATCAGTTTGTTTTCTCATTTGCATTTAATTTTAAAAATGATTTAATAATATTTCCAAGAAGAATATAAAAAGACTTTTTATATTACATAATAATAATAACTTCATGCCGCATGAGACGACTCATGTTTGATTAGTTGTTGATTTTAAACGTGTACTAAAAGACTGCGTGACGCACGATGCAACATAATATCCGACCGAGCATTATGACATGAACTAGGAAAAAAAGTAATATAGAAAGGGTTTACCCGAAATGAATTAGTTAGGATAGGACACCACAAAAAGCGGATCAATATAAAGGAAGTAAAATACTAGCTTAATAAGGGCACTCAAAACAAGAAAGTTTATACGTACTATGAATAATGACGGGAATCATAATAAATTACAGTATATATAATTAAAAAATATTCTAAAATAAACTTTTAGAGTAAAAAAAATAAAGCATACTCAATCATTTTAAATAGACAGGATAGATATGCAAACCCACACAAACACAAACGGTAATGAAAATGAATAAATTTAACGAAAAAATAAATAAAATTGAAAGGACATTAAATCTAGCAACAGTGTAACATTGTACAACAGACAGACAGAATGTACTTTTAGATAAACACACAATTATTAGGCAATTGTTTCATAATCATTAACAGAAGACAAGTCACTCCCGAATATGTCACAGTATTTCTCAAAAATAATAAATATATCTGCTACTCTTATAAGGGAAAGTAAAAAAGTGAAGTGATTTTCGCTACAAACGATCACATCAGCACGACAAATCTAAAAATATGCTAACAACCAAACAAGTTATTACACCCCAACATTATTCGTATTCACAAAGACACATTCATTCCCCTCACTGCAAAAAATGTTTCATCTCCATCGCCCTGTAATTACAATTTGTTGAAATGTTACTTTTTCAACGTTTTTAACTCCTTCATAGTTCCAAAATTATTGAAATAAATATTAGCGTATCTTATTTTAATAGCCAAAATGAGCCTATACAAGGATACATCTCATATACGTAATCATATATATTTTCACCTACCTGGGGCCAGGGAGGGGGTTTGCTTATAGTTTACTTTCTTTTTCTGAAGCGTCCAGAACCACCGTAAGGTATTACCTAAGAGGATGATACGTATGAATGTAAGTGAAGTGTAATTTTGTATAGTCTCAGATCGACCATTCATTAGTATGATTAATTAAAACCGAACCAAAAAAAAAAATCCCCTTTCGACACGCCGGAAGAGGGAGGTAGGTAGATTTCACCAGTACTAAGTAGGGGATAAAAAATATTTCCACCTTAAAGTTAAGAAAAACTTCAAATTTGCTCAATATCACAATGGTTGCAAGTGAAAAAAAGTTTCACATGTTTAGCATACGACAAGCCACATCTTAAAATTCCAGCAACATTTTGGTCATCTCTTGCCGTTAGACTTAGTCATATCAAAAACTGTTTCAGATTAAAGCTTTTAAGTAATGTTTAGAGAAATAACGACCACTTTAAACTGATTCGATACTGTGCCTAATAAGGGAGGTATGATTTTTTTTGTCTTCGAAATCGCATTTTTTTTCCACCCCTGGGCCAATGGTTGATGACACAAAAAAACTTTCTTAGACAATTTTTGGGCCCTTATCCAAAGAATAGTACGAACTTTAAACGAATTCGATATTTTACTTAATAAGAAAGTTATACCGATTTTTTTTTCGATAAAGCCCCCTCCCCAGGGGCCGATTTTGCACATTAACGACTCGACCCAAATTTTGGGTCGTTATATTTTATGTATCAATTTGAAAAAATTACGGCAGTTATCGTGTCCACAAGAAAGTGAAATATATATATAAACTTTTGAAGTGACGGTGGTTTTGGGGTCTGGGGAATGTGAAACGCGGAAATATGTCGAAATTTTCCGTTAGTCGTATCATGGTACCCATTAAAATAGGTAGCTTTCTAATGAAATCTACCTAAAAGAAAACCGGTATCCACGATCTAGTATTCTAATCCGTATAAAAGCAATCGCCTTTACTATGATATGAACCTTAGAACTCTTGGCTTCGAAATTTGCTGATTTTCGATGACGAGTTAACCACTAGACCAGCCCGGTGGGCTGCTTATTGTTTACTAGTTGAATAGATTGCAGCAACGTACATATTTGGAAAAAATAGCCAAAATCTATAAATAGAATGCATATTTACAAGGCACTTTTTACACCTGTAATATAGCATATTTAAATATATAAAATTGTTATTAACTAAATTATCAGTTATTTCAGGAAGTTTTAATAGAGAGTTAATAGCAATAAATAATTACAGCTGCAACAAACATCTTAATAATAGTACTTCATAACAATTACCAATTAAATTGTGTACAAGCTTCCATTAATGACATCATACGCAAATGAATTTTATGTTAATATTACAATGCAAAATCTTTATTATACATACACACAAAACTCTACTTATATATTTAAAAATATTTGTTATTTTATAACACATTTAGATCAAATTTTGAATCTGACTGGGAAATACAAATAAATTAATGTACAACTTTTTGCTGAACAGTGCAATACATCTGTACTTAGTAAGAGAAATACAATATAATCATTTACTACGGAAAACGAAGAAAAATATTAACCGCGCAATAAGAAAATAGTAAAAGCATAAAAAAATCACCATCTCGATACATTACATTTAGAAGAAAAAAATTTACTTACGACACAAAATCGATAGAAGTTCTTACATTTATTTTCACAAAATGATGTTTACAAAACCGTTTTAGAACTGGCGTCATCAGTAACTCAATAGACGTAATACAAAGCGCCAGATAAATAAGAAACTGTAGAATAATAGAAAAAGTTGTAACTAATGAAATAACTAACCGGAAGCGAATTATAAACAACTTCAGCATAACTTCTTTTCCTCAAAGCAAAGACGAAAATTAAAGATACATTTATAATACATACATACATACATAAAATTAAAGCACTAATGCATTAACGAAGGCAAAAATCATTTTTAAACTTCAGTGTACCGACTGCTTCAAGTAAAACGTAAAACGAAATTATTTCTTATATTTATTAATGACGACCAGAAATCTTTAATAACTGTACCATTTGATATCTTAGATCGCCTTTGAAATGTTGGGAACCCAGCTGCTTCAAATAAGCTGGTACATTACGCTTCCCATGAATAGAAATAAAAGAAACATCTCCCTCCAAAAATTTTATTGTGATGGAATTAGATATTGTGCGGAAGCATCTGTCGGGAATATATTGTAAGAAGGTATTGTTTGCCGGTAAATCCAACTGCATACCACCGTTGTGAATGCACGCGTCTGACAATATTTTGGTTATATCGTAACCATGTTATCATCGATTTTTAATTAGAAAATATCGCCGCCAATTCTTTACAAAAGTCGATGCTCTATCGAACGTACGTTTAGATCTCGTCTATAAATTCCAATCGATTTATTGGTCACCGCCCATCGACAAATCATCGTACTAAATGGTAGAAAATAATTAAATTAATCCACATAACGTATGGAAGAAATCATCCGTCGTACTTTTGAAAAAACCGAATCACATATATGTATATATATATATATATATATATATATATATATATATATATATGTGTGTGTGTGTTCTTTTAATTTATTTATTTTATCCTATAATTACACCGAATCAAAACAGAAATTTATCTAAGCATTATACTAAATTGTGCTGAACGGAATCACTAACTTCACCCAGGACTAATTAAAAGTATACTGTGTTCAGCGTAAGAGCTACCCTAGTAGTGACTGTACTACTGTTGGTGAGATAATAGGGTAAATAGTAAGATTTTACTGTACCATGTGCAACTGTATTAGTGCAGTAATTTACTCGGTGCCTCAACTTGTTAGTCCTCACCAACATCTAGATAACAACCCACCGGGTGGGTTGGTCTAGTGAACGCATCTTCCCAAATCAACTGATTTCGAAGTCGAGAGTTCTAGCGTTCAAGTCCTAGTAAAGGCAGTTATACGGATTTGAATAATACGTCGTGAATAACGGTGTTGTTTTGTGGTTGGGCTTTCAATTAACCACATATCTCAAGAATGGTCGAACTGAGACTGTACAAGGCTACACTTCATTTACACTCATTCATATCATCCTCTGAAGTAATACCTGAACGGTAATTCCCGAAAGCTAAACAGGAAAAAGAAAGAAAGTATCTATGTCATACTTTATCGTATATCGTGTTTTTTGTCAACAGTGATATAACTTTAAAACAGCTGCCATGTAAATAATTCGTAAATAACACGATTCTGTCGGGGCCGAAAGTAAACATCAAACATAAACGGAACCGATCCCCCCCTCAAACACTAGTAATCGCAAAGCCTGGACAAAAGTCTCTTGCTGGTGGGACATTCTTAATATCGGGCGAGTATTTGTTTATTTGGGAATAATGCATAAATTTTGTTTATTTACGAACGGAATTGTGGCGGATTGACCTTGGGAGACTACCGCGCACGCGCTTCATTCTCCCGGCACGATTCCTCTTCAGTCCGTCCGCTGACGACTTAGCAGGAATATGCCTGATAGGATCGTAAATGTTGTAAGATGTAATACACTCCTCTCGCCGGAAAGTGTCGCATGTGCTGACGCTGATCTTCATTGTAAGAGTTCGGAAAGAAGGATGGTTAGTGAAACAACGGTTAGGAAACTCATCTTCACTCTCGCTGTCTCCATTACCTCACGTCGGCCCGATCCAAGCTGGGCCGGGTTCAGTCCGGAGGGTAGATGCTTTTCTTCTTTAACCTGTCTTTCCGAAACACTGGTTGTAAAAAATTTAGACCGTAGATCTCAAAATTTCCCATGGACCTGAAAAGGACACACAGGGGAAAGTACAGGTCTCTTTTCTCTTCCGTCGGACGACTGCTAAGCTGCTTCTTCCATATATTTAGCTACCTTCCACATCTTGCATTAGGAAAAGTATACTGGGCGACTTACAATTTGTGCAGTAACAACCGCGTTCGCAAAGGGACGGCGATCGCCTTATTTCATTTATGAAGAGAAGTAAGATGCGATGCAAGAAAATAAATAAGAAAAAAATTCATTTTTTCTAGACACATGTGCATCTAGGAACGGTTTGGTGGGACCGCGAGGCGAAAAAAGCTGTCCTCGATTGTATGCATGTAACCAGTCTGCAGCACTTGTAACAGACTTGAAACAAAAGAAAAGGAACATGCTCTAATACTAGGTGGAGATATAACTCCACAGAAGCCGTACACAGGGCGCTCTCACTAGAGACATTGTAGTCAAGACCGAGTCCCGGCTTCTGGGGTGGAATCCAGGTGACATAATCGGGCTTAGTTATCCCGCCATAGGGGTTACAGATAGGCGATGAAAAGATCAAACCGGCGGGCTGACCTGTCGGACTAGAATTATGGCCGGCGGACGGGGAGGCCAGTTTGAGTAGACAACTCCCTGGGCTGTGCTTTGCTTTGTTGTGGATCCGGCTCAGGGGGTGGGGTGGGAAAAAACTCCACCGAAACCGCAGCGCGATAAACAGGTGAACGCGGTGGGTTGACAGAACAATTTTTCAGAGCCACGATTCTCGCTGAGGTTAATGATTTTAACCGGCTGAAAAATCATACGGTTACATCTGAGGTTAATCATATAAAGACACCACGGGGGATATACCCGCACACCTTCTGACCTGCTTAGTCCAAAGTTTTCCAGTGTTTTCTGTAGTATATTTTGCGACCCGTCTATAAAATAAATTTTTCAGGGCCACGACGAATTCCAAGGTTAACTATCTGAAAAACACACCTGGGATCAAACATAAAACATCAAAACGTATAATTTGTACGCATAAATTTTACAACACCACTTGATTTGTTTACAACAGAACAGCTTTTAAAATGAATCGAGTATGAATAAGAATCAACCGAATGATCCCAAATGGAAAATTAAAAATTTCAGAAAAAGAAAATATTACCCGTGGTTACACACTAACTCAAGAAAAAAATTCATATACACAATAAGAAAAAAAATTTTTCTATGAAACTTCAAGATTTAGTGACCACAGTTACGCCAATAAGCATTTCTATAAAGTAAAATTGGTTTAATATAATCGTAAAATAGAAAAATGGAAAAACAAACTAACGAAATATATATTAGCTTTAATAAAATAAATATGAAACAAGAATATATCGTTAAAAGTTGGAGATGAAACAAACATTAAGCAACTCATCATAAATCTTGAAGTATTGTTATTATTAAGGATTCTAAAAACAGTTAACCTTGTAACCTCAATTAAAAACTTGGCAAGTATTAAAATAAACAAAAATACAAAATTTTATCTTCGGTTAACTCCTACGAAAACTCCTTTTCTACTGCAAAGCGTAACACAACTCGGTTACCTAATACATCACCTACTTTTTTTCTCCACGTACTGATTAATATATATATATATATATATATATGTATGTATATAACAAATAATGATGCAGTTACCTAATTAAACTGTTTTACAATAAATTTAATATAAATACTAAAATAATTTACATAAATAAAATCATTTAAAAAACAACAAAACCAAAAAAGAAGTACATAGTATAGAAGTACATAGGATTACCTTCTAATTTGCATTAGAAGGTAAAAATAAATAAAAAATTATTATATGGCTCACGAACAACTCTCATTAGATTTCTTATATAACAGAATAAACTTCTTTTTTTTACCTAAAATTCATGTGAAATCACCAAGATATCGTTTCGTTTACGCAAGTTACACTGTGGAAGACACTATTTATAAATAAAGATTCACAATTATAAAGTAATCTACAACACACTCGTAAATAAAAATGCGCAGGCTTTAAAAAAAAAATGTTCAACTGAACAACGTACTCAGCATAGTGGACCCTACAACGCAGGGCTCGCATTTAGCGTTTTCTGAATTTGTAACGAATCCGGTGAACTGCCGCTAAAAGATTAGGAAGTATACAAAAATAAATTAAAATGTAGGCTAAATAAACCTTTTTTTAAAAATGTTAATTAGGCCAAAACGAGCAAAAACTATTATTTTCCTAATTGTTCGATTTGTTTACTACATCTAAGCGACGAATCAATATTTACGAAATAAATACCGTACCGTTTAATTACAATAAATAACCTAACGTATATTTGACCTTGATAGTTAATAATCATGACACACGTCTAAAATTTTAAATAAATATTGGTTTTCTTATCTAATAAATATAAATAAAACAAATTACCAACAACTGCCTTACGTACCGTACCATAATTAGAAATAAATTAAGATAAGGTTATCTGCTCAATTAATTATCGAAATTTATGGCTTAAAATGTTATAGTAATAATAATCATAAGAAAACAAACAGTTAATGTAAGGTAAGATTAAAGACTTTTAACGGAATATACACTGCAAAAAAATATACCAGCAATATTAATTGAAAAAAAAAAAACTGATAAGTAATGCAAAATCTTTATCTTGACTGTGATTGGCCGATATTTAATGAACCAATAACGTTTTAACGATAAGAAACCACATAAAAATTTAATAAAGAAACAACATAATAAAGAACTGCCGCATTGTTTGTATATATATGTGTGTGTGGGTGTATGTGTGTATATATATATATCTCGCTCTCTCTCTCTCTCTCTCTCTGTGTGCGCGCGTGTGTATGTGTGTTTAGTGTCCATAAGTCCGCTATTTCCAAACTTTTATCAATCTGAAAACGATCGTAAAATTGTAAGAAATACAAAACATTGATTTTAATTTCTTTCTAAAAATAATGTTTTTTTTTCTATTTTAATTTATAAATAACATGAATTATGACTCGTTTGACGTAGGTACGCACGATATAATTACAAATTCGAACATTGAAGTAGGTATGCACGGTATAATTATAAAATCAAACATGTAATATATACACAATTAGTATTACGTAAAATGATGACTGGTATATACAAATCTACGCTTCATTACACAATGATAAACTGGTTAATATCAGTCATATATAAACGATATATAGTTAAAAAATAAAATAAGAACAGGAAAATATACACAAAATTCTCATAAAAGGCATGGGAAGTGCCGCGAATGGAACAAAAAAGGGTAAAAGAAATATAAGGAAAGAAACGATTTTCTTTCCTTACGAAAAAAGGGACAGAAATATATTTTTAAAGGAACTGATAATGATGATGTACAAGCATCAGCATGAAGTCAAGTTGAACTTATCTAATCTTTGGAAAGTCTATAAAGCACATAGAGGTGTTTTTAAAATTAATTTACTATGAATAAGGTACTTTTAAGCATTTTGATAAAAAAAAGGGTAATTATTTAGTTGAGGTGCCTCACCCCAAAATCACAAAAAACATATCAAATTCATTCAAAATTAATATTTATTTATTCATTTAATGATGTATTTTGGGTGTCGGAAAGTAGAAAATTAGTAAAAATTTACATAGTGATGAAATAAGAAAAAACTAAAACTCAACAAAAACGCAACAGAACTACTAAAAACATCACTAAATAAAACGAACAAAACGCAAAAGTAACAGTACTACTATTAATGAAAACTGCAATAATAACCACGAATACTCGGAGCAAGAAAAACGCAACCGCAATAATAAAGAGCTGAACCTAACCTAATTAATTATTTATTACTTAAATAATCAAAACGTTACTGTTGATTAGTCAAGGTTAGCGAGCGAAGCGAGCATAGGTTAAGTTTGGTTTGATTATATTATTTATTTTCATGTTTATATCTTTAAATATTTAGTAGTATTTTATATATAGATTATATTAGAAGTATTTTTTTTTTCGATTTGCATTGTGTTATGTGTTATTTGTATCACTATGTAAAGTTTTACTAATTTTTTTTATTTTCAGACACCCAAAATACATCATTAAATGAATAAATATTATTAATTTTGAATGAATTTGATTTGTTTTTTTGTGATTTCGGGGTGAAGCACCTCAACTAAATAATTACCAAAAAAAAGAAACGTTTCTTCAGAATCTAATTATTTATTTTAGGGTGATTTCAAGGTTTCTTAAAATTATAATTTGTATTACAGTCAGTAATTAATAATTTTTTTTTTGTAAAAAAAAAATTCA
This sequence comes from Lycorma delicatula, assembly GCF_047948215.1. Lineage (NCBI taxonomy): Eukaryota > Metazoa > Arthropoda > Insecta > Hemiptera > Fulgoridae > Lycorma > Lycorma delicatula. Next base: position 58,187,855 of record NC_134462.1, read on the forward strand.
ATACTATATTTTTGTTATATGTATCAGAGCAAACTATTAATTTGTTTTTTTTTTAATTTTCGCAATAAAATTAAAATTTTGCATAATAATAGTAATAATAACAATTAATTTATGCATTTTTATTTCTGTACGACCTTTCCTAGAATTCATACACAAATACAAACTCTGTTAGAGGGGAGTAGAAACAGTTGTTGCGTTATGTCGGTCAATAGTAGGTTGCACAAATTAACATCTAAATAACCATCAGATACTTTAAATAAAAATTTAACATGAAATCGCGTGCTTGAATATTAACTAAATTGTATTAAATACATTATCAAACATACAAAAAAAAAATTACAAATACACTTTCACAAAATAAGAATCACATGCTTTACATTACACAGGGACATATTTTTCTTAACTACAAATCACAAATTTTATTAAGGCTATATTACCTTACAAAAAAGTTAAAATTTATATATGCGGCAAATTCTCCGAATATTAAATAAACAGTTAATTTAAATTCAATGACTTACTTTCTATTAAATGATTTAGATACATAATAAAATATAAGAATATAATTATTTGAACTCAATCTAACAAATCTAATTACTCAGATTTATAAAAACAAATACTATAGAAAAGATAATTAAACAAGCGTGAGTGTACACGCAAATATGTGGAGCACAAAAGTATTATTTTTTAACAACTGATTTCAAAACTACACATATAATAAATTAAATTCAAAACATGGCAATCAAGCAAAAAACAAGAACAAAAACCAGGTCGAAGTCCATGACGTCTACTCTCCATGATCACTAACAACAATAGACATTAATATTCAACGTACGACATTAGGTAAATCGTCATCTAAATTTTTGTTCATAGGGAAGGAATCTAAAATATAAAATATAATATTTATTTTAAATATTCAATCACTATGAAAGTTGAATAATGGAAGATGGAAAAAATATGGAATATTGACATGTCTTAGTATTCCTTATTACTATAGCTTTGTACAACAGCTAGCGTTAGAAAAAAAAAGATACGGAAGACCTAACTTGTACAGACTAACAATAATAATGATACATTAGTAATAAAAATAAAAAAAATAGAATCTAAGGAGTTTAAATAAGTTTGCCACAGTTTTTTATTTGTATTTTCAACTGATAGATGTAATAAATGGCTGGTAATGTGATATTAAGATCACTAGGTAATTAAAAGAATTAACACATAAGATAATAATTGTAAAAAAAAAACTTTTTTCAAACTGTAATCTGACTGTAATCTTTAAATTACTTTGATGCAAGTAAAAATGTAATGGGTAATTAATAGATATATAGAAATAAATTAACATAAACACAAAATAGATGTATACATAAATACAAACAAAAAAAAAAGTATATATATATATATATATATAGTAAACAGAAATATTATAGATGAAAATGATTTAATTAGTTATAGGAAGAGAATAAAAAATCCCACAGGTAAAAGGAAAAGTTATTTACAATTATGGCTAATTCTCTTCCATCATAAGAAACGCGCGCAAAACATAGTTCATTCAGTCAAACGAAATAGAGGGGAACTTTCGCTCTCGTTCAGAATAAAAATAAACAATAATTTAACTCACCTTTAAAATTGTGTCAGAAAACTAAGGAAAATATATATCAAACACTTCACAAAACTGAAATAAACACTATACAATCACTTGTAATACAATATCCGACGAACTAATGTCAGTAAATGCTATGAAAGCTAACAGTATGAAGAGTGCGGTTAGTACAAACGCGAAGGTATGGAATGGAAGGCATCTGTACGAGGCTCAGCTGTCCGGAAGAGTCCATGTTTAAAGTTACAAGGGGAGTACACTGTAAAGCGGACAGGCGCGCGCATTTCAAAGTCTATTTTCCCATACGAGCTACGCAGCCACGCGCTACGTAGTCTATTATACATACGGACACAGTACTGCAGTTAATTTTTTTAAGAGGTTAGGCAATTATTAACAGATGTGCTGGTAGCTTGGCTCAACTTAAACACATCGATCTATCTATTAAATATAGTAGTTAAATTTTAAGTGTCTATCGACAAATTTTAAACACCTTCTTTATTTAATGGTTTTATTTTAAATCTATTATTAAGCACATAAAATACGTAACAGTATTTACATATATATATATATATATATATATTTTTTTTTTTTATTGATAAAAACAGAAATAAATTTAATTTTTTAACAATGTTGCAAAGTTGTTCTGTTTATTTAAAATAAGTGTAACCGTGAGAAAAATTAATCGAAAAAACAAACCTAACTTATTTTTTACTTAAACATTTTTCTTAAAAGTTTTTTATAAAATAAATGTAGATACTGTTGACTTTTCGGCAAAATTATCACACACTCACGCACGCGCGCACACAAAGACACTCACACATACATATTTTTTAATTTTAATTTTTTTTTTTTAAATTAATACATTAATTCACTTCAGTAACGTTGTACCTTGTAAATAGGTATGTGGAAAAGGAATTTTTTAGCGTATGAAAAATGCCATGCCTAACCGGTTTTCGAACCCGGGACCACCGGATGAAAGGCCGAACGCTACCACTCCGCCTAGAAGATCTGGAGTTTATTCCCAAAGGATGAATTATAGCACAAGATTTCAGAACTACAGTTACATCAAATAAAAGTTGATCGTTTTCGTAATGAACATTTAAGCGATTTTTTTAAAGGTTTCTTGGTATGAGATGAGTCGAAAACTTGTAAGCGGAAGAAATATGATAATTTTATTGGAATGTATAAAATTACATACGGAAAAAAATTATAAAATGGTTACTGATCGTAATAATTTCTAAACTGTCAAATATAAAATAAAAATACTAAGAAGTAATAAAAAAAACTGTTTTGAAACAGGAAATAGTTGCTTTTCCATCCAAAAATCTTCGCTCTTATAAAGAAATTAATTCATAATTTAAGATTCTTTATTATTCCAGGTACAAGGAACATCTACAATATTTCATTGATGCCTATTCTGGTAATATTCGGTCAAACACAAGAATTATAAACATAAATCATTATTACTCGGTATGTACTATGCTAAGATTTAAAAATTAAAATAAATGTTGAAAAAATTATTAATTTAAATTCTATAAGCTCTTTAACATTTAAATAAATAAAATCTGATATAGACACCACATGACTTCTTTGTGCGCCTATTAAATTACAGATACACAATTTTTTTTTTAAATTAAAGTACATACGAGTAATATTTTATTTCATTAGTAACTTCTGATATTTTTTCATATTTATTTTTTTTGTTTTTGAATTATTATTTATTCATCGTAAAAACGTTTTCAGAATCTGAGGTTAATAATTATTAATAAATCAATATATTTAAATTAAAAAAAAGTTAAAAAAAAGGAGATGAAGTCCGATTCGAACCGATGTGCCATCCCCTTGTAAGATCCAAATATTTCATATATCGTTGAAAAGCTCTCAATGAGAGCTTTTTTTTTGGATTTTTGGCTTTTTTCACACTTTTTTTTGGATTTTGGGGTTTTAGTTTAGTCGATTACAGTGAAAAGGGGAGGTACACAACTAGATATTACAACAGTCCTAAATCCAAAATTTCAACATCCTACGTCTATTCGTTTTTGAGTTATGCGAGATACATACGTATGTTCAAATATCACGCCGAAACTAGTCAAAATAGATTCAGAGTAGGTCAGATTGGATATTTCCGTTGAAATCTGAAAACCGAAATTTTACGCGATTACAGTACTTTTAGGTTTCGATCTTATGGATCAGAAAAAGTTATCCTTTTGACTTTACCTTATTCTTATAATCCTACTTATCCTTATCTACTTATCCTTATTCTTGAATATTACTTATTTCGTACCTCAAGGAAATTATTTTATCAATATTTTAACTAGGCAATTTTTTTTGTTGGCCTTTTAAAAGTGGAAGAAAAAATTAGGTCAAATTTTATATATATATATATAAACAGAAAAAAATCTATTTTTATACGGAAAAAATCTAAACTTTTTAATTCTTAACACTACGGTATCACTATGTAATATGATGCCGTATAAAGAGAAAAGTAAATCCTTTAATAAACATAATAAGTTCACTAATGGTTCTACAGAAATAAAAAAGAAAAATTATATTGATATTATTATGTTGACCTAATTTAAAAAAAAAATAAAAATAATGAAAAAGTATAAAATATAAAACTGAAATAATTCGGATTAGATAGGGGAAAAAAGTGTAATATAAAATAAGATTTTATATACTTTTCAGTCGAATTCTAAAATGTTTACTAAGTTTAATAATTATTAATAAATCAATATAATTAAACTAAATTTTTTTTTTTTTTTAATATATGTGTATTAAGTCGGATCCGAGTGTACATGGTTACGGATCCGACACTTTCTCACACCACATAACTATTTGAGCGGCATAAAACAAAATTAATATATAAATTAATATAAAATACTGATACGGATACCACAAAAAAATGTGATGCATTGTGGTGTCCACCACAATGCATTTGTTTAACTATCTACTTTATTAAAGAATTGGAGATAACATCTCATTTTCAAATGAAATAAATTTAAATGAAGTCTAACAAAAAATGTGTATATGTAATTTAATAGGCGTAAAAGAAAATCATATTATGGTGTCCACATCAGATTTTTATAGTTGTACATATGAGCCATTTTATTTATTAGAAAATATTTGTTTGAAAATGAATGTATTACTTCATCGTTATCCATAGAAATTAATTCTCCATTGACTGCTTTATTTGTTTCACCATTTTTAACACATTTTCAGAAATCACAGCTAGAAGAAAAATAAAATAAATTGTTTTGCCTCTCTTTGACTGGGATGGTTAAAGTGCATACCTCTATGTACTTAAAATCTGTTTAACACAAATTTTTTAATCTAAATTTCCACACATATATTCTGACGAAGCAAAGTTATCTTCGAAAACGTTTATAAAAAGAAGAGAAATAAAGTAGTAAATAGAAAACTGTATTTTTATAAATAATTATATTTTGATGCTAGAATATAATTTTCTAGACTATATAATAATTCACCGTAAATATTCAACAACTTTTTATTTAGAAATATTGTTCAGATTATATATTTTTTATGAATTATGCTTTCCATACAAACCGAAAAACGGTGTTTTTTTCTGCGTTAAATTATTTGGCAGTTACTTATTAATGACCCAATCAGTTTTAATGAATACTATAGTAAGAAAAAATTTTAAACAGGTCCTACTTGCCTAATGATGAAAAATATTATTTCCTATTTTCTTGTTAAAGATTCATTTTACAAAAAATTGAAATATTTAATTTTCATTTTGTTTTAATTGTTTTAAGGCTCCCTTCCTTGTAGTAGAAAATTCGAAAAAATGTTATAGATAACATTTTTTAAGCCAATGGAAGTTCTTCATTCCCCTTGAAAAAAAATCCTGTATTTTATTAGTAATATAATGATTTTTACTCGCTGAGGTCGAATCCAAGTATAGATTTTGAAAAATCTTTTAAGGTATATATAAAAAAAATAATAAAATTTCAAGTGCATACTTTTAAGCGTCCTGTAGTTTGAATGATTCAATTAAATGAAAAAAACAAACATTTATTCGTACTTTTTTAAATTTCAAACAAAAATTGTGTGCTCCTCAGATTAAAAATAAAACATTGTCGGAGTTGCATTCAAAGAAGTATTTTTGGGAATTTTAATCAACTTACCCAGGAAAGAAAATAACATTAGAATTCGAAGAATAAAATCCTCAGGACTAATAATTAAAATTAAAAATCATTCTTAAAAATCGTTAAAAATGCAAAAGAATTGATTATGTATAAAAACTGCCAAATAATTCTTATTCTACTAGAAGAAAACTTTATATTTCATTCCTTTATTAATCTTGTAATTATATGGTTAAAAGTTAAAATTAAAACTCATATAAAAAAACTTATAATTGTCTTATTAAAAGTTAAAATCAAAACTCATACCAAAAAATCTGTTATGGACACTACATGACTTCTTTGTATGCCTACTAAATTACATATATAAATTTTTTGCTGCGCTTCATTTAAACTTATTTCATTTGAAAGTGAGATATGATTCTCCAATTCTTTAATAAAGTTGACGGTTACACAATTGCATTGTGGTGGACACCACATTACATCACATTATTTTGTAGTGTCCGTATCAGCATTTTATATTAGTTTATATATTAATTTTATTATGTGGTGATAAGTGGGAACTTGTCGGATCCGTAACTATGCATACATCGGTTCGAATCCGACTTCGTAGGCATTTTTTTTACCTTTTTTTTTAAATTTAAATATATTGATTTATTATTAATATTAAATTCTGTAAAAATTTTAGAAATAAAATGAAAAGTATAAACATTTTTATTTCACTAATAGCTTTTGATTTTTTTCATATATTTTAATCAGAGATTAATAATTAATTATTAATAAATTTATACATTTAAATTTAAAAAAAAAAATTTTTTAAAATGAAATAAAGTCGGATTCGAACTGATGTGCCTTCCCCTTGTAAGATCCAAACATTTCATTAATTAAAATTTTATTTGGGTATAACTCTAGAACTAGTGAAAATAAGTACCACATGATATATACCCTTGAAAAGTCTCAATGAGAGCTTATTATTGCAGTTAAAAATCCAAATGTTTTTGGATTTTGGGCTTTTTTGGACAATATTGGTCCAGTCGATTGCAATCAAAAGCTGAGGTACGTAACTAGATGTTACAACAGTCCTAAATCTAAAATTACAACATTCTACGGTAAATTTTTTTTTAGTTATGCGACATACATACATAAGTACAAACAGACGTCACGCCGAAACTAATCAAAATGTATTCAGAGATGGTCAAAATGGATATTTCCATCTGAAAACCGAAATTTTTCACGATTACTATACTTCTTCCTTTACTTCGTAGAAGGAAGTAAAAATGTATAAAAAAGTTAAAAATTAATTAATAAAAACTTCGTTTCTAAATAATGTAGAATAATTTTATTTATTTTGTTAGAAAATAAAGTTAACATCATTTATTTTTTCTTACTTGGAAACCAACATTTTTTATCAAGACTTAATCCGATATAATTACAGCGATGTACCGTTTAAATCTTGTACAAAACAATTTTACGAAATTAGGTTAATACAATTAACTAGGTTCTAGCTTATCAAGTTTACTCAAGTGACATTTGCATTATGATGTCCACATGGTTCACTGAAGCTGATCGGAACGTCTAGGTTTCAAGAGATGATTAACTTTAAAATGTATGTGATCAGGCTCTTTCACAGAATACCTTGGAATAATTTTTAGGTATTTTACAATATATACAACACTTGATTAGGAGGAACTTACTTCTTTTATTCCTTCAATTTTTAAAATTTGACTATAAAATGTCAACAATATGCAGTTAACCCATTAAGAAAATTAAATCCAATGATGAATAACGCTTAGTGATCTATAGAAATAATTTTATAAATGTAGCTTCAGCTTCTGTAACTAATCCTTAGTACACATTTTGTTTTTTTTTCTAGAATAATAAGCGACTCAGGACGTTCCAAGTATTATAGAATTATTTGGTTTCAGGAAAAGTATAGGGACAAGGGAAGCAATTTTAGGCCTCAGATTAATAGTAGAAGGAAGATTAAAGAAAAACAAACCAACATACTTGGCGTTTATAGACCTAGAAAAGGCTTTCGATAACGTAGACTGGAATAAAATGTTCAGCATTTTAAAAAAATTAGGGTTCAAATACAGAGATAGAAGAACAATTGCTAACATGTACAGGAACCAAACAGCAACAATAACAATTGAAGAACATAAGAAAGAAGCCCTAATAAGAAAGGGAGTCCGACAAGGATGTTCCCTATCGCTGCTACTTTTTAATCTTTACATGGAACTAGCAGTTAATGATGTTAAAGAACAATTTAGATTCGGAGTAACAGTACAAGGTGAAAAGATAAAGATGCTACGATTTGCTGATGATATAGTAATTCTAGCCGAGAGTAAAAAGGATTTAGAAGAAACAATGAACGGCATAGATGAAGTCCTACGCAAGAACTATCGCATGAAAATAAACAAGAACAAAACAAAAGTAATGAAATGTAGTAGAAATAACAAAGATGGACCACTGAATGTGAAAATAGGAGGAGAAAAGATTATGGAGGTAGAAGAATTTTGTTATTTGGGAAGTAAAATTACTAAAGATGGACGAAGCAGGAGCGATATAAAATGCCGAATAGCACAAGCTAAACGAGCCTTCAGTAAGAAATATAAGTTGTTTACATCAAAAATTAATTTAAATGTCAGGAAAAGATTTTTGAAAGTGTATGTTTGGAGTGTCGCTTTATATGGAAGTGAAACTTGGACAATCGGAGTATCTGAGAAGAAAAGATTAGAAGCTTTTGAAATGTGGTGCTATAGGAGAATGTTAAAAATCAGATGGGTGGATAAAGTGACAAATGAAGAGGTATTGCGGCAAATAGATGAAGAAAGTAGCATTTGGAAAAATATAGTTAAAAGAAGAAACAGACTTATAGGCCACATACTAAGGCATCCTGGAATAGTCGCTTTAATATTGGAAGGACAAGTAGAAGGGAAAAATTGTGTAGGCAGGCCACGTTTGGAGTATGTAAAACAAATTGTTGGGGATGTAGGATGTAGAGGGTATACTGAAATGAAACGACTAGCACTAGATAGGGAATCTTGGAGAGCGGCATCAAACCAGTCAAATGACTGAAGACAAAAAAAAAACTTAATTATCGGAAAGTTGTAATGCGTTTTACTATTTTCTTTGAGATTCATTCCTCCTATTATTTACGGGTTTTTTGAGATATAATTAGAAAGCCCAACTTTATCCGACGTGTGTTCAATCGATACATTTATTATACAACCACCGGGCAGGAAACGGAGTCCCCAAACAGGTTCATAGATATAAGTTCCCCTCCCGTATTTCACCCGGCATAGACGCTCTATAGCTCCCCGTTCCATACCCAAGGACCTAACGAGGATCTTATCTGTACTAACAGAACATAAATAGGGAAGGAAAAAATCGAAGATTCTCTGTCCCTTCCAAACAGGAGGAACTCATCAGCCCCATAATCCCTAAGGAAATCGACTTTTTACCCGCAAAGGTGCACCATATTATTGATCGACGGTCCAGATTAAATATACGGTGCAGTAATATGTTATTATTTACATTTCACAAATAGTAAATATATATCTTGTAGCTTCCGTTTTCTCGGAAAATGGAAGCTACAAGACATATATTTACTATTCCAGACAAAATTTGTTGTTACATATATTAATCTAACAATAAAATTTGATTTTGGAAATTCCAACCAAAGACAATAATTTTATTTATTTTTATTTGTCCAACTACAAGATAATCAAAAGATCTTAAGCTAAATTATATGATTTATCTCGCTTAAAACCAAGTCTACAATCAGGTATAAAAACGTTATGTTAGTGTTTACCAAAGACCTAACGCCAAACATAATATATATATATGACTAATAAATCAATATATTTAAATTAAAAAAATAGTTTAAAAAAAGGAAATCGGATTCATCCGATGTGCCTTCCCCTTGTAAGATCCAAATATTTCATTAATTAAAGTTTTATTTGGTTATAACTCTGGAACCAATGAAAATAGGTACCACTTATGTATCGTTGCAAAGCCCTCTCAGTGCGTGAACTGTAATCTACTTATTATATAACGTTAATATTTCAAACATACCTGAATAAATAACGACTAAATTAAAATAAATTGCAAATTTTAATGTAAAAGGAAAATAATTAAATATATAAATAAACCGATAAAAATTTGTTCAACCGCGAAACACTTTCTCTGTAAATCATTAGCCTAAACTGGTAAGGTCATGCACAATTTAAATATGAAGAAAAAATTTAATGATTCGTCTGATACAACACATCTTCACGATAATTGCTAATTTAAATGTGACTTGCATGAAATTAAATTATAATTTACCTGTGTAAGAAGATATTGTAAATACCGTAATATAAGTGCGTCATAAATTAACTCTTAAATAAATAAAAAAAGCGCAAATAAAAGTAGTTTTTTTCGTATTTTTTTTTTGCATGAAGTTTCTTTTTGAATGAAGTAGAAAATTATTTAAACTCTCTGACGGTATAATAAATAATACTTGTATAACTTGTATCAAGCGTATCGAATTTATAAGAATAAATTATTTTAATATTATTCGCGTAATAATTTTAAATTAATGAAGTTAATAAGTGAAATTATTAATAAAACTTTTAGTTAATTAAAAAAAGTTGTTTTAATACTTTAAAAGTATATATATATATTTAACTAACTTCATATAAAAAAAAAAAGATATTGCAATATTTTAAACTTTATTCATATTTAAAAAATAAAATAAAAATAATAATAATAAAAAGGTAGTATAAATGTGGGTAAGTGAATAAAGGCCAAATAATAATAACTAAAAATATATACAACACAATAAAGAAACAATTTATCTCCCAGAAGAAAGTTTATTTGTTTTTTCACAAAATTATGTTCCGCTCCCATAAAGTAACAACAAAATAAAATAAATGCAATGCCACATGACAATAATACTAGTATAAACCCAATAAAAACGTGTAGCACGTACATAGACTAGCAACCTTGAATAAGACAATACCCAGACTCTTCCTCCAGGAAAGCACAAAAAAATTAGATAAAAATTTCATTAAAAGTGAATCATATTTAAAATAGTTACAAGAATAACAAACAGGATAAAAACATATTGAAATGCATACGTAGACCTCGGTTGACAAATCTAGAATGCTGGTCGCCTAAAAGAATAGTCTATATTATTTTATATAACAGAGTATAATATTTTAAATAGAAATTAATTTTTTTTTGTATTTTATCATATTTTTTTCGATTTTGGCCACTTTAGGACCACGTTCCAAGCTCTTTCAGGTCTTTCTTCTTTGCGTTTTCTCTCTTCCCAGTACCTCAACATTATCTCCGCATCTTGTTGTTTACTTTCTTTCTTTCTTTTTTTTGATTTCATTTTCGGAATTTTCCTGGTCTTTGTTTTTGGAAACTCTCTAACATCATAATTTTGATTTTAAGGTGTCTTTACTTTTAATATCTTTTTCTATAAGATTTTTAAACGGTAATCATTTTTAACCAGTTTTATTTTATAATCCAGTTCTTTATTTTACTATTATAGAAGAATTCAGTGATTTATTCATACTGACAAGGTGACCGAAGAATACCAATATTAGCGTTTTTGTTGTGTTCATTATTATTTTCCCGCCTATTGCTATAGCAGAGCTATAACTATAGAAAGTAAAATATGGTAATCGATCCAATTTGGGCATACGCGATTTTCACCCGATCTTGACCTTTCGACACCTAAGGAACCCAAAAAAACCGGATGGATATTTTCCAGATGTCCGGATATTCGTATGTACGTGAGTGTCGCCCTCTAAATCACCTTATATCTCCAGAACTAGTCCACCAATTTTGACCAAACTTGGTCAGATTACTTCTATATATGGGGCATTGATGCCAATAAATTTTCAACTTATAAGGTCAAGGGGTGAGGCTGTAGAGCAAGGTCACCTTCAGTATGTGGTTTTTTAAAAATTAAAAAATAATAATTGCAAATTAGCACGCCCACCCCAAAAAAAATGCTCTAAATAAACTTGTGGCTAAGTGGATACAGTATGTCATTTGTACCCCTCTCAACCACTAGGAGCGCTAGTGTAGCGCTGACGTACAACTACTGTAGTCGTCTTTCTTTCTTTATCTGTTATGTTGTAACGTCACAGGTAAATAGTAGAATTAAATAAATGAATAATATTTAATGTGTAAAAAAGTATTTAAAGTCGCCGCTAGTACCTCCACATCCGCGCGAATGAAATACGCTATGCGCACGAGCTTTAGTTAGAGTCAGTGCATTAAATAAACAAAAAATATTACATTTAAATAAAATGATAAGTGTTTTAAATTAAGTTGCGTGTGTTCGCGCGAGCGTGTAAGCCGTGCTTTAGAAAAAAGCCCCGTAGCGGAAAAATCTGACAACTGTATCAGCTTTTCTTTTCTATATTTTGATGCATTTCATTTTTGCTTCTAAATTTAAATGTGTTTCTGTCCTTTACAGGACCTAATATATTTTTTATCTTTCCCATTTCCTTCTTTTCGATATTTTCCACATTTACATTCTTGTTTAAATACTCACATGCATATAAGATATTTTGTATTAATAAGGTTTTTTTGTTTCAACATATTCAAACCTATTGAATATCTACATGAGCTACAGAATTCTAAATATATGTGTATTAGGTAATAAGCATAATTCATGGTTATGTAATTTATAAACATTAATTATTTTAAATATTTTTGAATAAAAATATAAATTAAATAATTCATTGAATTAAAACAATCTTTTATGTGTCTGTTTACATATTATAATGTAAATAACGATCTGTAAAATAAAACCCAAGGGTTGATAAATATAAAATAAATAAATCATCAAGACGTATTTATTTATGTCTAAAATTCCTGCAACGAGTGCTATTATAATTATAAAGGCCATACTAATAAATCTTTATCTCGTCATATTTGTTATTGCATTAAAGCATTTTTACAATCTATTTTTAATATTGCATGGGTTGTACTGAAGACTGTTGGCCCGGAGGGGGTTGCGGGCGTTTAGTAATAATTGCGCATGCTCAGACCAGCGCTCTTAGTGATTCAACCGATCTGTACAATTAATAGAAATTTTTCTTTTAATATCTAAAAAGAGGGTTAGGTTATGAAGAGAATTAAAACGAGACATTTATGATAACGAGTTATTAAGTACTTACTATAAACAATCTATATTTAAAGTTATGGGTTTGAATCCCGGGAAGATTTTAACTTTTACATATACAAAATCATCGGTAACTGTAATTAGATGAAATACTAACTAGTAATTGCTTCAAAGAAAAAAAAATGAATTTAAAAAAAAAAATATTTTTATATTCATGATACTTGAAATATAGTATAATCTAATTAAAACAATGATATCATTTTGACGCGTGGTAATGGGAATTATGAGAAACCCACGAATCTTTCTTGTATATTAATTAAATTTTCCACTGATAGATGATGCCAATACCTTGATTTGGTTATGACCGAATATAATGATAATATTAGATTTTATGGGTTTATAACCGCAACGGACGCAAGCAAATTTCAAATATAACTTGCTGATGAATCACACGAAATATTTCATCCACCACCGCAACCCGATCGTCATGCGTAAACCGCATCATATTATGAGTTAAAATAATAATCATAAATTTTAACTTTATATTCACTTTGCTAAAAGTATAGGTGTTTCACTCACTCCTCGAAGGAAGCAATGCATTATTTATTTATTTATTTTTTTTTTTTGTTAAACGATTTTTAGTCATAAAGATATAATTAATTATATTTTTTTATTTTTTGTAAAACGAAAATAAAATACTGGGAAATAAGTAAAAAGTGCGGGTACACACACAATAACTCATACACGCTATAAACCAAACAACCTTTATTTTTAAAATTAATTTGAAAAAACCCGTTATAATATGTAAATTGTACTTTAGGGATAGTTTACCGTAAAATTGCTTATTTATACAGGAGTTTTCGTAAGCGGTCCGGTATTTCGCTAAGTGTTACGAGTAAAAAATATTAAAAATAGTAAATTTAGATTATCATTAATTAATTCCTGTCAAAGTATCGTTAATTTGATGTTAACGGTAAATTGATAAAATGTTAGGTAAAAATTATTCATTATTTTCAACCGTAACTGTAAGGTTAACTGTAATAAAATGTCCTGTTTCTCACCACCAGATTGCTACCTGTTGCTGTATGATTTTTTATTAATCAAAAATGAAAAATTAAATTCTCACGTTTGGAAACACAGCGTTAAAGTTAAAATATATTCTTGTAATGAGCCTAAACAAGTTTTTTAATATTGAATTTTTTCATATTTATTAAGTTGAACAAAATTAATTTAAAACAAAACAAGGATAATTTTAATAAACTATCTAAAGAAACAAACTGAAAATACGTTTTGAATAAGATGAAAGTAAATAAATTAATAGGAATGCCTAATTTGTACATCCGATCAGAAATCACAACAGGATATCCTGTTAAAAAAAGAATTATTCAAAAAAATAATAATAAAAATGTTTAGATGATCAGCAAAACAAAAATGGAAATTTCTGTAATTTTAAATATAAAAAAACAATCAAAATCCTAATCGCTTGTGTAAGAATTTAAAACAAAACCAGTGTTAAAAGATTCCCGAGCTATATAACCAATACCTAACAATTATTATTTTTTATTGATTTGTTTATGAATATAATTAAACTACGTGTTGTTAAGTTTTTATACATTTTCATAAAAATAATAAATTTAAAATTCACTAATATGAGAACAGTTTGTAAAAACTGAATATTTATTTAAATTAAACAATTCATAAAACAGATTTCCCAGGTCAAAAATAATTAGTATTAAAAAAATTATTTATACTGAAAAAAAAATACAGAAACAATGTTAACAAGACTAATATAATTTATAACAAGAAATTAAAACAATGAAATTTAAATAAAAAATAAAGAGTTACGCTAAACTTTTATTAAGAAACTTAAGAAAAACTTTAAATTTAGTCAATTCGACAATGGTTGGATTGAAAAAGAGTTTCACGAGTTTAGCATATGACAAGCCCCATCTTACAATCCAGCAATATTTTGGTCATCCCTTGCCGTAAGGGTTGGTCATATCAAAACTTGTTTTAGATAAAAGTTTTAGGTAATTTTTAGAGGACTACGGACCACTTTAAACCGATTCGATATTGTGCCTATTAAAGGAGGTATTTTTGTCTTCAAAACTCCATTTTTCCACCCCCTGGACCAATGGTTGGTGATATTAAAAAACTTTACTGAGATAAGTTTTAGGCCCTTATTCAAAGAATAGTAGAAACTTTAATAAATTCGATATTTTACTTAATAAAAAAGTTATAACGCTATTTTGTTTTTTTAAAAAAAACCCATTTCCATCCCCGTGTACGATTTTGGCCGTTAACCCCGAACTCGACCAAGATTTTGGGACGAGTTATTTTTAAGGAACAATTTGAAAGTGATTGGCGCAAAATTGCGGCTGTTATCGTGTCCACAAGAAAGTGAAATATATATATAAACTTTTGAGTTGACGGTAGTTTTAGGGTCTGGGGATTACAAAAGGCGAAGATATGTCGAAGTTTTCCGTAAGTCGAATCATGGTACCTATTACAATAGGTAGCTTTCGTATGAAATCCTAAAAAAGTGCACATCAATTCCATGGAATAATCATGGTTACGGAGTTGTTATTACTAGGGAAATTTAATAAAAAAACTAAGATGTATTAAATTATTTTCCAGTAAACAGATTCTATAAGAATAAAATAAAATTTAATTTGCTTAAATCATATTTACACGATTTTATTATTACTAAAGAAAAGTAAAATATTTATTTTTATATTAAATTACTTTCATGAGAAGTTGAGAAAATAATATAACTTTATTTCCACGAAATGATTACATAATTAAATATAAATAATATCAGAGAATTTAAAACACAGGAATTAAGTCACTGGCGAAATAAATCTCATGAACTCTAACTACCATTAACGTTGGATATTTATCTTCAATTAGAACATCTAGTTGCTCATTAACTTAATTCGAAAATTTAATTTTAATCTTTTTTACTTTAAAAAAATATATCACCTGAGTAGTGTAATGTAGACGGATCTGGCCCAAAACTTGGCAATCTTCAAAATCAGCGGATCAGTTAATGGAAGCGTAAAGGCTAGCGTGCCCATTGATATTTGCAAGTTTTGGGCCAGTACCGCTCTTACTACACTATTCACATGAAGTAATAATAAAACACAGAACAGTATAAAACGAAAATTAATACAATTTTTTCTACAGTTGTATTATAACGTTTGAATTACGCGGCTGGAACCTGTATCAAATGAGAGTCGTTATGAAGCACATGTTCAACCAATCAAAAGCCTACACTTTTCAACCACTGACCAATCAGAAGCGAGTATTGTTTAAAGTATCAGCGTTTTTTTACTTTTATTTTAATCCGATTTAGTAGAGAAAGCAGAGGTTAATTTGAAAGTTCACCGATAGATTTCTATGTTACACTATTTATCTTTTTGTTAATTATGTCGGATTCTGAGGAAGAAAATGTTTTTAACACCGATTGTTATTAAAGAAAAGGCAAAACTTATGACTGACTAATAATCTATTGCCACAAAAAAACTTTGTGGCAATAGATTAAATTAAAATTTTTTTTGAAAAAAAAAATATTTCGTAAACAATGTATTATATCATTGATTTAAATCAATGATCCCAATATTTTCTCACCCGTAGAAAAAAATACGATATGCAACTATCAACAATGGCCATTAATGCACTCCTGCTAAGTTTACGATTGTCGCCAATGCTCGCTCGTGTCATAGCATTGGCTACTCAATGCTACGAGCATTGAGTAGCATTGCTCGTACTCATGCATTAATGGATACCATTACACTCTCGTTGCATAATGTACCATTAATTAATTGTATTACTTAAAATAAAATAGAACTTATTAAGGAATAATTCATAATCTGTTCATAAGATGTTAAGTAAGTGTCTTAAGTAAAATTGTTTTGAGTAATTAAAACATCAAAAATCTCTTTTAACACACCGGAAGGCAGAGGTAGATTTCATCGGTGTTAAGTAGGGGATAAAAAAGATTTCCACATAAAGATAAGAAAAACGTCAAATTTACTCAATACGACAATGGTTGCGCGTGAAAAAAGTTTCACATGTTCAGCATACAAGTCCCATCTTAAAATTCCATCAATATTTTGGTCATCCCTTGCCGTAAGGGTTGGTCGTATCAAAAAGTTTTTCAGAAAAATATTTTAGGTAATGTTTAGAAGACTAACAACCACTTTAAACCGATTCGATACTGTGCCTGTTACGGAAGGTATGATTTTTGTCTTCGAAACTCAATTTTTTCAACCCCCTGGGCCAATGATTGATCCAGGGCCAATGGCTGAGCCGATGGTTGGTAAAGCTTTGTCAAAAAGCTTTTCCTAGATACGTTTTAGGTCCTCATCCAAAGAGTAGTAGGATCTTCAAACGAATTCGATATTTTACTTAATAAGAAAGTTATAGCGATATTTTTTTTTCTAAAAATTTCCCCGATTTCCCGGTGCTAAGTAGGAAATAAAAAAGATTTAATCCCTTAAAGATTTTAGGCCCTTATTTAAAGAATAGTAGGAACTTTAAACGAATTCGATATTTCCCTGAATAACAAAGTTATAGCAACATTTCGTTTTATAGAAACCCCATCCCATTTCCACCCCCATGGTCCGATTTTGCCCATTAACGAACTCGACCCAGATTTTGGGTTGTTATATTTTATGTATCAATTTGAAAGTGGTAGGCGCAAAATTACGGCAGTTATTGTGTTCACAAGAAAGTGAAAAATATATGTATGTATATATTTATATATACATAAATATGTATATATATGTATGTATATATTTATATATACATAAATATGTATATATAAATGTATAAATAAACTTTTGAAGTGACACCGGGTTTGGGGTCTGGGGATATGAAACGCGAAAATATGTCGAAATTTTCCGGAAGTAGAATCATGGTACCCATTACAATAGGTAGCTTTCTTTTGAAATCTACCTAAAAGAAGAATATTATTGATTTATTGTTTCTTAAAAAGGTAAATCGTTTAGAGGAGGCCCAGACGTGGCCAGTACCAAAAGCTCAACAGATACTCTTTGATTGACCTATTTCCTCTTTCATTCAAATCGTCCATCCATCAATAGATAACAGTTTAACAATCACTTCTTTTCAATGATTTATAACAAACTTATATACGATTGGCCAACAGGAAATGGATTCCAGTCAATCATTAAAAATTACAAAACAATCCCTATTGGAATAGCCCGGATTACGTTATCTTGAATTTATTTAACATTAACGTAAATTTTAATGAATTTTATTTAATTGTTAGCTTTTTGTATTGGGTTGTTTTTGGAGAAATCAAAAGATTCAACATTATTCGATAGATATTTCAATCATTCCATTTATTATGGAGTCACCGGACAAGAAACACGAGT
The DNA here is from genome assembly GCF_047948215.1 of Lycorma delicatula. Classification (NCBI taxonomy): domain Eukaryota; kingdom Metazoa; phylum Arthropoda; class Insecta; order Hemiptera; family Fulgoridae; genus Lycorma; species Lycorma delicatula. Next base: position 58,206,080 of record NC_134462.1, read on the forward strand.
TTCCAGAGTACGCGTTCTAATCACATCACACATACTGGATATCCCCGGTATTATCAGCGTGAAACAAGAAATATTCTCTTAAGTTTAAATTATCAAAGATTACTTTTTCTCCAAACATTAAAGAACTCTCCAAGAAAGGTACCAGATTTCTAAAAAAAGAAGCTAGCTCATTCCCGGAATTAAGTTACACATGGAAGTGTCAAAATGACGTAAAAAAATTGCCCATCAGGTAAGGTAATTTGGGGTAAAACAACTTGTTTTGAAGTAAAAAAAAAATTAAATAAAATTTGTAAAAGGGTCTCATAAATCGATATTATAAAATTTTGAATAATATTCCCAACCACAATATCACTACTGTTACGTGTTAAGTATATAAGTTTATTTATATTAGTACCTTTTTTATTAGTTTTACGCATTAATCCTATTTTTTCTTTTTAATTGTGCAACATGCTGCCTATCAGGATAACCACAAAAAAAACTATATATTTAGAAAAATAATTATATAATTAAAAACGTGCCTAATTAGTCTGAGAAAAACCCCGTGATTATATTTTTTGTTTATAATAAAATAACTGATATTTCTTATTATTTCCATAAAACTCAGCGATCAAAGCTATGTTTAATGTTAAATATTATTCCATAATTTAATGTTTTTGAAATTACATACCCAGTAGTTTCGGGGTCGACGGCATCGGGTGTGGGCGTAGGGCTTCCTTCGGGTTCTTCCTGGAGAGGACTTTCATAGATAAGTGTCTCAACCATGGATCCTTTTGAACTTCCAAAGGATACCCTAAATAAACATAATAAAAGAAAATTATAAAATTTCTTACATGAGTATTATATATAGGCATAACTTTATTTTTTAATTAAAAAAAATAAATAGAGAACATGCATGGTCTACATTCAATTCTATTTACTCGTGTATAAAAAATAAGTAAATATTTTTCCTTATTATCTTTAAAAAATGTTTAAAAAAGCATTATTAATTTGGGCTTTTTTAAACATTGTTATAAGAATAATTATTTACGAATAATTTTATTTATGAATAATACATTGTTATATCAATAATCAAAATGAAAAAAAAAAAATCGAGAATCATGTTTGGAACATCTGTTATTTTTGCAAAATTATTAAAAATATTATATTTTATAAAACATTTAATTATGATTACAATATAAAGTAGCTTTACAGAAATAACTTCAAGTTTGAGTTCGTAACTTATAGTACATTTTCCAAATATGCTGTTACACCACGATTATCGAATACGTAGAGCTGGTCTACTAGACAAACTGAAAAGGTACAGTCTCGTAGAGGTGTAGCTAGATCACAATTTTAAAAAAGAAATAATTTTGTCGTATTTTTTCAAAGATTTTACAGTCATAAAGTTATGGTTTTGACAACTAAACATATACAAAAATAACAAATGTTTCGGTTAACCCTGCTGCTATTTTGTTCGGGTGAATATAACCCGAAAGAGTTTTTTCTTTCTGTCACTTCTTTTCCGCTGAAGATTATAGTTTAGGTTTTTAGGAATTTATTATTTCTATTCTAAAGGATTAAACCACATAATTGTTTTTAAATATTTTTTTCCCCCTATTTTTAAGTATATACTAATGTATTGTTCGGGTTAATACGACCCGATGCGTATTTTATATTATTTTACGTAGCTTTACCCACTGTGGATGAGGTGGATTGGGGATGTATGGATAATTGTGTACAGTATATTGTCTCTAACCCACTGCATTGGTCTAGTGGTGAACGTGACTTCCCAAATTAGCTGATTTCGAAGTCGAGAGTTCTGAAGTTAAAATCCTAGTAAAGGCAGTCACTTTTATATGGATTTGAATACTAGATCTTGGATACCGGTGTTCTTTGGTGGTTGGGTCTCAATTAACCACACATCTCAGGGACGGTCAACCTGAGACTGTAATAGACTACAATTCATTTACATTCATACATATCATCCTCATTTATCCTCTGATGTGGTGTGATTCTCATTTATCCTACCTTACGGTGGTTGCTGAGGCTAAAACAGAAAAATAAGGAGGAAAAAGTATAATGTCCCTGTTTGCTTGGAAGTTGGACATGTCTGAATTTGCACGTATTATATCATCAATTATGAAATGAGGCAAATGATTCATGAAATAGAAAACAACAATGGAACTTAATATGTTAACAAATTTCACATTACTGTTGTAATTATGCAAGTCACTTTTTTTCTTTTTTTTTATTCTTCTCCCCCGGGCCGGATTCTGTAGTTAAGTATTACACAGCCAAGGGGAGCGTCCTTTACTCTAACGGGCCACCACGTCTCGGCCCGCTAGTCGGAGATCACTTTGCGGCCGCCTCAAACCACCAGAGTAGGATCTACCAGGCCCGGCTATGCCATCTTTAGGTCCCCACCAGATAGCCGGGGCTCGGTATTTATGCCAATGCCTTTAACGGGGACACCCTGAGTGGGGCATCCCCCCCAGGACTCGGTCTTTTTTGCTCGGGGGTGTGAGAGTCCCCGTGCCTCATCGCTACCGCCCAATCGTGCAAGCACGTGCGAACAGCAGCTCCGCAGAGGGCTATCCCTCGTCCCCGAGCCCCCCGAATTAAGCAAGTCTCAAAATGAATTTTTGTCACGTCTGGAAACGTCATTCTACAGTTAACAGGACAGTACTATAAATATAGGTGCAAACGAATCGGTCTGATTTCATTGTTTTAGATAGTACAATATGGTATGGCAAATAAAATAGAACAAAGTGAAGTTCAAGATAACAGCAGTTTTTGACAGTGAAGAAGTGTCAGAGATTGAAAATCATACAAGTACCTAGACTACTAGTGATAGTAATAACACTGATGAGGATAGTAGGGCAAGGCAAAGAAATTCAGGAGCAAGCACAAGTATTTTTTAAAAGTATTTTTAGAGAGATTCAGTTGAAGGTTGAACTTCCATAACACACATGACAAGATGCCCAAAATAATATCAAAAATCCATCCGGCGAAATGAAGTGATAAAAATTACAAATATTGAGGACTCTCGAGTTTATGGAGAAAAATTTAAGAATTTAGACAACAACGTTTCATTTTTGGCATAATGTTGATTATTGTTACTGGCGGGGATATTTAAATCTCACGAGGAATCAACAAAGACGTTATGGGATTCAGATAGTGATCGTCCCGTATTCCTAGCAACTATATACCTTGAAATATTTCGTTCAATAACAGGAGTTTTACGTTTTGATAATAGATCGAAACGTCAAGAACGAAGGCGTACTTTCAGATGAATTGTGCATGGGAAGTTTGGGAAAAGTGGGTAGAAATTCTGCCAAGATTATATTATCCTAAAAAACATGTAACAACTGATGAACAATTAGTTGGTTTTCGTGGCTGTTGCCCTTTAAAACAATACGTTCCCAGCAAGCTACAAAGTATGGTATAAGATATGAGCGTAGTGTGTTATGTGCGCTGAAATTGCAGGTTTACTCGTATACCGGAAAAGACCTGGAACAAGAGAAGAATTGAACAAGAGTTGTGTGGAATTTGACTAGTGACCTCAGAAGTCACAATGTTACAATAGATAACTATTTTATATCTTACAATTTAGGGCAAATTTTTCTAAGACGTAAAATAACTCTTCGTAGTAAGAAAATATAGAAAAGAATTATCAGTGTAAATGACAAATATGGAAGTTCATAGCTCATCTTTTTTTTCCTTATAACACAACAGTTGAACTATGTTCCAAAAAAGAACAAAAGTGTTGTACTTATGTTCTTTACAAACTGAAGAAGAGATAAGCACGAGAACTAATAAAAAACCACAAACAATTTTAGATTATGACGCTAGTAAAGGTGCTGTAGATAAGCTTGACCAATTCGTAGCCACATACACCTGACCGATGGCCAGTGATCATTTTTTACAACATGCTTGACATATCCGCATACAATTCATATATTCTTTGGACATCTGTCAATTCAAAATGGAATAAAGATTCACTAACTAAAAGAATTGGGAAAATCACTTATTAAAAAAATCATCAAGAAGCAATTTCTTAATTTAAAAGAAATGCCTATATTAAATCATACTGCTATAATTTCTGCTTAAAAATACACTTTACTACGATCTATTTTTAATGTTAGATAGAGTGTACTGAATTTTGTGGATCAAGTAGATATGGGTGGGCGATTAGTAACAAATGGCATGATCAAGCCTTAAAAAAGTTAATAACCTTAAAAATATATACGCTTATTTTATAGGATAAGCGTTTATTATTTTACGACTTATTTCAATATGTTAATAGGTTTTTATTTCATTTTTACTAAGTTTCTATTTTTCATTTTAATAAATTTTAAAGCTTCGTGGCTTTAAAAATGCACATAAAAATTAAATTTGTTTTTTTCTTCGTCTTTACGATCTGGCGCCAAAATAAAAACAACCGCAATTTATCACGTTTTTTACATCATCTAAGTAAAATATATATATATATATATATATATATACGAAATAATTTATTTTATACATTTTACTTTTATTTAAAACGCATAAAAGCCTACCAAAAAAAATATTTAAAACCAACAAGGGGAAAAATCTGGGGCCTTTTCTGTTTTTACCCGACAATGGTTTTTTTTACGTTACGTATTACGTAAAAAAAACCATTATGTTTAAACATGTCTCGTTACTTAGTACAACATTGCAGATTTATAATTATAAATCATTAATGTAATCTAACCAAACTTAACCTACGCTCGCTAACCTTGACTAATTAACAGTAATGTTTTGATTATTTAAATAATAAATAATCGCAATAATTTCTAATTCATTATTTTTATTTTTTTTTATTTTTTTTTTTAGCCTTCGGGAATCACCGTCAAGTACTACTTCAGAAGATGAATGAGGGTGATATGTATGAGTGTAAGTGAAGTGTAGTCTTGTACAGTCTCAGGTCGACCATTTCTGAGATGTGTGGTTAACTGAAACCCAGCCACCAAAGAACACCGGTATCCACGATCTAGTATTCAAATCAGTATAAAAGTAACTGCCTTTAGTAGGATTTGAACGTTGGAACTCTCGACTTCGAAATCAGCTGATTTGCAAAGACGCGTTCAGCACTAGATCAACCCGGTGGGTTATTAATATAATCTAACCAAACTTAACCCACGCTCACTAACCTTGATTAATTAACAGTAATGTTTTGATTATTTAAATAATAAATAATAAGCGTCTCGGCCTTTCATCCGGAGGTCCCGGGTTCGAATCCCGGGGTCAGGCATGGCATTTTCACACACGCTGTAAATCATTAAACTTATCCTCTGAAGCAATACCTAACGGTGATCCCGGAGGTTAAAAAAAATAATAAATAAAAAATTGCAATAATTTCTGAATTCATTATTTAAATAATCAAAACATTTACCGTTGATTAGTCAAGATTAGCGAGCGAAGTTTAAGTTTGGTTAAATAATATTTGTAATTACTCTGCAAATACCTCCAATTACCCACTGATTAGGAAGAATTCTGCCTCTATTGTAGTTTTTTATTGAAAATGAGGGACTCATCTATTTCTACAATCATTCCTGGACTATCTACCTTTTTGAATACTTATTCTTAAACAAACCACTGAGAGGAGAAACTGAGAAAACCCGAAATCTGCTGTCTAATTAATATAAAAAATATTTCCAGGGATATGAAATAGATACTACTACTGAGCGAGAACTAAGGTTATATGAAATCCGGGAGTATTATATTATTGTTTATGATTTTTTTGCGTAAAAATAATTGAAGAACATCATTAGGATATGTGTAAAAATATTACAATGACAAATGCCTTCAAATCATCTGTGTAAAAATATCTATATAACAATATTAATTATTATATAATAATCATAATTATTTTTATTTATTTTACGAAAACAAGTAAAAACAATGTTAAAGATTTGATATATCCTGCGATAAATAATTTTTTAATCATAAAATGAAAGACATTATAGATTCTTACAGCTAAAAATATTCACTGTACATAAATTTCGGAGAAAAAAGAAAATAGCCAATTTAAATAATATCAAATTATGTAAAACACTCGGTGTATAAAAAATTAAGATCTAGGTCAAAAATACAGTTAATAAGATAATTACAATAATTCTGGTAATTTGATTGTTAATTAAAATTTCCATAATTCATCGTCACGCCAATCGTTAAGAGCAGTGCTCCGAAAAATTAACAACGGTTCGAAAAAATCGATGTCTTTCCAATATTTAACAGCAGGAATAGTATATATACCAAAAAGTGAGATGAAATGATCCTGAGGAAAAGAGACAAATATTCCGCAAGGTAACAGGACAAAAGTTTTAATAATAATAATAAAATTTTAAAAAATACGGATCGATTAAGAATAAGTTTTTCTTGAAGACTGTTTATTAAAGGTATAATCATTAATTAATGATAAACTACCAATTTAATTTTCTTAGACTGAGAATAAGTCCTTTTTTTAATGTAAACGTAAATTCGTTTGAATAGGAAGAAAACACGCGTTTCTAATTGGTCCACTTTTTATAAAGTGCATTAAAATGATCACGTATTACGAAACAAACAAAATTTTTACAAAGTTTAAAAAAATTCAAACATTATTAAATATAAAACAAAACATTTTTATTGTTATAAACCAATAATTTTCTTCTTAATACAAAGAAATTAAAATATTTCTTATAGTACTATCTTTTAAAATTTTATATAATTATTAAAATCATATAAAATCGTCAATTAAAACGAAAAAACTAAACTAACTTACGTCTTTTTATAACTAGGATAAATACAATGAATCCCTGATTCAGTAGGTAAAACATACACCTCCGTTGTAATGTACATTTATTTCTTATACTTATCTACATAACATGAAACTACACAATCATTTTTGATCCACACTGTAGTAAAGTTACCGGTAATATAAAATTAATAATAATAGTAAAAACAATACTTCCCGCTAACTTTGGTAATGACGCTGTTATGACTGCATTACTAGTACTGTTCATATAGTATGAAACGCTAATGGAGATACATCCGCTGATCAAATTTCCCGGAAATGTTCTAACACATTAATGGTATTATAGTTAGAGTAACATTAAAAAAATAATAATAATAAAAAAATAAATAAAATAAAATAAAAAAACACGCCCAAAGAACCTTGTCCTGTGTAATGGACATTATTTATCATGTCCTCTGCTATTATCTTATTTCAAAATAATGATCCGCTGCATTCTTTTTTTGTCATAAATATAAATAATTTGACGTGGAATTATCTGTCTACATTTACTCACTTATTATAAAAGAATTATAACATTTATTTGGTTGACATAATCTTTTGATGTTGTACACAAATGATTAGACATTATAAAATAAATAAATAAAATACACTGTAAAATACTGATTATTTGTTAAACAAAATTTCGGTATGTTTATTGTAATTAGAACGGTTTTTTTAAATAGAAGATTTTTGAGGAAAATATTACTACAAACAGTGGCGGCTCGCGTATAGGCACTGTGGAATTGCAGCACCTCCTATTTCCACTTGATATTATCGATAACATATAATATAATGAGTACTTTTTTCTTCAATTCTTTCTTTATACTTTGTCCTTAAGCCATCTCCCAGTTTATAAAAAAAAAAATACAAAAATCTTTGTTTGCAACTGTGCACTTCACAGCAGCATGGTGTTTGGCTGTTGTGCGCATGAGAACATAGGAAGCTGGACGCGTGGTTGCAAGGGAGAGAGAGCGCTGTCACTCTCGTAGTGCTGACTCAGGCGAGCGGGTGGAAAGTAGTCTTTTTTTTTACTTTGCGTGTGTTGTGCTTAAAAACCACGTACCGTATTCTTGAATGTGATAAAGAATAGAATTAGATTAATATCTTTCTTCCAGCTATTCTATTTGGTTCATTTTTTTTCGGTTCTTCTATTTTACAGAAAACTTTAACCTTTTATACATGTTTGTTTTCTTTTACACAATTTTAAAACAAAGGCTAAAACTTTTCTGGATCAGCGCCCTCACTAATTTTAGCTACGAGTCACCACTGTTTATAAACAATGAATTTATACGTTTTCATTAAATGTTATTTACTCAAATTACAATAGATTTCCTCGATCAAAAGTATTGAATGACCAGTTTCTTTCTATATCGAAAGAGAATTTTTTTACTAAATGATTGAACATAAATATGAATGTCATAAATCTGTTAAGAAAAATATAAAAATCTGAAAACAAAAACTAAAAATGTGTTTGTCTTTCCGGATTTTAAACCACTCTATTAAAATATCACTGACGATCCTTAGGCAGTTACTTTATTTATTGTATAAAGATGTTATTCAGTAAAATTGCTGTAGAGACAAAAATACGAGCCGAGTTAAAGTGTTACTACGGTACAGTGAAGTATTTCTAAAATATGTGAGATTCGTGAAAAACAGGTCACATAAAATAACCCACCGGGTTGGTCAAATGGTGAACGCGTCTTTCCAAATCAGCTGATTTGGAAGTCAAGAGTTCCAGCGTTCAAGTCTTAGTAAAGTCAGTAATTTTTACACGGATTTGAATGCTAGATCGTGGATACGGGTTTTCTTTAGAGGTTGGGTTTCAATTAATCACACATTTCAGGAATGATCGAACTGAGACTGTACAAGACTTACACTTCATTTACACTCATACATATCATCCTCTGAAGTATTATCTGAACGGTAATTACCGGAGGCTAAAAAGAAAAATGAATGAGATCACACAAAATATCTATAAAAAATAATTTTAAAAAAAATACGAGTATGAAAAAAAATCATCAAACTTGTTTTAATAAATAAAACTTCATTTATTCTCAATTTTAATGCAAAATAGAATTTATTTATTTATTAAAAAAAAAGAAGAAAATATTTAGACTAAATGAAAAACTCTTCAATTTAAAACTTTTTTTTTGTTTCTTTTTAAATATAAACCCAAACTTTGAAAATAATACACCTTTTTGTAAACGACCTTTTTTGTTTCGTTTTTAAAGGTAAGAGCATCTTATACTCTAAAAGAAATATTAAAAAAAAAAAAATTAAAAACAAAAAGAACTTCTAAATGGGATATAAATAACAGTGAATTTAAAATGAGACAGGGGGTAGGAAAAAGCCGTGGCTCATTAATGGAGGAAAACATTAAAGAGTTAAAACAGACTAAACGTTTGTATGTATTAAGCGCACTTATTTTGTTTAAACACTACAAGTTGTAATTTACAATATATGTATATATAGTTAGATACTTAGTACTATGTTTAACCGAGTTCATAAATAAATAATTCAAATAACATTAATAACACAACATAGATGATGCACTATTTACAAAGCATAGGATGTATTATTAAAAATTCATTTTTAATGTTTTACAACAGATTTATTACGTAAAACGTTAATGGTTTCTTTTAAATTGCTCATGAATAAAAATTACAAACATTTAATGGAATGTGACATCGATTGTCCTTACGTAATAAATTGTAGATGAATAATTAATAACCAAATTTTAATAAATAACAAAAACTGGTTGCGGCCTTTCTTTTAGAAATAAATTAACACTCAGCAAATCATATTCAAAAAAATCTCAACGAAATTATATCTGTATCTGAACGAAATTTCATTCAGATAAAATCACAGTCCTCATAATTAACATGTAGAATTAATAACATTTTAATTGATTAAAGTATATATATATATATATACAAATATATTTTTTCCTAGTATATATTCCGTATAAAAATCCCTTCGTTTTCATTCAATAAGTGTTAGTAATAAAATAAAATTCCTTGAACTATTATTTGTTTTTATTCATCTATTTTACATAACTTTTTCAGAATTAAATTATATACAAGTTTTGATAATAGATTTTACCCATTAATTAGCCATTTAAAAATGTTTTTGTATTACAAATGTAAAAAAAAAAAAACGTGTTTTTAGACAACAAATATTTCTGTTCTACGTCGAATATTATGAAAACTACTGGAGGTATGATTGTGGAACCTCTTTTTTGTTCAATTTGTAAGGTCAAAAACCATCAACTTTACGTCTTAATTTGAGTTCCTAGAACTTCAGTATGACTTTATTTCACTCTTTGCTCAGAAATCAGGGTAAAATCTTTCGCGCTAGCCGAAACTCGCTAATGGAGTATTTTCGGAACCGTATGTATATGCCTTTTTTTTATTATTTTCGCTGGTAGAATGAGCTCAGAATGCGCTGGTAACATTACATGAATCACTATATATATATATATACAAACTAAAGAAAGGTGTATTTATTATTTTCAAAGTTTGCGTTACATTTAAAAAGAAACAAAAAAAAGTTTTAAATTGTAGTTTTTCATTTAGTCTAAATATTTTTTTTAATAAATAAATAAATTGTATGAGTGTAGTCTTGTACAGTCTCAGTTCGACCATTCCTGAAATGTGTGGTTAATTGCAACAATTTGCCTCGTTAATGGAGTATTTCCGGAACCGTATGTGTATGACTTTTTTCATTATTTTCGCTGGTAGAATAAGCTCAGAAAGCGCTGGTAACATTACATGAATCACTCTCTCTCACTCTCTCTCTCTCTCTCTCTCTCTCTATACATATATATATATATATATATATATATATATATATATATATATATATATATATATTCATACTAAATAATTTGCAACAATTTATCTCCCAAAATCATGTAACTTCGGGATTCTAACAAAGGCTGAACTTTATTAACACCCTTGCCGTTAGGATGCTTCCCTATAAAGGATCCTAAATGATTTAGAGCCAGTTAAGCCTTCTATAAATGAAACAAGAAGACAATAAAGTGTGTAGAACGAAGGAAATAGATTAACCGATTTACAATAATGGGAATAATGCAAGAGAATTACCAAAGGATCTTCTTATTTTTCTTTTTCAGTTGTAACGAAATTTAATTGATACAAAGTGTAAGATAATAAAATAAAACTTTATTTTATTAATTTCTTTTATATTTTATTACGTTACGTTCATCAAAATCCAATATTTATTTTCAAAGTATAAAAAATAACTTCATCAACCAGAACAATATATTTAATTATTTCTTATTCTATTTCATGCAGCCTACCTATTGAAATTGAACACGGATGTTTTTGTATTTACAAAAACAAAATAAATATTTTATATTCTTGACATTTTATACGATATATTTTACCGCCAGTTTATGTTTAAGAAAATATACAGGTTTCCAACTCAATACGGGTTTCTACAAAAGTAAGAAGTAACTATAATAATATATGTAACAACAAATTGTGTCAGAACTAGATGTATTAGAAACTTTAATAAAGTTGCTGGTTTTTATGTACAATTAACAGTAAGTGGATATAAGAATTTTTTTGTATGGAAATATAATATAGGTAAGATTTTGAAAAATTTATTATTTTTTTTTTGTTATGAAAGAGTAGGACATCAACAGCTATGGTTATTAGCCCGATGAGAATTGGTAGAAGATGAAAAAATGCCATGCCTGACTGGGATTCGAACCCGGGAACTGCACGAAATGCCGAGGGTACAATTTTTTTTAAAAAGGTTCGACTAAATTATTATATTCAATGTAAGTTGATGATAATAATAATCCTTTAATTCAGTGATTCCAAACTTTGGCCCGCGGCCTCTTCACAGGACATCGGAAAATATTGTAAAAGCTTCATAATTAATTGAACCAAGACATTTATAATTATTAATTTAATGTTAATAAAGTAAAAAAAAATAATGAAGATACACGAGTTTTATATATTTTTATCTCTTACTTACGAGTATTTTTACTTAAGAGTAGGGCGCCATGGAAAATTTTTAATTGAAAAAGGGGCGCCGAGACTCGGAAAAATTTGGGAACCACTACTTCAATTCATAATTATTTTATTTGTATAATTAAATTTGTCATAAGTTTTTACTTACCAAAGTATAAAATAAATAAATAATTTATTCATCTTAGTAAGCAACCTTATGATACATTCGACTTGACTTAATGATATGGAAATATATATATATTTAAGAATAAAAAATAAATCCAATTTTATTAATAATAATTTGTTTTCGTGTGGAAATATTCCAACTTTAGGAGAAATTAAAATTTTATCCATAGACTTTTAGTATTGCGATACTTTTTTTTATGATCAAATAATTAGTATTACTCCATGAACGCAAACAACAAATGCAGCACTATTTTTTATTTACCAAAATAAATTTACATAATTAAAAAACAATTTTTTTTTTTAAATTTGCATAAAGGTTCACAAAGTTCTGCAAGCACCAACATATATTTAAAAATATAAAATAAGAGATTGTAAAGGAACCCCTTATACGAATGATATCATGGTACTAAAAGTGGTATAAGAAAATCTACCTTTAGAAATAAAAAAAAAAATAAATAAATAATTAAAATTAACCAGCAATATTGTATATATAAAATGCAATATAGATGGGAGTATAACGGGCTCAATATCAAACAATAAACAACCAGGGATTTATTAAACAAATAAAAAAAGTTTTAACAGATTTAAGGAATTAAAAAAATGTTTATCAATTTCATTTACATTGTTGGAAAATCCTTTGCATTTAAAGGAGATCAACAGAAAAACAAATTTGTTAAAAATGCTTAAAATAAATTTTTTTAATAAATTAAGTTAACTAAAGATATCGATATAAATCTGAATAAATTAATAAATATTCTAATTTCCTTCACTAATTAAAGATAAAATATAATTAAAATAACAAAAAAAAGCATTTAATTAATGAACACTTACCTATCACTCACAACATATAATATTAACCAATTTATACAAACTGTACGAGTTCTACGTAAACGAGCTTAGAAATAATATTTCTAACATACCAATTCATATCACATGTAGACTCTCACTGAAAATATGTAGAAATACCGACACATTCAACCTTTACTATTATTATTGTTACTAGTGGGCTATATAGTGAGTGATTAAGGTGAACGAACTTTAATTTATAAACCGGTATAAATATATAGGATACATTTAAATATTCAGACAGGTGTGTAGGTGTTACCAATGAAATACTGCCTAGATTTCTCGAGGACAAACCTACGAAAAATGGACATGTTAATGTTATATACATACATTATCAGCAGAAAATTTGTAAAATAAACACAGAACATTTTTATTTTTTTATTAAAGATATAGAAAGAAAATGATCAAGATCTGTAAAAGATGTAATTGTTTTTAACGTATTTTATAATTAAAAAAAATTACAGCAAGACTTTGTTACATATTAAGTGAAATCGCCTTATTCGGACTTCCCGTATTCGCGGTACAATATTTTGCGATGTCTTTTCTATATTCGCGGCTAAAAGTTTCCGTATTTGCGTTCATTACATTATATAGTGACATTAAAAAATAAAAATAATAAAAGATTTAGTGGCGCAGGTAGAGTTTGAACGTGAAGAGGTAGAAGATACGATCCCTGGAAAGCAGTTAAATGTCAAAACGTTTCCGAAGTCATTAAACTATCTCACGATCTTATTCAGTGTTCTATAGATGCTGATCCATCTCTGAATAGAAACTTATATTTAAGCGCAAAATGAAGTTGCCATGCAAGAGTACACAGAACATCAAACGGATTTAAAAACAAGAGCGAGACAAGGAAAAATTACAAATTTTTGTAAATGCAATCTAAAATATTGTAGGTTAGTTTTGTAAATTTCCTTTACATTAATTTTAGTTTTAATGTACGTAGTACTGTAGTGCTATTTTCTTGACTTTCTAAGGCGATTACCGAGTATGATTTGAACATGTAATACAGTTTTCTAATACAGTACATACTCTACGTACTTAAGTGAGTTTTTAAATCAAACATTTCCGTAAGTGCTTACGAGTAAATTAGGAAATATTCTGTATTTTTTTAAATATTTTTTGTGTAGTGTACCTACGTACTATACCAAACCAGTGCTTATAATTAATGTTGCCGTCTGTATTTCATCAATAACACCGCCCTAAGTAAGTACGCATAATTGTTATTAATTTTACATAGAACCTAACCATTTTTCCTTAAATGAGTATTAGTTCCGTTCTATATTCGCGGTTTTTTTCATTCGCGGCATTTTTACGGTCTCTAATCCCTACGAATGAGATGTTATCATCTAAAAGTGATAAAAGAAAATCTACCTTTTAAAAATTAAAATAAAAAAAAAGATGACAACATACTTTTTTTTTTAACCTCCGGATCCACCGTTAGGCATTCTTCAGAGGATGAAGATAAATGATTTGTAGCGTATGTAAAAATGCCATACCTGATCGGGATTCGAACCCGGGACCTCCGGATGAAAGGCCGAGACACTACCATTCGCGCCACGGAGGCCGGCTGACAACATACTTGTAGGACTTACCCGTCACGAGGCTATTTATAATAAAATATAATTAATATATTAATTGATATTAAAGAACAATTTTGATTCGGAGTAACAGTACAACGTGAAAAGATAAAGATGAAACGATTTGCTGATGATATAGTAATTCTAGCTGAGAGTAAAAAGGATTTAGAAGAAACAAAATGAATGGTATGGATGAAGTCCTACGCAAGAATTACCGCATGAAAATAAACAAGAACAAAAAAAAAGTAAATAAATGTAGTAGAAATAACAAAGATAGACGTGAAAATAGGAGGAGAAAAGATTATGGATGTAGAAGAATTTTGTTATTTGAGAAATAGAATTAATAAAGATGGACGAAGCAGGAGCGAAACAAGCCTTAAATCAGAAATATAAGTTGTTTACATCAAAAATTAATTTAAACGTCAGGAAATTATTTTTGAAAGTATATGTTTGGAGCATAGCATGGAAGAGAAACTTGGACGATCGGAGTACCTGACAAGAAAAGATTAGTAGAAGCTTTTGAAATGTGGTGCTATAGGAGAATGTTAAGAATCAGATGGGATAAAGTGACAAATGAAGAGGTGTTGCGGCAAATAGATGAAAAAGAAGCATTTGGAAAAATATAGCTAAAAGAAGAGACAGACTTATAGGCCACATCTTAAGGCATCCTGGAATAGTCGCTTTAATATTGGAGGTACAGGTAGAAGGAAAAAATTGTGTAGCCAGGCCACGTTTGGAATATGTAAACCAAATTGTTAGGGATGTGGGATGTAGGGGCTATACCGAAATGAAACCGCTAGCACTAGATAGGGAATCTTGGAGAGCTGCATCAAACCAGTCAAATGACTGAAGACAAAAAAAAAATATATTAATGACATATTGAAAAAATTCCACGTTATAATTACAAGATAATAATATTGGGTTGAGGGTAAAACAGCAAATTTCAAATTGGTATTACAAAAAAAAAGCTTCTTTCAACAACTTTAAATATTAAAATCGTTTTCAGCGCCATTGAAAATGTATAAATTGTTTGAAATGCATGACTTTTGATTAGATCTGGCCGCTTGAAGGGGATTTGGGGTTCCCAGTTTAGTAAAGCTTAATATATGCATAATTAGACGACAATAGAAGAAACCGCAATGAAAAACACCCATCATAGCGATCATAACAAACCTTCAAAGTTTAGAGCATTTTTTAAGGTGGGGGTGCAATTTTGTTATTTTTTAATTGTTAATAAATGTGATTAAGAAAATATGACCTTAAGTAGGCGAAATTTCGAGATACTGAGGGTGACCTTGCTTTACAGCCTCACCCTCACGACCTTTTAAGTTGAAAATTTAATGGCATCAACGCAATTAATCTGACCAAGTTTAGTCAAAATCGGCTCAGTAGTTCTGGAGATATAAGATATAACGATACTAAACGGGAAAGTAATAAATAGAAACAATTAAAATAAACCAGCGATGTAAATTTATAAAATGCAGTTGAGATGCGAGTATAACTGGAAAATATATAAATGAATCTCAATACATGCGGAACCCAAATATTGGCCTAGCGAGTAAAACATTTAATGTGATTTTTTATTGTTGTGTGTGATATATTTAACCCTTCTGCAATTTCTTGCACAATTAAATGACCATCCAACTTAATTAAGGCTTTGATTTGGTCTTCATCGACTTCAGTAGGTAGACCATCATCTTTGAGTGATAAATCTCTAGAGCGGATTTTTTTAAACCGATTCTGTCACTTGCGTTCTGTTAGGCAATAAACAACTTAAACTTCACGTATCTCTTTGCGATCCTCAGCAGCTTTCTTGTCTTTACGGAAATAAAAAAGTAAAATATATCGAAAATTTTAATTTTTGTACTCCACGTTAAAACTGATTATAAACTAACAGGTACAAACAAATTATCCGCAATTTGTTTTTAAAGTGTACTAAAAGTGACCGCTATTAAATGTCAAAAGAAGAAATTCATAACATTGACAGAAATCCTTCAAAACAAACATACAGCTATCGATTTGTGAAAATCGAAATTACTTCCTTGCCAACCCTCATAGTTTTGACATTATTGGCATAATACTGTGCTCAAAATGTAGTATAATAGTTAATGGAATATTTCGAAGTATTAAGACACAATACTATCAAAATTCCCATAAATATACAAAATTTAAATGTCTGTAAATTTAAATATCATTCCGCAGTATATTTTATAAATTATGAAAGGAGAAAAACTCTGGCTTAATTTTAAAACTAACTCATTTACATGTAAACGTAACGAAATGTTTCCCAAATTACATAGTAATAATCATCGTCAATACATGTTTATGTATCCTAAGGCGGATCCCTTATACTACTTCCAACTCAAATTTACTCTAATCCTAGTTATAATTATTAGTTTCTAATAGCTTCCATTTCCATTTAGTTGATCTATTTTTTATACTTTTTGAGCCTCTTTTATTTGCACTTTCTACGACTGTATTAATTAATTCTTCTCCTCTCATGATAAGCCCAGACGTGGTCAACATTTTTTGTTTCCGGGCTGAATTGGAAAGAAAACTTTTTTGACGGGCTGAACGAAATATTAAAATTAAAAAATGTTAAATACAAAAATGATTAATTTAAATAAACAAAATTATATTATGGAATTTGTTGTACTTTTATTTAGATTCAAGAAAAAGTTTGTTCAAAAATATAAGTTAAGTTGAAGATTACTAAATATTTCTTGGCAAGTATTTTAAATTTCCGTATTTTCCATTATTCAATTGCTTATACAAAAAATAATATTGAAAAATTTTTCGCGGGCCGGATGCGGCCCGCGTTATGTCGTATGTTGGACATGCCTGATATAGCCGGTTGGCTTATTTTATGGTAAACTGTTTAATTTCTAAATCATTTGCAAAAATGGTCATGATATAAATGTAAAAATAAATTAAAAGTTTCTTTAAAAAACCAACAAACTTATGATTTTACAACTAAGGTTAACCGATCACTCAGAAGAGAGTAGGGTAGAGATTTAACTAAGCTACACCATTTTGAATTACATTTACCGATTGCAACAAATATGACCTTCAGTTAATAGTAGAACCTCTCCTATCAAGATAATATTTACGAGTATTTAATCATTTTAATTAAACGGAAAATTTAATTTCATGAAAACTATTTATAGTAATACGAAAAACTTTTCTAAAGATCATTTATAATAACGGAGCCTGAAAATAAATTGCTTAATTAAACAATAAACTGCAATTATAATTTTATAAATTAGATTTAACGTTAAAATTAATTTTCCTTCGCTTTTTTATGAAAAAATGTGATTAAGGTACCCCTACAAGAATTTTGGTTGCAATTTTGGTTTATACACTTAAGGGAAAATATTGAAAGTATGGGTGATAAAAGTAAATATTTGTTTTATAACACGATAATATCGTGTTATCATCATTACACATCATTCTGTGCAATGATATATTCATCCTTTAAATCTTCAAAAAAAAAAAAAAAAAAAACGAATAAATGTATAAATAAAAAATTAAATACAGGAAGCACATTAAATCTAAAACATGCATTATTTTACATCGGGGTTTTTATATTAGTAAATGAATCTTATACGCATTTAGAACACTAACAATTAAAACATTTAATATTTAACGTGAGACACATTTACGGATCATTAATTTCATAAACAGATTTAATGTATAGTAGGACGACAGTGAACAAGCGACTAATAAAGCAAGAAAGGTGGATGTAGAACCTAAAAACAGACAAAAGACTTGATTCATTTCCGCTAGAGTATATCGAGCCATAAATCTGATGCAGATCGTTTTATTAGCAGATCGGCATTAAACTATCACGCCCGCACTGGCGGGCAAGCGAGTAATTCCTTTACGATCACGTCTGCGGAACACGACTTGCAGCCACGATAGATTTAAACAGCGGAAGGAAAGGATGGTGTATTGTATTGTGGAGATGGCCGGTAAAATGCAGTTAAGCTATTAATATTGAATTATTTTATTATTATACTCTAGTAATACTGCTAACCGATGAGTAATTACATCAATTTATTTTTAATAAAAAATAAAAATCATGTAGGGTACCTGCGCAGTGGTTTTTTTTCCAGTCTGTTATTATATTTCAATTTAACTCAGATCTCTAAAGGATTTTGTGATGTGCATTACAACTCCGGAAACCATGCACGCAGTTAGTTTAAAAAGGATAATTATTATCAGTTTTTTTTTTTTAATTTTGTTTATTGAATATCTGAATGAATAAAAAGTTTAATTTTATTAATTTTTAGGCAGCGGATTACCTAAAAATATTTTACAGATTATTTAAAAGGAGGCTCCAGTACAATTTATTTGACGCTTTTTTTTTCTACACAAAAATTATTTTTCTGTTTTGTAAGAGTATTATTTTAAAATTTTCAACAAATATTTATTTCTTTACATTTGTATATTTTATTTTTACATGACTCATTTAATAAATATCTTTGAACGTAAGTACAGATATTTTTACTCAGAAAAGACTGAGAGTAATTCGAATATTAACTTTTCCACAAAGAAGGAATGCCAAGACGCTATCTTAATATTTTTTTTTTTTTCACTTTTCAAAGGTTATGTGATGTTGAAACTAAAGAGGGATTGGATTTTTTTCTGAGATCTGTACTTGAGCTTGGTTTTGTAGCTGGGCTTGTACCAAGTAGTGCACCATACAGGTCGGTATGTTAAAATTTCGCTAATTATAACTGGATATAACTTCATGTTCAAGCTATAAAAATTGGTAAAAAAAAAGGAAGAGTTCTGAACGCTTGATTGTAGGAAAGAAATTAGAGGCGGTATCATTTAAGTATTTAGGAATTACCTCGAATGGAAGCTGTTATAAGTAGATAAGAAGAAGAATTTACAGTGGAAAAAAACGGCACTTGAAAGGATTAAAGGATAACAGTGATAAAAAGAAACATTGAAATTAAGGAAAAGCTTTACAAAATGTTTTGTTTGGAATTGGAAATGTTTGAAAGGGAAGCGTCATTGGCTATCAACAAGAATGAAGAGAAATATTTTTAAATAACATGCAGATTAATACCTGCTATGTCAATTTAGGTTAGCCATGTCATTTAACTAGTGGTTAACTCAGCAATGCAAATCAGCTGATTTCGAAGTCGAGAGTTTTAAGGTTCAAATCCTAGTAAAGGAAGTTACTTTTATACGGATTTGAATACTAGATCGTGGTTATTGGGGTTCTTTCGTGGTTGGGTTTCAATTAACCACACTTCTGACCTGAGACTGTACAAGATTACACTTCATTCACATTCATATATATTATCCTTATTCATCCTCTGAAGTAATATATTACGGTGGTTCCAATGGCTAAACAGAAAAAGAAAGAGAAATGTCATTTTAGTTTACCTATACATGAAAAATTAATGGAGATTTCGTTTGAATATGTCTAAGGAAGAATGCATATGATGAGACAATGCTCGTACTTTCAAAATTTAGCATAATTTCACAATTCAAGTATTGTATTGAGTGACATATTTAGATTTTAACTGGTGTTTTTTGAAGAATTATTTGAGTCTGTAGTAAGAAAATTATCTATTAAAAAGGAACATTGAACGAAATATATAACTGATAGAAAGTAACGGATTTTCTGTTTTAATTAATTTTTAAAATTTTTTTTATAACAATTGAGGAAACCAACTGAATCAATTCTTACCTAATGTATGCCTTACATAGCTTTGTAACTAGGAACGAGATAAAAGATTTTTCAACAGGTCCCCTAGCTTGATATCAACCATCAATCAAATATTTGTTTATTATTATTATTATACTATTTTTGGATCCAAAACTGTATTTTTAAGTTAATCCTTCATGAATGAATATCGTAGTAACATGAAAATAGCATTATTAATGAAATGTAAACAATTATAATGAGACTGGTATTATCCCTAATAGATTTTATCTTTGGTTAGTTCCAGGAATAACCTGCAAGGTAGGTAGGTAGGTGTATTACATATAGATTTAATTTCCTTGATAAACATCTCATAACCAGTTAAGGTTTTTTGTACATCTACTTGTTATATTAAAATAAAGAGCCGTCTTCTTTAAACCATGTCTACTCCAGAATGCAGTATCTCTAAAGGTCCCACCGTCTTCAAAACGAATCAAGTAAAATTTTAACAGAAAACCATTTAACACTATCAGGGTTAGAGTTCAAGAATCTTTTATCCCCTTGAAAGTCTTTATCCTATTTTCTTTAGAAAAGGGCAGTTAGTAAGAAAGGGATTTACTTGACAGAAAGGATCATGAACCGAAGCAAACAGACCGATACAAGCGAACGTTTCAAGATATCGCTTGACAGCTCGCAATACCGTTATGGAGGTTTGGAACAGTTCATTAAAAATCAACAGTTTTACATTGACCAGCTCAAATATAAACTGCAACGAAGAACCAAATAGATTCTAGAAGAAAATCCTCATCAATTTCCGAATGTGAAATGCAGAAGTATCAAATTAAGTAGGATGTAGGGTCTAGAGCATATCATTGAAGAAATATAATTGGTTTAGCCAGAAAAATAGATAAATTGTTGACTGTTTTGTGCCAGATTTAAAATAGCAACTCAAAGCGTTCTGATCATCGAACAATAATCCTGACCTTTATATTTTTTTCACAGATATTAAAAATCCGTTAGGTTATTGAAATACAATGCATTTGAGATTTTAATGAATAAAGAAATTAGCGATTTTTTAATCATTAAATTATAGTCATAATGGTTTATAAAAGGAGAAAGAGTTAGCTTAATTTATAGAAGAATAAAGGGAAGAAGAATAAGAAAATTAGGAGGAAAGAAATGCTAACATTTAACATAATTAAAAGCCAATTTAGATTAGAATGAGTTAAAAAGATTAACCTAGTTAGGTATATATTAGTAAAGCACGGTCATTGAACCCCTTTAACTTATGATATAGTTCATAATACTGTAGTTGGAAGAATAAGGCATTATATATTTTTATTACCGTACTTCCCACACATACGCGCACGCAAACGTACACACACCAAACAAAAAAATTAGGTCAATTAATCAAAGCATTTAGTTGCTTTAAAATATAATTTCTGTAATGTTCTAAAAAAAAAAAATATTTTCTCCTGTAACGAAGTTGCAGTTAAAAATGTTGAAACGATCTAAAAGTGTAACTAAATAAGTGTTATTATTTTCTTTTTTAAAAACACTATTTTGTCTTTTATTTTTCGAGATATTATGGTTTTTCCAGGCTCAGGCAAAAATTCCAAAGATAACGCAGTTAATTTAAACTCAACGAGTAAACAGCGACACATACATTCAAACATTTTTTAAATTTTGTCAGACTATTTTTATAAAATTCATTGAAAGGGAATCAATGAAATATTACAGAATTGTAATTTAGAAATTCTAATAAAGTAATTTTAATTTGGAAGTATGATTAGATTGCCATATTGAAAAATACTGGTTCATATATTTTACCACTTTCAAACGTTTGAAAACATTTAAATTTCTGTTAATTTAACAGTAAAATTGGTAAAAATAAAAATTAAATTATTAAAAATTATTGTTTTAAAAAACGATTAAAAAAAAATAGCCCACCGGGCTGGTGTAATAGTTAACATGACGTCGTAAATCAGTTGTTTAATCAGCTGATATTTTTACGATGAATGTTCTGAGATTAAAATCTTTTCTTTTTTGTTTAGCCTCCGGCACCACCGTAAGGTATTACTTCAGAGGATGAACGAGGATATGTATGAATGTAAATGAAGTGTAGTCCTGTATAGGCCAACCATTCTACAGACGTGTGGTTAGTTGAAACCCAACCACCAAAGAATACCGCTATCAAAGATCTAATATTCAAATTCGTATAAACGTAACTGGCTTTACTAGGATTTGAACTTTAGAACACTCGACTTCAAAATCAGCTGATTTAACATTACGAGTTCGGCAATGGACCAAACCGGTGGTTAGGGGGCTGCTAACCGAAGCGTTTTTTTGCGTATATTATCTATCTTGTGGTTGCACACAGTAAGGTTAGTTGTTGAAATGTTTACAGGGTAAGAGCAGACATGCTAATCATAATATAAAACCAAATAAATTGAGTGTATATTATTTTTAAAAAAACAGCCTATTTACACAAAATTTCATAACTGTATTTTTTAAATTATAAATCCAATTCAGGGAAGTACAATTAAAAATGTAATCATTCTAACTGCAAAAAATTAAAAACAAAAAAAATCACGAGTTAGTTATACTTTTTATATAAGTTATTTATAAAATTTAACGGAATGGTCTGTTTTTATTATAAAGATATTGCCATCTTAATTTATAATAAAATTAATGGAATTATATATATGTTACAATAACTAAAGAAAACATATTTAGATTTTACAGCGTGATAATAATTGAAATGTTATATTTGGTAGCCAAAGGGGAGCACAGAATAAAGTTCTATATTATATACTACAATATGAAATACATTGAGTATGAAAATATTATTTATATACACATAGAAAAAAAAAATCAAGATAAAAGGTTAGGTGAAGAACTGCGATTGAAATAAAAAATAAATAAAAAAATAAACAATTTATTGTGATCTAGTCAGGTGTGGAAGTTCGTGCGGAACCATTAACCTGTTCAGTACCGTACTCTGCATGTGTAGGCTTATATATAATAACAAAGAAAGAAGAGGTTTCATTCGGTAAACAGTATCTTCATATTGTACCATTCCAATTGAAGTAAACTTAGATATCACGGTTTGCTCTACATAATCTTGATAACCTGGAGGCAATGGAGTGGTTTTTTTCTAGTTTCTAGTCGTGCAATTCACGTTCACGTACAACGCAATAAAATAAAATACATTTACATTACTGTTCAGTACATCTTTAAATATCTACCAGTGTTTTATATTTATAAAGATAACGCTGAACGTTACTTGACAAAGCAGACTATATTTAACTAGATAAGGGAGCAATGCTAGTTCTGTTTAACATGCTTTACAAATACAGTTTTAGACAAAGAGTGGTACTGTCATTTTTATTCCACGTTTACGATTAGGTCATAATTTTAATCGTTATTATATGCTTCCCACTTTCAAAATTATTATAATAAATAAACATTTGTTTTCCATGGAAATATATTTATATGTCATACTGACATAATTATTCATTTACTTCGATTGATATATTTGTAATTACGCGAAATTATAAAATTTAAAAAAATGGAAGATGCAACTGCAGTGGATAAGAAATTAAAGAATAAGAAGAATGACCTCACCAAATTCACTGATTGATCATCTGAAGAAGAGGTAATTGTAACGGTATGGACATATTCTGAGAGTGGAAGAATACAGGTGGCCTAAAAAGAAATTTAAATAAATAGATTCTACAACAGAAAAGAAAACACACATGAACGCCGAGATGCAGACGTTATCTGAAGTAGATGGTGAGAAGGAATGTGGATAATAACAGTTTGGAGATGCAACAGACGGTCTATATAGCTATGAAAAAACTCGGTTAAGTAAAAAATTTGTAGAGAAATCTTTGAAATTGACAGGGATGTATATAAGAATAATAATTAGTTGAGACCGGATTATATGCAACATAAAAAGCTTGAAATATGCATGAAAAATGCTGAAAATATGCATGAAAAGTGTAAAAATATGAAACTTTAAGTAATAAAAAAGTAGTAATTATAGTTTTTTTTATTTCAAAATCAGCATATAATTAGTAAGTAGTTGATTAATATATCGATAAATTCGATAATTAACAATTATTTAACATTTTGTTACTTTTGTAAATATAAATAATCAGAGGTACTGTTCCGCGGCTGCTAAGTGCGATCTAAGAGCCGTGCAGCTAATAGGTTTGGCCGGCTACAACGTAAGATTTCATTTATTAACAAGGTACCCTACCGAAAACTATTGTAAATGTAGCAAAAATATGTTTCATCACTAGATTTTAAGGAAAATATGTAATAACCGGTGAGAATGGGCTTAAAATTCAAATGCATATAATCCGGTCTCTAGTAATAGGTATATTTATTAAGAAAAAAATTGACCGCTTCTATTAAAAGTCGATGCTGAATAATAAAATGAAGGAAACTTTTTTGTATCAAGAGATATTCTTATCGCTAAACGAGAAAGTTAATAAATAAAGAATGAAATTATTTTTCACGTCAGAATAAAAAATAACTGAGGGAAATATAAATCCGAACATCTTTTCGAGTGTGATAATCGGGTCCTGGAATTTATAATTTAATACATGTTATTATTATTTGGAGTATTTTATCATAGTCTATCATTTTCGGTAGACTTTATGGAATGAATGATGCATTTTTACATTTAGATTAATGTTTTAAGATCTTCCAGTAGAAACGAATTATTGTCATTTCATAATACGAAAACATTAAAGGTGAACAGAGTGCCGTTCAGTCAATATAATAAACATAAGAAACCCCACCAGGTTGGTCTAATGGTGAACGCATCTTCGCAAATCAACTGATTTTCGAAGTCGACATTTATAAGGTTCAAATCCTAGTAAAGGCAGTTACTTTTATACGGAATTGAATACTAGATCGTGGATACCGGTGTTTTAGGTGGTTCCGTTTCAGTTAACCACACATCTCAAGAATGGTCGACCTGAGACTGTACAAAACTACGCTACAGTTACATTCATACATATCATCCTCATTCATCCTCTGAAGTAATCCTGACGGTGGTTCCGGAGCCTAAACAGAAAAAGATAAAAATAAATATAAGCAAGGCTTTTTTGTATTTTAATTTAAACGGTGTTTGAAAATAATAATAAAATTGCGTAATCTTTCCCATCCCATGAAAAAGGATGGTGCTGGGTTTATTTGTTGTACGTGCTTACATTTTTATTTTAGCTGCTATTGACACAGAGTGGACCAATGATGGTGCGCCGGGCGGCTGCGTGCAGAGCACGAACGATTCATTCGTTTGATTTTTTTTGTTTATCCTCCGGGACCACCGTTAGGTATTGCTTCAGAGAATGAGATGAATGATTTGTAGGGTGTGTGAAAATGCCATGCCTGACAGGATTCGAACCCGGGACCTCCGGATGAAAGGCCGAGACGCTACCATTCGCGCCCGGAGACCGGCTATATTTGTTCAATTTATTTATACTTTTTGATACCAACGATTTATCTTAAAATTATATTTGTGTTTTGCGGATAAAAAAAGATAAATATTAAAAATTAAAAAAAACACGACTGTCTCAAAAAACAATTGCTCTTTAATATAGGATAATTACTAATAAAGGATAATTAAAGAGCGTGTGGGTGACAATCGGTTCAGCCGTTCAGTTACTACGGTGCAGCAAACGTACATACATCCTAAATACATTACACTCCTTTTTGGGCAGTTGTAAAAAGGAAAACATTGGAGTTAGGCTGTGTTAAAAAAGAATACAACTCAAGAAACAGCTAAAAATGTTCAGGATTTTGAAGTTTTTCATTGTAAAAGTTTTTTTTGTTCTTAGTACGCTAAATTCACGATCTTTATTTAGTTACAATTGGCAAAAACATTTAACATGAACAAAACATGTAACATTTTCGCGGCGGGCCATTCCTTCCTTGTAAATAAATTAAAAATGACTGAATAATAGTAAAAACGTTATCATGAGTAAAACAAATTTCTAGTAGGTTTTTTGTTATATGAAGAGTTTTTGTTAAGTAGCATGATAGATACTAATAAACTAAAATAGCCGGGTTGTAACACTTGGCTTTGTTAAGTAGCACATATACACGATTGGAATTAAATAGTCTTTGTTTTTAACACGGTAGAAAAATTGAAATAAAACCTTTTTAAATTTTAATTATACACTTCATCAATAAAACAACTATAATCGAGCTATGTTTTTTCAAAATGTATATTAATTAAAAGAAAAAATGAAACTGAAATAATTCATAAAATAAATTAGTAAAAAAATACATTCACGTTATTTATGTTTAAATAAACATATATCATATTTATAACATACAAGCAAAATCAGACATCGGCAAAACTTCCAGTTGAAGTGGGAGTAAAATGGTAAACTGCAAGCTATTACAGTTTGTGGACCCTACAATTTTTAAATCACTTAAAACAAAAGCAGTGATAATAAATTCTACATTTTTCATTCTCGTATAATTCTTTTTTTCACGAGAGAATAAATGGATAAAGATAAATCGTCAAAAAACCGAAATCAGTAAATAAGTTTTAAAATGGTTTTACTTTTTAACTTTCTAAATCATTTTTAGTGAACAATAATCTGATTGATATTTCCGATAAATTTTCGTAGTAATCTATTAAAGGGTAATGATAAAGATAAGCATATATGCTAAAGAAACGTAATATGTCAAATAAACAAATTTTTTTAAAACTAAAATCAGCTGACTGAAAACAGCAGAGATATTTTTTTCCACCGTGAATTCAATATAATAACCGTGAAGTAGTTATAAGGAGAAATATTTTTTTGAATCTATGAAAGAGAAGGAAATATTTAAAGGGTTTCAGAGAGTGAAATTTAACAAACTAAAACTTAAAATGTGTAGCTTAACCTTTTCTGATCATGTAGCCATTAAACTGGCTATGTACGGCGTCAGTTTTAAAACGCCGTTACAAATTCATTTTATATGGTATCTAAGTTGGTTATTTTGTTTTATATTCACAAAGGAATCAGTTTTATTACACAATTTGAACGAGGTTTATACGATGTAAAAATGTTTTATTTAGACTAGAAAGAATATGACCATTTTTTTCTCAGAAATGTGCTTGTGTGTGTGACTTGTGTATTATAATTGCTATGAGGGTTAAGGATTTACAAAAATCCGTAACCCTCATAGCAATTATAATTTCAATTTAAACCCGTAAAATTGCTATTATTTATAAAAATAGCTTATTATGTTAGCAACATATAGATGTATTTAAACACATAATAATTATGTTATACGGCACAAACAAAAAAAAAAAAGGTCGTCGTGGTCATAAATATGTCACTTTTACTTGAGGTCTAAAATATCTTTTCTGACAAAAGATATCGGTAAATATGAAACGCATAACGATTCGTAATGAATAACAGTATACAGTAAAAATTGTTTTTGTCAATCTGAATAGCCTTTTAAGTGGTGGGAATTTTTATAAAACGTAGTTTTTTGAATCTACTTTCATTTATACTAACATATGTGATTTATGAAACGGGGTTTTCATCATATTATGCCCAATTTTCAACCGATTTGCCTGAAAGTATTATTTTTAAAATCAGCAAACTATGTTTCATAAAGACAAAAAAAAATTTCGCTAATAAAAAACGCAGTAGAATGCGCAAAAAATCCTGCAATTTAATTATCGTAATTTCTGTACTGTTTCAATTTTTTTGTTGTTACAGGCATAAAAAATATCCAATCGTAACGGTTTTTTTTTGTCAGAATCTGTTAAATCTCTTTAATATACTGTAATTTTTTGAAATTTTTTTCACAAGAGGGTAGCATAAGAAGGGTAACATATTTTCGCGGAGCGCTAATCAAGCGCGGATCATTGTGTTGGGAAAAGGTTAAATAAAGAGAAATATAACATTATGTTTTTAATTAATAATAAAAGAATAATTTAAAATTAGCAAGAAAAATTATAATAAAAATAAAAAAGAGTTAGAGCTATAAAACAGAATATATATTTTTTAGATGTTGGGAATAATATTTAAGAAAGGTTTTTTTGTTATAATACTTTTTTTCTTTTTTTTTGGTATGGGTTCACAAATAGGTTAAGCTTAACAAATTTGCATCTACCTATAAATTATCTAGAAAGCAGCAATATTAATTGCAGGTTAGTAAAATGGTTAACACCGCCCACGATCTGTCTAATAAAAACTTAATGCTTAAAAAAAATTGTTTTTTTTTTAAATTTGTGCCTTAGGAAGACATTAAAAAAAATTAACAAAAAACTAATTTAAATAAATTACGAGACAAAGGCTTTTATTCCAATTCTCCCAAGTTAAAAAAATATTTTTGTCACACAGACGTTTGTGCTATTATAATTACGAACGTACATATGTATTTTGGCTTGTATTTGGTCTTATAACGCTGGACTCTGTTGACCGATTTTCTTCAAACTTTTTGTTTTTTTTTTTTGTTTGGGGTGAAAAACACCTGTGCGTTATCATAGCCCGGAATTTTCTTTAATAAAAAGGTAAAATAACTCTAAATTAATAAAACTTTTACGGTTTAAAATTAATATAAAGCATATAATAAAAATTTATTAAAACATGAAATAAAACTCAAAACTAATATCGCAGACGGAGTCTTTAAAATATAAAAGTTAAAATAATATAAAAGTTAAAAATAATAAAACTTGTTAGGCAGGTAATACCCTCGATGGGTGGGAAAGAAGGTATTACATTTTTACAAAAGTTGGAGATGTTTTGGCCGAAATAAAAATTTAAATCTTTACCGGGGTGCAATAGCAAAACGTTTTTCTTACAATTTTTTTAATTTTTTTATCGAGATCACTAATTATTAAAAACTTTTATTTAATATTCACCCCCTCCCCATACAGCTTTTATACTTTTTTCTTCTTTTAGCTTCATCTTGCTTCAGGAAAGGAGTTATCGGAGTTTTTTCATCTACATTATTTACCCATTTCAATTAAAATTAAAAAAAAATATATTTTGATAGCTTTATTCTTTAATATTAATTTGAAAAAAAAAATAACCAAAAATATTCACCCCTTCATAGAAAATTAGAACTTTGTTTATTTAAAATTTTAGTTGTACCTTTGTATTTTTAAACAATCTTAAAAAGTTATTTTTTACTTCCTTGTACGAAGTAAAAGAAGTAATGTTATCGCGAAAAATTTCGGTTTTCAGATTTCAACGGAAATATCCATTTTTACTAGTTTCGGTGTGACGTATGTACGTACGTATCTCGCATTACTCAAAAACGATTAGCGTTGAAATTTTGGATTTAGGACTGTTGTAACATCTAGTTGTGCACCTCCCCTTTTGATTACAATCGACTGAACCAAAAGTGTCCAAAAAATCCCCAAAAATTTGGATTTTGACTTTTTCTAAACTAGTAATAAGTCCTCATTGAGAGCTTTTCAACGATTTATCATAAGTGGTACTTATTTTAATTGGTTCCAGAGTTATAGCTACATAAGATTTTAATTAATGAAATATGTGGATTTTACAAGGAAGGCACATCGGCTCGAATCAGAATTTATTTCCTTTTTTTATTAACTCTTTTTTTTTAAATTAAATATATTGATTTATTAATATATTAAAAAAAATGTAACGGTGGCTAATAAGTTAACCACCTCGCCTCGGTGATATAATTCGTAATATCTACTTAGTTAAGGTTTCCGAATTCTATTGCCCAGTCGAAGGTTTGGAATTCACAGCGAGTTAGAACTACTTTTCGAGGTCTACTTATTCTCCTTACCGATAAAAAGTCATACGGAAAAAAACTGAAGATGTTGTTGCTAACATATTATGCACAATTTTTCTACAAAGGTTCTGTAAATTCCAATTTTTTTTTTTTGAAGATTAATTTTGTTTGCATAAACACACGTAAACATTTAAAATTGTGTATTAAAACCCATTCACTATATATTTTTATGAAAATCACTTGCATGATATTTTATTGTAAAATAAATTTTCCTGATCCATTTACATTTAAAAAAAAATTAAATATTTTAAATTCCTTAATTACAATAATTAATCAATAATAAACGTTGAATAAATTATTAAATTAATTTATAAAATCATAATACATTTCAAAAGGGTTAAAGAAGAAACACGTTTACAAGCGCGATCAGTTTTCATTTTACTTTAAAAAAAAATTACAATACAAAGTTGTCGGTCAAGAAATTTACGAAATACGCAGTTGATAATAAAAACTAGGTCAATTCGGCGCCGCGACGAAGGCGTCGGTCTCACAGGACAGAGTCAATAATTCACCTACCAGCTACAGTAGAATGAAACTACACATTATAATGTATAATTGGTGGTATATATAAAAATATATTTTATATAATTTAAAAAACATACATTCACTCATATTTAAGTATATATAACTTAAAATTTATAATTAAAATAATACTAAATTTATCGCTGACAATTGCTTTTCTTCTTTTAAATTATTCATAAAATATTCTACTACGGAATTACATTAGGGTGGAATCAAGAATTCTATTTCCTTGCAGTTTTAACTTAATTCACCAAGGCAGGAAGTACGAAAAACCAAACAAAAAAAAAAAAAAAAACTGTAGCAAAGCCTGTAGATTTAATGTTACCATTGCATTATTTAATATTAATACTAACATACAAAAATAGGTTCGGTGTAGTCATTCCTTTATTTCATCGCAGTTCACCCAATTTCTCTTCCTTTCGTAAAATAGCTTAAATCATCATAAAATTTCTTTGAAATTTTAAAGAAATCCCATCACGATAAATTCTTTATTGTAATTAATATCCTAATTTATTTATTAGATAAAAACTAAGCCACAAAATTAAAATTAAATGATTGTGTTATTTCAATTGAATTATAATATAAATGTATAAGAGTAGCTGAAAATACTCAAAAAGAAAAAAAAATGATTACAGATCAATTAATACGAAACGTAATTCTTGATTTTTACGTGTACAGTGAAACTAATTTGAAAAAAAATTCACGAAAACAAATAGAAATACTCTAATACTGTATAAAACAAGGGAATGCACAATAGTGTGCTTAACGCTATCTTGTGGTAATATAACGAACCTTTTGTTTCTCATGTTATAAACAGTACGTTGTATTAATGGTGTAATCGGAACACAGCTAACGAACGGCAAGTTCATTACGTTATTCAGTTTTACTCTGTATGTTATTTAACGATGTACAATAAATTAAATTTCCTAATTACTGCATACATGTCGTCATCATATCAAAACAGTGGTCTGTGTTTGGATATATGTATGAACAACACCGAACATCTGTTGGTTCTGTTTAATGTAAATGATAATGTTAATAATTCTGTTTTCATAATACTTTAAAAATAAATATGATTTAAATCACAAAAAAAATTTTTTGCAACTTTTAACGTAGGAACCAAATTTTTGATTTGAAAAATTATGTTACTTAGTTTTTTGAAATCTTTCCTTTTTTTAATTATTTCATATCATCTGAATTATCCCACGTTTTTCCGAGTATCAATTCATAACTATTAAATGTACGTTAAAAAAATAAACAAAAAAAAAGTCTCGTGCAGATTGTTTCAAAGTTTATTTGATTCTCGTCCCGAAATATTTCACTGAAATACATCTAGCCTGTAAAATAAGCTAACACCGATTTTGGAAAAAGATGTACTCTTGTCTTCTGAAAAATTTCCGAGAAGAGTTGTTTCAGTTTTTATTTTTGTATACAAAATTTTTTTCCTAAAATCACAATAAGCATGTAAATTAAAAAAAAAAACAAAAACAAAAACAGATTTAATTTTTCATGATACTTTTTCGTAGAGAAACAGATTATAGGGGCAATTGTTCTAATCGTAAAAATTATTACGCTGTTAAAATAGATTCATACGTTAAGACAGGTTATGAATAAGCCAATCTGGCGTAAATAGAGATAATGGGATGTTGAGAAATTTAAATACAGACTTTCGCTTCAGTTTTGTATGAAAAGCAAAGATAAAATAAAACATAATCTGAGCAATTTATTAATAATATGTATGCAAATTCACTGCATATCTAACAATTGCTACAAAAAATTACTTTACTAGATTATCTTATAAATAATATAAAAATATTGTATTAAATCATGGAAATTTTGAGATTACAAATTTGTTGTGAATTGAATGATTTTTGTGAATGAAATGAAAACAAAATTCATTATATTTTTTATATTTATTTTAAAAACAAACAAACAAACCAACATACTTGGAATTTATAGACCTAGAAAAGGCATTTGATAAATTAGACTGGAATAAAATGTTCAGCATTTAAAAAAAATTAGGGTTCAAGTACAGAGATAGAAGAACAATTGCTAACATTTACAGGAACCAAACAGCAACAGTAATAACTCAAGAACATAAGAAAGAAGCCGTAATAAAAAAGGGAGTATAACAAGGATGTTCCCTATCCCCGATACTTTTTATCTTTTTATAGAACTAGCAGTTAAAGATGTTAAAGAACAATTTAGATCCCGAGTAACGGTACAAGGTGAAAAGATAGAGATGCTACGATTTGCTGATGATGTAGTAAAAAAGATTTGGAAGAAACAATGAACGGTATAGATGAAGTCTTACGCAAGAAATACCCCATGAAAATAAACAAGAACAAAACGAAAGTAATGAAATGTAGTAGAAGTAATGTAGATGGACAATTGAATATAAAAATAGGAAGAGAAAAGATTACGGAGGTAGAAGAATTTTGTTATTTGGGAAGTAGAATTAATAAAGATGGACGAAGCAGGAGCTATATAAATTGCCGAATAGCACAGACGAAACGAGCCTTCATTCAGAAATATAAATTGTTTATATCAAAAATTAATTTTAAGGTCAGGAAAACATTTTTAAAGTTATATGTTTGGAGCGTAGCTTTATACGGAAGTGAAACTTGGACGATCGGAGTACCTGAGAAGAAAAGATTAGAAGCTTTTGAAATGTAGTACTATAGGAGAATGTTAAAAATCAGATGGGTGGATAAAGTGACAAATGAAGAGGTGTTGCGGCAAACTGATGAAGAAAGAAGGATTTGGAAAAATATAGTTAAAAGAAGAGACAAACTTATAGGCCACATATAACGGCATCATGGAAGAGTCGCTTTAATATTGGAGGGGCAGGTAGAAGGGAAAAATTGTGCAGGCAGGCAATGTTTGGAATATGTAAAACAAATTGTTAGGGATGTAGGATGTAGGTATATACCGAAATGAAACTACTGGCACTAGATAGGGAATCTTAGAGCGCTGCATCAAACCAGTCAAATGACTGAGAACAAAAAAAACTTCGTTTTTGAGAACCATATAAAGGAACCACTTACAGAAAGTGAGTTAGTCACAAGACTAAAAATTTATTTAAGTTTTTAAAAGCGTAGTCTCATTAAAAATAATAATAGAGGTTTCGGTTTTTTTTAGTGTACGGGCAAACGATCTAACTTTTTTCTCTTTTCCAGCTAGATTGTTATGCAAAATGGATAAATTTGAGAAAAACGAAGTGAGCCATCTACAGTCGGTTGGTAAGAAGACAAGATTGTACAATGACAGTTATTTAAATTATGGTTTTATCTCATTAAGTGGAAAGTCAAAGTGCGTTGTTTGCTTTCAAATCCTCTCCAAACAAAGCATGAAGCCATCAAAATTAATTCGACACTTGGAAACTAAACATTCGGATTGTAAAAGCAAACCCTTGGAATTCTTCGAAAGAAATTACATATGTTGAGAAATCAACAAGCTTTTATTTGTAAACCAAGCCATACTGATTAAAGTGCACTTGAAGCATCGTAACATTAAGATTAGCTAAGATACCCAAATCCCATACTATTGCAGAAAACCTCATATTACTTGCTGAAATTGATACGGTCGGTGTTTTAATAGGTGTGGAAGAAGCAAAAAACTTCCGTTCTCTAACGACAGAGTATCAAGGCGAATCGATGACATGACTGCCGATGTTCGCGGTCAGATAATTCAGCAAGTGATTTCAAATGAATGTTTTAATATTCATAGTTTGATAAATCAACAGATGTGGCTAACATATCTCAGTTCTTATGTTCTGTGGAATATGAATGCGATAGTGATAGATCAGTCAAAGAACTTGGTATTACACAATTCATATAAAAATACAGTATTCACTTACCAACAAGAGCAACAAGAATACAGTATTTACTTACTGACTATCCAAGAGCTTTTGGATTATTTTTCCATCATCAGGGATTACTGATTAATTATAAATTTTATAGTTCTGCATATAAATTTCTATAAATGGGAATTAAAATGAAAATAAAATTTAAAATTATTATGTTCATAACAGCTGATTATCAATAGTTAAAATAAGTAAACGTTAAAAGAAAAACGTCTTGCAGTAAGATGATTTTCATTAAACGTTGACTTATTTTAACTATTGACAATAAACTGTTATGAACGTACTAATTTTAAATTTTATTTTCGTTTTAATTCCCATTTATAAAAATTTATATGCACTACTACAAAATTCATAATTAATCACTAATCCCTGATGATGGAGGAATAATCCGAAAGCGCTTAGATAGTCAACACTCACAATTGTTGGTAAGTGGATACTTTATTTCTATATAAAACGTTTTACTATAGACTGGACAAAATGTATATCAGTATGAAGTGATGGTGCAAATGCGATAACAGCAGAAAAGAACAGTGGATTTCTGAAAAAAATTAAAATATCGTCTTATACCACCCGGTTATTGAATTTGCGAGATTAATTAATAATATTTTTCCAGGATAAACAAACTCTATCCTTAATGTTTTTACAGAATAAAAAGTATATGTTACTGTTGGCATACTTAGCCGATGTATTTTCGCATTTAAACGACTTGAATGTGAATTTACAAGGACGTGATAAAAACATTTTATTAATGACAAAAAAAGTTCTTTCTTTCATTAAGAAGCATGATATTTGGATTTTTCGCGTTCAAAGTAAAAATTTTGATATGTTTCCACTCACTTCCTATTATACTGAAAAAATCTGGATAAAGTAGACATATTATTCACCACAGTTTGGATAGCGTGAAGATACATTTGCGTGAACTAAAAATTCAGTTGGCAGAATATTTCCCGGAAGATAAAAATTATTTCTCGAAGAGATTGAAACTGAATCCTCTTTCTGAAAACGTTGTTTCAGCTGATTGAGATTCACGACAGTCCATTTATGTGTCTGTCGATAAAACGTTACAACTGCAATTCACATCTGAAGATTTAGATACGTTTTCGCTTGCTAGTTGAAGTGAATATGAAAATTTAGTCACAGAAGCATTGAAAATATTAATCCCTTTTCGTCACCTCTTACCTTTATGAAAAGGGGTTTTCGTCTTTAGTTGCGCTAAAAAGTAAATATAGGAATCGTCTTTTATCATTTGAAAACAATTTGCTTTTGTGTGTTTCAAACATAGATCCACGTATGGAGAAATTTTAAAACGAGAAAATGCAATAATCTTATTACTTTTCTTTACATATGTACTTATACATATAAAATGTTTATAATGATTTTCTTCTCATAAAATGATTTCAGTATTGTTTACGTGTAAAGTTGTAGGCTAATTTCGTGATCCTCTTTCATATCACCGCGACCCCCAAGTTGAGAAATGATCAGCATTATTAAATAACTTTTCAAACATAATTTTGATAAAAAACACTATTCTGTTTACTAAAAATAATTCAGCTCTCATTTTTCTCTGTAAGATTTTAAATCACCCTTGTTATTGTTGCCTAAAAGTAGAACAACAACCCCTATCTAATATATAAAAAAGTTGAAATATAGAACAGCTGTCTGCAAACTGCTTTCACCACAACCAGAATAAATCTTTCAGTAAAAATTTCTTGAGAAAAAACGTTTCTTAAACTTATCGACGTGTCTTTTTGAAAACCGTTAATACTTAATCATTGTATTATTTAAGTCTTTCATAGCTAAATAAATTTTATAACTGAAATTAAATAATTACGTGTTAAGTATTAAAACGTAAGGGATATCTATTATTATTTTTTAAATATTCTGATGAATAGAATTTTTATCGTTATAAAAGACTCGCTAATAATAACAGAATTACTTACTTCAAGTCGGCTAGGTTACATGATAATAATTAGACACATGAAACATATCATATAATATTCTCACGTTAATCAACAGACCGGTTAATAATATGAAATAACTCTACATCACAACAGGAATAAAAAATATAAACCGACATAGTTAAGACTTGTTTTAATTTTATGATAATAATTTAACATATCATAGTACTGTCCGCCCTATTTTTCTGCTTCATAATTAATATAGTATTAATAATATACTCTTGTCGCGTTATATACTTTATTTTGAAGCTTAATAGCTCACTGTATAACTGTAAAAAACAAATCTAGGATGGTCTTATTTCATTCCCTATCATTTTCCTGTTAAGTAACATCAAATATATCCTACATATTCTTATTCAGCTGATTAAGACAAACACACCATTTCTTTTTTTGTTCTTTTTCTTTTTTTGTCTTCAGCCATTTGACTGGTTTGATGCAGCTCTCCAAGATTCCCTATCTAGTGCTAGTCGTTTCATTTCAGTATACCCTCTACATCCTACATCCCTAACAATTTGTTTTACATATTCCAAACGTGGCCTGCCTACACAATTTTTCCCTTCTACCTGTCCTTCCTATATTAAAGCGACTATTCCAGGATGCCTTAGTATGTGGCCTATAAGTCTGTCTCTTCTTTTAACTATATTTTTCCAAATGCTTCTTTCTTCATCTATTTGTCGCAATACCTCTTCATTTGTCACTTTATCCACCCGTCTGATTTTTAACATTCTCCTATAGCACCACATTTCAAAAGCTTCTAATCTTTTCTTCTCGGATACTCCGATCGTCCAAGTTTCACTTCCATATAAAGCGACACTCCAAACATATACTTTCAAAAATCTTTTCCTGACATTTAAATTAATTTTTGATGTTAACAAATTATATTTCTGAATGAAGGCTCGTTTCGTGTGTGCTATTCGGCTTTTTATATCGCTCCTGCTTCGTCCATCTTTATTAATTCTACTTCCCAAATAAAATTCTTCTACCTCCATAATCTTTTCTTCTCCTATTTTCACATTCAGTGGTCCATCTTTTTATTTCTACTACATTTCATTACTTTTGTTTTTCTTCTTGTTTATTTTCATGCGATAGTTCTTGCGTAGAACTTCATCTATGCCGTTCATTGTTTCTTCTAAATCCTTTTTATTCTCGGCTAGAATTACTATATCATCAGCAAATCGTAGCATCTTTATCTTTTCACCTTGTACTATTACTCCGAATCTAAATTGTTCTTTAACATCATTAACTACTAGTTCCATGTAAAGATTAAAAAGTAACGGAGTCAGGGAACATCCTTGTCGGACTCCCTTTCTTATTACAGCTTCTTTCTTATGTTCTTCAATTGTTACTGTTGCTGTTTGGTTCCTGTACATGTTAGCAATTGTTCTTCTATCTCTGTATTTGAACCCTAATTTTTTTAAAATGCTGAACATTTTATTCCAGTCCACGTTATCGAATGCCTTTTCTAGGTCTATAAACGCCAAGTATGTTGGTTTGTTTTTCTTTAATCTTCCTTCTACTATTAATCTGAGGCCTAAAATTGCTTCCCTTGTCCCTATACTTTTCCTGAAACCAAATTTTTTTCTTAATTAATAAAAATAATTTCTGACCGAAATATTTATCAACTGTAAAAAGAAGGTATTGCCTCGATTATTATGAGACATTTACGCACAAATTGGCACTGTAAAATGTAGAACTAAGCGCGGGGTTCGTGTTTCCGCGAACTCGGTTAGATAGTTCAGAGGGCAACGCTGTAGGACATTAAAAATATCAGGATGGGGCTTGCAGCGAAGGCAAAAGCTGAGTTTAAAAATCACCGATGTAAATGTTTATCGAGGCATTTACATCGGTGGCATACCAACGAGGCCTGGCTTATTACTATGAGATGTAGAAAGTTAGAGGACGAAAGACCTCCTGTTAAAGCCCATCAGGGCTAGGAATGGTGAGGGGGTGGTGTGGCGACCGCGGGTGTCTTACCCTACGGGGTTGCGATGTAAAAAGAAGGTGAAACCAATAAGAAAACATTATTAGGCAGTTAATAGGATGATTTTTCGTCTACCTGTTAACATTTACAGGATCAGTAATTTCTAATGAATCAGTAATTCATAAGTAAATTTTAGTCATGTCATTAGTCATATGAAGAGAGGTCTCCGACGAAACCACTCATTAAAGCACTTGTACAGGTTGACCTTTACTTGAACAGTAAAGTTCAATACTTAACATGTCACTGAAAATAAATCACAGGAAGAAAATAATAAAAACAATAACATCAATACCAGTATTTGAAAACAACATTATAGATAAACAAATATAATAAAACAGACACTTTTTTTTTAGTTCTTCTCCATTTTCTCGTTTAAAAAAAACAACAAAAAAACAACTCCAATAATGAAATGAAGTTGGAATTGATTAACAGAAAAATCATTGGAATAATTTATTACCATCTTTGATTTTCGGTAGATTTCATAAGAAAGCTACATATTGTAATGAGTACCATGATTCGACTTCAGAAAAATTTCCACATATCTTCGCGTTTCACATTCCCCAGACCCCAAAACCACTGTCAGCTCAAAAGTTTATTATATACATTTATATATATATTTCACTTCCTTGTGGATACGATAACTGCCATAATTTTGCGCCAATCACTTCCAAATTGTTCTTTAAAAACAACTCGTCCCAAAATCTCGGTCGAGTTTGTTAACGGCCAAAATCTGACCATGGGGGTGGAAATGGTTTTTTTCGAAAAAACAGAATATCGATATAACGTTTTTATTAAATAAAATATCGAACTCGTTTAAAGTTCCTACTATTCTTTGAATAAGGGGCTAAAACTTATCTAGGTAAAGCTTTTGATATCATCAACCATTGGTCAGGGGGTTGAAAAAATGGGGCTTCGAAGACAAAAAAGAATCATATCTCCCTTAATAAGCACAGTATCGAATCGGTTTAAAGTGGTTGTTAGTACTTTAAACATTACCTAAAACTTTTGTCAGAAACAATTTTCGATATGATCAACCCTTACGGCAAGGGATGACAAAAACGTTGCT
This sequence comes from Lycorma delicatula, assembly GCF_047948215.1. Lineage (NCBI taxonomy): Eukaryota > Metazoa > Arthropoda > Insecta > Hemiptera > Fulgoridae > Lycorma > Lycorma delicatula. Next base: position 58,245,298 of record NC_134462.1, read on the forward strand.
GGAATTGTAAGATGAGTCTAAACATGAGAAACGTTTTTCACATGTAACCATTGACGTATTGAGTAAATTTGAAGTTTTTCTTAACTTTAAGGTGGAAATCTTTTTTATCCCCTCCTTAGCACTGGTGATATCTACCTCCCCCTTTCGGCGTACCTAAAGGGATTTTTTTATTATTATTATATACCGATATAATTAAAGTTATAACGCGATTAGTACAGACATATCAATTAAATCTTTTAATTGTAATAATTTCGTATTAGTTACAGTTATATAACATTAAATAATATTATAAAACGTTTTTAGCCTATTCATCTAAATTATAAATCTAATTTTATTTATTTTTTTTACCTTTTTTTTACTTATACCATTTACTAAGTATATAGGATTACACAGTTGTGTTCACATCTGTCTCTAAAATCCCATATATAAATATATAAGATTATAATAAATCATTTCATAATAGTAGGGTTTGCAGATTGTGGAACAGATGTTTCTAAGAGTAACTTACAGTGGCGGGTAGTATTTGGCGGCTCTCTAAAAGGTGTTTAAGACTTAAAAATAATACAATTAATATAAATATAAAAACAGTATTTGTTTAGTCAGTAATAAAAATAACCTAATTAAATGTGTATTAAAAAAAAACAAACATGTAATTAGGTTGAATAAAACAACATTTATTTATAACAGTTATTAAAAGTTAGTTAAAAAAAAAAAATTGAAAAAGGTCACATAAGTCAATGATAAAAGGAGTATATAAAAAAAAATGTACATGTCAGTTTGTTCAAAATCTTAAATCTCCAAAAGTTCTTCACCGAAACTGCTTTGAAATTTGACACAACGTTGCATTCGAATACGCGCGTGTTTTTATATACCTACTATTTATATATCTAAGATGTCACACCTGTGACAGGTAAAAATATACTTTTTTTGAAAGACAGCGCTATCTATTGGACGTAAAAGCAACACACGCTATATTAAATATTTTACGATTTCATTTCAATGTTCCCAATATGTGTGTCTGCTATAGACTAAAAAACTAATGGACCGATTTACGCGGGGGGAAAAGGGAGAAAGGAAAAATCCGAAAAGATAAAAGGGAATAAGGGGAAAATGGAAAAAAGAAAAAAAAGGGAAAACGGTGAAAAGGAAAATCGGGAAAAGGAAATGGAAATGGGAAAGGAGAAAAAAGAAAAGGGGTGAGAAAGAGGAAGGTGGACGTGAAATACGGGATCGAGAAATCGGATAAGGAAAGGGGAAGGGGAAGAAAAAGGAAATGTGGAAAGGGAAAGGGGGAAATCGGGAAAGGGAAAATGGCAAAAGAGAAAATGGGGAAAGGGTAAAAGGAAAGGTTATGGAAGGGAAGGGTAAAAGGGAGGGGAAGGGAAAGGTTAAATTTTGTGAAGTTCTGTAATGTTCATTTTGTTTATGTTTTATCAAACTTTCAATTATATTCATTTAATCTATATATATATATATATATTCAAATCTAGGAATAGTGAATTCGAACAAATATATATATATATATATATATATATATATATATATATATATATATATATTTGTTCGTGTATCTATATATATATATATATATATATATATATATATATATATATATATACACACGAACAAAACCTACATTTTTGTTTGCATATCATTATTCTCCTTGTTTAGGGTAAGGAATATCTCGGCTCAACTGCTCTAAGACAAATGTTTCCCGTCTGAATTACTTGATATTCATCAATCAGGGATGGGATTTGCCTAACAAGGGTAATCGTTGGATAAGCTTCTTTCTTGTTATTTTTGAAACGTTACAAGTTTCGTTAAAAAAAAGTTATTATTTTTGAAAGGTTTAAAGCCCTACAGTGCTTTAACAAATTATTAAAGTGTTTACGTTTTGTTAGTAAATAGGGGAGATATCATTTTAGGATGAGTATAAAAATTTCCTTCTTCAATCTAGAATTTTATGAAGTGATTTATTAAACTCAAAAATTATTTCAGCAAATAATCAACCGATTCTGGAATTTTTTTAAAAAGATTTTCATTAAATATTAATTAATCTAAACAGACAGTGGAAAATTGTACGTAATATTTGTTTTTACTATGTGGAATTCTATTTTATGATGTCGCTACGTGAAAGTTAAATGAATTTCGTACTTAAAAAGGGAATATCTTAATTATTTCAAAAGTAAAAGAGTTATTATTATTATTATTATTGTTATGAAAGCTGTTACTTATAAAAAAAAAAAAACATATGAAATCTAGAAAACAAATTTACTTAAAATTATAATAATTAACTGAATAATTTCAGAGACATAAGTATCTAGTATACCGCAGTAAACAATTTTATATTGTGGTACGTGGTATAAGTAAACCAGCATTGCGGTGTAACGCTTTCTTATCGGTACCTCAGCCAATTTACAATCAATTTTAGTGTTTTATTATTCAAATTAAAACTTTTTAAATACTCTTTCATCATTACTTCTTCCTTTTTCCGTATTTTTTTTTATTTTCGTTAAAAAAAAATATTTAAGGAAAATTATATTATTCGTCTGTTTGGGACATATATGTAACTGTATATTTTATAATTAGTTAAAAAATAAAATAAAAAATAAAAATAAAATAAATTAGTTAAAAAAAATATGAAAAGATGATGAAATCCAACCATTTAGTTGCTGAGGTTATACAGTTTTTAAAGAAAGGAATTCGCAAAATTGTAGGTGGCATCGTACTTTAATATGACTACGTAAATTATTGTTATCTGACCATGATACATGGTCAGTCGTACATCCCTCCAGGTAATATTAATATGGAACCGTTTGTTGCTTTGATTCCGTTAAGCAATTCCAATTAATTCTGGATATAAGATATACTATCTATATGTTTGTTGCTCATTGTGATCTATTAATATAAAATTACAATGCCTACAACCGGTTCAATTCCTCCTTGGGTCTGTAGTCTCCATACTTTCAAAATGAGAGCCTCTGAAGGAATATTTTACCAATCATCTCATATAAAATCTGATGAGGACATCACATGACTTCCTTGTACGCCTATTAAATTACACTACACATTCTTAATATTACATAAAATTTTATTTCACTAATAACTTTTGATTTTTTTCATATTTTTTTTATTGCTATTTTTTAATTATTATTTATTGTAAAAAATGTTTTACAACAGAGGGTTATAAGTATTAATAAATTAATATAATTAAATTTAAAAAAAGCCAGAAATGAAATTGGATTCAAACCTATGTGCCTTCCACTTTTAAGATCCAAATATTTCATTAATTAAAATTTTATTTGGCTACAACTCTGGAACCAATAAAAATATGATATATCTTTGAAATATCGTTATCGATATTATGATATATCGTTGAAAAGCTCTCAATGAGGGTTTATTACTGCAGTTAAGAGAAAGTTCAAAATCCAAATTTTTTGGATTTTGTGCTTTTTTGGTTAAGTCGACTGGTTTGGTTTTTGGTTAAGTCGACTTTTGGTTACGTCGATTACAATAAAAAGGGGAGGTGCACAACTAGATGTCACTACAGTCCTAAATTCAAAATTTCAACATCCTACTGCTAATCGTTTTTGCATTATACGAGATACATACGTACGTACAGATGTCACGCCGAAAATAGTCAAAAGGATATTTCCGTTGAAATCTGAAAACCGAAATTTTTCGCGATCACATCATTTTCTTTACTTCGTACAAGGAAATAAAAATAACAACGGCAATCTGAAAAGGAAAATTTTATAAAATATTATTACACATACGTCATTCAGTCTAATAAGAAGTAGCAAGGCAACCTAATTCAAAATTGAAAAAAGCATTTGAACGTAACTAGGTCATAAATACACAACCCACCGGGTTGGTGTAGTGGTGAACGCGTCTCCCCAAGTCAGCTGATTTTGAAGTCGAGAGTTTCAGCGTTTAAGTCCTAGTAAAGATAGTTACTTTTATACGGATTTGAATACTATATCGTGGATACTGGTGTTCTTTGGTGGTTGGGTTTCAATTAACCACACATCTCGGGAATGGTCAAACTGAGACTGTACAAGACTACACTTCATTTACACTCATACATATCATCATCATTCATCCTCTTACAGTAATACCTGAACAATATTTCCTGGAGGCTAAACAGAAAAAAAGGTCATAAATATAGAAACAAAAATAGATGACATATCAACAGGTCAATGACGTAAAACAGGACCTCGATTTGCTAGGTCAATGATGAAGGTAGAGAGGTCTAGTGGTGAGCAGCATTTATATTTTTTTGTCCGTGAGCTAGCCTCTCATCACTTCGAAGAAATTGAGGAGTTATGAAGTACTGTTAAGGGTATTGGTCCGTGAATCTCAGCCTCTGATTAGGAAACAGGCTAATTATTAAATACACTGTGGATACACGTGCCATTTTTTAGTATATCAATTTTGATTCGGTAAGTGAATATTCAGTAGGGGTTTTTATAAGAAATGTGTCAAATAAAACTTTAAGGCTATGAATAAATAAACTTAAGCGTGATTTATCTAACTTGTAAATTTATAAAAATCTACAATAAAATTCACGAATTTAAAATTTTCAAAACGTTGAACGATTTAAGCACTGAATCAGTACGTGTTAAAGGAAATGGTTATTGGTTGAGGAGGAACGTAAGGGGGGCGGGCTTTAGTTCTAAATTCTATATGATATTAAGTAACTTATAAGGCTACTGGCAGGAACCCATCCATCATTGTTACCACTCCCAAACTCTCATTCCTGAGCTAAACATACAACGTCACAGTTTGGCAAAGCATTTTAAGATAGGCGGTAAATATATATTCTCTAGAGGTCAATATTTCATTTTAATGTTTTCATTCAATATGTGAACATAACAAAAAGTATATGAACTGAAAGTATTTTGTATACGTTTAACCACAAACTATCTAAACATAAACACATTTATACTCACCCATATCCAGACACACGTCTGCGAACATAAATAAAAAACGTTAAAAAGTGAGAAAAATGATCGATCGATTTTTTTGTTAGCTTTTCGTTTAATAGAATTGAAAGAAGATTATAAATGACGGAACTATTTCTTTTTTGACACATATAACTTACTGATGTGTAAAGAGAAAGAACATTATACTTCATGCTTTTCAAATAGATCGCTCAAGGTCAATCACCCACTTACGGTTAGGTAGTCAGTCATTTATCTCTATTTTTTTAAACTTTTAATCTGATTTTTTTAAATATAATTTTGTCAAAATATATTTCATTTTAAAAAAATAATATTTCTTTTCATCAAAGGATTTAACAATTCGAAGAGTTGTAAGTGAAAATACTTTAAATGATTTTGTACATAAAATTTCTTTCATTATTATGGCTTAGAATCCTTCCCCTCTCTAAATCTTAAATTAAGTTTTCCCAATTAATTTTATCGTTTTTCCAAACAAAGTAATCTTCTTTTTGCCATATTTTCCTTTTCGGATAGTCATATATATATATATCTAACAATCAATTAAACTAAATCAATTAACTTAAAATCTGTAATTATAGATAAGAAATTAAGCGCTTAACTAGTAAGCTATCCTGAATTCATCCACGGTATTAATAGCAAGAGAAAATGTTACGACATAAAGAACGAATGTGAAAATTAATTATTTAAATATATTAAATATATTAAAAATGGAGTATTGAGATTTTTCAGTAGAAACAATACCAAATCTGCGATATGGTGGTGTTATGTTGATGGTGTTGCAGGTAGATTCATTTGAGAAAGCGAGTCACCTAAATAAATGGAAATGCAAAAAATTCAAAAGGAATATACACAAAATATTATGAAAATTGAAAAATGATACGAAAGAACCTTTTGTCGAATCTAAATTATGAATCAGGAGTTTAAATATTTGGAAATGTATTTTAAAATCCAATAATGTTGTTAGGCTGGGTAAAATTAAACTAAGCTATGCAATAATAAATGGATAAAGAAGGATTATGCACGATACAAAGAAAATTATAATGAAAATGACAGTGTAATAATAAGAAATGTTAGTAATGTAAACGCAGTACTAATATTTCAGCAACGAATATTACACAGAGCTCTATGCTATGTGTTTCGGAATGTTGGGCGATGAAAAGGTAGAAGAGTACATACAAATAATGTATGAAAAAAACCAGAGACAAAGAAAGTGTGATTTGATAGAGATGATAGAAAGAATGAAAAACGTATAAATGGTTTAACTTATAGAATGACAGAACAGACAGTACCTCATATTTACTATAAGCTATAAAAGATAAAGGTTTAACGGACCAGGAGGGCGAGCCAAAAACCGTTTTACTGTAAATCCTCAAAGACAAAGAGCTGAGAAGTTGGAAAAAATTGACAGGACTAGCCAGATCAAAAGAAAGATGGCAGGGATTATAAATATTATCTAAGACAACCAGGTAGATGGAACCACCGTTGGAAAAGACTTAAGTTAGTAAAACCCCTTCGTTCAGGGCTAGCTGACAATTTATACTTCAGTTTGATACATCCACATGGACATATTTTCCCAAGATGGACTAGGGTTTAAAAAGCCTAAATCGATTCTTGGATAGGCTTGTTTATTGCAGCATAGTTTAATTTGATCAAGATAAGAGTAATTGATAAGTATTGCGCTACTCTAATCCTGGATAATATTATCTTGTTTATCCAAGTATTATTAAAAGAATTAGAAACAACTATCTGAAGGCTGCTTTGAAGTTAATCTCTAGGTGAGTGTTTTCTTTCATTTTCCCTTCTGTCAGTAGATTATCTTCCCACCTTTCATCCGATTTCCTAATCCTTGATCCTATACTGCTCAGTTTTGGTTGCGTTTGTCTGGATCAGACTGCTACTTGTACCTTTTTGACGATTAAACGTGGGGGTTCTTCCACCTCTTAAAAAAAAGAAATATATTATGAAAAGTCTAGTTACAGTAGATTCTTAAATGATTTAAGATGAGAAAAACTGGCGTATATTCAAAGGGAATTCAGAATGCTGATAAATTTGAGAAATGGAACGGAAGAAATTCAGAAAGATTTGGACGGTAGTTTTAACACACTTTTGGATTACAATGGTATGCGCTACCGGTTTCAGTTTCACGTAATTGTACCTCGATCCTTCTTCATATAAGTAATATGAAACACTGAAACCTGTACATAAATATTAATATTTACGTATATATATTGTTCCTTACAAAGAAATGTGCAAGGTAATTAAAATTCATAATTACTGTTACTGTGTTACGTCAGGTGTTAATGACACTTACTTTATGTGAGAAGGTTGGCAGATGACAACGAATAAACTACGTTCTAAACATTTATACTTGGAGCAATCGCCCACTAAATTACATGCTAATTTTTAAGAAATACACATGCGCTTAGATTTTTCAAACATAGCATTAAGAATTGAATATAATTATAACACAAATAAACTAATTCATTTAAATGATATTTAAGTGGGTTGAAATTTACGTTATATGTACAAATAAACGATGTAACTAATATTTTAAAATTATTATAACTTCCTGTGGGTGGTAATAGTTTAATTTAGTTATTTTCATTTATTATTTACATTATATAGCCAGTAGCATTTTACAAGAAAATTATTATAATTTTGCGGTTCGTTTTTGTTTTGGTTTATTATAATGTTTTCATGTCTAAACAAAACAGATTCAATTCCACTCCTACATAAACGACAATGACTCTTAAAATAAAAACGTATAATATAAATCTTGGCTAAAATAAAACAATTTTATAAACAGAAAACGTTTTTCTGGTTTATTAAAACTGCTTACATTTTACTGCAACAAACGTTATTATTTTAATTTAACGGATAAATAAAAATTAAACCGTAATTATAAAGATTATTTTAGAAATTAAAAGTAAAATAAAAAGCTTACACTAAAACCGAATTTAAATAAATAAAAGTAAATTGAAATAAAAGTAGTTGTAAACTGAAATAAAATTTCTTTCGACTGTTTACAAAAGTTTTACTTAAAAATTAGATGGCTATTTCGAATGCTTTACAGTCATACGAATAAGAAAATAAATTAAAAAATAAAAGAAAAAGGAAATATTACTTATTAAGGAAGTCTGAATTGGAGGTTACAGTGGAACTGTATGTTTATAAACAAGACAACGTTGTTTGTGTTTTTATTATTATTTTAAAAGCGATGCCAAGAATACTCGATTTATATTTCCTAAGTATTGTTTATTTTTAATTAATATTTTCTATTATTTTTACATTTTTATGTATTTATTTGCTTATTTTCTTACAAATATACTTCTTTCTCGATATCTACTAATAATGAATTGTTTAACGATCAAAACGGCCACTTAGTTTAAAATGTTAAGTAAATATTTTATAAACTGTCTGAGCTTAATCTTGCTTTCCAATTTATTTCAGTGTATGTATATAAATACTTTTATTTATATTTGAGTGGAAATACAAATAAATGGGTGTAGATAAATCTGATTTCCTTAGTCTGACATACAAATATTAAAACCATTTTAAAAACGGATATATACATCGTTCTCGACCAAAACAATTATCATTAATTTTTATTATATAGTATAGATGTCTTTTTTTTTCTGTGCTCTCGATAAACGTGTACACAATAAAACACCTTAACGAAAATAATGATCACGAATAATGCAATTTTTATGTAACAGAAAAAAACACAAAATAAAGTCTTCAAAAATAATTAGGTATATCATAAGGAAATTTCTTAAATAGTTTGCTAAATGAAATTCTGAGCTAATATGATATTTTAGCCCGGTAATATTTAAAATAAAATGGAAAATTTTGTCTGAAGGAGGAGTAGCTGGTGAATGTTGATCTCTAGCAACTATTGGTGGTAGTCATAGCAACAAACCAGACCGTTATCATTTTTCTAACCAATCACCAATCAAAAACCACTATCATTATCGCTCTTTCAAGCGTAGTATCATCAAATCATTATGCAATGGCTATTCGTAGCCTATCCATCAAATAGCCATTAAAAGTGCTTTTTTGAATTTTCATTTTCGCTATTATATCCAATAATTTATTAGTATAAGTCACAATACAATCTACATAAAAAGAGTTCACCAATTTCCAAATCCTTAGTCCATAACAACTTGAAAAATTATAAATAACAAAGGATTAAATGTAGTATGAGAAAAAATATCAGTCACATTCAACTCCATCATTAAAAAAAACCTGTTAAAATTAAGAAAACAAAACGTGTTATAATGAATTAAAATCTGTTCTAATCTACAAGAAAAAGAAAGTAAAAATTATTAAAAAGAGGTGTTTTTATTTAAGTGATTTTCAGGCTCAACTACTTTGATATTTCTATTACCCAATAAATATGTACTTAACAGATTTTAAAAATAAGAAATTTTAAGTTTATTCTTGTAAAATTTCAAGTCGTTTTGGCTAATATTCCGTTGATATTGGCTTTATAAGACCAAATTTTATTACGATATTGATATTTCAATTTTTAGAAATCTTATGGAAATTCATTTTTTCATTGTAATAAAGTAATTTAATTGCTAATTTCTAAATTTTCATACCCGGTGAATGGAAAGTAAACAAAAAAAAGAAGAAATTAATTTTAAACGTTCAAACAGCAATTGCGTTGCACTGAAAAAAAACATAGCGTACTATCACACTAGGAGCAGTCACTTCCCAGTGATGCTTTGAACGATCTCTATTATTTTTATCATAATTTCAAAATATATAGGTTTACATATGTATAAATAGGTTTTATATATGCCGGCCTCCGTGGCACGAGTGGTAGCGTCTCGGTTTTAAATCCGGAGCTCCCAGGTTCAAATCCCGGTCAGGCATGGCATTTTCACACACGCTACAAATCATTCATCTCAACCTCTGAAGCAATACCTAACGGTGGTCCCGGAGGTTACACACAAAAAAAAAGGTTTTATATATACATAAAATATTCTTGTTGATTTTTCTTTCTTTGGTGATAACTACAGTTAACGCTGTCACTATGTGTTATTCTTGATCAATTCCCATGCATTAGAAACCTCAGAATCTATGCAAAGAAAAATAAATTGTAAAATTACGTTTTTCAGTTTACAATATGGATTAAATTTTTGAATTTCTTTTGTAAAACCACACATTACAGTAAAAATTAATTTCGATATGATTAATGAATATAGAAATATCAATTTTTGTATAATTTTATAATCACTGAGATTATAGTTTGAAACGATCTAAGATACATATCTATATTTCAATATATGCAATAACAAGAAATTGTTTAATCGAAATTTCCTGAGCTTTAAAATTTCATACATCAGAAAAGGACGAAAAATAATATTTCAAAAAAATTGTTTAAATAGAAACGAAATTTTTGTTGTTTAAATCGGTTCTTTAAAAAGTATTGTAGAAAAGAACAGATTATAATAAGATATATAACATGAATTTTTATGTTTCTAAATTATATCGGCTAAAACTCAAATATTTTTCTTTTGTTAACCAAACGAAAAGCGAATAAAGAAATCTTTAATTTAAATATTTGGTCAATTGTCCCCAATCATCAGACGCAAGAAAGTGATAGAAGTCAAAACTCAAAGATACTGACATTATACTTTACCTAGTATCAAAATTTTGATAAAAGATCATGGTAAAATAAATCTCAATGTAAATGTTTATTCCCACTTGAACTATTTTTTTTTTAGGCAGTCTATTTCATTACACGAATAAATTTTTCTCTCAGACCTCAGATTTAGATACTAGGCTGAATTGACGTCTTACTGTTTATAACAGAGGAATGAATGTCTACCTCTACTGCAGCTTAAAAATAATAATAAATGATAGAATAATAAGCGGCACTGTTCTATAATCAGTGGAAGCCATTATACGTGTCATTTGCTGATTACTGGAACTTATATCGGTACTATACCGTTATATCATTTCTAAATGAGTTTGAATCTTAATAACTCTCTCTATAATAACAATAAAAATTTCAAGGTGGTAATTTATTTCATTCTTTGATTACGTTTCAATTAATCTATGCAATTTCATTTCATTACTGAAAAGACTCTTCAAAAAACAAAATGAAAAGTAAAGAAAATTAATTTTTAACTTATATGCGTTCCCCGTGAAACGTGAAAAAAATGTTTGCTGTTTATATATATATATATATATATATATATATATATATATATATATATATATAAACGTTATATATACAGAGTAGAATAAAGTATAAATATATATGAAATATTTATATTAACTGAAACCGCAATAATTCCATGTTTAACTAAAAAAAATCTTCATTAGTAAATTAATTATATTTACTGAAAAAATGCGTTAAAAAATGTCATAAATCGTGATAATAGTATAATTAAAAAAAAATAAATAAATGAAAATATAAAACATATAAATATATATATATATAATATAAAATAGAAATATATAATTTTATATTTATTTTATATTTATTATATATAAATATAAATGATTTTTTTAAAAAAAAATAACTTACATTTAAAGATACATTAACATGTTCGAACAAAGATTTCAATAATTCATTTATACTGTTATATAAAGACTATACTGTTATATAAAGAGAGTTTTTGTTTGTTCGGGATAAAAAATCGAAATACTAGATCAATCGCGACCAAATTTGTACCTATGTTTCTTGGCATAACTAAGAAGTTTTTTAGATATAGTTCATGTCGAAAAATAAATAAATATATACATATATATAGTAGCAGAGATTTGCAGGTTGAAGCACATATTTTGTCAATGTTCATTTATTAAAATGATGAGCTCTTCCAATAACAGTTTTCTTTTAGGAAGGTAACAAATAATTCATGTTATGAATCCATGGAGACAGGATTGTGAATTATGAAGGCAAATTCAGGCACAATCGTCTGAATCCGGCTGAGTCAGGGAAGATTCAGAGATAATTGGAAAATTTGACACTATAGAAGTAAGCGGCAAAATTTTGTATCGATCAGTAGTAGTTGAGATTTTCCGGTTGAAGCACAAACTTTAATGAATTGAATTAATGAACTGTGAGTCATCACTGCGTGAGCTGGGTTTAAACTGAATGATTCGAATCAATCGAATGAATAATATAACAAAAATAATAGAATTAAATTTATATTAAATAAAATCTATACTATTATATAAAGAAGAAGAGGATTTTTATTTGTTCGTGATAAACAAAACAAAACACTCGATCAATCGCAACCAAATTTTTACCCATGTTTCTTGGCATAACTGAGAAGGTTTTTAGATGTATTTCATATCGAAAAATCTCGAACAACCAACCAGTTGATTGCTTTAAAATTTTCAAGATACATTTGTATTATACAATAAAAAGTTTTAAGCCACAGACCAAGGCCCTTGCTCTCTTGAAGGTTAAAATATTAAAAATATTCATTATTTGTTCACCCCCAAAGAAGAATAAAATTGTAAATTAAATATACTCATTAAGTAAAAAAAATTAATCCTTTTACTTAATTATTATGTTTCTGCCTCCATGGAAAAAAATAAATTATGAATTTTTATAGGTTTGTGTACTAAAGTATACAAACCTATAAAAATTATAGTTAACATAGTTACTATTATTCTAACTTTTGTAATTTAGTTTTTTCAGGTTTCTATAAAACCTGAATACTTTAATTGTTATTTATTAGTATTATTCTAACAATCATAAGGGTAACGAACATTGCGGGGGTCCAGAAGGTGGAGTCCTCTGGATAGACGGGAATAGCGACTGAAGCAAGCTTTGCGTATGTCTCAGGCGCCGTCCTCCTGCAACACGGGAATGGCGAGCGAATTGAGCTACTTTATATTGAACTTCCAAATTTTATACTAAAGAATATCCCAAAATGAACTGATATTTTAAATTCGCCGTCATTTTTTTCGCGGTAAAATTAGAGTAGAGATTTTTATATTCTGTAATCAGTAAACACCAAGGTTAAATTATGGAACGTACACATTTGAACAACGCGTAGAAATTGTAAAAATTCACCTTAAAAATGTTTAAAATATTAATGAAACTGTTTTCAAATGCCGTATTTTTTTGGTCATTATAATGCACGTTCTCGTTAAATCGTGGTAAATTTAATCAATAAATTGGAGTCAACCGGTTCAGTTACAAACAAAAAAAGCAGTGGCCGTCTTCGTAGAGATCATTCGAATGAAAACATAGCCGGTATTAATGAAAGTGTCGAAGAAAATCCTTCCATATCAATCCTCATCGCAGTCACCAATTAAGTATTTCCAGAAGCTCTCTTCAACTAATTTTGACGAAAAATTTACATTTGTTTGCTTACAAGGTTCAGTTGGCACAAGAACTGAAACCACAGGATCATGCGAGTCGTCCGGAGTTCGGAAATTAAGTGTGTTTTTGAAAAACAACAAGTTGATAACGAGTTTTCGAAAAAATCATCTTTATGAGGCATATTTTCTTCTCACAGACTTTGTTATTTATCAAAATTGTCGAATTTAGGGATCATAAAATTAAAAAAAAAAATTGAAGAAGTTCTATGCATCTTCGACCGGTCATGATTTGGTGAAGTTTTTGGGCTGGGGATTGATTGGATCTTACTTCTTCGAAAATGAAAAATGAGATGCTGTTACCGTCAATGGAGTTCAATAACGTCAGATGATTTCAAATTTCTATGGCCTAAAATTAATGATATGGATGAGCAAGATATGTGGTTTCATCGAGATGGTACAGCACGCCATACTGCCTGGTCTAGTGGTGAACGGGTCTGCTCAAATCAGCTGATTTGGAAGTCGAGAGTTCCAGCGTTCAAGCCCTAGTAAAGTCAGTTATTTTTACACGGATTTGAATACTAGATCGTGGATACCGGTGTTCTTTGGTGGTTGGGTTTCAATTAACCATACATCTCAGGAATGGTCGAACTGAGACAGTACAAGACTACACTTCATTTACACTCATACATATCATTTTCATTCATCCTCTGAAGTATTATCTGAACGGTAACTACCGGAGGCTAAATAGGAAAAAGAAAGCATTCCATACTGCCAGTGAAACTGTGCATTTATTGCAAGAAAAATTTAACTGTCGTGTTATCTCGCGGAGAGGTGATGTGAAGTGGGCGCCAAAATCACATGATTTGACACCGCCGGACGGTTTTCTTTGGAGTTACCTTAAAGATAAAGTGTACATCAATAAACCACAAACAATTGAGGACCTCAACCAATAAATTCGACATAATATTGCCAACGTTTCCAAGCAATTATGTCAACATGTTTTGGAAATTTTGTCAAAAGAGTGAACACTTAAGCCAAGGCTGGGATGCTCATTTGTCAGATGATTTGTGTCAGAACAAATCATAATTGTTGCGATATGCGTTACGTTTATTATAAATTAACTTAATTTTAACTCCACAATCTAGAATATCGATGAGTTGTAAACGGTCGAGTGCAAAATTTCACTAAAGTGGACAGATTAAATATTTAAAAAAATTAAAAGACCTAATGCAGTTTTTACTTCATGTACGGTTGACGCCTCGAGGATAAGTATTCCTGAATTCTTTCTCCGACCACCATTTGTCGTTGTTATTCAATTAACAGAATAAAAAACAAAACTGTAACAGAATAAAAAACAGAACTACACCGTAAAAAAAAAAAATAGCGCAATAAAAAAACAAAACTTTAGTTTAAATTAGATAAAGCGGCGTAGATAGTATTAGAATCTGGATTACTGTACGATTTATTCACTAAGGTTAAAAATATCATTGCGACTAACGGATCAACTAATAAATAAAACAAAGAGAAAAATTAAAACAACTTACGGAAAAACAATGTTTAAGAACCGCATTAAAAAATTTAATGAAGCCAGAGTCCAGTATTAAATAATTTAACTGTTAGTGGTAAAAAATAATATGTATAAGATCGGTAAAAATATACCGTTTAAAAATCTCTTTTTAGAAATAAACTTTCATTAGAATTTTTTAAGAAAAAAATTTCAAAATTCATAAGTGGAATACATATTTAAGATAATATTAAAGCTTCTGTCGGCTCGAAACAAAGAATAATTTAATGCACAGTTTATCATCGCACACTCTAAGATAGTACAATAATTACTTATTGCTGCATATTTTTAGCGGTTAAGATATAAATGACAGCATTATTATCGTCATAGTACGTTTTGCATAAATTAGTACATGGCTTATTCAGTACAATTACTTTTTTAACTGTGAATAAATATATTCATTTCACTGTGGAACATTTATAAGAATTATCGCATAAACAAAACAAAAAATAAAAAAATAAATGTATTGTGTATTATTTTTCTTTCTTCTTCTTCTTTTTCGTTCCACCCGACTTGGGATACGTTGGTACCCCAAGGTACGTTTGTACCTTTCTTTTAGACCAGCATTGTTTCATTATTTCCGATCTTACTTTCCTTTCTTCTTTCGGAGAATCTTATATTTGGTTTTGGTTTTCGCTTGACATCTCGATTTCTTGTCCTTGGTGATTATTTTGTCCAGTAGCATACTTTCTAGAACTTTTTCTATTTGGTTGAACCAATCTGGTTTGGTTTTTCTGTTATGGAAATAATCGAAGATTTGTTTGGTTAGTCGGTTTGGGGTCATTCTGAGGATGTGTCTGTAGAAGTCGATTCTTCTTCTTTTCATTGTGTCTGACAATTTTTCTGTTTTTTGGTTAGAGTTTCGTTTTTATGGGGATTTTATTAATGCTAATATATGATTTTTCTAGATAATTTAATTGTAATATTAGTTTTCTATAATAAAACCAAACCGACAACAAAATTAGCCTATCAATACAAATTTCATAATTACCCATTTGTACATCTTTATAAATAATTTTTTTCTTTAACTTAATATCGCTTTTTTTACGAATTAATCTAATCGTTTAAATTTATCCGTAAATTAAGAAAATACCTTATGTCTGAACAAAAAAAAAGATTAAATGATATATCAGCGAAAATAATCTCTATATTTTTACTCTATTTTAATAGGCATAAAGTTGAAAAAATGCATTTAAACTGTGCTACAAAATAGCATCTTACAAAAAAAAATTAGGTTAAATAAAATCAACCCACTATTTTTGTATTTTAGAGCCTTAATAAGCTCTGTTTTACCCGAAGATATTTCAGCGATTAGGGTAATTGTTTTTTCCAGGAAATTGAAACGCATTATGCGTTATCCATAGGCGATGCCTATCATTAGATCACACCGAGGATACGTTGGGTTATACGGTTTTCGTTATCCTTAACATCAATCTAGCGTAATTTGACACCTACGTTACTAAATCGAAAATAATGGGAAAAGAGATCAAGAAAAATGGTCTGTATACGAAAGGACGATCTGCCCGTGGAAGAACCACGGTACGAAAAAAAACAACCCTATCCTGAGCTTAGTCCCTCTAAGCGGGTGCGCGGCCGCGCAATGATTTTAGAGGTTTGCAATAAATTGCACGGTTAAATTTATTTCCCAAGCATCTACAATCAACTATTGTAAATATGCAAGTTATATTAATTGGCACGTTTAGTTGAGATTACGGAGTAGCATATACCCTGACCTTCTTGCGGCAGTTTATAACTACTATTCACAATAAAAATTCAGTTGTTTAGGATAAGTAAACATTAGAAGTTATATTGGTTCGTCAGCTATAATTCGATTTATTGAAAGTGTGTTTTTACATTTAAGAGAGTAGATTTCTAAATGAAGAATTAAAAAATTTACAAACATTGGATAATGAAATTACAAATTCCAGAAACAATTTTGATTTGGGGAAGCAAAATATAATACAAGTTTCAAAAAAATATTGAGAATTTAAGGCAAATAAACAAGTTTATATAGGTAAAATATAAAACAAATATTTACAATTCTAGATAAAACTAAACTAGGATTGTTCAAGACTTTTAGGGATACATTAAAGTTTGTCCAAACTAACCCTGAATTTTCTAACCCTTCCTTTCTGTATTACATTATGGGAACTTTTCAAGCATCCAGCACAAATTGCGAATATGGATTTTCTGTTATGTATTCCATAAAAACAAAATACTGAAACAGATTCGAAAATGATCACTTAAGTAAGTGACCTTACTTATGAAAATTAAATTACATTTAGCCAATGGTTAAATAGTAAACAAAAATGAAGATTACTAACGATGAATTTCTATGAAAGCCAGAACACAAAAAGTTTAAAAAGTTAAGAAAAATTTTAATTAAAATAAAACAAGCTACCTAATTGTTTACGTTTAAATATGTAAACATATATGAATCTATTGTATAACTGATACATATGTATATATATATATAACAATAAAAGATTTTAGACAAATTGATTTTTGAATAATTTTTTTTGGCTACAATTGATTTTTGTGCGCGTATCTCTAAAAAACAATAAAGGGATCTTTGATTCTGAGGTTACCCTTCCAGCCACAGGTAGCCATTTCCTTTAAAACCCCTCGGAGAATATTTTAACTCAAAGCGAGAATATTATTGATCGACGACTTTATGTTGATACGCTGTAACCAAATTTCCTTTTCATACAGAGATTAAATTGTCACCTGATCGTTCAGCTGCAATGTTCCTAAAGAAACAACCGTGCTGATTTCTAAAATTGTGTGATATCTGGAACTATCCGACTAAAATATCGCCTGTTTAAATAGAACTCACAGGGATATAGCGAAACCTAAATATCCCTTATAATCGTACGATTTATCTCATCTATAAAGTATGGCCTGTCGAGTCTTAGACATGCCGGAGCACGAGATATTCCAGTACCCGTGGTGGGACGGGGAACACCGCGACTGTGCTGCCGTAACTGGACGTCTTGAGGTAGTGACCATCGTTGGAACGATGTTACGTACGGTAGAATTTGACACTGTGGTGGATTTTGTGTCGGGAATACTTCAAATGATAGATCGCGAAGAGATCGGAGCTGCCGTTCCCCATGCTTGCACGGGTTCATCGGTGGCGATGAAGAGCGTGGACTCTTGAGGTCCTGAGCTAAAATACTGAGTCCCGGCGAGACCGCCCCTTCAGGGGTATCCCCATTAGAGGCGAACAACAAAGGACCGAATCTCGGTCGATGAATGATGGTGGCCGGGAACGGCAGAGCCGGAACTGGCGTTTCCCTCATCTGGCTACTAGAGGCGAAGCACCTCCCGGAACCGTGTTAATTCTTAATTTCGGGTCCGGTTTCGGGAGGCAGGGTTATAAAAAAAACAAAACAGTACAGTCTGGGAACCATTTCGGGGGTTGCCCATTAGAGGCAAGGCATAAAGACCGAGTCACATTAGGGGGATCCTTTGGGGTTCCCTCATTAGAGACATGGCGCCTAAAAGACCGAGTCCCGGCTATCTAGCAGGAAATTTGTTCCCGACGAGGTTGTTAGAAGCAATAGCACCCCTCGGAGCTGAGTTTATGCTTAGTTGCGGGCCGACTCCGGGGGGGGGGGGAGAATAAAAACAGTACAGTCTGTCACAGGAAAAGTTTACTTAAAATACTAGTGCACTGATGCAAAGAAAATGTGGATTAACGAACACTGATGGGCCTAAATATCAATATATCAACCATACATGTTAAAAGAATACGTTAATTATAAATATTTCCATAATTTTAACGTCTTTTCTCTAGTTTATTTGTTATGAATATTTCGGTGGAAATAAAATGTTTGAAATATTTATAAACTTGATAAGATTGTTTACTGAAAAACTATAAAAAAAACATGTTCTACACAGACGAACATGTTTTTTAACCATGTCAAAAATACAAGTTTTGGTTATCTTTAATAAAGGAGAGAAAATAGCAGAAGTAACGGTTATTCCATGTACCTCCTCCTATTCGTTCATTATATACTTACAGAAATTAATAGACCTTGCGTAAGATGATGATTTGTTTTTATTATAACTAAAAAATTCTAACAAAAAAGAAATCACAATTAAATTCCGATTTATTCCTGGCATCCTTAAGCTTACATGTTTGAAAAAGTTTCCATATTCTACAACGGTTGCTATTACCTCTGCGCTTTCTTTAAACATCTACACTTAATTTAAAACAATAGAAAATTACATTTTTCTGACTTAAATTATTATGTAAATCTACCCGAATAATTTGAAAATAAGTAACACTGTTTAACGTTATGTTGAGGAATTCTGATTTCAATCTGCTACTTTTAAGGTGGTGTATATGAGGATGTAACAAAATTTGGTAGGAACCGGAAATAAAACATCTCCTTGGTTAACCAAACACTGCAGACATTACTTTGTCAAAAGCTAAAAAATTACATCTCGGATGGTCGATTGAACAAGATGGGAAAAAAATTTGAAAAATAATTAGGAATGCGGATGATCTTTTTTAAAATAGACCAATGTTTCAGCCTGTGAAGATAAAAAAAAAATTACTAAAGAAATGATAAATAATTGTATCAAAATTGTACATGTTTTTTATTGAAGGGACTATACTTACCGCCTCAGAAAGGAAAAGGAAACACGTGTGACAGGGTGGGCTGCGCGGCACGCAACAACTTAATAAAAAGCTAATAATAAAATAAATCAATAAATAAAATGTATAATATCGTCAAATAAAAATGTACTCCTGACTTAGAAAGTTTATTTTTTAATGTCAGTTTAAATATAAATAATAACTATACAAAAAGGATAAAAAGAGTAAAGTAATCTACGAATTTATTTTTAACTATTTAAAAAAGAAACACCATCCATCCATTTGTATTCATGTGTAACTAACTCGTCTTTCTTGAAACGAATACTGTACAGTACAATTAAAAGCAGAAGCCAATAATTAAACCAATTGGCGAAAGTGACTTTATTAACCTTAGCGCAATATTCATACTACTAAAATATCCATATATTAATGTATTCATTATTAGTGAAAAATTGTATAGATTACAACAATGCAAATAGAGTATCTATGCATATAGACTATTAGACAATATTTTGGCACATAGTACGTTATAAAATATAATTTATATTTTTTTATAATTTTTTTTATACGTAGTTCAACAATTATGCCGATTAAAGGGTTCAATAAAACAAAGATCTTATAAAAGTAAATTATCATGCATCCTAAAATTAATCATGAATTCATTTTGACACTAAATCTAACATTTATCTGATTAATTCGGAAAAAACTAATAGTTATATGAATGTTTGGCTTATTTTGACATAATGAATTTAATAAATTGAGTTCTCAACGAAATTACAATATAATAATGACGATTAAAATAAAGTACAAAACGAAACTCTTGATCGTAATTCTAGAAGTTTTACCATCAGTATCAAAAATAATCTTACTGTTTTTCAAAATATCTAAATACCGTTTCCAGGAACACCGGATATTATTGAATGATAACTTTTGAGGAGGTATTTCATTATGGTAATTTTCTCAATATTTTAAAAATAATTTTCAAACATTTAAATTTTATTGTTATAATTAACATTTCCGAGTGGAAAACGATTAAAAAATGTTCTCACGGAAATCAGCTTAAAATTAAGTATTTTAAATAAACAAGGCGCGCCTTGAAACAGCAACAGATGAAGAAATCCGTATCAAGTACTGGGATAAAAGATCCACCGACAGAGAGAATTTGAAAATATAAATAATACGGTTTCAGTTCACTCCGAAATTTATAGAGATATTTAAGTGAAATAATTTTTTTTTATTTATTAATTAATAATATTTATACTCGATGGAAAAAACCAACCTCATAATCATTTGCACTAAAAAATAAATTCATTCGCCGAACATATAAATGTAATAAAGATAATTGGTCTGGATAACCCTGCCAGATTGATTTTTCTAAATTAACATTCGTAGAATAAAATAAAAGAAGAAAAATGTACTAACCGTTTAACTTGATCACAAGAAAGAAAGGTTTAATTTGAAAGTACAGTTTAACTGATGGATTGAATGGTCTAATACGCTAGTATATTTGATATAGCAGTGGTCCCAAAATTTGTGGTTATTTTTTGCTACCTACCTGTTAAAATAAATTATTTTTGGTGGCCTACTAAATTATAAATCCTTAAATATTCTCACAATGTCATATATCTATACTTCTTTTCAAACCTTTGCTAAGATTGCAGTAAACCTACCGGGTTGGTGAAGTGGTAAAACTCGTCATCGTAAATCAGCTGATTTCAAATTCGAGGGTTTTTAGGCTCAAATCCTAGTAAAAATAGTTGCTTTTATTCGGATTTGAATGCTAGATCGTGGATACCGGTGTTCTTTGGTGATTGGGGTTCAATTAACAACACGTCTCAGGAATGGTCGTCCTGAGTCTGTGCAAGTAGACATTTGCCGGTATATTTACAGTTACACTCAAGTCATTAATGACTAATTGTTGATCCGACTATAAATAAAAATATACTTAAAAAAAATAGTTCGATATACAGAAATGCAGTAAAAGTTTGTTTTAAAATTTATTTTTCAGAAACTAAAATGCAAATAAAATTATCGTAAATAAACAATAAAAATATGAAAATAAACGATAAAGAGAAACTGCTACACAGAATGAGCAAAGTATTTCTGGAAAACAGTAATATTTTTTATATTATTTACCAAGTTTATCAAAAAAACTTTCTTGATAATTTTTCTATGAAAATATTTAAATTACAATAAGATCTGGGTAAAGTCAATTTAAAAATTAACAGTTACGTATTTAATAATATCACGCTGACAAACAAATAGCCCTTAAAATGTGGTTAATGTTATTTAAAGAACATTTAAAATAACTGTACGCTTATCCAAGTAAGGTAATCTAAATTTGAATATTTAACTAACATTAAAAACGTTCGCATAGTCACTAAAATAAATTCGGTGATATATAATACAGGGTTTTCATAAAAGAACGGTGGGGTTTTGAACAAGGGTTAAATGAAAACTAAAATACTTACAATTGATGTTTATTTATCGAATTTTTCATCTCAAACAATATTTTAATATAATTATTTCAATATGTGCACCTTTAAAAGCTTGGAAAATCATAAAAGAATGGTGGGGTTTCTGTAATTCAGATCAAGACAGTAGAACCCACCGGGTTGGTTTAGCGGTGAACGCGTCTTCCCAAATCAGCTGATTTGGAAGTCGAGAGTTCCAGCGTTGAAGTCTTAGTAAATTCAGTTATTTTTACATGGATTTGAATACTAGATCGTGGATACCGGTGTTCTTTGGTGGTTGGGTTTCAATTAACCACACCGCTCAGGAATGGTCTCTGAAGTATTATCTAAAAGGTAATTACCGGAGGCTAAACAGGAAAAAGAAAGAAAGAAAGATCAAGGCAGTAGACCAACCCGGTGGGTTGGTCTACTGCCTTGTTCTAAGGTTCTAAGTTTGGTTATAAGGTTCTAATCCTAGTAAAAGCCGTTACTTTTATACGGATATAAATAATAGATCGTGGATACTGGTGTTCTTTGGTGGTTGTGTATCAATTGACCACACATCTCAGGAATGGTCGACCTGAGACTGTACAAGACTACATTACAGTTACATTCATACATATCATCCTCATTCATCCTCTGAATCCTGATGGTGGTTCCGGTGGCTAAATAGAAAAAAAAGATCAAGGCAGTAGGGAAATTTTGAGAGGTTATGTCGGTAGCCCTGATAGCCTCCAACTTAAAAGTTTGTGTAACAACAGATCATACCAGCACACACCAGTGTTTGTATTGTTTTTGATGTGTGTTTAGTTCGTTACTATGTTCACTGTAGTAAACACTTGTACACACATTGCTTTTTCAAGAAAAAGCAAAGTGTGCTTTGTGGCAGGCTGAATTAAAGTCCATAATTTTAGTTCAACGTGCATTTTGTTGTGAATATGGAAAAGAGTATTATGAATATAATATAGGAAGTTGGTTCAAACAGTTTGAAGAAACAGGTTCTGTTCTCAAGGAAATATCAACCGGCAGATCACGAGTATTAGACGAAACTGTTGAACGAATTATGACAATCTGCAATCAGAAGTCGTAATAAATCCATCTCTCGTCGAAGTCACGAGTTGGATATTCCGAAAACAACAATTCACAAAGTTTTACACAAAAGATTGAAAAATACGTGACCTACGTAACTTAAAGGAAAGGATTAATGAAGCAATTGTAAGCATAACAGAAGATATGTTAATTCGGGTACGGACAGATTAACGATTGAACATTTGCCGAGCGACTAATGGTGCACATACTGAAATTTAATAGTTATGTAAAAAAACTGTTTGAGATGACAAATTCGATAAATAAATATCAAGTGTTAAGTATTTTTGTTTTCATTTAATCCATGTTCAAAACTCCACCATTCTTTTAAGAAGACCCTATACAATAAAAAAGCCAAGAAACGTATACGGATAAATTGATGCAACAATTCCTTTGTTACACGTAGTATATTCTAAAGAAGTAAAACTAAGTTTGTAACGCAGAATAAATAAAAGAAATTATTATTCTGCGAAATGACAACAGTTAAAATTGTCATTTGCAGTAGGTGTACGCAGTTAAAATTCATAATTGCGACTTTGACAGTAAACTGACTGAAACCAAGTACACTTATAATGGCTCCATTAAATTTGTTGAGCTTGACAATAGCTTTTACCAGGGACATCTTGATTAGAATCAAAGGTGATTGTAAACAAAGAATATTATTTACATACTAAACCAGACCTTCTTTTGGAAATTGATTCTACGAATTGTTATGCGTAATTTAATTTATTTTAGTTACAGAAGACGAATTTATTTATCGTAAAATATTATTCCTAGAATAAAACGTAAAATAACAATCGTTGTTTGCTCATCATAAATTTAAAATGATAAATAAACAAATTCTAAACTTGTTTCTTTTAAGTAATAAAGTTTTCATATTTTGCACGGCTGTTGAGCTTTAGTGTTAGCCGATGAAAAATGTTAGCCATCTTAACGTAATCACTGTACCCTAAACAAAGTAACGATTATATTTTTCGTGTTGAACAATTAGGCGCTTGTACGAGTATTATCTCTTCAACACGCTCAATTTATTCGTATTTTACATTTATTAATTCTTATTTAAAACGTAATAAATAAATTTGAATGTGTTAAAATGGACAAACGTTGTGACGCAAGAATCGTTTAACTTCCTGAATAGTACATGTATGTATATTACGTATATTATATATATATGTATTATTTCATACAGTATTATCTTCAGTTTAAAAATAATAGCTATTTTTAAAAAAATGTTTAATGAATTAATCTTTTTTACTAATTGTTTTTTATTAAATAAAAACATTTCGTTGCTGTAATAAAGAACAAATATTTATTACGTAAACAAAATAATAATACCATCAATAAATAATTTGCTGTCCATAAAAATTCTCTCGTATAAAATTAGCAGTACATTACAACAAATAATATGGTTCAACTACTTATAATTCAGAAACATAATTAAAATTTAAAAAAAAATCTGATGACGTCCTTTTTTTCCCTGCCTCCCGGAACCAGACCCTCAATTAAACATGAACACGGTTCCAGGAGGTGTCTTTGGACAACATCACGGACTGGAGTCCGGAACAGAGCCCAGCAGAGATGCGTCCTGAAGGGCAGCCATAGCAGAAGCGGATGAAGAGCTTCTACACAACCTCTCCTTTTTAAAACTTACAAGTAGAGTAAAATAAACCAGCAATGCAGCCTCTACTCCTCCGGAGTAGGGGTCGCATTGTTCCCTCCTTATAGTTGGTGCCTCGTTGTGGCGTATTCCTGCTAGCCTATGAAGCGTTAGCACCGAAAGGACTTCAGTAGACGGTCTGAAGGGGAATTACGTCGGGAGGACAGGCTTCATAAGCCTAGCCTTCCGCGGTCGGCCCATAAAAATGGGTTCGATAACGCTGGTTCAACAACGGATTGGAATGCAACTAAATCCGTCTTAAAATCACTAAATAATAAACAAAACTTAAAAAATTAGACCCGCCATTTAAAATAACCCTTTTAAAAACAAGCCCGATTAGAATCATCCAGCAGCAAGGGACTCTGTCCAGGTTCTGCGATAAGTAGGGAGCATAAACTCCCGCCAACTTTGTATTCCATTCCATTCCATGCCTTTGCCTCTAGTCGTCAGACGAGGGAATGCCAGGCCCGGGTATGCCGTTTCCAGCCTCCATCACCCAGCAATCGGACTCGGTCCTTTGTGCTTCGCCTCTAACGGGGACACCTCCGGAGGGACGGCCCCGCCGGGACTCAGTCTTTTAGCTCAGGGGCTCTACTTCATCACCCTGGTCCACCCGTGCAAGCACGAACGAACGGCAGCTCTGTACGGAGCTGTCCTTCACCCCCTCGCTTCCCGATATTTCAGTTACAGTATACCCGACACAAACTCCGTCACAGTGTCGAAGTCCACCGAACTTCGTAACATCGTTCCAACGATGGCCCCAGCTCGAGATGCCCAGTTATGGCAATATAGTCGCGGCGTTCCTCGTCCCACCGCGGGCACTGAAATGTCACGTATTCCGGCGTGTCCAACTTCCGACAGTAGTGGCAGAAGGGGTCTTCAGCTCTTCTTCGTCCTCACAGGTATGAACGAAAGATCCCCATGGCCGGTCAGGAAATGTGTCAGCCAGAATCCCAGTTCGCCAAACTTCCTCTCGGCTCACGACTCAATGTGCGCGATCAAACGACGCGTCCACCTCCCTTTCGTGGATGCATCCCAACTGGCTTGCCAATCCCCGTAGACAGTTGTGATAACTTCCTTGTATGCCTATTAAGTTACATATACACATTTTTAAAAGTATATAAAATTTTCGTTATATAAAATGTAAAAATGTACAACAGTGGTCGTCATGTTTTAAAAAATTATGTCGACTTAGCGTCCAGTCACAGTAAAAGTTGCCACCGATATGTTTGGACGCTAAGGCGACATAATTTTTTAAAACATGAGACCACTGTTGTACATTTTTAAATTTTACATAACGACTTACATACGATGAGTGAGTTTTAGTTTTTTATTTTTAAAATAATATAAAAGTTTTTTTGAGTTCCTGAAGATGGATTTGGTATCCGAAAGTTCTTGAACACTTATAAAAAAGTTGCTGGTAAGTGGTTTTTATAAATTATTGTTATTATAATCATACCAACGGGCCATGTTTGATAAAACTTTTCTGATCTTTGTTATATTTTTTCTTTTATTGTTACTGAATCTTTATTTATTTTATAAAATGTTTTACAATCAAAGATTAATAATTATTAATAAATAAAATATATTTAAATTAAAAAAAAAAATAAAAAATAAAGGAAATGAAGTCTGATTCGAACCGATGTATCTTCCCCTTGTAACATCCAAATATTTCATTAATTAAAATTTTATTTGGCTACAACTCTGGAACCAATGAAAATAACTACTTTTTATGATATATCGTTGAAAAGCTCTCAATAAGGGCTTATTAGTGCAGCTAAGAAAAAGTTCAAAATCCAAAGTGTTTGGATTTTGGGCTTTTTTGGACACTTTTGTTCCAGTTGATTGCAATCAAAAGGGAAGGTGCGCAACTACATGTTACAACAGTCCTAAATCCAAATTCAGCATTCTACGGCTAATCGTTTTTGAGTTATGCGAGATACATACGTTCAGACGTCACGCCAAAACTAGTAAAATTGGATTCAGGGATGGTCAAAATGGATATTTCCGTTGAAATCTGAAAACCTAAATTTTTCGCGATTACAGTGTGCAAGGAAGTAATAAGTGGTCACATTTGCTTGAATAACGTGAAACATTATCGCCGTATAATAATTATTATTACAGGTTCTATTTCAATATTATACTTAAATTATCTTACGTTATTTATTGCAGTAATGAAATAGTTTATTCATGATTATTTAATTTTGTGGTTAAAATTTTACAAAATTAACAAGCTAATACTGTACCTTAATTTATCTGATAAAATAATAATCAAGGAACAGGAGATATTTTTTCGTTAAAATACGGTGAGTAAATTTTATTAATGATAAAAATCATGAAAAAAGTCTATTGGAACGTTCGAAATAAAAAATAATAAATGAGTTGAAATCCAGGGCCCAAGCAGGAGTAAATGACATTTTAGTTAAAGTATTTTTAAAGAGGAAAATCGGTTGGACAGTAAGCCGGTCTTCGTAGCTTAAGAACACTGAAAATTATGCTAAGTATATTATGGTACGAATATTATACGTCATTTATAAACAGATGAGAGAAAAAGCTGCAAATGCATCACCGACTTGGCCTAGCATATTCCTGCTTAAATAGGGTTTTATTTTTACATTCACGGCTTTTTAGGGTCATATGCAGCCGTTATAGCTACAACAGGAAATTATATAGATCGCATTAAAAAAAAGAAAGTTTTTTAAGTTTTGTATCTTAGAGATGTTTAAAAAAATTTTTAACAGAAGAAAATAAAAAAAAATAAATTAAAATGAATTATAATAACATGTGAAACTTTTTTTTTTATTCCAATACTAGAAAAGTTCAAAAGATTTATTTTTGTCAGATGGCCGTTTGTGCTTATCTACGTAAGTATATTGACCTGTACTTGGTTATATAACTGGACCCCACTGACCAATATTTTACAAATTTGGTAAACTGGTACTACCTTCGGGGGAAAGAATGGAAAGTTTAAAATCATATTTTAAACCTTTACTGGGGCACTTCAGCAAAACGTTCTTCTTACAAAAGTTGAAGTTTTTTTTATCAAGATCAAAAATTCAAAAATTACCAAACATTTTTATTTAATATGCACCAAAAAATTAATCTATTTTTTTATTTTTTAGCTAAATCCTTCTTCAGAAAAGGAGTTAATCAGAGTTTTTTGCATCTATATTTTCTACAACTACTAATAAAATGAATAACAGGTGTTATTTTATTTTATTTTATATTTTATATTTTATTATTTTATATAAAATTTTATATTTTATTTTATTATTTTATATTTTATTTTATTAGTAGTTATTTAGTATTTTATTTTAGTTATTAATAACTAAAATAAAATACTAAATAACTACTAATAAAATAAAATAATTAGGACCTTCCAATTACTATAAAATTTTGTTTGCCTTCACGTCCCACTGGTCTGTGGTAATAAAAAACATTTCTTTAGCTTAAAAAAAGGAAAAATCTATTTTAAATTTAAATCCGCCTCGCAAGTTATCCATTGCATTTAAAATATAAAACTCTTAATTTTTTTATTACTATTTAGTATTTCTTGAAGAAAAGAATTAGCCAAAACTTATCATCCTCTTCCTTCTTTCCTTTTTTTAATCCTGTTTAACCTCCGGGAATTACCGTTTAGATAATACTTCAGAGGATGATATGTATGAGTGTAAATGAAGTGCAGTCTTGTACAGTCTCAGGTCGACCGTTTCTGAGATGTGAGGTTAACTGAAACTCAACCACCAAAGAACATCCAGTATCCACGATTTAGTATTCAAATCCGTATAAACGTAACTGCCTTTACTAGGACTTGATCGCTGGAACTCTCGACTTCCAAATCAGCTGATTAGCGAAGACGCGTTCACCACTAGACCAACCCGTTGGATGTAACTGACCCCCTTCCTAGAAAATTGTAACTTGTTTATTTTGAATTATGGCTCTATCTGTACACAATTAAAAAAAAATCCTTTTATTAAATTTATTATCACCACTTACGGATTACTTTCTTAAAAATTAATTGTACCCTAATAGTATGAGACCACCAAAAAAAAAAAAAAAAAAAAAATTATTCGCATTTTCAAATTTTTAATGCTCAAACAGATTTTGTTTAACAATAAAATAATTTAATACTTCTCTCCTGATGGGAGAGTTCCCATATTAAAAAAAATCCATATTTTTTTTATATTTCGATTTTAATTTATTTAAAATCTAATTTAATCAATAAAAAAGCTCTCTGAAACATGAACCCCTAAATTTTGAAACAGTGGAAAACATATTTTGGATGCTAACGGTATAATTACTTAATAAACAAAAGGGTTCATGAATATAGAACAGATACCATTGATTTGTATTTTTATCTTCAGTGCAAAACGGAACGTAAAATTACTTCCGGTTTTTTGTTTCTGCACGATAAATGAAGGAAGCAACAGGTAGAACTAAAGTGTATTAATATTTATCCATTATATCTGTAAACAAATAAGTAACTCAGGTTCTGACTAAAGTTTTATAAATTTTGAAAAAGTTTACTGCATGAAAACTTTCTTTTTAGTTCTTCAAACGAATTTAAATGTATGAATAAAATTTCACATCATCTCGATGTATATGCGTATATATATATATATATATATATATATACATGTCTTATATTATACATGCACTTATATATATATATATGTGTGAAACTTTATTCATATAAATAATAAAGTTATTCATACGAATAACGTTATATATATATTTAGTAATTTATATTCTTATAAGTCTTCCACACATACTATACAAATTGCTTGAAAAGCTCCGGAGGTTGTGGCCTATCTTGGAGCAAGAGGATATTATACCAGATCATCAATTTGGTTTCACAAGTGGGCACCCTACCACTGAACAGACCCATAGAGCTGTTATCGCATAACCAGATGCTTGGAGGAGGATCTATTGCTCAGCACCGTTTTTGGAGGCTTTTAATAAAGATCTGGCTGACTGATTTTCTGTATAAGCTAAAACAGAGCTTCCCACAGCCATTTTACTTAGTCCTATGGAGTTACCTTGATGGGGGCTTTCACCAGGTTAAGTTCAATCAGGAATTATCTGGGTTCTTCGATACGAAATCGGAAGTTCCTCAGGGCTTTGTTCTCAGGCCTGTTCTATATTCGATTTTCACATCAGACCTTCCTGACCAGATTACGTCACTGTCGCATCGTTTGAGAAGACACGGCAATCCTAGCTGATGGTGAAGAATCCACTCAAACCTCTGTTAAACATCAATTAAAGTTAGTCGAGATCGGCGCGTGGCTGACGAAATGGAAAAAGATGGTGAACAGAGCAAATCGAGTCATGTGTCATTTACGATGAGAAGGGGCGATCTTAAGTTTTACCGGTAAATTCGAACATTTACTAAGTCGCTTGGTAAAAGTCCGAAAAAATCTTGAAAACACATTTATTTCGGAATTTTACCAAATAGTTTTGGTCATTATTGACATTTACCATAGACTGTTGGTAAAAGTTGACAATTCTGTAATGAAATCACTCAAAAGTATGAATTTAAAAATGCTCTTTCCAATTTCGGAATTTCAGTGCACTGCGGGTGAAAAATGAAACAGGTTTTTTCAAAAGATTACAAAAAACTTTATTTTGCTAAATAATACTAAGACATTTCAGGTAAGTAAGTAATTAATTCATATACACTAATATTCAGGAATGAATAATTTTCAGCAAACTTCTACAATGGTAAATAGCAATATGTTCGTTGTTATAATTAAATGAATCCTTTCGAGAATAGAATATAGTATAGAAACTATAATATAGACTACTATATTATATTTTAAAAATCAGAATTTTTAGTTATATTTTTTAGGTTTTTTGTATCTTTCCTTAAGTTTTAGAGTGGTTTGAACGAACAAAATGACTGTATTTAATGAAAAACGTTCAGTTGGGATTCAAAACTTTATTCCCGCAGCAAAAATTGAAAATAAATTGGGTTAAAAAACAACCCGAGTGTTAGACCCAGACTGTGTATTTAAGAGTTAACTGATTATTCTCACGTTTGAAAATTATTAATTTTAATGCAATTTTTGAACTGAAATCTCGAAATTGAGAAGAGCAGTTTTAAATTCATGCTCTTTCCTATTTAGAAGTGAAGTGGTTTTACCGTAACATATATATATATATATATATATATATATATATATATATATATATATATATATATATATATATATATATATATTACAGTAATGTGGTTGTTTAAAAGGTGTATTATTACGTTATAATTTCTAACATACATACGTAGCAATTTATACATAACAATTAAATTAGCAGCATATATAACGTAATATAAATTGTTATGGAAAATATTTTTTTTTTTAAACGGCAATCAAAATTACTTATAATAAAATTTTTTATTGCCATATAAAATATTTTATTGTCTTATTAAAAGTAAATTATTAGTATTAGAATAAATTAATATTTAAATTAAAATAAATATTAGTAAATCAATACAGATATGTGTATATACCTCTGCATACACAAAAGCGTATTATATTAGTCTTATGATCGATAAGACCACCACCAATGGTACACAATAGCACCTGTTTAACGCCTAGACGAAACTGACAAGGTCTAGAGTTGTTGGTGTAGTAGATGTTAATTCCTTCTCATATATATATATATATATATATATATATATATTATATATTGATATAAAAATACCGTATAATTAATGTAGCAATGACCAGACAAACATTGCATACGACAAAACTAGTATACCATAGCAATTTAATAAATAATAATTAGTTTAATCACTAGTCATCAGGAGCGTGGCCCGAGAAATGAACAGAAGTATAATATTAAACAATTAATTGTATCAATTCAATGAATAAAATTTAAAATAAACTCGGCTAAACGTTTGATTTTATTATAATGAGTGACCTATGACGTATCTTAATAAATGATGCATCTAACATATTTAATTGTTTACTTACATCGTATATTAATATGATATGCATTACATTTAACGGATGGCTTTCAAATGCATACATAAATGAGTAATACAAGTATAAAACTAATGTAATCGTTTTAGTTGAATATAAATAATTAAATTTAACGAGTGATAAAATTTATTTTAATTACTAACATAAATATAATCGAGTTACCTTAGAACCATGTTATTTTTGTTAATTCACCTGAAACAAAAAATTATTTCATATAAATTATTGTTAGTCATAAATAGATAATAAATAAAGCGATTAATATAAAAAAAAACATTAACGAATGCAGTATCTCTGTACTGATTTATTTTTACTTTAACAGTTTACTAGTTCATAAACATTGTTGGTTAATAAAAATCTTATCAAAATATCACATATTTCGGCTACTGGTCTTGACTTTTCTATAGATAGCGTCATTAATTAAAGCCAAACTATTAAAACAAGTTTAATTTAGTTTTTTTTTAAAAAAATAATCAGGGTTAGATTAGGTTAAATCGTAATTTTTTTATTTAAAAAAAACAAAAAAAAAACTACTGTGTAGTAGGTGACCCGAAACCGACTGTTCATTAAACTAAACTTAATTATAGAATAAGACAACAATAGTGCAATATCTTTCTCAATGCAAAATATTATTTTATATGTGATATCTTGCAATACTTTTCAATAATTTTTAATTTAATTATTCATTATGTAATATTTATTGTTATTTAAAAAAAAAAACTGTCTACAAAGTTGTAGGGCTTTCCCGTCATACGGCAAAAGCAGCGTTCCGGGGAAAGTCCTACAACTGTGGATTGTTTCTGATGCACGGCTTACACACCCACAACTTAATTTAAAATACTTAACATTTTATTTAAATAATATTTTTTCGTTTATTTAATTCAATGAATCTAACTAAATCGCGCGCGGGTATACCGTTAATTAATTCGCGTGGGTGTGGAGCTAGTTGCGGCGATGGTCGGCACTAACTAAATAATGTAATTTCACAAATTACATAGAAGAAACTTCGTTTGTACGGTCGGCAGACTGGTGTAGCCGCGAGTCTTAACGCACTAGGTACCAAGTCAACCGGGTGATCGAGTTTAAGACCCAGCCAGACCGAATTACTTTTTTACACTTTAAATATTATTAATTTATTTAATTATACCGCTCATCTATGATGTCACAACATAGCAGATGGCTAAAACAGCTGACATACAGATATTTTAGTGCTACCAACCTTTGAAATATTAAATAAATAAAATAAATAATTAATATCTAATGTGTAAAAATAATTTGGTTGGCAACCCTGTAGAATTCAAATTATACGCTTATACCCTTTTTCTTAAAATGCTTACCTTATATTCAATGTTATATTTTGGAGTAATTTAACTTCAAATGTAAGCAACCAATTTCCCTTCAAAAATATCATAAATTACGTCATTCAGCAACAAGGCATACTTTTCAGAAATGAAAAGAATTTTGGTTTTGTAGTAGTCATAAAATAAACTACTCGCATTATAGTCTATCTAAGAATACGAGGTGTGTGACAAAAGTAATGAGATTGGTAACACTGCGAGCAATCTGGCAACGCTGTGTCTACCAGTCTGTACTAGTCCCTTCCTCATGATCAGTACGAGTTTCAACTCCGTTCAGCCAACCAACACATTATTTTTTACAGCGCCATCAGTGAAGTTGTGTGTTACGAAAAGGAACATCGAAATTTAGAGCGACGTTGTGCGATCAAGTTTTGTGTTAAACTTGGGGAATCCGCAAGTGTAACCTTTGAAAAGTTTAAACAGGCCTACGGGGAACATTGCTTATCAAGAACACAAGTTTTCCGCTGGCACAAATCATTTTTGGAAGGCCGAGAACACGTTGAAGATCAACCTCGCTCAGGGAGACCTTTAACTTCAAAATCTGAAAACGTTGAGCGTGTGAGGGTTCTTGTGAGATCAGACCGTCGTTTACCAATAAGGATAACGAGTGAACAGTTAAATTTAAACATTTTCACCGTACATCAAATTTTGATAGACGATTTGGACATGCGAAAGGTTTGTGACAATTTCATGACAATGCCCCGTGACACACGGCCATTTCCATCACGGAATTTTTTACCTCAAAACGCATTCCTACGGTTTCTCAACCCCCACATTCCCCTGATTTGAGTCCTTGTGACTTTTTCCTTTTCCCAAAATTGAAACATGTCTTAAAAGAACGTCATTTTGGAAACCTGGAGAACATTCAAAAGACTGTGACCGACTGGTTAAATGCCCTACCAGTTGAAGCCTTCCAGCGCTGCTACCAGGAGTGGGAACAACGACTCCGCCGGTGTATAGCTACCTAAGGGAACTACTTGGAAGGGGATAATATTTTTCGAAAAAAATTAAAACTTTGAGAAGTAAAAAGTCAGTCTCATTACTTTTATCACACACCTCGTATATTTATTTAAAAGTAGGGTCAAAATTTGATCTGGAAAATTATTTTATAAATCTTACATCGATTGAAAGTAAAAACGTTTCTATCAAAACCCGATAAACGCACTTACGTAAGCAGAATAATACGTAGTTACCGTTAACATAAACTCTACTACATTATTTAAGCTTTCATTAAAAAACTTTCTTTATTAACAGATTAACCGATTCGAGTAGGTTAGTGTAGGCTGTATGACTCACTGAGTTCTGTTAATTGTGAAAATTAATCACAAATGTTTTTCTCGGGCCGAGATACAAAAGCGTCTCGGCCTATCATCCGAAGGTCCCGGGTTCGAATCCCAGTCAGGTATGACATTTTCACACGCGCTACAAATAATTCATCTCATCCTCTGAAGCAATACCGGGTGGTCCCGGAGGATAAACAAAAATAGAAAAAAATGTTTTTCTTAGATTTCTATTTAAACTGTTGCCGGAGGTTTTTTCCCGAAAGCCATTTCCCGGCTAATATGATCATATTCCCGAATACAAATTCTCCTGATGATTTTTTTTCCGGAGACAAATTTCCGAATGCGCTTCTTCACGAAGCATATACTGTTTCCCGAATCATTCAAATTGTGCAAATAATTGTGTTCAATCTAATCTCCGTGGTTACATTCAGATTTAGGCACTACTGTTAATTTATTTCAAATTTTTTGAAATTCAAAAGCGCATTCAAAACATTGTTGAAAAATATCCAGAGTACGAGCTCTTGCATGCAATATCGTTACTTAATTTACCGATTTTTATAATTTTTTACAAATGTTTAGGTTTTTCCATGTAAATATACCAAAATTTCACATACAATTGTGCTTAGAATACCTTCGGGAAAAAGGTACTCGGAATTTTAGTCGTTTTGAGGGAATACCATTCGGGAATCATGTTAAGAATTACACAGGTTTATTAGAAATCTGGAAATAAAAAAAGGTTAAATCATTTAAACTTTTTTTTTTTTTTTATTTCCATTTAAATATTTGTTATTTCCAGATTTGTAATAAACCGATGTAATTTTTAACATTGTTCTATAATACCAAACATAAAAAACGACCCAATTTATTTTCCGATTTTGGCTTTGTTAACATCCATATTTTGTTGCTTTAAAACAGTGCATTCTACAGAAATATTTTTAAGCATTGAATAACATTCCAGGCTGCCTGAAATGTTAAGCCGAGTATTTATTCTATTTTCCTTATGCGAAATAGATACATATTATATGAATGAAGGAGTATCGGAAAAACGATGGATTTAAACTAACATCTAGTTTAACTGTGGGAACAGTCCCCCTGCTTAGTAAACAAAAATATTTAAATTAAAAACTTGTTTTTTGTCCCCACTCCCTTATGGGGAGTTTAAATAAGACCAAACAACATGAGAAAATATCTTAGCTAACAAAAGACCATTAAAACATGTGAAAAATTTATTTATCTTTTAAGTAAAATCTTAAGATGTAGGTTCTAATCTCCTTATCTCCTTGACGAATTGTGACGAAATTTAAATGGAATCAATGTTGCCTTTGTATATCATGCCAAATTTCATCCAAATCTGTCTATCCAGTCTGTAGATATCAAGGAAAAAATAAACCTAAATACGTAAATCCTTTCAGAATTTTTCAACGCTAAAATTAAGTTTTTTTTTTGTTAGGGAGAGATCATGAAACGTAAGATCTGCAAAAGTTCTGATATGCAAACTTTGACACGATTAGCATAGTTTACTTTTTGCTACAGTATACTGTGTAGCTATACAATATTAATATATAGTACAAAAAATATAAAACGAAAAATAAAAACAGTTTGAAAAAAAGAAATGTCGGTTTTTCCTCTAAGATTTTTATTTATTTATCGCAAACAGAATGAGCTGTCTTGCAAATTTAATTACCACACAGAATTGGGGATATTCTAGGCGATGAATTGGTCAAACGACAAGCTCTTTAAATTTTACTGCCAATAAAATTAACACGTTTGAACTATAGTTTTCATTGCTTTTCCTTCAATTTAAGTGAAAAGTATGTACACTTACACTTGGGTTATTTGTAGTTTAATCAAAAATACATAATTTTCTTTTTTTAATTTCATTTTTTATTTAACTTTTCTTTTAATAAAATTTTCCGAGAGCATTTTTTAAAAATCCATCTTGAAAAATATTTCGTGTTATTTCATCACTTTCTTTTTTTAATTGTTTCTGCAATATTAATGTATTAAGTTAAATTTATTGCAGTATTTTTCTATTTCTGAAATTTGGACGGAATGTAATCCTTTGGAATTGTTCAGAAGAAACTTACGTATGCAATTTAATAAATTACTAATAATATATTAAGAAACTTTTGTGTACATTATTGAAAAAACAAAACCAAGTATTTACGAAGCGATTCTTTAATTAAAGTTTCAGTAATAAAGTAACCTAAAAAATTTTTGTTATGCGCAAATACTTCAATGTGTATGTTAAATTAAAAAAAAAAAAAATACCAATTGAAAATGACTTAAAATGTTTGTACGTTAAATTTCACTTAAATCAGTTCAGTCATTTAAGAGTAATTGAAAATAAACAGTTTCCTCTACTTTGAATTTTCCCCCTAGTTTTCTGAAGCTAAGCAGAGAGATTGACTATGCATTAATTCATAACCACGACTATTAGTATGGAAGATTTCATTCAGATCAGTACAAGCATGATTGAACATAATAAACAATTCAGCTATTTTAATATATAATTAAAATGAGTATTTTATTTTTAAAGACTACGAAAAATAAAATTTAAATTAATAAAATAAATAAAAATAATCTGAATAATAACATTTTAATTTTTTTAAACAATAAAGGCAGGATAATTAATTTATAATAATAGACTTTGTAATAGAATTTACAGTTTAGAATTTGGTACCAGAATAAAAATCAACAAACAACGACTTATTAGCCCAAAATTAGGAGTCAACATCAAAAAAGAAAATCGAAATTCAAAGAATTGCCTACAAAAAATATTCATTATACTGAAGAAAGTAACTCTTTATGAACAAGGTATAAGAATGAGTAATAAGAAAAGATAAGGTGAATATCAATGAAAAATAAGTAATAAAGAAAAAAAAAATCCGTTTGAAATTATTCTACATAACTACATAATTGTTTGTAAATAAAAAGTTATCTCATTAAGGCAGTATTAATGAATCGTCGTATTATGAAGACAGCTGGAACGATACAGTAACAGAAAATAAAAGTATTTAGTTGAAACGATAATAAAAGATTTAAAAGTATATTTGAATATTAAAATCCATTTCATATGTTATTGAGGGCACATACTATAAAGAAAGAATGAACAATAAAGTTAGTGGTCAAAAGGAAGAAGAGCATTTGAATGTCAAGGAAAAAACAACTTAATCAAGGAATATGTGAAGAAAATTTAAATGCAGAATTAATGGTCAGTCAGACAACCTCAAAGATACAGACCGTGCGCGCGCGTATATATATATGTGTGTAAATAAAGTGTAGATATGAGGTAAATGATTGGATCATGACTTGTATGCGCGCGCGCGCGCGCACACACACACACACATACACACACACACACACACACACACACACACACACACACACACACACACAAAATAAGAAAATTACAGAAATTACCGTTACAAAGTTGAATAGCTCTAATTTCGTATGGAAGCGTTTTCTCAGTATATTCATTAGTTCATCAGCAACAATATCAATATTGTGATTTTTTTTAAGTATAAGTTACGCAGTTAAAACTAGAAAACGCAATAATGTTTTTTCAAACAGGTCCAATTTAAAATGAGCTAACTATGACTGCAATATATGACTGCAATAATCTATTTTTGTCTATAAAATTTTATTATCACTGAGTTTTAGTAAAGGCAAATTTAGTAGTTAATTTAAATTTATTGAAAACCTACATAAACTTATCTAAACTAGCCAATAATCTTTAACATATTTTAAGCGTTCTTTTTTAATGTATTAGTGAAATCATTCAAAAGGTTGAATGAATTTTCTAATCATTTTATTTCAAATGAAATTACTTTTATTATTATATTTATAATTATTATTATTAATTTCTAGAATTCTTAAAAATAATATTACAGAAAAAATATTTATTTATTTTTTAAAAATAAATTTTAGTAAAATTACTAAAGATGAACAAAGCAGGAACGATATAAAATGCCGAATAGGACAGGTGCTTTCAGTCAGAAATATAATTTTC
This sequence comes from Lycorma delicatula, assembly GCF_047948215.1. NCBI lineage: Eukaryota > Metazoa > Arthropoda > Insecta > Hemiptera > Fulgoridae > Lycorma > Lycorma delicatula. Next base: position 58,283,553 of record NC_134462.1, read on the forward strand.
TTACATAAAAAATTAATTTAACATCAGGAAAGCATTTTTGAAAGTATATGATTGAAACGTAGCTTTGTATGGAAGTGAAACTTGGACGATCGGAGTACCTGAGAAGAAAAGATTAGAAGCTTTTGAAATGTGGTGCTACAGGAAAATGTTAAAAATCAGGTGGATGGATAAAGTAACAAATGAAGAGGTGTTACGACAAATCGTTGAAGAAAGAAGCACTTGGAAAAATCAAGCTAAAAGGAGGCGGACTTATAGGCCACATCTTAACGAATCCTGGAATAGTCGCTTTGGTATTGGAGGGACAGATAGATGGGAAAGATTTTAGAGGTAGGCAACGTTTGGAATAAGTAAAACAAATTGTTAGCGATGTAGGATGTAGGGGGTATACCGAAATGAAACGACTGGAACTATACAGCGAATCTTGGAGAACTGCATCAAACCAGTCAAAAGACTAATCACAAAAAAAACCTTTCGGCACGCCGGAAGGCGGAGGTAGATTTCACTGGTGCTAAATAGGGGATAAAAAAGATTTCCACCTTAAAGTAAAGAAAAACTTCAAATTTACTCAATACGACAATGATTGCATGTGAAAAATAGTTTCACATCTTTAGTACACGACAAGCCCTACCTTCTTACAATTCCAGCAACATTTTGGTCATCCCTTGCCGTAAGGGTTGATCACATTAAAGATTGTTTCAGACAAAAGTTTTAGGCAATGTTTAGAGGACTAACTACCACTTTAAACCGATTCGATACTGTGGCTATTAAGGAAGGTATGATTTTTTTGTTTACCCCATATTTTCCACCCCCTGGGCCATGGTTAGTGATATCAAAAACTTTACTTAGATACGTTTTAGGCTCTTATACAAAGAATAGTAGGAACTTTAAACGAATTTGATATTTTACTTAATAAGAAAGTTATAGCGATATTTTTTTTCGAAGAAGAAGGGGCTTCTTTGAAATTTCCATCCCCGTGGTCCAATTTCGCCCATTAACGAACTCAACCGAGATTTTGGGTCGTTACATTTTATGTATCAATTTGAAAGTAATTGGCCCAAAATTACGGCAGTTATCATGTCGACAAGAAAGTGAAATATATCTATACAAGTGTATATATATATAAATTTTTGAACTGGCGGTAGTTTTGGGGTCTGGGGGATGTGAAACTCAAAGATATATCGAAATTCTCCGGAAGCCGAATCATTATATCTATTACAATAGGTAGCTTTCTTATGAAATCTACCTAAAATGTGATCGTGTAATCTGATATTTGTTTACCATACCTTTAATATCGCATGTGTGTATGTTACACACATACACATGTGGATATATTTATTCATATCATGTAAAGGTTGTTTTATCACACACACACACATATATATATATACTTGTACACACACACACACACACACACACACACACCCACACACACACACATATATATATATATATATATATTCTTTGAATTAAATATAAAGGAATATATACTTTTTTCTAATTAAAGTACTTCACCCAGACGGCAGTAAAAGATTCTAATAGAAATTACTCACTTATTAAGCGATATAAACATAGTTTATAATTATTATTTGTTAGGAATTTTTACTCTGACCTCGGTTGCTGCAATAAAAATCTTCCGCTGTTAATGGTACAGGAAAATTATTATGAGGAACATACTACGTAACCTGTAACTACATACAACTATAATAAGCACAAGCGCGCGCGCGCACACACACACATACACACACACACACACACACACACACACACACACACACACATATATATATACTTCGATAATGAATTAAAATCCAGCTCGGTTACAGTTAATGAACAATTACAATGCTTATTTTTTATGTTTTATTGAATAGTTTGTTAAGAGGCTCTTCATCTTTTAATAGTTCTATCTTTTAATTATACGTAGAATCACATTTCCGTTCAAACTGAGTTTTTTTATAATTAAAAAATAACAAAGGATATAAATAAATAATTAAATTTAAAAATAACAGATGCATTAACTATTTCAAGGAAAAAACATTCAGTGATTTAATATCTATATACAGTTTGTAATGTTTAGAAAAAAAAAAACCATTGTTTTAACGGTCAACAGTTTTGCCAGATGCATACATATGATATTCAATTACGCAACGTAATGAATGATATCATGGAAATGATAAGTTAGTTTTTGTGTTTCAGAGTGCTGACCACTTTCCTGCTAATACATTCTACGTCAGCATCCGACATATTTTGTTGATAACGGTGTGTACATTTATTTGAATAATTTCTTTATCGCTTGAGCCATCAAGACAAGCAGAGAACAGAGAAGGGATATGGAAGTAAAAAAAAAATTAACTTTGACAACGGTAGCCATTAAAACGTAAAATTTTCGTAAAACATAGCGATGTTTACTATAATATATGTAAAATCTAAAGGCAGGGCCTCTCTCCAAGTTGCCTTTACTTGCGTCCTCTACACCACTCCTATAACCTTTTTTTCTTTCCTGTTTAGCCTCCGGGAATCATCGTCAGGTATTACTTCAGAGGATGAATGAGGATGATATCTATGAGTGTAACTGAAGTGTAGTCTTCTACAGTCTCAGGTCGACCATTTCTGAGATGTGTGGTTAATTGAAACACAACCACCAAAGAACACCGGTATCCACGACCTAGTATTTAAATCCGTATAAAAGACTCCTACAACCTGGCGTGCGTAATAGGTGCTACTGGTTGCAACAAAAGTAATGCGTACGTGCTACTAAAAAAATAATTTTCGTAAATAACTGCACCACGTCAAAGAAAATCATAACATTATAACCTATAATAAATAAACAACTCATTTCATATTTTGTATTACTATTTAATACAAAACTATTATTTAACAACTATTACTTTTGTTACTATTTATTGTAACAAAACCTTAGTTTAACATACTTGAAAAAAAAACAAAACATCCTTCCAAGAAATAAATAAATAGATTGCTCAATAAATAGATACATCAAAATATTAGGCATAAATAATTTTATTTGAAATAATAAATTAATAGAACAAATTTCGTTACTATAATAGTGACGTCAAAATTGGATATGGTGGAAGTCATTGAAAGTTAATTGATGCGACTTTTGGAATACACTACTTGGCTGCTGGTGTGAGGAGAAGTGGCTGAGTGATGAAAAGAGCAGTGGAGGGGATGACATAGCTTACAACGGACTTGCCATTAGATATTACACACACTATAATATTTGGACATATCTGGAAAATTCCATTGACCGGGAATATATTTGAAATACACAAAAGTATGCATTTTCACCAGTAACAGGAGACTGAACCCAACATAATAGATACATGTGATCATAAATTAATTTTGAAACACTTATAACGCCAAGGCACACTATCATTGAAATTATTACTTTCTGAATTTTTGCTTTATAATATGCAAATCTACGTTTAATATTTTATCATTACCTAAATTCTACATTACGCCATTTTGACAAATTTATCACTACCGAAAGGAATAATCTACTAATTTTCTTCGGTTTTTCCTCAAGCCTACCTCCATCAACTTGAAACTTTTGCAATAAAAGTTCGAAATTTAAAGTAATCCTACTCTACTAAACGGCATTTGTTCGTGTGTCTGTGTGTGCGTCCCCCTTAGCTTAGCAACAAAATGTACCGATCAAAAGCGGAAAATCCCGATTCGTTAATATATGTCTCGTAGTGGTCAGTTGTATACTTGTTATATTATTATTATTATTATAAAACGATATTCCATATATATATGCGGCTTGCTGTATAAACTCGCATGTACGACGATTCCCTGTCGCTATGTCAGATTGATACGGTCTTATTTACTAGACCGACAATTTGTTGTACGGGTAGGGGGAACAATCTCCTTCACCAGAGACGTAGTCGCTGGAGTCCCCCAAGGAGCAGTGCTTTCGCCGTTCTTGTACACGGCCTACGTCAACGATATGCCGCTGTCGAAAGGAGTCAAAACAGCTCTATACGCAGACGATACGGGATATTATTATGAATCCGGAGGTGTAGATTACGCGATAGAGAGACTCCAACAGCAACTGGATCTATTAGAGCCGTGGCTCGATATGTGGAGAATCAAGGTCAACGGTGAAAAATCGGTGACAGTAATGTTCACATATAAGACACGTGCTCCAGCCAGGCAGCTGGAAATTTCAGGAGAGAAAATCCCCTTTGGGAAAACAGTCAAGTCAAAACAAGTACCTGGGAGTAGTCCTGGACAAACGGCTTACCTTAGGAGAACATGTTAAATATGTCACCCAAAGGGCAAAGGCCGTCAGGGCCTCATTATGCCCAGTAATGAACAGTGCCAGCTCATATCCTGGTGACAAAATTGCTCATTTTTTCGGCTATACTTCCTGCCAATTATAACATATGCTTACCCGGCATGGGGAGCTTTGTTGAACTCCACGTTTTAAAAGAAATTAGAAGCCGTCCAAAATATAGCGTTGCGGACGAATTTGAACCCGTACAACTACAAATTTGAATTCACTGTGGTTCGTCAGAAACGTCACTCTTCGCTACGATGCGGGACTACACACCGTATCCGAAGTAGGAGTGGCGCAGGCACGCAGACTGTTCGGGAGAGCGGTCGTGTCCGAACACGGACATCTCCGGGACATCTGCCGAGAGGACCGTACTCCACAGGGTATAAGAAAACGGCCTCATGCCGTATTAAACGAACCACCGCGAAGAAGGCGGTACGAGAGTCAAAAAATGACAAACCGGGCTTAGGAGCCTCTATATCGCACAACCTATAAATGGAAACCGCACGAAAATTCCAGCCGCGACAGTGACCGTTTTCGCAATTAGATTTTGTTAAAACTATAAAAAGCTAGACAACACCCCACACCGTCCCACAAAAAGACCACAATTTCATTTAGTCAGCATATGCGACTCCCTCCGGAGAACGGGGCGCATTTCTCCCTCCAAATAACTAGAGCTGCGGTAGGCGCACTCCTACTAGCCCATAGGTGCTGGTACCGAACGTACTTCAGCGGATGGACTGAATGGGAGTCACGCCGGTGTTACTAGGCTCAAAAGCTTAGTCTATCACGGTCAGAACCAGTAAATAAATTACACCATGGTCCATACGGATAGGAACGCAAATTACCAAATCCGTCCACAAATAAAACTTAAAATCTATAACCGCCACTAAATAACCGATGAAATCTGCCCGATAATAGAAATATACAGCAGCAAGGGACATTGTCCAGGCTCTGCGATCTGTAGGGAGAAATATTGAAATTCCCGCCATTCTTGCGTTCCGTTCTGTTCCGTATATATATATATATATTTATCGAAGTTTTGGGAAAATTTAGTACTTTTTAACCGGATCCGAATTTCTGGACGAAAATCGTTAATATTTCAAAAACGGTCGGTCCTAGCCCTCTGAAAAAAATATTCGACCTCCTCAGAACGATACTCCATCTGTTCCCAGTGGTACCGGTCGGATGATAATATTTTCAAGTGCCTCCGAAGCGCCGTTCCGAAGTTGGGGAGGGAGTGGATAGGATGCTATCCTATCTCAGCAACCGCTTGTCCGATTTTTACGATTCAAACGGCGTATGCATCAGCAGATCGAGCGCTACCTGTTTAACGCATCGGGTACACTCTCGATCGACCGGATCTTGGTTATCCGGAAATTAAATCGTTTAGCTCTATGTTTTGATTGCACTCACCTACCGTAAAACATACCGATCCGATCTTTCGCTAAATACGCTCAAATCTGTGCGCTAGCAAAGCTGTAAAGAATAACCTTATGAAGACTAAAAAGTAGAAAATAAAAAATATATAAAAAAAATCTTTTTAAAAACCACTCTTATATTAAATGCACTAAAAGTAGAAAATAAAAAATATGTTTTAAAACATCATATTGCGTGATGAATGGTCTAAAGAATTGAATGCAAACACGCATAAGAAAAAATTGGCAAAAACATAAAATTTTTAATTTGAAGCTATAACTCACATAATCCTACATATCACCTTCAAAGCTTATTGTCAAATCCATTCTGAGATACCGTCCTAATATTATTTTTTACCTTTTAGTACGTTTAAATTAAGAGTGATGTTTTAAAAATAGGTATCCCGGCGTATCAATAGCTTTAAATTTAATGTTTCTACCAGTGAGCCAACGTATCCAAGAACTTTAAAGTTTATCCTTTCTGCCAGTGAGACAATTAATAATAACAAAAATATTTATTTTGAATCAATCAGTGAAGGAAGGAAACGCCGAAGGAAAATTATCAGACTAATTTTTGCGATTTATTTTAACGATTTCAGATACATCTGACCTGTTTATCAACCGATTTGAACGAATGAGATATCATTTTGTTCACAATAAAAGGCTTAACATTTTATCTAATAAAAACAGAATTCGAGAAAACTAAAATTTATAACGTTATTATTAATGATTAAAAAATTTATACGGTCGCCATTTTGAAATTTTCAAAGGTAAAATTATCAAATTCATTTATTTTGTTTGGTATCCGAAAACCAAATTTAATTATGATATCTCAATTTGTTTAAAAAAATGAATTTTAAAACTCAAAATGGAGGACCGAAGAAAATTAAACGAGATCGAGTATTTGCTTACGTAACTATTTTACTTATGTTATGAATCAATCCGTTAAGTTTGATCAACCCTTCTGAGACTCTGTACAGATGTAAGGGTCCCGAGAGTTGTCAAACTTAATGGTAAAATGAAATGATCGGCTTTTAATATTAATTTTGTATATTAATATGTCTAGTAATTTCTTATGTCGTCTCGTTTTTCTTTAGTCTGTCTTCATGGATTATTCAAAGGGCTTTATTTTTTGTCATAATTTGTTTATTATAAAAAATAAACAAGAATTTATAAAGTTAATTTATTTTTTTAACCGGTTTCATTTTATTGAAAAAGACAATTTAAAAAAAATATATCTAATTAAAGAATAGCAGAATAAATAGTTTGTAGTTGATTAAAAATAATAGCTTTTTGTAAAAAGAAATAAATTTAAAAGTTTTCCTGTTTTAATTGTATATATTATTTGAAATTCAAAAATCGCGTGTTAAATGATATTAAGAATTTTATTTTTGAAACCACAAATTAAATATGTTATTAGTGACTATCATTTAAGTTAATCGAAAGAAAAACCTTTATAATTGTAAACTGGAACAAGTCTATATCTATAATCGAAAAGAAATGCTGCCGTGCTTGTATTATTCAAGGTAAGTAAAATATATTACGTAACCAGATAAAGTCGAATCAACCGAAATATACTACTATTAGTTTCAAATATTAAGGTTAAAATTCTTAAACTAAAAATGCTCTTTTTTTGAAAAAGAAATCTTACGGCATCATATGATTTATCTATCCCGAGGCAGATCGCTTGCACCATATCTGTCAAAATTCTCCCCTATTCCCAACTAACTATCTTTTATTTTTAAGTCAACGGTAGTTTTTAATTTTTCTCGTCTTTTTTCTTTGATCCTTCTAGTATTCATTGTCTTAATCAATCGTTCTTCTCTCATTATATGTCCCGAATGATTAGCTTTCAAAAGTTTGAATTTTTCTTATTAAGCCTCTACTCCCGTTCACTCTCCTCATAAACTCTTCGTTTGCCTATTTACTTTTTTCAATATCTTTTATGCCTAAATTTTTAATGCCTGCAGTTTTCCTTTACCCGTTTTACAACAATACGTTCCAAACACAACACTTTACAAGATGACTCTATTTTACATAGAAAAAAATAATAAAGAATCATTTTTTAACAGAATTTATTTTCCGAAAATAAAATGAAGGAATGATAGTTGTTGGGCGTGGTTTGTTGATATCCCTGAATGTTCTCTTTTCTTATTAAATCAAAATTTAATTGATCTACTTTATAAATAATTAACTTCGATGAAAAAACTACTTTAATTAAGACAGGAAAAGGCTGAAACTGTTTATTATATTAACATAACTTACACTTTACAAGTGAAGAATAGTATCGGGTTTATAAATTGAATAATGAATGTCTCCCTCCTATTTATCAAAAATAAACGGTAACTACACGAGTAAAAACAATGGTATTAATAAAAATAACAACAACACTTACAGTGGAAAGGAGGAGGGTAAAAAAAGGGGTCCGCAGTCTAGCGTCGAGGCGCAAGGCGTCATGTTTCCGGGCAGCAGGTCGATAATGCAGTTTGACCTTCACCCATATATCCCCAGTCGTTAATGTAATGAGGTGTTGCATTCGGTTAAAATGCAAGAACGCTTACTCGATTATATAGACTTGGACGATAACAATAAAACGCATGCAATGTGACCTTTACCTTTAACCCTGAATATTATGCATAAATTATAATTATGAGTGACTATAGTACATGTTTGATGCAATAACTGACCGACATTCTAGTATAGTACTTCCTTAATACATAGAAAAAAACATTCATTATTTGTAAAGACACGTGTAAATGTAAATGAATAAGTCATACATGCAAAAATGTAATCATATGAAATTAATAAAAAAATTGAAAATAATTTAAAAAAAAAAAATTAATACATACAAATTAATTATTTGTTTAGGCTTATATGTTTTAAATATGTTTAATATCTTATAAAAACATTAGCTGCCACTGCACTGATATCTATACACGTTTCATGTTAAACTTTTGTTTATCTCTTCTACAATTATTATTTTTTTTTTAATTTTTCCAACTAGAATAGTTTTATGAAAATTTAACCCAATCAAAGTTAAAAAAAAATTAATACTATTTGTGTAATAAATTTTAATGAAATTCTAAGTAAGATTAAACATTTTTATTTAAAATATTAGGTTTAGATAAATTAGAAAAAAAGAATAAAATTTAAGTTCATAAATCTCTCTAAAAGATAGTGATTTAAAGTTTTTACGGCTGTCTCGATAATTCAGAGGATGGGTACCCACATCGAAATAATGAAAAAAAAACTTAAACGTTTAGTTTACCGGCTATCCGCCATTTTCTATTTTTAACATAAAAATTAATTTCTCAGGAATGGTTATTAATCGTATCGTGCTGAAATTTCATATACTGCTAGGGTACCTAGAGGTTTAAAATAACGTACCTGTCTAAAAATAACGAACCTGATCTCTCAATCCGTTTCAAAATTGATGAAAACTTTTGTTGTAATATCTTTGCAATCGCTGGTTTATTTAAATTTTATGTTATAAAAAAATGTTTTATTAGAAAGAAAATAAACCTTATTTATTCAAATCCGTTCATAAATAACAACGTTATGACAAAAATTTTTGAAGTAACTAGATTAAAAAACCAGTTTTCATTCCTTCCCGAATAAAATTAAGTGGAAGAAATAGAGGAATACTAGTAAACAGAGGTTTTTATAAACACTCTGTATAATTTTCGCTATTTTTATTTTCAATTTTGAAATTTCTGTATGTACAATAGAAATATTTAAAATTATTTTTATGATATTTTGTTAATAACGAAAATCTTTATTATTAAATTAAATTTCTTAAGTTAAACTAGAATTAATCATCCTACTTCGGAGTGATTGACCACTACCAGTTTTTAAGAAATATCACTCTCATAGTCATCAGTTAATTAGAGGTACTAACGAAATATATTTTAAATCTTCTTTAAAAAAAAATTGTTAAAGAATGTTGAATTTTAATACTTTTAAATTAGAGATTCAAGAATTAAAAATCCATTATTATTATTTATTCAGTAAATTTTTTGAGATGGCATCAAACACGTTTAGCTTTGTCATTATTGACCGGGATTCGAAGCCAGGACCTCCGGATAAAAGGCTGAGACGCTACTATCCGACACGGATTTTTTCACATTTTAAGAGTTGGTAGATATAAATCACAACTACATTTTTTTAATCTAATACAATTATTAATTTTTTTTTTTGTGAAAATATCACATCAATTTACATATTTTTTTAAAAATAAAATATTAAAGGCAAAATTATCTTTTTTGTAAAAAAAAATAAATAATTTTGCTTGCATACAATATTTCAACATTTTTGGTTTAAGAATAGTTAGGTTAAAATTGCTACGGAACAGAAAAACATACCGGTTGTATCATTAGGGCTTTAATAAAACCTAATGCAAAGAATTATAATTATTAAGTGACATGAAAATTTAAAGAGATTACGTTCACATTTTTGACATCTAATTTAAAAGATAAAACTTTTTTGCAGAACTTTAATATTAAATCAGTAAAGAACCAAAATACAAATTTAATAGGCTACCGTAACCATATTTCAATATAAATATAAAACTTCAAAACCTTATTAGCTGTAATCGATATTAGTAGATAACGTAACTTTTATGGCAACGACTTTCTCTTACCTTATTTTAGAAATCTACTTAATTGCAACTACTGTAAATGCAACACAGTTATAATTAAGTTCAAGTTAACCGATTATTATCATTAAACATAGTTTTTTAAGTTCTGTGTTGGAATGTAATTTATTAAATGCAAATTAAAAAAAATTTAAACACTGATCTTTGAATACAACGATAGATAAAAATATAAGGATGAGTAAAATTATGTAACTAAAAGATAAAAAAACAACATTAAAAATAAAATTACTGAGATATTCGATGAAAATGAATAACTAAAAAATGAAAACAAATAATAAATAAAACGCTGTTATATTAAGAAAATACTGTACATTCGAGTGACACATGAAAATAAAAACATCATTGCGCAAAGCACAAAAGTTAAGTTTAAATAAAACTTTCTCAGACGTTATCCTTATGTTACGTCTCGAAAGGAAAGAAAATATCATAATTGTAGATAAAAAGTAAAAGATAAAAGTTTAATTGTAGATAAACTTGAAGTATGAAGTTTTAGCCATTTTTTTTTTTTTGGAAAATACACAAGTTCATGAATAGTAAATTTTATAATCAACACACACACACACACACACACACACACACACACACACACAGGGGGAGAGATATTGAGAGAGAGAGAGAGAGAGAGAGAGAGAGAGAGAGAGAGAGAGAGAGAGAGAGAGAGAGAGAGAGAGAGAGAGAGAGAGAGAGTCAGAGATAGATTGAAGGAGCAGGCAGTCAGAGTGATAGAGCGGGGGAAAGAGATGGGTCTTAAACTCAATTAAAGGGTCCAACTTTGATTACTAGCCGTCGTCTTAAGTCTGAGAGATTTAGTATAATCATTACCAAAAGCAATTTGAAGTTTACTCTGTTCAATAATTAGTCTGGAGATTATAAATATATATAGATTAATTTTCGAAAATGGAGAATTTTCCACCAAATTTCAGAGAAATTTACGTTTTAAAATTACAAGCTCAACGTCTGAACCGATTTAGATGTATGAGCCCGCGTTGGAATCCTTACGTTACCGGGAATGTCATAGGCTATATAAATATATATATATATATATATATATATATATATTTAAATAAATTTAAATTATTAGAAAAAAAATTATACTATATGCAAATACTATATAAAAAATTGTTACCCACACGCTCTTTAATTATTCTATATTAAAGAGCAATGTTTGTCAGCAATGTTTTTTTTGTAGTTGTGGTTTTTAATTTTTAATATTTATCACATAATCGTTAAACATTTAACGATTTTACAAAAACCTAGAATTTATTGTTTTTTAGAAAATTACTTTTAAACAAATTTTTATTTATGCATGACTAAACTGCGGATCCCCCAACTCCAGAGGACATCACAGTTGTATAGTTTGCCGATGACAGGGTAATACTGGCTGTGGCTGCTTACCCTGTCGCAGCTTCTGCTAAACTAAAAACTGTATTACATCTAATTAATGAATGGCTCATTAGATGAAAAGTGAAGGTTAATCCCGCTAACTTTACGCATGTTACGTTTGCGATAAGGAGGGGTAACTGCCCGGTAATTCAACTTATGGCGTTTTCATTCCGCATGCTATTAGCGTACGATACCTAGGACTGCATCTGAATCACCATCTGACGTGGAGGAGTCATATCAGGCATAAAAGGACGAACTTCAACATTAAATTGACGGAGATGTATTGGTTGCAAGTCAGGAGATCGCAAATATCGTTATCTAACAAGCAATTGCTGTACTCAGCGTTTCGAAACAGATTTGGACCAACGGAATTCAGCTGTGGAAGCGAGAGGAACATCGAAATCATATAGTGATTCCAGAAAAAAACTATTGAGAAATGTAACAGAAGCATCGTTGTTTGCGAAAAGCATTGCCAACCGTTCGAGAGGATACACCGATTCGGTAAAAAATACAAAATAAGACTGAACAAACATGTGAATTGGCTCGTGGTTAACTTCCTAGGTAATAGCGAGGATGTTAGGCGAAATGTGCCTAAAGCGATTCCTTATATAAGATCTGTAATTTCTCAGAAATTTGAAGTGGGTCAGCTACCTATCCTAGGGTGTTGTGCATCGTCAAAATTCTTCATTCAATTTCGCCACTTTTGTATTTTTATGATGATGAATATTTTTTTATGTTTTCTTTGCTTTTTATATTCTGAACTTTATCATTGTTCCTTGGACTTATATTTGTACTTATTAATGTTTATTATATATTTATATATATTGTATAAGACAGGTATATGTATGCGAATACATCTTTGAAGGATTTCAATGAAACCCATCTCTTCATTTCGTCTATACGAGCATATACGTCATTCGTTATAAGATGTTAACAACGGTTCTCGATAGTAATATTCTTTCAAATCTATGGCGTAATTTTTACGCAGAACGTCATCTAATGGTTAATCTAAATTATTATTTTTTGTACTTTCACAGTCAACTTACTAATCTGACATTTTTCATTCTGAATAAGAATTCAAAACAATTAAAAATATATGTTTAATAAAATTAAACCCAATGTATAATCTTAAAAAATCTAATTGTTAACAGTATAATTTAAATATTATTTAAACAATATATGGCGCCGATTTTTCCAGGTGAGCAAATTATTATTATTATTTTTATTTATCCGATACATTATTTTTAACTCTAAGGACTAAAATAAACGACTGTTAATATTGTCATGCTAATAACATGGGAATTTACATAACCCATTAAAATAAAGGCTATACCAAAATGTAATGTTATTTATTGGCTGTTACGTTCTGCGTTTGTTTTAATGGGTTTTATAAATTTTCACGTTAATAATGCATTTTTTGTAATGCATTTCTTCCATTTTTAATTGTATTTTTTCTAATAATTATCTTTCTATTCGGATTGTGTTCTATACAACCAAATAAAGGATGCATGAATATATTCTTTATCAAAAATTTTATTTTTTCTAGATATGACGATAATTGTTTTTTCTCTAAACGGTCTTAAAATCTTTTCCTTTTTATGCTTTTATTTACCATTCTTTCTTTCTTTTTCCTGTTTAGCCTCCGGTAACTACCGTTTAAATAATACTTCAGAGGATGAATGAGGATGATATGTATGAGTATGAATGAAGTGTAGTCTTATACATTCTTAGTTCGACCATACCTGAGATGTGTGGTTAATTGAAACCCAACCATCAAAGAACACCGGTATCCTCGATCGGGCTTTACGAGGACTTGAACGCTGGAACTCTCGACTTCCAAATCAGCTGATTTGGGAAGACGCGTTCACCACTAGACCAACCCGGTGGGTGCTTTTATTTACCTACCATGTAATACACTACATTTAATAATTATCTGTTCTTTATATTTATCAGTTTCTAAACTTCTCCGACTTTCTACCGTTAAGCACTATATGCTAGAAAAATATTATTGAGAATTTCTTTTTAATTCTTAAATACGGTTGGTATGAATATTTCTGTTCTTAAAAAAAAAATGATTTGTTCATACGTCATATTTTATTACCAGATAAATAATATAAGAAAGTTCTATACTTTTCCTCTACAAATAACTAACTAGTACTACTGTATTTCCTTATATTATTATTGATATTAATTATTTATTGATTTATTTAATTACTTATTGATATTTTCTTATTTTATTCAAAGAAAAAAATTATTATTTAAACAATTTTTTCTTGTTTTTAAATTTAATAGTATCATAATAAAATGAATAAGTAAAAGTAATACTGTATGTCAAAATGAGATTAAAATACAATAAGTAAAAAAATGTAATTATAATACGTTTTCACTAAATCGATAAAATGACTGTTGCCTTGCCATCCTTCATAAATAGTTATTTTATACGTAATTTTGTATTAAATGTTTTTTTTTTTTTTTTTTTTTTTTTGCGTAAGTGTCTAATTTACAATCCTTTCCAATTTACTGGAACAATAGGTAAATTTGAATAAAAAAAAGAACAAGCAGAGAGAATTCCATTGAAATCGCTCAAAGAATTGTAGGTATGTATGAAAATTGTACATATGTGTGCGTATCTTATACAGAACACGTAAATATATAATAATATCCAGACGGTGTCGTTTTAAAATGGGAATATTTGAACTTTTTCTATATGATTGCTAATTTTTTTTAATACCTCCGGGATATCATCAGAAATTATTATTTCGTTATGGGCCAGTTGAAAAAGATTGCTTAAATGTTTATTAAAAAAATGAAAAAAAAAAATTGCAAAAATATCCATTTTTCCCTCCTATTTCCTTAAATAACTCTATTGTTCATTTTAGAGAAAAGATCGAGAGAAAAAAAAGTTTCGTTATTAAATTTTTCACGCAATCGATTTCAATTCGTAAAAACATTTTAATATTGATGCAAAAATAGCAATAACTGTAAAAAAAAAGAAAAAATTACAAGATTTTTTGGAATTTTTTTCGAGTACTTATATTACCATAGGATCTTCAGATTTTTTCTCAAAAAATCATCTGATATGATAAAGCAACACGCCAAATTTCAACAAAATCGGTCGAACAGTTTTTGCACAATAATTTTGCATAAAAAAAAAGTTACAAAAAATTGTGTAAAGCCTCAAAGTCTTTAGATACTTGAAAATTTAATCACATATGAAAGAGCATTCACATTTTCAAATACATTTTGAAAAATTTAAATCGGCTAATTAGGAGAACCTAGGGAAGTTTTCAAACGTATTTGCAACTTTTTTATACCTTAAAAAAATTAAATCTACACGAATTTTTATCTAAACTGATTTAAAAAAAACACACAGCTTAAAAGTACTCGGAAACACGCTTCTTTAAAAAAAAGTTTCGATTCATTAATTATCTCCAGATATACAACCGATTAAATTGATCGCCGTTGTGCAACTTTTGGAATAAATTATTATCGATAAATTAATACACCAATATTTAGCAATAATTTGTGTTTGCCATTATGATATCTGAACTTTTTAGCTTACAAAACATAGATTTAAAAAACATAATAATTTTTCTGTTAAAATTGTAATTACGTTTCTAAAGATATTACGGATGCATTAGAGCAAAAATTATTTATCGTATAGAAAAAGTCCAAACCAAAACATATCTCGGCCAAGACTATAAATATAAATAGGTAATACAATGTTATTCCAAAGAATATTGACCCAGTCCAGAACATATAAAGCAAATAAAACACCAAAAAGTAATCTTATCAGTCACATAAAGCATCACAAATAACTAATCAAAAAAACAGTCAAATAAATAAAAAAACCCAACAAAAGTAAGTGGCGAAACGAAATGAAGTATGTTGCATAACGTCCTAGGGTAGCAGATTTACCTAAACTTTTGGGGAACTTACTGATCTAATATATATACAGTATTTAGACGCCTAACGTCCTCGATATTATCTAGGAAGTTAACTGCAAGCCACTTGTTTAGTCATACTCAGCGGGTTGGGTTTAGTGGTTAACGCGTCTTCGAAAATCAGCTGATTACGAAGTCAAGAGTTCTAAGGTTCAAATCCTAGTAAAGGCAGTTACTTTTATACGGATTTGAATTCTAGATCGTGGATATCGGTGTTCTTTGGTGGTTGGGTTTCAATTAACCACACATCTCAAGAATGGTCGAACTGAGACTGTACAAGACTACACTTCATTCATTCATACATATCCTCATTCATCTTCTGAAGTAATCCTGACGGTGTTTCCGGAGGCAAAACAGAAAAAGGAATAAACGTTGTTCAGTAATGCGACCCACATGTTTGTTCAGCCTCATTTTGTATTTTGTATTATTTAGGAAGTTAACTGCGACCCAGTTGTTCAGTCATGGAAGCCACATGTTTGTTCAGGCTAATTTTGTACCGAATCACCGTCTCTCCTCAGGAACGGTTGGCAATCCCAGATAATGGTTTCAGTGTATTTCGCAAACCACGGAACTTCTGTTATATTTCTCAATAGTTTGTTCTGGAATCGTTGTACATCAATGTTGTCTTACTCAATGTAAACATTGAGTAAGACAACTTACCCATAGTTGGATTCCGAGGTCCAAACCGGTTTCAGGACCGCTGACTACAACTGCTTGTTAGATAATGATACTTACGACCCAGTGCCTAGCAACCAGTACATCTCCCTGAAGTTAATATTACCCTGCGTCCTTTTTTCCCTGAAATAACTCCTCCACGTTATTACCTGATTATAAATGTGCCCATTTTCCTCTCCTTCTACTTTTACAACTGTTACAGTGCAGATAATAAAAGAAGAAAGGTGTTAGTATTATTAAAAAATTTACTTCCTCCACGATTTTTATTTTTTCTCGACGTTTTGATACCCGATCCTAAGTTTTAAATAATTAAAATCTTGGTCAGAAAATTCTGTATTTATGTATAAGTATACGTGTTTTAAAGTTTTGCAATGGTTTAACGTATGAACGTAGCATTTGCTGAGGTAGCCTTTGGAATTAGGTAGATTGATTATGTTAATTATTTTATAAAAATCGAATAATTAGGTGTATAGAGAGGAAGGGGGTTTTATTCAATTAACATTTTTACTCATGCGGTTATTTTTAGATTATCAAAAATTAGTACAGGTATCGTCGGAATTCCAATTCTGTATGTACGCACACACACACACACACACCCGCGCGAGCGCGCGAGAGAGAGAGAGAGACAAAGAGAGAGAGAGCGGGAGAGAGAGAGAGAGAGGGCGAATATATAATAAATAGATATTATAGTTACAATTTTTATTTAGATCCACTGTTTATAAGTTAAGCGATTTGAAAACATTATCTTGGTAGAATTTTTAATAGGACTTCTAAAAACTATTTATTTTATGTTCCAACTTATGGAATTAAAAAAAAAAAAACATTTATAATTATTTTTTAAAATAAGACATCAAGGTGAGAATATATTTAACATTTTTTTTTTTTTTTTTTTTAGTTTTATTACACAGTAAAATGTGAATTAAAAGTTTTTTAAAATGCATATTTGTTTGAATCGTCTAAAATACTGTCATTTAAGAAGTTTTAAATTATATTTTATGAAACCTTAAGATAAAATTCTTCTCCACAGGATTGAGTTTGCGCTAACTTTATTTATGGTTTTACAAATCATTATGTAATGGTTTCTTTATTACTATTATTATTATTTTTTAAATTAAAAAAATAAATAAATTAGAAAATGAATAAAGTCGTAGAAGTAATAATGTTCAGCTTTAACAATTCAAGAGAAGTTTGAATTTTAAGCTCTCTACAAATACCAAGATATTTCATCAACATCGTTACTAGCTTTTTTTTTATTAATAAGGAATAAGATATTTATCTTATTCCAGAAGATATTTACCTCGCATCCAGTTATTCAATCAAGTTACGCATAAGTCAACCTAGATAAGAGAAAAATTCTTTTCCTTTTTAATATTAAATGTTTTAGTGCAGATCTGACAATAATTTATTAATAGGTTAATGTGGCATTTAAATAAAATAAAAAAAAAAACAAAAAAACATCGTGCTGGTGGAAAGTAGTAAAAGGAAGCGAAAATATTAATACAATTCTTGCTCAGGAATGTTTTTTAACTAATTTGATTTTTATCCGTTAACAAACTGGGCGGATCCCATCGTGTTTAAAACACATTTACCAAATAACAAGAAGAATTATTTATTTAATCTGTTAACCATATAACTGCTATACAAGTTATTGTAAATTTAATAAAGAATTAAGAAAAATACTATTTTAAAAAATTACTGAAGTGAGTAATAATAAAAATAACAACAATAAAATAACAGAATTAAATCTATAATTAAAATCTTTGTTTCCAAGGTAAGTATAACACTAAGAACTATTAAAATAATAATGGAAAAAACAGGATAATATTTTTTTTAGCAACCAGTTTTTTAAACCTCCTTCCGAACTTTCAGGAGAAAGAGTTCATAAAGTAATCATTTTATATGGAACGATTAAAAGGAAGTAACATGTACCGTTATTCTGTATACTCGTACTACATTTAAAGTTTAAATCACCCATCGATGGATTAGTTTTCTGCATTATTTTTGATAAGTTGTTAACATTTGATATATGATTTATGTTGAAGGTACAGATAAATTTATTTGATCTGAATTTCCATGTCACTTATTCATTCCAGGATCTAATTAATAAAACCGGTCGGGTGTATCGATCAGAAGTCGAAAGATGAATTAGAAAACTAAAATTGAGTTACACATTTTTCTGTTGTAGTAATCAATTAAAAATAATTAAGGCATATAATCATTATAACTGGATATTATTTATTCTTCAAAAATCTACCTGTAAATACATTTTCCGATGAAAAATATATAACAATCTATAATTATTATTTAATAATAAAGGTTCAATGTGGAGACAAAACAGCTTAAAAAATTCCTATCGGTACGCCGGAAGGCGGAGGTAGATTTCACCGGTGTTAAGCATGGGATAAAAAGATTTCCACCTTAAAGTTAAGAAAAACTTCAAATTTACTCAATACGACAATAGTTGCATGTGAAAAATAGTGCCACATGTTTAGTATAAGACAAGCCCTACCTTCTTACAATTCCAGCAACATTTTGGTCATCCCTTGCCGTAAGGGTTGGTCATATCAAAGATTGCTACAGACATAAGTTTTAGGTAATGTTTAGAGGACTAACGACCACTTTAAACTGATTCGATACTTTGTGTATTAAGGGAGGTGTGATTTTTTTTGTCTTCGAAACCCCATTTTTTCCACCCCCTGGGCCAATGGTTGGTAATATCACAAAACTTTACCTAGATAAGTTTTAGGCCCTTATTCAAAGAATAGTAGGAGTTTTGAACGAATTCGATATTTTACTTTATAAGAAAGTTATAGCGATATTTTATTTTTTTCAAAAAATCCTCCCCATTTCCACCCCTACTGTCCGATTTTGGCCGTTAACAAACACGACCGAGATTTTGGGACGACTTATTTTTACGGAATAATTTGAAAATGATTGACACAAAATTAAGGCAGTTATTGTGTCCACAAGAATGTGAAATATGGTTTTCGTGTCTGGGGGATGTGAAACGCGAAGATATTTCGAAATTTTCCGGAAGTCGAATCACGGTACCCATTGAAATAGGTAGCTTTCTTATGAAATCTTCCTAAAAATCGTCCACAGAATTAATTAAGTAGTTGTTTGTCTTATTCTTCAAAAATATAATAGGGTACAGAAGAATATTTGAGTAAAATAATTATACCAGGGGAATATTTTAGTTCTTACATTGTTTTAACTAATGGCATTTTATTGTGTTGTACTGCAATAAGAAAGATTATATTCAATTTTATAGTTTCTTAGCCCCGAGTGGGGTTTTTGTACAGCTGCTAACCTTAGTTGTAAAATAGTTATTCAGAGTGGGAAACGAATTCCCCGGTTTTTCATAGTTTCAGAAAACCAAATGCTGTGGACGCAAGATTCTAAAGATCTCCATATTTTTATCGTATATAAATTCAACACGCGTTTAGCCATAATCTACAGACATCTCTGTAGAGTAAGCGATCAAGAATAGCAGAAATCGATGGATAGTGCCAGAGAAAGAAACAATTTACCTGAAGACCGAACGTAAATCGACGTAAATATCCTAATCAAAGGACAACCTCAAGGTTTCAAGGTAGTGAAAATCCCTCCGACTCTTGGGGATCGGATTTTCTTTATCCTAGATATGATCAGGTATAAGTTATCAACAATTTGGTTTTCATCAGTTATAGTGTAAGCTGTAACAAATTGCTTTTTCCTTTCCTACAGATACAAAAGAGCCATATTGGGCTTCCTTAAGGAAAACTCTTGCCTATCTTCAAAATTATTTGGGGTGTGGAATGAATCAATCTGAAATCGTTCAGCTAGATCTATTCCCACTGAAGAGATGATAATTTGACATTTCATTCTATAATTAAAATTAAAAAAAAAAAAAAATACTCATAATTAGCATATTTAAAAAAGATTTGTTTCTTCGCAGCATCCTACTTACCCAAATCTATTAAATTCTAGGTAAACTTGAGTCATGGGACTGATCCCAAATATATTTAAGAAATATCTAGAAACATTTCGATATAACGAAACAACTATTTATTCAGGCTTTCTCAATAGAATGCATTTGATTTTTACATAGGTTATTTTGTGAAATAAATAATTATAAAATTTGAAAGAAGATCAACCTAACGGTTCTTAAAGTAAAATTGTGGAGGTGGGGGGGGGGGAGGGGTAGGAAAACAAGAAAACGGACAAAAACCATTTTAAGAAGATTTTTGTTAAAATCTAATCTAGATAGTCATTTTCATTGTTAAACAACAACAGCTAATAATAATAATTAATAATAAAAAAAGTTTATTAAACACTGTAATGAAACGACTATTTCTAACATTAATTTTAGAACAACAATAAAAAATACAAATGTAATATTAGGCAATCCCAGTCGAAAGCATAAAGGTTAAAAATTAAACGACCAAGGTTGCCTACTACGACCTAATGCACACCTCTTATATAGATTACTGTTTATTAAACACCAATCTACATCAACGGCAAGTATTAAGATCGTGGTGGACAATCTGAGTTGGAGGTAACTAGTTTGTATTCTTTTTTTAAATATTCCTTTTATAATATTAATAAGTGATTTTTTATTTGTTAATTAATATTTATTATTTTTATTTTTAGATTGCTTTTACATTTAGTTTTCCTAAACGTTTACCAATCGAAATATCCGTTTAGTTTTAGATTTAATTGAAATTTGTTGAGAACGGTCTTTAAACATTAAGTCTTTAAACATTGTCTTTTAACAATTTTTAAATCATTACATTAAATATATTACTATAAACGAAATCATGCGTATTCCCGAACAATCAGTAGTTTTTTTATATAAATTAATCAATTATATTTTATAAATTAATTTTAAGTATGAAAATAAATATGGATATAGAAACAATTTTATAATTTAGCCTCTTACACAGAACAAAAAATGGAAGGATTAATAAACTTTTCGTTTTAAATTCAAGTGGCCGAATCGTGTAACCTACATATTATAATAATAAAAATTTAGGAATTAGTAACTTTTACGTTTCGTTGAAGGTTAAACGTAATAACCTTGTTCATGACGCATGTGCTCGTAGGTTAAATGAAATGTAAATATTATAATATTTCTTTTCATCATTTGCACACAATGGTTCTCTAAATTAAAATCATATTTTATTAGAAAAAAATTAATTGTGCATTTTCTTTTAACAAACTGTGTTTTGTGGAATGTAAATAAATTTTTAAATATTTATTCAGAATACAAAATTTCAAACTAAATATATAACAATTTTCGTTAAATTCAGCGAATTTATTATTCGGTTTTATTTTTTCCTAAAAATAATTACAATCGCCTAGTCATAAAAAATTCATGAAAAATAGAATCTCAAGTTTTTTGTTCTGTTTCTTGCTATGTTTTCATTACTTTTCCATGATAAGTTAACGATTAAGGTGTACATTTAATTATAGAAATAAATTAAGACGCAAAAAAATTTTTCAATAAATCATATGAATTTTTTATAAGTCCTTATGTTTATATCTTGAAATTTTAATATTCAGTATACTACTGTTAATTCTAAAATCGAAGAATCTTTACTGAATAAATAATGATAAATTAAAAAAAACGGAAGTCATGCGTATTCCACAATAAAAGAGATATTTTTTTACTATAACGATTATTTATAAGTTAAGGTAAAAATATACCACGATACTATTGTAAAAGAACATCAACTTGAAGAAACTTAAAGAATACGGGAGATAATAAGTAAGGAAGTAGCTTTGTCTACGCAAGTAAGCATCTTAAGCACGTGTTAACAGTGTACATGTTTAAGGTAGTACAATACGTGCATTTACTTTTGGTTTCAACCTTTAAAGGAATTGTTTAGCAACGTTCAATTAAAAAAACACATTAAATAATCAAATCCATTGTTTTCCTCTTCAAAAATCTTTTAATGGACGTTTCCACAAATTATGTCATATAAAAAAAGCCCTTTTGGCACACCGGAAGGCGGAGGTAGATTTCACCGGTGCTAAGTAGGGGATAAAAAAGATTTCCACCTTAAAGTTAAAAAAAAACTTCAAATTTACTCAATACGACAATGGTTGCATGTGAAAAAAAGTTTAACATGTTTAGCGTACGAAAGCCACATTTCTTACAATTGCAGGAATATTTTGGTCATCCCTTGCCGTAAGGGTTGGTCATATCAAAACTTGTTTCAGACAAAAGTTTTAGGTAATGTTTAGAGGATTAACAAACACTTTAAACCGATTCAATACTGTGCTTATTAGGGGAAGTATGATTTTTTTGTCTTCAAAAACCCATTTTTTCAACCCCCTGGGTCAATAGTTGGTGATATAAAAAATCATTACTTACATACCTTTTAGGTCCTTATCCAAAGAATAGTAGGAACTTTAAATGAATTTGATATTTTACAAAATAAGAAAGTTATAGTGATATTTTGTTTTTGAAGGCTCGTTTAGCTTGTGCTATTCGGCATTTTATATCGCTCCTGCTTCGTCCATCTTTAGTAATTCTACTTCCCAAATAACAAAATTCTTCTACCTCCATAATTATTTCTCCTCCTATTTTCACATTCAGTGGTCCATCTTTGTTATTGCTACTACATTTCATTACTTTTGTTTTCTTCTTGTTTATTTTCATGCGATAGTTCTTGCGTAGGACTTCATCTATGCCGTTCATTGTTTCTTCTAACTCCTTTTTACTCTCGGCTAGAATTACTATATCATCAGCAAATCGTAGCATCTTTATCTTTTCACCTTGTACTGTTACTCCGAATCTAAATTGTTCTTTAACATCATTAACTGCTAGTTCCATGTAAAGATTAAAAAGTAACGGAGATAGGGAACATCCTTGTCGGACTCCCTTTCTTATTACGGCTTTTTTCTTATGTTCTTCAATTGTTACTGTTGCTGTTTGGTTCCTGTACATGTTAACAATTGTTCTTCTATCTGTGTATTTGAACCCTAATTTTTTTAAAATGCTGAACATTTTATTCCAGTCTACGTTATCGAATGCCTTTTCTAGGTCTATAAACGCCAAGTATGTTGGTTTGTTTTTCTTTAATCTTCCTTCTACTATTAATCTGAGGCCTAAATTTGCTTCCCTTGTCCCTATACTTTTCCTGAAACCAAATTGGTCTTCTCCTAACACTTCCTCCACTCTCCTCTCAATTCTTCTGTATAGA
Source organism: Lycorma delicatula (assembly GCF_047948215.1). Lineage (NCBI taxonomy): Eukaryota > Metazoa > Arthropoda > Insecta > Hemiptera > Fulgoridae > Lycorma > Lycorma delicatula. The sequence continues at coordinate 58,307,111 of NC_134462.1, forward strand.
ATTCTAGTTAAGATTTTTGATGCATGACTAGTTAAACTAATTGTTCTGTATTCTTCACATTTATCTGCCCCTGCTTTCTTTGGTATCATTACTATAACACTTTTTTTGAAGTCTGACGGAAATTCCTCTTTTTCATAAATAATACACACCAGTTTGTATAATCTATCAATCGCTTCCTCACCTGCACTGCGCAGTAACTCTACAGGTATTCCGTCTATTCCAGGAGCCTTTCTGCCATTTAAATCTTTTAATGCTCTCTTAAATTCAGATCTCAGTATTGTTTCTCCCATTTCATCCTCCTCAACTTCCTCTTCTTCCTCTATAACACCATTTTCTAATTCATTTCCTCCGTATAACTCTTCAATATATTCCACCCATCTATCGACTGTCCACAAGAAATTGAAATATATATATATAAACTTTTGAACTGTCGGTGGTTTTGGGGTATATGTCGAAATTTTCCGGAAGTTGAATGAATCATGGTACCCATTACAATAGTAGTTTTCTTATGAAATCTCCCCAATACTTATTTCTTAGAATGAGTGTAGGAAAAATTGTAGGAGAGATCACTATGGGGTTTTGTATCATGTCTGTATTTTTAAGGTTTCTTTTTTACATTTAGGAAAAATGCGTGTAATTTAACGAAATCTAATGCTAAATAATGCTTCCTTTGGCTAAATAATATTCCCATATTTCCTTTTTAATAAGAGAAACGATGAAACACAGAGAATTAATGAAAATAAAACTGTAATTAATAACGAAAGAATAATAACTAAAGTTGAACGAAATGAAATAATGAATTTTATAAATCCTTACGATTGGTTTGGTTTTGTTTCGTGTTGAAACACCACTGATACTGGTTTCATACTTAACTTTATGCATGTACCTACGATGAATATTCTGTACAAGAATATTAGTAAGTAACGTTCAGCGTCTCTGCATTTTATGTTTTTATACGATTATATTTATTTATGATTTCTTAAATCTTTTAACAATTGTACATTTTATTTTGAGTCAAAAAAAGTATTTGCTATTTAATCCAGAATTTTGGTGGGGAAGAACAGTTTGTATTATACAATCATTCAGTCAACAAAAATCGATTGTCTTGTTACCGTAATCTCATATTACACCATCAAGTTTCGGAACACTTGATTACCGAAATGCTGTCAATTACAGAGATCATCGTGGCCAACTTGTATTCAATAAATTCCATGCAGTAAATAGTTGAGTCTTAGAGTCATATGTTTTTTTATTTTGACAGTTTCTTTAGACATTTTCAGGAAAACTGAGTCAAAGCGTTTTTAATTATTCCTAATCTAATCTTTTTTCCTTTTAATTAATATTTTCATAATTGTTTACAATTTGAGGCTGAAACACAAGTAAAAATGGAGTTTGTGAGTTCAATCGTTGCTACAAAAATGTCAACTGATTATTTAATTTAATTTCATATTACGTCACGCTTCCGATTAAGTAATTTCCAAAATTTGATCGGTCATTTACATGTCTATGTGCCCCATCATTTTCAATAATTTTTACGTAAAAATATTTAATACTTGGAATTTGAGCAGGAGAAGTATTGGAGTAATTCACGTGGAGCTTGTTTTAATTGAATAAAGTAAGTGTAATTATTTTACCATATTTTACAGCTTTCTTTAACAAAATATTTTTTTATCAACATTTGTCGTTTCAAGGAAGAAATCCCAAATAGAAATCGAGTTTTTGTGATATCCAATCACTCGCGAAATACAGTCGTTTGCCTTTATATTCGAATCATATACTCTATCACGTCTTCAATTAAATGAGTCCCGAAATGCCACTGGATACAGGGTGAGGTGGCTTATAATTTTCAATAAATTTCATACTTAAAATGTTTGATTTTTAAATCAGTGTAAGAATTGTCCGAGGTAGGTTGCCGTCTCATGCATCTTTATATTCTAAGGAGAAATTAAGTAAAATGCATGTGATTTATGAGATTCGGATGCTTTATTTTTGGAAATAATATTTTTATAAACATTTTCAGTCCCTATAACATACGATCTTAAAAGTGAACTAATTCGGAATACTATATTCAGAAAGTAATAACGTTGCACTTTCTATTTTGGTTGAATACATTACGCTGGAAAGACATAAAAAGATGTTCTACTGTTGCATGTTATATGTTTAGTACCGTAAAAATATGTAACATAACTGTGTAATAAATGGTACATGAACCATCAAACCATATAGATAACTTTTCTGAAAATAACTGTTTCCATAAATAAATATGTATAAAAACCGAAAGAAAACAGAAAGAGGAGCATCTTTATCAATACTAATTACGTAATGCAGATGTCCACTAAGCGTAAAATATTAAAATTAATCTGGACATCGTATTTTTAAAATTAACAAAAGTAAACCATATATCTTTATAGAATATTTACTCACTTTTTTGAACATAAGCAGTTTTAATATTTTAATAAATTTTCGTAAAACTATATTTTACAATTGGATAACGTAACCGATCAAGTTAGATGACATATCCTGAAATTTCTATAAAAAAATTTGATTTGGTCATCACATGACTTTCTTGTACGCCTATTAAATTACATATACACATTTTTTTTAAATGAAAAGTACATAAAATTTTATTTCATTAATAATCTGATAATTTTTTCTTGTTATTGAATTTATTATTTATCGTAAACATTTTTTACAATCAGAGGTTAATAATTAATTATTAATAAACCAATATATTTACATAAAAAAAAAGTTAAAAAAAAGGAGATAAAGTCGGATTTGAACCGATATGCTTTCCCTTGTATGATCCAAATATTTCATTAATTTAAATTTTATTTGTCTATAACTCTGGAACCAATAAAAGAAAGTACAATTTGTAATACATCGTTGAAAATTTCTCAATGAGGAGTTATTATTGCGGTTATGAAAAATTTTAAAATCTAAATTTTTTGAATTTTGGACTTTCTTGGACATTTTTTTTTTTTTGGCCAAGTCGATTGCAATCAAAAGGAGAGGTGCACAACTAGCTGTTACAACAGTCCTAAATCCAAAATTCCAACATCCTATGGCTAATCGTTTTTTAACTACGCGAGATACAAACGTACGATGTCACGCCGAAACTAGTTAAAATGGATTCAGGGATAGTCAAAATGAATATTTCCGTTGAAATCTGAAAACTGAAATTCGCGATCATAATAATTCCTTTTCTATCGTACAAGGAAGTAAAAACGTCGAAAAAACTAAAAAAAAAATTATTTAGATAAATGAAACGATTAAAATTTCATTTATAAAACTTTCACGGAAATCATATTAATATTTTTAAAAGGGGAAATTTAATTTATAAATGTATCAAAACAACTTTACAGAAAATCATTTTGGGCAAAAAACTGGATGGTCTGTTGAAAGTCAGGGCTTTCAACGTAATTTAAGTGTAAATTATTTTGAAAAAAAATAATATTATAGAAATAATCGGGAAACTTTTGTTTAAGTTCGGTATACAAAAAAATGTAAGAGTAATTCGGGGTAATAAGCGGACCCTGACAAAAAAAAGAAAAGTTAATTCAGGACTGTTGTAATCCAGTACTCAAAAAAATTAAAAATTAAGAAAGAAAGAAAAAATAATCAATATTTGAAATAAAATGCATAAGATACATTAGATATAGAGTGAATAAAGTCACCCAAATGTTTCTTCTAATGTGCTTCCCAAATTATTTTTAAAAAAACAAAAAAAAAAAAAACGGTTTTTCATTGTAATTTTTTTTTGGAGCAAGAAAGAATTCTAATAACTAACTCTTATCTTGTGTTACACTTTTGTTCATATACTAATGATTTCAATTGACCCGACACGTAGTATTCCAAAAGTGTTAAGTTAGGCGACCTTGGAGTTAAGCTAGTTGATAGCTTCGAGACGTCGAGTCCACTTGTTTAAAAATATCGAAAATTTAAGTGTTGCCTAACTGCTAGAGAAAAAAATGTGGAGTTGCCACATCGTGCTGGAAATTCTTTTGCTTTCTTGTTATCAAAGTAACATTTTCCAATACATCTGGCAAATTTTCCAGCAAAAAGTTTAAGTATGAAGCACCCGAAAAAAGCTCATAGAAAATGATCCCAAAATTTTTTTACCTACAATACCACACTAAATATTTACGTGGAACTTGTGTTGGTATCCGGTTGTGATGATGTCATGTGGATTTTCTGAATGATTGTTTATTTAATTAAAAGTTTCACTTCGTGGGTGTCGAACTCGATCGTCCGGTTGATTCGGTACCTGGTGCGTTAAGCCTCGCGGCTACACCGGTGTGGCGATTGTACAAGCGAAATTTGTTCTATAAGTTATGGAATTACAATAGTATAATTAGTGCTGATCGTCGCCGCTAGTACCGCCACACCTGCGCGAACTAAATGCGCGCGCGCTTTAGTTATAATCATTGAATTAAATAAATTAAAAAATTTCTTGTTTAGATAAAATGTTAAATATTTAAATTGTGATTATATGTGTATGCATGCCTCAGAAACAACACATAGTTGTAGGACTTTCCCGCCGCGTGACAGGAAAGTCCTACAACTGTGTTGTCAGTTTTTTAAAAATATAAATAAATAAAAATTTATAAGTCTAGTGTGAACTTTTGTATAAAATAATATTACTTTGTGAATAATAATAATAATAATAATAATAATAATAATAATAATAATAATAATAATAATAATAATAATAATAATAATAATAATAATAATAATAATAATAACAATAATAAAAATACACATAAAATTATTGAAGTAAAGATAAGCGGAAAATAATTTTAAATGAAATTATATTTATTTATTATTTTACTGAAATAAAATTAGGTCAAATTTTTGTTTACGTTATTTAGTACATTAGCATGCAAATATTACGATATTTAGGAAAACAAAAAACATACACATACATAGACACAACCTAAATATGTATACATAAAATAGAGGAAATTAGTGCAATAGCAGAACATTTTAATATATTCCAAATACAAATGTTGCGTGCCACAAGCAAATTTTGTTGACGATAATAAGATATCGTATATAGTTGTTATTCAACAAAAATTAAGCTATTTTAATAGTAAACCTAAATATAATTTACTTCAACCTACATTTTCTTAACTTGTATTTATACTGAAATACACAGCATTACGCGTAGAATTGATTTTTTTTTAAATTCGGTAATTTAATTTTCAAAAAATATATTTATGACAATAGAAGCTAAAGTTCGTTATTCATCTTCTTTTTTTTTATGAAATCGGTATTATTCATTTAACAATAAAGTAGTCTAATTAACAAGCGCCATAATTACGTGTATCTCGTTGAACGAAAAATGAATACGGCATTTCTTAAAACCATGCAACTTATCATTTAAAATTCATAATATTATACAGGATTCGTTTTATAGTTTTTTTGCACTAATTTTATCCGTGGAAAATTCCTTCTTCTTATCCTATTTACGTATTTAGGCAATTACCTGTTACGTCATCCTATCTGAACTGATCCATTTATCTCCTCTTTGGCCTACCTTTACTTCTCACATCCACCGGCCGGTATTCATAAAATATTTTGGGAATTCTACACAGTTCATACGCTGTATCCATTGTCTTTACTCCTTAACCTTGCTATTCAGATTATACACATCAAGTTCCCTACCTATCTATGAGTTTTACTTTCTCTCCATGTGAGTATAACCCACCACTGACCGCTGGAAACGCATTTGCACTGCCTGCAACCTTGATTTATAACCCACCGGGTTAGTGTAGTGGTGAACTAGTCTTCCCAAAGCAGCTGATTTGGAAGTTGAGAATTCCAGCGTTCAATTCCTAGTAAAGTCAGTTATTTTTTACACGGATTTGAATACTAGATCGTGGATACCTGTGTTCTTTGGTGGTTGGGTTTCAATTAACCACACATCTCAGGAATGGTCGAACTGAGACTGTACAAGACTACACTTCAATTACACTCATACATCCTCTGAGTATTATCTGAAAGGTAATTACCGGAGGTTAAACAGGAAAAAGAAAATATTGAGTTATAAGCAATATTAATGTCCACATCTCACTTCCAAAAAGACAGGTCCTGAGAACTCTACAACTTCAGAAGAGGATCCTTCCTAACTTAATTTCTCAATGTTGCCTTTATTTCATCATTTAATCTATTAAAACTCTCAATTTTATCTACGATATCTACTTCTCCCTTATATGATACTTTACATCCAAAAATTTGTATTTGCTCACCCGTTCGATAGGTTTATCCCCTAACACTACCTTGGATCTCCAAGAAAAACGGCCTCTCTTCTCTGAACTTCATGACTTATGTAAAGTTTACTTTATAAAAAAATATACTATATAGTCGGAATGTTTATACAACTGTTAAAAGAAAAGATGGAAAACATTAACCGAACTTTACTCATGTTTTTTTAAATATGTCTTTTTGGGACTATATGACTGGTGGAATTCAGTACCCCAGGTATTTTTGTATACATTTTATGATAAAAATATTTTAGCAGTTAAAAAAAAAAAATATTGATTCTTTTCTCAAGATTTTTATGAAAGTAATTTAAACGCTGTCATCGTTTATTTAAGAAGAGCAAAGTAGTATCCTAATAAATTTAACTAAATATTATACAAAAATAGATTGCTTTTCAGAGGAGACATTTCCGGCGAATTATTTTCATACAAAATTACTATATACTATTTGTACCGATGATAAATGTAATCTAATTTTATTTCAAATTACCATAATAAATTTATTATTACCGTGGATAATGTTTCATCCCTCCACTGGTTGTAATAAATAAATTTTATTATTTAGTATATCAAAATAATACAGTTATTTTTTCTTTCCAGACTGAAACAGCTATTGGCTGTTAACCAGAAAACCGCGAAAAGGATAAATTTAGGGGCAGTCATTAGAAAAATTATTTATTAAGTAACCAATAAAGTATATTACAAAAAAAAAGATTATGCGTTCTACATATCAAGTTTGAAAAAAGCTACATATAACTTAAAATTAAATATAAGCAAATAAAAAGGAGGTAAAGTAGTCACCATTAATCAGATTCACTTGTCAAAATGACAACGATATCCAAGTTATTAACTTACAAAGACGAAATAGTATCAAATATCTAAATGTATATTGTGGAGCTGGATTTTGGTTATAAAAAGGTTTCACAAAAAAAATTTAACAAATTCATTAAACTAAAACCTTCAGAAATTGCTTCTTTTAGTAAAGGAAAATTTATTTATAAATTTTTTCCACTGTCTAGTATTCAAATCCGTGTAAAATCAATTAATATTTGTTAGGATTTGACCCCTAAAACCTTTGACTTCAGCTGTTAAATAACTGATTTGCGACAAGTTAACCATTAAACGATTCCGGTAAGCTAAATTTGTGTGCATATTATAAACAGTTACATCTATATTAGGTTAAGACCGATTCACATTAAACGATGAATATGCAACGGAAGTTACATTTATAAGTTTTTCTTGAGATAGCTATTAATTCATCACTATACCGACAAGGATTAATTAATTCATGAGGTTTGTACGGTACGGAACAGCCTTTAAATGGTTAATAAAAGTATTATTTGATAAAACTGAAATCGGTGGTACGACAGTTTGTTTGATTAGAAGTGAAAACTAGTAAAATTAAACATTTCAATCTATTTGGAACTTGGTTTTAATGAAATCGATTGTAATTTAAGGAGACTGTAAGTAAAAGATTTTAATAAGATGAGCTCAATTTATGAAGGATGGGTAATTAAAAAACGAGGTAATGAAAAAAGTATAGAAAGGATAATGGAATTATAGAAGGGTTATAACAGTTTTGTGCGATAGGTAAATTAAGGTCAGGAAGGAAGGGCAGCAGACCTATAAAAAATGATGTATATAATTGTGATTTACGGTAGGGAAATAGCTAATGAGTACATTGTATGGAAAGAAAACTGGCAACGATATTACTGAACTTTGTCCGTATTTGCATAGACCGTTATCCCTCCCTAGTGATAATTTATACTGTTACGATCTCTTACTAGCAAAAAAAAAAAAAAAATTAATAAAGAAAAACCGTTTTAGATTAATTCGATTAACAAGTAAAATGTTCACAAATTTGAATCCTTTCATAAGAAATTAGAAAACTGGTCGTTAGAAAAATTATAAATATATACGTTGAGAAAATTAAAATTTAAAACAAAATAATATATATTTTAAATAAATGAATCCATTCTTAATAATTTACAAATATCATTAAAATGATTTAATACTGTATATATTTCATAATTTTATGTTAAGTTATTCCAAAAAAAATGAACTCCAATGGAAAAAAATAAACGTATATTTTCGGATCCAAGGATTTAAAAAAAAAAGATAATTACTAAAATTCAGGGGTGATAAAAATAGTTTCCACCTTAGATATAAGAATAAGAAATAATAATAATAATAAAAAATAAGAAATAAGTTATAAGAATAAAAAAGTGATAAATGAGCTGATTTGATGTAGGCAGTGATTAAAAAGGAAATGATTTTGTCAAAAAGAGATGGGTGGTGGAAGCTAAATTAGAAAGTGTAAATCCGACAAAATTGCAATCATGTAGATATGTAATGGAGTAGATGAAAATTATAATAGAAAAAAAAAAAAGGTTTTAGGAGAAAAAATAAGAGTTAAATAAGTGGCTAGATGAATAAACTATATAAAAAATTTAAAAATGGAAAGTATCATGACACGGAATAAAAAATACTTTTGAGGAACAACAATCATAATCAAGGTAACAGCTATAGCACAAATTATAAATGAAATACAATAGTTAAAAAGTACGCTTTTTCTAAGTTCACTCGTTCTTTATTTATTAAAAGAAAAAAAAAGGAAAACAATAATAAAAAGAATACAAGTATTAATGTAAACAGAAAAATAAATATTGACGGACTGAAATAAAGATTACAACATACTAATAATTGAAGAAAAGACGATAGATACCAAGATAAAAGTCATGAAAGCCGACATAAACAATATTATTGTTAAAGAATGATATACATTCAAGGAAGTTTAAAACGGTAGTAACTAATTCAAAACAGGGAAACTAAATGAGCATGAAATTCGCCAAACACAAAGAAAATGAGTAGGATGATGAGAAACTATAAAGTTGAAAAAAATATATATAGGAAAAAAGGAAGATGTTATGATCACAGTAACATCCTGTCGGATTAAAATATAACAACAAAAAATTCGTTAATATAAGATAAATTTTATAAATTTATTGTAAAATTTATCTTATATTTATTGGATATACTATAATTTATTGGAAAATTTTATAAATACCATAGATGAAATAAATATTAACGAAAAACACGAAAAAACCTACGAAAATATAAAAATTAACTAAGTTAAAAATATTTTGGTTACTACAAAATTAAGTAATCACCAAAACTATATCGCATAATATATAACATAAGAACTCCATTGAATATAACATAAGAACTCCATTGAATTTTGGCAACCGTCAGTAGTTACGAAGAACATATTAGAATTTATACTGACGGTTCTAAAACCGAACATGGTGCTGGATGCTCGATATATGTAAATGAAGAAGCCCACTTTTGGAGACTGCCAGATGTGGCCAGTGTCTACACGGCAGAACTCACTGCAATTCAGCAAGCTCTTCGCTACACTGAACACTATTGCGAAGAGAGAGTGCTAATGTGTTCCGATTCATTAAGTCCACTCGTCGCAATTCGGAACAAGAACACTAAGGATGTCCTAATTGCAAACATCCTGTCCATTTTATACGTACTAAAACAACGAGGACAGCGATGCGTATTTGTATGGACTCCGGGGCATGCTGGTATTACAGGTAATGAAATCGCAGACGAAGCTGCCAGAAAGGCAACAGTCTGCGATGTTTTGGATGCATTTCCTGTAAGAGTGGCAGATGTTAAAAACCGTCTAACAAACATAGTAAAAAACAAGTGGAATGCTGAATGGTGGAGATTAAATACAAAATTAAACACAGTAAAATCTTCTCCTTATAAATGGAAAAGCGACTATAAGTTGACTCGCCGTGAACAAGTAGCGGTGACCAGACTTAGAATCGGTCATACGCGATTAACAATTTTATATTTGTTAACCGGCGAAGTGAGACCAATGTGCGGTGTTTGTAATAAAACACTGACAATCAAGCATCTTATAGAAGAGTGTACCATATATGCGGACCTCAGAAAGAGGTTCCGTTTTAGAAATAATATTACTGCTGATCTGGATAATGGAAATGAAGAAAATATAGTTGCATTTTTACACGCCAGTGGACTTCTTAAAAGTCTATAAAAATGAAAGTTTAAAGCTGTGACAAAAGAAACTCTAAGCGGTAGCTTACATATATATAAAGAAAAAATGGTATTGAGAAGTTTAATTTTAATTTTAAATGTATGCATATATACATAAGGGAATCTCGAAACGTGGCACGTATAGTGACGGGAGGCAGCCCTCTTGCCTAGGCCATTTTGGCTCACCTGCATTCAAGAGCAGTGAGTCGGGGTGTGTCCGATGATGGCATGGGGGACCCTCAAGGGTGGATTGAGGGCGTGAGGCTGTGGGTGTACGCTGTGCATGCCTATAGCCTGTTTATAAGAAGGATTCAACTGCCACGGCACCCTGGCGCGACTGATATACTGCTCAACGGCGGTTCTGCTCGCCCCGAGGGTGCTTAAACAAACTATAAATGAGACTCGTAGAAGAAAGAAAGAAAGATATGGTAGGATAAGTTTTAATTTTAATTTTAATTTAATGGACTTTTGGGAACCTATCTCAAATTTTAATATTGGGGCCCTTTACACCCCATAAGTGTTTGTGATTGTCCTTGTCTTTATGTCTTAAATGTTTTGTGTAGTTCTGTGCTTTTAAATAAATTGTAAGGGCCCTTTACACCCTTACATATGACGATCCAGATGGTGATAGTAGTTTCTTTTAAAGATTATGACGAGGGCTAATGACCTTAGCAGTCGATGCCCATAAAAATTCAGAAAAAAAAAGAACTCCATTACGGTTTCATTAGATATAAGATAGAGACAGATATATAACATAGTTTAAATTTTAATTGATCTTAATCTTTAACTGTTACGTTTTTGTTTGTAAGAACTTTTATTTATTTATGTAGGAATTTTTTTTACTACAATTTATTTCAAAAATAGTTTTAATTTTTTTATATTCCCTTTTTAGAAATATCACATAAAAGTGGCTCATACCTGCGCACAGGTTATCCTTTGTAGGTTTCCTAATTATACAGAGTGTTTCTAAATGGTGAGCTGGCTATACTTTTTTGGATTCTATTTGTTAAACTGAACAAAAAATATACTTAGGAAAAATGGCTCCTTCGTTCTACCACTGACCGCCATTTTGTTATTGTTATATAATAATGTATATCTCAAGTTCGGATAGACGAATCACATTAATATTTGGTAAGGGTCTTGATAATAAAGTTCTAAAATTATCAAAAAATCAGGACTTAAATACCTTCGCAAATTACAAAATGGCGGCCATGTTTATTTTTCAATCCGTTATATTTCCATAAATATTACAAAATGTATGTTATTTGCTAAAATATTAAGCCTTTTATTTGAACAAAATTCCATTTTATTTTTGAAAATCGATTAACAAATAGCCAAGTTACGGCATAAAGTTGACGTAATTATGTGTTTGTTTTCATGTCCTCCACTTTATGTTCAATTCGATTAAATATTAAACGTTTTTATTTATTGTTAACTCTAGTATTGAAAATCAGGATCAAATTAAATAATAATTTTCTCACAATAATAGATCTAATAATTATGACACAAAATTACAATGTCAATTTTCTCCCATAACTCGACATAACACCTCATTATAACTAATTCTGTGTCCATTTTATTTTTTCTATCTTTAGATCGAACGTCATTCGGTTAGCTTACTGATTTTACCGGCCAACCGGCCACTACAACAACATATGATTTGTAAATTAGTGGTCTTAAGTTCAACTCTCAACAAGAATCCGAAATTATTTCATTTATTACATTACTCATTTTATTGTTAAAAAAAAGAATCACGTCTCAAGGAAGTAAATCAGAAACCTATAACCTATAAATAAGTGGTTTTATCTTTAATCGGCTTCTTTAATGTATGCTATTTATAACTACTATTAATTAAGTTATAAATTAAATGTAATTTACATCAATAAATTAAATACAACATTTCTCTTCACTTCCTGTTCTTCATGCGACCAATAAAATATTAATTTAAGTCTGATAATAATTTATTTTAGCGCATTCACAACGTACACCATCTGCAGTTGATCACAAAATTTAATAACGCTAGTGAACTTTAAAATATATAATGCCAATTGCGTTCTGATGTACGTGATGGTTTACTCTCATTTAATAAGAATACTTTAGTGAAATAACCGATGTTTAATATGTATAATTTACCGCTAACTATAAAGTATAATCTTTAGATATGTGCAATATAAGGGTTAAGATTTAGGAAAATAATATACATACATAACAGACTGAGAGTGTGTGTACGCATGCACAACTGTACATTTTTTTTACATTTTAAATTTATAAGTAATAAAAGACAACTAGTAATAATTGTCCGGGAATTAACTAAAAAAATGAGGTAAATATTTCAATAAAATATTTAAAATTCCATTAGACATTAAAATATATATATATGTGTTAAACAAGAGATTAGCAAATGCCATTCTAGCAGCAGAATATTCTGTTAAAATTAATTACCATACTTAAATTACTAATTTTTTCCCCTTTAAATCCATTTAGCGCGTTTTCAGACATTTTTGCTTCATCAGCATGGATTAATTACAAAAAAAAAACCCACAGAAATATACGTTTAACTAAACTTAAATCAATAAAGTAAAACGATGTTTGATTAAAATAATGGCATCGGCAGAGACCTAAACAATTTACTCTGCCTTGAGAGTTATTGAGACAAGTAGTGACGACAGCTTTCTGATAATAACTGACTATGAATATATTTTGAGAATTTGAGCTGCAGACGATCTGAACCTATCGATCAAATAATCTATGCTACCCTCTTTAAGAAAGTGGTATGGGTCCCTGGCCTTGCCGCATCCTTGGGAACAAACGAGATGATGAGGCTGCCAAGACAGCGGCAAAAAATGGGCTCCCATTAGAATTAACATGCGAGAGCGATTTCATGAAGACAGTCCGTGTCAAATTACATAAACAGTGGAATAAATTCTGGCACGTGAGTCCTTCCATGGCCTTACATGACATCCGGGAAGAAATCTTCGATAAACGTTTTATTCCAAAAAATCAGAAGAGACCAAGTCATCCTAACTTCGGTGAGGATCGGGCTCACAAAGCTAATTCATTCCCATATTTTTGGCTCTCCTCAGCAGAACTGTGAGGTGTGCAATGTAAAATGGTCCGTAAACCACTTATTCAGACTGCCCTATGTACGAGTCTATTCGATAACAATTAAACCTGGGTTCAGGTGTGAAGGCTTTACTCAACCGCAAGAAATACATCAAAAGACTATTGCGGTTTTTCAGTGATAGTGGGATGAAGAACATAATTTAGCGATTTTGATTACGTGAGATCCCTTACGGAATACTATATGCGCAGTGAAAATAGTTTAGTGGTGATGTTCCAGTATTTATTACCCATTTGTTATTCATGTTTCAGTTTGTTATCCAATGTTTGGTGTTAATTGTCTAATTATTTATGATCATTTAGTTTTATTTCAGTTGGTAATGGCGGTTATTGCTTTTGGAACTATAAATAAACAAACGATGGAAAACGAAACGTTTTCTATATGTTTTACAAAATTAAAATGATTCAGGTTTTTACTTGAATCTTTGATTTTAATTCTTAAGGTTTCCCATCAAAGGTGTAAGATATATACAAAAATACAAGCAGGGAAAAAGTTATTTTACGTAAAAAATATACATCTATAAAACCAAACAAAAGTTTGGAAAGCTTTACACGACGTTTTGTTTAAAATCATTTTGCAAGAAAAAATAATTATTAATATAAACTCTGGTAAGACCAATCCGTTCTTAAACAACGATAAAATGTAAAATTAGAATCATAAAAATACTGTTATATTTGAAATCATATTGAGATATATATATGTAAAAAAGGTTTCTAAAACTCAAGCATAATGATAGATTAAAAAATATATATTACTAATATGAAATTAATTAATCAGTCCTTGAAATGAAAGGTCTAGAGATCCTGAAAAATAAACCGATGAAACCATAATATACTAACTCCATTCTATTACGGATAATAACAAAACGTACAAAATAAACAGTTATACAGCCTCTGATTTGACTAGATAAGAATAATATTGAAAATGTTGATTTACTTATAACCAATCATTTCTACATAATAAAAAAAAACAATAAATAAATTAAGCTGTCAGTTATATTACGTTATATAACACGCTACTCGTGATTTTATTTTAACAATTATTGTTTTCTTGAGCGTGCATATCTTAAATTTTATATATGGCTGATATAACATTCGTGTAATTTTTGATAAATAAAAATAAAATTAACATTTTTTATTTTATTTCGATTGGGTTATTACTATTCTAAACTTACGCCAAATAAAATACTGCAACGCAATTGAACTAATAAAAAAGGATTTTTTTAATATACATTAAAAGTTCGTTTAATGGGACAGATTAAAGTACGGTGTACATTAAATGGAATTAATAGTACGGAGTTGTAACAGACTCTATAAATAGAAACAACGAATTATATAGAACGGTGTAAATGAGTATCAATCAAATAAAAAAAAATTTTAATAAACTAAAAATAATTTTGATATACAGACATAAAATTATTTGTTTTTGAGATAGGAGTCTAAAATGCTTCCATAAAAAACTGTTCAACCGTTAAAAATAAATAGAAATATAAGCAAAAAACTACCGATTAAAGAAACTTTAAAAAAATAAGTTTATAAATTTTAGTTATTTTAAAGAATATCCAATCCTGAAGAAGAATAAAGAAAAAATCGTTGAATTAAGACTGTATTTAAAGAGTACAACAGCCAATGCTCCTGAATTATTGGTTAACGACTGCCCTAGTACTTCGTAGAAATGAAATTACGAGTTTCCTTGAAGCAATGGACAAATCGAATTCAAGAAATGAATATGATTTTTTACTTGCTTGTACAAACTAAAGGAAGTACTGTGAACGCGAAAATTTTCGGTTATCAGATTTCAACGGAAATCTCCATTTCGACCATCCCTGAATCCATTTTGACTAGTTTCGGCGTGACTCGTACGTACGTACGAAAGTGCGTATGTATCTAGCATAATTCAAAAATGATTAGCCGTAGGATGTTGTAATTTTGGATTTAGGACTGTTGTAACAACTAGTTGTGCACCTCTCCTCTTGATTACAACTGAAAATATTCAAAAAAGCCCAAAATCCAAATTTTTTGAATTTTGGACTTTTTCTTAACTGCAGTAATAAGCCCTCCTTGAGAGCTTTTCAATGATATATATAATAAATAGTACCGATTTTGATTGGTTCCAGAGTTATAGCCAAAAGAAATTTTAATTAATGAATTAATTACAAGGAGAAGGCACATCAGTTCGAATCAGACTTCATCTCCTCTTTTTTTTTAACTTTTGTTTTAATTTAAATATATTGATTTATTAATAATTATTAACCCGTGATTGCAAACTTTTTTTTTTTACAATAACTAATAATTCAATAAAAAAAAAAAAAGGAAAAATATCAGAAGTTACTAGTAAAATAAAATTTTATGTACTTTTAAGTATGTGTACATGTAATTTAATAGGTTCCGGAATCGATAGAAACATCATTTAGAACGGATGCCGGAAAGAGTATATTGTACATAATTATGTGAGAAGGGACACTCGGCAGGCAACATAAAAGAAGGCAGTAGCTGTTGTCTACTCTTTCATAGCAGAAAAAATAGTTAAATAAAGCTATTCAATAATAATTTATAACTCTCTTCTAACAAATTCAAAGTAACAAACATTATCTAAGATTTGCATAACTGAGTAGAATTACTATCCCAAGAAAGTACGATCAGGAATTTAATATGGGAAATAAACTAAAAAAATAAATAAATAAAAATTAAGAATGATTTAAAAACTAAAGTTTCAATTGTTTCTGTTACGTTAAAAAGCAAAATTAAGCGTAATTAAAACTAAATAATTTAATGAAAATCTATAAAAATGGAAAATGAAAACATTCTTTTTTCACACAGTATAAGGTTTTATATCACATCTATAAAAAAATAGCGATTAGAAGAAGGCTGGGAGGAATAAAATGTACTTATATGAAACAAGGAGGAAATATTGTAAAAAAGATTAATTTAACACTCAACAATTACAGACTTTTTTTGTGTAAATTATAGAATTAATAATATCAGTTAATATGTCTGTCCACGTCAAAAAGTCACTTCCAGATGGTTTACGAAAAGTTCTAATTTGGCAGTCTCATTGTTCATACACTAAATGTTACTTAAAAACAACAAAATGATAAATTGAAATTTATAAATAAGGATCACAAACACTGGGGATTCAAACGTATCTAACTTCTTTAAAATATTTCTTATTTCACTTTCTGAATATTTGACGTTTTCCTAACTCAGAATTTACAAGATACAGTTTCATAACTGAAAAAGATAACTATATTCATTTAAAAGCTTTACGTTATCTGTTTTCAATACTTATTATATAATTTTCAACCATGTAAAATATAATTATTAGTGATTATTGTATTTTATTTTAATTGTGTTATATATCAACGTGTTACGTTCACTAAATATAAAAACATTGGACTTTATACACGTAATAAAAGTAATTTTTTGTTAGATAATCTTGCTAGTTTACAATTCATTTGATTAAAACCTGCAACAAATACGAAAAATTATATATATAAAGTACTCTGTTCTGTGACACCATAAAAATCTGTTGATACCAGTTTGAGAACAGCAGCACCATTTATAAAGACAGTTATCAAGAACGATTGTGTCTGTTTTTACGTAATTTATTAAAAGATTGTATTTATTTTCGGTAAACAGTTTTAAATAAATTTTATAAAATAGTTAAGAAATAAAAAAAAATGTAATAATATATTATTTAGTTTTTTCTGTTACTTTAAAAAAAAAAAAATGAACGTTGGATCGGTTCCAACTTGACGGTTATTTAAACAAAAAATAATCCGCAGTTTAATATTAAAAAAAAAATATTATTTTTGGATTGAATCGTGTGCTTTAACACACCTTTTGTCACACCAGTATGTCAATTAGCAGTGGGATTAAACTACTTATATTTTTTAATTTTTTTTATGTAAAAAAAAATAAAAAATAAATAAAGACAAAATAAAAACGGGTAGGAATTTCGACTATAACCTCGTAGTTACTATTTTTTTTCAAGCTTTAAAAATGGTTCACTTAATACATAAATCACTTATCATTAAGAGAGGTATTAATTAAATAAATCGTACGGTTTCACCCACCAGGTTGGTCTAGTGGTGAACGCATCTTCGCAAATCAGCTAATTTCGAAGTCGAGAGTTCCAATGTTCAAATCCTACTAAAGACAGTAACTTTTATACGGATTTGAATACTAGTTTGTGGATACCGGTGTTCTTTGTGGTTTGGTTTCAATTTACTACACATCTCAGAAATGTTCGATCTGAGACTGTACAAGATTACACTTCATTTACACTCATACATATCATCCTCATTCATCATCTGAAGTAATACCTGACGGTGAGGCTAAACAGGAAAAAAATCGTACGGTTTCAAAATAAGGAGAAAAAACTTAGTAGAAATAAACAAGAAAAAATATTTAAATAAAAAAATTATTTAATTTGAAAAAGTTAAATAAATAAATAAAAATTTATGTATAATTCTAAACTAATTTCTAAGATGAATTATTTTTATTAAAAACAGATATTTTATTTTAAAATTTATTTTGAAAATAAATTTTAATTTTTATGAATAAAGTATTAAACTTTTTATCAATGTCTTACGAGATGAATGACACTTGGTACAATTTGAAGTAAATGGGGAAAAAAACATTTAAATATTCATTATTTTTGAAGAGTACTGTATTTTCCAATCAATAAAATTTTTTCATTAGGAATCTAACGTTTTACTTCTTCAACATAAATACAATTTATTTTTTATTCATTCGATTGGAAAGAGAGTTAAATTCATTACCCATAAATTTTCTTGAAAATAATAAATCGCTAAATTAAATAGATCTAAATCTTCTTTCTTAAGCGATATAAAAGTTTTATAATTAATGTTTTATTAAGCAGCAACAGTGGGTGTTGACTTCTTTAAAGCCATTTATCTCCGATTTGAGATATATCTTGCAGTTTTTTATTGACCCATTTCATATAAGTGTTAATCAACTGTAATGCAGTAATTTTGTAGTAAATTTTTAATGTACAATTTTTCTTCTTTTAATTCTTACTTTTAAGAAGATTTATGAAATAAAAACCATTCAGTTATAGCTTTTACTTTTAATAAAAAAATAATTTTTTAGGGAGAAACTAAAGTAAATTTATTTGAGCAAAAAAAAGACACCTATATACAAACGAAGAAATCAAATCATGAACGGTTTACGGACTGCACTGATCCATTAAAAAACTTGACTAAATTACCATCTAATAATAAATTAAATTTAACTTAAAACACTTCCAATTCATTCCACGGTTAAATACGGTAATATTGAACTGAAATTAAGGAAGCGTGGAACTGTGAGATAAAATAAAGATGCTACTGAACAGTTTTGTTCGTAATAACGTTGCGCCGTGAAAAGGGAAGTCTGGTTGATAACACACTCTCTCAATCGCTCTCTCTCTTTCAATAGGGTTTTATCGTCTGGCATGATTGCAAAATGAAAAGGGTGAGTAGACACGACCCTCTAATACCTGCCTTTCAATCACATTCATACAAATGTATACATCTGAACGTAAAGCACGCGCACGCACGGACATACGCATGAATACATGCAATTACTAGGCAAGGAAATGCGTACTTTAATCGTTAGTCAATAAACGATTACTTCAATTCAGCAACCAGCTGGTGCCTCTGGTGCCGAGAATTTGAACTGTAGATGACTTTTATGAAATAGTAATTAAACTTAACCGTGCGAAAAAATGGTAGAAAAAGCAATTTGAACGTTTAACTAATATTCGATTTCTATAATATATTATTTTAATAGGTTATTTATCGGTCATTTAAATATAAAATGAAATAAATTGAAAAATTATTATTTTTACAGGAATTAAAAAAGTATTCGAACTTCAAATTACATTCAATTTTACCACTTTAAACAAATGTTATTTTTATTATCAGTAGTATCAACAAAGTTTTTTGTGATGAAATAATGAGAACTTGTAAAATATTCAGACTCTTGATCCATACATGACCCAAAAGTAAAAAAATAAATACAGTGAATGATGATAATTGTGAGGAATCTAATTCTGGACGCTATTAATAACTGTGACAATTTTAATGGATAAATTATTATAATAATATATAATGGATTATCTTTTTCTTCTTCTTCAAGATGCATCTCCTTTGAGGAGGTTTGCAATAATCATCGCTATTTTGACCTTTGACACTGAATTTCGTCTCGCCCAGCTGCTTTTCCGATTTTCATTGTTTTTATAGTGAGATAGAAGTTCTTTATAGCATAAAGAACTTCTATCATGATGTTTGGCCCCTCTATAGCATTTTGATGTATTCTCATACTTCTTGTATCTTGAAATAGCTCTTCTATATATTCCTTCAACCGTAGAAGTTTATGCGCTGGTTCAATCAAGATTTTGCCTTTTTTATCTTTAATAACAGCGGATTATCTTTTTCTGGTTGTTCCTGTTTGCTCTTTAATTTTCTTATGCAAATTTTGGTTGTCATATTTCATTTGTAGCTCCTCTATGTGTTCACACTTTTCCGAAATCCATCTCTCCTTTGCTTTCCTAACTATCTTGAATGACATATATTTCATGTAAGGGTAAAACTGGGAATAGTGAAAAATTATCGAATCCTGGCATTTTACTTACCGGCAGTAGCCGTATTGCTGCTATAGCATAGTAAGTAGCATAGCTATATTGGGAAAATATAGCGATCAGCCAACATTTTGGGTATCGGGTTTTTTAAAATGTCGAAGTTACAAGACACCCGTTCTCCAAAAACACTCCAAAAAAGTTATAGAATTTTCCGGAAGATATATGTACGTACGTGTATTGGCTTGTATTTTTATATTTCCGGTCTGGCTCATCATAGATTTGAAAGTGGCTCAAAAAACTTCTGTAAAAATGGACCATTGAAGGCATTAAATTTTGAACAAAATTAAAAACGGGGGATGGGTGGTTTTGCAATTTATAATTACTGACGTTTTATAGTGATCATAGAAAATTGTGCTTTAATACGATGAAAATTAAGTTATTTTAAAATCCCAAAGTTTTAAGTTAATCGGATTTAGGGATAGGGGTTATTAATATTATTTTTAAATAATTATTTGCCCATATCTCGAAAACCCGTTGACCGAAAAATTTTATATTTTTCAGAAATAAAAATAATATAATTTGGCACAAATCAGAGTAAAGTTAGAGCTAGTACAACGGGTCTTGCAAATCGCTTAATAAAGCATTTATACAATAAAAAAATTATTTCCAGAAAACAAATGTTAGGCATTATAGTACAGTTATTTTACCTGAATATTTGTATGCCTTATATATGAATAAAATAAACGAAATTGAAGAGTTAGAGAAGAAGAGAGTAAAATATTAAGAAAAATATTTGGGACATTTAAAATTGAAGAAATAAGTGGAGGATTAGGAAAAAATGAAGAGCTTTATAATTTTAATGACAGATTTCAGGTGTTATATGAAAAAGAAGATTGAAGAATGGAAGAAAAAACTAACAAAAGAATCTAGGTTTGTATATAATAAAAAAAAAAACTAAAAACACCTGGATGAAACTTTAAAGAAAACTAAATACCTCAAAAAAATTATCTTAATAGGCTATAATATAATAAATCTCGAAATATTATTTTAGAAAAAAGGATATACAGGAAAAATCGAAAAGAAATATGACTAAGACGGAGTTAAAAGAGAAAGCGAAGACATGAAGAAAAAATGAAAAAATATTGGGATGAAAGGAAGTCAAATGAGAAAAAAATGATTAAGATATATTTATTGTGATCCTAAGTTGGCCAACACAAGAAGAAATTTGGCACAAATATAATTTGCTACATATATCCCAGCTTTGATCTGATTTTCGAGCCAATCGGACATAGGGCATCACGACATCCATTTTTTTAAATATTTTTTTTGCCTTGCTGAATAACATTGTACCGAATTGGGCTGACTTATTGATGTAAATTATTACTTAAATAAATAAAATTTTAAGCTGTAAAAACAATGTGACTGAATGAAACCCGTTCTTAAAATATCAATTTTTTAAACCTTAATTTTAAAAATCAAACTGAATTTACTGTTAATGCAGATAAATGGGAATTATTTAAAAAGAGGCCTTGTGGGACCCGAATCAAAACGTCGTTTTAATTTTTGATACGTTATCTATTTTTCAAGTTTTGTTTGTTATTAATAATGCTGTATGAAGTACCTGTTGAATAATGGATCCTAAATTGTTTTACTAAAAATTTTTAACTTTTTAACGATTATACTCTAAAACAGTACTACTATATAATATTAAAAAAAAATCATTTACTAAGGGGTCAACCGAGACCAAAAATCCTTTTTTACTGGACGTTTGATATTTTTTTACAGTTTTACTCTAAATACTGCTTAATCCATTAATTTTTAAAAACCTCATTGCATTTTGAAAAAAAAATCCTGTCAGGGGCAAAGCCAGTAAAGTTATACGACCTTTTGTCGGCTTTTTTCCACTTAAATGTTTTATCTAAAAGGTGAGCGAAGGAATTAATTCTGCAATTTTAAACGGTATATCTCCTTGAAATAATAAATATTAGGTGAAATCTTTTCATAAAAAAAGATTTTCTTCATTAATTGATATTAATTTTTAAGCAATCTCCAGAACGAGATTTTTTTGAGTCTTACTAAAAACTGAGTATTTTGAAATAGTTCCTGCTAGTTTCGGTTTAATTTTTTCAGTCTTTGGTGATTTTTATTTTAATTTGTTTGAAAAATATTGTTAAAGTAATGTTAATCTAACTATCGAGGTCATTTTTAATGTTACAATCATTTGGATATAATAATACAAGTAAGTAATAATCAGGAAAAAAAGTTGCTTTTAATGTAATTTTCCCAGGAACTTGTCTTAAGTAAGTTGCCTGTCACTCTTGTCGATTATCTCAGAGTTATTAAGAAAATCATTCGATATTTTTCAGAAGCATTAATGTTATTGAAAACATCAGCAACATCACGATCGTCGATTACTAGGTGCTGTTGGCAATATATTTTTTAAATGAAAAAAAAAAATGTTTAATAAACTTAAATTTATCGACAACCCGTTGAAGGGTACGAAAGAGATTTGATGAACGAGAAAAAATATTTCATTATTCAACGAAAAGAAGAAAAACCATGTACGAAGAAAATATGTCTGATCCACAAAAATGCGCGTTCTCACGCTGTTCAAACATAGCAGAACAATTGCCAAAGTTTTGGTGGGAGATACTGGATCAGTCTTCGCATAGGACGTATCTGTGGGTATCTGATTTTCATAGTTTTCTGAAGTTAAAGCAATTTTTTTTTTGCGCAAAATGCATGCAAACTTTAACCAAATTTGTCAAGGATCAAAAAGTAGAGTTTTTGTACGAGGAGATCGTCAAGCTATTTCCCGTTCTAAAAAATGCTCGGAGATTAGATTGAACATAAGCTATTCAGGGAATTTTTCCGTGGTTTAACAAGAATTATTGTACGTTTTGCATCCACGAAATAAATATAAATCATTGTTTTCTACAGATTTGTATTATAAGAAAAAAATATCCATATGTAATATTTGTAATATTAAAATATTAATTAATAAATTTAAAATAGTAAATATTTATTAATACTGATATTTCTTATTAATATTAAATAAGTTATTTCTTTTTAATAAAAAACTGAAAAGCCTATTACGAATTAAGTAAAATAAATATTATATGCAGAGAAAAAAATATGCCATATCAACAGAAAATGCATGAAACATAACGAACATTGACAAACATAAGGATCACGTCATTTTAACAATATAACATAGTGCCAATGTAATAAAGGGCAACGTTAATAAAGATTAATGTCATAGAAAACGTAAAGTGAAGAAAGAAATCTAAATGGAAACAATATTTTGTAAATTATAAAAATGATATTTTTCAATAGCATTTAAAATATACCTGCAAGTTTAGTGACCGATGTATGTAGTTCCTGATTCGGATGAATTTTGGGTATTTTCATAAAATTGTCGAACCACAGTCAATTTTCATAATCTGATAATAATAAACTAAAAAAGGTATCATGAGTATTATTACGTTTCGTACATATATTTTCTTAACAAATTATAAATAATAAAACTTAAATTTGTTAGAGCAAAATATTTACAAACGAAGGGTAGTGAACAATGATTAGCAAATAATTGTTGAAAAAGAAAAGGGGATGATGAATTAGGAAACCCCCAGATGCTCAGTTTGTATTAACGGTTAGGGTATTATTAGGGTAGGTTTCCATTCCAGAAGCCTTTAGGGGATTTAAATCTACCCAAAGTAACAGTAGGAATATAGATCAGCAGAGTGGGACGAGGTAATTCCACCATTTTGTACTTTTATGCCGTATTTGTACCATTACTACCCTAACATATAAATGCACGTTCGTCTGTGTTAGTTAGAACCCATATAAACGCCTGAGTTACGAACGTGAAAGCAGGACGGTCAAACAGAAGTGACTCAGTATAATTTGCACTGTCGATCAACCCCCAAAATTCAACACCCCATGGTTTTTACGACCCTTTCAAGAATACCACCCTAATACTGATCAATATGGTTCAATAATTGTACAGATAGATCAAAATTAAATGTAGGTTTCCATTAATTTTACTGTCAATTACGGTGAAAGAAAGCTGAACGGGTAATACATCCATTTTTAATTAAAATGTAATTAACTTAATAATAATAATAATGAAACAAAATAAAATGTTTATAAACATTAAACTTGTTGCCTTTTAGGATAAAATTCATATTTTTCAAATTTTTGTTTTAATTATAGCGTCTTAGAATGCACAAAAATCTAGAGAAACAGTTAATTATATATTAGTAACTACAATTAAGTAATTTTAATAATTATCTTCATAATAATAACATTTGTTAACTAAAACAACAAAATAAAAATTATATAAAGAAATGCATTTTAATTTTACGTAATAAAAATAATACACGTTTCTTAACGAGAGACATTGAATATTAATTTATAGTATTCGGATTATATCTTTACCGATACATTTAAACTTAATTTAAAATTTCTAAATAACGGTAAAAAAAATCAACCAATGTTTCATTTTATACTTCGATAACTTTTCTGAATATCTGTTAATATGTACGTAAATTAATACATATTTATAATTACATATTTATAATTACATATTTAATTTAACTCGTAAAAAATATCAAAATTTTATTATTTTCATTAATTTTTAAAGATAAGCGTTCCTGATTGAAATAACTGTTGATTCAAAAATGGCCGAAAATTGGAAAATATTTGTTCGAAAATTTTCGACTCAACAATGAGAAACAAAAATACTTATAAAAATCATTTCTATACAATAACTAGAGATGGAAGTGTATGTATTTTCTTAAAGGCATACTATCGTCGAAGAAATAATTGGAACGTCGTAAATCTTAAACGAATGCTTGGAAATTGTATATACAAAAAAAGGGGTAAACTGAGTTTCTCCGTGTTTTCATTTAAATGTAAACGACGCATTTATTGCTGTTTAAACAAGTTCGTAATAAAATAACGTAAAAAATCAAGAGAAATAGGCATTAAAAATGTTCAAAATAGGCTATAGTATCGTTATCTATTCATTTATTTTGCTCCTAGTAAAAAAATTATAGTTCAAACTCAAGTATTTTGTTTTGTTAAGTAGATTCTTTTAAAAAATTCATACACGTGACACACTAAGAGATCTAAACACTTATATCGTATAATTAATTGGCACTTTAAACAGAACATGTACCTACGAAAAACCATTTTTTTTCTTTTTTCTTTTTTTTTTTGTTTAACCTCCGGGACCACCGTTAGGTATTACTTATTAGGAATAGTTAGGTTAGGAATAGTTATGGTTTATTCTCTGAGAATCCATTCTAATAAAAACAATTCAAAATAAGTATGCACAAAATATTTTTACTTTTAAAAGAGGTGCTTTGTACCTCTCCTAGGAAAATGTCGTTTTTAAATTCAGATGGCACTTTAGTAAAATATTTTAACAAAAATAAAAATTAAACTTTACACATCTTTACGAGCGAAAGTTCACTTAAATAGATCTTCAACATTCCTCAGTACAATGGATTTTACGAAGGTTTTTAGAAATTTTGATTGAGGATCCTTTTCTATTTTATATATTTATAACCGTAAAATTAGATTAAAGTTAAACAAAATGGCAGAATTAATTTGTATCGTGTATTTATTTCATGTCGTCATTTAAAGTACGAAAAAATAAATAAATGATTTCTAATGATTTTATTACTGCTTGTCATTTATTTGACTTTAAATTTAATAGAGTTTGTTTAAAGTCAAGTGAATAATTTTTCTATTAAGGAACATTCACTAAAGGGATGACAAGTGAGCTAAGATTGGAAGACAACAGTGTATGCAGATCACATTATTTGAACGATTTAAGTCTTAGCCTTTGTTTTAAATTAAAAAAAAAATAATTTCTCATTTAAAATTTTTCGAAGTATGAATTTACATAAAAAAAATTTAGCAGTTTTTCCTCATATTCAGTTAGTAATTGTAAAAAAATGATATTAAGATGTAATTTAAACTTAGATATAGTCACGTTGACAATAAGAAATAATATTTTATTTTATGTCATTATTTGTCTGCGGTACTGTATTTTTAAATCAGAAAAAGACGATATTTTACATGTTCCACCAATTACTAATTTATTAAGGGATTAGAAAGCCTGTCTATTATTATTATTTTTTAATAAAAATAAAACCGTTTTAGACCTCCTAGCATAAACTGATTTTTAATTTATTTAAATAATTTCAGCATACAAAAAGTCCAGTCGTTCAAGAAACATTCTGGACGTGTTCTATTTAAACTCATTTTTATCTGTTTTTAACTTTGATTTCGCGCCGCTTCTTTACACCTTTATAAAATTTTGTAAAAAATCTAATGTGGATACCACATGACTTCCTTGTACGCCTAATAAATTATGGATGGTCAAAATGGAATTTCCGTTGAAATATAAAAACTGAAACTTTTCGCGATCACAATACTTCCTTTACTTCGTACAAGGAAGTAAAAACAAATTTTTCGACCGATTTGAAAATTTTTCGATTATTGGCATTTTGAAAAGAAAACTGGAAGAGGTATAAATACGTCTGATATACGTGCACAAATACTTTATTTTAAGCGGGGTTCCTACAGATTGCTCTGCATCCCTCTCACTCAGATTGCTCTACCTCTTCTCACTCATCCGTTGAACATATCCATACCAAATAATTGTTTTTCTTAAATTATTTTACTTATGGAAGTTGTCCTTTTTACCCAGTTTTCAAAATCGACACGCTCTACGGGAAAAATCCATTTTTAAAGCCTCCAAACGATCCCTATTCCTTTTTCTCACCTGCCAGCACTCTGAGCCATGTCATATTTGCTTCAACTACCATATTATACCTTTTTTTAGTTCTGACTGTAAAGTTTGATAGTCAAACTATTCAATGTCCGAATCGCGGGTCTTCCTTGACCAGTCCTATCTGTGATATTAGTCTCAAACCCTCCATTTTCAGAAATAATTTCCCATCTTTAGAAATTTTTTTTTTCCCAGGCGCTTAATCTTATAATAATTTTGCACACCACCTCCGCAAATAAACCCTCTCTTCTCTTACCTATTAGCACAACGTATCCCGTATTCCTTAAATTAGTATTCATGGCCTGTTATTCCTCTCTTAATTCCTTAGCATATACGAGATATCCTCAGCATCATTAGCCAACAACATTAAATCGTCCGCAGTTAACTCTTAAAAGGCTAGGAGAAGAAAACCCGGATAAAATATTACCCGGTCCTCCAGGTTGGGAAATGAAGCGTTGGGCCAGCAACCCAATATTCGGAAAATATTCTTTGTTGCTCAAGATCACGATAGACGTACACAAATTACTATTGTAATTTTATCAGCACATCTACAGATAAAATAAATAAAAGAAAGGAGAAAATTACATAATTTTTGTGGGATTTTCCAGCTACAGGGGCAACAAAAATCCCATAAAAAATAATGGGTACTGGATTTAAAGAAAGCTCAAAACGTTTTTGATAAAAAGTTTTTGAGCTTTCTTCAAATCAAGATAGATCCAGTATACTAACAGTGATACAACAAAGGACTACGTATCTTAGAAATGAACATTTTATCTATGTCTCCATATAATTTATTTTCCGAATTGATAATTCTTGATACGAATAATTAGTTAGGGTTATTTATTAAATCTTCCGACTGCAAAACGATAAAAAAAAATTATTTCTTTCCAAATTTTTACTTTTTCAATAAAAATCAATGAGTTAAAAAAACAAATAATTCCGCTTTTAATTTTAATTAAATTTTGTATGGAGTTAGAGGTACAGATTTAGTATGCCGATCAACAGAAGTATAAATTAATTTTGCCGAACATATTGGAATTTAATACATTATATTTCGGTTATTATACCGATATGAATAAGCTGTTTGATTCATGATGTGGCTTAGCGGTTAAGTTCTTAATCCGAGCTTGAACATACAAATTCAGTGCTAGTGTAGCATTTTGTAAATAATTTTATCCATTTGTATAATGTTACCCACTCCTCTTTAAAATATATATTTATGTTTAATTTATCCTTAGGATAAAATTTTATTAAAATACATTAAAAAAAAAATACTTTTTTAATTTTTTTATAGAGATTCTCGCACATTTTTAAATTCTACACCGCTCTATATTCATGACTCAAAAATAAACATAGGACATCGGTTTTTTATCGTGAAATTCAATAATCTACCATCTTTTTTTTAAATATTCATTGTACTATTCAATTAAAAAGTGGATGGAAAAAGGTACTGACAAAAATTAAAGCAGTTACCTATTTATTCAATCGTTAATTATCTCAAGTTTTTTTTTTAACCATCGGGACCACGGTTATGTATTGTTTAAAGGATGAGGTGAATGACGAGTAGCGTATGAAAATGGTCTGGGATTCGAACCCAGGACCTCCGAATGAAAGGCCGAGACGCTACTATTCGCGCCACGGAGGCTGGCTAATTGTCTCAACTTAAAAATGTATATATCTTAAGATTCTAACATCATTTACAACTATGTATTTATTATTATTATTATTAATAATAATAATAATAATGATAATAATAATAATAAAAGAATACAATTTTGATGAATAAAAACATACATGTAACTAATTTAATTAAAATTAATACATGTCTTTAATTGTAATTTTAGAAATATGATTAGAAACGTGAGGCTAATTAAACTTAATTAAAAAAATACATAATAATTCCATTAAAATCTTGTAAAAATATAAACAGTTAACTATAATTAAAGAATGTTTATTACTTACTCGAAAAATCTTAAAATGGAATGTAACTCTCACCTGTAACGTAAACAAGTAACATTAGTACTAATTACTGCAGTACTTAAGTAAAAAATAAATATTCTTTCTATACGTAACAACATAATTACCTATATATATATAAAACGGTGAATAGTAACTTTATATGTAATAAAAAAGTTAGATGTGATAGCAACTACAGTAAGCCAACTGTGTCAAACCCAAATTTATCATTTAGCCATTTGAATGAGGTAATCTTTTAAATGTCAAAAATATTCTTCTAACGCCTAAAAACTTATTAGCAATATGCAAATAGTCTTTAAAAATACAACAAACAAGATTAACATGCCTCTTTTTTCCCTTCCAAATTATAGTAAGCAAAAAAATATTATGCGACATAGAAACAGAGTTACCTCTTAAAGTTATTGGAAATTTTATGTAACTAGCTAAATTCAACACAGTAGATATTAAATTATGGAATTTTAAAAGATAAAACATGTTCAAAAAGAGTTTTAAAACAGATCTTTATTATTATTATTATTGATTTGTAACAACTCTGAGTGAGTGTGAGGGTGCGCGCGCCTTATAACAAATATTAGTATACGTTTTTGAAAGGTATATTGCAGTGTTTCCCAACATGGGACCCACGCCCCAAATGGGGGCAATTTGATTGTTAAGTGGGGCAATTCGCAAATGGACTCGTCCAGAATTTAAGTTAACCATATGGCGACTCAGTCGCTACTCCAGCTGGGAAAATGTCCTGCATAGGTAACTTCTGTCCGCCACGTTCGTAGCCGTGATTTCACTATTAGACGCTAGGGGCGGTCGCCTGTTTGTGCAAAGAGTTAAAAGGAGAATCGTTGGTTTGAAATAAGCGTCCGTTAGAACTGTTGTAAAAGTATCATTGATTTAAAATAAATATACATTATATAAATATAAGTAGAAAATATTTCTGTTTTATTTTTATTTATTTCAGTTTTAGAATCATCATTTACCAGAAAAAGTTTTCAAATGGAAAATATATGTTATCTTGGGGTGGGGAAAATATTTCATATACATTTAAATATGCATTTTTACTTCGTACAACGAAGTATTGTAATCGCGAAAAATTTCGGTTTTTAGATTTCACCGGAAATATCCATTTTGACCATCCCTAATCCATTTCGTTCGGCGTGACGTTTGTACGTACATATGTATCTCGCATAAGTTAAAACCGATTAGCCGTAGAATGTTGAAATTTTGGATTTAGGACTGTTGTAACATCTAGTTGAGAACTTCCCCTTTGGATTGCATTCGACTGGGCCAAAAGTGTCCAAAAAAACCCAAAATCCAAACAAATTGGATTTTTTACTTTTTCTTAACTGTAGTAATAAGCCCTGATTGAGAGCTTTTCAACAATATATCATAAGTGGTACTTATTTTCATTGGTTCCAGAGTTATAGCCCAATAAAACTTTCAACTAATGAAATATTTGGATCTTACAAGGGGAAACCACATCGCTTCGTTTAATAGGTGTACAAAGTAGTCATGTATTGTCTATATCAAATCTTTTAGTTTATGTTTTCTCCAAATCAGATTAAATTAATTTTAACACATACTTTTTTTTTAGTTTTTTAATTAATCCTATATTTAATTTTTTCAGCCCATAGTAAAATGAATGGTGTAAGCAAGAAAAAAAATTCGTCAGTATTGGGAGAAATATTTAAAATTTGATTTCATACCAGCTGTCCACGATGAACGCTCACGTTTTTGTCTTTTATGCCAACAATACTTGACCAATGAGTCAATGAAGGCGCATTTGAAGGCGAAATATAGTACTCATATTAATTCAGATTTGAATTACTTTCAAACTTTAAAGAAAAATTTTGAAAAAAGAGCAACATTAAATTTACTGCTCATACTGCAACTGTCAATTGTACTCTTGAGGCTAGTTATCAAATTTCTTTATTCATCGCTAAATCTTGGTATTTAATCAAACTATCAATATCAGCATTTCTTAAAACGGTCTGAAAAAAGTGAAGAAAACCTGAAAGTTATCCCACTGGGTAACAATACTGTTAGCAGAATAGACAAAGTGAGCGAAGCTATTGAAATACAACTTGTTTGAAAGCTGAAAACAAGGAAATTCTCAGTACAAATGGATGAATCCACTTTCAGAGACAGTGAGGCCGTATTGATAATTTACGTAAGATATTGATAAAGGGGATTTTGCTGAAGAAATGTTTTGTAAATCATTAGAAAGCACTACTACCTCCAAAGATATATATAATAAGTTAAAAAATTACTTAGATGTCAATAACATACTGATGAAAAACACATCATCTTGTGCTGCAGATTGTGCTCTTAATATGATGGCAAGAAAAATGGCTGCTTAAAATTGATGAAAATGAGAATCGAAAATGCTTTTTGTGCATGTGCTATTCATAAAGAAAACTTGGTAGCTAAAAACATTTCGTCTGTTCTACATGAAATACTAAATTCATTTATAAATGCTATTAAAGCTAATGCCAAATGTGAGCGTCTCTTTAAGCTATTTTGTGAAGAAGAAAATGTAGACCATCTGAGACTTTTACTTCACACTGAAGTAAGATGGCTCTCAAAAGGGAACTGCTTGAACAGATTTATGGAACTATTTGATACACTAAATGATTTTTTAAGCGGCAAACCTGAAATGAAGTATCTGTTACGGTCGATAGTAAAGCATTTGTGTGAGTTACTTAACCGATATCTTTAAAAAACTAAATATATTTAATAAGTAACTACAAGGAACAAATAAAACTCTTGTCGATACAAAAGCGAAGATATTTGGTTTCATTACCTATATTGAATTACTTCAGAAATATATTACAAAAAAATATTTTGAAAAGTTTCACGGTTCCAAAAATGTGAAGTGACTGATACCGCTATACTTTTTATTGTCGATCATCTGAAAGTTCTATCGGCTGATTTAAAAGAAAAATTTTCTAATTTGAAAAAAATTGATTTTCCAACTTAGACGATCAAGTCAATGTCAATGGATAAGTCTGATATTTCAATTATGCACTATCAAAAAGAACTCGCAGAAATGCAAAATGATGAGTTAGTTAAAATTTTATTTAATATAAAAGGAGCGATGGCATGGCTTTGTGAGGAAACAGAAACCAAATATCTAAATTCAACCAAATGTGCAAGAAACTTTTTTTTAACGTTACCATCTTCATATTTAGCTGAATGTGGATTTAAGCTCCGATAAAGCTCATCAGAGATTTCTTTGCCGAGGGGGGGGGGGCGACCGGAATCGTCACAGCGGGTGTTTTGCCGTACGGGGGTTGGGATGAATATGGATGTAATGCCATAATGATTTCCTGTTAAAAAAAAAGAACGGGGAGACTTGAGACTGAAGCTAACTAAATTGGAACCTAAAATAAAATCTCTTTGCAGCAAGGATAAAAAAATCTCAAACGCAAGGATCTCACTAAATTTAAATAATAAATAATTACTAAAAATTAAAATAATATAGAAAAATCTTTCATTAAAATCATTTCGTACTTGAATTCAGTTCTCCGTTATATGTTTTGAAAATTTACTTATTGTTTTTCCTTAACAACTTCTTCCGAAAACCTACCATTTAAGGCACTTCAGTGAAAAATCCAATTTTTGAATATTAAAAATTATGTATATGTTACATAGGGGGGATAAGAATTTTAGAAAGGCTTTGGTGGGGCATGACACAGAAAAGGTTGGGAAATAATTTGCGGTCCAATAGTAACACCACAATACATGTTACGAAGGCCCATTCGCTGTTTTTAGGTAATGAAACAAATGTTAAGCTAAAAGGATAGTAGAATGATTCGAATTCTGGCTGTCACTGCCATGGCTCCAAGCATCAAAATCGGTTGCGCCGTCTGTGTAAGTTATAGAAACGTATGCTACATCACTAACTAGATGTGATGGAGCGGAAAGCGTGTCTGTAGCAACAGGCCGACCAACAGTATTCTAATTGTATAATTCACTCTCTGATTTGCGTGTCTTTCTATAGGGCAAAACATTTCTTAATAATGGTGTACGTTAAATACCATTGAATTTACATACAAATGGCGTAATTCAGTAAAAAATCTATTTCTCCGACAAATTACACAAATAGTCAAAAACATTGTTTCATAAAAATACATCATCTATCTAATAAATAAATAAACGTTTTGTTTATTTATAACTCAAAGCTAAAAAGCAGATTTTAAAAATATTAGTAAACTTTTCGTCGCGTTCGCATTATTCCAATGCATACTAGCTGTTTTTTTTTATCCCAATGTGATCGGAATAGAATTTTTTAAACCATTTATTAAGTTAAATTCCATAAGGTTAACAATTGATATCTCAAATACATAACGTATTAAAAAATAGGCATTATATTCATCAGAAAAGTAAACACCATCGATCTGATATTATCTGAAGGTATGTTAGCTTAATTGACGTTCAAAAGTAAGAGTACTTGATACATAGAAAAAAAATTTCATTGTGAGAGTTAGCTAATTGAACATAATAAATAATAATTAATCCTATTAAAAACTCTTTACATACAACAAGAATGTAAAACACAACATAAAAGATAATTCCATGATTAACATACAAATAAGTAATAATTCTCACGTAATTTAAAAAAATATATAATTAATCAAGGGAGCATTGTACATTAATTAATTAATCGGATGCGTGTAAAATTTTATTTAAAAAAAGGAGTATAAAATTAAAAATTACGTGGTAGTATTATTAAATTAATTATTAAGTAAAACGATTAGGCCACTTTAAATACTAATATTTAAAACGAACACTTAAATGCTGTCTCTTCGAACAGCTGTACAAATTCACTCTAAAACTGTGAAGAATTTACAAGTGAGCAGTTCTTTCTTTTAAGAATAAGGAATATTTAAAATGAACAAAACGGGAGGGATCTTCATTTTAAGCTCGATGATACAAGAAGGGCGATTCCCTAGAATAATAGATGTAACATGAAAAGAAATAGAATCCCTTTCAGCTAAAATTACAATGCTTAATTAAAATAAAATTTTAATTTCCGACCGGAAGAAGCAATTTCTTTAAATTAAAAGAAATAAAATAATATTCAACTGTCGACCTCCGTGGCTGAGTAGGTAACTTCTCGGCATATTGTGCGGAGGTCCCGTGTTCAAATCCCGGTCAGGCATGGCATCTTTTCATATGCTACCAATCTCCACCGAGCTAATGACCATAGATATTTGATGTCCAATCTTTCATAATAATAAAAAAAACAAAAAAAAATAAGTTTTGTTCAATTATAATTATTAATCACTATTTTTATAATTACAACAGTATCAGTTATGTTTTAAAAATAACTGAAAAAAGGAAAAAGATATTTCTCAATATTATTTCTCTACTTATTACTTCCTTGTATGAAGTAAAGAAAGTATTGTAATCGCGAAAAATTTCGATTTTCAGATTTCGACGGAAATATCCATTTTGACCATCCCTGAATCCATTCTGACTAGTTTCGGCGTGACGTCTGTAAGTACGTACGTATTTACGTATGTATCTCGCATAACTCAAACACGATTAGTTGTAGAACATTGAACTTTTGTATTTAGGACTGTTGTAACATCTAGTTGCGCACTTCTCCTTTTGATTGCAATCAACTGGGCCAAAAATGTGTATAAAGTCAGACCTCTAAATAAAGCGGGGTTTCAATTTTGAAACATTTGGATTTTAGACTTTTCCTTAACTGAAGTAATAAGCCCTCGTTGAGAGCTTTTCAACGATGTATCATAAGTGTTATTTATTTTCATTGGTTAGAGAGTTATAGCCAAATAAAATCTTAATGAAATATTTGAATTTTACAAGAGGAAGGCACATCGGTTCGAATCCGACTTCATATACATATATATATTTTTAACTTTCTTTTATTTTAAATATATTGATTTATTAATAATTATTAACCTCTGACTGTAAAAAAAAAACTGTTTAACAATTAATAATAATTCAATAATAATACAAAAAAAAAAAAAAAATTGAAAAAATCAGAAGTTAGTGAAATAAAATTTTATGTACATTTCATTTTAATTCAAAACTTTTTACAATCAGAGGTTAATAATTATTAATAAATCAATATAATTAAATTTAAAAAAAAGTTAAAAAAATATATGTATAGGAAGTCGAATTCGGATCAATTGTGTGCATGATTACGGATCCGACACGTTCTCACACAGCACATATCTACTTCAGCGACGTATAACAAAATTAATATATGAACTAATATAAAATGCTAAGGAAATTTTTAGGGCCATTTTTCTTGAATATAATTGAATATTGCGTGTTAGTATTTTGTGATGAAGACACGTATACAGTGTACTATTCACACACGCAATATGGTTCAAATCGGTGTCCCGAAGCCTGTGCCTTCCCCTTTTTGGCTATAGTAATATGGATCTTAGGTGCCTTAATACTGATTTAACTTTTTGTAAAAAAAGGTTACTATTGTTATTTTCTTTCAGAATTAGAAATAATTTGCTTTTTTCAGGTTAGATTGTTGAATTAATAATTGTATACGTATATGATGTTAATAAAAACTAATATTTTATGTGAACTGTCTTTATTAAATTAATATTTTATGTAAATGAATATTATTATTGTGAACTGTCCACTTTATTAAACAATTGGAGAATCGTATCTCAGCTTCAAATGAAATAAGTTTAAATGAAATACAGCAAAAAATGAGTACATGCAATTTAATAGGCGTAATCAATATGTATGTGTGAATAGGTAATTAATTACAATTTTTAATGTAATTTAACAGGTCATGTGGTGTCCAAATCAGATTATCTTATAGAAAAATTCATTTCTCGTTAATTTATGTTAAGATATTAAAAACCTACATTTATTTTTATTTTTTTAAGGTAAAAACTCTCGAGTTATTATTAAAGAATTCAAGTAAAAAAAAAAAAACAATTACAATTATTCATTCAAATTTAAAGTAATATATTAACTTCTACTCAGGTCGCAAGCACATCATTGAATGTAATGTACATCGTTATTGAAAACATTTGGTAGTGTTTCTTATCGCATTAATTTCCAATACTATGCATAATAATAGATAATATAATAGAAGAAATCTGTAAGAATATTAAGGACCGTAATTCGGAACTAAATCTTGAATAAATTAGAATACTACCAAATCTAAAAAAAACATTCCTGCGATAATTTGGTGTACTTCATTCGTGAATCATACACTACATCAGCGATACTCTTTAATGAAATACTAGCTCAGAAGCTTGAAATAATCAATTATTATATATTTTTGGAAGAGAAATTTAATATAAAATTAAATAAACAGTAAATCAAAAGAAATGAATTCTAAAAGAAATGATGATGACCATGAGGGAGAGAGAGGGAGTGAGAGAGAGAGAGAGAGAGAGAGTGAGAGAGACGAAGAAGATTCTGAGTGTGAAAGGAGGCCAACCGACAATATTTTATTGTTTTAAATATTTAATTTTCCAATTATATATGTAAAAAAAATGATGAACACTTACATTATATATTTATATAAACATTCACGTAAGAACACAAGCCAGTTATAATTTTCAAATGAATTATGGAAAATTTTATTTTAAGCTAATACGATTAAACATTTGGCACTCTTCCGTATTTTTGCAGAAGAAATATTAAGAAATTTGGGGGAATTTCCGTGACATACCAAACTAAATCTACCTCGTAACCCGTCCCACTTTCCCCACTAGTCGTCAGCTTCCTCCCAGTCCTAATTAATCTTTTACAAATAAACACCTACACACAACATCTGCCGTTTTTACATTCTCTAAATGTCAACATATGTTTGCATATATTTATAAATGAATCGCAGTTTAGTCACGAGAAATTATATTAACAAAAAAAAAAAAAACCTAATTAGATAAGACATCAAAAGAAATTTATTTGACTTTGCATATGATTTTTTATTTTATTTTAGTAGCTGTACAGTAAAATATAATCAGTAAATACATAAAAGTTTTAATTACGTCATAAAGTTTAAAAAAGAGTCATGTTTACATGAAGTTTAATTTAAAATTAACGCATAAACACGTTTTTTCTTTTCATCATACTAATACATTTAATGTAAGATAAAAAATGGAAACTTTTTTTATTAATATTTTAGGTGATTTAATTCTCTAGAAAACCGATTGGTTACGCCTGGGAAATAAATATACAAAATTTATTTATTTGTATAAATTAATTTTTATTTTATTTATCTAAATGAACATTTTGTAACTTATCCCGGAAAAAGTTGCCCGAGTTTCAAGGAATCTCGTCTTTTGGTAGTTTATTATGTTTCAATCGAGTAGATTTTTATTTTATTTGATTTTTTTCTGGGCGAAAAACGTTTCGACTTTATCGCTCGAACACGATGTATGTATTTTACAAAAAACGAAATTCCAATAATAAAAACGCCCGGAAAACAAAACATGTAATATAAATACAAAAACAATTGAATAAAAAAACTAAAACAAAATTAAAACTTTAAGTAGAAATTTAAAAACAAAATTAAAACAAACTGAAATATTACAAATAAAGACAAAACAAAAAACTTAATCCAAATGTTAAAACACAAAAACATACAACTACAAAAAAGCTGATCTGATGAATCGAGTTACATGAATCGTTAAAAATTATCGAACAAAAATGATTCGTAATTAAATTTAATAATAATTATTTATTTTCGAGTAGAATTTCACATTCTTTCTTCGATGGTAGGATGCAAGTAGGCTCTGCAGGAAAATTATTATTTTTTTTACGGAAAATTCCTGCCTCCTTGTATTTAAGTGGAGGAAATAAAAATACCAAGGGTCACTACCCTACTACGCAGTCTTAATATATTATAATTAATTTATTTATTCCTAAAACTAAGCAATCTAAAACGATTATAAAAACACTTAAAATATTTTAATTAAAATAAAAGAAAGTAAAAAAGACGCATAAGAATAGAGTCCATAAAGGAATTTTTTAATAGAAAATTTAGTTTTCTATTATTAATGAAGGGAAAATTCTCTTTTTTTAAGAGGTAATATAAAAATCTCTCGGTTCCTAACAGCGTTATTTGTAGGGATTTATGGTTAAAAGAAGCGAAGAAGCAAAATAAACCTTTCATCACCTATATTACAGTTTGGATTATTATCGTATGCAAATCTATTAACACGCCGTAGGAAAATAAGTTAATAAGAAAATAAGTCATTAATAATAATTTTAGTAATTAGTTATAGCTGTGTAATTCGATGAAAAATTAAAAAATTGATCAGAGTGCGATAAGAAAATTTTTTTTTGTCTTCAGTCATTTGACAGGTTTGATGCAGCTCTCCAAGATTCCCTATCTAGTGCTAGTCGTTTCATTTCAGTATACCCTCTACATCCTACATCCCTAACAATTTGTTTTACGTATTCCAAACGTGGCCTGCCTACACAATTTTTTCCTTCTACCTGTCCTTCCAATATTAAAGCGACTATTCCAGGATGCCTTAGTATGTGGCCTATAAGTCTGTCTCTTCTTTTAACTATATTTTTCCAAATGCTTCTTTCTTCATCTATTTGTCGCAATACCTCTTCATTTGTCACTTTATCCACCCGTCTGATTTTTAACATTCTCCTATAGC
This sequence comes from Lycorma delicatula, assembly GCF_047948215.1. Classification (NCBI taxonomy): domain Eukaryota; kingdom Metazoa; phylum Arthropoda; class Insecta; order Hemiptera; family Fulgoridae; genus Lycorma; species Lycorma delicatula. The sequence goes on from NC_134462.1 coordinate 58,345,547, forward strand.
ACCATATTTCAAAAGCTTCTAATCTTTTTTTCTCGGATACTCCGATCGTCCAAGTTTCACTTCCATATAAAGCGACACTCCAAACATATACTTTCAAAAATCTTTTCCTGACATTTAAATTAATTTTTGATGTAAACAAATTATATTTCTTACTGAAGGCTCGTTTAGCTTGTGCTATTCGGCATTTTATATCGCTCCTGCTTCGTCCATCTTTAGTAATTCTACTAAGAGAAATAGTAGAAATTTCTACTAAGAGAAAATTTACATAAGAAAAATAATGTAAATATATTTCTATCATCAATTAACGGGATATTCAAATGTCCTGTAAAGGGAAAGATAAAACTATCAAAAAGACTTGCTGAAAAAGTTTCTTCACTCTTCCCAAGCACAATTCGTCGGTATCAGTCGAGTAAAAAGAATGTTTATTACATTATCGCATGTTTCATCGACTGATTTTTAAAATAATTAATACATTTTTCTACGATCGTAATTTTGTATTTTGTACGATAGTAATTTTACATTTATCGTAATTTTGTTTAATATATGACAACTATTAAGGCTATCATAAGCTTATTGAAGGAAAATCACAAACCGAACTGGAGTTCTATATTTACCTCTACAGTTCCATAATAGCCATCAGAGAACACTCTTAAAAAAAGTGTTTGTGTATAGACATTCTGTATGTCAGCAATGGCAGCAATTCTCTTTTAGTTCCTTGATGCAGCGGAAAGGCCACCTTTCTATGGATCATAATAATGGTTCGTGACATCTGTGGTGATACGAGTTCTTTTAATTTCCCCTCAACATGTGAATCCACTTTTATCTACAATGCAGATATCTACATTGCAGTTTAAGTTTTCCCCTACAACTGAAATAACATTTTACTTTCTAATTTTAGTTATAATACAAATTTGTTCGTCCAGTATTTGTTGTTTTACTTATAATGCAATTTTTTAAGCAGCAAAAAATGTTTCCAATAAACAAATTACATTTTACTTCAAAAAGATTTTTATGCTAATTTGAGAATAATTAATAAAATTCATATATTATAAGTATTTTTATATTTAATGAAAAAAAAATTAACGCCTTTTTTAATCAAAATGAAAACTAGTTTTATAGAAAAGTTTTCTAATATTCAAACAATTTTACAGAAAGAAATAACATATGTTTTTTAACTCAAATTAAAAGGAAAAAAGCTGACAACCCCGGAACACAGCTAAATCCGGAAAAATCCTACAACTGTGGGTTATTTCTGATGGAATATTTACACACACATACACAAAACTTAATTTTAAATATTTATCAGTTTATTTAAGTATAATATTTTTTCGTTTATTTAAATTAATGATTCTAATTGAAGCACGCGCGCATACCGTATTCAAATCGCAAGGGTATGGCGATACTATCGGCGACGGTCGGCACTAACTAAACTAATGTAATTTCACAACTTACATAGAAAAAGTTTCTCTTGTACGGTCGGCAGCTGGTGTAGTTGCGAGGTTTAACGCACTAGGAACTGATTCAACCGGACGATCGAGTTCGTGACCCGGCCAGACAGAATTAATGTTTTACAATTCATTTATTCTGTACTCATTTATTTTATTGTGACTAAAATACAAGAACAGATAGAATCGTTTTAACTAAATAATTCGATTATGCAAATAGAAGCATTAAGTATCTAGATTCAGGTTTAAACGTTAAAAATGATGTGATTTTCCAGTGTCATATTCATTTTATTTAGAATATGTCCATGAAAACGTTTCTTACATGTTTGGGTGACCCCAAAAGGATGTGTGTTCTAATGTGAAAAGTTCAAGCTAAACTTAAAAATTCAAATTTGAATGGCGTTGCTAAGAGAGTTATTGTAGCGGAGAAAATTATTTACAAAAAAAGAAGTGAAGGTTTAACAGTAAATTGAAAGATATTCAAAATCGTTGCAAAGAAAATAATAGTGTTGGAGGAATTTTAATTGATTATATGCAAAACTTGTTACTTACTTGCATTCCTGTGCAAGAAGTGTTTTATCTTCGTCAACTTTGGGTCAGTGGTTTTTGTACTATCGACTTCAAAACTGAAAAGTCTAACTTTGTAGTTTATCATTTCATGATAAATTACAAAGTTAAATGTTAAATGTTAAACTGCAAAGTTAAATGTTAAATGTTAAACTACAAAATAAATGAAAAGTATTGTATGAAGTGTTATGAAAAAATCATATCAATGATAATCATATCATATTCTCATGATGACTAACAAAAAAAAAAAAAAAAAAAAAAAAAAAAAAAAAAAAAAAAAAAAAAAAAAAAAATGGCCGTGAAATTCAATTTGTTTGTTCTAAGGCAATAAATTTTAATAATAAACCCATAAGATAACAATTAGTAATTCATAAAAAAAAAAAATTAAATAAATAAAAGAATAATCTAACAAAACGCAGTGATATAAAAAAAATTACAATGAATTGTAATTCATGGTAAGAGTCTCGCAGATATCATTTCTTCTGCTCAAAAAACAAAAATTTCTGTAATATATAAAACTATTTTTAACAAAACTATACTGATATCAGAAAAGGTAAAATGCTACATTTCTATTATCAAAACCTATTATTAATTTAGAATTTTCTTAAAAAAAAATTACTCGTTAAGTAAACGTAATAAACAATAGATATACAATAATAAAAAATGTTTAAGCGTTCCAAATAATGAGAAAAAAAAATTGTTACAAAACTCTTACCGGCCCGATTTCAACTACATGTAATACATATCAAATTTACAGAAATAATACAATTCTTATGATTATTCGTTGTTTAATAAATGAAATCGGGCCGGTAAGAATTTTGTAACAAATTTTTCTTTTCTTAGCTTATTATATGGAACGCTTAAACATTGTTTATTATCAATTATTGTATATCTATTGTTTATTACATATATTTAACATGTATTTTTTTAAAACAAAATTCTAAATTAATAACAGATTTTGATAATAGAAATGTGTTACCTCTTTAAATATCAATATCGTTTTGTTAAAAACAGTTTTATTTATATTACAGAAAATTTTTTTTTTGAGCGAAGGAATGATAAACTCTTACCGTACGTACGGTTTACAATTCACCGTAATTTTTTTTGGATCACGTATTACTATACTAACCTAATTAATTTTAACAACAGAACTCTAATAAAACATGAAAAAAGAAACAAACGGCACTTACACAGAAATATAATGTACAACGAATTAACTTCATATCATGAAAAAAATTTAATATGTGGGAATAAGAACGAGAAATGATTTTTTAAAATAATACATTAAAGTTGTTCTAGTCCGTAAATAGGATTCACGGATATTACTAATTGGATAATAAAAAAAGCTGATTATGAAACAAAACTGAGAATAAAAGATAATTATATAAAAATAAATAAATCTAAAAATATTATTTGCAGGCACTTTAACTGATGCATAATATAATAGAATTCATTATATTCTGTAACGGAGATAATTTTTATTTAATTATAAAAAGTTCTTTATATAGTAAAACTAAAGAGTTTGATAAATAAATAAAAATTAAAGTGCTGGCAGCGTATGATTTTATACTTAAAATTAGTGAAAAAAAAAAATTGTGTTTATAATCCGCTAAAAAATCAGACGAAATTTTATGGGATTTTCTTTCTAACATGACAATCTGAAAGGATTTGAGAATATATATCTTACAGTCCTTATGAATCCTTAATTAAAAAAATATATATAAATTATTTTTTTAAATCCTTATTTAAAATATATATATAAATTACCTACTATTAACAATTTCATTATTTGAAGACCTCACCTCTTTTTGCTGCCAGAATATTGCCATAGTCTGATAAAAAAATCTGATGTAGACACCACATGACTTCCTTTACGCCTATTAAATTAGATATACACATTAAAAAAAAATTAAAATCACGTAAAATTTTATTTTATTAATAACTTCTGATAATTTTGTTTATTGTTATTATTGAATTATTTATTGTAATTTTTTTTTTAAATCAGAGTTAATAATTATTAATAAATCAATATATTTAAATAAAAAAAAATAAAAATAAAAAAAGGAGATGAAGTCGGATTTTAACCGATGTGCATTCCCCTTGTAAGATCCTAATATTTCATTAATTAAGAATTTACTTGGCTATAACTCAGAACCAATGAAAATAAGTATCACATCATATATCGCTGAAAAGCTCTCAATGAAGGCTTATTACTGCAGTTAAGAAAAAGTCCAAAATTTAAATTTCTTTGGATTTTGGGATTTTTTGGACACTTTTGGTTCAGTCGATTGCAATTAAAAGGAGAGGTGCACAACTAGATATTACATCAGTCCTAAATCCAAAATTTCAACATCTTACGGCTAGTCGTTTTTGAGTTATATGCGAGATATATACCTACTTACGTACATACGTCACACCGAAACTAGTCAAAATGGGATTCAGGGATGGTCAAATGAAATGGTGAAATCTGAAAACGAAAATTTTTCGCTAATACATTACTTCCTTTACTTCGTACAAGAAAGTAAAAAGTAAAGATTTTTAGACAATAAAAAAAGTACACAAAATTAATTAAGTAATAAAATAAAATCAGCAGTTTTACATCTTAACAAATGTTATATTTTCTTTTTCTTTATTTTCAGTTGTTAGCAGTAAAAATGAAGAGAGGAAGTAATGATATCTGTCAGAGTTACCTAATTTAGTAAATATAAATCTGGTTGACGTAACTAGTAAATCGTCAACACGTCATGGCGTTATACATAAAGCAACTTTACGAGTGTACTTAAAGTGAATCGATAGTATAACCCTTGACCCTAATAGGTATAGTAACGATAAGAAATCTTTGTGTTTTTTTTTTATAAAGGACCCTTAAAATGGTGTTAAATTTATTCTGAGTTTCGAATGGTGACGGTTTATTATTTTTTTGTGAAGTTTCTAATATTATATTTTTAATATTCAAATAATATCTGCATTATAAAAGTAAAGAAATAATACAATGAACTGATACGTAAACTGATAAAATTAAACTGATACGTAAAATTTGTTTAATTTAACCAGAAATTGTAAATATTATTGTTATTATAATTTACATTCCATGAATTCAAAAAACAAATACTTAGTGCTATGAAATTGAAAATTCTGTTAAATAAAATAAAAATTGTGAATATTATTATTATTATTATTATTATTACCAATAAATAATACTGAAAATAGTTTTTCACATTGGTTTGGCTAACCAGGTTCAGGGCGCATTCCTGCTAGGCTGGAAGGCTCTAGCACCGAAAGGACTTCAGGAGACGGACTGAAGAGGAATCAAGACGGGAGAACAAAGCAAATACGCAGCTGTCTCCCAAGGTCAGCCCCGGTAAAATACTTCCCTGTCTATAGGATCGAAATGCAACAAATAAATCCGTTCATAAATAAAACAAAATAAATATAACCGCCACTAAATAAATAATTACCCGCAAGTTAAAAGAAATACAAGGGACTTTTGTTCAGGTTCTTCGATTAGTAGGGAGATACATAATTCTCTCGCTATCCTTGTATCTCGTTCCGTTCCGGTTACAGAAAGCTGATTTGACCCACAATCGCGAAAACAACCAAAATGTTCAGTAAAAAGATTTGGGAGCGATATGACCGCCTTTGATCAAATTAATTTTTTATTTTAAACGTTATATAACATCAAATTTATAACTGAAGAAAAAATTCAAAGTCTTTAGTAAAAACATTAGTGCTTCTTGCTCGGTAGCTTCTCATAAAACATTTTCAGTAAAAGCTACGATTTGAAAAACATAAAGTATCAAGAATTTAAAAAAAATTCAAAAATGGTTTAAAATTCCAATGTCATCTATCAGATACTTTGGAAATCTGATAATTTTGAAAATTAGTGTTAGAAAAAAAAAGTTTAAGTACAAGTCTCATTCAGCCCTGTTGCGTTTTGCTGCTCAAAAGTTTCTTTATTGTAGTAATTACGAGTATTTACTTCAATAAATTGGATCAATTTGGTGCTATGTTCTTCAACAAGACTAAATAAATTATGGTTTACTAAAAAATAAATATGCCCCTTCTTCGATGGTCGAAAATCAGACCAAAGCAGGAATATATTATATATATATATATATATAAAGCCAGATATTTATGTCAAATTTAAACTTTTTTTGTCAACGGGTTTTTGAGGTACGAGATAAAAACTGTTTATAAATAATTCTGAATATCTCCCATCCCTAAATCTGATTGACTTAAAACTCTGGGATTAAATATAACTTAATTTTCATAGACTAAAGCTCAGTTTTCCTCGAACCCTGGTAAGAATTCAAAAAATAAAAGTGGCAAAAACTACCCTCACCTTTACTTTTTTTCATCATGTCCAAAATTTATTGGTATGGTCCCATATATACAAAATTTTTTAGTCATTTTTGAAGAATTTATATTGAACTACTCCGAAGGTAGCTTCAAAGATATAATTATTCCACTACGTAAAATTTTGTTTTAAAAATTCGTTCATGTGGAATGTAAAAGCTAATATGTAATACGAACATTACGAAGGGGTGCTGAAAAGTTCCTGGCTATGCCTAGAAAGAATGGAGCCAGAATTTTGAAATTATTCATTTATTCAATATATATTCTCCTCTGAAACTGATGATATTCTTGGTACATCGTTGTTGGAGCTTTTCTAGTCTGTGCAAATAAAAGTCCTGTGATCGGGTGCGAAACCAGCTCTCAGCAGCTTCTCTGAAATCTTAAATGTCCTCTAAACGAATACCCTTCAGATGTTTGTTCAAGTTCGGAAACAGATAATAGTCTGAAGGGGATAGGTCTGGTAATAGGGAGGTTGGTTGACTAGTTGGAAGCTTAGGGGTTGTCAATTTGGCAGCCACAACATTGGACGTGTGCGCAGGTGCATTGTCATGCAACAGGATACCTTTGGCCAAAAAAAAAAAGAAAGATACCTTTGGCCAACTTCCCTCGACGTTTCTTCTTAATTGCCTCCCTTAACTGGTTCAGCAGGTTAGCATAATATTGCCTGGTTATACTAGATCCCTGAGGTAAATAGTCCACCAACAGAATGCCGTCTTTGTCCTTAAAAAACGGAAGCCATCACTTTTTTGCGCAATGGGAGCGGAACTTCTTCGGTCGCGGGAACCTCTGTGGAGCCATTCTTTTGACTGTTCCTTGGTTTGAAGCCAAGTTTCATCCTCAGTCATTAACCCACCAAAAACGGCCTCTGGAGCTTCAAAATGGCACGAAACGGCTTTGAATGTCTCAACTCGTTCCTTCCGCTGATCATAGTTCAAACATTTGGGAATCCACTTCGCTGAAAGCTTGCGTGCACATGTCTAGGATATTGGTAATAATGAAACCAAAACGCTTCCTGGAGATGTCCAGTATATGGGCTATCTTTTTGGTGAATATTCACCGGTCCTGACAATGACCTCAGGGACAGCAATGCATATTTCAGTGTCAGTTGCGATTTGAGGGCGTCCACTGCGGGGCTCATCTTTCATCAACAGTGAAATGGTCAGTCTTAAAACGAGATATCCAAGTTTTCACAGTGCTGTAGGAAGCACACTTCTCTCCCAGTGTTTCTGGAATCTCAGTGTGAATGTTTGCTGACTTTCCCTGGGAAACAAAAACTTCATGACGACCCGTAACTCCACGGACGAGAAACTTCCTTGAGACTCCACCATCTCGGCTTTCATCTGCAACTGAAAAAATTGTACGAATCCTGGACACCTGATATTTGCACTATTACAAACTAAGATTTCAAACTTTCAAATGAGCCTAAAGTTGTTTCTCTATTTCAACCACAAGGCATCAGAGCCAGGAACTTTTCAGCACACCCTCGTATATTATAAAATCCAGCGCTAAATTTCTCAAAATTGCTTTATACGATAACGGTAAAAGGTTGTATACATTAACAGTTATGTATACACCTAATGTTATATTTTTTTGTTCATTTTCAGGTACTGTAAATAGTATTTTCTATTATTTAAAAAAGTGTAAAATTTGAAAATTTATTTATCAGAAAATAATTTTAATAGAATGTTTATTACCTCATAGAATTATAAATTAAAACTTTTTTTTATAAAAAATAAATTTTTTTTTTCTCGAATATACGGGTGTTGTACGTTTTCTTAGGAATAATCGGTGTAAAAAAGTTTTATAATCGCAACACATAAGATGTAAATATGCACACAAGAATATCCATACGCAAAGGAATTGAGTAATCGAATCTAAACCTACTTTTACTTTAAACATTAGAAAGTTCATTATTTGAGATTTCATAATGCAAGAAACTTCTTGCATTGCTGATAAAAATATTTTATAAATATTTGACAATAAAAAATAAAAAAAAGAATATGAAAAAACAGACTAAAAATTTAGTCTAAAAGTTTTAAATAACACAACGTATTTTAAATGTGCAAGGAAAAAACCCGGTGAAATCATGCTATCCAATTATCGTGAAACTGTAAGTAATTTTACTAATTCTAAATTGTTATTAGTATGAAAGTACGCGCGCGGTTTGTATGCTACAGGCACATAAGGAAAAGGAATCTTTAAAGTGCATATCGTTATTTATTCATAAAGTTATGAAGGGGAAAAGAATATAGCACGTGACTTAAAGGGTATAACGAAAGCACCATGAACTATTGTAAACTCTATATATATATATATATATATATATATATATATATATAGAAAAAACCCTACGTAAAGTAATTATTGGCTTTGTTCCTGCATACATGCAACATTGGAAGGAGAGAGAAATGAAAGGAAGTAGGAAGAAAAAGAGTGAAACGGTGGCAGAAAGTCTTTTTTACACACAAGCGCGCTTGTGTGTAAGAAAGAGGTAATACTCAGTAGAGAGAGGTTTAGTCGGGTCCAGATCAAGATTGGCCGACTAGTTTTAAGGCCGGAAACGGAGAACAGCGCCACTTTGCCGTTCCGTTACAAAACTCAGCACAGGATGTTTCTAAATTGCATTCAACTCGCCGCCCACTTTGTGACGCACTGGTTTAATACGTAGGCGATAAAAATTATAATATTAAGTAGAGCTTACAAGTAAGCTTCTTTACAAATAAATAGTTGCCAGTAGAATCAAGTAAATAAAACATCAAGAGAATAAAATTAGGAACAGTACAATCATCTGTCGTGAAAATCACAAGTTGTACAGTAAAAATATTAAGTTTAATAAGATATATAAAAAATCACACAAAACGTGTGAAAAAATTCTCCCATTAGTAAAAAAATTACGACCGACTCAAATAAAAAGGTGAGCTGTGTTAGCTAAATTTGGTTTTACGCTATTATTATCCCAAACTACGTCTTCTTTCCCCTCTTACAGATTCAGTTTTGTTTCTGTTCTACTCCAGGAAATTTATTTATAACGGTCTCAAAAATGTTTAATTTTTTCTTCTGTAAGGAAGCATTATTGTTCAAAGTTCCGTCCCTGTAATCAGCTGATTTTATTTTCTGTATAATGTTGGAGTTGCTAAATTAACTGTCCTATTTCTATATAAGATACATATGAGATCAAAATGGAGTATTAAAGGAAAAGAAAAAAAAGTTGAACCATTCTTAAACTGTAAAATCAACCGCAATAAATTTTAATTAAACTGGAAGTTGCAAAAAATCTATCGATATGAATCGTCTGTTATTACTACGAGTTATGTATACAAATATATATGTACAAAACGAATTAATCAAACATAAATAAATAGAAAACAATAAGTAACCAAATTACAGTGATAATGAAATAAAAGTTTAACTGTCACATCAAAAGATATTTTACTTAAAACAAATAGAATTTTTGTATCCATAAAACGTAGGACATTTTTCCTTTAACGTCTAATTTTTATTGATTTAATATTCTTGATCATTGTATATTTAGAGCAGCTTTCTTAATTCGGAACCTATAAGTACGTATTACACTTACAGTGTGTAAAACTACACTTCATTTACATTCATACATATCAACCTCATTCATTCTCTGAAGTAATACCTTACGGTGGTTCCGGAGGCTAAACAGAAAGAGGGAGAAAGAAGCCTATAAGAAAAAACTCTGAGACTCGTTAGTTAAGGCAAGGTGCATTCCTTGTTCGTAAACTGAGTGTCTGTATGACCAATTAACTATAGTTCAATATATTGATACTTTTAAAATTAGTTCTTGCCTTAAGCACTATTCTTTGCGCCACTCAGAAACGTTCGTGAAATGATATGTATATTTATGTTATGATCTACGTATACAACGCTAAAACGTATATGTTTCAACAACGATATGATCTGATTACAGATAATAGACGGATGATAGAGATGTAAATGATAAAGTTAAAAATTTAAATTGTATGCATAGCCCTTAATCTGTAGACATTCCACACGAAAAGGAAAATGTTTAAAAAATCAAATAAATAGATGATTTTGGTAGTTATTTTCGATTGTTGACAAAATAAATAAAGGATGAGGTATTAGGAAATTGTAATATCAGTAGGTTTCTTATGGGCAAAAGGAAAGGAGAATGAGAACAAAATGAGGTAAAAATATTTTATTCATCCATGCAAAATAAGTTTTAAGAATAACACATGACTGAACAATATCTACAGTAATTTTATTAAGCACGGCCCGTTGGTATTAACAAATAAATAATAATATAATAGTTTCCACTTACCAAAAATCTTTAATAGTAATGTTCGAGCGCTTTCGGATTATTAATCCATCCTCAGGATCAAATGATGTGTTACAGATTATAATTATTTACTTCACATATCAGTAATATAAAATTGAATTTTTATAAAAATATAAATATAACAATTGAGCGTCAAAAGGTAAAATAAAGTTAAAGTTACGTCAGTATGAATTGAGAACAATTCATACTGATATATTCATCTCAATTGCTCTTTTGAACAATTGACATACTGACATGACGGATAACGTTACATATATATATGTATATATTTATAAAAATTCAATTTAGTTTAATCAATGATATGTAAAGTAAATAATTATAATGTATAACACATCACTGTTCCTGAGGATGGATTAATAATCCGAAAACGCTCGAACATTACTATTAAAGATTGTTGGTAAGTGGAAACTATTATATAAATAATATCTAGAGGCGTAAAAAGCGCAAAAAAATGACCATTTGCATTGTAACAACTACAGAATACTGCTAAGTAATTAAGCTTACGTAAGAAGACCTCGTCGGCTTCTAATCGGATTATCTATCCCTCTCCAATTTCCACTTTTATCTTCGATTGTTATTCAGGTTTTCTAGAAGTAGTAGTAGTAGTAGTCAAAGTATTCTGTTGCTTTAATATATTTTTTCCTCAAAGAACTGTACATGAGTACTTATGTATGCATATCTTATACAACATACATAAATATATAATAAACATAAATAAGTAAATAGAAAGATGATTCTAAAGAACATTGTTAAAGTTCTGAACATAAAAGCAAAGAAAATACCAAAAAATAGTATTATCAATCACACAAAGAATTTAAAATTAAATAAAGAATAAATCAAAGAACCAATAAAAGTATGAGGCGAAACGAAATGAAGAATTTTGAAGATGCACAACATTTTATGGTAGCTGATTCATCTCATATGTCGAATATACAGATTTAGTAAATGTAATCGTTTTAAGCGTCTTACGTCCTCGCTGTTAAAGGAGCTGTTTTAGGAAATTCAGGAACTCTTGTTTCTTCTCTACAAAGAGTTCGTGCATGTGTGAATGTGCATGTCACTTCGTTAAGGAATTCGTATAGAGAGAGTTTTTTTAAAGGAATTTTTAGTAAGAAAAGATGATATATGAAGTCTCTGCCCCGATCAGAAATTCATAAGTGCCAATTATACAGCGCATTGCATAGAAAAAAATTGATTATTTATTACACCGGAAAAAGGAGTATATTGTATTAGAGTTCAACTAAAACAATTATTTATTTTTTGTGCAAATACCGAAATGGATTTGAGCAAACGGTTAACGAAACGTAAAAGTTTTCCCTAATCAATATGAGAAAAGAAACAAGGAGTTGAAAGGATTTGTGTTAAAAAAAAACCTTAAGATGAATGTAAAAAATCCACCCAACAAAAAAAGTACAAAAAAGAATGAATAATAAAGAACATATTTAATACAATTAAGCTGTAATGACTAGAGATACAAAAACTGAAATTTTATCCTATTCGGTGTGATGACTTTAAAAGATATCCACAGATGTAAACTAACGGGTAAACGGAGCATTCCCAGAAAACATGCGTTAGCTTGGTGTATCCTCAAGTAAAACCGACAAGAAAAAGTTCACAAAAGTTATAACGTATTGATAATTTACACACACACACACACACACACACACACACACACATATATATATATATATATATATCTATACATACATACACACACACACATACATACACGCGCGTGCGCGCGCGCGCAAAGACGGACGGACGGACAGACAGACAGAGAGATAGAGTGAGAGAGGTTGAGAGAGATTGAGGAGTGAGTGAGTGAGTTTGAGGGGGGGAGGAGAGAATTTTTAATAAATCGTTCAAACTGCCAAATCACCTTCAACCGACGTAAACAGAAATCAGATACAATATGAGTGACTTAGGTGTGATCCGTGAAGATCGGGCTAGTCCAAACTTTCTTACAGTCTACATCGATAGGTTCATTGACTAGGATTCCTACTGCCTAGGAATTAAGCAGAAACTGATCCGTTATTGCAGTTTCTGAGAAAAAAAACAGATATATATTTATTTGACAGTATTGGTGGGTAACCAATATGTCTGATAGCGTTTTAAGTATACTTAACGAACACTGTACAACAGAATAAGAATGTATCAATTCACAACGACATGTGCTATCTGTATAGCTTACTTCTTTGCACTAAATATATTATTATGCTGAGGCAAAACGAAATTTACAAATGATTGAACAAGAATTTATAACCAACCTTTCGTTTTAACCAACGATTCTAAAATCTATACCATCTAAAATCCTTGAGAGTTTGAGACGTTTTTATGCAGTAAATAATTGATCAACGATTTCATGTTGAAAATATAAATAAATTACAGAACATTTCTTCTACATCCGGATATTTAAACAGATACCAGGAAACAGGCCAGAGGATTTTTAAAGAAATAACCCCACTCATCCCTCTTGAATTCTATGGCATAATAAAGTATGCGTATCATGGTAACTGTACCAGAATCCACTGGAAGTAGAGTACAACCTATAAACATAAAAATTGGTGATATGATAGCTTGAGTATTACAAGGAGTTGTTTTATAAATTAAAATTTGAACTAGAACTGAAAGAAATGCTAATGTGTTTACTGAGGGAAATACTGATATTAGATGCTGTACCTCGAGTTGCGATTGAACTGCGTAAAAATATTCTTACGCATGGTTTTTTTTTTTTAAATGATACAATATCAGGAATTCTGTTGGAGACAATAATATTTACTAGTTAAAAAAAAAAAAAACAACAACATACACAGTTTCACTACTCTAAAATATATAAGAATTTTATAAATATTTGCTGTTTTAATATATCCACTTGACGGTCTCATTCGTCTTATTATGAATAAATTACTGCTGTATAAGGTTTTCTTGAAACCAATATGGAGGTATGCTGCACAAGTATGAAGTAATGTAATAGTAACGTTGAAATCATCTAACAGTTTCAAAACATTATTCAAAATTATTCTGTATTATTATTTGGGGGGGGGGGGGGTAGCAACCATGTAGGTAAGGATATATCATTTAGAAACACTAGCAATAAGATGCCATTCTACATACAAAAAACTATGAAAGACTTATAAATTTTCAAAAAAAGGTAAAAGAATATAGGAAGAAGATATAGAAAAAACTTTAAAGCAAACTTAAAAGAAACATGCTGAAAGAGATTATGAAGATAGGAGGATATTCATACTATAATTATAAAGCTACTATATAAGAAAAAAGATATCAGCGACTGAAAGACCGACTTATAAACTTTAAATTATATAAACTTCATTTGAAAGTAGAACAGATACGACAATAAATTCACGAATACACAAGAAGAGAAGAAAAGAAGATAAAGTGAATGGTAACATAAAAGAGAGAGGTAGAAGTGATTTTAATAACATTTAAACATAAAAGAATTTTAACGCTGCAAGAAAGGTCATTAAAGAAATACGTATTTAATACAAAGTACAAGTTTAGAACTAAGAATAGAACCATCAACATTTAAGTTCAATGTACTGTAAAATGATTAAAACCATAATAAAAAATATATTAAATTATTAAAGTATCACAGAACCATTAAATATTAAAATAATAATTATATATATATATATATATATATATATATATATATGATATTTATGATCAGAAGGTAAAACACATAAATATTTTATGTATATACATGACTATATGGATGACGTAGCATCATGCCCGTCATGGTTCTATGAACAAATTATTGTTTTCAAACGCCAGACCGTGTCGGTAACTGTCTACATTATGGCCTTCTATATGTGTTTGCCTATCAGACAATACGGTAACAGATAAAAAATAAAAATTTATAATTAAATTAGGTAACATATATCACTTAGCAAAGTATTTTTATAAATGTACTATTTATAAGTAGAAAAAAAAATTATTGTTTGAATTAAAGAATTTGTAGCATATATTATTGAACATTCTAGCGTTTGCATGGATCTATCTTTCAGAGATAAATTTAAAAATCATTAATACCCTTACATTCTATTTAAATTATATTTATTTACTTTTCACTTATCAAAAGCAAAATAGTTTTTAAAAAAGTCTCTGCAATATAACCTGACAAAGCAAAGTGTTTCAATGGATGAAGGGGCAGTACTCACTATTTTAGCTCAGAAGAGATTCATTCTTTTAGAGCGATACAGTCACTTTTACTGCTAATATAGGATTAATAATTGTAATGTACGAGTTTCGTATATTATTAGTGTGTGGCTTTCTCTCTCTGTGTGCGCGCAAGTGCGCGTGCGTATACTATTATGTAAAGAGGAAGAGGGTTTTTGTTTGCTCGGGATAAACAAAAAAGATACTCGATCAATCGCAACCAAATTTTACCCATGTTTCTTGGCATAACTGAGAAGGTTCTTTTATATAGTTCACCTTGGGGGGGGGGGGAAATACATATATATGTAGTGGAGATTTTCCGGTTGTAGCACAAACTTAAATGAATTGAATTAATGAACTGTGAATCTCTGTCGCTGTGAGCTGGGTTTGAACTGAGTGATTCGAATCAATCGAATGACTAATATTACAAAAATAATAGAATTAAATTTAGTGTAAATAAAATAATATTAAATAAATTAAAAAAATTTCTGTTTAACAATAATGGGCTTCCTGTGGGGACTGAGTGTGAGGCTAGAGTGGTGAGTTATGCGAGCACCTCGTTGGAGGCTAGACTAAACATCACCATCAACTCGTAACAAACGGGGTGCCCCTGGGGCGTTTTTATGGGAGGTTGAAGGGAGTGCTCTTATAATATCTCTGCAAAAAATCATCGGATTTCAAAATTCAAACGCGATATTTGTTGGTAGGTTGAAGGCTACGTTTTGCATATGTCAGGTACACTCTCGATCTAACAGATTACGGGTTTTCGGAAATGAACAGACAAATCTTATATATATATATATTCGAAGATCGTCTGTTTGTTTGTTATCGCATCACACGAGAACCTACCGATTAGGTTACTTTCAAATTTGCTGGATACATTCCTGTTATCCCAGGGAAGCTGTTATGCCATCGACCGAGGTCCTAGCTCTCTTGTAGGGGAGGAGGCTCCCTTGAAGGCCCTAGCTCCCGTGAAGGATAAGATATTAAAAATATTAATTTTTTCTTGGCCCCAAAGAGGGTTAAGTTGTGATTTAAAGAAATTCATTAAGGAAAAATAGATTAATCTTTTTACTACATTATTATATTTTTGCCATAATGGTAAAGAAATAAGTTATGAATTTTTCGTCGCCAAAGGAATTACTCGTAGTTATCATAGTTACTATAATTATTCTATCTTTTGTAATTTAGTTTCTTATTCAGGTTTCTATAAAGCCTGATTGTTAAAGATATTATTTATCAGTATTATTCTCACAAACATGATGATAACGTACAGTGCGGGGATCCAAGGAGTGGAGCCCTCTGGGTAGACAGGAATGGCGGCCGAAGTAAGCTCTGGCGGGTGTCCAGGCTCTGCGTTGGTCCCCCTTGCAAATTGGGAATGGCGAGCGAAGTGAGCTCTGCAGCTATGGGGGGACCCCGAGAATCTCCCCCATGGCTCAGGTCAGCTCAGGGATTCGCTTGAGCTGATCTGAGCCCCGAGGGTCCAGGTTCTGGTTAGACTGGCCAGTTAGTATATATATATATATAATTATTTTATGTATAGCAATAATTTTGGTAGTCACAATACTACTTCTTCTTTTAAAAATTACTTGCATGCTATGTTGATGTGTAATCTTAATTTGAAACTATTTTTCTTATATTATTAACGCCATTTGACAATTAACGCATATTCTCACAAACATGATGATAACGTACAGTGCGGGGATCCAAGGAGTGGAGCCCTCTGGGTAGACAGGAATGGCGGCCGAAGTAAGCTCTGGCGGGTGTCCAGGCTCTGCGTTGGTCCCCCTTGCAAATTGGGAATGGCGAGCGAAGTGAGCTCTGCAGCTATGGGGGGACCCCGAGAATCTCCCCCATGGCTCAGGTCAGCTCAGGGATTCGCTTGAGCTGATCTGAGCCCCGAGGGTCCAGGTTCTGGTTAGACTGGCCAGTTAGTATATATATATATATAATTATTTTATGTATAGCAATAATTTTGGTAGTCACAATACTACTTCTTCTTTTAAAAATTACTTGCATGCTATGTTGATGTGTAATCTTAATTTGAAACTATTTTTCTTATATTATTAACGCCATTTGACAATTAACGCATATTCTCACAAACATGATGATAACGTACAGTGCGGGGATCCAAGGAGTGGAGCCCTCTGGGTAGACAGGAATGGCGGCCGAAGTAAGCTCTGGCGGGTGTCCAGGCTCTGCGTTGGTCCCCCTTGCAAATTGGGAATGGCGAGCGAAGTGAGCTCTGCAGCTATGGGGGGACCCCGAGAATCTCCCCCATGGCTCAGGTCAGCTCAGGGATTCGCTTGAGCTGATCTGAGCCCCGAGGGTCCAGGTTCTGGTTAGACTGGCCAGTTAGTATATATATATATATATATAATTATTTTATGTATAGCAATAATTTTGGTAGTCACAATACTACTTCTTCTTTTAAAAATTACTTGCATGCTATGTTGATGTGTAATCTTAATTTGAAACTATTTTTCTTATATTATTAACGCCATTTGAAGCGTTTATACTAAAAAAAAACTATAATCAAATTATGTGTAATACAATTAATGCGTAGTGTTTCTAAAAATCGCACGAGATACAGAGGCATTAATCAGGATTGCTTTTTCTAAGAATAATGATGTACAATGTACAGTCAATTCATGAACAGAACGAAAAATGTCATTTACAGGACTGTATACCACCTGCATTTTAACTGGCATGCCACATATGCTGATATTCAACTGTTTACTAGTAGTATCTGACTGTGAACAAAGCACGGGAAACTGTTTCATTCCTTACTTTGTCTAATAAGTCGGCTATGAGATGCTTATTATTTTTAAGGATTGTAAGTCATTTTTCGAGTGCCTTATATGTCAAGTCGCCTGTAACCTTTATAATTATGAGACTCAACATATGTACATACCGAATTTCTTACCATGCAAATGGTGAGACATTTTCATGAAATGGTGCATAATTTGCATTATGAAAATTCTTTTAAAAATCAGAATATTTAAATGTTACGATAGTGTAACTATTTACATGAGTATTCGCATGAATTTATAGCGTTTAATTTTAATTAATGAACGATTGATGACGAAGCGAGATATGAAACCGGAAGCGGAATAAAATAAAGATTATAAAAAATAATTTTTATTATTTTAATTAATGTAAGCTTTCTTCAAGTATTATTAAACCTGGAGTTGTTACTGTAGAATATATATAATTAATACTATACTGCAGACAACGATAAAATAGAAACATGAATATCTTTATATGAAAAAAAAAATATATATATATATATAAAATATGAAAGAAAGACAAACTTGAAACAAATACGTGAAGTAATTAGGTTAGAACAAATTAAAATCATAGTTTAGAATGAAAGGTAGTAATTTCTAACTTGAATTTAATAATCCAGTGAATACAACACGCACTAATTCTTGCATGAGTTATGTTTTTTCGGTCAGTGTTAAATTTATATCAAAACGTCAACAATATACTGTGGTTAAAAAAGGTTTTAGTGCTATAGTTCCGCAACAATAAATCGGAATAAATAAAAACATGATTTAATCGAATGTTAATTTTTTATTTTCCCATACGAGAATAAAACTTTTAATCGAGATACACATTACCATAATGAGTTATTTTATAATTCATTGATTACAAAGGAAAATAAATTTAGAGAATATTAGTTTTATGAATGTGTTAATCTAAATTATTGGAGCAACTCTTAAACAAAACCATTTCGATATTTTGCTAAGACGAGACGCTTAGATTTTATGTTTGTGAGACTATAGATATTATAAATCAAAATAATCCAGTAAAATAATAAGCGGAAAAACTTGAAAAACATAATATTTGAAACGAAAGATTTTTCTAGAGGTCTCCTTGTAAGATATCCATTTTTCTCAATCTCGAAGTTTGTCGGTTGCTTCTTATTCTGTTTCAACGTAATACAAATTGCATTGTTGTAGAAACCATCAAGCTTACCCCTTAATTTGTGTTTCTAGAATTTCAGTACGGTTTTATTTCACTTCTTGCGCAGGAATCATGGCGAAATTTTTCGCCAGCTGTAAGTCGCTAACGAAGCGATTCCAGATCCATATTTATATAACTTTTTTCATTACCTCCACTGGTAGAATTCGTCCTGAAATTCTGTCAGTTCCTTCGTGAAACACTCTGTGTATGTTGTATATATATATAAAAACTAATTTCGAAAAATCTTTTTCGTGATACATGATAATTCGAGTGATAGAAGTCTGAAAGTTTATTGTCTTATTAAAAAAGGTAAAAAAACTCATAAATATAAATATTTAATGTTACTCTGAAAAAATATATCAGAAACAGATAAAACTTAACTTTTAATAGAATTTTCTTACGATTTATTTATCAAGTTTTATAATCGGCCATCTGTAGTCGATTTGACAGAGCTATAAATCAGTTCTTTAAATAGAGTAGGCATTTTGAAGATTAAACATCATTTCGTTTCAGGTTTATAGGGACAGTGAGGATTGAAGTAGTTATCCATTTCTCTTCTTCATTGTGCCGAATATATGTTGTTGCAAACATGCCGAGCTCACTGAAATGCAGATGTCATTCAGCTCTAAACCTAGCATTTTCATTCTCCTCATCATAGGGATTGACTATAATGAACATCTTTACTCTCAGAGAAAGTAACTCTGAAGTTATTCTAATTTTTCTACATTATATTATTTATATGCGTCACAGCTATAATAAAGACAGATAATGATACTTTAAAGTAATATATTAATATATTCATTTAGAGGAAACAATGTATACACTGATTTTATATAGCGGGGGAAAACGTATTCATTAACTTAAAAAATTTATTTTATCAAACCAAAGTGTTTTTCATTAATATCGTATCGATAATATCTTGCAGTTTGGAAAATTGAATATTAAAATAATGAAACATCTAACAGCTTCACTAGAAAAAAATTCCTAATTCATCTTATTGATTATAACTTGAATTCCTTAGGAATACAAGTTATAAGAATTAATTTCTTATAGTAAAGTGAAAACATCAAGCTTCAAACTTCTCGGCAAAGAAATAAGCGTCATAATATAGTTGTAGCAATGATTAAACGATAAACAGTATCGTTAATATTATAAATAAATGAACAAGTTTTGAAAAAAAAGCAAACTAAAAGCTAAACCACTTCGTCAAATTAAAAGAATTCAAAAATGTCTTTGAACTCTTATTTTTACGGCTGTATTTTATATGGATTAATTTTAGAATAATATTTTACCATACTGATGTTAAAAGGTTAGTAAGTTAGAGAATAATTAATAACCTTTAGATGTATATTTTCTTTAGATAACTAACAGGACTCCAGACTGGATTTTTTTTTAAAGAATATTTACAACAGTTATAAGAGTAACAAAAATAGAAACAATCTTATTTATATTTTATACTAATTTTAAAAAGACAAATAGTAGTTATAAAAATATAATAAAAGAGTTATAGAGTTAATTTATTTTATAAAAGTAAATGAAGTATAATATAAAAATGAACTAGATGTTATATTAAATTTAAAAAAAAATGTATTATAAATTATGTTTTTTAAACTATAAGTAATAAGCAAGCAGTTTTACTTACTTTCATTATTATAAATTAAACAACTTCTATTTCGCAGAAAAATTACAGATAAATAGGCCACAAAATGTTTAATAAAATATTTTTTTTCAATACAAGCAATAAAACCCGACTGTTGTAGCAATCATAAAATTAATGTACTGTTATATGTACGTAAATGAAACTAGACGCACGTCTTACAGATTAAAGTAGTTCTAATACATCTAGAAAATAAAATTGAAAAATGTTTTTTAACAAATTTTGTTAACTCTAACGAGTAATTCTGAAGGAGAATTCATTAAAAAATAATATTAAGAAATCGAATATAAGAAAATATTTAAAATATTAATAAAGAGTCTCTAAGAGGTAGTTTCATTCATAAATGGGAGTCTCAAAGCGTGGCACGTATAGTGACGGGAGGTAGCCCTCTTGCCTAGGTCACCCTGGCTTGTCTGCATTCAAGAGCAGTGAGTCGGGGTGTGTCCAATGATGGCATGGGGGGACCCTCAAGGGTGGACTGAGGGCGCGAGGCTATAGGTGGGCGCAATGCATGCCTGTAGCCTGTTAATATGGAGAGTCAACTGCCACGGCATCCTGGCGCGACTGATATTCTGCTTAACGGAGGTTCTGGTCGCCCCTAGGGTGCTAAAATTAACAAATAATCGAGACAGGTAGAAGAAGATAATGGTACTGATAACTTGTATTTATAATTTCATGGTTTTTTGAGAACCTTATCTCAAATTTTAATATCGGGGCCTTTTACCCGATACTTACCCCGTAAGTGTTATGCTTGTCTTTGTTATTTGTGTTTTAATCTTCTGTGTTGTTTGTGCTTTTAAATAAAATGTAAGGGCCCTTTACACCCCTGCATATGACGATCCTGATGGTGATACTAATTTCTTTCTGAGAACGTGACGAGGGTTAATGAACTTAGTAGTCGATGCGCGTAAAAATTCAAGAAGAAAAAAAAGAAATCGAAAACTGTCTATTTTATACCAGGAATTGTATTATGTATTCAATTTTTTATATAATTTATTTTCACTATTTTGCCGAACTTCTTGTGGTGGAGTGATAACGTCTCTACCGTAGAACCTGGGCGGTTCTGGGATCAAATTATAATCGGAATTGGCATTTTTCATACGTTAAAACTTTAAACTTTCAAAATAATTGTAATTTGATAGTTAACAGAAATTTGCTAAAATAAATAAATAAAATGAATAAATCTTATTAACAAATAAATGAAAACCAAATGAAATTATTAATTTTTAATAATTACCTTTCAAAATTTAATTTTACTACCGTGTAAAAGGAGTAAAAAAATTTATCAAAAATATTCTTGCGTAATTAAATGCGTAATATTATCTAATAATCCAAAAGAATTAGGGCCGCGCGAGAAGACCGATTTTTCGTTATTTTATTTCGTGTAATTATTTTTAAAAAAAACATAAATTAAATGAGAAAACTAAAATTTTTTTTTTTATACTATATATATATATATATATATATATATATATATATATATATATATAAATAAAAAAACAAAAGAAAATTACATTAAAGTGAATGGTATTTTCGTACTCCTCGTAACTCAAAACATAAAGATAATTAAATTTTACCCCCAATCCCACGCGCGACTAAAAATAATACCGTAGTTTTCTTCCAAAAGTCGATAAAAAAAACGTTATTAGAAATCAAGCTATCGACATTTTCATTATGTTATTTTAATTACAAATGGAATTTTAAAAAACTGAATAAGATATAAAAAAATTACAATCATTAATAAAAAAAATCTGATGTGGAAATCACATGACTTCCTTGTACGCCTATTAAATAACATATATACATTTAAAAAAAAAGAAAAGTACATAAAATTTTATTTTATTAATAACTCCTGATATTTATTCATACTATTTTTTTTATTGATATTATTGAATTATTATTTATTGTAAAACGTTTTTTACAGTCAGAGGTTAATAAATTATTAATAAATCAATATATTTAAATTAAAAACAGAGAAGTTAAAAAAAGGAGATGATGTCGGATTCGAACCGATGTGCGTTCCCTTTGTAAGATCCAAACATTTCATTAATTAAAGTTTTATTTATTTATAACTCAGAACCAATGAAAATAAGTATCACTTATCATATATCGCTGGAAAGCTCTCAATGAGGGCTTGTTACAGCAGTTAAGAAAAAGTCCAAAATTTAAATTTGTTTGGATTTTGGGCTTTTTTGGACACTTTTGGTTCAGTCGATTCCAATTAAAAGGAGAGGTGCACAACTAAATGTTACATCAGTCCTAAATCCAAAATTTCAACATCTTACGGCTAATCGTTTTTGAGTTATGCGAGATACATACGTACGTACAGACGTCACGCTGAAACTAGTCAAATGTATTCAGGGATGGTCAAAACGGATATTTCCGTTGAAATCTGAAAACTGAAATTTTTCGCAATCACAATACTTTCCTTACTTCGTATAAGGAAGCAAAATAGCATTAGCGGTATTTTTAAAGAAAAAATATTTCTTTTTTCTGTTTTCAACAAACAGCGTGTTTAAAAAAAATATAAAAATAATATAATTTTTTTATTTAAAGTTCCCAAAAAAATAACATGGTAAATTTTTGCTTTGTTCTCACCTTTTCTCTGACCTTGAGTGTAATTTACAAAGTCTCGAATCAATGAAATTATTGCTATTTGGAAATGTTATAAAAAAATATTATTTCAATTATTTCACAATTAGAGAATAGTTATTTATTAAAAAGAAAAAAATATTTCTCTCATTAAACAATAGAATAATACAAAAACAGTAAATACGAGTACCCAAATAAGCAGATTATGTATCAGTATCTTAGTATCAGTTAAATAAAGAAAGTATCCATTGATTTATTTTGATAAAAAATTAAGTCAATACGACTTAATTTTTTATTAAATTACCAGTTCATCAATCCTCTCGATTCTCAGCAAGTCCGTCACCCTTACTCTCATGTACAGGGTTTCTTTGTTTTTCCTGTTTAGCCTCCGGGAATTACCGTTCAGGTATTACTTCAGAGGGTGAATGAGGATGATATATATGAGTGTAAATGAAATGTAGTCTTGTACAGTCTCAGTTCCTGAGATGTGTTGTTTATTGAAACCCAACCACCAAAGATCATCCACAATCTAGTATTCAAATCCGTATAAAAATAACTGCCATTTAGGACTTGAACGCTGGAACTCTCGACTTCCAAATCAGCTGATTCAAGAAGACGCGTTCACCACTAGACCAACACGGTGGGTTTTTCATGTACAGGCTGGACCACTGAAATTGTACTGAACATGTATATATATATATATATATATATATATATATAAAATATATTTGTGTATAATACACAGATAAATGTCAAATTATTCTTTCAAGCAAAGTACTTTGATAAGCCACTACAAGTGGAATTATCAATTAGGAATTTTAAGCGTTTACAGTTTTAATTCTAAATAGAGTTCCTTCCACCGTTTTGGTTTTAAAAATATTATGTTATATTCGAACTAATAAGACGAATTGTTTAATATTTTTTTGTAAATCAGTGCAACCTTTCTGTTACGTAGACAATAGATTAAAAAAAAAAAAAAAAAAAAAAAAAAAATAGTATAAATGAATAAAGATTAAAACGAATTATAAATTTCCTTAGTCTCGTGGAATATAAAATTACTTAAAAAGGTAATTAATTTAAATATTTTTAATTGGTTATTTTAGCAATTGATATGGTTAAAACAAAAGTTATACAGTTTATAAGGATAATACTTCTTTATTTATTAATTATCCTTTTTAAAACATTTCTTTATCTCTTAGTTTTCCCAACAAAATTATTTTATATTATGACAATTTTAAAAAAACTTAAAAAATAATGAACGTTACTTAAAAGTAAGACATGATCTTACTCCTTTACTTCGTACATTACATACTGTTCGTATTCATTTTCTAGTTAAACAATCAGTATCAAATGCAAGCCGCATAAAGAAAACGAACTAATTCTATAAAAAAAAATTCCAAGGAAAGTGAACTCAAACCGAGAAAAAAATTTTTTTGTGCAGGAAACTCCACGTAATAATTAAGCGTTGTATTGTATTGTAAACAACAATACAATACAGCAATTTCCTTTCACAGTAAATTACACAAACATACAAAGAAAACATACATGGTAGTTCATTTTAACTCGTATCCACACCCAATGTGTTTTTATATTTATTACGTAGTTGTGTTTATATGTGTTGGTACATCGGAAACTTCATTTTTTTATTAAAAATAAGTACTAATAAGTTGAATAGAATGTATACAACAAGTAGAATGATCCTAAAATGTGTACTTACTTTTCAAAATTAATAGGAGGAAGAATTTATTTTGCAATGAAAACAATCGGATTTAGAATATCATACTACAGTTAATTTTAAACATTATATATAAAAAAAAAAATTTAATTACATCTAATTTAAGAATTTGCGTGTGATGTGGTTTAAAGTGGTTAAAAAAAAACATACCGCACTGCGGCTCCTACAATGTGGCTAGTGTATTATAGTAACAATGAACAAACTATACTGCGTAAAACCAAAGATGAAATCTGGCTTTACTGGTAGAAGCACGACATTCTTCCTATAATTTATAAACTTTGTAGTATTATTGTACAATAACTACTGTTAAAGAAAGATTTTTTTTTTAAATTTAAAGCTTTAAGGGAGAAGAAAATTAAACTTTTTGTCCACTTTTACATCCCGGTTGATCTGTAAAAAATGAAATTTATAAATAAAAAATTTACCTTCGTAGGAAGATATTTTCACACATTTTTTGACAAAATATAATGAAAAGTTTAAGATTTATCTTGGACCATCCAAGAAATTGAGGAATGTGTCCCAACCGCCTTGGTTCGTCAGAAATTCTGAAATATATGAATACCTGGGGATCCGTTATGTTCGAGATGAGATTGACAGTTTCAGTTCTAAATTCATGGTTAGGCTAAATAGATATGTAAATCCCGTTGCTTTGAACCAGCTAAACAACGGTGATGACATTAGACGATTAAAAAGGGTTCATGTAATACTCTTATTTTATTTTTTTGGTACTTTTTTACGTCGTGAATTTACATGTTTTTGTTACTGATACCTATCTGGATCGCCATCTTACGTGGAGGATTCATGTCAGAAAGAAAAGGACGCAACTTAATATGAAGTTCAGGGAGATGTACTGGTTGTTGGGCGGGGGTGGCAGCTATCATTACCTTTCTTTTTCTGTTTAGTCTCCGGAACCAGAGTAGAATGAATAAGGATGATATGTATGAATGTAAATGAAATATTGTCTTGTTCAGTCTCAGGTCAACCATTCCTGAGATGTGTGGTTAATTGAAACCCAACCACCAAAAATCACCGGTATCCACGATCTAGTATTCAACTCTGTATAAATGTAACTAGGATTTGAACCTTCAAATTATCGACTTCGAAATCAGCTGATTTGCGAAACTGTCATTACCTAACAAGCAGTTGCTGTATTCAGCGGTCCTGAAACAGATTTCGATCTACGGAATCTAACTGTAGAGCACGACAAGTGAGAGTAACATCGAAGTCGTACAGGAATTTCAGAATAAAATATAGGGAAATATAACAGAAGCGCCATGGTTTGCGAAAAAACACTGAAATACACGATTATCTGAGACGACCAACCGTTCGAGAGGAGATTCGACGATTTGGCACAAAATACAATGTGAGACTGAACAAACATGTGAAGTGGCTCGCTGTTAATCTCCTGGATAACAGCGAGGAAGTTAGGCGCCTAAAGTGACTGCATGTATTAAATCTGTAAGTTCTCCGAGATTTGAGGTGAATCAGTTATCCTAGGGTATTGTGCATAGTCAAATTGTTTATTTCGTTTCTCTACTTACTTTTGTTCGTTCTTTGATTTGTTTTACTACCTCACTGTTTGATTAGTTATTATTTGTGTGATTAATAAGACTATTTTTGGTTTATATGCTTTTTATGTTCTGAACTTTATCATTGTTCTTTG
The DNA here is from genome assembly GCF_047948215.1 of Lycorma delicatula. Lineage (NCBI taxonomy): Eukaryota > Metazoa > Arthropoda > Insecta > Hemiptera > Fulgoridae > Lycorma > Lycorma delicatula. The sequence continues at coordinate 58,372,034 of NC_134462.1, forward strand.
GACTCATCTTTGTATGTACTTATTTATCTTTATTGTATATATTTATGTATTCTGTAAAAGTTATGTATACATAACCATTCTTTGAGGGGTTTCAACGGAAACCCCTCTCTGCGTGTCATTTTTTTGTATTCAAATTTACTTACGGCTCCGGTAAACTGAAACAGACTGAAAATTAAAGTCTTTAATTTGTTTTAAAATTAAACAGTGGCACTGTTTAAACTAAAAGCATTGTTACATACTGCCCTTTTGTTTTAAAGCAATCACACCAAACAGGATAAAATTTCAGTTTTTGTATCCCTAGTTACTATACAGCTTAATTATTTTAAATATGTTTTTTATTTATTTATTTATTTTTTATTATTAATTGTTTTTATTTACTTTTTTTGTCGGGTAGATTTTTTTTTACATTCATCAGGATCTACGGTTTTGCTCAAACCCGTTTCGGTATTTATGCAAAAAATAAATAATTTTTTTAGTTGTCTCTAATGCAACATACACTATTTGTTTTCGGATGTAATAAACATTGTTTATCTATGAAAAAAAATTGTAAAATCTTTGAAAAGGAAGTAATCTTTTCTATTCAAGGCATTATACAATTTGCACTACAACAACGTTCTAATCGGAGGAGAGACTTCATATATCACCTTTTCTTACTAAAAATTCCTTTAAAAAAAGGCTCACTCTATAAGAATTCCTAAATGAAATGACATACACATTTACAAAGTACGAATTCTTTATAGTGAACTAACAGGAATTCCTGAATTTCCTAAAACAGCATCCTTTAACAACGAGGACGTAACGAGCTTAAAACGACTGCACATATTAGATCTATAAGTTCTCCGAAATTTGAGGTGAATCGTGCATCATCAAAATTCTTCATTTCTTTTCGCTACTTATTTTTGTTGGTTTGATAATACTATTTTTTGGTGTTTTCTTTGCTTTTTATGTTCTGAACGTTATCAATGTTCTTGTACTCATTTTTGTCTGTACTTTTTTTGTTTATTAAACATTTATGTGTACTGTACAAAATAGGCATACACACACACACACACACACACACACACACATATATATATATATATATATATATATACAGTCCTTTGAGGGATTTCAATGGAAACCCCTCTATGCACGTCATTCTTTTTTTATTCGATTGTATCAGACTGTAAATTAAATACTACTGCAAAAAAATTTGTTGCTACCTATTTACAATTGTTTTAATTCTATTACTGTTCATCGTATTCCTGCTTTGTGTTTACCTACACTCGCTTATTTTATTAGCCTTTTATTTACGTCGTTTTTTCACTCGTTGATTTATCTACCTGTGTTCATGTGAGCATGAGGATATTCTATTTGATAAAAAACATCTCATGTGAACTGTATGGTTGAACAAATGTGGTCCATAGAATAAACATAATGAATGTATTTCGTTTAATGTTATTGTAATCATTTACTGCTAAAAGAACTTAAAGACATTTTAAGAGCGTATTAATCTAAAACAAATAAACATTTTATTAAAGCAGCAATTTTTAAAAATTTAACAAATTTAAACCGATTAGATACAGAAAAGTTAGGTTTTATTTTCGTTGGAAACAGTCTAGCTTTTCTTGTTTATACATGTTTTTCTAAAGCGGTTACTAAACCAAAAGAGTACATCTATATCTGTTTTCAAAAAAATTTTTAAATTATATATTTATTTTGATAGACATGTAAAAAAATTAATAAATGCTTTTGTAAGGGTTTTTGACCCTCTTGTACCATTACTCAACTCTTGATCACTAGGTTCAAAGAGAAAACCAAATAGCAAGGAGACACGATTTGAATTTTTTATACCTCTATTTAAAATAAGAATATTTTACTTAAATACAAGATACAATGATACTTTTATGGATATGAATAGATAAATAAATTATTATCTAATAAAAAATAATAAAATAGCCTGAAATTTAAGTAGTTTACACATTTAACTTGTTCACAAATAATGACGAATTGTTTAACACCTTTAATTTATTTAAAGGTTGTTAAACAATTCGGTCGAATTCATATTAATTTAAATTCATGTTTTAAACAGTTAAATTCGGTCTAATTCATGTTCTATCGATTCAATTCGGACTACACATTACGAATCCAAGTCCTGTTTAAAGCATTAGGACAGTTTTACAACGGTTCTGAGCACCAGCACCAGCCGTACATAACGCCTCCGACAAACGATTCTGAAAATTTTTCGTCTTTTGAGGTTAGTTATGCATGTTTTTATGTGTTTCTGACTTAAAAAATGTTCTTCTATCGTTCATACTAGGTTTAATATCAATTAATATCAAAGAGTTAGAGGCAGACGGGAAATTATAAACAATTATCATTAAACAAGATCTAGAATTAAGTTAGAATGAAGAAAGCTGTGAAAGAATGGGCAGTTTTAAATACTTAAGAACTATTATTAACGGTCTAATTACCACGGAAAACACAACAATATCTCCTTCAACCTAAAAGTCTAAAATCAGCGAACAAATGTTTGAATAAAATAAAGTACGATTTGAAAACTAATGGCAAACAAATCAAAATTTAAATTATATAAAATTTAACAATCTTAGAACTGACGATTTTCGCGATAAAATCTCGTATTATCATCTAAAATATCCCAAGTTCGTATCCTAGTCAACTTAGCATTATGTGATGAATTATTGATTTAAAAAAAAATAAAACTAGTACCATACGTAAACGAGTAAATTAATAACGTTTTAATAAAAATTGGCATCGTTTGAAAATAAGTGCACAGAAATGTTTTTGATTCAATAGAGTGGAAATTAGAAATCGAAGAATAAGGAGAAATAAAAATTAATACATTATTTAATCAATCAGATATCGTACCGTGATAAGACGGTAAAAGAATGGGTAGATAAAGATGAACATTTAAAAGTTATAATAAGGGACTGGTTGGAGCCTTCCAGTCAGTTGTGGACTGGAAGACCCGAATAGAGATGGTATAATCTATTCAAAAAGGATATAGAGTTCAAGTTGTTTCGGAGAAACGGCTGGGAATGAAAGAATAATATACAACTTGCTGATAAGAAAGATGGTCAGCTGATTACGAAGTTAAGAAAAAAGGGATATTAATTTCTTATACAATGATTTTGAATGGATGACGAAAATACAATTTTGCTATACGTAATTTTTCTGACGAATTTATTTTTATTATTTATTTTATTTTATGGTCAGAAAACCATCCAAAGAAAGCCCAGCTCAAATACAATTAATAATATGCGTCACCTCTCTCCGAAACAATAACAAATATATTACAAAAATTTTTCAAAACTTGCTTTATACTTTTTAATCCTGCGGACCCTAGTGAATCGTCAGGAGCTGTGTCAACATATTGCCCGAAAAAATCATCTGTATATGTATATGTATATGTATATGTATATGTATATGTATATGTATATGTATATGTATATATATATATATATATATATATATATATATATATATATATATATATATATATATATATATATATGTACAAAACTGATAACAAAATGTTGCCAAATTCGAAACCACAAAAACTCCCGTACCAAATTTTTGTCATTTTTTGTGTCAAACAGCTATCGAATATGTCATTTGCGACTCCAAAAACTCCGCATAGCTGTTATTCAGATTTTGCAATTTTTTACACCCGAATCCTTAATTTACTCCCGTACGGAAGGATGTTTGTAAAAGTAATGATGGAATATTGTATTGTCACCCGACCTCAGAACTGTACAAAATTTCATCAATAGGCAATGTCAGGAAGTATGTTAAATTATTACACCCGCTCACTTAATTTACCTCGTACGGGGAATGTTTGCAAAAATAATGGTGGAATATCGTATTTTCACCCGATCTTAGTAACTGCAAAATTTAATTACTCGGCAATGTCTGGAAATATGTTAAATTAAGGATGCAATTAAGGATGTTAAATTGAGGACAAACATGAAAAAAAAAAACATTGTGAGTTAAAGAAAAGCAAGTAACTAAGATAATAGTTAACAAATAATCAGTCAGATAAACAATAATGTCAGATGACATTAAAGTCATTCAAGTAAAATCATAAATATTTAATTCAGATAAAAATAGTCACAAAACAATAAAGACACCGAATTTTCAGCGGAGAATCAGACCGCCGATTTAGTCAAAATAAATATATATATATATATATATATATAGCTTCAATATATGTCAAATTCCAGTACAGATTCCTAAAGTTTAAATCATTTTTGACAAAAGAACCACTATATCATCCCCCGGGTCATGCACTCTTAATGATAATCCATGCTTTCAAAGATGAGTGAGGTCCATTACATGCAGCCTCCTCATCACTGTCAAGTAATTTCACCGCCAGGTGATTCACATACTTGACCAGCTTAGATATGTCTCTACTGGTCTTTTGTATCACCTCGTGAACACGTGGCATTCAAAGATATCCGTTCACCTCGTAGTTCTTGGCAACCATGGAGTCTCTGATCTCATCCTGAGCATCTTGTTTTGAAACCGTTGGATGATTTCAATGTTACTGTTACAAGTAGTTTCCCATACTTGCGCTCATTACCTCCATTTTGGTTTCAGGAAATTCTTACACAGCATCAATTTTTCGTCAAGGACAAAAATGAGATCGTCTACCAAGAAGCCAGTATATTCGTGTAACTTTAGCATTCAGTTGTTTCTCTACGTAATTAAATAAAAAAAAATTTAATAATAGAAATGTTATATTAAAAACGATAATAGTAATAAACATATAAATTGATTTTGATTCTGATCGTAAATCTTATATAACGGCTGGATCATAAAGAAAAAAACATAACTTCCTCTCCGAGTTAGGTTACGGCGGATGGGCGTAGTGCAAGCGATTTCATTACCCGTTAAATAAATTTTACCGTGGAAAACAGAGTTCAACTTGTTTTATTAACGTACGTCTCAAAGGGGTTTAATTTTTATTTTAGGAATAAATTGAACTTATTTTTTCAGTGAAAATATCCTATTTTGTGTAAATTTTTCAATAAAAATGTTAAAAAATACACAAAACGTCAGTGAAAATAAATAAACAGTAAATTAATATATTTTTAAAGAAAGTTTCTATTTTATAATTTTTTTTTAATATGTAAAAAGGAACTATAAAAATGCTACGATGTTCAGTAACTAAACAAGAAACAGCGTCACTTCATAAGAAAAAAGAATAGATTTTATTTTTACATAAAAGCCGCATGGTTAAGATTGTTTGAAGTTTACAGTAGGGGAGTCGTCGGGTCTTTATACTCTGTAGCTCATGAGAGATAGTAGCAGCTGTTGTGATATAACAATAATAATAATAATAAATTTCCCCACACCTCGTTCGCTGAATGCGAATGTTCTTCTGTTCCCTTTTTCAACCCTCATCGATTTTTGGTAAGGGTCATGTCCCTTTCGGTGTTCTACGTGCTACATAATCGCAACTCAGCAAACAGTTTGTAGGTCGCTATTTAAATAAGATTTATTGTTTGCTGTTTATAAAACAAATAAAAATCGTGAAATTCAACTAAAATTTTCTTATTTATATTTAACATACACGAATGAGTTTTTCATCGTGAACTAAACAAATAAAATACGAATCAAATACTATTATTTATTGCAAATATTCATTTATTCTTTTGTCAGCTCTTCAGAATGAAGGATTAATTCTGTATTTTCGATTCGATTACACCATAGATCCATTAATTCAGAATCACGGGACTAAATTGAAACGTGTGCAATTTGTATTTATATTGAAGGAAATCATTTTCAACATCTTTTATTTTGTTATTTTTAATAGTTTTGTTCGTTATTTATTGTGTTCTTTTTCTTGTAGTTTGTTTTATTCGCGTCAGACTATTTTTGGCTGTGCGTTATTCTTCGTTTTGGGTTAAATTTTAATTACGTTGTTTTCTTCCATTTCGTTAGAAACGTTTATTTTGTGTTTAGTTTCCGTTTCGGTGATTTATTTAATTTAAATAACGTGTTTAATATTTATATTTTGTGTCTGGCCCATGGTAACCAAGGACTATTTACTTGATTACACAGCTGGTAATTTTAGTTTTCTTTGTTTACATTCGACTTGAAGGAGTTGCTAAGTTCATTTTAATAACTTAGTTGTGAAGAGTACCGAACCGGATCAGTCCCGGGCCGCGTCCCCTCCTGTTGGGGAGGTTATCACTCCTGTTGTGGGCAGACGTTCCGGAAGGAAGGAGGCTTCATGGGTTTTGGTGCGTGAGGTCTCCCCTCCGATGGCAGTGGGAGTAATAATTCAGCGTATATGGAGATGATGGAACTACGGAGCGAGGAGCGATTGTTAGAAAGGCGCTGAGAGATTATGAAGAAAGACATACCGGCTAGTAAACAGCAACGGACTGCTGATTTACCGCAGTTTTAGCCGCAGTTGACATTGCAGGAAGCAAAGGCCTTGAAGAGTATTTCCCGCCTCATCCAGTAAGGTCGATGATGACACGGAGGTGGGGCAGGAACTCCGGAAGACATCGGGAAACGGAGGTTACGTTTCTCTCCCCCGGCGGCTGAAGAGAAGAATAAATCTAAAGGTAGTAGTCGGCGTTCCTTATCCTCCAAATGGTCTCTCAAATGAAGGAGGAGTCCTCTTCGCACGTAAGGGGCAGGTTGAAAGAACCTTCATATCTGGGTGCGGGCCGACAGTGGTGAAGCTCAACGAATAAGTAAGGACATTTCCGCGTAGGTGGGGCGGCCCTGACAGGGAGGGATGGCAGGAGGGTTCACGTCCTTGTCAGGGACGTGGGTGTTCTAACTACTCAGGATGAGTTTGAGACAGAACTTCGAAAGAGTCACTGTCTATCGACAGTGACTCTCCCGTAACATGGACAGCATGTCTCGATCGCATGGACTTCTGTCCATGCGATCGGCTTAAGGTGAGACTCAGGTGGTCACTGTGGCCGTGCACCCATCCTGGCGGACAAATTACTTGCCGATGGACGTGTCCGTATTGAAAGGGTGTCTTGCAGATTCTTGAGGCGCTCAGTTGACCTTTTTTTTCGCTGCTGGAAGCCGGGCCATAGAGCCAATTCCTGTAATAGGCCAGATGTAATGATCCTGTAGTAGGCCAGATCGTAATGGCCACTGCTTTACCTGTGGCGACTGCGGAAGGACTGCCGGCGGGAGGCTCGGTGTCCTTTCTGAAGGTTGCATGGGTATGCACCCGGTGGTGGGGATGTAAGACTTCACCTGCGTCATAAGATGCGGTGTTTGCTTAGCACTGTTCAGTGTCTGTGGGGGACAGCATTGTCCAGGAATTCCTTCGACCTTGGGGGAGAGAATGCATTAGCCAAACTTCAGGGACGGATTCAGAACACCAAAATGAGCCAAGAAGTTCATATCGACGTAAGTCCTATTTTGCTTTGTTTTCCTTCTGGACGCCATCTTGTGATTTTCAATAAAAAACTACCTACTTCAATAAAAACGGGTAAACCTACATTAATTAAACAAAGCAAATCTAAGTCTTGTTCTAAAAAAATAAAAAATTTCGTAAATGTCACCTTATAAAATTTCAAAATCGCAGCCATCTTAATTTTTTAATCTTTTAACATCTTCGTAATTATTTGTTTGAAAAAAATTTTATTTATTGCAAAATTTATTAAGAATTTTATTTTGAACAAAATGTTACCTCATTTGTAAAAATTCGTTGACAAACAATCGAGTTATTGTAGTCCCGGCACTACGCTTTCGCACCGTAATGCAAGATGATAGATAATTTTTATAAATTTACTATTATTATTTATTATTAATAATAAATATATTATATTTATTAATAATAAATAATAAATATAATTTTTATATTTAATATAATGTAATAATTTTTTTATTACAATAAAAAAATTAACAGCTTTCATACGTCCCGAAACACTCCGTATGTCTTATTGATAATTTTTTGTTTTTTATGTTTTAATTATTAATATTCATTCTTTGTTTTAACCGAGGGTAGATATTGACTAATATAATAATGATCTATTTCGATTCTCGGTTCCAAATTGGAATTTTTTCGTAATATCACAATATAAAAGTTATTAGATCAAAATTTTAAATGTTTATATAACTTCTTCGAAACATTAAGCCTACCCTTCCTTTAAAATTAATAAATAAATATTACTTTACTGTTCTTTACGATTTTTTTTTAACCACACAAGGCCAACGGCCTTGTAAAATTTCTCGGTTACCGCGAAGACGTTGCTTCGATTGACCTTATGTGACGCGTCCATGTCTAGCCACCACCCTTCAGCATTGTCCACCCATTGGACCTTCCCAACGGGGTCCCTCCTGGTTCATTGAAGTAACACGACCCCTCCGCATCTGGATGCTGTGATGCCTCTCCACAGTAGGGCTACTCTCCCCGTCCTTACTCTTTTTACATATTACATATTTTAATTTTAGTTCCTTTTAATAGGATGGCGTCAGGAAAAGCTACCAGTAATAAACCTCTTTTTTATATTTCCAAGAAAAAAATACAACTTTCAAAATATTCCAGTAACTCTTTAGCCCTGATTAATCATTCAAAAAGATTATTTTAATAATATAAATATTATAGTAAACTTAAAGTTTTTTCGTACTCACAAACTATCTTAAATGAAACCACCAACATACCTAAAACATGAAAAATAAAAGAAAAAAATAATTTCATGAAAATAAACTGTTTTAAATACAAAAAATAAAATTTATTATAATATTATTAAATAATTCCAAAGAAAAAATAAGGTAACTTTAAGAATATAACATTTGATACATATTTCTAACAATGGAAAGTAAAACTGTTATCTAAGAAGGCGTTGAGGGTGACGTGGGAGGTTTATAAATCATACGAGAGTTTTACTTAACACATTAAATAATGTCGACATAAATAAATTTTTTAATTGCTATTAATATAATTTACAACCTTATAAATGAATAAAATCAGATAAGTTGTTTTCTCCAACAATATTTCAGCTACTGCCGGGTGTGTGTGTGTGTGTGTGTGTATATAGACAGATGGAGTTACCACTACCGGCTTGCCAGGCCTGACGTAGCTGCAGTGTAAGTGTAAATGTACCGGTAAATATGTAGTCTGGAACAGACTAAGGTCGACCACTCCTGAGGAGAGTGGTTAATTGAAACCCAACCGCCAAAGAACAACGGTATCAACAATCTAGCATTCAAATCCATATAAAAGCAACTGCCTTTACAAGGACTTGAACCAGAACTCTCGACTTATCAGTTGATTTCGCGATGACGACTTTAACCACTAATAAAAAATTAGATAAGTAAACATTTAAAAATTTAACGAAGCATAGCAATTAGCCCATTCCAATGTGCAAAGACGATTATGAATCAGTTAAGAAGAATTCATGCTACATTTTGGTCAATTTCAAATACTGTGAGAAAGTTTCCTATGTGTAGAATAACTATTTAATTCCCTGTCACATTCTTGCAATCGTATTGTTAATTTTGCGTTCTTCGTTTCCTTTTTTCATATAATCTAATTTTCAATACTCATTCTTCATTTCCACCTATTATGATGGGCATTTTCACTATTTATTTGTTTCTTATGTTTTATTAATATTACCTTTCTGTAGTCATCACCGACAGTTTTGTTTTATACCACCTTCTCGCTCACGCTTACCTTTGTAATGCCACAGCTAAGATCTAACTGCAGATTGGGACAAAGAGAGGTCTGTCAAAAGTCAAAATGCTGCAATAGAAATTTCAAATGTACTTTTGATTTTTAAATCGGGCCAGAAGCAAGGGGAATTCTGGAAGAACGTAAATGCTGAGAACTAAGATATATGGATGAAAAGAAATTATACCAAATCTTCCACCGCATCCAGTTTCGTTAATTGACAACGTTCTCTCTTATAACGTAAAATTACACAAACCACTGATTTGGAAATTGAAGAAAAAAGCGGTAGGGAGGCTACGAAATAAAAAATATTCTGTCCGGTTAAAAAGTGAATTATAAAAATTATAAGATTATTTAGGACCTTGCTAGGGTAAAAAAATAATACCTCGCCAGAAAAATTTTGTAGGATTATAACTACAACATAATAACATTGCCGATGTACTCCCCTCAACATAACTCGACTGTGGTGAAAATAAAGTTAGTTTTGGAGGAAATTGTGTCACGTTGATAAAATATAATAAAATAAATGGTTGAGAAAAGATTTTAGACTGGCGGCTGATTATTTTATTCAGTTGTGCTCCGAACACCTTAAAACTAAAATAGAATTACGAGACGAGAAAGATGTCGATATACAATAGCTTACAACGATATCGAAAACAATGACCGATAAATAAAAGATGATCAATCAACAATGACAATGACCGATAAATCGGTCATAAAACACTAACGATAAAAATGACATGCAAGGGAGAGAATTGCAATTTTAAAAAATCTTTATCCTTCCTACTTTTTTTTTTTTTAAATAACATATTAAAATCTAAAAAAAAATAATAAAATGAAAAATAAATAAATAAGTAGAATTAGGCAAATAAAAATATTAACAATAAGTGGATTTAAAAAAATAAATGTACAACTAAAAATATTTTTAAGGCGGATAATAAAAGGAAAGACACGTTCGCTGTACAGCATATTCACGTGCATACGTTCGTGGTCGGTGCGCGTGTTTGAATTAATATTTGTTGTGCCTCCCTATTGGTACAGACATCCATCCATTCCCACACTAAGCGTCAACTAATTTTTCTAAACTATGAATAATATTTTACAACTGTAGTAGTTCATTTTTGTATTATAAAACTTAATTAAATAAATTATTAACAAAACAATCTCCTTTTTTTATATTTTTCACTACGCTTTCGGATTTTGTATTGTGTAATACATTTAAATCGATTAAAATGTGTTTAAAGTATAAGTCACAAATTAAAATCTATTGTAACTTATCAAAACTATAATTATTAAGAAAAAAGCGGGCCTACAACTCGCCGCGAAAATGATACATGGTGTATGTTTCATTACACCTCATTTTGTTAAAGGTTTTGTCAATTGTAACTAAATAACATCCGTGAATTTAGCGTACTAACAACAAAATCTTTTACAAAGAAAGGCTTCAAAATTTTGACCATTTTTAGCTGTTCTTGAGTTGTGACTTTTTAACACAGCTCTGACCCCAATGTTTTCCTGTTTTATCCGCAAAATATAAATATAATTTTAGATAAATCATTCGTATCAAGAGAAGTATAAATCGTTCGAACGAATGTCTCGCTCGAGAAGTGTAAATCTTTCGAACGAATGAGTGATTCGAATGATTCGTGCACTACACGCAGTTGCCCGGGTGCTTGGCTTACCACGTGGTCGACTCTGCGCCAATAGAAGCTAAAATAAAAACTGATGTGTACACCACATGACATTTCCTTGTACGATGTCCTGTTGATCATATATTAAATAATTTGCAATGTTTTAATCACGTAGATGTTTTAATTTATTATTTTAAATGTGGTTGTTGATAATGTAGGTTTTCCATATACTTAATTTCAATTTTAGCTTATGTTTACATTTTTTGCGTAGAAAATTTATTGTATTGTTATTATTATTTTCTATTTATAGTATATATATATATATATATATATATATATATATATATATATTTATGAAAATATATGTAATATAAATATATATATGTATTAGTATGAATATATTAAATATATGTATATAGTTTTATGAAAATTTTTAGTGTAATATGATATTAAAAATTAATCTGTGAAATATGATATCTTCCAAGCGAAAATGATAAAGGTAATAACAATTAATGATAAATTAAAATTTTGTATCTAAGATTCATTTTTATAAATTATTTATTAACAATAATTAATTAATTGTATAATCAAAATTACATGTACGAAAGAATTAAGGATAAAAGGAAACAAAAAACAAAAAAGTGAACTTGTTAACAAGATATGTATGTATGTGTGTGAATAAAAGCAACGGGCAGCTAAGTGGCTGTTACTTTAGTTTGTTCTCCTTTTTGCATTTTTTTACATGTACTTCAACAAACCAAGACAGAAGAAGCAATTTATTATATACATCTATTCATAAAATTTCTTTAAAACTGCAAATATTTTTTATTCCCTTTAGAAAGATAAAAAGAGATACAAAGGAAGTAAAAGTAAAAGATAATGAAAGGAGCAAATTTTTTTATGAAATTTATCATTTTATTAACATAAAGAACTATCACGTTTAAAAATACCAATTTAATGTTTTAAATTAAAAAGTAAAAAAAACGTCACTACAGAACTAATTGCCTAACAAAGAATGTATGTGTTTGGAATACAACAACAGCATATGGAAAAAAAGACCTACCGGATTTATCGGGTTAGTATTCATATTATGCTATGTGAAAAGGGCGTGAATTTATACTAGTGACAGCTCCACGGTGTGTGATCCATCATGAAGACTGGGTGCGGTGTATAATAGTATTCGACTGAAATTTAGAAAAACCTAACGAACGTACGAAATAAATTTTGGTAGCTAACCTAAGAAATGAATCAGGCAAAGTGAGCTGAAATCGGACTAACATACTAATTAGTTTTTGAATGACAACATGAGGAATAATAAGGATTTTAATTTACTGATGTACGTAAATGTTGTAATAAGTAGTTGATTAGATAGAAGAGAAAAAGATTAAATTTTATACGACTAAATTCTGTTCTGTAATAATTAATATTTCAATTAAATTTCCAATTTCTCAGTGTTTGGAAATTGACAATGAAATTATATCGGAGATTAATTTATTTAGTAGAAAAGGTGCAAAATTCAAGAAAGACTGATTTTTAATTGATTAACAGTAATAATATTCAACAGTATAATATTCATATAAATATTGTAATTTTAATGATTTAGTTGTTTTAGTTTTTATATTTATTTTTAAATTAATGTTTTTCCTGTAAAAAGAGGTTAACTCCCATACAAATAGAAGAATTTCGTTGCAAAAGCTTGAAAATATGATATGGCTAGCCGTAATTTAAATCTAGATTCTTCCAGATAAGTTAGTTAGCAGTCTGCCATTTAAAAAAACTACAATCAGTAATTAATAAGTAAATATTAAAGTTATATGTACATAAAAATAAATTCAATGTTTGTAATAAAGAAAGAAGTTAGCAATGGATATGTTACGGGTGAAAAAAAACATAAGAATTTTGTGGAAGTTTCTAGGTCCAATTAGAGTAAAGGAAGGGAAAAAGCAAGCTACAAGGTAGGTAGGTATAAGGTACATGCTACAAGGTAGGTAGGTAGGTATTAGGTAGGAAGGAAGGAAAAAAGGGAAGTACATCAGATAAATAATCTTATGAACAATATATGCGTTGTCCAATGAGACTACAACGAATTAAAAATATATATATATATTAAAAAACAATAAAAAGTATTAATAGAATTAAATTAGCTGAACTTATATAATGAGTGACTTAATTTCAAACTTTTTTAGGGAACAAGAATAAAGATGAAGGAAACTAAAAATTATGTGTTCAATACATACAATTAATTTTTTTTTTTTTAATTTATTTTCTTCTTCTTCCCCGGGCCGGATCCTGCAGTTAACTGCACAGCCCAGGGGAGTGTCCTTTACTCTAACGGGCCTCCACGTCTCGGCCCGCCGGTCGGATCTCACTTTGCGCCCGCCTCCAAATCCCAGATTAGGATCCACCAGGCCCGGCTATGCCGTCCCTGGATCCCGGGACTCGGTCTTTATGCTAATGCCTCTAACGGGGATACCCTGAGTGGGGCATCCCCGCTGAGACTCGGTTTTTTTCGCTCGGCGGGGCGACAGTCCCCGTGCGTCATCGCTACCGCCCAATCGTGTAAACACGTGTGAACAGCAGCTCCGCAGCTCATCCCCGAGCCCCCCGATCCTTCTCCTGAAGAACTCTCACCACAAACCCTGCAATGGTATCAAAACTCTTGGGGCTCCGCAACATAGTGGCGATGATATCGCCACGCTGAGCGGTTCGGTAATCGCCGGGCAAGTTAGGTGGTAATCATCCCACTGCAGGCACCAGAACAACACGTGTTCTGGGGTATCCGGGTCACCGCAGTAGGGGTCATCCGCCCTCCTCCTACCACACAGGTAGGTGCGGATGACCCCATGGCCGTTCAAGGAATTGCGTGAGCCAGTATTTCAGCTCACCAAACCTCCGACTGGCCCATGGCTTTATATCCGCGATAAAGCGGTGCGTCCACCTGCCCTTGGTGGACGCATCCCACCTAGTTTGCTAATTTCGGAACAGGGCCGCATGTATGTCCCGCTTGGGAACTCTCCGGTGTACAATTAATTTTAACTACTGCAGTTATAACTATATGAAAGTATCTGACATTTATAATCTAAAATATATAGAACAACCACATCTTTTATTTTCACATCTTTATTTTATTATAAAAATATGATAAAAAAAAGTTGCATGTACAAGGTAAAGTTATATGTTATCTGTTTTTCTTTATTTTTTATTTTTCACATCTTTTATATTTTTATTTATCAAAAATATATAGAACAACAATAAAAAATAAATAAATAAATAAAGGGTAATTACAAATAAAATATATACGTTTGATTGTTTGAAAAAAGCGTAACTTTATATTTAAATGTAGCAACCAGTACGGATTTTTTTTATAGGAAATATTTTTAATTTGGTACAACTGTTGCTGATGTCAATACCGATTATTGTGTCGCCTTACCATACTGGCAAGTTGGTCACTACTCTTGTGATGAAAGCTCTTTGTGTGCTCGTAGTAATCAATACAAATTATAACTATTGTACAGCAAATTTTCAGATTAACATATGGTAGGTGTGGTATGGTATATGACCACCAAGACAATCTACCTATGACTGGAAAAAACAATTAGAAAACAAAGGTTATATGTGATAAGAGAAAAGTTCTAGAATACCTCCCGTGTCAGAAGTACAAGTTAAACGTGTTCATATCGTGTACATACGCAATTCAGATTAAATCTAGATCAGACGGTTTAGAATTATTAATTCCGCAACTGACCGTTTGTAAAATTTTGCGGAACTGGATAAAAATGACACCGTATAAATTACGCTAGTACAATATCATAATCCACTTAACGATGCGTGGTCCTGTTTTAATACGATCTTTTAGCACTTCGTTTATTTGCTTGAGTGTTTGTGACGAAGTTATGGTTAAAAGCGTTTCGAACATTAATTTTTCTTTGACTATTATTTTCTGACGTTGAAAGAAAAGGTTTGGTACGATGGAACGGTAGTTTTCTTCACCCGTTTTTACAAGCTGAAAACGTGTTTTATTTACTCTTGTCGTGACCTGGTCCCACACCAAATTACCACCGACAGTCTATCTTTCAGCACCTACACTTAAGATACACTTCACTTATATTTTACTCCACCTTTAAACCTACTGACTGACTTTAATACAGTTCTCTTACTACATACAGTATCATGCCTTTCTTACTGGTATTGTAGTGTTGAATTTTATAGTTTTAGGATTCGTTTTTTATAAACTTATTTTTTATCGACTGTCCTTCAGATAACTTAAATAAAAAAATAATACAAATGGAAACTGATAAAAAAGAAAAAAAAAGATGGGGGATACAACCGAAATACGTACGACTGTCCCTGGTATTGCCCTAAAAACTGTTAATTCAGTAACAATAATTTGGTCTTCTGGCACTTATAGCTTTTTAAAAATCAACTGAGATTGAGAATTGCGTTTTTTTTTTTTTTTTTTTTTACTTTTTTTTTGCTTCATTAAATTTAATTTCGTTATGCAACTTAAATTTACTAAATTTTTTTTTTTTTTTTGTACAAAGTAAGCGAATTTTATTATTTTTTTTTTTGGACTACGAGGAATGTATTTTAAATATCATTAAGAGACATATTTGATAAAAAACGGAATTATTTTATCCGGGTTAAATGAGTAGCTACATATCAATTTACTGTTAGTTAACGACTCTTAAAAATATAATTGAACAAGAATGCTTGAATTTAGTAATGATGATGATAATGATAATAATAATAATAATAATAATAATAATAATAATAATAATAATAATAATAATAATAATAATAATAATAATAATAATAATAATAATAATAATAATAATAATAATAATAATAATAATAATAATAATAATAATAATAATAATAATAATAATAATAATAATAATAATAATAATAATAATAATAATAATAATAATAATAATAATAATAATAATAATAATAATAATAATAATAATAATAATAATAATAATAATAATAATAATAATAATAATAATAATAATAATAATAATAATAATAATAATAATAATAATAATAATAATAATAATAATAATAATAATAATAATAATAATAATAATAATAATAATAATAATAATAATAATAATAATAATAATAATAATAATAATAATAATAATAATAATAATAATAATAATAATAATAATAATAATAATAATAATAATAATAATAATAATAATAATAATAATAATAATAATAATAATAATAATAATAATAATAATAATAATAATAATAATAATAATAATAATAATAATAATAATAATAATAATAATAATAATAATAATAATAATAATAATAATAATAATAATAATAATAATAATAATAATAATAATAATAATAATAATAATAATAATAATAATAATAATAATAATAATAATAATAATAATAATAATAATAATAATAATAATAATAATAATAATAATAATAATAATAATAATAATAATAATAATAATAATAATAATAATAATAATAATAATAATAATAATAATAATAATAATAATAATAATAATAATAATAATAATAATAATCCACCTGCAGATATGACATTTTTAACGATTACGGAAATGGATTTATACCGCCTTTAGAGCTGGCGATGTGGCGGCCACGGTCAAAGTTATTTGCAGGTGTAACGGAGACCTTTCGTCGTCCACATGCCCCCTGCGATGGCAAGCATGTAGTTAAGGTGCCCATGTTCGGAGCATGGGAGCCCTGAAAGCTTCGGTGTGTAGGGGCCTGGAGTCAGTGCAGAGACTGCGCATCCGCTCTCTGCCAGGACATATGCCGGTTCCACCGGAGTACCGGAACGGACCTCCAGGGTTGGTAGCCCTGGAGTGGGGGTGTACCCCGGCGGCTAGCCTTACTACAGAAGGGATTTTTTGTTCATGAATTTTCCTGAACAAACCAACGTGGCAGAGGGTGCACGTAAACACCCTCGTTTAGAACCAGCCGTTTCGCCTGAGGCAAAACGGAGGAAGAGTACGGAGAGTAAGAAGATAGAGATTGAGGCTAGAAAAAGCTTACAGAAGGCTTTTTTTAAAAGTAGTAATGTACCGAAACCTAAATATTTGGTCATTACAAAGGAGGATGGAAATTTCTCGAGGGTGAGTCCTTTTCTCATCGCTCGAGAGATAAACAAATGTGCTGGAGGCCCTGTAAAGGAAATACGGAAAACTTTTACGGGACTTCATGTAGAGACTGTTAATGATATACAGTCTCAGAAGATTTTAGGGCTGAAGAAAATTGGAGAGCTAGCGGTACGCGTTGATCCCCACGGCACGCTCAACACCTCAAGGGGTGTTGTGGTCTGTCGGGATCTTTTAAACTGTTCGGAGCAAGAGATTGTAGAGGAGCTGGCAGCACAAGGAGTAATAGAGTGCCGTCGGTTAAACATGAGAAGGAACGGTGAGGTCTTACCCTCGGCTTCTCATGTCCTTACTTTCAACCGGCCTACTTTGCCAGAAAAGATAAGAGCGGGGATTCACCGTTTGGATGTGCGGGCATTTGTCCCACAGCCGATGAGGTGCTTCAAGTGCCAACGCTTTGGCCACACCGCTCTTAGATGCGAAAGACCGCAAATATGCGTGTGCGGTGAAGAGGTGCATGAGGGAGAGCCATGTAAAGAGCCTCCTACATGCATAAACTGCAAAGGAGCGCATTCTTGTAGATCAAGGAATTGTCCTGTCTACAAAGATGAGGTAGCTGTGCAGGAAGTAAAAACCCTGCAAAAAGTCAGCTACTTCGATGCAAAAAAAATAGTTAACGCCCGTAAGCCTAGAGCAGCAACATCTTATGCTCAGGCTGCGGCTACTGTTCCTGCTCCTGCTCCGATTGCTGTAGATGAGGTACAAATTATAAATAAACTTGCTCCCACTTTGGCTAACATGATTGAGAGGATCATCGAAAACAAGATGAAACCTCTTGGCAATAAAGAACTTGTTAAGCCAAAGATAGTGATACAGCCTGCTGAAGATAAGTCGATAAAAGTGAAAGTTGCTCCTCCAGAAAAGAAAACGGACAATAAACCTGAATGTCAAGTCCGTCTCAGCGAGATCCTCGATGAAAAGAAAAAGGCGATACCTACAGAGTCTGTTATGGAGGCTCCCAAGCCTCCTGTAACTGAAGTGGCCTCTAAGCCTCAGAGGCCACAAAAAATCACACAGGGGGGGCGAGTGTCCCCCCTCCCACAGGCGGTGACCGGTGCGACCCCCGTGTTGGGGAGCGGGCAGGTTGTCGCCTCTCAATCGGCGCCTGAAACCGGCGCTGATCCATGCCCGTCGTCGTCGGCGGCTTCGGTGGTCTCCGATACGGAGACCGGAAGCCTTACAGGCGACGACCTTCTCCGCGAACACGATGCTGTTCGCAGGATGGAGAAGAAAAGGAAAAAGGGATGGCCGAAAGGAAAACCCAGGCAATAATTTAATTAAAAATTAAAAATTAGCGAGTCGATTGTACAATGGAACATCAATGGATGTTTTTCAAACATCCATGAGCTCCAACGCTTGGTACATGACGTAGACCCGATTTGTATATGTCTGCAAGAAACGCATTTCCGCCGAAATGAAAATTTTAAATTAAAAGGATTCCATATATTTCGGCGAGATCAACCGCCAAATGTAAGAGTTAGAGGTGGAGTAGCTATATTAACATCGACTAGAGCTACCACCGAAGCGGTTGTTCTAAACACCAACCTACAAGCGGTCGCCGTTAGAATGAAGCGACCGCTTAAGATCACTGTGTGCAGCATATACTTACCGAATTACGATTGGAATAAGGATGACATAGAAAGATTAATTTCCGAGCTTCCCCCACCTGTTTTACTGGTGGGTGATTTTAACGCTCATAATTCTCTCTGGGGATCGGATCGAGTAGATCCCCGTGGAAGAGAACTGGAAGGGTTCCTGATGAATTCTGATCTTATTATTTTAAATGACGGATCAGGAACCTTTTTCAATGCCAGAGATGGATCGACGTCCTGTATAGATCTTGCACTCATAAGCGGATCGATAGCACCGAGGTACAGCTTCCATGTTATAGACGATCTGCATGGAAGCGATCATTTCCCGGTGCAAATTGTAACTGATGTTACTAGAGCAATATATCCCATCCCTAAAAGATGGTTATTTGAAAAGGCAGACTGGACGAGCTTCACAGCTAGAACGATGCTCCCAGAAACAACCGGAGTTATCGGAGACGATGTCGACGCCATAACAAATGCAATAATCGAGTCGGCATCGAGATATATTCCCAAAACATCTGGGAAACTTACAAAGAAACCCGTTCCATGGTGGAACGATGAAATAAGTGAAGCTATAAAAAGAAAGAAAAGGGCGTATAATGCCTTTAAGAAGCGTCCTAGTATAGAAAATCTTGTTGCCTTTAAGAAATACAGGGCGTATGCAAAACGTGTTATGATAGATTCGAAAAAACGATCCTGGCAGCAATACGTGTCATCCATTGACAAAACTACTACTGCATCAGATGTTTGGAGGAAAGTGAAGGCGATTTGTGGGCGTAATGATTTTACTCCCATAACTAGCCTTCAAGATGAAGATGAAATAAAAGATACTCCATATGAAATTGCAGAGCTGTTATCCAATCATTTCGAAAAGGCCAGCAAAACGGCCAACTACGAGGAAGGTTTTCGAACCAAAAAAGAAGAACACGAAGGTCTACTAAATTTTGGAACTGAGTATAATTACTCATATAATGTACCATTTAAAATGGAAGAATTCGCGAAGGCGTTGGAAAAATCAGGTAACACAGCTGCTGGTCTGGATGAAATCCACTATAATATGATCAGGCAGCTGAATACCACTGCAAAGTGTAGACTATTAGAACTTTATAATAAAATATGGCGGGATGGAACGTACCCGCAGCAGTGGAAAAAAGCTCATGTTGTTCCAGTACCAAAGAAAAATAAAAATTTAACAGACCCCAATAGCTACCGTCCTATTTCTTTGACGTGTGCTATGGGGAAAATATTGGAAAAAATGATTAATAATCGACTCGTCTGGGTTTTGGAAAAAGAAAACCTGATATCATCGTATCAAGCAGGTTTTCGACAATACCATTCTACCACTGATCAAATGATCAGCTTAGAGGACATTATATATAACAGCTTTATTACAAGGAAACATTGTGTCGGAGTCTTCTTTGATCTTCAGAAGGCTTTCGATATGACCTGGCGTCATGGTATAATGCTCCAGTTACATGAATGGGGCATTCGTGGCAATTTGCCTATACTGCTCAGCAACTACATGAATGACCGTACCTTCCAAGTACGCGTCAACAACGAATATTCATGTGAAAGAATCTTGGAAAATGGCATACCGCAAGGTTCGCCGTTGAGCGGTACCTTGTTTACCATTGCCATTAATAAATTGATATTAGCCATTCCAGTAGAAATCAGCAAAAGCGTCTATGTTGATGATCTGGCAATCGTATATGCCAGCAACAAGACTGCTATAGTGAGGTACAAATTGCAACGAGCGATCAATGCTCTAAATGAAGTTGCAAGGAATACAGGATTCCAATTCTCACCAGAAAAAACGTGCTGTGTACACTTTTGTAGGAAGAGAATTCCTCATCAAAGTCCTGCTCTGACAATTGATGATAATCCAATACAATATAAAGACAGCGTAAGGTATTTAGGACTAGTATTGGATAAATCCCTCACATGGGGATTACATATACAGGACTTGAGTGATAGATGCAAAAGAGCCCTAAACATTATAAAATGTTTATCGAACCTAAATTGGGGCTCAGGAAAAGAGACATTATTGAGACTGTATAAAGCATTGGTTCAATCTAAACTAGACTACGGATGTATCGTATATTCATCCGCTAGAAAGTCGCACTTAAGAAAGTTAGACGTAGTTCATAATAGCGGAATAAGATACGCAACAGGTGCTTTCCGCACGAGTCCGGCGGCTAGTCTGATGTCTGAAGCCGGAATAATGCCACTACATTATAGAAGAGAGATCCTCTTGTTAAGATATGCAGCAAATATATGGGCTTTCCCTGCCCATATAAATAATAAATTGTTTATGAATCATCCCATGGCTGCATTATACGAACGTCGTGCTACCTATTCCAGACCAGCCGGAATTAGGTACCACGAATTAAGAAGGAAATATGAAATTGCTATACCAGAGACACTAGCAATTTCTACTAGAGAAATACCGCCATGGCTCTTGCCAGCGGTAAATACAAGTTTGGATCTCTCTCAAGGAGAAATAAAAAAGAAACCAGCAGTGATCATCCAGCAGGAATTTTTAGCAACCGTCAGTAGTTACGAAGAACATATAAGAATTTACACTGACGGTTCTAAAACCGAACATGGTGTTGGATGCTCGATATATGTAAATGAAGAAGCCCACTCTTGGAGACTGCCAGATGTGGCCAGTGTCTACACGGCAGAGCTCACTGCAATTCAGCAAGCTCTTCGCTACACTGAACACTATTGCGAAGAGAGAGTGCTAATATGTTCCGACTCATTAAGTGCACTTGTCGCAATTCGGAACAAGAACATTAAGGATGTCCTAATTGCAAACATCCTGTCCATTTTATACGTTCTAAAACAACGAGGACAGCGATGCGTATTTGTATGGACTCCGGGGCATGCTGGTATTACAGGTAATGAAATCGCAGACGAAGCTGCCAGAAAGCTAACAAATATAGTAAGAAACAAGTGGAACGCTGAATGGAGGAGTTTAAATACAAAATTAAACTCAGTTAAAACTTCTCCTTATAAATGGAAAAGCGACTTTAAATTGACTCGCCGTGAACAAGTAGCGGTGACCAGACTTAGAATCGGTCACACGCGATTAACAAATTTATATTTGTTAACCGGCGAAGTGAGACCAATGTGCGGTGTTTGCAATAAAACACTGACAACCAAGCATCTAATAGAAGAGTGTACCATATATGAGGACCTCAGAAAGAGGTTCTGTTTTACAAATAATATTAGTGCTGATCTGGATAATGGAAATGAAGAAAATATAGTTGCATTTTTACACGCCAGTGGACTTCTTAAAAGTCTGTAAAATGGAAGTTTAAAGCTGTGGAAAAAGATACTCTAAGTGGTAGTTATATATATATATACATATAGAAGAAAGAGGAAAGATATGGTATTGAGAAGATTAATTATATTTTTAAGTTCATGGTCTTTTGAGAACCTATCTCAAATTTTAATATTGGGGCCCTTTACACCCCGTAAGTGTTTGTGATTGTCCTTGTCTTTCATGTTTTAATGTTTACTGTGAAGTTTGTGTTTTTAAATAAAATGTAAGGGCCCTTTACACCCTTACATATGACGATCCTGATGGAGATAAAAATTTCTTTTAAAGAATGTGACGAGGGCTAATGACCTTAGCAGTCGATGCCCGTAAAAATTCAGTTAAAAAAAAAAAAAAAAAAAAATAATAATAATAATAATAATAATAATAATAATAATAATAATAATAATAATAATAATAATAATAATAATAATAATAATAATAATAATAATAATAATAATAATAATAATAATAATAATAATAATAATAATAATAATAATAATAATAATAATAATAATAATAATAATAATAATAATAATAATAATAATAATAATAATAATAATAATAATAATAATAATAATAATAATAATAATAATAATAATAATAATAATAATAATAATAATAATAATAATAATAATAATAATAATAATAATAATAATAATAATAATAATAATAATAATAATAATAATAATAATAATAATAATAATAATAATAATAATAATAATAATAATAATAATAATAATAATAATAATAATAATAATAATAATAATAATAATAATAATAATAATAATAATAATAATAATAATAATAATAATAATAATAATAATAATAATAATAATAATAATAATAATAATAATAATAATAATAATAATAATAATAATAATAATAATAATAATAATAATAATAATAATAATAATAATAATAATAATAATAATAATAATAATAATAATAATAATAATAATAATAATAATAATAATAATAATAATAATAATAATAATAATAATAATAATAATAATAATAATAATAATAATAATAATAATAATAATAATAATAATAATAATAATGCCCTGAGGTAGATAATCCCCACGTCCGGAACACAACATCTATGTTCCACGTCCAGGGCGGCAACAGCTGTACCTTTGTACATCACATATAGCTGGCTAACGGGGTTCCGAGTAAATTCCTCGGTTATGCATTGTTAAGTTTGACCTGGTTCCAACTTCAGGTCACTAAACGGACTGGATTTTTGGCTACCTGCAGGAAATGGAGTAACATATGATTTTGGATATGGATTCATACCATTCTTAGAGCTGGCGATGTGGCGGCCAGGGTCAATGTTATTGCAGGTGTAACGGAGACCCTTCCGTTGTCCACATGCCCCCTGCGATGGCAAGCATGTAGCAATGGTGCCCATGTATGTCGGTGCATGGGAGCTCTGAAAGCTTCGGTGAGTAGGAGCCTGGAGTCAGTGCAGAGACTGCGCATCCGCTCTCTGCCAGGACATATGCCGGTTCCACCGGAGTACCGGATAGGACCTCCAAGGTTAGTAGCCCTGGAGTGGGGGTGTACCCCGGCGGCTAGCCTTGCTACAGAAGGGATCAATGTTCATGAATTTTCCTGAACAAACTCACGTGGCAGAGGGTGCACGTAAACACCCTCGTTTAGAAACCGCCGATTCGCCACAAGCGAAGCGGAAAAAAAGCAAGGAGAGTGATAAGATTAGAAAAGATGCTGATAAAATCAGTAAAGATTTGAGAAAAGCTTTGTTTGGTAATAATGTTCCCAAACCAAGATTTTTGGTCATTACAAAAGAGAATGGTAACTTCCAAAAGGTAAGTCCATTCTTAATTGCTAGAGAGATTACAAATTGTGCTGGTGGTCCTGTCAAGGATATCCGTAAGACGTTTAACGGATTACATGTCGAAACTATAAACGACATGCAAAGTCAGAAAGTCCAGGCGTTGAAGAAGATCGGTGAATTTGCGGTTACTGTCCAACCGCATAGTACACTCAATTCATCTAGAGGAGTTGTTGTTTGCCGTGATCTTCTTAACTGTACTGAAGAAGAAATAGTGCAGGAAATGTCTAGTCAGGGAGTGACACATTGTCGCAGACTTTCTATGAGACGAAATGGTGAGATTCTTCCTTCGGCCTCTCATGTATTGACATTCAATAGGCCAAGTCTTCCTGAAAAGGTACGAGCTGGCATCCATCGGCTTGATGTACGGGCATTTATTCCGCAGCCGATGAGATGTTTCAGATGTCAACGTTTCGGACACACTGCAGCTAGATGTGAAGCGCAGGAAATTTGTATATGCGGATTGAAGATACATGAGGGTGATCCATGTAAAGACCCTCCAGTCTGCATTAATTGTAAAGGGCATCATAACTGTCGATCCAGGAACTGCCCAGTATACAAATCAGAAACAGCCATTCAGGAGGTTAAAACGCTTCAAAAAGTCAGCTACCCTGAAGCGAAGAAGATTGTTAACCTACGTACACCTAGACCATCGACTTCATACGCAGAAGCAGCTGCTGCTCCCCCCACACCTAAAATCAACGTGGAGCAGTTGCTTAATACGATGGCGCCAAGTCTCGCGACAATAATAGAAAGAATCATTGATTCCAAGATCGAGTCTACTCAACAGATACAACAAAGTAAACATGAGAAGGCTCAATCCCGGACTGACGTCGCCGACAGAAGACCCGCACCAGCGCAGTTTAAAAAACCGGCAAAATCCTCGATTATAACTCCAGCAATAGACGTAATGAAGAAAAATCTTGATCTATCCAACAAAGATCTAAAGATCACCCCGACGACGAGTCATATAGCTAAGGATACTGTGACAAGAGTACAGGAAAAATCTGCGTCAACCAAAATGGAGGTGCAAGTAACTATCGAAAAAGCACCAGACACAGACGATATTAAAACTGTACCTACAGAGGCCCCAAAAGCTCAGAGAACAACTGTGGCGAGAGCATCTGTATCAGCCGGACCAAGCACAGCCTTAGACATCGAATCGAGTTCATCAGCCGCCGAAAGTGCATCGGTTGCAAGTTTAGACTCAATTGCAACGATGCTCACAGCACCATTGAAGCTTTCATCACCTGATGTAAGCCGGCGAACGTCATTGGCGTCAGAAAGAGAAGACGACGCCATGTCCGAAGCCTCAGACACTCTGTCGTCGGAAGTTGAGGCCGTTCGCAGAATGGAAAAGCGGTGTAAAAAGGGTTGGCCGAAAGGAAAGCCTAGAAAATGATATAATTGGACCAGAAATTATAAGGAAAAGCAAAATTTTGATCATTTTGTGAAATTTTGAACCTTTTTTTTTTTGTTTTTTTTTGAAGTGGGACGGGGCTAATGACCAAAGTAGTCGATGCCCCTAAAAACCTCAAAAAAAAAAAAAAAAAAAAAAAAATAATAATAATAATAATAATAATAATAATAATAATAATAATAATAATAATAATAATAATAATAATAATAATAATAATAATAATAATAATAATAATAATAATAATAATAATAATAATAATAATAATAATAATAATAATAATAATAATAATAATAATAATAATAATAATAATAATAATAATAATAATAATAATAATAATAATAATAATAATAATAATAATAATAATAATAATAATAATAATAATAATAATAATAATAATAATAATAATAATAATAATAATAATAATAATAATAATAATAATAATAATAATAATAATAATAATAATAATAATAATAATAATAATAATAATAATAATAATAATAATAATAATAATAATAATAATAATAATAATAATAATAATAATAATAATAATAATAATAATAATAATAATAATAATAATAATAATAATAATAATAATAATAATAATAATAATAATAATAATAATAATAATAATAATAATAATAATAATAATAATAATAATAATAATAATAATAATAATAATAATAATAATAATAATAATAATAATAATAATAATAATAATAATAATAATAATAATAATAATAATAATAATAATAATAATAATAATAATAATAATAATAATAATAATAATAATAATAATAATAATAATAATAATAATAATAATAATAATAATAATAATAATAATAATAATAATAATAATAATAATAATAATAATAATAATAATAATAATAATAATAATAATAATAATAATAATAATAATAATAATAATAATAATAATAATAATAATAATAATAATAATAATAATAATAATAATAATAATAATAATAATAATAATAATAATAATAATAATAATAATAATAATAATAATAATAATAATAATAATAATAATAATAATAATAATAATAATAATAATAATAATAATAATAATAATAATAATAATAATAATAATAATAATAATAATAATAATAATAATAATAATAATAATAATAATAATAATAATAATAATAATAATAATAATAATAATAATAATAATAATAATAATAATAATAATAATAATAATAATAATAATAATAATAATAATAATAATAATAATAATAATAATAATAATAATAATAATAATAATAATAATAATAATAATAATAATAATAATAATAATAATAATAATAATAATAATAATGCCCTGAGGTAGATATTCCCCACGTCCGGAACACAACATCTACGTTCCACGTCCAGGGCGGTAACAGCTGTACTCAAGTACATTACATATAGCTGGCTAACGGGGTTCCGAGTGTTGTTTCTCGGATATACTTTCTTCGGTCGATTTACATCCATAGGCCGAATTACAGGACTGGACTTTACGGCCACCTGCAGATATGACATTTTTAACGATTACGGAAATGGATTTATACCGCCTTTAGAGCTGGCGATGTGGCGGCCACGGTCAAAGTTATTTGCAGGTGTAACGGAGACCTTTCGTCGTCCACATGCCCCCTGCGATGGCAAGCATGTAGTTAAGGTGCCCATGTTCGGAGCATGGGAGCCCTGAAAGCTTCGGTGTGTAGGGGCCTGGAGTCAGTGCAGAGACTGCGCATCCGCTCTCTGCCAGGACATATGCCGGTTCCACCGGAGTACCGGAACGGACCTCCAGGGTTGGTAGCCCTGGAGTGGGGGTGTACCCCGGCGGCTAGCCTTACTACAGAAGGGATTTTTTGTTCATGAATTTTCCTGAACAAACCAACGTGGCAGAGGGTGCACGTAAACACCCTCGTTTAGAACCAGCCGTTTCGCCTGAGGCAAAACGGAGGAAGAGTACGGAGAGTAAGAAGATAGAGATTGAGGCTAGAAAAAGCTTACAGAAGGCTTTTTTTAAAAGTAGTAATGTACCGAAACCTAAATATTTGGTCATTACAAAGGAGGATGGAAATTTCTCGAGGGTGAGTCCTTTTCTCATCGCTCGAGAGATAAACAAATGTGCTGGAGGCCCTGTAAAGGAAATACGGAAAACTTTTACGGGACTTCATGTAGAGACTGTTAATGATATACAGTCTCAGAAGATTTTAGGGCTGAAGAAAATTGGAGAGCTAGCGGTACGCGTTGATCCCCACGGCACGCTCAACACCTCAAGGGGTGTTGTGGTCTGTCGGGATCTTTTAAACTGTTCGGAGCAAGAGATTGTAGAGGAGCTGGCAGCACAAGGAGTAATAGAGTGCCGTCGGTTAAACATGAGAAGGAACGGTGAGGTCTTACCCTCGGCTTCTCATGTCCTTACTTTCAACCGGCCTACTTTGCCAGAAAAGATAAGAGCGGGGATTCACCGTTTGGATGTGCGGGCATTTGTCCCACAGCCGATGAGGTGCTTCAAGTGCCAACGCTTTGGCCACACCGCTCTTAGATGCGAAAGACCGCAAATATGCGTGTGCGGTGAAGAGGTGCATGAGGGAGAGCCATGTAAAGAGCCTCCTACATGCATAAACTGCAAAGGAGCGCATTCTTGTAGATCAAGGAATTGTCCTGTCTACAAAGATGAGGTAGCTGTGCAGGAAGTAAAAACCCTGCAAAAAGTCAGCTACTTCGATGCAAAAAAAATAGTTAACGCCCGTAAGCCTAGAGCAGCAACATCTTATGCTCAGGCTGCGGCTACTGTTCCTGCTCCTGCTCCGATTGCTGTAGATGAGGTACAAATTATAAATAAACTTGCTCCCACTTTGGCTAACATGATTGAGAGGATCATCGAAAACAAGATGAAACCTCTTGGCAATAAAGAACTTGTTAAGCCAAAGATAGTGATACAGCCTGCTGAAGATAAGTCGATAAAAGTGAAAGTTGCTCCTCCAGAAAAGAAAACGGACAATAAACCTGAATGTCAAGTCCGTCTCAGCGAGATCCTCGATGAAAAGAAAAAGGCGATACCTACAGAGTCTGTTATGGAGGCTCCCAAGCCTCCTGTAACTGAAGTGGCCTCTAAGCCTCAGAGGCCACAAAAAATCACACAGGGGGGGCGAGTGTCCCCCCTCCCACAGGCGGTGACCGGTGCGACCCCCGTGTTGGGGAGCGGGCAGGTTGTCGCCTCTCAATCGGCGCCTGAAACCGGCGCCGATCCATGCCCGTCGTCGTCGGCGGCTTCGGTGGTCTCCGATACGGAGACCGGAAGCCTTACAGGCGACGACCTTCTCCGCGAACACGATGCTGTTCGCAGGATGGAGAAGAAAAGGAAAAAGGGATGGCCGAAAGGAAAACCCAGGCAATAATTTAATTAAAAATTAAAAATTAGCGAGTCGATTGTACAATGGAACATCAATGGATGTTTTTCAAACATCCATGAGCTCCAACGCTTGGTACATGACGTAGACCCGATTTGTATATGTCTGCAAGAAACGCATTTCCGCCGAAATGAAAATTTTAAATTAAAAGGATTCCATATATTTCGGCGAGATCAACCGCCAAATGTAAGAGTTAGAGGTGGAGTAGCTATATTAACATCGACTAGAGCTACCACCGAAGCGGTTGTTCTAAACACCAACCTACAAGCGGTCGCCGTTAGAATGAAGCGACCGCTTAAGATCACTGTGTGCAGCATATACTTACCGAATTACGATTGGAATAAGGATGACATAGAAAGATTAATTTCCGAGCTTCCCCCACCTGTTTTACTGGTGGGTGATTTTAACGCTCATAATTCTCTCTGGGGATCGGATCGAGTAGATCCCCGTGGAAGAGAACTGGAAGGGTTCCTGATGAATTCTGATCTTATTATTTTAAATGACGGATCAGGAACCTTTTTCAATGCCAGAGATGGATCGACGTCCTGTATAGATCTTGCACTCATAAGCGGATCGATAGCACCGAGGTACAGCTTCCATGTTATAGACGATCTGCATGGAAGCGATCATTTCCCGGTGCAAATTGTAACTGATGTTACTAGAACAATATATCCCATCCCTAAAAGATGGTTATTTGAAAAGGCAGACTGGACGAGCTTCACAGCTAGAACGATGCTCCCAGAAACAACCGGAGTTATCGGAGACGATGTCGACGCCATAACAAATGCAATAATCGAGTCGGCATCGAGATATATTCCCAAAACATCTGGGAAACTTACAAAGAAACCCGTTCCATGGTGGAACGATGAAATAAGTGAAGCTATAAAAAGAAAGAAAAGGGCGTATAATGCCTTTAAGAAGCGTCCTAGTATAGAAAATCTTGTTGCCTTTAAGAAATACAGGGCGTATGCAAAACGTGTTATGATAGATTCGAAAAAACGATCCTGGCAGCAATACGTGTCATCCATTGACAAAACTACTACTGCATCAGATGTTTGGAGGAAAGTGAAGGCGATTTGTGGGCGTAATGATTTTACTCCCATAACTAGCCTTCAAGATGAAGATGAAATAAAAGATACTCCATATGAAATTGCAGAGCTGTTATCCAATCATTTCGAAAAGGCCAGCAAAACGGCCAACTACGAGGAAGGTTTTCGAACCAAAAAAGAAGAACACGAAGGTCTACTAAATTTTGGAACTGAGTATAATTACTCATATAATGTACCATTTAAAATGGAAGAATTCGCGAAGGCGTTGGAAAAATCAGGTAACACAGCTGCTGGTCCGGATGAAATCCACTATAATATGATCAGGCAGCTGAATACCACTGCAAAGTGTAGACTATTAGAACTTTATAATAAAATATGGCGGGATGGAACGTACCCGCAGCAGTGGAAAAAAGCTCATGTTGTTCCAGTACCAAAGAAAAATAAAAATTTAACAGACCCCAATAGCTACCGTCCTATTTCTTTGACGTGTGCTATGGGGAAAATATTGGAAAAAATGATTAATAATCGACTCGTCTGGGTTTTGGAAAAAGAAAACCTGATATCATCGTATCAAGCAGGTTTTCGACAATACCATTCTACCACTGATCAAATGATCAGCTTAGAGGACATTATATATAACAGCTTTATTACAAGGAAACATTGTGTCGGAGTCTTCTTTGATCTTCAGAAGGCTTTCGATATGACCTGGCGTCATGGTATAATGCTCCAGTTACATGAATGGGGCATTCGTGGCAATTTGCCTATACTGCTCAGCAACTACATGAATGACCGTACCTTCCAAGTACGCGTCAACAACGAATATTCATGTGAAAGAATCTTGGAAAATGGCATACCGCAAGGTTCGCCGTTGAGCGGTACCTTGTTTACCATTGCCATTAATAAATTGATATTAGCCATTCCAGTAGAAATCAGCAAAAGCGTCTATGTTGATGATCTGGCAATCGTATATGCCAGCAACAAGACTGCTATAGTGAGGTACAAATTGCAACGAGCGATCAATGCTCTAAACGAAGTTGCAAGGAATACAGGATTCCAATTCTCACCAGAAAAAACGTGCTGTGTACACTTTTGTAGGAAGAGAATTCCTCATCAAAGTCCTGCTCTGACAATTGATGATAATCCAATACAATATAAAGACAGCGTAAGGTATTTAGGACTAGTATTGGATAAATCCCTCACATGGGGATTACATATACAGGACTTGAGTGATAGATGCAAAAGAGCCCTAAACATTATAAAATGTTTATCGAACCTAAATTGGGGCTCAGGAAAAGAGACATTATTAAGACTGTATAAAGCATTGGTTCAATCTAAACTAGACTACGGATGTATCGTATATTCATCCGCTAGAAAGTCGCACTTAAGAAAGTTAGACGTAGTTCATAATAGCGGAATAAGATACGCAACAGGTGCTTTCCGCACGAGTCCGGCGGCTAGTCTGATGTCTGAAGCCGGAATAATGCCACTACATTATAGAAGAGAGATCCTCTTGTTAAGATATGCAGCAAATATATGGGCTTTCCCTGCCCATATAAATAATAAATTGTTTATGAATCATCCCATGGCTGCATTATACGAACGTCGTGCTACCTATTCCAGACCAGCCGGAATTAGGTACCACGAATTAAGAAGGAAATATGAAATTGCTATACCAGAGACACTAGCAATTTCTACTAGAGAAATACCGCCATGGCTCTTGCCAGCGGTAAATACAAGTTTGGATCTCTCTCAAGGAGAAATAAAAAAGAAACCAGCAGTGATCATCCAGCAGGAATTTTTAGCAACCGTCAGTAGTTACGAAGAACATATTAGAATTTATACTGACGGTTCTAAAACCGAACATGGTGTTGGATGCTCGATATATGTAAATGAAGAAGCCCACTCTTGGAGACTGCCAGATGTGGCCAGTGTCTACACGGCAGAACTCACTGCAATTCAGCAAGCTCTTCGCTACACTGAACACTATTGCGAAGAGAGAGTGCTAATATGTTCCGACTCATTAAGTGCACTTGTCGCAATTCGGAACAAGAACATTAAGGATGTCCTAATTGCAAACATCCTGTCCATTTTATACGTTCTAAAACAACGAGGACAGCGATGCGTATTTGTATGGACTCCGGGGCATGCTGGTATTACAGGTAATGAAATCGCAGACGAAGCTGCCAGAAAGGCAACAGTCTGCGATGATTTGGATGCATTTCCTGTAAGAGTGGCAGATATTAAAAACCGTCTAACAAATATAGTAAGAAACAAGTGGAACGCTGAATGGAGGAGTTTAAATACAAAATTAAACTCAGTTAAAACTTCTCCTTATAAATGGAAAAGCGACTTTAAATTGACTCGCCGTGAACAAGTAGCGGTGACCAGACTTAGAATCGGTCACACGCGATTAACAAATTTATATTTGTTAACCGGCGAAGTGAGACCAATGTGCGGTGTTTGCAATAAAACACTGACAACCAAGCATCTAATAGAAGAGTGTACCATATATGAGGACCTCAGAAAGAGGTTCTGTTTTACAAATAATATTAGTGCTGATCTGGATAATGGAAATGAAGAAAATATAGTTGCATTTTTACACGCCAGTGGACTTCTTAAAAGTCTGTAAAATGGAAGTTTAAAGCTGTGGAAAAAGATACTCTAAGTGGTAGTTATATATATATATATATACATATAGAAGAAAGAGGAAAGATATGGTATTGAGAAGATTAATTATAATTTTAAGTTCATGGTCTTTTGAGAACCTATCTCAAATTTTAATATTGGGGCCCTTTACACCCCGTAAGTGTTTGTGATTGTCCTTGTCTTTCATGTTTTAATGTTTACTGTGAAGTTTGTGTTTTTAAATAAAATGTAAGGGCCCTTTACACCCTTACATATGACGATCCTGATGGAGATAAAAATTTCTTTTAAAGAAAGTGACGAGGGCTAATGACCTTAGCAGTCGATGCCCGTAAAAATTCAGATAAAAAAAAAAAAAAAAAAAAAAAAATAATAATAATAATAATAATAATAATAATAATAATTAATAATAATAATAATAATAATAATAATAATAATAATAATAATAATAATAATAATAATAATAATAATAATAATAATAATAATAATAATAATAATAATAATAATAATAATAATAATAATAATAATAATAATAATAATAATAATAATAATAATAATAATAATAATAATAATAATAATAATAATAATAATAATAATAATAATAATAATAATAATAATAATAATAATAATAATAATAATAATAATAATAATAATAATAATAATAATAATAATAATAATAATAATAATAATAATAATAATAATAATAATAATAATAATAATAATAATAATAATAATAATAATAATAATAATAATAATAATAATAATAATAATAATAATAATAATAATAATAATAATAATAATAATAATAATAATAATAATAATAATAATAATAATAATAATAATAATAATAATAATAATAATAATAATAATAATAATAATAATAATAATGCCCTGAGGTAGATATTCCCCACGTCCGGAACACAACATCTACGTTCCACGTCCAGGGCGGTAACAGCTGTACTCAAGTACATTACATATAGCTGGCTAACGGGGTTCCGAGTGTTGTTTCTCGGATATACTTTCTTCGGTCGATTTACATCCATAGGCCGAATTACAGGACTGGACTTTACGGCCACCTGCAGATATGACATTTTTAACGATTACGGAAATGGATTTATACCGCCTTTAGAGCTGGCGATGTGGCGGCCACGGTCAAAGTTATTTGCAGGTGTAACGGAGACCTTTCGTCGTCCACATGCCCCCTGCGATGGCAAGCATGTAGTTAAGGTGCCCATGTTCGGAGCATGGGAGCCCTGAAAGCTTCGGTGTGTAGGGGCCTGGAGTCAGTGCAGAGACTGCGCATCCGCTCTCTGCCAGGACATATGCCGGTTCCACCGGAGTACCGGAACGGACCTCCAGGGTTGGTAGCCCTGGAGTGGGGGTGTACCCCGGCGGCTAGCCTTACTACAGAAGGGATTTTTTGTTCATGAATTTTCCTGAACAAACCAACGTGGCAGAGGGTGCACGTAAACACCCTCGTTTAGAACCAGCCGTTTCGCCTGAGGCAAAACGGAGGAAGAGTACGGAGAGTAAGAAGATAGAGATTGAGGCTAGAAAAAGCTTACAGAAGGCTTTTTTTAAAAGTAGTAATGTACCGAAACCTAAATATTTGGTCATTACAAAGGAGGATGGAAATTTCTCGAGGGTGAGTCCTTTTCTCATCGCTCGAGAGATAAACAAATGTGCTGGAGGCCCTGTAAAGGAAATACGGAAAACTTTTACGGGACTTCATGTAGAGACTGTTAATGATATACAGTCTCAGAAGATTTTAGGGCTGAAGAAAATTGGAGAGCTAGCGGTACGCGTTGATCCCCACGGCACGCTCAACACCTCAAGGGGTGTTGTGGTCTGTCGGGATCTTTTAAACTGTTCGGAGCAAGAGATTGTAGAGGAGCTGGCAGCACAAGGAGTAATAGAGTGCCGTCGGTTGAACATGAGAAGGAACGGTGAGGTCTTACCCTCGGCTTCTCATGTCCTTACTTTCAACCGGCCTACTTTGCCAGAAAAGATAAGAGCGGGGATTCACCGTTTGGATGTGCGGGCATTTGTCCCACAGCCGATGAGGTGCTTCAAGTGCCAACGCTTTGGCCACACCGCTCTTAGATGCGAAAGACCGCAAATATGCGTGTGCGGTGAAGAGGTGCATGAGGGAGAGCCATGTAAAGAGCCTCCTACATGCATAAACTGCAAAGGAGCGCATTCTTGTAGATCAAGGAATTGTCCTGTCTACAAAGATGAGGTAGCTGTGCAGGAAGTAAAAACCCTGCAAAAAGTCAGCTACTTCGATGCAAAAAAAATAGTTAACGCCCGTAAGCCTAGAGCAGCAACATCTTATGCTCAGGCTGCGGCTACTGTTCCTGCTCCTGCTCCGATTGCTGTAGATGAGGTACAAATTATAAATAAACTTGCTCCCACTTTGGCTAACATGATTGAGAGGATCATCGAAAACAAGATGAAACCTCTTGGCAATAAAGAACTTGTTAAGCCAAAGATAGTGATACAGCCTGCTGAAGATAAGTCGATAAAAGTGAAAGTTGCTCCTCCAGAAAAGAAAACGGACAATAAACCTGAATGTCAAGTCCGTCTCAGCGAGATCCTCGATGAAAAGAAAAAGGCGATACCTACAGAGTCTGTTATGGAGGCTCCCAAGCCTCCTGTAACTGAAGTGGCCTCTAAGCCTCAGAGGCCACAAAAAATCACACAGGGGGGGCGAGTGTCCCCCCTCCCACAGGCGGTGACCGGTGCGACCCCCGTGTTGGGGAGCGGGCAGGTTGTCGCCTCTCAATCGGCGCCTGAAACCGGCGCCGATCCATGCCCGTCGTCGTCGGCGGCTTCGGTGGTCTCCGATACGGAGACCGGAAGCCTTACAGGCGACGACCTTCTCCGCGAACACGATGCTGTTCGCAGGATGGAGAAGAAAAGGAAAAAGGGATGGCCGAAAGGAAAACCCAGGCAATAATTTAATTAAAAATTAAAAATTAGCGAGTCGATTGTACAATGGAACATCAATGGATGTTTTTCAAACATCCATGAGCTCCAACGCTTGGTACATGACGTAGACCCGATTTGTATATGTCTGCAAGAAACGCATTTCCGCCGAAATGAAAATTTTAAATTAAAAGGATTCCATATATTTCGGCGAGATCAACCGCCAAATGTAAGAGTTAGAGGTGGAGTAGCTATATTAACATCGACTAGAGCTACCACCGAAGCGGTTGTTCTAAACACCAACCTACAAGCGGTCGCCGTTAGAATGAAGCGACCGCTTAAGATCACTGTGTGCAGCATATACTTACCGAATTACGATTGGAATAAGGATGACATAGAAAGATTAATTTCCGAGCTTCCCCCACCTGTTTTACTGGTGGGTGATTTTAACGCTCATAATTCTCTCTGGGGATCGGATCGAGTAGATCCCCGTGGAAGAGAACTGGAAGGGTTCCTGATGAATTCTGATCTTATTATTTTAAATGACGGATCAGGAACCTTTTTCAATGCCAGAGATGGATCGACGTCCTGTATAGATCTTGCACTCATAAGCGGATCGATAGCACCGAGGTACAGCTTCCATGTTATAGACGATCTGCATGGAAGCGATCATTTCCCGGTGCAAATTGTAACTGATGTTACTAGAGCAATATATCCCATCCCTAAAAGATGGTTATTTGAAAAGGCAGACTGGACGAGCTTCACAGCTAGAACGATGCTCCCAGAAACAACCGGAGTTATCGGAGACGATGTCGACGCCATAACAAATGCAATAATCGAGTCGGCATCGAGATATATTCCCAAAACATCTGGGAAACTTACAAAGAAACCCGTTCCATGGTGGAACGATGAAATAAGTGAAGCTATAAAAAGAAAGAAAAGGGCGTATAATGCCTTTAAGAAGCGTCCTAGTATAGAAAATCTTGTTGCCTTTAAGAAATACAGGGCGTATGCAAAACGTGTTATGATAGATTCGAAAAAACGATCCTGGCAGCAACACGTGTCATCCATTGACAAAACTACTACTGCATCAGATGTTTGGAGGAAAGTGAAGGCGATTTGTGGGCGTAATGATTTTACTCCCATAACTAGCCTTCAAGATGAAGATGAAATAAAAGATACTCCATATGAAATTGCAGAGCTGTTATCCAATCATTTCGAAAAGGCCAGCAAAACGGCCAACTACGAGGAAGGTTTTCGAACCAAAAAAGAAGAACACGAAGGTCTACTAAATTTTGGAACTGAGTATAATTACTCATATAATGTACCATTTAAAATGGAAGAATTCGCGAAGGCGTTGGAAAAATCAGGTAACACAGCTGCTGGTCCGGATGAAATCCACTATAATATGATCAGGCAGCTGAATACCACTGCAAAGTGTAGACTATTAGAACTTTATAATAAAATATGGCGGGATGGAACGTACCCGCAGCAGTGGAAAAAAGCTCATGTTGTTCCAGTACCAAAGAAAAATAAAAATTTAACAGACCCCAATAGCTACCGTCCTATTTCTTTGACGTGTGCTATGGGGAAAATATTGGAAAAAATGATTAATAATCGACTCGTCTGGGTTTTGGAAAAAGAAAACCTGATATCATCGTATCAAGCAGGTTTTCGACAATACCATTCTACCACTGATCAAATGATCAGCTTAGAGGACATTATATATAACAGCTTTATTACAAGGAAACATTGTGTCGGAGTCTTCTTTGATCTTCAGAAGGCTTTCGATATGACCTGGCGTCATGGTATAATGCTCCAGTTACATGAATGGGGCATTCGTGGCAATTTGCCTATACTGCTCAGCAACTACATGAATGACCGTACCTTCCAAGTACGCGTCAACAACGAATATTCATGTGAAAGAATCTTGGAAAATGGCATACCGCAAGGTTCGCCGTTGAGCGGTACCTTGTTTACCATTGCCATTAATAAATTGATATTAGCCATTCCAGTAGAAATCAGCAAAAGCGTCTATGTTGATGATCTGGCAATCGTATATGCCAGCAACAAGACTGCTATAGTGAGGTACAAATTGCAACGAGCGATCAATGCTCTAAATGAAGTTGCAAGGAATACAGGATTCCAATTCTCACCAGAAAAAACGTGCTGTGTACACTTTTGTAGGAAGAGAATTCCTCATCAAAGTCCTGCTCTGACAATTGATGATAATCCAATACAATATAAAGACAGCGTAAGGTATTTAGGACTAGTATTGGATAAATCCCTCACATGGGGATTACATATACAGGACTTGAGTGATAGATGCAAAAGAGCCCTAAACATTATAAAATGTTTATCGAACCTAAATTGGGGCTCAGGAAAAGAGACATTATTGAGACTGTATAAAGCATTGGTTCAATCTAAACTAGACTACGGATGTATCGTATATTCATCCGCTAGAAAGTCGCACTTAAGAAAGTTAGACGTAGTTCATAATAGCGGAATAAGATACGCAACAGGTGCTTTCCGCACGAGTCCGGCGGCTAGTCTGATGTCTGAAGCCGGAATAATGCCACTACATTATAGAAGAGAGATCCTCTTGTTAAGATATGCAGCAAATATATGGGCTTTCCCTGCCCATATAAATAATAAATTGTTTATGAATCATCCCATGGCTGCATTATACGAACGTCGTGCTACCTATTCCAGACCAGCCGGAATTAGGTACCACGAATTAAGAAGGAAATATGAAATTGCTATACCAGAGACACTAGCAATTTCTACTAGAGAAATACCGCCATGGCTCTTGCCAGCGGTAAATACAAGTTTGGATCTCTCTCAAGGAGAAATAAAAAAGAAACCAGCAGTGATCATCCAGCAGGAATTTTTAGCAACCGTCAGTAGTTACGAAGAACATATAAGAATTTACACTGACGGTTCTAAAACCGAACATGGTGTTGGATGCTCGATATATGTAAATGAAGAAGCCCACTCTTGGAGACTGCCAGATGTGGCCAGTGTCTACACGGCAGAGCTCACTGCAATTCAGCAAGCTCTTCGCTACACTGAACACTATTGCGAAGAGAGAGTGCTAATATGTTCCGACTCATTAAGTGCACTTGTCGCAATTCGGAACAAGAACATTAAGGATGTCCTAATTGCAAACATCCTGTCCATTTTATACGTTCTAAAACAACGAGGACAGCGATGCGTATTTGTATGGACTCCGGGGCATGCTGGTATTACAGGTAATGAAATCGCAGACGAAGCTGCCAGAAAGGCAACAGTCTGCGATGATTTGGATGCATTTCCTGTAAGAGTGGCAGATATTAAAAACCGTCTAACAAATATAGTAAGAAACAAGTGGAACGCTGAATGGAGGAGTTTAAATACAAAATTAAACTCAGTTAAAACTTCTCCTTATAAATGGAAAAGCGACTTTAAATTGACTCGCCGTGAACAAGTAGCGGTGACCAGACTTAGAATCGGTCACACGCGATTAACAAATTTATATTTGTTAACCGGCGAAGTGAGACCAATGTGCGGTGTTTGCAATAAAACACTGACAACCAAGCATCTAATAGAAGAGTGTACCATATATGAGGACCTCAGAAAGAGGTTCTGTTTTACAAATAATATTAGTGCTGATCTGGATAATGGAAATGAAGAAAATATAGTTGCATTTTTACACGCCAGTGGACTTCTTAAAAGTCTGTAAAATGGAAGTTTAAAGCTGTGGAAAAGATACTCTAAGTGGTAGTTATATATATATATACATATAGAAGAAAGAGGAAAGATATGGTATTGAGAAGATTAATTATAATTTTAAGTTCATGGTCTTTTGAGAACCTATCTCAAATTTTAATATTGGGGCCCTTTACACCCCGTAAGTGTTTGTGATTGTCCTTGTCTTTCATGTTTTAATGTTTACTGTGAAGTTTGTGTTTTTAAATAAAATGTAAGGGCCCTTTACACCCTTACATATGACGATCCTGATGGAGATAAAAATTTCTTTTAAAGAATGTGACGAGGGCTAATGACCTTAGCAGTCGATGCCCGTAAAAATTCAGTTAAAAAAAAAAAAAAAAATAATAATAATAATAATAATAATAATAATAATAATAATAATAATAATAATAATAATAATAATAATAATAATAATAATAATAATAATAATAATAATAATAATAATAATAATAATAATAATAATAATAATAATAATAATAATAATAATAATAATAATAATAATAATAATAATAATAATAATAATAATAATAATAATAATAATAATAATAATAATAATAATAATAATAATAATAATAAACCGAAAAACTAATAAATAAAAAAGCTATTTTTAAAAAAGAGAAAACAAAAAGAAATTACGTTTTTCTATCATTATAAAGTATATTGAATTATCCTTTTATTCATTAATAAAACAATTTACTGAAAGATGTGAAATAATTACCTACTTCTTTAAACAACGGTCTTTGTTAAATTATTTGAAAATTATGAACATTTTAAAGAAGTAAAAATACGTCTAAAAGAATTTATTAACAAGAATTTACTAACGGAAAAGAAGATATTTGCTACATAACATATGAATGAGATTAAATAAGTTAATGGTTAAAATGTACGTAATTAGTAATTATTCGAAAACTATGACTGAATAATTATACAAATATTTGTAGGATAAGCATTACCTTAACATACGGAAAGTAGGCATTTTGAGTTCTTTTTACATAACTTAAATTTTATAGCAACAACTTTATCTTTTTTATTAACATCATTTTATTGTTAGGTTTTAATTAACGGCACGTCCTAGACAAGGGATCCAGATGTAAAGAGTTACCCTTTCTATACGATGAAAGGATGCAGGAGCATACCAGCCTCGAATCAAGAAAGCTGCACCAGACATCTGGAATATTATACGGTTCCATCAATCAAATTTTGAATGCAAAAATACAAAATTGGCAGTCATGATACTTAAGAGTTATCACACACACACACACACACATACACACACACACACACACACACACACACACACACACACATATATATATATATATATATATATATATATATATACACACACACACACGAATCAAGAAATCAGTAACTGTAACTTTGATCGATGAAATATTAAAACTACCTTGCTTATAAATATTTAAAAAAATATATTCTCAAAATTATAAGAAACATACATCCCCCATTTTTTTATAATTTTAAAAAGAATTCATTTTATAATAATGTAAATAACTATTCTGGATTCTTTTTAATGTATTCTTTAACAGTGACTCTTGTTTGTTGTAAACTATACTAAAAATAAACAGAAGAATTTTTATTGAATCTAAATTTGGAATGAAGTTAAAAAGAAATAAAAAAAGAATAGATCTAGGTAATATATACGTTAAGTTTCTTTTGCAGTTTTATTTATATTTTTGGAGAGATGTTATAGCATTCCACAGCCACAGTCACTCTTTCCCCCTCGCACTTTCTCTCTTTATTACTCCTTTATGAAGCTTATTTCTATTTTTTTTTATGTTCCTACAACACATACACCTTTTCAATTCTCGTTCTCCATCATCAGTTACGGCCGACTGTTGAGTCTTAGTAGAGACTCATACTGTAGTCAAAACAAACTATAGTATTACCGTAACGAAGACAAACAGCCATAATTACAAACATATACATTAGAAAGAGGTATTATAATAATAATAATAATGATGTGTTTTTTATTTACTGTACGCAGCATATTCCAAGACGTAACTGTACAGACGTAAAAGCTAATCGTTATGTTAAAAATGAAACAAACAAACAAGAATAAAGTCGTCAGTTAATTGGGATTGAATTAGATTATTTTAAATCTTGCAATGCTGTAACACAAATAAAATAAAGTACCCGTTTTTTTTTTGTTGAAATTAATGAGTGACCTTCATCTTTCAAAAATGCATCAAGTACGTACTGAACTTAACTAACAGCCGTAATAAAACAAAATAGTTTATTAAGCTATAAAAATACAAAAAAAGAACTTAAAGCTAAGAAAGTATTTAAGGTTGAAGCAACGTAACATATTACTCAAATCGCTTCCAAAATCAGAGGAGCCAAAATATAACAAACCTATCGTGTCCGGTCTACGGGAAAAATTTAAAGAGTTTTTCACTGCTTTCAAATAGAATAAAACGTACTGTTGTATATCGTACACCTAGACCTTGAAAAAGGCGACAATAATGACTGTATGGTGAGGGTGAAGTAGCAACTTCATCTGTCATCACAGAGACTGCAATGAACATGGAAATTATCAGCAACTAGTGTTCGTTGTACTTCAGGTTCTTTAAGAAGGTCAAAGCCCAAAAAAGATTAATAAAGAAACAAATTAATGCCCCTTCGGCCATGAAACAATGTATTATAGTCAATGATTCTAATCAAAAATACAATATTTAATTTTTATTTTAAATTTTCATATGCTCTTAGAAAAAATATGTTTATAATATGTGAACTAGATAAGATAATGTTTCCATTAAAGACTCGACAATGAAGCGGGAGCAAAGGAGTAAATGAATACTGGACTTGCGATTTGAAATTAACCGTAACCAAGTGGTAGTTTGACCATTAGAAAACAACCAAAAATGAAATTGATGAATTAAAGGTATTATTTTTCGAACACTTTTAAGAATACAGATATTTTGAAAATTTTCATAAATTGTAATTCTGAAACTAAGTCGGTTATGGATAAAAACATAAAAGAAAAAAAAAGCTTTCTGAAATCTGGATCTAAAAAAAAAAAATTAAAAGATAAAACAGAGATCGAAAGAAAATAATTAAGAACAAAATATCTGCCTTTCTTTAAAATTACCCTTTATTATTTTAAGCAAATTAATTTAATACATTAAAAGATTTAAAAGAAAAAAACACAGACCGTGGCTGGGAAGGAAACACGGCGACATGGGGGTACTTACTATCTGTCACAAATTCCTCTCCGGTCACGGAGGATTTGGTGTATACTTACACAGGTTTAGAAGAAGGGAGCTCTCAAATTATGTGTACTTGCGGTCAAAAGGATACTCCCTGTCACACCTTTTTTGAATATGCACGTTGGGAGGATCTAAAAGTAAGATATAACATGCGAGAGATTACCCCGGAAACTATAACGAAGTACGAGGGGCGACAA
The DNA here is from genome assembly GCF_047948215.1 of Lycorma delicatula. Classification (NCBI taxonomy): domain Eukaryota; kingdom Metazoa; phylum Arthropoda; class Insecta; order Hemiptera; family Fulgoridae; genus Lycorma; species Lycorma delicatula. The sequence goes on from NC_134462.1 coordinate 58,414,889, forward strand.
TAAAGTAATGAGACTGATGTGAAAAAAATGTTGCTTACCGTTTTAGTCATGTTTAGTGTTGTCTCCTTCAAAGTAGTTCCCCTCTGATTGCACACACTTATTCCAGCGCTTCTGCCATTGATGGTAACATTTCTGGAACTCATTCTCTGTAATATCCTCCAAGACCCTCGTCATAGCTTTTTGGACATCTTGTGTTGTTTGAAAATGGTGTCCCTTGACCGCCATTTTGTCTCTTGGAAATAGAAAAAAGTCGCACGGAGCGATATCTGGTGAATAAGGTGGTTGTGGTAGTACTGAAATTTGTTTTGAGGTTAAAAATTGCTGTACTGACAGAGCAGTATGGGATGGCGCATTATCGTGATGCAGAATCCAATTATCAGCAATGTTGGCACGGATACGAAGAACTCGTTTACGAAGTCTTTCTAAAATTTCTTTGTAGAAATATTGGTTAACTGCTTGTCCAGGTGACCCACTCTTTATGAACAATTCCCTTGGAATCGAAGAAGCACACAAGCATGCATTTCACTTTTGACTTTGACACGCGAGCTTTTTTTGGTCTGGGTGATCCCTTTGAGAACCATTGCGAACATTGGCGTTTTATCTCTGGATCGTATTGAAAAAACCAACCTTCATCACCAGTGATAACACGGCTCAACAAATCTGGATTGATTTTCGTTTGCTCTAACAGATTGGCTGCCACATTTTTCCGTATTTCTCGCTGTTGCTGTGTGAGATTTTTGGGGACCATTTTTGCATAAATCTTTCTCATACCAAGATTTTCAGTTAATATTAGACGAACCGTTTCTCGATTGATGTTGAGTTCTTCTGCAATCATTTTCACGGATAATCTTCGATCAGATCGTACGATTTCACGCACTCTGGTCAAGTTGACATCTGTGCGTGAGGTTGATGATCGTCCACTGCGGTCTTCATCTTCAACATTTGTTCAGCCTTCACTAAAAATTTTATGCCACCGAAAAACTTGAGCTCTTGACATAACCTTCTCTCCAAAAGCCTTCTGAAGCTAGTTGTAGTCGGTTTTCACCCAATTTAACGCAAATAGAAATGGCATACCGTTGCGCAATATTTTGCGGTTTCATTTCTGTGACGAGAGACACAAACACGTGTTCACTTATTATGTTCACTTATTACAGCACAACTCACGACTGAGCAGTTGCATCAATGTGTCGCTTGGACTAGAAGTAGCTTACAGACCAAGGTCAAAGATGGTGTGCCTACGCAAGCTGCAGGGTTGCCACATCTTGCAAAGAAAAATCAGTCTCATTACTTTATTGTCGCACCTCGTATATGCTTATAAGTAAAGATGCTGACAAAGAGGCTGACAATAGAGAGATTCGTGGCTGATGTTATACGAGCAAAGGATGTGGATTACAAGAAGTGGAAAGATGAAAATAAGGAAAAGATCCGGAACCGGTAAGCCGACCCGCCGTGCCGGTAGGCGGGAAAGCTTATTAAAATCGCAAGGACACTCCCCTGAACTGAGTAGTACTTGATTGTCGAGCCGGGACAGCAGGAGAACAATAAAAAAACAGGTTTTTGAAATCAGGATTTTAAAAAAAATTTAAAAGATAAAATAGAGATGGAAGCGTTTAAAATTTATTGAAAATAACTGACAATAAGAAAAAATATTGTTCATATAAAATAAAATAATATTTCAGGCCTTTTTGGCCTCCTAGGATCGCCGATCATAAATATATCTAGAGATAATCAATGTCTTTGAGTACACCGACATCAAATAACATTACGCATGACAGTTGCTATAATATATTACAAGTCATAAAAAATTGTAAAAACGCAGGAGAAACGCAGTATGAAATAGAGAATCATACTGAGGAATTATCTTCACAAGGATAGAAGCAGGAAATACTGTGGAGAAAAGATTAAAGAACGATGGAAGCAAGTATCGGGAAGATAAAAGGTTAGCGAAATAGATAAGCTGTTGGTTTCGGGGGGGGGGGGGGAGCCTGCTGCATACATCGCATTTACTCTTGGTGGTATTACAGGACCAAGTATTAAAATTGTAAAGATACGGAATAAGGAGGTATGATGTGGGGATGGAATTAAGAGTAAACAAGTGCTCAAAAATAAAAAAGGCCATTTTAAAAATTATAATTACTAGCCATAGGCCGCATAATTTTTAAACGTAAAAATTATTTACATTCCTAACGTGTAATGTAAGAAACAACTTTACCTCAAATTTTTATACCTTTTATGGAACGTAAAGTTGTTCCTTACATTGCGTAAAACATTCTATTTATTTTATAATAAATTAAGTTCCATTGTGGAGAATATATTCTTGATTACATATTTCCGTATGCCCAAGGTTTTTAATCTATCACTATCCATTATACACAAAAAAAAGGATGTCGGCACTTACCGAGCTCGTAGCAATTGGTAAAGTTATAAAATAATATCAAGGTTTACCATTTTCTTTATACACTCGTAAATTTAAACTGCGTAAAAAAACCCGAAAGAAAAGAAGACTTTTTATGTTTGTCAATAATTCAGCATACGTTAAAACTGGGAATATGTTCAGATAAAAACGAAAGAAAACACAAATTTGACTGAAAATTTTGTTTATTTATTGATAGTTTTTTTGGGTAATCAATAGGCTGACGATCTCTTCTTATCGTTTTGGTTTTGTCTTATATTTTTAACAGTAAGATATTAAAAAAAATTCTTCTTACCTCAATTATCTGTTATATATATTTTAATCTTCGTTAATCCTTCAGAGTGTTTAACTACTGTTACCAAACTATTTACATTTGAGTTCTTAATACTTGGGCTACTAATTAAAACACTTGGGTTTGTCTACTTACAAGATTATGCCTCAAATTTGTTTGCTGTTCTATTTACCTAGAAGATCTCATTTCAAATTTTATCGACACATACAGTTTTCAGTATATATAATACCATATTTCTATTGTTTTTTCCCTTTTGTCCATGTATCACAACTGTAAAAGGCTACACTTTAAACAAATATTTATAAGACTATTTTTAATTCTTAAATCTAATTATAATTTTAATATATTAGTTTTATAAAGTAATGAGTGTGATGTATCCAAAATTACAATTAAAACTGAAAAAAGATAAACTTTGCACTGCGTATATAATCTAATATTAGTCCAATTGTAGTAGTAGATTTATTTGTAGTAACAAGTGTAGTTATATTATTTTAATATTTTGACCTTAGATGTATTATAAGCGTATTTCAAAGAGGAATATAAGATGGAAGAAATGAGAGTAAAACCTTTTTTGTCAATATTAGAAATTCTAAAATAAGGCAAGCAGATTAAGATTCATAACTAAGTAGACTGTTTTCCGGTATAAACAAGTAAGATTTTATGCACGAATAAGAAATGCGACAGGATATCCTCCGTTTAGTCATTTTGATAAGTGTTATAACAAGCAGCTCTAACAAGTATTTATCAAAACTGGCTGTTGATCTAAAAAAAAGTTATTTCAATAACTGTGTTGTAGAATAATTGTTCTTATGCATTCAATAACATATTAAATCATTTTTTTCAGTAAATAAATTATAAAGCAATCCTACAGCGTTAGGGTACCTCGTAAATTGTACTTTACATGATATAATTATTTTTTAATAAAAAAAAACAATGAAAACAAAAAGCAAACAGTTCAGTAAAAACGGTTATCAGTAAAATTAATATAAATATAATAGAAATAATAAATAATAATAATGTAATAAATATAAAAATAATATTAATTAAATTCATTCAATATTATGTGATACACAGTTAAAAAAAAGGATAAATTTTACTATTTATTATTAAGAATAAAACCGCTTAAAGGTTTATAGAAATATGTATCCAACAACAAAAGCAATAGTTTTCACTATTGATTGGTTTTCGTGACAAGATTGCTAACAAGATTGGCAAATCAGGACAAGAAAATCAATAGAATTGAAGTAAATCAGCTCTCCATTTAATTTCAAAATTTTAATGAAGAACAAAATGTCTGCCTATCTTTAAAATTACCCTTTATTTTTCTAAGTAAATTAAGGATTGATGTAAAAAAAAGAAAAAAACTTCTTAGATGAAAGCAAGAGAATACAAACTGCTAAAGAATAATTTATTTATAGACGTGCAGTCCGTATCCTTTGTTATTTTAGTAACAATGTATATGGGTAATTTAGGGCGAACAGAGAAATCAATTGCATGCAACTCTTAGAAGTGATTTCCAGTTTACTTATTTGGTAGTTTTCTTGTTCATTTAACAGTGGTAAATAACAGATGGTAAATTTCAGTATCCTAAACTGATTTTCAATCAATATATTTAAACTGTAATTTATTTTATCCTTAACAATTTCCAGTAAAAGTTTTATGGAAACGTTTCTCTCGATATACAATTCATACATAATGTTTGATATTATTGATATGGAAACAAGAAAAATATAAAAAATGAAAAAACACGACTGCCAAGAAAAAAAACCATTATTGACAAACATTGCTCTTTTGAGATAGGGTTTTAACGTTACTCTTTTATGTTATTACTTTTTAATATAAATTACTAATATAGCATAATTAGAAAGCGTGCGGATGACAATTTTGTATATAGTATAATTATTTTCAAATTTTTTAAGTTTATTTAAACATATATATATATATATATATATATTTATTTATATATATGAGACACTCCCAGTAACGTAAGGATTCCAACGAAGTCATACATCTAAATCGGTTCAACCGTTGAGCTGCTCAGGTGGAAAAAACATATATCCATATACCCTAGCTATATTACACTACTTTTTCGGCAGTCGTGTAAAGAAATATAATTATATAAAATAGTTCAGCACAATTAATTAGGTGACACTAATGAAGTGCGCGCTCTCGAGACCCTGAGCTAAAAGACTGAGTCTCGGCGGGTCCGACCCTTCGGGGATGCCCCCGTTAGAGGCGAAGTACAAAGGACTTTGTACTTCGCCTCTAACGGCGAAGTACAAAGGAAGGAAATAAAGGAAGTACCGAGTCCCAGTTGCTGGGATGATGGAGGTCGGGAACGGCATAGCCAGGCCTGGCATTTCTCTCGTTTGGCTACTAAAGGCAAAGGCACTTCCCGGAACCATGTTCATGCTTAATTGGGGCTCTGGTTCTGGGTGGCAGGGGAAAAAAATTAAGCGACACTAAATAATCATTGTTTTTAACCATCTTTAATAAAATAATAGATCATGCCTTAAAAATCACGGCAATTCAACTTTGTACGTCACTAATCAACATTATCCAGAATCAGAAAACAGCTATGAAAATAATTGATGCCCAATTGAATGTTTGAACTAGAAAAAGAAGTACAGAAAGGGTGCTCCCTGTCACCAATCTTATTTAATATATGTTAAAAATGTGATAAAAAAATGTTTTAAAAAAAGATGAATCAGCGCTGAAGGAAGGGGAATAAGTTGTATAAAGTTCATAGATAAGATGGTTTTTTAAGATATAAAATGCTGAATATTCAAGCGACACAGATGAATTCAAAAAAAAGAAGACGCTAAGACTAGTTCAGCTTGTAATATTCTCAAAATTATATTAAAAAATAATGATTTAAGTTCGTTTGATTAATATAGAAAAAGATAACTAGGAATTATTAATCAAATGTTAAAATGAGAAATTTTTTTGCTTGCTCAACTAATTCGCCACAGACGCTTTGTAAATATTATTAATTTATAAATGTAGATTAATTTTTATTTAAAATGGTGTTCTTTTTTTCGTGAAGCGAGAAAATTTTGCAGAGGAATAATTAATTATAGAAATATAAAACTGTACGAGAGTCTAACGTCTGAGCCTCTGCGTTCTTACCCACACTTATCCTCAAGTGTACAGTTACACAGTAATATCAGGTCACACAGATATCTTATATCTAATTAAAAGTTTAGAGTACCCAGATAAATTGTTAAGTTATACGTGTTATAACTAAGTATTTTAAAGTGTTTGCAACTCAGTTATTTACATTAAAAAATAATTGTTTTGTAAGCGGTTTTGATCTAAATACCGAACTTTTTTTAAAAAGAATAATTTGTTAAATGTAAGTGGGATAAAATTATTCCAAAAACTGCAGATTAACTATCTCTTCTTTTATTATTTTAAAAAGCTAAAACTAGTACTGAAGTTATATTAACAACAAAACTAGTTGTAAGATTTTCAACAGGAAATTCTTTTCGATTTACTATTTTGATTTTGATTTATACAAATTTTAACTTCAACTTTTTTACGGTCAAATATGTTTCCTCTGCCCCACCGAAAAATTAATTTCTATATTGAAATATATATTTATAAAATCATGCTGTGTATAAACTAATTTTTTTTATATATGGTTTAGGACCTCGTTGGAGTAACTGTAGTCAATGTTGGGAAGATCCTTTCTGGGAATTTCTCTTCTTTGGCTAATACTCTTATTTTTTTACCTTCCTCATCAGAACAGAGGAAGGAATCTTTTTCATGAACCTTCTTTATGAATAGAAGATTCTCTGTTCATCTTGATATTTCTTTGTTTCGGAGTTTTGTTTTTAATTTTGTTTTCTTGTTTTTAAGGATAATCTTTTCTTCCCTGTTCAAAACCTTTTGTAATTTTAAGTCTTCTATTTCTTTTAGCCAGTTTTTTTTAACTTATTCTTTGTCAGTAGGTTAGTCATTTCTTGATTAGCCTTCGTTTTTTTCATTCTTGTTTTTCTTTCTTTTAGACAGTTGTTCTTAACTTTTTTTTTGTCGGTATGTTAGTAGTTTCTTGGTTATCCTTTCTTCTGGGAGCCTTGCTAGATGACTATAGAAGGTTATTCTTCTTTTTCTCATGATGTTCAGTAAGGGTACGTTTTCTTGATATACGATTTCATTGGGAAGAAGTCGATATTTTCCATCTATTATATGTTTTTTGTTAATAATTGTACTTAGAATTCGTCTATCCACTTTCTGAAGTTCTTATGTTCTGTTTTTGCTTCTAAAATTGAATATTTTACATGCATAGGTTACATCTGCTCGTGTTATTGTGTCGCAATGTCTAATTTTTATTCAGAGGGACTTGTTCTTGTAAGTGGGCCATGTTAGTTTCTGTGCAAGTTCGGCATTTATTGTATTTATATTATTTTTTGTTTGATTATGTAGCACAGTATAATTGTGATGTATATTATGAATGCTTGGCTTCAAACATGCTGTTAAACATGACAAGAACTGAACAAATAAATAATATTTAAGAAACTGTAATCGCAAAGAAAAATAATAAAACAAAGAAAAGGTTTTTATCGAGTTATCGAGAATACAAATTATTACTCTATTCTACGTACACTAATAGTGTAGAAACTAAATTTAAACTAAAATCAGGTGGTAAAACCAACAATCCAGTCGCTTACACGAGTATTACTGAAATGACTTATTTCACTTTAAGTTCATTTGAAAAATTTCATTATTAATTTTATTTTACACTGTCTTTCTGATTGAAATGAAAATATCTCTCAAAATTTATTAGGGTTTCAGAAGGTAATATCATATTTTTTCACAGGATTCTAAAAAATTACATCGATCTAAAAGGAATTTCAAAACCCAAAATTAGAATAAAACTACAATATAATTAAAAAAAGGATGACAAATTGTAATACAATGCATTAATATATATATATATATTTTTTGTCATACATTAGAAATTTCAGATAATATATTTCAGTTAATTTAACCCTGTCTAAGTGAGAAGTTTTCCTCCAAAACAATGTATATCATTAAAAAGCAGATGAGTACAAACGCAGAGTTCTGCATTAAAAAATTAAATTAAAACCTATTTTATAATCTCAAAGAGTACAGCAATCTAGTTCAGTGTAATTAGTTTACAGTAACATATTTAGTTTTGAGTAATCAAATTTTTTAAGTTCTACACTGTTTGAAACGGCAGTACAGATTTAAATTTCGCTCGATACACACATTTTTAGATATATAGTAACATACATAAGGAATATGACATCGAAAGAACAGATATCGATCTAGGTTTAAGATTTGCAAGACCAGTACATTAATCGAATTTATTGTATTGAATACAGTTAATTTTATAGAGAATTTTTAAACGAGACAGACAATAAATAGTAGCCAGTACTATGAGAGTTATCTTTAAAGCAATGAACATTAATTATTAAACTGACATACTTTCGGGACTCTATTGCTGTATTCCATCCTTTGTTGTGCTTCTCTACTGGTTATTTATTTGTTAGCTGTAAACTTTTAAAAAAGAATAAGCCAACCAACGTTGCCGTCGATTGTAGAATTCGAACAACGATACCGATTAGAATTTTTTAAGTACAATACCGACTAAAATGAATAGAAAATTAGTGCTGTGTACTACGATAATGTGCTGAATAAAATAAATGGAGGAAAATGGTGTGAAATGTCTAGAGAGTTGCCGGTAGCTTTCGATCACAAACAATTTGACGAAATTCTTGATGAAAAAATAATTAGTTATAAATATTAAATTTATGTTAGTATAGTATATTTTATTTATTTTCTAGAGTAGTTAATAAAAAGCCCACATCCTGTCCGTGTAGGAAACGACAACCTCCTTGCACGATCCCGGTTGCCACATTATCCCCTCCGTTCACAGCCCTGATGGACTTTATCGGAGATTGGGCTCTCTAAACTTGATAACACAACACAGTCATCAGTTTGGTCTCTGTCAGGAAGCCACTGATGGAAATGCCTCGGCAGACATTTCCATCAGTATATTTACAAAACTTATTATTGCCTTCGTGTGGCCTCTTCCAAACACAAACATCTAACATAATTTATAACCCTCAACTCTCAACTATTAAATTAACCGATTTGCGGAATCGCGATCCCCGCGTCTTTCTCTAACTCCGAAGGTTTACACTAAAACTGTTTCTAAATCTAACTTCAATTAGACTGTGCACAAAATCATTACTTGATTGAGTCTTTAAACACTAGAAATACTATCCTCATATCAACAAAACAGTGTTGATCGTAACAAAGATAATTTCGTCCTACAATTTAATTTACGTAAAAAGTCGACGACCAAAATTTGATTCAAACAAGTTGATGTGAACAACGATTACATCAATTTGGTTCACATCAAGTTGATGTGAACGATCGCTATGGTTTGTTCTGGTTAAAACATTTTCAAAATGCTGCGACCGACTAAGGGAATGGTTGACCAAGGACATTGTGTAATTGTGCAGTAAGCGCACATCCAGGTTTTGCAAGTGTTATTGTTGTTTACTATAAAAAAAACTGATTATACAGTTGTAGGACTTTCCCGTCACGCGGCTTTTTTCTGATGCACGGCTTACACACACAACTTAATTTAAAATCTTTATTATTTTATTTAAATATAATATTTTTTGTTTATTTAATTCAATTATTCTAACTAAAGTGACAACAGTTACCAGTTGTTAAGAGGCAACTGTTATCAAGTTAAAAGGGCGATCGAGTTCGAAACCCATCGAGACGAGCTACTTTTTTACACTACATTTGTTTTTACATTACATTTATTTATTTATTTACAGTTACATTTATTTAATTCTACCGCTAACCTGCGACGTTACAACATAGCAGACGAATACAAAAGTGTACATCAGTGCTACACTAGCGCTCCTTCTAGTGACAGGGGGTACTATTGACGCAGTATATCCACTTAGCCACTAGTTTAAGCATTTTTGGGGTGGGGGTGCGATTTTGAAAAATAACTTTTTTGCAAATATTATTATCTTTTAATTGTTAACAAGTTTACTTAGGTCTTAATTAGGCGAAATTTCGAGATACTGAGAGTGACCTCGCTTAACAGCCTCTACCCCTTGACCTTTTAATTTGAAAATTTAATGGCATCAATGCCCCATATACAGAAGTAATCTGATTATAATTTCATTATTGTAGGAAATTATTAAACAATTTTAATCGTAATACTTGGACAATAAACATTTTTATTATAAAAAAAATTGTCTTTTTATATTTTTTCCTTAGAAAAAGATGAACTCAGGAAGTAATGCTTTTAGTTTGATAATAAAATAACTTTAAAATATCGAAAATATTTATATAAGTTGTAATATATACATATATTTATTTATTTACAAAACGTATATTTACCTATATCCCTTTAAAGTAACGTATATTACAAAATCGTTAAAATATTAGAATAATAATAAAAAAATAAACAAAAAAGATTAAAATCATTATTCTTTATTCAAAACAAAATAAATAAATGATCCAAAGCAATAATAATCTACTATTACTGATTATTGAAAAAAGTTTTTTTCATTTGATAACCTATTATTCAATTTAATTGTTTTCAAGTGCAAATTAAACAAAGGGTACATTAATGTACTTTAACGTACGCCTAGTTCAACTCGAAAGTCTAAAAAGCGACTTACTGTACAAATCGCAGCTAAAAAATTAAATAAATGGAAAAGAAAATTAATTACAAAGTATAGCGTACTTAGTAATTTTTGTTTGTTTAAAAATATAACTAGATACTCTACTTACAAGAAAATATGCCATTGCCAAGTTAACTAAGGAAAGTTAAGAGTTTCTGAATGTCTAACTGATTCAAACATTCAGTTGCACATCAATATGTCACACCCACAAAAATTCAAGAGATAAGTTCTATTAGCAATAATAACCTTTTATTTACAGGTGTAATGTAAATCATTACTCTCAAAGAAAACAATTTCTCCTCTTTCACTTCAGGTGCCTTATATGAGTTACAGTCATAAGAAAGTCTGATAACCTAAAGCAAAAAATTAATAAATAATTTTTGTTGACAGATAATGCATTATTATCTATTATACACATTGTCTCTTCTCAGTATCGAATATTTATCTATACACGCATATCTGTGAACTTAAAAACTCTTCGTAAAAATTGTATTAAGTAATTACACAATTAAATAACGTATATCTATTAAAAATAGCACCGAAAAATTTAATGAGATAAAAACTAAGTTTGATATAGCATTTATTTTATTTCATTAGTCAAGAAAATTAACGACTGTAGTAGAAATTAATATTTATTAATCCAATTAAAAACAAATTAATTTTACCAATTAATTAGTTATAATTTAAGTTAAAATAAACCGCTGAATTAATAATTACTAAAATTACAATATAAATTTAAGTAACTTTTAGGAATAATAAATTACTGTTTAAATTTTAAACACTTAAAACAATAGTATCCGTTTATTTAAACAAAAAATTGTTTTGAGAAGATTTTAAACGATTTTAATAGTTAATATTACATTAGAATATCTAAATAAAAAACAAATTTTTTGTAATTATTTTTCCGGGATAGTAAAATAATATCCCAATACTTTTTCAACGGGAATGTTCTTTATATAAACAGTTTTACTAATCGTCCGAATCAGAATGATACAGTCTCCTCCTTTCAATCAGAGGATTTGGGCTCGAATCCTGGTCAGACTAATTATTTCTCATACTATAATAATAAAGAAATTCTATAAAAATATATATAACGGTATCCCTCCGCTACTAAAAAAATAGGCTTCTGGTATTTTTTAAATTATTTTCCTTAACATGAGGAACATTACAGGAATGAGAAATAAAATGTATACAATTTATAGTTTTTAACACTTTAAATTCACGGGTGATCTCTGCCCCGTTTTTTCACAACTCATTCCACCAAAAATTTACGGGTATAAGAATTAAAGTCAAGACAATTTACAGCAATTTTTGTCTTATATAAAAACAATTAAATCAAAAAGCGAGGCTGCGGCATTATGACTGTAAAAACTGTTTTTTTTTTACAGTTTTCTAGCTTATTTTACTTTAAACGGTGTTCTTACAGATTGATCCGAATCCCGCATCTCGATCTTCTTACTTTTCCGTCCTTCCAGTCACCCTCTACCATTCTTCTCTCTTTCATCGCCCACTGGACCCATTTTCAACACGTATTTCTGAGACTATTTCTCTTTTTTTTGTTCCAAAACAATAATCTAATTACTTTTTGCCACCTCACCCCACTCATCCACTGAAGATGTCCATATCAAACTAATTATTTTTCTTCGATTCTTTTAATTTTGGAAGTTGTCCTTTTTATATCTTTAATTACCTCATTCCTTATTCTATCCAGTTTTGAAAGTCGGCACGCTTTACGGAATAAATCTATTTCAAAAGCCTCTAAACGCTCCCTATTCCTTTTGTTCACTTGTTATCACTCTGACCTTTAATTCATAATAATGTCACTGCATTATGAAACATCTATTTAGTTCTGACTGTTATCTTTGATGATCAGAGTAAGCTATTCAATTTCCGAATCGCCGCTCTTCCCTGACCAATCCTATGTGTAATATCAATTTCACACTTTCCATCTTCAGAAATAAGTGTTCCCACGCATCTAATCTTGTCACAATTTTGCACCTTCTTTGCCTCCGCAAATAAATACTCTCCTCTCTCACCTACCATCACAGTGGATCCGGTTCCCTTAAATTAATTTCCGTGCTTCATTTAAGGTATTCCTTTCTTAATTGCCTTAGCATACATGAGATATCCTTAGCACCGTTAGAAAACACCACATGATCGTCCGCAAAGAACAGTGTATACAGACAATGGTTTCCTTTGTATATTCCCATCCCTCTGCACTTTCTTCTCCATGTATTTAACGCTTCTTATACATGTATTTTACACAGCGTGAATGAAAAAATGCAGTCTTGTTTCAATCCCTTTGGTTACCTTAAAACTTCCTGAAATATCATTCTCCATTTTATTCTACATTCAGCTTATTTTTATTCTATAAAATCATTATAAGAATTTCATTAACATCTGTCAAACTATTTTTTAGATTTTCTAGTTTTCTAATTCTAACCCTTCTTCATCTGTAGTGATTTGTTAATTTCTTAACTTGTCTGCATTCTTTCTTAAAACAAATAATTAGACTAATTTTATTACTAGTCGATAAACATATTCCATCTGCAAAGTAATATTTCTAACGAAATTTGTAAAAAAAATTCTACTTGTAATAATTTTGTAATAAAACAACAGAACTTTCAACCAATTTAGTTATTAACCTTCTGCCTCTCATATCCTAGTTATCATTTCTTTAACAACTCTCGACATTTATGTTAGGACTGGCGGGCGATTCTAAAGCAAGATCATTTATTCCTACGTTATGGAGTGGGAGCCTATGTGCGAAACCGAATGCGTCGTAATTAGTATGCAGTTTGCTGCTAAACGTTGGTTATTATCGTAGTATTTTACTACTTAAAGAATAGACGTTAGCCAGCGCGATTAGCTTGTAGAAGACAGACAGACACAAAGAGAGAGTGAGAGACAGACAGAGATATTTGGATTCCCTCCTTTACAATGTCGTAATAACGACTAAATGACGTCTGTCTTTGCTTAAACTTGCAGTGACTCTACGAATTTAATAAATTTAGTTGGTTATGATAGAAATCCAAATCTACATTATATTTATTTTGTTTTGGGTAATAAATTGAACTTTATAATATAGGCTACTTCTTATCTCTCAGAAAATCTTCTCTTTTCGACGTACTAGTGTATGATGTCAATGGTTAATTAAATGTACAAATTATAAGCTATTACGTAAAAACAAGATGACAATATTTATACTCGTATCATAAATTCAATACAACAAATACTTGACTTACCAACCTTTAAATAACTGACGATCAATTTCAGTAAGTTATTATGTAGGGGTAGGGGCTTATCCCACAAAGGTTCAAAAAAAGGTTCATATTTACAAAAAAAAGAAAAAAACAAAAAAAAGAAACCCACAATTACACTGTATAAGAATTAATTACGTACTTAATATTTAGTTACTAATGCATATAGTTAGACAAGAATAACTATTATTTACATTCTATTGGTATGAATTACATTACCTTGGAAACCGCGGTAGACAGTTAAAAAAAAGGGAAACTGAATTACGTAATTTAAGTAATAGAATTAAAGAAAAGGATGTAGAAGTCTTGTTTCACTTATATACAAAATAATTATATAATTGTATCCAGTCAAACGACATTTGTAAACAGGTTTTTCGATTCATTAGATTAATTGCATTAATACCGAAGAATAATATTAACTGTTGTATAAGCAAAATTTAATGAACAAATATAGGAATTTAAATAAATGATTTAAGAAATCCAGTTACATATTGTTCGGTGTAAAACGGTAAACATTGTTTAGACAAAGCGCATTAAAAACATGGTAAATCCATTAATAAATTAAGAAAAAACGAAAGAAAGTGTAAAATTATTAAAAAATAAAAATATAAATCTTTTGCACGAAACAATTCAAGAACATAAAGAAAATTCATACCGCTAACGTGCCTTCTCTGTTACAGTTATTAATAAACATTTTAGAAGATATATCGATCTATCATCGATAGATAGATGAGCAACTTAAATATACCTGTTTGATAATTTAAGAGGCAGTTAATTTTATTTTTCTAATGTGTACATTGTAATCTATTCAACCAGTGAACAATAAGGAACTCTCCCATAGCCCAATGGGAGATGATATGTATGACAAGTAAATGAAGTGTAGTCTTGTACATACTCAGGCAAAACATTCTTGAGACCTTGAGACGTGTGGTTATTGAATCTAACCACCAAAGAAGGCCGGTCTCCGTGGCGCGAGTGGTAGCATCACGGCCTTTCAATCGGAGGTCCTGGATTCGAATCCCGTCAGGCATGGCATTTTCACAAGTCAATCATTCATCTAATCCTCTGAAGCAATGTATAATGGTAGTTCCGGAGGTTAAACAAAACAAAACAAAAGAAAATAAATAAATAAACCACCAAAGTAGAAGCAAGGCATACCGAGTCCCGGTCAAGGGATCCTTTGGACTCCCTCATTAGAGGCATCGCGCCTAAAAGACCGAGTCCCGGTCTTTTCTTGCGGAAACTTTGTTCCTGACGGGGTAGTTAAAGGCTATGGCACCCCTTGGAGCCGAGTTTAAATTTGGTTACGAATCCGGTTCCGAGGGGGGCGGGGAAAAAGGAGGGACAAAACCACCAAAGTAGGGTCCGTCTCTGGGGGGCGGGGCAAGGAATAAAGGAACAAAAAGAATACCACCAAAGTACACCGGTATCCACTGTCTAGTAATCAAATCCATAGAAAAGTAACTAAACTTTACTAGGATTTCAACCTATGAACCTTCGACTTTGAAAATTAGCCCTTAAACAACAACAATCAGCCCTGATCTTGTGAGCAAGAGTACGAAATGAAAAAGAAATTAATTATTATTTCTTTTTCACCATATTTTTCGTGAATTTTTTTAACAGGTTTTTTCTTACACCAAAATGTATAATACCACCAATTGGAGCACAAATGGAAATTATAATCAACATGCAATTGTAATACACCTGCAATCTATCATATTTACCGTTGAATATTTTTACCTTTTAGATTTTGCAGTACGAAAAAACATTTGCTTATTTTTAACGATAGATTAAGAAAGAATTACCTTTGTAGCAACAATCTCACAGAATTTTCATCCTAAAATACATCTAATTTCATATTAGAATTATAAACTAAAAATTTATATAAAATGATGGTGTAAAATTTTATATAAAGAATTTTAATATAATCTATAAAGTTTTATATAAAGAAACTTTAATGTTTTCCACCTTTGAGTATAATTAGTAAAATTTCTAAAATTCAAAGCTCTTACAATCCAAAAAATTGTTGTACAGTCCAGATTAGTTTATTGTGAAAAACTTCGGTGACTGGCAAATATGAATTTCAATCTGTTCTCAGATAAAAACTGTACGAGGACCGATATAATTAAATTACTCCCCGATTTCGAAACAGCTATTTGAGAAACTTGTTTTCACCAATGGTGTAGGTGAAAGGTAACCGATCAAATTTCTTTCTGATCGATATCTTGCGCCAACTCAGCCGGTTAGAACCCTCCCGTTACTGCAGTCCGAAAGCTATGAAAGAGCGTAGGTTACAAGGCCAGCCCAGAGTCTCGTCGATGGAAAAACTCGGACTAAATCAGAAGAAGAAGATGCTTAACGCTTATGACCTTAGTGGTATGATTACCACTACAATAATTTTTACCATATGCTTACGAGCCAAAATGGTTCTTTCCAGAACCACTTCAAGGTTGAAGTCAATTTATCAAAATCAATTTCGGTTTCAGTTCCCTAATGGCAAGCCAAAACGGTTTTTTAAAGAATAACGTCGATGGTCAAGCTAGAGCAGACTAAATTCCAGTTGTCATCTACAAGTTCTCGCATATGAAATGGTTATTTGCAATGCTGATCTATTAAGATTAAACCTTCAGTATATGAAGAAAAACCGATTTGTTGTAGCATAAATTTAATCGACTCATTATAAAAATCGAAGATCAAAGACACGCTTTCTCATGCTTATTAAAGTTAAGATAGCGTGATTTCCAGAATGACTGTAAGGAGAACCCATTGCAAGGAGAAAGCCTTGCACTTATTTTGGTTCGGTTACTTGTCTCATTCCACGATCTTTCTGTGCGGTTTCCTTATAACCCATCTTTTCTTTTCATCATTTATCAACCTTTATTATACTGACCAATGCCTTTAATATTTATGCAATTTATGGGGGGGGGGGATTCAGCACAAAAGAACTATCTGGAGAAATTATTACTTACCCGATGCATGTAAAAAATGCCCAACCTGGGGCTGAAGTAATTATTAACTAAAGATGCTCTTAATCCCTTTCTAATATATTACAAACGATATATGTATGTAAGTTTCAGGTGGTTAAATAAATATTATGATAATATTTATTATGTAAGAAGTTCTACAGTTACTGAAGAGAAGTATTGCGACAAAATTTCCATTCTTCAACATATTCGAATGTATAATTATTCTGTCAATCAAGAATAGACCGGTAAAATCAGAATTCAGTGACTTATCGAAAAAAGTTGTATCAAATTTTGGTGATCCAGGAAGTTATGCATTATTCAGCCATTATTTAATTAAATTATTACAAAACAATATATGGTAGCGGTAAGTTTACAGGACCCTCATTTCGAAACTAACAAAGTTATTAATAAGGCAAGTGAATTTATTTCACCTTTATTCAATTTCTAATCGATGTACTACCAAACAAGCTGATGTAGTAGTATAACAGTACAAAAAGAATAACTCATAAAAGTTAAAATTAAAAAATGAATACATACCGAAGAAAATTAAAAAAAAAAAATACATTCGAATGACAATTTACCACAGATTTTAATCTTAATTAATGGAATGGGGTAAGAAACCTATAATTAAGACGCTAAAATCATAGCGTCGTAGTGACTATTTAAATAATAACCATAATTACAGGAAGAAGTAAAAATAATTGAAGGACACTCGAACTAAATACAGTAATTTAATTTGCTGACGTATTGTGATGAAATGTAGGCCTACTGTAATAATAAATATAAAATAAAGTTAATTAGAAGTCATATAAGCAAGCTGACGTTTTACATTGCGTGCTACTCTATTAACTTTTCTAACAGTTTGCAGTGCATAACACACAATATACCGGTAATTTTCACTTCCCAATCTACTTAATACAGTAATAATAACCTATTTGTTTACACGGATCCAGTACCGGTGTTACAATTAACTTACTAAAACAGGTAACACACTATAACAGTTTTCCCGTTACTGTATACAATTAAGTAAAATAAAAAATATATATTTTTTATTTTGTAACAAGAGATTATAAAATATACTGGGTGGTTAATTTTTGTAAAAAGGAAGATGGCAACAAGCTTATGAAAATACTAACTGAACTTACAAGGGGAATGGAAAACACCAATTTTTAAAAAAAATTTAGTTAGGCTACTTCAGTGATCTTTATACAAGAATCTTCATATCAATTTTTCAATTTACATTTCCTCTATTCCAAAGATATTAAGCAAAATATAAAAATTTTGCGTAATATAAAAATTAAAAATTGGTTGTAATAAAACAAAAACTAATAAATATTGTATATATTTTTATATATTATAAATAGAAAAAAAAATCTGATGTGAACATCACATGAACTCCTTGTACGGCTATTAATTATATATACACATTTGTTTAAAATGAAAAGTATATAAGTTTATTTTATTAATAACTTCTGATATTTTTTTTATTGAATTATTATTTATTATATTTTTTTTTACAATTAGAGGTTCATAATTATTAATAAATCAATATTTTAAATTAGAAAAGGAGATGAAGTGGGATTCGAACCGATATAGTTGTAAGATCCAAATATTTCATTAAATAAAATTTTTATTTGGCTATAACTCTGGAACCAATGAAAGTAACTACCACTTATGGTATATCGTTGAAAAGCTCTCAATGAGGGTTTATTATTGCAGTTATGAAAAAGTCCAAAATTCTTTTTTTTTTGGATTTTGGGCTTTTTTTTGTTCAGTCGATTGTAATCAACAGAGGAGGTGCACAGCTAGATGTTACAACAGTCCCAAATCCAAAATTTCAACATCCTATACTGCTAATCGTTTTTGAGTTATGCGAGATGCATACGTACGTACGTAGACTTCACGCCGAAACTAGTCAAAATGGATTCAGAGATGGTCAAAATGGATATTTCCGTTGAAATCTGAAAACTGAAATTTTTCGCGATCACAATACTTCCTTTACTTCGTATAAGGTAGTACAAATGAAAACGGAAAAGTGATTATATATATATAAAAAAAAAAATATCAGATAACTTACTGTTTCATCACAACATAAATATCAACACACCGCACACACACACACACACACACACACACCCTTCTAAAATTGTAAACAAATGAAAAGAAACCAGGCAAATTACATCAATTTTTATCAAGAAAAATGTTTTAAATAAAACAGAAACGAAAAAGTGATAATACATAAAAAATATCTGATTCGACAAACTGTTAATTTATTTATTCTTTCTTCACAACAGTAAAAATAAAACACAAGTGAATCAGATAAAGATCGATTAAAATTAATTTAAGAGACTGAGGAGACTGCTACTGCCTAGGGACAGTACTCCAATCGGGATTTAAGTTAATTTGGATATTATTAACCCATACTTTAATTTTAGACATGATATCTCTAACCCGAAGTTGTTTTTATCTTTGTACAGGGTTGGATAATACGTTTATTGACGCTAGATCGGTAATTAGTTGGTTGAAATATTACAATTTACTTCATCCTTAGAACATTACGTTAGTAAAAGTAGTAAAATTCGTCTGTCATTTGGGATACGTAATTCGGAAAATTAAAGGTATTTTTTATATGGAAAGTTTCATTACTTACCTAATATTTTTGATTGAAATGGTTGTATTTTAGATATTACATACGGTTTAAAATTTTTCATTTTCATATTTCTTTTTTAGTCTTAAAATATGTAATTTTTAAAATACTAATTTTGAAATAAATAAGATTTACAGTTAGTTTTTTCATAAAATCTTGTAGACAATTCGAAATGAATTTCTAAAGTAAATAAATTTACTGAAGGACTAATGTTGGCGCCTCAAAAGACTCAGGTCGTGGCAATAGTCGGCCGGCGAAAAATCCGACAAATCAACATCACCGTAGAAGAGGTCCAAATGACCATGCAGCCCCATGTAAAGCTTATGGTTAGAACAAATAAGGCTGTTCAATAAACATATTAAAGAGTTGTCAGGCAAGGCGGAGCGTGTAGTTGGAATCTTGAGCCGATTAATCGGTACCAGATGGGGCCCTCAAAGCAAACATAAGACTGCTCATGTCTGCTGCAACGTCGGTGTTGCTATATGCAATACCGACGTGGTTCTCTGCCTTGAACAGAAAGAAGCACGGCATATGGTTGACGTCGATACAGCGAAGGGCCGCGCTAAAAACAACATGTGTGTACAGAACGGCGTCTGCAGAGGCGGTGGGGTACTCGCTGGGGTTTCCCTGATTCGTCTCAGAGCTTTGCAGAGAAAAAGGCGATTTGAGGATGACCAAAGAAGATGCGGCGGCACTATTAACTCAAGAATGGCCGAGGCACGGAACACGGCGAGGAATGGCGACTGGACGTGCAGACTCATACCCAGGTTGGAGCTGTGGCTGGGGAGGAATCATGGAGAGGTTGGATATCATGTCACACAGTTCCTCTCCGGTCACAGCGAATTTGGGAAATATCTTTACGGGTTTGGTAGAAGGACGTTCCAGAATTGCATATATTGCAGAACACCCTCTAACATACCTTCTTTAAATTTCGTTGGTGGGATGAACCAAGTTAAATTGTAATCTCGGATGGATGACAGCTGAAACCGCTATCCCATAAAGTACTATAACGCAAAATAGATATTCTTCTAACTTCGATTGTTAAAATCAGAGTAGGTGATGTTTATCTCCGAATCTGTTTTTTAAAGGCTAATTTTTTTGGAATAGTTGTTTACTGGACTAATAAATAAAATAAAGAAAGTGTAATTACGTTAATTTTTTAAATTCGAAAAAAATTTGAGATCTTACTTCCATCATAAAAAGTGGCACAATAATGCAAAATACTTTTCTGTGATGTAATATTTATTATACGCACTTCAGAATCGAGTAATTAAAATTGATTAATACATTACTCCCTATTTACAAACCTAACGACAAGGTTTTCGTGGTAATTTATTATAATGTTTCGTGATAATTAACAAAGTTCTCTTTGTGGTATGGTATTTGCGAAACGTTGCTACGGGCTTTACAGAGGGGTGTAGTCTGCTTGTAGTCCAGCTATTATTAGCTCTTCCCCTAATTGTAGCTGGAACCCTATATTGTTCGATTATTGGTTTACCACATTAAAAATCGACGCGTATGAGTAGCTTCTCTTAGGAAGACCCTTTATTGTAATATATGATTGATTAGAACCATTAAGTTATCCAAGTGAAATGGAGATTTCGCAGTACCATTTGGGAAAGGATCCTTGAATTTATCTGATAATGCAATCATGTAATTTTGCATTTTTATTGATAATATAGAATCTATCAGGTATGATTTTAAAAATCGTCCTATAACATCAGAATATACCTTTTTCTCTCTGTTATCCAGCATCCAGGAGAACACTTATAGAATGCACATTCTTAATTTTAGCTACCATTTTCCTGAATATAATTTTTATTCTTTGTAATTTATCTTCTGATGTAGTATTATCCTTTATTTATCTACTTAACAAAACCGAACTTAGTTTTATTTCCTTTAGAAACTAAAATTTTCTTTATCTTCTTCAATAAAAATAATGTATTTAAATTGTTTTATAAATCGTGTGTTTACAATCGGTTAAGATGAAGGAATCACAAGTAAATTGCATTTTAGCACGCGAAGAGGGGTTTCCCGCGAAAACCCTCAATAAAGCATGCATACATAAATAAACATATACAAAGTGTATCGCGAAGTTTTCCGGGGACTTTCATAAACTATTCTACTTGCGAAAACAATGGAAAAAGTTCATTTAGACATATGTCCTAAAATTTTTCGTTTGCGAATTACGATTAGTCAAAGATTTCGCTCGGATTTCAACTATCCCGGTGAAATGATCTCGTACTGAAATTTTTAGGTTGTACTTAACTTTTTTTTAATTAATGGGAAGAATTAGTGATTTCTTATAGGTTTTAACTTTAAACATCAAATGGAGTAGGTCCCAGAACCGTATATGCAGTAGTTTTTGAGAAATTTGAGGTGAAAATCAATAAATTGGGGTAAAAAACTCTATTTTTATGTCCACGTACAATAACTTTGTTAAATGAGTAATAAACACATAAAACTTTCAAATGAAACTTGTAGAGAATTTAATTCTGAACAGAATGGTATAGTTGAATAAAACTTACCTATGGAAAGGAAAACCAAAATGATTGTCAAACTGTGCCCCTGGGAGCCACGGGCTATTCACAGGGGCGCCGCGAAATATTGTAAAAGCTTCATAACTAATCGAATCAAGACACTTATATATTAATTTAATGTTAATAAAAAAAAAAATAATGAAGATACACGAGTTTTATTTTTTATTTATTTCTTACTTACGAGTAGTCATACTTTTACTTAGGGTAGGGCGTCATTTTTAATTGTATAAGGGCGCCGCGATTTGGAAAAGTTTAGGCTTAAGCTTTTAAAGACAAAAGAGGAATTTTTTCTGGAAAACGCTGTTAAGATTGGAATGCCTGTCATCAAAGCTTAACTCGTTGTTCAACTTCTTTGATTGTATCACCTTCTATTGACATCCATTGGCCAAGATATATACGTAATGATCAACTTGTTCGAATTCACCAGAGACAAAAATCTTTCTTTCCTCATCAAACTTGTTGAACATGACTTGGTTCTTCTAAAGGTTCATCCTTAGACCGTAGTGTTCACCAGCCACCTCCTGTTCCTGCATGTGTCTTTGTAGTTCTGGTTCTCGTGTGAAGAACTATGTCATCTGCGAATCTCTGGTAGTTTAGATATGCGCCATTTATTTGTATGCCCTTTTCCTCCCATTCCAGCTTTCTAAATAACTTCTTGAGGCAGGCTGAGAAGAGTATCGGTGATGTGGTGTCCCCTTATAGAACACCTTTTTGTACAATTATCTCTACTTTATGTATCAACTGTAGCAAGGTTAACTTGTAACATATATATATATATATATATATATATATATATATATATATAATATTAATTCGTATGTTTACGACATTTCATGAAACATCAGTCACTCCAAAAACGGCAGTCATCTCTAAAATATTAAGAATAATACGCCGAGTTAGTTACTTTAAAAAGTTAGAAGAGAAATGATTTAAAAAGTTGAACTGGATACGAACAATATTTATTTAAAGGTTCCCCATATTTTAATTTAAAAAACACATGATAAGTAAAATGAACCTAAAAATATATAAAAATTGACTTAAAAGAATACACTAAAAATAAAAAAAATTATTTTTTTTTTTCAATTCTTCTCTAAAACTTGTCGTTTTAAATTTGATGCTGATTTAAAAAAAAGTGTAATTTAAAAAAGTTATAAAAGTTTTTTGATCGAGTTTTAAAAAATTAATTAATACAGTTCTTTTTCGTGTTTCAAACAGGTATATATTTCTCTTAAATTTAAGTAAAATATCCCGTTTATGTTTTAAAATTTGTAATAAAGCGAGTTATTAAGTTTCAAACTTATCGGAAAAGAAATTAGTGGGAGTTAATAAACGTCGATACTGAAGTATCGCGAAGTCAAGTGTACTTGTGATATCACAAGTACACTTTACTTCCTTGCAAATAAAAAATTAAAAAACCGCATATCCTGCTAAAATAAAACGTTCAAATTAATTTTATTTATTAGTTCGACTATAAAACATATCTTTCATTAATAAACCGCAGATGAATAAATTTAATTATCTATTTAATTAATATAGAAGTAATTAAAATTTAATTACTTTTAAATAAACCGATAACTCATTAATTAACATTCAGAGATGTGCGTATTAATTTGAAATAGTATTCTGAAGGAGAAGATGAAATTATATTCTTTAGTACGGATTTATTCGATTTTAAATTTTCATCATAAAAATAAATAAAAGTATGGAATAAATAATAAATTAGGATATCATTTAATCAAAGAAAATTTGAATTCATTTTTTAAAGAATGTACTTCTATATCATTTTTTTCTTAAGCTAGGAAGTATTGCGTAAAAAAATAGTAATAAAACAGACAACAACCAAATACGGTGATCCGATATGAATTTAATGCATGGTGTTATAAATTCGTAATAGGAAGAGAGTCTAGTTTAAAATCAAATCACGTTTTTCATTGCACATCAATTTCCCCTTAATAGATTGGTAGTCAGTAGGTATAAATCTGACCATTCTTTACTGGTGTAAATAAATTTATTTAGCTCTTAAACGTTATAAAATAAATGATAAATAACAGTTATCAGTTAACAGTTGTTAAGATTAAGTTGTAATAGACTACAACTTTCCGATTACTGGATTTTTCAAAACAATATTTCTTCAGTTTTTACGGTTTTAAAATTTTAAATAATTTACAAATTAAAAAAGATGTATTAATCAAGGCATTACAATCAATTTATCTAAGGAAATTACTAAGCAACAACAAACAACAATGTTAAAAATAATTATTACTACAAATTTTATATTTTACCCTCGACTGACCAAGAAAAAAATAACTTAATAAGGTGATATTTTTATTGGTATCTTATTAACTCATTAACGCCTTTCCAGATTTTCATGAAATAGATTCAACAGATCATTTAATCGTTCAAGTTAGTACATATCAATTTAAAAAAACTAATATAGCAAAGAGAATTTTTAATAATCAAAATTGTAGATTTTGATTTATATACGCATTTCGAACGATCTGGCATCATCAGAACAGAGTAATTAGCAAAGCTAAACTACAGATAAAATAATTAAAAGGACTTTAAAAGAACTCCTGGCAAATGATTAATAAATAAATAACTTATACGAACAAAAAGAATGTTCACCTGTATATAGTAAAATAAAATCCACTAAGAAATCATACGGTTAACTTCTAAAACAGCAGGAAGTCGGTCCAAAACTTGATCATACTCACGAATTCTCTCCAAACGGATTTAGGTGGATATTTAGTGGTTGTTTAGTGGTGTAGACAGTTTTTAAACAGACTTCCGGCGATAGATTTGAGTTGCCTTACCGGTTAATGAATGAATAACGCTTTAATAGACGGTTCGATTAATTTTGTTTTATAAACACAATAAACGTAATTTTTTTCTAATTATTTCCTGACTACTGATTATTTAGTTATTAATTAGATACAATTAGTTACTTTTTTGTATGGGTACATAATTAAATTAATTTAATTACCAATTAAATTGATAATTTGGATAGTGATTATTCAGTCAGTTTAAATTTAGTATTATATTATTACTTTTTTGATTGTAAATTTTTCTTTTATGTTTTTTCTTCTATATTCGCCTTTGCTTATTTCCCTTGCGTTTTTTATTACAGATAAAATGAGCATTTTATATATAAAAATTGATTAAATAAAATTTGATTTTTTTATGCGGTTTTTGAGCAGTTTCTACTTCAGTATTTATTTGAATAAGAGTTTAGATCTCTTTCTCTCTCTCTCAATATATATATATACACACATACATGTGTCTATCAACAAAATAAAAATAAAATGACAAATTTTTATAGGGATAACAATGTGGAACATTCAATTTTTTAATTGTAATGGCCTTTCCAAATACAAAATATTCTAAACATATATAAATATATCTATATATCTTTTTTTTTGTCGCAGTGTTTAATTTACAGACGGTTCCAATTTACGGGAACCATAAGTAAATTTAAATACAAAAAACTGACATGCAGACAGGTATTTTCGTTGAATCCTTCAAAGAATGCTGTATGTATACATATGTATTTGTATACATAAATATCTTATATAATATACAAAAATATGTATTGAACTTAAATAAATACATTCAAAGATGAATCCAAGAAACATTGATTAAGTTCAGAACGTAAAAACCAAGGAGAAAACAAAAAAATAGTCTTATTAATTGCATAAATAATAACTAATCAAACAGTGAAGCAGTAAAACAAATCAAAGAACCAACAAAAGTAAGTGGCGAAACGAAATTAAGAATTGTGACGACGCACAACACCCCAGCGTAGCTGATTCACCTCAAATCTCGGAGAACTTACCGATCTAATATATACAGTCGCTTTAGGCGCCTAACGTCCACGCTGTTATCCAGCAGGTTAACCGCAAGCTAGTTCCCATGTTTGTTCAGTCTCATTTTGTATTTTGTATGGAACTGCCGTATTCCCACTCGAACGGTTGACAATCTCAGATGATCGTGTACTTCACTATTTTTCGCACTTCTGTTATATTTCTCAATAGTTTTTTTAATTTTTTTTATTCTTCTTCTTCTCCCCCGGGCCAGGTCCTGCAGTTAAATATTACACAGCGCAGGGGAGTGTCCTTTACTCTAACGGGCCTCCACGTCTTGGCCCGCCGGTCGGATCTCACTTTGCGCCCGCCTCAAACTCCCAGAGTAGGATCCACCAGGCTCGGTTATGTCGTCCCTGGCTCCCCACTCCCGAAGCCGGTACTCGGTCTTTATGCCAATGTCACTAACGGGGACACCCCGAGTGGGGTATCCCCGCCGGGACTCGGTCTTTTTCGCTCGGGAGTGCGAGAGACGCCGTGCCTCATCGCTACCACCCACTCGATGTTACTCTCGGTTGTCGAACCCCACAGTTTGATTACGTACGTCGAAATCGGTTTCAGAACCGCTAATCACAACAATTGCTTGTTAGATAATGATAGTTGCGACCCCCTGCCTAGCAACCAGTAGATCTCTTTGAACTTAACGTTACGCTGCGACCTTTTCTCCCTGGCATGATTCATTCACGTTAGACGGCGATTTAGATGCAGTCCTAGTTGTTTTTTAATCAGACTAAACAATATTATTATTATTAATAATAATTTAAACAAATAATTGATTAAAAATATTCTGCAATAATTAAAAATTATTCAAATAAAAATATCTTTGAGATATTAAAAAAATTTCTATGCAAAACACTAAAATTAAAACTAATAATTATTTGAACATTATTTATTAATATTTGAATTATTTAATTTTTAAAACGGTAGAATAATTTAGAAATATATCGATGTAATAAACGACTTAATTTATAACAAAAAAAAAAAAAAAACGGAAGCATTAATAATGAAATAAAGATTACAAAAACAAACGGAGAAGAAGGTCTAAAAGCATTTCAACTGATAAAAATATCAAAATAAATCTCAGAATAGAATTCTGAACGACTTGGTGATAACATAATGTCAAGAAAATAAGAGTATTAGTGGTAAAAATAAATAAAAGTGGTAGAGATAAAAAAATAACGAGCAAAATATGAGGAAAACAAAGAATGAAGTAATAAAGAGAATAAGGGGAAAAGAAAAATATTATGGAACATAAAGCAAGAAAAGTAAACCGACTATGATATGATATATTCTTTGAAAAACATTTCCTCCCGAACTATCATGAACGCAAGGATAATAGAAGAAGGGGTTAGATATGCCGACGACAGCGAGCGATAACGCAGCTTATAACCATCGGAAAAGCAGGAGAAAAACAGATACGTTAGATATATTTATCGTAAGAAACGAGAGGATTTCGTGTTGCTGTTATATTGCATCTTGAATGCCCTCACAACCATTAAAGCATTTTTTTATTTTTTGTACAATTACTGAATAATATATGAGCTAATGGTGATTAAATGATTCTAGCACATTGTTGTGAAAATTCATAAAAAAGAAAATGAAAATCATTGTGAAAAACTACTTCAAAATTAAAATAGCATACTGTAGTCAAATAAAACCATATGCTATATTAACATTTTTTTTCAGAAAGTATGAAATTATTTTACAGAAAAATTTTATAAGCCAAACTAAGAGATTTTTATGTAAAGTGACATTTTAAAATGGTCATGCTTTTCTAATCGATAAATTTCGTTTGGCTGAACAAATTTCAATAGAGAAGTTCACTACTTTAATTTGTTTTTATAAATAATTTATATGAGGTATATACGCAATATGGAAACGAGTAATTCTTTTTAAGATTGTTAATAGCGATTTCATTTCTTAATCGACCGGTTTATCGAAATGAACATTTTTAGAAAAGGGTGTTCCAAGTTTGTAAGTAACGGTCAAACTATAGAAATAACTCGGGTTTTTTATTTAAAGTTAAATTTACATTGACTATAATTAAACATGATAGATAATATCCTTTAAATGTACACCACGGTTACGTTGGCAGGCATCGATACGAACATTGAATTCTCGCGGGATATTTTTGAGCGGTAACTTCAATTTCCTTTACGATAGCTCGGATGTTATCTTTTAGGGCTGGAATGTTCGCCGGATTATTAGCATAAACTTTAATTTTTAAATAACCTAATTTTCAAAGATAAAATTCTAAAGGGGTCAGGTTGCAACAAGATCTTGGCGGCCAATTCACATTACCATTCTGTAAGATAATACGTCTAGGTAATCTCATACGCAATAAACGAAGTTTTCTCGTGTTGTGTGGTATGTAGCGCCATATTTTTGAAAATAAAGATCATCAGAGTCAATTCCTTTTAATTAAAGTCATACAAAGTCTTTAAAATCTCGTTATAACGTTCTGTATTCACCGTAACCATTGCGTTATTGTTTTTAAAGCATTCCGATGATTCCTTCGGACCATAAACCGTAAATTTTTTCGTTAATAATTCAAGGGGTTTTTCCTAAAATGCGATAGTTTTGTTTATTAACTGCACTGTTAAACGAAGAATAAGCCTCATCACAAAAGATGATTTTTTGTGTAAAATCATGGATCTGATGCTTTTTCCTCTAACACCCAAGTAAAAACATTTCTGCGTTACTTCGACTCCACCATAAGTCGGCTGAATTGTGCGTGAATGTAAATGCAAGTCCTCGTGTAAAATTCTTCTACATAAACTGATCCGAGGAATGGGTAATTCTTGAGATCACCGTGAAATTAATGTTGATGGCTCATTTGCCACGCTTTCTCGAACAAGAACAATGTTTTCAGCAAAATTTGCAGTTTTTAGTCTCGTTGAATGTAGTTTGTTCCGATAAGACCCAGTGTTTTCTAACGTTTTCACTAAATCTCCGATTACTTGTTGAGAAGGATGATCGAAAGCTAGGAAAAAGCTACCAATTTTACGAACCGTTTCTTTTATGTTCTGACAATTTTCATAATACGTTTTTATGATTTCAATACGCTGTTCTTGCGAAAGTGGCGGGGCAATGGTTAGATTTGTATACCACCACTCAAATTGGTTTATATAAAAGTTTACCTGAAAAAAATAAACGCTTTATATTTTTAACAATTTAAAATTCTAAAGCAATTTTTGGAATGCCCATAGAATATTTTTAAAGAAAATACTTCGTTGTTTTAAAAATACAATGCTAACAGATTTTAAAGGAAAAGGAAATACGGACGTTAAAAAATATATCCCATGATCACAACGAAGAGTAAAACAATTCATAAAAAAACAAAAAACAAAAAAAACAGGAGTTACGGATAAACAATATGTTTTGTTATTACGTTACGTTGCAATATTAAAGTGTTGTATGTATGAATAAAAGTCTGTAAAAATTTTAGCCGGAAGGTGTTTCATAATGTATATGCAATGAAGCCATAACAAATACTTGATAAAAAAATTCAATGATACACTACTACGTTAATCAGCCGCAAATATCAGCCAATCGATATAAAAAAAATATATGAAAAAACCAACTTAAATGACACAGCATCACTTTTATCAGATAGTTGAGCTCAGTTCTTTTGTGAAAAATGAATAGTTTTTCCCTTATATATTTGTAGATCAAATAAACGTCCTTAATAAAAAATTTTTGCTAAAACTCCGACCAGTATCAACGTATTTTCTATCTTTATCTAGAAACTAATAGATACGATATTTTAATGATTTTCTAATAAATGATAACAACAAAAACTTACTGAGATTTCAAATAATTTTGAAGTAATCTACAATTCAAATGGTGGAATAAGGAGAGATGATATAAATAATTATGAGAAAGTAGAAATATATATTTTTTGAAATATTTATGTGGATGTACAGTTTTTATTAAACCGAGATAACTACGACAATTTGAAAATCAAAAAAAATGTTTCTAGCAAGAGTTTTGTATATTTTACAGCCTTTACTTTTTATAATTTTAGGTTTTTGTTTGAAAACAAACTCTGAGAGAGTGAATGTAAAAAATCATGTTTAGAAAAGGGGAAAAGCCTTCTTTGAATATATTTACTTAGAAAAAAACCTGGTTTTCCATTAGCGTTTCAACAAATTCTTCCAGTAAATTTAAAGTTTTTCAACCATTCTTATGTACTATGGAAATAAATGCAAATCGATCGGTTATCTTGATTTTATACACAGGCTTTATGATGTTATTTAATTACGTTAAATAAACATGTATTATTCCAGAAATTTAAAATATCGATTCTGCATTATAGAATATTCATTTATTTAAATTGTAATAACATGTTTTTAACTAAAAGATAATTAATTATTAAAATTACCTTACTTAAAATAAATGACTAATTATTACAGGGTAGTTACAATAAAGCGTTCTAATTATAGTTAATTGAAAAAATATGAAAATTTTTTAATTTAAAAACTTTTGTGAATAAACAAAACAACAAAATAGTAATGAAGATTTTAAAAACAAAAGAAACAATAGATCAAAGGCTTATCGACAAACTTGTTAGTCTTGTAAACTTCTTTGACAAAACTTATCAAGATTTAAAATGATTGTTCAAGTTGGATTTAAACCAATTTTTTATAAAGAAGTAGCTAGATTCCATTTATAAACTAAAGTGATTCATATTTTAAAAATAGTATACAGAACTGCGACATGAAAAATATTAATTTTTTTTTTCGGAATCTAAATATACGTAGTTTTATATTCATTGTTTTTTCCTTTTTTAAATAAAGAAATAATAAATATGGATTCCTGTTCTAGTCTCAAAAAGAGATTAAAGAATAAACATCATAATTTTTCAAATATTTAAATAAGTCAGTGATTTTAGTAGTAGAACATAATGCGATTTTCATTCAGATGACTCAATATTTATATAGTCTTTTATTTATTTATTTTTAATAATTCAGCTTACTTAACGTCCCTTTTAGGGTTATCATCCACAATACGGAGAGAAATAAAACTGCGGTCGGTTATGGTATCATACAGCACCACCATTACATAACATTTTCGTATTTTTGGCTTCATCACAAAGAAATATAATTAAATTTCTTCGTTATGAAGCCAAAAATAAAATGTTCATTCAATATTCTAAAAAAAAGAGGTGACCTATAGTTGTAATGGATAATAAAGATTCTCATTTTCCAGTTAAGTAATTCATTAAAAATGAAATTAATAGAATTTTTATAAATAATACTTTTAAAAAAATTATAATATAATCTATGTACGCGATTGTTAATTTTAAAAAATCATTTAATTTTTAAATACCGTCAGTGATGATATTTATCATATTATATATCAATTAATGATTCTGAGTATCAGTTAATGATCTTTTCTAAGTTCTTCCAAACGGATGATCAATTCATATTTTATTCTGCTTTGTACAAAACTATAGTTGTTAAATAACAACTGGAATTTACCAGTAATACCAACTTTAATTGAAAAAAGTGAAAAGAAAGAAAAAAAAAACATATAATTATCTAAGAATAATCAAATTATAGATCGTTAGAATGGCCAAAGAAAATAATTGACTGAAATTTACAAATTATACGCCAGAAAAGAAATAGGTTGTCTTTGACAAGTTGTGTTATGAGCCAGTAGATGGAAAAAACTAGTTTTATTCACTATTAAATTCTTATTTTATTGGATTATTAAATATTGAAATTTATTTACCAAAAACTTGCAGGAAATACGGAAAATTACATATAAAGTATTTCAAACATTTTTTCTTGTCTGTTAATTTGAAGTGAAATTTTTACGTCTAATTTCAAAAATCGTAAAAAAAACTTTTCCGTTTTCATGAAAGTAAAATTTTTTTTTGTTATAACAAAATTATAAAGTTATGACACAAGAAAATTTAAATCAAATTTTAAATGTTTGTTCTAGTTATGAATTCAATATTATAAATCATCAACGCGAATTTGTTATTCGATGTTGAGAGCCAAAATGAAAAATAAATAATTTATATTTTAAACACAGATAGCTTTTTACAATTAAAAGCTAAATACATCTAGATTTCTTTGTAAACGTTGGCAGGAGAAATTTTTTAGATGTGTAATAAATTTTATTACACAGGCTTTCGATAAGGTATGGTTGCCTGGTCTGCTTTGCAAGCTTAAAATGAACCTGCCACAACAATATTATTTGGTATTACAAAACTATCTTGATGGACGATTCTCACAGGTTAAATATAGTCAAACGTTACCAGGTGTTTTTTGAATCGAAATTGGGGGTTCCGCAAGGTTCAGTCTTGGGCCCGGTTTTGTATTCGATTTACTCTGCTGATCTTCTTAGCATGGAAAATATCACTCCTGCGTTCTTTGCAAAGGACACGGTGTTTATGGCGGTTGACGTTAACTCAACAGTAGCGTCGGAGAAACTGCAATTGGAGTTAGACTTTTCAGTGAATGGGTAGTCAAATGGAAGGTACATGTTAATACTGCTGCAAAGTCGAATCATGTGACGTTAGCGATAATGAGGGGAGTTTGACCACGAGTCTACCTAGAAGGAGTACGATACCGAGGATTTCAACTGGACCACCACTTAACATGGAAAACTCTAGTGAGAGAAAAGAGGAAACAATTAAATATCGAGCTTAGACGATTGAACTGGTTATTAAGAAGAAGGTCCTTGTTATCGTTAAATAACAGACTGTTCTTGTATAAAGCGTTTTTAGAGCCAATATAGGCCTACGGGATATAACTTTGGGATACGGAAAGTAATAGCAATATCTATGTCATCCAAAGGTTCCAGAATAAAGTGCTGAGGAACATATCGGAGGCGCCGTATTTTGGGAAGAACAAGATGATCCATGATTACCTAGGGGTGACATCTATTCTTGGAGAAATTCACCGGCAAAGTTCAAAGTATGTAATGAAGTTTAACGCGCACAAAGCCATCTAGCTGTTAACCTCTTGGATCTAGAGGCTGTTGCGCGTTGAATATTATCTTTTCTTACTGAAATTTTGCTGATTCGTTTCTTGTTTTATTGTTTATGAATTGTTTAAGTTTCATGGTTTCGACTTTGTTTCTTATATGTGACCAGAGTTAATTTTTTACGTCTTTTTTGTTTCTGAAATATAACTTGTGACTTTTTTATACTCAATTTCTTGCTCTGTTTTCTTAACCATTTAATTTTATTGTTTTCTATGCTTAAGTTATGTTACCGTTACGATTTTTTGTTCTTAAAAGTTAATTTTCGAATTGTATTTACTTTGTTACAGTTACTCATATTTTTATTTGTTATACTTTTTATTGTACTGTAATTAGTTTAAACCTTTATATTGTCTTGAAAGGTATCACTATATGCCTCCATTTCACGTCATTATTACTCTGTACAATTAGTTATAGTTTCATTGTTCAGAAAACTGGTTGTAAGTAAATTAATACCAGTACACCAATAAAAAAATAAAATTTTATATTTTGGAGGTAAAATATTCTACGTAACTTGTGGGATTTAAAAATGCAATAAAACTATAGCCATGATTTATTCATTCATTTTTAGTGAATAGAAAATAACTGTTCAAACCAGTGTTAATAAGTGGTTAGTAAATTGCATCTAGCAGCAGAATTGTAAAGTAAGATTTTAAATTAAGTCATTAAGTAAAATTAAATATAAATCACGTAACAGTAAAAATTTTGTTTACAATCTTTTTTAAAATTTAAAAAAAAGGAAAATTCGTTCTAAGTAAAACATACTAGAAATTCATAAAGCCTATTTAAAATGTTTACTTTTCCATATATTATTTCATTTACAATATCTAATAAAATACAATACTTTTACTATAATATTATAATTAAAATCTATTAAAGCTTTAAAATACACATAATTTTTTCTTTTTAAAATTATTTGTTTTTCCAACCAATTAACCAACCAGTTTTCCAACTACTACTGGATCTAGTTGTGTCTGTATAGGCAAATGCAATTATTGGTTAGGGCTGACGTAGCTGCAGTCTAAAAGTATATGTACTGGTAAACAATTAGTCTAGAACAGACCCAGGTCGACCACTCCTGAGACCTTCGGTTCACTGAAACCCTACCATCAAACAACACCGGTATCTACAGTGTAGCTTTCAAATCCCTTAAAATTATATAATTAAAATTAAATTATCAAAATCATATAATTTTATTTTCCTTTTTAACTCAACATTTTAATTACTTTTTCCAAGATCTTAAATCTTAAAATAAGACAAGAATTGAAGTATGGATGTACAAAAAGTAGTCATAAAAGTAATAATTAGAAAGTCATAAAAGAATAAATATAAATGTGTCGTTAAAATGTAACTGCTTTAAAATGCGCCAGTACTTCATAGTGATTTTAGAACTACTTAAACATTTTTTAAGTTTATTATCTATATAATAAACTACAGCTACATATATGTATATATATATATATATATATATATATATATAAAGCAAGAAAAAAAGTCAGTGTATAAAAAATCCTTTGTTAATTATAACTATCATCTTAATATAGACTACTTTAAAAAGGAAATCTCATATTACAAAAAACAGTATTGTATTACATGCAACTACATATACAGAATAAAAAATAATACCGCAAGGAACTGCAAAAGCCGGTTCCTTTATTACAACTCGCAAACTGAACAAATAACCAAAAACATGACCAGTTTTGATTTAATCAAGGTCATTTAGATATATTGGCGAATTCTTTTATAAACCAACTTCGTCGTTAATTTTATCATTTTTTAATACTTGGTTTTGTAAATCTTATAAAAGTCAAACAGGATGAGTAACTTTTCCAGACATTTCTGGAGTAGTTTTAGGATACCTGGTCTTGAGAACATCGTTAATGTTGTTCAACAGGATACCTGTACGGGTTGGCATTACACCGAATAGAAGCGAAAGTTTCAATAAAATTATTGTGAAATAATTAAATGTAGTGTAGGAATTCTAATAATAGTCAAAGTAATCTTGAAAAATATTTGTAGTTTCATACTTTATACGTTAGATTAGGGTGGTTTAATTAATTCTAAAGAGAATATTTTGGAATTCAGATCACAGTACGTGAGAAATGATGACTTAAGTAGAAGTGTAATAAATAATATTAGGTATACGATTATAACTCCAAACAAATGTAGAGAATCTGATGAGCTAAAATTAAATAGCGGATATCACCACACAACTAGACAGAATACCAAAAAGGTGACGCGGAAGACGGTAAGTTGTATAAAGCAAAAACGCAAGTAAAACGATTCACAAATGAAGTAATAGACAGCTGTGATGTTTATTTGGGGATACCCGACAACCTTTTTGTACGCCTCATCAATTCAACGAATAAGACGTACACTACTGTGCAACCGTTTTTTTTCGGATTTGAACTAAGGGTACTATCTTAAAATGGTAGCTCAAGGTCAGATAGAACCATATGTGTAAATGGTTCTATATATATATATATATATATATATATATATATACAAATAAAAATGTAAATGCTCGTTTGTTCAAAATCTTAAATCTCTGAAAGTTCTTCACCGATTGCTTTGAAATTTTGACAAAACGTTGCATTCGAATAAGCGCGTGTTTTTATATACCTACTATTTATATACCTAAGATGTCAGATTTGTGACAGGTAAAAACATTCTTTTTTTGAAAAAGTTTCAATGTTTCCGATACGTGTGTTTTCTATAGACTAAACACTACTGGACCGAATTGCGCGCGGGGAAATGGGAGAAAGGGAAATATCGGAAAAGGGAAAATCAAAAAAAGATAAAAGGGAACAAGGGGAAAATTTAAAAAAGAAAAAAGGGAAAACGGGGAAAAGGAAATGGAAAGGGGAAAATAAAAGGGGAAATGGGAAACAGGTAGGGGAAATGGAAATAAGCGAAAAAGAAATGGGGAAATGGAATGAAAGGGTGGGGAATGGGGAAAAACGTGGAAAGTAAAAGGGAAAAGGAATATGGTAAAAATGAAAATGGGGAAAAAGGAAAAGGGAAAAGGAAGAAAGGGAAAGGTTAAATATTGTTAAGTACCGTAATGTTCATTTTGTTAATGTTTTATAAACTTTCAATTGTGTTCATTTAATCTAAATATATACTCAAACCTAGCAATTGCGAAGCATTGTCTGCTAGTATATATATGTGTGCTAATAAAAAAAAAATGATAAAAATACATTTAACTTCAACTGATATAATTTAATTTATCTGGTATAAATTCTTTAATATTTATTTTGCAACTAAATGAAAATTTTATTTGGATTCCACCTCCAAACGAATTTAATCCTTTTCGTAGAAATTTTATTAAATTAAAATTGAATTTAATTTTAATTTTTTGAATTGAAAGTTTTTTTATGAAAAATATAGAAATGAAAAATCTTGGAAGTTATTATGAGTTTTATTTGTTATTATTATAAATCTTTTTCAAAGAATACTCCCCCATCGACAAATTAAATTTCGCTTAGATTTCTGGCTATTACAGATGACGAAAACCTTTATTAAAATTTTAACGAGTTATAAATTGCAACTTGTATTTAAATTTATAATTAAGATAAAGAAAATACGTTCAAGTATCGTATAACAGCATAATGTACGGCTTTTTTTTTCTCTCAGCTCCCCTGGGCCGGACCGACTTGTTGGTATTACGCCGCCCAGGGGAGTGTCTTTAAACTCAAATAGGCTTCCCCACCTACCGGCTATATACCGGCAAGGCAGGTCGGCCTACCGGTTAGCTCTTTTTGAGAGTTCTTTATCAATATTGCCCCCTTGGGGACCCAAAAGGGCAATACTAATACACCACATTATTACACCACGCCAGACCCAGTTCGCCGCGACGCGGTACCGGGTCCCTTCAGTATTCAGTGTGCTGTTGCCTGACTGTTACCCGTGGAGTCCTTGGTGTCTCATCAGTGCCAACACACCGCAGCATGCTGGACCTCACCAGCAAGGCTGTCCACCCAGTCCTATTCTAGCCAACACCTTGTCTTCTCTCATCGGAGTATTTCTGTAGAACAACTTGTCTAACAAAACTAGCAAAATTATTCCAGTT
Source organism: Lycorma delicatula (assembly GCF_047948215.1). NCBI lineage: Eukaryota > Metazoa > Arthropoda > Insecta > Hemiptera > Fulgoridae > Lycorma > Lycorma delicatula. Next base: position 58,451,623 of record NC_134462.1, read on the forward strand.
TGACTCGCTTCTTAGCATGTAGTCTATTGTTGTCTCTGGAGTTATACCTGTGAGTGCCTTACTGTGTCTAAGTGTGTCCCAGCTATTGCACTCAAAAAAGGTGTGCTCAGCATCATCTATCTCGTTGCAGTAGTTGCAAATTGGCTCTTCTCTCTTGCCTATTTTGTGCAGGTAGTTATTGAAGGAACCATGTCCTGTAAAAAACTGCGATTGGTGATGATCAGCCTCACCAAATCTTCTCGACAACCATGGCTTGATGTTGGGGATGAGGGTTCTCGTCCATCGACCCACAGCTTCCTGCGACCATCTTTCCTGCCAGATATTATAAACGGCATCCCTGACCTCTTGTTCTGGCTTGCCTTGTGCCCTCTCCACCCTCTTTTTTGCGATTAGGTCAATAGGAGGTGTACCCGATAACACGCACAGGGCGGCATAGGACACTGTCCTGTATGCGGACACAACACCTAGGAGCACACACCTGTGCGTCCTCGCCAGTCTCTCTTTGTTGCGCCTGATGGCGATAGAGCGCCACCAGGCCGGAACGGCATACATAAGCGAAGACACGACGGTGGTCGCCAGTAAACGGCGCTTTGAGGCCCGAGGGGCATTCTTAACGAAAGAAGTTTTGAAAGCTAAATCGACTTGAAAATTCATTTCTTGAAACTGCACTGTTATAACTGGATAAAAAATCATACATGATCAACAAATGCTTCCTGTAAAACTGAAAAAGAACGTAAAATAAAATAAAATTCTGATAAAAGTCTAAATGAGTTCAAGAGTTTGAAAAGTTTTTCAACTCTGCCCCCCAGAAACCTTTTTTTCTTTCAATAATTAAAACTGTGCAGTGATCCGACAGGGAACAGTTTTAACTATGCAGTCATGAAAAAAATAATTGAAAATAAGCAAGGAAAAACTCCGCATATTTAATTTAATATATACCTATTAAAAATGACCGGTATTAGAAGTGATCGTACAAAATGTTATAAAATTCAGTTGATTTAATCTGAAGATGATCAAGCAAAATGATGAATGAAGATAGGTTTATCCAACCCCTAAACTAAACTTTTCAAATACCTAAATAAATATAATCTAATTAATATTGAAAATATCAAGTAAAAAACAGGGTAACCTTACTTTATATAATATGTTACCCAGTCAGATTGGTATATCTATATATAAAGAATAATAACTTAGCTTAGAAGAAGTGAACTAATATTAAACAATTGTTAATTTCAAAATTAAACTATAAATAGAACTGAAAGATATGTGTACTATAAAGGAAATCGGCAAAAAATACTATGTCGTAAATAAATAATTCATGATGGAATCTTTAAAAAAAGGATTCATCTTTTAATCTTCAATTCTTTTTGATCTTCAGATTCACCGTCAATAATATCAAAAGATTCCTTCTTTCTAAATCCTAATCGATGTAGGTTAATAAGTTTACATACCGATCTAATTGCACAGAAAATGAATTGCTAAAAGGTGATTTAAATAATTTGGAAAAGAATAAAACGCATAAAACTGTTTACGAAAAATTTTTTATGAGATGTTAAATAATGTATTCCTTGTCAATATATATCAGTAAGTAAAAAAAGTAACAAATTTAAGAAATTACAATTAAGAATTAATAATTAAATGATAATTAACAAATAAACACTAAGAAAAGTGTATTTCTAATAATGTTCATAGAAAAATATAATAATATAGAAAAAAATTGTGAACCGATGTCGACTAAAAAATATATATAAGAATTTTCGTTTTAGGCAATCCCAATTGTAAGCGTAAAGTTAGCTTAAAACACTTTACCAATAAATCTCCTACTTAATAAAATACTTTTTATTTTTTTTAATTTTTTTATTTATTTTTTGTTTGTTTAACCTCCGAAACCTCCGTTAGGTATTGCTTCAGTGGATGAGATGAATGATTTGTAGCGTGTGTGAAAGTGCCATGTCTGACCGGGATTAGAACCCATGACCTCCGGGGCACTCGCGCCACGGAGGCCGGAACTTACTTAAATACGTAATATTTTAAATCAACCTTTTGCGGACAGCCTAAAAGGATACTTCATAGTTGTCAACAGTATTTATTTTAATTTTATAAATGTATTTAAAAATACACGGTTCATAGAAATTCTTAAGTTTAAAAAATAATTATTATTTTATCCATTATAAATTTTCAGTTATTTCTTTATTTTATAATATCTTTTAAATATTAATTCCTCGGTATATTACTAATCATTATATTACAATCGAAATAGTCATCTAAATTTATGTAAACATTTTTTTAAAAGGGTTTAAAATTTTAGGAATGATTTTCAAACGGTTTTTTTTTAATTATGAGAAAATTATTACGTAAATTTTATGTAACTACTATTTGTGATGGTGATAAAAAAAAAAACAAACATAAATGTTAAAAAGTAACAAAATTATTTCTTAAGGTAGGAAAATCAATGTTATAATTTTTTCAATTACATATATTTGTTTCTGTTTTTTTTTTAAATTTATCGGATGATAAATATTGTACGGCGAATCAAATTGTCATAAAATAAAAATAATCTAATAGCTTATTTTAATTTCGGAAATATATATATTACTCGGGAAAATCAACTAGCTGTTCCAATTTCAGATAATTTGTCAATAATATATTTTCATTTTACATTGAAGTTACCTGTACGGAATAAAATACAATTATATTTCTTCTGGTGAATTCGATTTTGGTAAATTTTTCTGGCATTTACACAAAGTTTAGAATATACCCCTTCTCCGATGATAAACTTTCCTTATTTAACGTAAATTAAAAAAAAAAAAATTATCCAAATTAATCTGTTGAAATAGTAATAAAAAAAAATGAATTGTTTTCAGTGGAGAGGGGTGCTCTAATGAAATTATTTCAAACCTTTATTGTTATATCTCATATGAAAAACTACTGATTTTACTGGTGATAATTTTTTTAAAAATATAATTTTTATAATGGACATAATTATAAAGTAAATATGAATTTATATAGAATTCGTAATCAAGGTTGCTATACATCATGACTGAAGGACCAAAAAATTTCAATAATTAAACATCCAGGAGCGGATTCATTTTTTATTCACAGCATGCATTCCTACAGATATACTTTATTCGAAAACGAAAGAAAATTGAAAACTGTAACTTTTGATTAATACAAATTTAAGTTTGACAGGCTTCATAAAATGAAATTATATCTAAATTAAAATTTTCAATTTACTATTTTGCAATATTACCTCTCTGTTTTTCTGTTTAGCCTCCGGAACCACCGTAAGTATTACTTCAGAGAATACATGAGGATGATATATATGAATGTAAATGAAGTGTAGTTTTGTACAGTCACAGGTCGACCATTTCTGAAATGTGTAGTTAATTGAAATCCAACCACCAAAGAACACCGGCATCCACGATCTAGTATTCAAACCCGTATAAAAGTAACTGCCTTTATTAAGATTTAAACCTTAGAACTCTCGACTTCGAAATCAGCTGATTTACGATGACGAGTTAACCACTAAACCAATTCATTTAATTTTGGCTGGACGTCTATATTTTGCAGTATAAATGTAAAATTCACGAAGAACGTGTACTTAATAATCAAGCAAAAGTAGAAATTTCTATAATGAATAATGGATTATTTAAGGTAATTACAAAAGAATGTAATTCGTTACTTAAAACATTTAAAAGATCTCGATAAAAAAAAAAAGCTGACAACATAGTTGTAGGACTTTCCCGCTACGCGGCTTTTTTCTGATGCACGGCTTACACACACAACTTAATTAAAAATATAATATTTTGATTATTTAATTCAATGATTCTAACTAAAGCGCGCGCCTACCGTATTTCATTCGTGCGGGTGTGGTGGTACTAGCGGCCACTTTAAATTCCGATTACCATACTTTCTCTTCTATAAGTATAGCTTTGTTATAGCGCTAGGCGGGAAAGTAAAAATAGTATTTTTACTATTTTGATTGGTAGTGTTAGCTTTATAATTAGATTTTCTCAGGAATTGTAGTGAAGTAATAGCGACAAAAAAGAAGATAAACAGAGAAAAAATATTTTGTCAAAATTTTATCCGTTTGGAAAGAAAAGACGATTTTACAAAAAAAAAAAATCTGCTGTAAAAAATTAGTTCGGTCAGATATTCCAACATACTAAGATAAATAAATTTTTTTACCAAAAATTACAAAGGTAAATTTATAGAAACTACAGGTAAAATTAGGAAGTAACAGAAAATAAAAATTACTAATTTAATTTTAGGAAATTTTAAATTTCCATTAATTTTAGGAAAAAAATTAATGGAAAAAAAACATAAAATTTTTAAAAAACACGTCGGTACGACAGAATATTCATAAACATAATTCCGTTTTTAGCCTATTTATATATATGAGCCAATTAAAAAGTTCGTAGTCTTCTTTGCAATAAAAAATTAGAAAATTTTTAATACTGTTTATTTTTTAATCTTTGCCTGAAGATTGATTTTAAAAACAGTAGCCATTTAAAAAAAAGTGATTATGGTATTTTAGTTTTTAGCAAGTAAAGTATAGAAAGAAGCAGCTTTGCTTTATATTTTTATAACAATATTGCCGAACGTACAGAATTTCATAAATCTGAATCGAAAACAGAATAAAAATAAAGTTGTTATAATACGAAAGGCTTTTGTAGAAATATCTTAAGACAGGTGACAGGCGGCTCTCAACCTTTCCCTCTACTCGCCTTCTTTATATGGTCATAACTTCTTCCTGTCATAATATTATTCAATATTTCAATTCATTCTTCCTCTTTATTTACTATTTCTACCTCCAGGGATCTTATTTTGCATACACATATCTTCTCAATACGATCAAAATCAAACACGTTTTCATTTTTGTTATAATAAACAGCATATTTTTTTCTTCTACTTTACGTAAGATTTCTTTGTTTCTCACTTTATCACGTCACCTTACGGTGATGCGTAATTCCTTCATAACCGTGATAAAGTAATTCCTTCATTTTTAATATTTTTGGGAATCTTTTTATAAAGTCAATCGGGAGTTTTGGCGGTGTTAATTTAATTCTTAAACCATTTCACCTATATCTTTTCCATCCTAAATGCTGCTTTTTTATAACTACCATTTTAGGTGATAATACATTCTAAATATTTAAATGAATCCATTAGTTTGGTATTATGATTTAACATGGAATTTTAACATGCAAATATTTGAACGATTTTCCTATTAACAATAAAATATCGAAAAGATTTTTTTTTTTAATAATTCATTTACCTTGATTCAAATTCACTATCGAAAAGTGTAGTACAGTACATCCGCCCTAGCCGAAGGGGTGTTTATCAAAACAGCCGCCCTTTCAACAGAGGGTTGAATTTTTGGGGTAAAACCGTTCACCCTCTGTTCGCTACAATCCAGAGAGACATTGTAAGGGATGGTATGGATTAACTTTGGATTGTGTGTGTGTGTGTGTGTGTGTGTGTACGTGCGCGCGCGCGCGCCTAAAGTCTCTATAGGATTAACCCACAGCATACTCATCTCCTACAACTACTTTCTTTCATATCCAATCTTCCTTTCCACTTGAGTCAAATGTAACAGTTCCCCCGGCTGTCATCATCTGATTGGTGTATATACACCCCTTACAGCACATTATATTACAATACTATACCCTGATGTTCAACACTACAAAATTTCTTTATATTCATTGTTAAAAGGAAAGAATGCTCAGTTAAGCGGCTTATCATGCAACAGCATAAGTCTATAGTAAGTTACTTCATAGTGTAGGATAAACTCTTTAATGTAATGAACAATAATTTATATTTATATATCGCATCCGACGGCTGGCTTCAAAGAGAATTTACAAACCAAATTCAATTAATGAACATTACCGAATGATGCTTTTATAAATAAACATTTACAATGTGGAAAACATTTTACTTCCTGCTTCCAAAAAACAATAAATAGAAAAACTAATCAATGAATTTCAAGATTAAAAAAAATTAATGGCGAAATGGTAATTCAGTTAATTTATTTCACCAGATGCTTACCGAGTGCAACTCAAATCTAATATAAATTGTGAACAACATTTTCTCTAAAATTCTTTAATAAATTAAAATGAACCATTTTATAATTTATATAGTAAAATAGTAAAATGAACCCTTTATAATTTTTTTCCATACCTACTCTTTGTGGAATATATAGCTGAAATCACCAAAAGTTAAATCTAGAAAAGTCAGTGTTCAAATCACAAAAAAAAAGAAGAAACGATATGGTCATCGGAAAATTATCTGGAGGTGCAAAAATCTAATATTTAATACTTTTATCTCTATTATTTTACAACCGGCTAAAAAAACAAATCCAGTTGATTTTCCGCTCTAAAAAATGTATATCACTAATTCAACCACAACGAAAAATATCTACCGCGATAACATACAATTAAAATTTAATAAGTCAAGACTTTTAAACTGCTAAATTAATTCAAGCACTAATATAAATCTAATCAGGCCATCTTTCAAAAATAAAAGTAAAATTGTTCGTTTAACGTCTTTTCTATAACAACACCACTGTTATAACAGTATTTGAGCTATGCCATAAATCATTTAACCATTCATATATCACTATGTATCTCTTCATATAAGATTTGTGAGTAAATAATTATAATAGTTAAAAGGCTTATTAAAAACCGTTGAATTACTCAACTATTATAATAAGTTATTCAACAATTTCATATAAATCTTACCAAAGTTTAAGAAAAAAAATAAAAAAAATAAAAAACTTATATAAAAAGATATAATGCATTTACAGTTTAAAAAATCAAATCATACTTCAATTATTATAATAAAATAATTTTTTTTATACAACACACACAATAAGTGCCGTAAGTTTACGCCAATAAATTTCAAATTTATATATAAAATATAATGACCCAAATTCTGGGTCGAGTTCGTTAATGGGCAAAATCGGACCATAGGGATGTAAATGAGGGTTGAGCTTTTTAAAAAAAACAAAATATCGCTATAATTTTCTTAAGTAAAATTTCGAATTCGTTTAAAGTCCTTACTATTCTTTGGAAAATAGCCTTAAAATTTACCTAAGTATAGTTTTTTGATATCACCAACCATGGGCCAGAGGGTGGAAAAAATGGGATTTCAAAGACAAAAAAATCATACCTTTCTTAACAGGCACAGTATCGAATTGATTTAAAGTGGTCATTACTTTTATAAACATTATCTAAAACTTTTGTCTGTAACAATTTTTGATATGACCATCCCTTAAGGGAACGGATGATCAAAATGTTGCTGGAATTGTAAGAAGATGGGGCTTGTCGTATAATAAACATGTGAAACTTTTTTCACATGCGACCATTGTCGTATTGAATAAATTTGAAGTTTTTCTTAACGTTAAGGTGAAAATCTTTTTTATCCTCTACTTAGCACCGGTGAAATCTACCTCCGTCTTCCGGCGTGCCCAAAGGGGATTTTTTTTTAGGAAGCTATTCATAAAATAAAATAAAATTAAAAATATTGTATAGAAGATAAAAATTAAATTAAACTGAAATTATTACGTCAATATACTAAAAAAGGCATAAATTTACAAACATGAATATAAAATTCTCAAAAAAAAAAAAAAAAATGTTTTTAATACGTTACCATGGAATTTATATAATACATTCATTCATTCCTCACTTTCACTAAATTTATGAATTCAATTCGATTAAAAAGCGTGAAACTGCATGAAAATTAAAAGAATTATAAAAGGGTGAAAAAAAATGAACAACATATATTACAGAGAAATTTAATTTAAATGTGATTAATTTGAAAGAGGTGTAAATTTGTAAATAGAAACCGCTCAAAAACTGTTTAAAATGGTTATTTCTGTATTTGAAAAAACGTTTTGAGAATTTTTATGAGTATTTACAACAAAATAATATCTAATTCAGATTAATCATTCCGGATATTAAGCCACAACTAACTAAAAAAAATCCTATTAGAAATTTAAATGCAGCAACTTTTGTTTCAGAGGTAAGTATATTAAGCAGTTTATAGTTTACTGTTATCATGTAATAAAATATGACGTCAAGAAATTAACGGTGTATTAAATCAGACAGGTAGCAACATAGTGAAGGTAAGTGAATTATTAAACATTATGCACAAGATAAAAGTAAGGAAATACAGTTACGTTAACGCAGCTAGTTTTAAACAGATTTTAAAACGAAATTTATAGTAACAACTTAAGGAAATTGTAATGAATAGATTATATAAATATATATATATAAAAATGTATGTAATGATAGTCTAGATAAGTACTAATAGAAATTGATCAGTAAAAAGTGAACGGATATGATGATAATTATCAAGTAATAGAGAATAAACGTAAAAACATTGAATTATTTATTTAAGGAGGTTCGAATTGCAACAAAATAAAATCATTTATTTATAATGTACGATTATGTATAAAAAGGTACGTTTCAGTACACGATTTTGTTAAATTTTTTACCAATTGTAACTGTAATAAGTTCATGAATTTAGCGTAATAACCACAAAAAGTTTACAACGAAAGCTTCAAAATCCTGAACATTTTTAGTTCTGAAATGTGATTTTTTAACAAAGCTTTAACCCCTTTTTCCTTTTTTTTCCCCAAAACAAAAATAATTTTAGATATCGATCGTTCGTATCAAGAAGTATGAATCGTTTGAGAAATATAAATCGTTTGAACTTACGAATGGTTCGTGCGTTGCGCGAAGCCGCCCGGCGCACCACCATTGGTCCGCTTTGCACCAGTAGCTAAAATAAAAATCTGATGTGAGCACCACATGACGTCCCTGTATTCTTATTAAATTACATATACACTTTTTTTTTTTTAAAAGTACATAAAATTTTATTTCATTAATATCTTCTGATATTTTTTCATATTTTTTTTTTATTGCATTATTTATCGTAATTTTTTTACAATAATAATTATTAATTAATAAATCAATATATTTAAAATAAAAACAATTAAAAAAAGACAAAAAAAAGATGTAGTCTGATTCGAACCGATGTGCCGTCCCTTTCTAAGATCCAAATATTTCATTAATTAAAATTTAATTTGGCTGTAACTTTGGAACCAATGAAAATAAGACCACTTATGATATATTGAAAAGCTTTCAATGAGAGTTTATTACTACAGTTAAGAAAAATACAATTTTTTTTTTATTTTGGGCTTTTGTGGACACTATTGGTTCAGTCGATTGCAATCAAAAAGGGAGGTGCACAACTAGATGTTACTACAGTCCTAAATCAAAAATTTCAACATTCTACGCATAATCGTTTTTGAGTTATGCGAGATACATACATACATACATACGTACGTACAGACTTCACGCCGAAACTAGTGAAAATGGATTCAGGGATGGTCAAAATGGATATTTCCGTTGAAATCTGAAAACCGAAATTTTTTGCGATCACAGTTAATTCCTTTACTTCGTACAAGAAAGTAAAAATGTGAGGACATACAACAAACCCACGCACCATCCATTTTTTTATGTGGAAAAATGATATTGCAATTTGGAGTAAAAAAAAGAACAATTATAGATACACATAACTAAATTATTTTGTATAAGAACTTGATAATAAATTTTTTTTATGTGCGTTCGAATAATTGGATCTTATTAACTTATGCCTGTTACATTTGTGATGAGGACAGGTGACTGCCGCCGAGATTACGATACCAAGGACTGCATCTGCATCGCCTTCAGACATAGAGGAGGATGCATGTCCGGCAGAAAAGATCGCAGCTTAACATTAAAATTAGATATATGTACTGCTTGTTAGGTAGGAGGTCGTAAATGTCATTACCTAACAAACAAGTGTTGTACTCTGTGGTGCTAAACCGATTTGGATCTACGGTATCCAACTACAGGACACGGCAAGTGAGAGTAACATCGAAGCCGAACAAGCTAATGTGAAAAATAACAGAAGCGCCGTGGTTTACTGAAATACACGATTATCTGAGATTACCAACCACTCTAGAGGAGACATGCCGATTCAGTACAAGGTAGAAAATGAGACTGAATAAATATGTGAACTGCCTCGCGGTTAACCTTCCCGATAACAGCGAGAACGTTAGGCGCCTAAAACGACACCATGCACTAGATCTGTAAGTTCTTCAAGATTTGAGGTTAATCAGATATCCTAGGGTGTTGTGAATCGTCAAAATTCTTCATTTCATTTCTCTACTTACTTTGAGTTATTCTTTGTTGACTATTTTTTTGGTTTTTCCTTGTTTTTTTATATTCTGAACTTTATAAATGTTTTCATTCAATTGTACGTACTTGTTAATGTTATTTTATGTTATTATTTATGTGTGTGTGTGTGTGTGTGTGTGTGTATATATATATATATACACCTTTAAGAATATCCATACTTCTTCACATAATCAATTCTTTTAAATTAGAAAGAAAGCTACTGTGTAGGTTCTCTGAAAAAATTTAGCTATTTAACAGTTGACATTGGATGTAAAAATACATGTACCTCATAGTTGCGCATGCGTACACTTGAAAACTAATATTAAAATAAGATGACTAAGTTGTTAAAAAGATACCATTTAGGTCAATTATTATAATTTACACTAATTCATCAATAAAACTGTAACAATACTAATAAATATGACACTTTACATTATAACCGTTTACTTCGCCTCACAAAATTCTTTGCAAAGAGGAAACGTAACGATGTTATTTAACGCCAAAGTCAGCTGAATTAAAATTTATTATTGACCTTTATAAACAATACATAAATAATAGGTTAAGACGGAAATTCATTATCAACAGAAAAATTAAAATAAACAGTTGGAGTAGATAAATAAGTAGATAGGAACAGCTGAAAAAGAATAATAGCTGTGCTGTCAGGATCACCCTCTATATTTATTTACAGAAAGCTATGCAGTCAACCCCTTTCTACCAAATAATATTTCCTTCTATCAAAAATACTCAATCTATCTCTTTCATTATTTTCAATCAAGATTCTTTCCAATATTTCCTTCGATAACGGTGAATTCACCCTTCGTTTAATATTGAAAAATTCTTCAACTCCTCATCTAATACATATTTGTATTAGAAAGAAAATAAATACAAGAAAAAATAAAGAAAGAATTTAAATATACACTCCCGCAGTATTATGAAAACAAAAATCAAGAGCGACTGTATAAAAGATAAACTTAAATGAAGTAAATAAAAACTTCCAAAATAATCTGAAATAAGAAAATAAAAAGCGGACTCGCACGGAAGTTTGGATAACTGCCAAAGAATATAATGTAAAATGTAAGACACGTCCAATTTCTTTGCCAATTTTCAAGTTGTGCACTCTTGTGCAATCAAAATAGAAAAAAATAAAAAAATATAAATTAATAATATAAAAGTTTACACAAACTTATTCACGCGCGCACACACCCATACATGCAAAGAGAGAGTGAGACAGAGATTGAGAGAGAAACATTCAGAAAGCACAGTTAAAGAAGGTACGCACAAAAAATAACTGATTCTTTAAGGTACTATAAAAGCTAATGGAAGAATACATTTGTACGAACCATTCTGATAAAAGATAATATGTAAAAAAATAAAAACAAATGCGAAACATGAGAATTAGAAAAAAATTAAATTCAGATGTAAACTAGTTAATAAGACTAACGATAGGATGTAATTTAGATTCACAGAACTGAAATTGGGCAGAAGAGATACAAAAAAAAAAGGAAAAGGATCAGTTCTTTAATGAACAAGGCGATAGACGAAAAACCAATCTTGAAGCAGTATTCATTTATATGCAGCAATAATATTGATTTTCCTATAGAAATAAAAGCTATCGGAGAAGAGATTTTTAAATATGAGTTACACGTTTTTTGGTAGATTATCAACTATTTATTATCATTTTTGATTATTCAAAGAACAAGTATTTATTTATTTTGGAGAAAAGTAATTTTTTTAAATGTGGGAGAGTTGCATAACATTTCCGGCTTGGCCAGAATGTAATATTCTGGTTACTTTCGCCAGACTACTAAGAGAAAAATATATTAAGCGTGAAATTAAAGTATGCAAGTAAAAAATTATTCTACAATGATTAAAATTTTTGTGATACAGGACCAATTGTGATTGTATTTTCCCATCGCCTTGACAAATTGTCGTCAAAATTAAATGTGGATGTACAAAGTTTAAAAAAAATTGGTCAAACCAGTCTGAAATATCAATCAAAAGTATAACTGCCAGGGGGGGGGGGAATTAGGCATATGTAATGTGATTATACAAATAGGAATAGTAGAAGGAAGATTAAAGAAAAACAAACCAACATACTTGGCGTTTATAGACCTAGAAAAGGCATTCGATAACGTAGACTGGAATAAAATGTTCAGCATTTTAAAAAAATTAGGGTTCAAATACAGAGATAGAAGAACAATTGCTACCATGTACAGGAACCAAACAGCAACAGTAGCAATTGAAGAACATAAGAAAGAAGCCATAATAAGAAAGGGAGTCCGACAAGGATGTTCTCTATCTCCGTTACTTTTTAATCTTTACATGGAACTAGCAGTTAATGATGTTAAAGAACAATTTAGATTCGGAGTAACAGTACAAGGTGAAAAGATAAAGATGCTACGATTTGCTGATGATATAGTAATTCTAGCCGAGAATAAAAAGGATTTAGAAGAAACAATGAACGGCATAGATGAAGTCCTACGCAAGAACTATCGCATGAAAATAAACAAGAACAAAACAAAAGTAATGAAATGTAGGAGAAATAACAAAGATGGACCACTGAATGTGAAAATAGGAGGAGAAAAGATTATGGAGGTAGAAGAATTTTGTTATTTGGGAAGTAGAATTACTAAAGATGGACGAAGCAGGAGCGATATAAAATCCCGAATAGCACAAGCTAAACGAGCCTTCAGTAAGAAATATAAGTTGTTTACATCAAAAATTAATTTAAATGTCAGGAAAAGATTTTTGAAAGTGTATGTTTGGAGTGTCGCTTTATATGGAAGTGAAACTTGGACAATCGGAGTATCTGAGAAGAAAAGGTTAGAAGCTTTTGAAATGTGGTGCTATAGGAGAATGTTAAAAATCAGATGGGTGGATAAAGTGACAAATGAGGAGGTATTGCGGCAAATAGATGAAGAAAGAAGCATTTGGAAAAATATAGTTAAAAGAAGAGACAGACTTATAGGCCACATACTAAGGCATCCTGGAATAGTCGCTTTAATTTTGGAAGGACAGGTAGAAGGGAAAAATTGTGTAGGCAGGCCACGTTTGGAATATGTAAAACAAATTGTTAGGGATGTAGGATGTAGAGGGTATACTGAAATGAAACGACTAGCACTAGATAGGGAATCTTGGAGAGCTGCATCAAACCAGTCAAATGACTGAAGACAAAAAAAAAAAAAACAAATAGGAAAAGAATATGATTTTAAGTTTTATGTTTGACGAAGACGAAAAATTACAGTTACTCAATTGACATTAAAAATGTGAAAAACTTTATCTGTTTGTGAATAAAATTTTGGAATACTGGGACCATAAGAGGGAATGATACGGGATCTGTACCTCGGTGCTCTTTTGACGATTGTAATCAACGTCAACATTAAATGGCATTAATATTTTATATACAGAAATCATCTGAGCCCAAATTTCATACAAATTGGTTCATTCAGTCTGGGGCAAGCAAAAAAAAAAAAAAAAAATAGGCAAACATGCACTTATACATACAACCTTTCGGAATTTTTACTAGAGTGGTCTAAAACATTAAGATTTACCAAAACCTCGACATGCAAACATGCAAATTTTTGCATGTTTGCATGTCGAAAATAAATAAATAAATAAACAGCCTTAAAAAATGATGCAAAAAAATTAAAGTATCCGATGGATACCTACACACAATAATTATAAATATTATCTTTACAAGAGCGAGTATAAAGGACTTAATTTACTCGTTACTTTAATAAAATACTCTATATATTTTCGCAGTAAATTCATTTTCAGAGTAAAAATGCTCAGAAGCAAATATGCATATGAAGTATATTCATATGTATGAAACCATAATTATTTAAATCCATGATATCTATTTTTGAATGTACTGTTACTTTTCTTTATGTAACGGCACAAATTTAAAGTCATAAGTTGTATGTATTAAATTTCGGTTTTCTAGGAGATTAATTATTATCTTTTGTGTCGTAGGAGAAGAATTACAGAATAACATGGTTTTAGTAAACTATTAACAAAATTGTAGTATCTATTTTAAAAACAAAAATTATTGTTTGGAAGGTGCCACGACTGATCGCTACCCAATAGTAAATGATAGATAGCTTCACCGTTAAACTAAATACGAGTTGGGTTGGGAGCAGATGGAAAGTGTGACAAAGAAAGTGAAAACGGTTCCCATCTGCATAGAAAATCAGGGATACAAATTTTATGGGATTCCCGTGGCGTAATATTGATAGAAAGATACATTGGTCCAAACTACTTCTTCCAAAACCTGAAGAAATTGCTTGTTGGACAAAGATTCGCTTCATATGATGAAGTGAAAGTTGAGACAATCACTTTTTCCTTTTTCTGTATAGCCTTCTATAGAGTGTAAGTGAAGTATAGTCTTCACTTACACTAGTATTCAAATCCGTATATCTTAGAACTCTCGACTTCGAAATCAGCTGATTTGCAAAGACGCGTTCACCACTAGATTAACCCGATGGGTTAAGTCGCATTATACTGAGGTTTTTACAAAGGTGGAATAAATAAAGGGAATTAAAATTCCTGAAAAATCTTCTTTTTTTCCTTTATCAGGCCCTTTCCACTAGAAATTGTTAAAATATTAAATTAATCGGTTAATATATAATAAAATGGTTACTACTACATTCTACAACATTATTAAACAACACAAAAACGAAGAAATTTTAATGTGGCATTAGAATTAAATTCATTTAATAAACTGGTTCGTAGGTATAAAATTAAAAAAAAAAATTAAGAAAATTAAAAAATATAAATACAGGATGTCCGGAGAAAATTGACCAAACTTAAGGAACGGATTTAAGTCAAAAAACAAAAATGTTCATATGAACAAATTACCTATCTCGTTTCATTTTCACCTCTGTCCGCCATTTTATATTTTTCAATAAAAATTGAATATCACAGGAACGGATTGAAATACACAGTATTGTAATGAAATTTGGTAAACATATCGAAAAGTTTGAATTTTATCTTTAAAAATTTCTAAATGGCGCCCATTTAAATGTCTTAAACATTAATAATAGCTGTGTAACATTTTTATAGAATTATGTTTTTAGATAAAATATTAAACTTTCTAATGTGAACAAAATGTCAAAATCTCATTTGTTCAAAGCAGATAATGAATTAATATGGCATAATAAAAAAAACAGAAACACTGTATATCAGTGAACCATTTACATATTTTTTAATTATATTAACCATCTGCACAGATGTGCATTATTTATAATTTATAACAGAATAAACAAAAGAGATGCGCAACTCAATATAATTACTAATAACGTTATAAACAGTATCGGTATTTAATTTGGTTCTCAGAATAAACAAGAGAAGACTATTTTGTATACACTCTTCAATGAAAGCGAATGTTGAACATCATAGAATAGTGTAATTTACTGTAGTTACAGTTATCTAAAATAGGATGAAACCTACATTATTCCATAATCCAAGCAAGAGTCACATAACTTTGGCTAGCAAGTCTACATGGATTTCTATTTTATTTTTATTATTAATTTTGACCTTTAATTAAATTTTTTATTAATGATTTCATATTTTTATATATACAATTATTGAAAAATTATATATACAATTTATTGAAAAATTATAGAGCAACTGATGATGCGAGGTACTCACGAAAGGGCTCTGAGGTAGGTGTGATCCTGTTTTATTTTATTTTATTAATTCTGTACTTGGGTTGATCGGATTAATATAATTTGTATCGTGCAGATGAATATGATTAAGGATTGATTTTAGAAAAAAAATTAATAATAATAATAAAGAACAAACGAACATAAAGAACAAATGCAAACGGCCAAAGACTGGTGGATTACTGTAGAAGTCACGACCTTTTATCTAAATTCACCAGACTACCCAGAAAAGCCAAAATAATGAAAACCTGGAAAAGTCCAAACTGGAAACTAGGAGTTTCACCTCGACCATGTCTGTATGGAAAAAATTCACACAAAGAGATCTACAATGTAAAAGTGATGAGAGGTTTGGAAGTAGACTCAGATCATTACTTAATCAAAATTAAAATCAAAATGACACCACGGAGAAAATCTGCAAGGGACAAAAGATTTAAAAAGCAATATGACCAGAATAAAATTACAGGAAATGTCACATACACCGAAAAAACAGACCAACTAGGGACTGTAAACAAACTAGAAGCCCTGGTGGAAACACTAAAAGAAATAGCATCAAAATTGCACCGCCAGATAAAAAAAGGAAACACCAGTGGTGGAACAATACCTGTGATCAAGCACTGGCAAACAGACACAAGGCTTGGTTGATCTTCCAATCAAGAAAGACAGAAGAGAACGAACAAAAACTAAGAATGCAAAGAAAACTCGCACAAAAAATAATCCGAAATCAAAAGAGAGAGTATCACAAGAAATTACTAGAACAGATTGAGGAAGACTTCCATAAAAATAATTCAAGACAATATTACAAAAACTTTAAACTGAAGAACACTACATTTAATGCCCCAACACTAATGTTAATAAATTCAGAAGGAAATCTGGCACACACTGATAAAGAAAATGCCAACATCATGAGAGAAAGCTTTAGAAAACTTCTGAATTGTGAAGAACCAAATCTGGAAATAAACACAAATACCCAGATTAAAACACCAAGAGAAAACATCCTTCCACCAACATTAGCAGAAGTAAAGATAGCTCTGAAGCAAATGAAAAACAACAAAGCAAGTGAAGAAAATTTCCTGAAAATTGCACTTACAAAATTCTATCAAGAATAATTTACAACAGAAAAAAAGACCAACTGGAACAAGAACTAGGGGAATATCAAGGGGGATTTAGACCATGGCGAGGCTACCCAAAACAAATTCTAAATTTAAAATTAATTATAGGGTAACATAAACTAAAGAATAAACAACTGGTAGTGA
Organism: Lycorma delicatula; assembly: GCF_047948215.1. Taxonomy (NCBI): domain Eukaryota; kingdom Metazoa; phylum Arthropoda; class Insecta; order Hemiptera; family Fulgoridae; genus Lycorma; species Lycorma delicatula. The sequence goes on from NC_134462.1 coordinate 58,468,762, forward strand.
CTTTTATTGATTTCAAGAAAGCAGATGATTGTGTACATCGAGAATCCCTGCTAAAAATCCTGAGAAATTTAGGGCTTCACCCCAGTTTTGGGTGAACTAGTCAAAATCATTGGACTAACACTAACGGATACCAAATCCAAGGTTAAATTCAGGGGAGAAATATCTGATCCATTCGACATCAAAACAGGACTGAGACAAGGAGATGGACTGTTACCGCTTTTGAATTTATAATACGGGATTGGAAAAAATTAAATAAAGACAACGTTAAAATAGGAAAAGGTATCTCAGTAAATTGCCTAGGCTTTGCGGACGATTTAGCCCTACTATCCCAAAATATAGAAGAGGCCAGATACCAACTGTCAACACTGGAAGGGATTGCAGGAAAAAGTGGACTAAAAATTACATACGAAAAAACCAAAATTATGGTGAGAGACCCACTATGCATAAAGTAAAACTAAACAATAATGACATAGAACTAGTAGAAAACTAATATTTGGGGGAAAATATAACATACAACCTCCAAGAAAATCCAAACTGGAATGAAAGAATAAATAAACTCATCAAAGCCACAATAAAAACACAAAAATCTATTACAAAAAATACATTCCTATCAAAACCCAAGAAAACAATAAGCCGGGTGTACTCTGAACAAGAAAGGGCAAGAAGATCTGAAACCCTTAGAAATTACTGGCAAAAAGGAAAAGCTGAAAAACAACAAATCAGCAAGAAAAGAAAGAACTTGCCAAAAAAAAAAAAGAACTAAAGTGATCCATTATGGTCTTAAAAGTAAAAAAAAAAAAAAAATTAATAATACTAATTAGTATTAATATGCAACATTAGTATAATTATAATCTGTTAAATTGTTAAGATTTTAATAGTTCAAAGTTCGAAGTAAGGTTAAAACTACAATGTAGATATAAATATATCAAAAGAGAATTTTAATTACATTATAACTTAATGTTAACGAAAGTAAGCATATATGGACAAATTAATAGGATAGATAATTTACATAAAGAAATTTGCAAACAAACTAATAAAATAAATTTAATAACCATAAATAATAAAAATACAGTGTCACACTAAGAAACGGAGAAACTTTCAGAATACTGATGAAAATAATGAAAATGGTCATTTAATCATAGGTCTGGAAACGCTTTGTTTTAGAATTACGGCTAGCGAAAGATTTCGCCCGGATTTCAGAACATGTAGTAAAAAGAAGGCTTACTGTAATTAAAAAAATAAAAATTAAGGAGTAAAGTTGTTTCTTATGTAATTTGAGCTGAGAAATAAGATAAACCAGGTCCCAGAACTGTAACTTCTTTTTAAACTCAGAATTTACGAACGAAAGTCATTTCTAACGTGTTCGTTTTCTGTTGAACGCCAAGTAAATCATTGTGTGATTCAGCATATTCAGCGCAGCCGACGCACTAGTAAAAGGCGAATCTCTTGTCACACTGGTTTGTCTAAAAACAGTGTGGCACATCCTACGGAAAGAAAAATCTTTATTCTTTTCGGCTGCGAAGGTCCAAAATTTGCGGTCAACAGATTACCCCCAACGTTAAACATGTGACATTGACGTCTAGATAACGCTGATAAGGTAGATTCAATTTTATTTACTGATGAAATCACTTTTATGAGAAATAGCTTCTTCAATTGTAAAAGTAGTCATGGAGCGAAGACAATTCATGTGGTACTGTGGAAACTAATTTGCAACATAGATTTCACATTAATGTTTGGTGTGACAGCTTACGGGAGATACATACGTTCATTTCTTCAAAATTAATTTGGTGGCTTTTTTGGAGGATGCACCTTTACAAACTAGATCGTGAATAATTTTCCAGCACGATGGTGTAAGGCCACATTTTCCTTCACTAGCTAGACATTACTTGAATGCTATTTTCTTAAACTGGATTGAACCAATCAATTGACCACCACGAACACCTGATTAGATTAGTTCATTTGGGACCATATGAAGACGATAGTATACCAACAAAGAGCTAAAACTAAAGAATAGTTACTGATTAAAATACAAATGCTATTGAAATTATAAGAAAGGGGGATCCTAAGATGATATGGAAAGCCACCCCGGAAATATTTTATTTCATTTTTCGGGCAAAGTGCTGTGTACATTGTGAAGGAAGGAGTTTCGAATTAGAGACTTATTATTCTGTTACCATTTATATCTTTTTTGCTATATTTAGAATGTTTATTAAGCACAGAAAGATTATTACGGTTTTCTGTCTGAAATTTTCTCAGAAAATCTTTTACATAAAAGATGTCTGAAATTTTCTCAGAAAATCTTTTACATAAAAGATTTATGTAAAAATCTAAAAAAAAAAAATTAATTTAATTAAATTTTTTTAATTTAGTAAAATCAATTTTACTAAATTTTTCACATTTGTTAGTCATTTAACAAAGCCTATTGTACTACAAACCTAAAAAAAAAATTTTTCAACATTGAATTTTGTGTTTTACGTTGGAAATCATAAAAACTACTGAAGTTACAGTTCTGTTTTATCCTATTTCCCAGCTTAAATTATATAAGGAATTTGGTAGTTCCTTATATAATTTACTTTAAATATTATGGTTGGGTTATCAACCTTACTTCTTAATTTGTGTAGCAAAAATTACAGTAAGCCTTCTTTTTATTATAAGAGCTGAAATCCGGGCAAAATCTTTCGCTAGCCGCAATTCGAAAACAAAACGTTTCCAGACCTATTTTTATGTACTTTTATCATTATTTTTACCAGTAAAACATGTCCTGAGAATTTCTCCTTTTCTTCGTGGGACATTGTATATTACTAAAAAATATCCAAAGAAAAAGTTAAACAGTTGTTACAAGATCACCTTAAACATTATGACTATTTTTTTATTTTTATTTTGTTCAATAAAAATTATAATTACAATCGGCTCTCCTGCGGAGCCATAGGTAAGTTTCCTAACAAAAGCACATGATAAGAAGGTCCTTAAGGAAGCCCCAAAATAAATAATACACAATATGAAATTTCAAGCTCAGTCATAAATCACAAACAAATAATTTCAGCACCATATTACAATACAAACAATAACAAATAAAAAAGAAAAAGAAAGAAGTAACAAGAAATTAGATAAGATACCACTAAACTTGCAGGGTTTTAGATTCAAAACTGTTACGCAGACCCTAAGTCGAGTACATGGGCTCGTTTCAACCGTCGGACGTCTCTGATGTTATCGAGTAGATTAATTGCAAAGTGGTTTACATGATTCTCAAGTCTCTGCAGGTATTTGACTTTGCGCTGTTGTGCAATCTCACGAACCGATGGGAGCTCCAGATAATCGTGAATCTCATTATTCCGCGTGAACCACGGAGCTTCGGCAATTACCTCGCTACTTTGTTCTGAAATCGTTGTATAACTTCCACATTATTAGTACTAGCCGTTCCCCACAATTCCACAATTCCAGATTGGGCGCAGAATAGTCTTGTAAATTAAGATCTTGTTTGATAACGTGAGGCCTGATTTCCTCCGTAGCAGTCAATGAAGCTCCCAGTACCTTGCGTTTAGTTGTCCTCTTCATCCTCACGTGACAAGTCAAACACCGATCCAGGTGAAGTCCCAGATACCGCACAGTCTCCGTTTGCGGGATAAAAACACCATCGAAGTACACTCCGGGGACAGTCACCTCTCCGCATGGTAAATGTGACGTGCCTCGACACTTACCCTGATTAACCTCAATCCTCCACTTTTTCTGCCACACGTACACACGATCCATCGCCATTTGTAAGGTCTGCAAGGATAGGCCAGGGTTTTCATTTACGGCCAGGATAGCAGTGTCATCAGCAAACGTGGCGACGATGCAATCATCCAGGGCCGGAATGTCCGCAGCGAATATGGAATACAACACAGGGCCCAGCACAGACCCTGAGGGACATCCGATCCAATCTCAAAGAACCTTGAAAACTTGTCATTACATTTCACCTGAGCAAAACGCCCGTCAAGATAATTCCGCAAGACTAGGAAGTAGGGTTGAGGAAGATGTAGCTTTAACTTGTAGAGTAAGCCACGTATCAATACCATATCAATGGCCTGTTGGATGTCTAAGAACGCCGCCGATCAGAATTTCTGCTCCTCCAGACACCCACTGATGACTCTATGGGATTGTTCGATTGTGGAATGACCACACCTGAACCCAAACTGACAAGCCTGTGCAGTAGTCTCAAACAATCTAGATAAGACCGGTAACAGGCTAATTCGTCTGTAAGAAGAAACTTCCTGTGCAGGCTTCCCTGGCTTCAAAATCATCCCCACCTGCGGCACCTTCCATTCCGCTGGGAAGTAAGACGTTCACAGAACAGCGGTAAACAAATTCCTGATGCACTTGATGCGTTAAGGGGTAGCATGACAAGTAGCGTCACTAAGTCAAAGCTTGGGGCCTTCCTTAATCGTCTTCCTTGGTTTACTAATTTCAGTATCTCCCTTGCAGAGATCGGTTTAATCGGGAAGCTGATTGGCATCGGGCTGTCAAGGAAGTCGTTAACATCCACATCACGGGGCTCTCAGCATGGTGGGGTCGGAACGTTACCCCTAGGTGTGAAGCAAACAGATCGGCCTTTTCTCTGTCAGTCCTCGCCCACGACAGTACGTCTCTGTAGGGTGGGGAGCGTTCCTGATGATCATTGCAGTCCCTTTGTAGCCTTCCATAAGGAGCATCCGTCCCCATTCAGGTCCTATATCCTCTTTGAATGTCTCGTCCCTGATAGTCCTCAACAACCTCCTCAGCATCCGCGCCGTCCCATTAAGAAGAGTCCTATCTTCTGGCCTTCATTAAAAAAATTAAAAACGTATAATAATAATGTTAAGGAGATAGAATCATTGAAAACATATTGCAAATTTACAATTTCTTGACATTTTCGTATCGATAGATTTTTTAAAATTTAACAATAGTATTTTTATTATATTTAATTGATCAGATATGCTTGGTTTGTGTACGGGTATATGAAACGGAAAATCTTGTAGCTTATTAAAAATGCCATACGGAACGGGATTTGAACCCGTGATCTTCCTGATGAAAGCTGAGAAACTACCGCATGGAGTTCATATTTAAATTAATGTAAAAATTTATACATGCTGAAGATTTGGACGAATTATTCATATATATATATATATATATATATATATATATATATATATATATATATATATATATACATAATCTGTTCCAGCTCTTACGTTTTAATACATGGAAAGCAGCATGGAGGACTAGACACGAAGAATAATGATGTTTACTTATGACATTACCTAAAAAAATCATGATATGAGATTCTCATTCTTGAGGAATCTTTGTGCCAATTACATCTTTTTTATTACGATACATACTCATAATTTTTTTTTTTATGATTCACCATATAAGCTGAAAGCATGTTCTTGGAATATGAAATGGAGCTTTACAGCGTATGAAAAATGACATGCCTGTCCGGGATTCGAACCAGGACCTCCGGAAGAAAGGCCGAGACGCTACCAGTTTCGCAAGGAACTGACTGTATAAGATATATTATTTAATATGACTAATGTGAAAATAACATTCCTGAGTTTTGAGTAAGTTTTATTGTTTCAGTGTTACGTTGCAGTAAACATTTTTAAGACTTAAGGAAATTTACATACTTTTTTTTTTAATATTAGTATTAATATTACTGAATTTTTCATAAAAAGTTCATAAAATTTTACTAATTATCATTGTACAAGAGACTTTCCAAAGCAAGAAATAAATATAGGTTAAAAAGGTTTTTTTTTGTATTCAAGAATGTCATGATGTTTTCAGTGTAAAAACCTATTAAAAAACTGATTAACACGTTTGAATTTACTGCTATTACCTTTGACACACACACATACATACACACACACAGAGAGAGAGAGAGAGAGAGAGTGAGAGATTGAGAGAGTGTGTGTGAGAGAGAGAGAGTGTGTGTGAGAGAGAGAGAGTGTGTGAGAGAGAGTGTGTGTGAGAGAGAGTGTGTGAGAGAGAGAGAGAGTGTGAGAGAGAGAGAGTGTGTGTGAGAGAGTGTGTGTGAGAGAGAGAGAGAGTGTGAGAGAGAGAGACTGTGAGAGAGAGGTTCCGAATCAGTAAAAAATTATATTTGAATATTCTTAAGTACCATTTTAGTGATATTCCTTAAAACTTGGCCCCTCATTGTATTTTGTGCTATATATTATCGTTCTTTTTAAATATGAAAAATTCATATTTTTTTTAATAACAGACAAATAGAAAAGTATAACAGCAATATTCAGTTACAAATAAACGACAGCAGAGTTAAAAAACAAAGTTGTAATACTAGCAGCATGAATAAATTCATGTGACATTTATAAGTTAAATTCATACAGTGGGATGTTAATCTCTCTGCGCAGTACTTTAGTTACTAAATAGACAAGAATAATTTCAATGTTAGCAGCAAGCATAAAAATAGTATGTAAAATTATTAAATGTCAGGCAACTTGTCACAGAATCCATTAACTGGATTTTAAAATTTAAAATACTTTGTACAAAAACAAATTGAATGAAACACTGATTACGTATTTATTTAATTATTTAAACGTGTGTGTTAAAATAACTAATAATTAAATAAGTCGAAGTGAATTAATAAGTAAATTTGTCGAAGTGGTATACATTGGTATAAAATTATTAATTAATAATTTAATTAGTATTATATAAGTATAAAATTCGGTACAGAAAGAATTTTGTCTATTTTTCGTCTGAAATTTTCTCAGAATTAAATTCGGTACGTTTTGATACTAAATCTTCCGTATTTATTAGTTATTTAACAAAGCCTATTGTACTACTATTGAAGTTACGGTTCTGTTTTATCCTATTTCTCAGCTCAAATTACTTAAGAAACTACCAACTTTGCTCCTTAATTTGTGTACCAAAAATTGCAGTAGGTCTTCTTTTTATTGTAAGAGCTGAAATCCGGGCGAAATCTTTCGCTAGCCGCAGCTTGAAAACAAAGCGTTTCCAGACCTATTTTTATGTAGTTTTTTCATTATTTTCACCAGAAAAACATGTCCTGAAAATTTCTCCGTTTCTTCGTCAGAATTATGCAGTTGTTACAAGATGGCCGGCCTTAAATATTATGATTACTTAAAGTAATAAAATTATTTATAAATTAATTATCAAATTATTTAGAAATAAATTTTCAGAGCTTATAATTACTATAAAAAATGCATATACATATCATTTTTAAAGTGAAATTCCTTGAAGTAGATAAGTATATTAATATATAAGTAGTTATATAACGTAAATTTATGATTATTACATCGCTGGAAAAATCGTAGTAAAAATTTTAATGGTATACTAGGTATAACTACTTCCTCCATAGGGAGGAAGTGAACCGATTCAGGATATCCCCATAAATCATTCCACGCCCTGAATCCCATATTCTAAAAATCAACGTTGGACTATAATGTAAATATATTACATTATATATATGTAATATATATATTACATATATATAAAACAAATGAAATAATTTTTTTTCAATTATTATGAACCTTTTTATTCATTAACGATCTAATACTGAATAATTAATTTCTTCGTATTTATTATTAAAGGTAAGAAAGACTGTAGTTGATTATATTACATTAAAACTGTAAAGCAGTTACAGTTATTACATTAAAACTCCCACTAATAGGCAATAAATAGGCGTTTAAATTGCCGATTAATAAATAGGCGGCAAGGAATTGCATAACTTTCCCGGAAACGGCATTGTAGGTTTGAAATTCCCGAATCTTGAGGGCTAACATATTATACGCTTTCGGGTAAAATTAATAAAATAATCTGGTAAAAATAAATTAAAAAGAAGTAATGATATAATATATAGGGTTCATTTCGAGGAAATTAATATATACTTTGCGGGTAAAATAGGAAAAACAAACGATTAGTTTATCCTTGTTCCGAGGCTTCTTATCGAGATCTTTAGCAGAAAAAAATATTTTTGGAATATACGGTTGCTGGTCCAACGCTTCCTGGAGAACCAGATAATTTTTTATACGGGTTTTCTTCCCCTAGCCTTTTAAGAAGCAAATTATAAACTGCGAGGCACCAGTCTAGTTTATGTCCACCCTGGGTATTCTACTTGAGATTACCATTTCCAAAGCGACACCCGATAGCAGATCCAGCAACAGCCACCGGGAAAAGAGAGCGTTTAAAAGAAATAGGGGGCATTTGGAGACAACCCCACCGGGTTGGTCTAGTGGTGACCGCGCCATCGCAAATCAGCTGATTTTGAAGTCGAGAGTTCTACGGTTCAAATCCTAGTAAAGGCAGTTACTTTTATACGAATTTGAATACCAGATCGTGGATAACGGTGTTCTTTTGTGGTTTGGTTTCAATTAGTCATACATCTTAGAATATTGTGACTGTACAAGATTTCATTTATATTCACACATATCATCCTCATTCATCCTCTGAAGTAAAACCTTACGGTGATTGCGGGGGCTAAATAGAAAAATAAAAAAAACATTTAGAGACTTCCATCGTGTACGCTGACTTCAAAACCTGGACCGAATAAGGAATAAGGTAATTAAAGTAGGGTAAAAAAGACAACTTCCATAATTAAAAACTATTAGTTTGATATGGACATGTGAAAAGTGTGGAGAGGTGGTCAAAAAAGATGTTAGATTATTGTTCTGGAGCAACAAGGACGAGAGTAGACCCAGAAAGACGTAGTGAGGGCGAATGAAGAGGGAGGAATGGTGTAGGGTGATTGGGTGGACAGGAAAGTATGGAGATCGAGATGATGGATGCGGAGCGGAACTCCGCTTAAGTAAGTAAAATGAGAAACAAATTTATAAACGTCTGTAAAAAAATAGCAAAGCCCAATTGTAATGGCCTTCAAAATTATTCTATTATTAATTCATAGTTAACAAAAAAAACTTAACAAAAAAAATATGCTTAACAAAAAAAACTTTTCTACAAACAATAAACTACTACTTTCCATATAGACCTAAACGTCTAAATGTTGAGCAACGATAAATTTGGAAAAAAGTATCCATTTATTCGTACACGGTTTATAAAAGATTGATAAAGATACACGTACGTACGCACTCTAATGTATTTATATATTCCATTACATTCAAAATTCATAGATTTTTTCGGGTTCTTTATGTTATCAATAAATCTATTGGATGTCATGTTATATATGAATAAATTTATTAATCAGTAAATTTATTTACTAATCAGCAAAATATTTTTTATAGGTGATTGAAGGATATACATATGTATATTTATTTAGAAATATATTTTTTTTTTTTATGAAATAGCTATGATCTTTAGCCCGGTGAAATTGGTAGCGTATGAAAAAATGCCATACCTGACCGGGATTTGAACCCGAGACCTCCGCACGAAATTCCGAGACGCTACCTAATCGGTCACGGAGGTCGGCTTAACGGGAGAAAAACCAGAAAAATTATTGCAAACGAAAGAAAATAAATAAATGAGAACAATAGTTTGAACGACTGCAGCAAATTATTAACTGTATATAGATTAAATAAAAACAATATCATTTTGAGGAAACGTCACAAAAGAACATAAAATAAAAATTGGAAGCAGTAGAATAAAAATATCATTTGTAACAAATGATTCCGGTAGGGTTGGTTGTAAAGGACTTCATGAAAATGAAAACAACAAACTGAGACGAGTCTAATAGTCTAATAAATTTTTACCGTATTACATTTTAGAAATTTTTATAGCGCTATTTCGTTAAATGTCAGTGTAACTTTAAGGGTAGAAAAAAAGAAGTCTTGTACACGGTACTATGTAATAAAGATTCTTTAAGACCCGTTTTAGGCTTTTTCATATAAAAATACTCTGCAAAGACAGTTATAAATAAGTGTTTTAGCATAAGTTCAGGATTATAATTACTTAGCTTGAAAACTTAATAAATCCAAATTGAATAATGTCGATTTCAAACAACCAAAATTTGGAAAGTCGTTGGAAGAAATCAAACGGGCAAAATATCGTTCTCAATTCGTTTCAAAACACTGCTAAACAAGGATTACTAAATGAATGTGAAATCTCACATCAGTTCCAGGGATTCCAGAGGCTGGAGTCCCTACCTCTGGGTAAGTATATAACAGAATATATAACAAAGTTTTATTGAATAATAAAGCAACTTCCAGCCGTCCTGGAAGTATTGCAAGATTGTTTTTTATTACACGATTGTACAAAAAAGTGTGCAGGGTATTTAGAGCATATGTATGTTTCACTGAAATAGCTGAACGGCTGAACCGATTTTACCATGTAAACATAACAGGGGAGTAGTGAAATAATGGGTAAGTATATAACAGAATATATAACAAAGTTTTATTGAATAATAAAGCAACTGGTAGACGATGAGTCAGCCGTCCTGGAAGTATTGCAAGATTGTTTTTTATTACACGATTGCACAAAAAGGAGTGTAGTGTATTTAGAGCATATGTATGTTTCACTGAAGCAGCTAAACGGCTGAACCGATTTTACCATGTAAACAGGTTTCTAATACCATGTAAACACGTACTTACTAATGATAATTATGAATGTGATATATGCGTAATAATTTGGCCTTACTGAGTTATGGCGGGATATGTATTCTACTGAGTGGAGACAATATATATATTTATACGAGCTCGTATGATGCATTGTTTTTCTCGGAAAAGAAAACAATCTGTTGCTTTACCAAGTGGGACTAATCTAGTTTGCTTTTTCTGGGAGTAATGATGACTACAGTCACTGAGGTGAACAGTGAAAGTGTCGCTTACAGGTCGAATATTATCAGGATTCAGTTTGCTTACAACTACAACGGTATTATTAAAAAAAATTATATAAAGTAGTCTTTTATCAGTAACGGATTACAGTGCCTGTACAAGTCTTTTATAATACTATGTTACTATAATACTAAAAGATTTGTCAGTCCTTGTAGAGAACTGAATGAAGTTTTCATTGGTAGGGCTGAATTTCAATAGCAATCCGGTGGGGTTTGGTATGCCTTTATAGTACAAAATATCAAAATTAACAATTTTTTTAACAATATAAATTGACACGACAATGCAAATGAATTATACACTTAAATCTACGCGTTAAGATGAAACTATCAAATAAGCATAATAAACAAAACAGTACATATTTGTATGAAAAACAATTGTTATATGACCTGTAAAATTATTGGCGAAGGTAGAGAAATATTAGAGCGTAAGTAATTTATTTGTGCTGAACAAGTCGGCGTGTTATATTAAATATCTCCGTTTATTCCAGATCCATTATCCATTTGAAAATCATTAGAGCAACCGACCTTAATTAACCATAAATGGAGAAAATATATATATATACTAATTTATTACTATTATTATTATTATTATTATTATTATTATTATTATTATTATTATTAATTTATTAATAAATGAATTACGATCTACACAAAACCAACATAATGAGTATATATACATAAAAAATTATATTTTACTGACATAAGGAAATGTTATGGTCAATGAGCAAATAGAGCAAAAATAGTTGTAACATTATAGAGAAAAGTTTTTAATGTATTGCATATGCTTAGAAAATTACATATGAAGCATTGTTCATTTTAAATTACCATAACGAAATTTCAAAGAGAAATAAACTCATGAATAAGAACAAAACGAAAATAATAACATAAGAAAGACTAGGTACTCGTAAATTACTATAAACGGAAAAGTATAATCTGTTCAAAGTTTGAAACTTAAGTATAATTTTTTATTTAGATAATTTCACTGGCATTAGATTTTTAACAGAGATATTTAGATATTTTTAATTTTTCAAACTTTTTTCAGTTGCGTTCCACTTGGCAGTACATTTCCAACCTTTTCTGTTTTCAACGTTTCGTTTTCAAAAAATTCTATACTCTATATTACAGTGGTTTCCAAACTTTTTTCCAAAAGTCGCGGCGCCCGTTTTCAATTAATTTTTCCGTGGCGCCCTACTCTAAGTAAGAGTGTAAGTAGTAGTCATCTTCATTATTTTTTTTTACTTTATTAACATTAAATTAATAATTATAAATGACTTGGATTCAATTACTTATGAAAGATGCCGCGGCTCCCCGGGATGCCGCGGCACACAGTTTAGGAATCACTGCTTAAATATTTAAGTTTAGGTAATTTGTTAAAATATATTAGTATACGTAAAATCTAATATAATATTTTTTGGTGAATTCCTTTGTTTATTTACAATCAGCTTCTACAATAAAGCTATGACTAACCATCACGTGGAAGAGTACCACCCAATGATATTACCCAAGTTAATACAGAAACAATAGTTTAACATAATAAACAAACAATAGTGTAACATTGATAATATAAGATTTGATAGTGCCTTTGAATGCCCATTCGAATGTCCAGTCAAAATTAACAGTAAAGGAACAGTAACTTTGAAACAGCCAAGATACAATAAACGTGAGCATCAAGCCGCCAAAACCGGATCACCATCATCATAACGGGTCATCAAAAGTTCAAGCACATGGATCCTGTTTAGTCTCCTAACGTCCTCGCAAGTGTCTAGCAGATTCAAAGCGAGATGATTAATATGCTTATCCAACTTGGACACATTAAAACTAGACGTCCAAATTCCTCTCGAACGTATGGAATGCCTACGTAATCGTGGATCTCAGCATTCCTCGCGAACCACAGCGAGGGTTATGTTCCATAGAAGTTTGTTCTAAAACCCTTGAATTACCTCCACGTTGCTGTTATTGGCCGTTCCCTTCCCCAGAGTTCAATTCCGTACGTCCATATCGGTTTAAAGAAAGCCTTGAACAACAGAACCTTGTTGGACAAAGAAAGTTGTGATCTCTTACCCAACACTCAGTACATATTCTTAAGCATCTAACATGATCCCTCCACGTCAAGTGGCGATCAAGGTTTCTGAACGTCACGTGGGTGGACTTGATTAAGCTTTATCCTCGATGTACGCAACCAAACGCTGATGGCATCCATTGCAGATTTAAATTTCTCCGAGGCAGTAGCCAGGCTATCATCAACCTTCAAGATCGTCGTATCATCCGCGTACGAAGCAAATCTAATATATAAATTGCGAAAGTTTGTGACAGGTTCTGTCTGGCCGTATGCAACAGCATCACGCGAGAACCATTGCTTTCAAATTTTTAGGATGCATTCGTGTTTCCCCGGTGTAGGTTTTAAGCTATAAATCACAGACTCTACCCCTTTTGGGGGTGAAGTTGTGAATCTTTCCTCGTCAACGTCTATGCTATTTTGTCTTTTGTAATTTAGTTTCTTTCTGGATTTGTTAAATCTGTGTAATTTATTTATTTATCAGTATTATTCTCACAACTATAAGGATAACGAATTCAGCGGGGGTCCAGATGGCGGAGCACCCTGAGTAGATGAGAAAATCGAACGAAGCGAGCCCTTACCGGCTAGTAAAATGATATATCAGTTGATTAATTTTATTCTGATATACATGAGTTAATTAACTACATTTAACACCATAAACGTAGTCCCGATGCAATCATATACATTATAATGAGATACTATGTACTATATATAAATTACACAGATTCACAACTACAGATTGACGTTTCCATAAATAATTCAATTAAGTGACATTATTACATGCAGTGATGAGATAAATGCGTTAATTATGATAGAATTCTAGGAATTTTTAATTCCTTAACCTTAAATGAACCTGATTTATAGTTGAAAAAGCTCTTCTTTACCATTATTTAACTATTCTCTGTCCTCTAAACACAGCGCATATTTTATTAACCTCTACGAAAGCTTTCATGCATTACTTTAAGATGAGTTATAAAAAATAAAGTTTAATAATATAAATTTACTATAGATTTCTCAATCTCTATGTTATTTAGTTAAATTGTCTCTTCATTGATCGATTATGTTGGAAAAAGAAACGGATCGCTGGAAGAAGAAAACGAAGTCAATAACAATTTAAACGAAGCGAAGTCCATATAATTATGTTTCTAAAATTAGAAACTGGAAGAAAAGTTAGGATAAAGCATAAAAACATGGGGAATAACCCATCAAGACGTCCTTATAAAAATAAATTAACTGAACGGGTCGTGAGAATAAATATCAGAACTTTCTTGTATTTTAAAAAAGAATTCGTTTCTGTAAAGTAATTCCCTCTCCAGTTCTTTTTAAAACTAATATAAAAAAATGTCGAATCTATCCTTACAACAATATTTTCCATATAAAAAAAAATACAAAAAACTGATTGTTTCCCCTTAGAAAAAAAGTAAAATTAAGATACATAGAAATTCAAACAAAACACGACAAATAAGAACGCCCAGACACTATTTTTCAATGACATCAAAACTTTAAAAAAAAAATCCAGGATTTTGTCTACCGATCGAAGGAAAGAAAATAATTTAATTTTTTTCCTTTATCACCTTTTAAAGATTATAAGAACTGACGTGCAAAAAAGGTTGAATATAAAACGTATTTTTATATTTTTTCTTTTTAACCTAAAATAAAGAGCTATAAAAAAATAGAATTAAAATATAAAAAAAAAACAAAAATACTAAAAAGTAAACAAACAAAACTTCTTTCTTCATTACCTTTTTTCTTTTAAAGTACTTTATTAATTTACTTTTTCTTAAGAAAGTAACGATTGGCTACGAGCCAGCTCTCTTTTTTTTAGTATTGTTTTGACAATTTCTTTTAGTTATTCTACTGCGTACGAATAATAGATTAATAGAATAACATTAATCCGTAATGTGTTCAAGTAAGTTAATAATCATTAGAACGTTTATCAAAAATAAAAAAAATCTGATGTGGACCCCACATGACTTTCTTATATGCCTATTAAATTACATATACACATTTTTTGCTGTACATCATTTAAACTTATTTCATTTGAAAGTAGATACGATCCTCCAATCCTTTAATAAAGTGGACAATTATACAACTGCATTGTGGTGGATACCACATTACATCACATTTATTATGGTGTCCGTATCAGTATTTTATATTAGTTTGTTACACGTAGCTCAAGTAGATATGTGGTGTAAGTGAGAACGTGTCGGATTTCGTAACCATGCAACATCGATTCGAATCCGACTTCATATACATATATATTTTTTAACTTTTTTTTCTAATTTAAGTATATTGATTTTATTAATAATTATTAATCAGAAGAAATTTTTGATTTATATATTTTTGAAATTTTCTGATTTATATATATATATATATATATATATATATATATATATATATATGAAAGAAATGAAGTCGGATTCGAACCGATGTGCCTTCCACTTGTAAGATCTAAATATTTCATTAATTACAATTTTATTTGGCTATAACTCTGGAACCAATGAAAATAAATACCATTTATGATATTGTTGAAAAGCTCTCAATGAGGGCTTACTACTGCAGTTAAGAAAAAATCCAATTGTTTTGGATTTTGGGCTTTTTTTTGGACACTTTTGGCTCAGTCCACTACAATCGAAGGGGGAAGTGCACAACTAGGTGTCACAACAGTCCTAAATCCAAATTTTTACATCCTATGATTAATCGTTTTTGAGTAATGCGAGATACATACGTCCGTACAGACGTCACTAGTCAAAATGGATTCAGAGATGGTCAAAATGGATGTTTACGTTGAAATTTGAAAACCGGAATTTTTCGCCATTACAATACTTTCTTTACCTCGTACAAGGAAGTAAAAAGGTGAAAAATATTTTTTTCTTTTCTGTTTTTCTTTATTTCTTTTTAATTTATTGTATTCCTTCATTATATCTGCTACGCAAAACAGAGTGTACATTTCTTATTAAAAAAAATAAAAATAAAAATAAATACAAGTCACACGAAATCAGCAAAAGTACAACTCAACCTTTTAAGATACCTTCTTTTTCCTGTTTTAGCCACCGGTAACTACCGTTCAGATAATACTTCAGAGGATGAATGAGGGTGACATGTATGAGTGTAAATTAGGTGTAGTCTTTTACAGTCTCAGTTCGACCATTCCTATTATTATATATTAGGTACGTTTGTTATTCTTTTACGGCCAAAAAAACTCACAAAACAGGTTATTATTTTTATATAAAGCAGTATCTTATATAAGATGTTAATTGCTTTATAAAAAAAATTCAAACCAAAATAGTTTACAAAAGTAAGAAGTTTTTATCTTCTCTAAATTATGAAATGTTTGGCAGAGTTTTTATTTTATTTATTTTATCTAAAAATATTAAGAATTTCTCAAAAACATTCATTAAAAATAAAATAAAATGTCTTTAATGTCTTTACACAATTTCCTAATGCACGTTGCAATCTGTTCAACTAGTGAAAGGCAGTAAGCAACACTCCCTCCCCCTATAACGGACCAATGAGATGGGTTGATATGCATGATATGAGAATGAGATGTAGTATTGTACACTCAGGCTGAACATTCTTGAGACATGCAATTAACTGAACCCTAACCATCATAGTACACCGGTGTCCAGTGTCTAGTATTCAAATCCGTATTAAAACAACTAACTAAATTTTACTAGGATTCGTACCTCGGAAACTTCGAAAATTAACAGCTGATTCGCGAAGACGAGTTACACTAGATCATCCGGGGCTATTAAAATAATATAGCAAAATAATTACAACTTGAGTACCTTTCTTTCTTTTTCCTGTTTAGCTTACGGTAACTACCGTTTAGATAATTCTTCAGAGGATGAATGAGAATGATATGTATGAATGTAAATGAAGTGTAGTCTTGTAAATTCTAAGTTCTACCATTCCTGAGATGTGTGGTTAATTAAAACCCAACCACCAAAGAACACCGGTATCCTCGATCTAGTATTCAAATCCGTGTAAAAATAACTGACTTTTTTACTAGGACTTGAACGCTGGAACTCTCGACTTCCAAATCAGCTGATTTGGGAAGACGCGTTCAGCACTAGACCAACCCGGTGGACCTTTTAGATACCACAGCTTGTAAAACAGAACTAAAATTATCAGTTGAGAAGACAATTAAAAACACACAAAAATACATACAAACAGGAATAGGAACTCGTACAGAAATATGAATTAGAAAAATTTTCAATACATGATAGTTTCAAAAATAGAAAAAGCTTATGGAATAATGCATATAATAAATGCTAATAGAAAATTTGAAAAACAGTAATTGTAATACAGTATTAAAACCGGAAAGTTTAAATGGGTGTGAGTGCTTAATCATGAACACAAATACGTAAAATATACGAATAGAAAAAAGAGTAATATTTAGAAAAATATTAGGTCCTGTAAAGGATAGAAGCACATTTAAACTTAAATGTAGTAATGAAATATATAAAAAAATATAAAAGAAAAAATTAATGTTCCTCGAACATCTTTTCAGATCGAGTAAAAACGGGTTAACTAACTAAGAAAATCATTGATTTCTTGTATAAGACCTAACATTTAAAAATATAACAGAAAAAGATATTGAAAATAAAGACAAATTTAAAATAATAATAGAATGTTTCCAAGGACAAAGGTCCAGGAAAAAAAAACCGGAAATTAAATTGTTGGAAAAACTCAAACAACAGTATGAGGAAAGAATAAACAGGTACTAAGAAGAGAGAAAACAGCTAAGATGAAAGAAGTAGAGGTTGGAACGTGGTCCTAAAGTGGCCAGAATAGAAAAGCAAAAAAACCATAACAAAAATATTTTTGGAGTTTTGTTTTGTTTTAAGTTTATTTTGGATTGCAACTGCATACCACTGCTACATTTTTCGAAGAAAAGTACGGAATGAGTTGTATGGTGGAAGTGAAAATGAATTTTCTTTACGTTTTAGGTATGAGGAGTACGAAAATACCATTCACTTAAAATGTAATTTCCTTAATATACATGCGTATGTATAAAATTTCTGACTCGAAAATCTCCAGAACAATTTCACTGAAATTTAGATATGTTGTGATAGAGTATCTGAATTTGTGCATATGCTAATTTGATGAGATTGCTTGAATCGTTCCTGGGTTACGCTAAATTTAAAATTGAAACCACAATTTGAGGTATTATTTTCGGTCGCAAGTTAGAATTGTGGACGGGTGGGGTGAAAATGAATTTTCTTTATATTTTGACGTATAAAAATTACGAAAATGCTATTCATGTATACATTTTTTTTGGCTAGTAAATCTAATAAAATAACATTAATATACATAAAACTTTGTGGCTAAAAAATCTCCAAAACTGAAATTTTACTACACTGTAGTAGTGTATCTGAAATTGTAAAAGAATTTGATGAAAATTGGTTGAGTTATTCTTATATTAAGCTCGAATGTTTCCAAACAATTTGAAAATTTTGTGGTTAAAAAATCTCCAAAACTACGAGATAAATTTCATTGAAGATATGCTGTAGTAGTATATCTGAAATTGTGAATGTGAAAATTTGATGAAGATTGGTTGAGTCGTTTTTTAGTTATACGCTCAATTAAAGGTCAACAGACAACAAATTGAGGTTACGTTGACTTTGTATTTTTCATACGCGCTTATGCAGTGAGTCACAATGGTGAGCGAATTTAAAAGTGATGTAGGACATTAAGTAAATTAGAAATTATACCTCTTTTTGATTTCTTATTTAATTTATGTATTGTATATTTCTTGCTCAAAAAATTATACGAAATAAAATAACAAGTCGATCTTTTTGACCAGAACTGCGCAAGAATTATTTGTTTGTTTTGCCAATTCTGGAAAGTGAAACCGAGTGGTGAATTTGTTGTGGTAACGGGTCCGACAAGCAGATACCATATACGTAAACAAATCAGCCGGTAAGACTCAACTGCATCACTAACCCAGACGCCTTTTCAAAATTTTATTGGTATTACTTTTATGATGTAACCACAAATTTAAAAAAATCTATTGTAGATACGAAATTAAATGTTCAAAAATTATACTTGCAATAAATTAACAACTTTTTTTAAAAGTAATGCTTAAGAAAAACCAGCTTAAATTATTTTAAAACTTTAAAATAAATGTAATCACATAACCTATTTACTCAACCTACTGTAATTTGTTTGAATAAATTAACATATATTATATATTAATTAAAGTTAAATAGCTCGTTAAACAATAAGCAAGTAAACAATGATTTTTGTAGTTCATGCTTATCTAAATATAGCAGTAAAACAAGTGACCTTTTCTATATCAGTACCTACAAGTATAATAAATAAACAAAAGAGTAAAAAGGTTGTAAAAAAATCTAGAATTTGAATAAATCAGGTTTGTAGATTGCTGATATCGTAGAAGTTACACGTATTTGTACAGGAACGAAATATAAATCAGGTATAAAAAAAAAGTTAAATAAAATATATATGTTTCTACGAGTAGTGCGATTTATCTACTACTTGAAAAGAGAATAAAACAATTCGTTACTAGTAGACCCGACAATGGTTCGCTATTGCTAGATTTGAGGATATATATCGATTAAATGAACACAATTGAAACTTTGATAAAACATTTACAAAATGAACATTACGGAACTTCACAAAATTTAATCATTCCCTTTTCCCCTTCCTTTTTTTCCTTTTCTACATTTTAATTTTTACCATATTTCCTTTCCCTTCCGTCTCCCTTTTTCCTTTTTAACTTTTCTCCCTTTCCCCTTTATTTTCCCCCCATTTTAATTTTTACAATATTTCCTTTCCCTTCCGTCTGCCTTTTCTCCCTTTCCCCATTCCTTTTCCCCATTTTCTTTTTCTCATTTTAATTTTTACCATATTTCCTTCCCGTCATTCCCTTTTCCCCTATTAAAATTTCACCCATTTTAATTTTTACCATTCCGTCTCCCTTTCCCCTTAAAATTTCTCACTTTCCCCTTTTTTCTTTTTCCCATTTTAATTTTTACAATATTTCCTTCCCGTCATTCCCTTTTCCCCTATTAAAATTTCTCCCATTTTAATTTTTACCATTCCGTCTCCCTTTCCCCTTAAATTTTCTCCCTTCCCCCTTTTTTCCTTTTTCCCATTTTAATTTTTACCATATTTCCTTTCCCTTCCGTCTCCCTTTCCCCTTTTCCTTCTTAACTTTTCTCCCTTCCGTCATTCCCTTTTCCCTTATTAAAATTTCTCCCATTTCTTCCCCCTAACTTTTTCCCTTCCTTTTTTCCTTTTTCCCATCTTGTCTCCCTTTCCCCTTTTCCTTTTTAACTTTCCTCCCTTTTCCCCTTCCTTTTCCCCGTTTTCCTTTTTTCCCATTTTAATTTTTACCCCCCTTTACCCTACTCACATTTCTGCTTTCCATTTCCTTCCCCCCATTCACTTTCCCTTATTTCCCTTTCTTTTTCTTCTTTACTTCCTTTTCACCTCTTCCCTTTTACCTTTTTCGATTTTTCGAAAAATCGGAAAAGGGAAAAATCGAAAAAGGTAAAAGGGAGGTAAAAAAGGTAAAAGGTAAAAAATCGAAAAGGAAGTAAATGTGAATGTAAAAGTAAAAGTGAATGGGGGGAAGGAAATGGAAAGCAGAAATGTGAGTAGGGTAAAGGGGAAATGACGGAAGGGAAAGGAAATATGGTAAAAATTAAAATGGGAAAAAAGGAAGATTCTTCTCTTTTTCCCTGAGCGTAAATCGGACCAGTAGTTTTTTAGTCTATAGCGGACACACATATCGGAAACAGTGAAATGGAATCGTAAAATATAATAATATAGCGTGTGTTGCTTTTACGTCCAACAGACAGCGCTGTTTTATTTGAAAAAGCGTGTTTTTACCTGTCACAGGTGTGACATCTTAGGTGTATAAATTGCAGGTACATAACAACGCGGGCGTATTCAAATGCAACGTTGTGTCAAAATTTCAAAGCAATCGGTGAAGAACTTTCGGAGATGTAAGATTTTGAACGAACAAACGATTTTTATTTATGTAGATAATTTTTATCCATAGAAATTTTTCAATTAAGATTCATAATCATCAATGGGTAAAAATTAAAAGTATTTAAAAATGATAATTATTTTACCCAAAGGAAGGGAAAAGGATTGCCGTCCTCATTTGAAATTAAAAAATTGTTTCGAATTAAATTTTATTTCATTCTTTCCTGTCGAAATATTTTCTATAAAATACATGTTTCAAAACAATGAATGTACAAGATGGAAAAAGTTTTTACTGAAAGGGGTGTGCCTTATTTTAATAATTTAAATATCTTTTTTAAAGAATTTTTTTAAAAATTCTATTTTCTTTAATTTTTATTAAGTGAACCCTTTTCTTTTGCAAAAATGCATCATTAGAATGATAATTAAAATAACATTTTCGAATGTTAAAAACCTTTAAATTTGACAATCTTTTTTACTGAATTTCAATCCGTGTAATGATAAAATTAACTTGAGGAACAGATACATATAAACAGATCAAAATAATAGTCTAATTAATTTTTGTTCGTAAGAAATGCAAAATTATCATTAAAAAACACGTACTATGAGCAAATGGGAATCATATGAGTATATTTTGATGTGCGCGCCCAAAAACACACATACACATAAATACAAATCCTCTAATTTTCTGAATAAAACTAATTTATTCAAGATAATAATACAAAACAGTTTACCAAAATTAAATACGGAAGAACAGAATGAATTTAAAACTTTAATAGAAATGAAAATACGAGTATATTCAAACTATTAAGTTTCAAATTACAATGAAACTTTGTATGACTTATTCTTTGAAGGGGTTCTGAACTAAATGTTAGAAGAAAGACAGCTTGCGAAATAAGAGACTTAACAGTAAGCCACTTAAGAATTATTTACAAGTACCTTGAAGAAAATAAGTAAGTATTAAATTCCTTTTACTCCGAGTAATAAATAATGCTGACTTTTCCCATCATGGAACGAAATCGTTTCTTTACTTTGCAAATATAAAGAATCAATAATGTTCCCAGACTTATATTTAAATAAAATCATCATTATAATTTTAAAATTTATTTTAGTGAATTGCAAGTATAAAAATGTCAATGTGATCAAGGTTATGGTGTATGAAGAAATAAATTTAATTTACGTATATATATATTCAAGTTTACATAGAGATAGTATCCGTAATAAATTGTTATAGTCATATCTTTAAATTACATAAATTGAAATTTTTTATGGGCTAATAATAACAATGGAAGTTTTTATCGTCGAAATATGAACAAAATTGAAGGAAAAGAATAGATTGATAAAATTTTGCGTTTATTTACCAGTTTTATCATAATTAGCCGGTTGAAAAAACAGGACTTTATTTTATCGACAAAAAAATTTTTTCTTTGAAATCTAATATTGGATGCAATCACACGAAATAAAATTAGATTATATATACATTTTTTATAAACGAGTAATTATAAAAAATATTATCGTATAATACACTACGAATTTTGATAATTTCAAACTGGAAGTCCAAAATTCAAAAGTAATTTATTTTTCTAATTTTCTCGATGTAGATGCTCCAAAAAATATTCTAAAGAAAAAAATAAGGATATAAAATTCCTAAAAAAAATTTAATTACATCTTCAACAAAAGGAAGTTCTCAGTTCGACTTGTAAGAAAGGATTTATTAAATATTTATTCTAACACTCTTGTAAACCTATTTGAAGACTCATTTTTGGTTCCACAACCCTGTAACGATTGAGAAAATATAGGCCATTTTATTGTAACGAAATGTATACATGTCCTATATAGACGATTTGAATATGTTTTTCGTTTTTTGACAAATATTGCTTTGTATTGGATCGTTTTATATTAATGATAACTTCATTCGGATACGGTAAGAATAAGTAGATTAAAAGTAGATTAATAAGTAGATTCAAAAAGAGTTTTTGACTATTTTTAAAATTAATTTATAAGATCACAAAAATAAAAGAGATATGTCACAGAAGAGGGGGAGATGTACGAAATTTCGTTACGTTAATTTTTTATTTACGTTTTATGTTAAAGGTCAACAAATATATGAGTAATGATTATATATGAGTAATGATTTTGTTCGTCACATATATACTTTATATAAATATAAAATTACAAAATAATTGCTAAAACATAATAATAAAACCTATTTAGAAAACATAAAAAAAATGAATCGCTTATTCTGGCCGGCCGAGTGGTAACGTCTTAGTCTTTTATCGGGAGATCCAGGGTTCGAATCCCGGTCAGGCATGGCATTTTCACACGCTATAAATTGTTCATCTCATCCTCTAAAGCAGTACCTAATGGTGGTCCCGGAGATTAAACAGGAAAAAAATCGCTTACTCTGCCGAATTCGTTTAAATTACGACTTTTTGAATACTGTGCCAAATTAAGGGATAATTTTTTTGGTCTATTTAGTAGAAAAAAACTGTTATCATGATTAGTCAGTGTTGTGAACAATTTACACATTCGAATTGCAGTTACGTAAAACATTTTTTTTTTTAGAAACAAAGAATAAAAAAAAATTTAATACTTTTTTAAGAAAGTTTAATAACACGAGTCCCATCTGCCACCTTAATAAACAATTTAAAGGGATATTAAAGATAATATAATTTTTCAATCTCTCACGAAATTTTGTTGAAAATTTTACAATTTAATATTATTTATCGATTTATAATTTTTCGAAATGTTTTAGGGAAATAGAATAAAAAAAAATTCAGAATCTTTATTGCGGTTAATAGTTAAATTATTCGATGAATGCCGAATATTTCCACCGAAAAAGGATAACCTGTATGAATATTATAAATAAGTTAATAATAGTATTTGCTAGATAAGCGAATTTGATGCAAGCCTAATTGTTTTAGTTACAGGCTGTTGGCAAATTATTTTTAAACATGAACTCTTTTTACTTCCACGTGTACATAAATTATAATTAATGGTTTCCAAGTGTGTTTTTTTAAAATTTAATTTTAAAACATCAGCATTTTTTTCGTGGCTTATAATTTTTCTGATAATTTTTTGGTTTACTAATACTGCACTTATTTCACAGAATTCAAATCATAACGTAGTGAAATTAATTTATAATAAATTTTTTATATATAAGTAAGAAATTATTTAGTAGATGTTATTACCTTTTAAGTGTAGTGTGTTTTGTCGCTCCATTCAAGAGTTTAGGTTTTGGTTTATCAATGGTATGTGTCGCAGCCGGAACATCCCCACTGCTTAGGCTGCTGGCACTGCTTTCAGTAGAGACAGTGGCTTTTCTCGATGCCGTTGTAGCATGTCCGTTGGTCAATTGACCGTTAGTTAATTTATCAGGTGCCAAATCGAGTTGTAATCGGTCTTTATTAGGTACAGGTGGAGGTTTTTCCTCCAACGCTGGCACCATATACGATAACATATTTGTTTATATATCACACACAATAACACTTATTACACAAAACCACTCATTACGTCGTAAATAAAACGACGCGTTAATTTTATTAAGTATTATTTAAAATTCAAACGATACCATTTCGACAAAGAAATAACGCGAATTTTAATAATAATTTTAATACAACACTTAAAAATCACTCACACCCGGTAAACTCGTGGAGAGCGAAGAGGTCGTAGCACACCACCGACGAGAAACATGACAATTCAGAAGAGGCGAGGCGGCGCGGTACTACTACGCGATCTGCTGGGGCTGCGTCTAACCTCTGCGCAGGCGCACAGCCATCTGCAACAGCAATAAATACACACACATGAACAAAACGAAGCACTGTAAACAACGCTCCACTTACCTTATCTAAAATACCTTCCCCTCCTTTACTAACCTTGACACCCAACCTACATACTGTCTCGCTTATCCACCCACAGATTTTAGATTCAGTTATTATCCGGTGTTTTAAATTAATAAGCAAAAATTTTGATTTTAGAAATATGATAGAAGTGTAACACTAATTAATTAATTTCGTGTCTATATAAGATAATAATACCAATTATACTGAACCCTATTTAACAAAAAATTAATTTTATTTTTAATATTATACAACTAGTTAAATTTCTTATTTATTAATAATAATAAAAATAAATATTACCAAATTTCCTTTTAAAGTCAATGCATAGAAAAAAAACGAAAATAAACTATATAAATCATATTTATCTATTTATCTTTGAACCAATGACCTTTTCCACTATAGGACTTTTTGCATTTCCTCCGTGAAAAACCGTTTAGCTTCCGGGAAACCGTTACCGTTCAGGTATTACTTCAGAGGATGATATGTTCGAGTGTAAATGAAGTGTAGTCTTGTACAGTCTCAGTTCGATCAGCTGATTTGGGTAGACGCGTTCACCACTAGACCAATCTAGTTGTGTTCCCACTATAGGATTGCACGGCTTTCAACGTTTTTCTATAGAAATCAAGTATTAAAAATAACAATTCTACTATAAGCAGTATTTACTGAATTTATTATTTAGAAATCAATACATTACTTTTAATTAGTCGAGGTTAGCGAGCGAAGCGAGTGTAGTTTGTGTTTAGTTAATTATATTCATTCTGACAAATCGTTCGTATATCAACATAACCGATTTTTCTTTTTAACCTCTTGATCTACCGTTAGGTATTGCTTCAGAGGATGAGATGAATCATTCTTAGCGTGTGTGAAAATACCATGTCTTACCGGGATTCGAACCCGGGACCTCCGGATGAAAGTCCGAGACACTACCACTCAGGTCATATTAACATAACCTACGCTCGATAATCTCGTATAATTAACGTTAAATATACAAATAATTAATAACAAAAATGGTATTTAAACTAAAATATAACTCGTTTATTTCATTATTGGAAGATTATTTCATTATTTATTTTAGAAATTACTTTTTTTTAGCGTACATAAAACTGAAAATTTGACTTAGATTAGAACCAAAAACCCTCCGGAAGCAAAAAAGACGCTACTTTTTCGACGCTACTATTGCGGAAATTTTTATGAAGGTTCTTCTAGATTTCCATTTCCTCGTAATCGTTAAGCTAACATGCAAAACTTGTCCACAATATAGAATTTTTTGCATAATGATTTTATTAATGTAATTATTTCTTCTTTGTATAAATTATCTTTGATTAAATTCATAAACTAAAACGTTATGTATATTTATGAAATCCAGGGATGAAAACTAGAAACTTTAATAAATATATTTCATTAAAAAAAGCTGAAAATACAGTTGTAGGACATTCCCGTCACGCGGCTTTTTTTCTGAGGCACGGATAACACACACGACTTAATTAAAAATATTTATCATTTTATTTATATAATCAATGATTTTAACAAAAGCGCGCGCACATATCGTATTTTATTCGTGCGGGTGCAACGGTAATAGCGACCAGTTTAATAGGCTTCTATACTTTAAATACTATGGATTTATTTAATATTCTACCGATCACCTGCTATAGCAGCTGTACGTTAGTGCTGCACTAGAGCTTTTTGTGACAAGATGGAGGTACCAATGACGAAGTATACACGCACTAGAGCTTTTTGTGACAAGATGGAGGTACCAATGACGAAGTATACACACTTAGTCAGTAGTTTAGAGCATTTTTGGCGGTGAGGGGTGCGATTTTGAAATATTCTTTAATTTTTACCAAATGTGTCTAAGAAAAATAATATCGTAATTAGGTCCACCCTGTAGTCCTTCTACAACGTTTCATTTTTCTGTAGTGACAGTGTAATTTAGTAAAAAACGGTTTATAGCCTTTGAAAATGTCAAAATCGATACCCCACACCACTATGTTTGTAACTTTCAGTGCGAACCCCAAATGAGAGTTTTTAGGGTCCGGCCGATATATGGGGGTTAGAGCCCCTATTTTGTGAAGGAAACATTTTTGGGTATAACGAGAAGCCGTCAGGAAAAAACTGTAAAGAAAATCACCCCTTGTATTACCTTCTATAATATTTCAAAGTTAAAACCATTTTTAGGGATAGAGGTGAAATTTAGCAAGTAATTTTCGTAAAAAAAGTTGTTTATTAATATTCACAAAATTATATAAAAAAACTTAATTATGCAAAATCTGCAGACGATTTAGACCTTTTGAGATGAAAATTTAATAACATCAGTGTCCCTACTATAGAAATATTACAGCAGTTTGGTGAAAATCGGTCGAGTAGTTCTTGAGATATAAGGCGATTTACAAGCCAACATACATACGTACGGACATTTTGTCGGGGAAATTTTGATGCCATTTCTCGGTTTTCTGGGGTCCTTAGGGTCAATTTGTCAGTGAAAACTGAATATGCCCGATTTTGACCGATCACAATACTTTCCCTTTTATAAGGTTGTAGCTTCGCTATTGCTGCAATATAGACGGGAAAGTCAGTAAATATTCATTTATTCAACATATCACTCTTATACAAAATTAAAAGTTGATTTACATCGTTTTTTATAAACAAAAGGTCTACCTACATATTTGCATTATAACAGAAAAAAAATCGTTATAATGATTCATGAATCAATTTGGTGAATATTTAATGCTATTACTGATCAGGTGTAGTCACAACTGTTCTGTGACTTGTATCAATGAGGGCTTAATACTGCACTTAAGAAAAAGCCCAAATCCAAAAGATTTGGATTTTGGGCTTTTTTGGTTGTCAGTTGCAATCAAAAAGGGAGGTAGTACAACTAGATGTTACAACAGTCCTAAAATAAAAATTTCAACATTCTACAGCTTATCATTTTTGAGTTTTGCAAGACACATACGTACGTACGTACATGCGTACGTAGGTACGCGGAGACGTCACTTCGAAACTTGTCAAAATGGAGGGATGGTCAAAATAGATATTTCAGTTGAAATCTGTAAACCGAAATTTTTCGCGATCACAATACTTCCTTTACTTCGTTCAAGGAAGTAAAAACCAATCGTAGTAAAAAATCATTAAAAAAAAATTATACGAGGAAAGAGGTTTTTAAGCAACTGACAAAAATGCTCAATGGTATTATTTCTAATAATAAAATCGTTTATGAAGCGATTTTGAAGCGTACTTTTCAATACGTCATCAAAGTTTGTCAAAAATTTAACCACTATCAATGCCTTTAAGGCAAATAAATTTCATTGTTAAATTTTACTGTTATTCAGATCTATACTTAATATTATTAATATTATTTTAAACACACACATGCAGATATATATACATATTTATATTGTACTGTATACTACAGGGTACCCGGGCTGAAGGTATCCAGACGTAATAGCCTATATTTAAAAAACTAGTCCTCGTAATCTCATAAACGTAGGCTCAATCGACAAGAAACGTCTTCAAAATTTGTTTAGTATACTCTCTAGGTCAGCTGAATACTCATGCGTAGGCAAACAGACTCACGCTGCAATTGTAGTAGGAACTGAATGGGATATCGATCTTACTACATTCGTAACTGTAATACGATCTTTTGGTTTCACAAACTGGAAATCATCCAAAAGTTTCAGTTAGTGACTAGACTATGTGGATCGTGTATCGTGTACAGTATGCATTCACTGCCAGTCCAGTAAAATCAATCAGGCTGACTAGTTAAGAACTGAAAACTTCTGGTTCCACTATTCATGATGTTCATAAGTGGCTCCGCTTGCGATCGTGTAAGTCACAGCTTCTTTATTACGTTAAACCAAATGATCACCGCCAACGATATCAATTGCTGCAGAGGTGTGCACCGTATCGAAAAAAACTCCTAATTATCTTGATATGTTGTTATTTATTGATGAGGCAACATTTCATACGCGCGGGAAAGTTAGAAAAAGTAATCGAATTTGGGGTACTGAAAATTCCCATACAATAATTGCAAATGAACGGGAAACACCAAAAGTCAATGCTGGTTTTTCTGAAATCACTTTCCAACAAGATGTTGTTGAACAACAGTTTTCCCAGATGTTGGATCGGACGAGGAGGTCCAACTGCACGGCCATCTAGATTTCAAGATGTCACTCCTTTATACTTTTTGTATGGGGATTTATTAAAAGTAGTGTCTACCAAAGAAAAATTCGAGACTTGGACGATTTAAAACAGAAATTGTTGCAGCTGTTGGTCTAATAACGCCGCAGGTGTTTGTACATCTGGCAAGAGTTAGATTGTTTGGACATATGGACAGATTGAACTTAATCAGGCTTGTGTACCATGAGTATGAA
Source organism: Lycorma delicatula (assembly GCF_047948215.1). Lineage (NCBI taxonomy): Eukaryota > Metazoa > Arthropoda > Insecta > Hemiptera > Fulgoridae > Lycorma > Lycorma delicatula. The sequence goes on from NC_134462.1 coordinate 58,497,754, forward strand.
ACTACTAAATTTATAGTTATTAAATTTATAAATACTATAGTATAAATTATATTTATATAAATTTAATAACTATTTAAATCGGTCTTCATTACACTTTATTTCAATTATTCTCACTATAAAATCCTATTTTGAACAAAATAACAAAATTAATTTTCGAACCGATTGATTATATCGAATTCCTTACCGTACTGAAGGAATTGTTGAAACGTGTTTTAACATAAATCAGTTGTAATATATATATTCAGATTTTGTCTATAGCATATAACAATAATAAATTTTCTAAAATGTTACATATTTTGACAATAAATATTTCTTTTAAGATTCAAACAAAATTATCTTTTTCGCGGATGGCAGCTGAGAGAAATTTAATCTTATCAAATACTAATATGTTTTATGTGCACTTTGGGAATATAATTAAAATATAAATAATAATAATAATAATTAAGCTAACAAACAACAACAATATTGGTCTATATTTACTTTTTCCATCATGTTTAGCAGATTTAAATTATATAGAATACATGTTGTTGCCAATACATATTTAATATCTCTGCCAAACAACAAAAATAGCTTTTAAATATCTGACGTCAAATAAACTATTTATCTGTTTAATAATTAATATTTATTTTAAATTTCCAATTAATGTTATTTTTATTACATCTATTATTATAATTATCATAAAATTATTGTTTGGCGTCTGTAATGTTAATATTTACTTATATTTTATGGGTCATTAAAAGTAATGCTATAATTAAAACTGGATAAAATTTTAATATTTAGGAATTTATCAGTTTTATTTACTTCTTTCTAAAATGAAAGAAATAGCATAATCTCGATGCTCATATTCATGAGCATTGTCTAACTTTTATGCGTTTTTAACTATTTTAAATGCGTTTAAAAGAGCTAATCATTTGTGAAAATATGTTCGTTTTATTAACTACGTGATATCAATCTTTTCTTAGTAAAGGTTATTATAGAAATTACAACAATTTTTAACAGCGTAAATAAATTTACGTTTTAACAATTACGATAAAAGAAGAGATAAATATTAAAAATTAAAAAACACGACTGACAAAAAACATTACTCTATAATGTAGGATAATTAAAGAGCGAGCGGGTGACAAATTATATAGTATAATTTTTTTAATTTAAACATGTACATATATATCTTTTTGTAGCCTATGTCACCCTCCCGGTAACATAAAAATTCCAACTCGAGGTCATACATCTAAATCGGTTTAGTAGTTCAGCTGCTACGGTGCAACCAACAAACAAACATATATACGTACACCTTAAAGAAATTACACTCCTATTTTGACAATCGTGTAATAAGTGTCTAATTCTCAATACCAAATTTTGTTAAAATAATAAATGTATTATTTTGTTAAATACGGAAATATGAGTTTATGAAAGTAGAGAAAAGTAGCTTGAACTTTTTTTTAATCAATTTCGATTTTACAGTTGTGTGAAATAGAAAACATATCTTTATTTAATTTATTTTTTCTCACCCTTATATGGAAGTTTTTGGATTAACGGTTTCTGCTATTTTAAACTGTACCTGTTGTAGTTATTTTTTCCTTTGAGACAATTTTAACGATTACTTTGTAGGGTATGAATTCATATTAATATTTTTTTTTTACTTCAATTACTCTGCATTTCCTGATGAAGCTATTAACTCCACCCTGATCAAGATTTTTCTGTCATGGATTTTTAAGGCCCTTAGAACTTGCTTTTTCTCAATCATCATCCTGCTATATAACAGCTGCTATTACTATGCATGCCAAAAATCGAGTCAAGGACTCATGGGAGCAGGATATTCTGGCGTAGTATATATGCTAGGAGCAGTGATATTAAAATAATTATTTATTAAATATTTCGAGTAAATATTTGTGAAAAAATAATCAGCTAATTTGTGTACAGCAATCAACGAAAACAGTCTATATTATTAGGTGATAATTACTGTACTCTTCCCTTCGCTACAGTTAAATGTGACTTATTTTTATATATTTTTTTGGCCATTTCATCCTCATTGTATTTTAAACACTTATAAAAACGTACAGATTACTTTTTATTTTTAAATACTCATTCCTGAATAATGTTGTTAGTTTAAAAACACTCATTTAGGTAGGACAATGAGAAAATTTTGAAAACTATTCAAATAGTAATCCTTTTCCTTAGTTTTCCTCAGACACATTTCAGAGATGAAACTTAGTAAATTATCAAAAAAGTGATTGATGTATTATAAAATAAGACCATTTTTTATTTTTTTATTTTACAATGAAAAGAGATTTTAAGCTTCATATACATCGTCAAAGACACAGCACGAATGGTAAGGTAAAGAGAGCGTTAGAAAAATTATTATTTTAGAATTATTAGAAAATAAACCACCTAATTATTTGAATTAAATTGATTTAGATTAAAACATTATTTTATATTATCTCTATTAAATATTAGATAAATAATTATATTGTTTTAACTAAATTTATTTAATATAAATTTAATAATTGTTATTATAAATGTTTATAAATACCATATATCAATAAATGTTTGATATAACAAATTTATTGATATAACAAATGGTTGTGTAATTGGGTAGTATTTTTTCTTCTACTTCCTTTTACAAAGTAAAGGAAGTATTGTGATCGCGAAAAATTTCGGTTGTCAGATTTTAACGGAAGTATCCATTTTCACTAGTTTCGGCGTGACGTCTTGCACAACTAGATGTTACAATAGTCCTCAATTCAAAATTTCAACATCCTACGGCTAATCGTTTTTGAGTTATGCGAGATATGTACGTATCTCGAGATACGTATCTCGCATAACTCAAAAACGATTAGCCGTAGGATGTTGAAATTTTGAATTGAGGACTATTGTAAAATCTAGTTGTGCACCTCCCCTTCTGATTGCAATCGAAAAATAATGACAATAACGAATACAAACTTATTTTATATGGTTAATTTTAAGACACTATGCAAGGACTGGAAGCCTATCCACCCTACTCCGTTTCAAAAATCAGGTAATTTTTAATCCAAATAGATGCAGCACATTACTGATTAATGTTTTTCACTGGCTTAAATCAACTTGGCTGGCAGGTGAAAGTATCCCAGTGAACTAAAAAACCTTCAGTTAGATCCTCAGTTGAAGTTTTCCTAAATTATGATAAAAAAAAAAAAAAAATGTCTTTAATGAAGTTAATTTTCACTTTTTTGATAACCTATAAAGTTTCAATTCATTACTAAAATTTCTCTTAAAAAAAAAAAAAACAAGAAAATGAACGAAAAGGATTCTTATTTGAATAATTTTCAAAATTTTCTCATTTTAGTATCTGAATTTGAGTTTTTTTAAAAAAAAAACTGGTTATTTAAAAAAAATTTGATAAGCTGAAAAAAAAGTGTTGTAGTAATAAAGTGTAAAATAATTTATATTGCAGCGGAGAGAAAGGTCAGTAATTAATACATAATATAGACTGCTTCCGTGGATTGCTGTACGTATAAGATTAGGTGATAACAGATTATTTCCCTGTCTAGATAGCGCTACAGCAGAGCTATAAAGGGAAAGTATACTTTCCCGTCTAGAAGGGAAAATGTAAATGTTGTAATCGGTCCAATTTGGGAATAAACCAAAAAACCGGATTTTTCCGGATGTTAATGTTCGTGTACCTGTGCCTGCGTGCGTGTTTATTGTGGCTCTTAATCACCTTATATCCTCAGTACTACTGAACCAATTTTCATCAAACTTGTTTAGATTACTTTTATATATGGGGCATAGATGGCATTAAATTTTCAACTTAAAAGGTCAAGAGCAAGGTCACCCTCATTATCTCGAGGTTTCACCTAATTAAGATCATATTTCTTAGGCACATTTTTTAACAATATCTGCAAAAAAATGATAAAATTTGAAATTATTGTGTGTATAAGCCGTGCATCAGAAAAAGTGACGGGAAAGGACTACAACTGTGTTGTCAGCTTTTTTTTAGACAAATTATTGCTGTCTGTTAGAGGGTAGAATATACACAAAGTGGATGTCCGGATTATAAATTTCTAAAAAAAGGATATTTTGAGATTGCAGAATGCAGACAGAACACAGTTTTATTCATTTAGATATTTAAATATTTCAAATAATCACACTAAAATCGTCAAAGTTATTTGTTTTTAGAAAAATTATCTAGGTCATGAAACATCCGATAAAATGTAGAAAGAATATAAATGGTTTTATTAAAAGGATGAGGTCTTCAGACAATCGATTCTTTCATTCTCGCCCTTTATGTGAAACCTCTATTTATTCTTATATGCTCTATTTTGTTTTTAGATTACTTATGATATTTTAATTTCCTTTGCATTGATTTTATCTGCTATGTACTACAAATATTTGCTTGAGCGTGGAATATGGAAATGGAATTTTGAAGCGTATGATAAATTCTACGCCTGACCGGGATTTGAAGCGTATGATAAATTCTACGCCTGACCGGGATTCGAACCAGGGACCTCCGGATAAATTATCTTTAAGCTAGTCAAAATATCGTTAAGCGGTAATGTGATGTATATGAGTTGTTTAAAAATTCCCAAGGGTAATTTCGGAATCCCTTTTCCCAAGCGCTGGTGGAGTGGATTAGGCATCCAGTCACTGAATCGTGTCTTGAAGATAATACTGAATAGTAATCTGTCTTATAGTGTGGCTTCTCCACGGGTTTCTATATCTATTCTTATTACATATTGCTTTTTTTTCATCATCTAGCTCAAACCCCATTGGGTACTGCAGAATATACACTGACTTACAGATAAGTGCATCCCTGTTTTGATCACATAGAGCGGCTATCAGTAAGTCGCTGCAGATAATTGGTTTCCTTCTAGTGGCTGCACAATAAAACTAATAATTAAAGTGGTTATCGAGGTAATTCTCGCCTTTAAATATATTCAAAAAACTTATTATTTTTTCCGTTTATTAAATAATATAGGAAAGGAAATTTTGTAAAATATTCTAATTATTGACTGGAGGAGCTGGGAGTTTGTGCACTGGAGAAATTAGAGAAATTAAACAATTATAAATTGATTTTTAAAGATAATTAAAAGTAGAGAATAACCAAAAACTTTTTTCAATAAAATATTTTCTACTTTATATATAATAAAAGTATAGCAGAAAAAAATAGATACAGGATGAAAATAAATCTAGATTTTTTAACTTGTTTTAATTTCCTTTTTCATGAGTTCCGCAATAAATAATATCTATAATTTAGTTGGACCATATAAAAAAAATAATAGAGAATTAATTCATTAGAAAACAAAAATATACGTAAAGAAATTCTATTTACAGAAATAAGAAAGTCATAAAAACAAAGAAAAGAGGTTTTCGAGTTGTAGAAGAATGATGAAATTTAAACTGGTCGGTAAAGTGCAAAAAGAGAAAATTTTATGAAAGATCTTAAAAAAGTGAGAAATTTCTATAAGAAAGTTCGTAAGACATCGAAGATTATTAAATTTTGAAATATAAGTTAGAGACAAATATTAGAATCCCATAAAGTAAACAATTAAGATGTCAAACGCAAAAAAAGAATTTAAGAATAGAAAATAATATAGAAGTCCATCCACTAAATTTTGATAATAGTGAAAGTTAATGTACGTTTGGTAAACAAAAATAATTAATAAAAAGTTTGCGTTAAATTAGAAAGGACATGAAAAATTAGGAAAGTTATCGAGTACAAATGGGAAAGCGGAAGAATGTGACAATAAATTATGAATTTACTAACGAATGGAAGACAAATATTAATTTATTTCAATTAATTAGAAAGAGAGAGCGAGAGAGAGAGACTTTCGCAAGTATTGATTTTAAACAACCATTTTCACTTCCTTAATACAAAGGAAATGGTACATCTCTGATAGCTTAGCTCAATAATTCTAAATTGTAACACAATTAAATTCATAATTTACAACCGGTAAATAAAAAAAAACTTACCTTACGTCTACTCATCTGTTTTTTTCCCAGATTTTTTTTGTTTACAATCGATTAAATTTTTATTATAGTTGCATTATAATGAACGAAAAAAAATAAATGCATGAGCAGAGGTGGTGGAAGGTTGATTTGGAAGGTAGAAAAGGAGTGAAAAACGGTATTATTGCGATTTCCGGCGAAAGTTGACGTCAAAAAAATTTGTGGTTATTTAAGACACAGAAAGGTATACTTTAACCAAATTTTGTCAAAATTAAAACAAAAAACGAAAAAAAAAAAAAACAGGTTATGTTAAAACGTGAGCTCTACAAATGTTGTAGATTTTGCATGGTCTACAACTTTTGTATTGGAAATATTTTTTCAAACCTCCAATCACTAAAATTACCTTACATTATATTAAAGAATTGGATGATCGTATCTCACTTTCAAATGAAATAAATTTAAATGAAATGCAGTGAAAAATGTGTATATGTAATTTAATAGGCATATAAGAAAGTCTTGTGGTGTCCACAAAAATTTGACTCAAAATTTGACACAAAAAATTTAAGTCTTAGCCCGGTTAAAGATCGGTACGTTGTTTATTTTTAATTTAGTGCCGACTTCAAAATGTTTAAGTCTGAGCTATAATGAGTTTTTGAAGAGGTAATGATTTTTATAAAAATTTATTTCATTTTAAAAATGTTCTCCGTCTATCTAAAAATTAAAAAAATTCTCAAGTAATAGATAATAAATATTCTGCTCTTAAACATAGTTACATTTTTTTTTTTTTTGTTAATTTCTGAACCAAAACAGCATTGAAATTGCACTACCGATAAAAAAATAGGAAAAAATGAGTTATTTTTTCATAATTATTAGAAAGCAATAAATTCTAACTCATAAAAATAATGCAGAAAATACCAGGTAATACTAAGTAAAACGAAAACATTTTCAACCAAGTAGTATGTAGAAAGTAACTTCTCAACAACAAGCTTTTTATTCTTTCTTTACTTATATAATAGTGGTTAAACTGTTTCACGTAGGCCCCACACTAATGCTAATAACTGCATCTATTCGGGTAGTCTTAGTTATTTAACGTAGAGTTCAGTAATATCATAATAAAATAAAAATAGCGAAGTAAAAGAAAGCAGCATTATACGAAACTGCATTATAGATTGAATTAATTTTCTATGTTATCTAATTAACAAGTTTCTATTTTATAAAATACCGTACGTAAATAATGTAATAAAATATTGTCAAGAAGAAAAAATAAATTATAGGGACTGAATTTTTCTGTAGTTAACTAATTTATTTTATTTAATTTCCATTTATACTTGTTTAATATAATGTAATAAATTAACTTAAAATAACATAGGCCATGAAGATAATGAAAGGAAGTACTTGGTACGAGTTTTTCTACTTTCAATTAAACTTTCTTGTATAACGATTTAACAAAAGATAAAAACAAGAACACGGCAATGTATGTCATATAAAAGATTAATACTAATAAAAGCAAAAGTACCACGAAAGGAAAATCAAAGAACTAATAAATGAATCCTTTAAAAATTAAATGTACGTAAAATGTAACTGAAAACACAATACTATAACTTAATTTTCTTACGAAATATAAAATATAAAAATAAAATTCATGACACGTTTGTTGCAAATAACCGCTAACATGCAATTATGTTACTATATTAAAATACTAAAATGAATATAGTATAACAGTCGATGACATCACACACGGCAATTTATTTACATCTAGTATATTATTCTATACTGTATCCTTGAATAGTACATGGTAACAGTATACACGACAAATGATATAATCTGTCATGAAAATATATTTATCATGTTTTCCTCTTTATACAAGAATGAGAATTTATTTTATATCATTTTACCAACATGATTTTATTATCTTTATTATGATATATACAATAAATTATCAAATAATTTAAGTCTACAGCTTTATTATAATTAAGTCGTGGTTATAAATTAAGTTTTAACATTATAATAATAATTATACAACAATCTATTCAAGGACCAGTACATTATTTCCCACAATATTAATTTAATATGTCTCTTATGCGTGCGTGTGTGCTTGCAGGTGAGTTTATATCTAGTATACATATAATAAGATTATAACTAGGATCGTCCCTGTTCGCGCATCACGCAAAAACTACTGGACAGATTAACTACACCGATCATGTACATATTGCAACATAACAGAGAACAATAAACATAACAAGGTAAGTAAAGGCCGAAGGTATGTAAAGCTGCAGTGCTTAAAGTATACACTGAAGCAAAATAAAAAAAAAAAAAAATATAAGATTGAGGTAATTCAGAACTTTCGATGAAATCGATGAATTAATGACTTATCAGTATTATTCTCATAACCATGAAGTAAGCGAGCCATGACCAGCTTATATAATATATATATATAATATAATATACATATATATAAGTTATGCTTACTATAAATAGATATTAAGTAATCTTATTATATTTCTTGTTATAATAAACATAAATATTCTTCTTAATATAAGTATAAAGACGGGTACCGTGATTCGACTTCCGGAAAATGTCGACATATCTTCGCGTTTCACATCCCCAAGTTCAAAAGTTTATACACTTCACAGTTCAAAAGTTCATATATATATTTCACTTTCTTGTGGACACGATAACTGCAATAATTTTGCGCCAGTCACTTTCACATAAAATATAACGACCCAATATTCCGGTTGAGTTCGTTAATGGGCAAAATCGGACTATGGGGGGGGGGGGATGGGGGCTTTTTAAATAATAATATATCGCTATAACTTTCTTATTAAGTAAAATATTAAATTCGTTTAAAGTTTATACTATTCTTTGGATAAGGGCCTAAAACATATCTAAGTAAAGTTTTTTTATATCACCAACCATTGGCTCAGGGGGTGGAAAAATGGGATTTCGAGGACAAAAAGAAAGAATACCTCCCTTAATAGGCACAGTATTAAATCGATTTAAAGTGATCGTTAGTCCTAAACATTTGAAACAAGTTTAGATATGACCAACCGACAAGGGATGACCAAAATGTTGCTGGAATTGTAAGAAGATGGGGCTTGTCGTATGCTAAACATGTTAAACTTTTTTCACATGTAAACATTGTCGCATTGAGTAAATTTGAAGTTTTAGATATCTACATTGTTGTTACAGAAATATTCTGACGGTTAAAATAAGTCACCTTTTCCTTTTTACCTGCATATGTATTATAGTTCTTGTTTTTCGTATCATATAATGACGGATGGAAGTGACTCGTCAGTAACGTAACCAGATTAAGGTAATTAAACTTATGTTTTTTATCGGTGAATTATCTTCAAACTTATTTAAAATAAAACCTGACTGTTGTTTTTAATATAAAGAATATATCTTAAACTATTTAAGTGAAGGATTTAGCAATACAAATTATATAAATCTTCTATATAAGGAAAATAATAAATAATAAAACATTTAATTTAATTTGCGATATAGCTCCTGAAACGGATGGACTGATAAATGTAAAATCATTTCTTATATTTTTATTTTCCCAGAAACTGGTTTAGTCAACTATTTAAAGTAAATAATGAATAATGACGCTGAAATGTACTGTAAAAAATCTTTTGAGATATCTTTTCATGATTATCGAAATGTACAGATAAATTTTTTTTCAAAAGGCTTAGAAATTTATTTCTAAGCCTTTTGAAAAAAAATTACGAACAAAAAAAAAAAAAATCAATTACGAACAAATAATGAAATTCACATTGGAATTATTTCTGAATTATGAATTATTTCTCAATCCATTTCCCATCGTTTTTTTATTTTTTCTAGGATCTTGCGGCAACTAGTTTTACTCAGAATATATGTAGATCACAAAAAATAAATTTAAATTATAGCTAATTAATTAATGCTTAATAATAACCTGTGAAAATTGTTTAAATTGATTTATTATTAATTAGTAACAATTTCAATTGTTACTATATTATGTGACCCTATAATTTGCCAAATAAAGTTTTATTTATTATTTTCTAAAAAGTTTAGAACATGATTTTTACACATCAGAGAGAAGAATGTGAAAAAAAATTAATTTAGACTAAACAGTCAAAAAGGGAAGTACTATGTTAGTAAAGGTGTAAAAAAGGGAATGATAGTGGGGGAGTAACGGTTTGAGGAAACATTTAACAGGAAGAAGAGGAAGGTAACAAAAAGAGGAATAACTGTTTAGTAAAGGTAAACAACTGTTAGTATTATTCGCGTGTATGGTGTTTGCCTAACAAGCGCCTACTTATCAAATTTCAAACAAAAATATATTATTATTATTATTATACTCAACCAATTATTATACAATTATTATTATTATTTTTTTAACTATAATCAACCAATTTATAAAATCTGCTTAAGGTCATATTACTGTTTGAATTCTAAAATTGATGACTAGAAAATGACTACAACAGTGATATGTGAAATATGAAATAATTATTTTTACTGAATAAGTTCATGAAGTGGTATTCCAGCCGACCTGGAAATCTGACCCGTGCCAGGAACTAAATTCGGAGCACTCGGAGCTCGGCTATATGATCCATGAACGAGAACTGATCTGAGTTTTTGGTACCATGACCGGCTGCTACCCCCATTTACATGGAGGTACCAGTGTCATGCGATTGAGGATTATTATTGGCCCTTATATTTTAGAGAATAAGGTAATAAAATTTACAGGATAGAATATTACTTTACCGAGGGCGGTTTGTGAATCAACCTGACATTTTGTGTGATAAAGTTTTGAGTCACTGTAGCTCAGATCCAAGTACCATATTACGAAGCGGGTATCTCTGGTCTGAGTCAGGATCGTATGGTTGATTCTTCATCGGCGAAGTAGCTCCGTCTCTATTACTTAATTTTAATAATTCGGCCGAAATCGGATAACTATGCCGTGGTTGGTTTTGGCTTTGCCATAGCTATTGGAGTCAAAATAGGTAAAACTCTTTGCTTTTGGAGTTGAGGATATTTAAATTAGAATGGCTGGTTCACGCCTTGTTAAGGGTCATATTCAGAGGGCACTCACTGGTTCAGCAATAGGAAACCCTGATTGCGTGTTGGAAATAGGATGAATCCAGTGGATCGTGAAATAAGGAGTCCCGTAAGGTTAGGTGCATGTTCATTCTGTATCCATCTGCCATATTATCGTTCACATGGAGGTACCCGCAGGGATGCGTATTCTGTTGATGTTGTTATTTACTTCACAAAAGCTGGTACCAGACTTAGAAGAAAAATTTCCTGTAATTGTGATATTAGAACATTTAGATTTAGGGTTCTAACTCTTTTTTCAAACGAATCGGAATATATTCTGCTTGAAAAGAAAAGTTGGTATTTAATGAAATTAATTTAACCATTATGGTAAGGGACTACGTGACACGTACAAATGTATTGTTGTTATATAGTGTATATCAAACTCAACGATATGCAAATGAACAAGATACATCTTCACTCTTTTAATCACAAGGTTTGGCTGAATAATGAACATCATTATTTTAAAGGAAAGCAAAACAAAATTTTGCCTCTTGTTCCCAGGTACTTTACATAGATAAACCATAAGAAAAACTGAAACAGATATTGTAAAATAAGTTAATTTATCTAATTACGTTGTGAAACAATGAATTACGTATAAACTTCGTTGAAACGAAAATAAGCCATTATTTGCGCGGAAATAGTTTAAAAACGACATTAAAAATATTACGTTTAAACAGCTCAAAATATTGTAAGTTGTGAGCTTTTTTTAGTTAAGTTTTATAGTACGTTTTATAGAGAGATTAGAACTGAAACTTTTTTACATTTTACAACTTTTTAATGGTATAATAAATAATTTTAGTTATCTACAATTACATATAATAAAAAAAATTATTACTCTTCTACTAAAAATAGTAAAAAGTATAATAAAACTAAGGTAGTAACAACAGTAAACAGAACTCAATTTTATCACAGGAGGGAAAATTTGAAATTTTAAGCTCTGTTAAACACGGGAAAAGTTCACTAAGACCATTACCAGTTTTGAAAAATTAAATTCTAAATCACCCATTAAGACGAAATAAAATGAAATATATATTCCTTTGCAAAATTAAAAAAAAAAAAATCAAACTGATTGCTTATATGTTACAACTATATATATTGAATAATTGGAATAATATTGTAGAATCTTCGGATAGTTTTGTTAAGTTGGGATTCGCAAGCAGCTGTGTTCCTTGTTTATATTATGGAATATATTCTCTGTTCCAGTAGTAGAATTAGACAACACTATTTAGGATTAAAATATAACTGGTTGCACCGATATTCGAACTGTCTCCTTCTAGAGGAAGGTAAACATCAACATATATAACACCGCTCCGACACATTCTTTTGTATAAATGTTTCTAATATATTTACATAGGATAATCATTTAATTATAATACAATAATTTAGTAAATGCTATTCTATTAAAATAGTAAGTTAACTATATAATTAATAGAGAAGTACTGTTAGTAAATAGATTTAGAAGTGAATATTAGAAACCAAATATTTACATCAATAACACATAACAAACAGTTATATAATCTTGAATTCATTAACAAAAAAATACTAAAATAGCAGTAGATAAAATTAAAACAGCAGAGTATTAATTTTATAGTTTTAACAGACGTATCCTGTTATGCTAACGCATAATATCAATATTTAGAAATAGTGTTTTAATAGCGCCACTTATTTTACGCGTTTAACCAGGAAATAGTTGGTGTGACGACTAAACCATAGTTTATTAATAAATGCTTTGCGCGAAGAAAGGATGCCATACTATACGTAACTACATTAAACCAAATGTTTTTTGTTTTGTTTCTTTTTAAATTTATTATTCTTAAAAAGTTATTTTTGGGTATTTTATATTATTGTCCGGTTACATAAATTAAAAATTCCATTAATTACAAAAAGAAATTTCTATTTGTACTTTATTATCAATTAGAATAGTTTTAAAAATAAGATGGTATTTTAATAAGCTTAACTATAAAGAAAAAATATATGCTTTTACGTTATCAGGTAAAAAACAGATACCGAGCTGGGTCCTGCGGCGGTCCCGATATACGAGACATTGCTGTCACTGTGGGATTGCGGGGCATCTCTGTTACGAATTGCCCGACGGAGGCCAAATGTACCCTTTGTAGTTCTCGGAGGCATTCTCTCGGGGGACGCGGCTGCAGGACCAAGACCGAATTTTTCCTGTGTTTTGGGGAAGACCTGGGTTGGGACAGCCCTGTCCAGGAGGGTAGGCCGCTTAGGTGTCCTGCTGCCGGTGATTGGACAGGGACGCCCTGATTGTTCCGATCGAACTTCGATGAGGGGGGCAAAGAAAGAATGTTGTCCCGGTGGGAGATCCCTTTGAGTTCCTCATTTGAGGCGTGGCGTCAAGACCGGAGTTCCGATGGGGGATGGCGATTAACTAAAGACCGAGCCCTGGCTGTCTGGAGGGAACTCCAGTTCTCAATTAGACAGTTTGAGGCGATGGCACAATTAGACAGTTTGAGGCGATGGCACCCTTTGGAGTTGTGTTCATGCTTCGTTTCGGGCCTGGCTCCAGGAGGGGGGGGGATTAAAACTGATGAACTCAAAAAAAAGGGAGAAAAATAGAGGGGAACATAATTATTTGATATATATTTATTTACATCTTTTAAGGATGAGATGAATGATTTGTAGCGTGCGTGAAAATGCTACCTCTGACTGGGATCGAACCTGGGACCCCCGGAAGAAAGGCTGAGATGCTTCCCTTCGTACCACGGAAAAAGATTAAAATACAGAAGTTTATGGATTTACAATTTCGCCAGGAACCAGTCAGTTTAGTGTAATATTCTAACAATTATGACAGCACTGGGTATTTCTATTCAAAATTTATACAGGTCAGTCATTTGCAGGGTGGGGATGGAATAATGAGGCGGCGACTGGCTTCTTGAAACCTACGACATCCTGTCGTAGTGTACTATTATACTCTCCTCTGTTCTATCAACAGTATCTGCTCTTATTAGGAAACCTCAGATATAGTCTATTGCGTAAATATGAAATTACATAAAACAAACAAAATAATACAATTTTTCAACTTACACAAAAGTATCATACGAAACTGAAATAATATTTATACAAAATATTTCACCGACATTAAAACTCACTTCAGATAGTAATTTTAAAACTATGTAATTTTGAAAATTAAAAATTCTGAACTTCAATTTTTGAATGATATATAGATTCACAGATTATATAGTTTTCTTCTCAAAAGAACTACAAAGACGCATAGAAGAATTGCAGGTGGCTGGCGAACTCTATGGTCTAAGATTGAAACTTAAAAAGAGCTATGGTTATGTTCAAGTTTTTCGAAGAAAGAAAAATTTTGTCTCTAAAGAAGAACTCGAACAGGTAGATCATTATTTTGACCAACTGATGTCAAAGTAATGATGTCAATCATTATTAATAATGATGTCAATGATGCCAACTGATGTCAACTGAAGGTGATACAATCAAACAAATTGGAACGACCAGTTATGCTTGGATGGCAGGCATTCGGTAGGCATAACAACGTTTTCAAGAACAATTCCCCTTTTGCTTAAAAAATCTCCTAAGGCAACCTTCTGCCTTACTCATGAAAGTGGAAGCAAAACTTGAACATTAACCGTTCATCATAACAGAAGCCGTCGGGTAGGGAAGAGAATACTGGGTTTGGTTTACAAACGTAGACTTTACCACGGTACTGTACACCAAATATATAGTTAGAACACTTGTGCCCCGAAGCAGCGGATATCCAGTCTATCAGCGGGTATCTTCTGCTATCAGTTACATTTTTAAAAAATAATAAAAATTAATTTTTTTAATTGATATAATCATCGATTATTTAAGTTGATTTGACTTCTACAGATTCCTGCCTGTTAATTCTGATAAATAGTTTGATATCCATATCTGAATGGTCTGAATTTATTTTTTTTTATAGTATTTGATCGATTATCGATAATGTTGACCTACGTGACAGATTGGTAGCTTCTCTCCCTATCGTATTCTGGATTTTGAATCCCGAAAATAGTCTTAATATATTATTATACAAAAAAAAAAGATTAACTGGGTATAGGCCTGTAACTAAGGGAAAAATAATAAGTAACAATCTTTCTTGATGTTAATTGAAATTTGAAAATATAATGGATCAGGAGGAATTATCTTTTCTCTCTTAATGTATTTATTTATCATAATTTACCATTTACAGATTTTTTTTTGGTATGATACTGACGATACTTTGAAAAGTAAAAATGGTCATTGGGAAAGTGACACGTTTAGTTCTTCATTGCACTCGTCACTTTTTTCAAACCATTTTAAGAAAAAAAAGAATGTATACTCCCACTTATTTGTAAAATTTATATTATCATTTTTATAGTACAAACTTAACTCCTTCTAATGATCAAAGAGAAATTTCACAAAATTTTGTTGAACCGTGAAAAAAAATTTCAAAAATAAACATAAAAAGAAACAGATGTAAATTAATAAAAAAGTATAATATTTGCAACAAAAATATTTTCAATGATTTCTTTATGAGTAGTATTTCTTATTCTAGTTGAATTATTCACCATGTTACAAAAGGACCATAGAAAAATAATTTTTTTTTAATCTGTTACAGTATACAATATTTAACAGGGTAATTTGGCTTTCTAAATTTTTAATTATATTTGTAAATGTGTGGAATGGATCTTTCCATTGGAAATAGAGTCCTTTATGTACAATCACATATGTTCAATGTTCACCATGACCCTGATTCTAAAAAGAACTATAATAAATATTACTAATTTTGGGTGACTGCCAGCGGGGTCAGGGAGAAACATTAGTATTGACAAACAAATGTGTAAATAAAAACATATATATAAATTCATATATAATCTTTAAAAATTAAAATTTTTACATTCATCAAAACAAACGAAAAATATATTAATTACAAAAATTAATGTAAATGTAAATTTTGGACAGATGGACAACCTATTGTTCATTTTTTAATGTGTTTTCCTTGAAATAGAATGTAATTTACAGCTTGAATAACTTAATAGTTTTAGAAAGTTATTGTTTTATTATCAACATTCGTAAAGATTTGGATCACTGAAACAACTATCAATGATTATGAAAGACTCTTGCAGTTACACTAATCTACTAATGTATTTCCTTAAATAAATCTGAACTCATAAATTCTAAAGTAACTCTTTGGTGTCTGGATAAAAAATCTATTTCAATATACATTTAAGTGTATCTACCAAATGTCGTTGTTTTTTAACATATTACTGGATACCTACTGCTTGGGGAAATTTCAGATACTAATTTTAATGTTTGTTTCATACGGTCTCCAGTTGCTCTGTAAGTTGTCGGCTGTTTGTAATGATGTATCCCGGTTTCCATATTTATTTTTCTCCACAAGAGTTCTGTGTCTTTGGTGTACAGTTTCGTAGTGAAGTCTACGTCTATGAACCAAACCCGGTATTCTCTTCCCTACCCGATAGCTGTACAAAAACTCTAACCGGGAACTTAGTGCTTAGGATGATCGGCTATACTAGAGCCGATCCTAGTATAGCTTTAGTATAGTATGGCTCTAGTATAACCGATCCTCCTAATTTTTCCTATTAAAGTATATATACAGTATACATGTTATGTATTTCTTTCGAATTTGACTCGGGTATTTACATAAAATCTTTATCCTTCATATCAATCAAAATAAATTGTAATTAGCTAAAACTACAGAGTATGAGTATAGCGTTCTCCTTTCAACATTTAGAAGGTAGCCAACTTAATGCGGTTATTTATTACTGTCTAGTTATTTTCGCTAATATGAGGATCCAAATATGAATAAGATATTAAAAGAACCCTAATAATTTATAAAAGAGTTTTATAATTAAGATATTTTCAGAAGTGTTACTAAAACGTATTTCTATCGAAAACAGGAGAATTTCAAATCCAAAAACAATAGACTTATTTTAATGCGAAAACGTGAAATAGTCCTTTTTTATGTTTCATATATATATATATATATATATTTTATAATTAATATAATATTTTTATAAAATATTATAATTAACCTCTACCCCGACCCGCAGGGAGAGAAGGGTGTCAATACGTTTCTTCGTGAGAACTACGATCTCCATTTTGCTGAGGGCTAGAAATAATCCATTGTCGTCCAGCCAGGCACCGACTCTGTGCATGAGTCGACTAGGCCTCAGTTGGGCGCTCTCCACGTTGCGGTCTGCGACAAGTAGCGCAACGTCGTCAGCGTACCCAACCAAGGCAGATTCTTCAGGCATCTTCAGCATCAATAAGCCATCGTAGACGGTGTTCCAAAGGTCGGGGCCGAGAATCGACCCCTGCGCCGCCCCTGACGTGATCGTAGTCCTACGCCAGCCTGCTGCGGTCTCGTAAATGAGACCACGGTTCCTCAGGTATGCGTCCACCATTCTGAGAAGGTATTGAGGCACATGGAACGATTGCTCTAGGACCCGAATCATATCGCTCCACCGTGCGGAGTTTACATCCAAGCATTTTTTACATTCAACGTATCGAGAAGGACCACACGCCGCGAAATATGATTGTGGTCCTCTGCTCGCCGCAGAAATATGATTGTGGTCCTCAACAACCTCCTGAATTGCGTCTAGGGTCCACCGACCCTGCCGGAAACCGTACTGGTTAGTACAGGCCACCTGCCTGATTCATCGCCGCAATCAGTCTTTAATAGCTTCTCCAATACCTTCCCAGCTGTGTCAAGCATACACTCTGGGTTTTCTTTTCTGGGAATTAGCACAAGACCTGGCGCTTAGTCTTAGACCTGGAATTAGTCTTCCACCTGGCGCTAAAAAACCCAGCCTTCAGACATGCATTATACATGTCTAGTAGAAGACGGGGCCTACAGCGCACCTCGGCCGGTACACCGTCGGGACCAGGGGCTTTTTTGCCTTTCAGCGTCCGTAGGGCTCCCTCCAGTTCTTCCATCGAGAAGAGCGGGAAGTCGCCCACGTCGCCAAAGTCCCGCTTGGCACGGACCGAGTGGGCTGGGAACAACATCTTAACGACGTGTTCCGCTTTAGCCTCGTCTAGTGGAGCTGGTTACCGCGAGACCCCCAATCGCCGAGTTACTATCTTGTAACCCAGCCACCAAGTGTCTGCATCCACGGTCTCTGTCTGTTCTCTCCAGCAGCGTGCCTTGCTCACGTTGATGGCTCCACAGAGCCGCTTCTTGCCGTCTTATACTTGGCTGACCTGGCGTTCGCGTAATAATAATAATAATAATAATAATAATAATAATAATTGTAGGAGAGCCTAAGTTCGGAGGCACCGCTCAGGCGAGGGGTTCGTTTGGATCTGCTGCGGTGAAGTGACGATTTTTAGCTGTTACCTCACCTTAAATGATTCGATAGCGAACTTTCGCCGGAAAGTTTACGCGCTGGAGGATGTTATCCTTGCTGCCGCTGGTTAGTTGGTGGTAGCTGGGAACTTCAACTCCAGGGCGGTAGACTGGGGTATGGCGCGTACCAACTCCAGAGGGAAATACATTCTGGACATGGCGGCACGTACTGGACTCGTGATTAATGATAATAAAGATAATAATAATAATAAAAATGGTTGTTTTGTATATGTATGGTTGATTATATATATAAGGAAATAAAAAGTTTTAGTGAATTTTTTCGAAAAGTTGGTAAAATCAAGAAAAAGATTAATTATGTACATACATTCATAATTTTCTACCCATGTTCTAATTTCTACTTCATGATCTCCAAAAGTACAAAAGAATTTGGAGAAAGGTCACTTTTAACATCCATCAATGAAAAATCTCCCTCTCACTTTCTCTCTCTCTCTCGTGCCGTAAATATAATATATATTATATAGTTTTTATATAAATGCCGGAAAAGAGGAAATTAAAAATAAATTTGTGTAACAGTAAATTTTTATTGGCTTTTTTATTACATCATTAACTATGCTTTTTACTTAAATCGATAAAATATAATACTTTATTACTCAATCACGCTTAAACAGGTTAACACAGCTTATCTGTGATGCAATATATTTCTAACGTAAATCTCAGATTCCAGCTGAACCTATAGACTCTTTTTCTATTCCACTAATTGTTGATTTCCCAAGAGAAACTATTGAATGTAACGAAAGCTGTTAGCAGTCGATCACGTTTAAAAAATTATTTTTTCAATAAAAATAGTTTACATTTTAAAATTGTAAAATTTTATAAAACTATTGCATAAGTAAAATATTTATATCTAAGTTACTAGACTTTTTTTAATTTTTAGCTTCCAAGACTACCGTTAGGACCTACATATAATGACACCGGCAGACCTAAATAAACAATTAAAATAATTTTTACTAATCTTTAAACAAACGATATGTAATACTCGTATTTCGTGACAAATGTTATACCCACTGTATAATATTCTCAGGCAATTACACCATCTTTTTCCCCCGTTTGAATGCACAATAACCTACTTCACCCTCTTAAATAAAACTAACTAAAATTAATGTATAGTAGGACTATCCCTATCTGCAACGCAGTATTATGGTCAGTTTTTGCGCAGCTTCTCCCCCTAGAGGGAAACAAACGAGTTTTAATATGAATCGATTTTATTTTACGAGGGTAATAATTTTCTATGAACTATTATTAATTTTAACTGTTATTATATCTCTACTTTCGTTAGGTAAAATATTCATATTATTACCTAAGAAATAATACATATATAGATATTTTAAATTAGGCTAAAATTTAGTTAGTATGTACTTAAGTGATTTATTTAAATGCACGCCCACCGTCGTAGTTCGCTCTGATATATATTTTTTCTTTTAATCTGAATAAAGGTTACTATTAATAAATTTACTTTCCAATAATAATTTTGTTTTATATATTATTATTTTTATCATCAATTTGTTTTTGGTTTAATATTTTTTATGTCTGGAAATGATTTATGAACTAACAAGGATCATTTGTTCGCCTCTGCATGGGTCCACCTCTACGCCCAAACCACTAATGTGCCTCTTGGCACTTTTTGTTTCTTTACCTAAGAATATTTGTATGATGTTTTAAAAAAATTAGGAAAATAGGAAAAGAGAAAAATAGTTTATTTTGATAAAATGTAGTTAATACGAGTGAGTTCTAAGTCAAGTTGCAAGAAATACGGAATTTGATTGCAAATCAGTGCATTAGCTAGCGGTAACCGCGTTAAAATATTTTTCGGTTGTTAATTTCAAATCAATGAACGAATTTACCCAACAATAATTTTATATAAATTTGTCCACTAACAAAAAATCGGAATCTTTTTTACCTTAGATAGTCATCGAGATTAGAAAACTAATATTTTGATATTAAATATTCATAATTGATTTAAATTAATATCAAATTACTGAGAACTCTTTGAAATAAACTTTCCATTGAATTTTTTAATTTTTAAAGTTTTCTCGTTAACAAATATTCAAATAAATGTCGCATAAGTTTTTTAAACGTTTTTATCGTTAACTTATCGAATTAAGTTTAATTTAACATAACAAGTAATAACTTTTATTATTATAATTTTATGCAATAGACATATAATAGTGCATTAAACAGCCAGTGTGAATTGTGGGTAATGTAATAAAAGGATAGGTGGAGACCGGTTGTAACTATCAATAGGTAACGACGACAGTGATATTACAGACGCTTTGTGATGTTGATGACGTGTGCCGGATGATAGAAACACACCCATTCAGAAGAGAGATACTGAAAGTGAAAAAAGAAAACGAGAAGGAAATAGAGAGAAAGGATGATAGCATAGTATGCTTCCATTAATAATACATATATGTGATAATAGCGGTCGGTGTTCGTAAATATTGTTAGCTAGGTATATAATAATGGGTCAAGGACGTCACGTATTGCACCATTCTGTTTCGTTTTATTTTATTTTTGGCTGGCCCTTTATGGTGATTTATTTTTTAATAAATTTTATACTTTTAATTTTGTGTATTATTCATATTATTTACCACAGATAATTAATTATCTGATTTAAAAAAATTAAAACATAAAATATTATATAAAGAATAATGATGACATTTGTTGTGAATTTTAAAACTTGGTTTTATTAAACTAAGTAGTTCTGACAACAGTAGTAATTGTGTATACACATCAAAGAATCTATGTAACATAATTTGATTACAACTGAAATTCTCCTCAGAGAAGTTGTAATGTCGCGTAGCAGTTACATGAATCAGACAAGGGTGATATAAGTAATATAAATTCAATTTTAGTTTGTTTCGAAAATAATTATCAATTATTCTCTCTTAATCCCTCTAAATCATTGGCTTTTGCACGGCTATATAAAATAGCAAGATTACCTATAGACTTTTTTCTTTTTTCAGCAGGGTTTAATTTACAATCCGTTCCAATTTACCAGAACTATAAAAAAATTTGAATACGAAAAAAGAAAATGGCTTGCAAAGAGGGAGTTCCATTGAAATCCCTCAAAGAACTGTAATTTACGCAGAACATAAAAAGTAAAAAAAATACCAAAAAATAGTCTTCTCAATCACACAAAGAATGACTAATCAAACAGACTGAAACTAATCAAAGAACCAAAAATAGTAAGTGACGGAACGAAATGAAGAATTTTGACGATGCGTAACAATACCCTAGTTATACCTGATTCACCTAAAATCTCGGAGAACTTACGATCAAATACATGTAGTAGCTTAAAAAAATATCTGTTTCTGTTCCACCTAGCAGCTGATGAGCTGTGCGTCTGCGGGGAGGTCCAGTCAAATGCCAGTCTAAAGCCAAACTGGTTTTTTGCGATAACTTTATGTTTTATTAAGATCGGTCACAGTCTCTTAAGGAACACTTCTCAAAGACCTTAGAAAGGAACTTGTAGGCCTGTATGAAGACACGTTATTTGGCGGATTTATTCGACCTCAAGGCTATAGTAATATGTGATACTTTCTATTCTGACGGGTAGCACGTTTTGTGAAGAACTGCATTCAACAGTTGGGTTATATAAAAAAAATGCTGAAGTGGGTAACATTAAATGACAGCGATTAAATCAATCCCTGGGGTCTTCTTTGAGTTCTTCAATACTTGAGTACCTGCGATACTTCCATAGTTGAAGTGGGTTTCATTGGGAGGCATAGTGGAAGCAGGCTATCCGGGGATTCAAAAATCTCTTAATCATTGACACCCTCAAATCATACATTGCAAAGACGCGTGACAAACAGTTCCGTCTTTTGGCTGTTGCTGCCAGCCCAAGATGATCTTATAGGTGAGAATGGAAATGGCGATCTTTTGAATCTTTGTGACTCTCCAAAAAAATATTCACCTCTACCAAGAGAGGATAAATTTTCGACACGGTGTCTTTTTTCACCCATGTTTCTTAAGCTTCAGTAAAGAGAGCCAACCTCTCCTCGCCAGCTAATAAAGGTATTCAAGAGATCAGGAGCTTTGGTCATGTTTGTAGGCTAGTAGGTTGGTTCCAAGTCAGAGAGAGCATTGAGCCGTAACCTTGTAATACACTCTAGTACTCTACTACGGATAGTTATTAGTCTAGAGTTCTAGAATACGTACCAGTGAGCTGAAATACTAAAAGTACATCTCGTCTGCGATTGCGTGGCGAGGGAGATAGTACACTGCTGACAGTCTTAGCGGTCCAAGCAAGTCTGTTAATTCAACTGATGTTGCTTAAATACGGGTTGGTCCTAATTGGCGGAGTTGTATATGTCTACCCCATTTTTTATTAGATTAGTAGCGCAGTATTCACCTAGCCCCTTACGTTTGGAGTTAGTTAAGTACACAGAATAGCCTCGAATACTTAAATAGTTGTTATCGGTGAAATGTGTCTCGAGATAAGAACAACAAACAGCATTCAGTTAGGAAAAATGCCTCCAATTCTTTTTTCTGTTCATATTGCTATTTATGTTCTACGTCGCGATCTTCAGACTCCTTCCCGTCAGCAGATTTTGATGATCACCTCTGTTAGCAGACCTATGAGGTTAAAACGGTTGCATTAAACAATCGATATTCGCTGTCAACTTATCAAGCTTATCAAACTTATTCAAAGTAGATAAGTTTGGCTGGTGACAAAAGTAAAGTTTATCACTAGCCATCGTGCTTCAGGAATGACTATAGGCGGTGTTCCTTATCTTTAATATTTGATTTTTTCATTGTAAATTAAAGTTTAATCGTTGTTTATTTGTCCCTTTATCCTATAAGAAAAGCGAAAAAAAATTAATAAAATATTTACTTCGTTAGATCAATGTTTCTTTCTTCTGTAATAATTATATATATCGGGCAATAATTAAATATGTATTTTATTTCAGAAAACCTGATATATAGTTAAACTTTGAACCTTTTTTGAATTAAAATCAAGTTGAAACTTTAAAACTTAGTTTAAACTTTATATAAACTAGAGTTCAGAGTACTTAAATTAGAAAAATACAATAAAAATGTAAAGAAATAAAAATGTTTGATCGATGTATGTATTTGTATATAAGACTAATCAATTTCAGTCGTGTGCTATGAATAATAACCAAATAAAAAAAGAACAACTTTCTTATAAACCAAGTACTTGTTTCCTTGTACCGCATGAGAATAGCAATTATTGCTGAATATAGAATCATACAAGTATACTTCCATCTAAATGTTACGTAATATCTTATACAACGTGATCAGCATAATACTGAATACAAATAAAGCTATTAGTTTACATTAAATGAATATCTTAACATACTTTTTTTTCAAGCGTTTAAAATGTAACGATCAGGATATTGAAATTTATTAACTCTTAGTATCAAAAATGAGATTTTTTATTTCGGAATTTTATTCAGCTACGTTGCTGCATAATGATAAATGCAAAGTATGACGTGGTACACTTAAACACGCGACGCAACGGAGAAGTTTTACCTTCTGCGTCACACGTGTTAACTTTCAGTAAACCGAAATTTTCGAAGAAGTTAAAAGCTCGGTTTCACAGGTTGGATGTACATTCGTTTATCTCAACATCTTTGTCTTGCTTTGGGTGTCAGAGATTCGGACACACGGCGGCTAATTGCATATATGTATATGTGGTGAACCATTATATTCAGATGATCCATGCAGGAATCCTCCTGTCTGTGTCAACTGCCATGGACACCATTCTGTGTAAGGTATAGGAATTTTCCTATTTATAAACAGGAAGTAACTGCCCAGGGGATCAAGACAATACAGAAAGTAGCTACTTTGACGCAAAGAAAATTGTGCGTAGCTGAACGCCACAGATAGCTTCATATGCAGAAGAAATACAAAATGGCAAGGGTGTAAATGGTCCTTGCCACTTAAAAACAAAAAAAAAAAAACATTACAAGTCTGTTTATTAGATGATTTCCATTGACAAGACTAATTTACTAACTATCTTGCTCGTGTTTTTAACAGGGAGGAAAAAGTATGTTTTTCTTTTTTTGACGTGGAAGGGGCGCTTAAAACTTAAAAAACCCAAATATAACAGTAATAATAATAATAATAATAATAATAATAATAATAATAATAATAATAATAATAACACACTAGATATTGTTATTGGCTGTAACTCTGAAAGTAATACGAAATATAAAAGTTACTATAGGGCGTTTTACTTCGTTTTATTAATAAGCAATTTTTGAATTTTTGCATAACTCGGAATTTATCAAAAAACTGTTTTTAACATAGTTTTTAACGTACAATTTGATATTAAAATCATGTATCACATTTCTATCTTCCTATTTAAAAAGAAAGTTTGATTCAATATGGTTGATCCAAGATCGCGAAAAACTTTCAAAAAAATGTCAAACACAGTATATAGTAATAATTTTGTAACTTGTAGATTCGAACTTATTTATTCTTAATATTGCTCAGTTTTAAAATACGAAGCCATTTCCATACTTTTATATCACTCTGTGTAATACAGTAGCTTAAATCTACATTCTGCGATAAGTTCTGTTCCCAAAACTCCTTTTTTTTTTTTTACAAACAAAAACATATTTGTTTGCCCTTTTTACTTTCTTAATATCAATGTTCTATAACAATTAAATCGTTTACTCGATAAAAATACTCATGTTTACAAAAATCTTTCTATTTTATAAACAGTTTTGTTACTATTAATGAATTTATTTTCTGTATCAAGTTCTCCTTACATATTTCAATATGTTTTTGATAAATGGATTAGGGATGCCTTACTAATCTAAAATATATTACATATAACTTAGATTATAGTACTTTTTAAGACTATCATTCATTATATTTGAGCTTTAATACTATATTTGAGATGTTAAAATATGCTATTCACAACAGGAATACAATACGAACGAATAAATTTATTGATTTCACTAAAAAATGTAAGTTTACGAATATTAACATTTTTTAAATTTTTACTATTCAGACGGTTCCTTGTAGTAAATTGAATACTCCTGCATTTTGATATAATTGACTTGTTACTGTGTAAAAAAAAGATTCTTTGGTTTAAGAAACCAACCGGATATCATTTTCAATTTTGATTGTTCCCCAGTACTTCTGACAAGAGAAGCTTTCCTTAATAATGTCCATTTTCGGTTATTCTCATGTATAAATAACCTACAACCTACAATAGCCTACAGTGAAGTGCAAATAGAATGACTGTATTAGTTAACCCTTTATTTTTCAGTGTTATATAAATTCAGTATAATTTATTAACTGAATATACTACGAAGAAATAAACTAATTTTAAAATTTCTATAATTAAGTGAATATACTTCATTAAAAAATGTTATATTTTAGGAACGTGTTTTGGTCCACCTACAGAAATGTTTTAGGATATTTTAATTACGGTATCGTATTAAGTTCTAGGAAATCTCTTTGAGAATTTATGTTTCTGGTTGAACTATTTTCTGACTTATTAAAGAAAAAATCTGTATTCTTCTGGTGGGATTTATAAACGATATCTGCAGTTTTAAAGAAAAGTTATTTCAATAAAAGTATGTTTTTCAGTTGCTAAATAAATACATCTTTTATTTGAAGATATTGTACTTTTTCACTGAGTTAAGCTCAACAGGAGGTCCCCGATGTCATACAAAGAAAATCGATTTCGGCTAGGTCAGGGTTGCACTCTAAAACTGTTGGGAACAGCCTCCAAGGGGAGTATAAACATGCAGTAGACAGGAGTTTACAAATTTTATTGGCTAGTAGTGTTTAGCATTTATAAAAGAATCAATACGACAACAACGTACATATAGTATTTATAACTCGTATTTGTTAATATTTTATCGTATTTTTATGTAATGGGTGTAAATCATTACATAATTATTCAATTATTTTTTATATGTGTATATTTTTGTATGTATATATAGAATATACATGTAAATATATTTTATTACAACTACTTTAATAGTTTACATAACTATTGACTGCTGCGTTAACGTAGATTTAAAATCGTTAAGTTATCATTGGAAAAGATAGTCATCTATAATGGAGAATATTTTATCCTCTTAGAATAGAAAAAATTATCATCAATAAATATTAAAGCAGGTCATAAAATATCAGATGTCAAAGAATATTACTATTTAGGAAGTAAAAAACAATAGATAAAGTAAGAAAAATATTATTATTTCATTGTCAGCAGTATGTTATTTACTCAGGCAAACAGAGAAAAGGTTATTTAAATGTGATAATACACAAAAACGGTATAATTATTGAACAATAACATTGTCCATGTTGTGCACGGCTTCCATCATTTGCCCTCAATATAAATTATACATCCTATATCCTCAATTTTATGAATTAGAATTTTTGTCTATTACTTTTACCCTTAACACTTTCTTTTCAAAGTATATTAGTTTCTAGAAAGCCAAATTTAGAAAATATTATAGGTCATTAAAGAACTGTTTTGCTGGAAAAAAGATAAGTAAAATCTATTGGCAAATTTCGAATTTTTTTAAAGTATGACTTTCAATGACAGGAATACTTTTTAAAGTACTTCTATCTCGTTATAAAAATTCAAAACCATGCCGGAAATCAAACAAGGGACTTTGTGTTTAGCAGTTAGTGATACTACTAAGATAACAAGGCGATTAAAATTTTAATGAAAAGTTTATAAGATAAGCTAGAGGTGATGAAAATCTTGTGAAAAAACTAGGAAAGTGAGCCAGATCATTTTAAAAAAAAATTAAATGTGCATCAGGAAAAAAGGCTGGGTATAGAAAATTTGCCTATTGTTTCTGCAATATGGTATTGTTTTGGAGAAAGATGATAAAACAATGAGAGACTTGAAAGTTCTATAATTAATGATTGGGCCCATATACACACAACGCGAGAAGGAAGGAGCAGAAATCCCAGCCAGTAACAATGATATTTCAATTAACCACACATCTCAGGAATGGTCGAACTGAGAATGTACAAGACTACACTTCATCTACACTCATACATATCATCCTCATTCATCCTCTGAAGATTTATCTAAACGGTAGTTACCGGAGGCTAAACAGGAAAAAAGAAAGAAAGAAAGTAACAATGATATGACGTCACACTAATCCGTTGCCAGGAATGATCGAAAAAATTGTAATCTTTGAAAATTAGCTACCCATTGTTATGAAAAAAAAAGTAAAATCTGATACCTTTTTATTTGTATCTCAGTATAGTTTTATGAAGAAAGGTAATTCACTGAAAATTTTTTAATCTAGTGTATTTTAAAGCGATAAAATGTAGATTTAATTTAGTTAACTGGAGTTAAAAAAACATTTTTTAAAACAGATAATTAGTATGATTTCACTGATGTTAAACATTTCTTAATGTGTAAATCCATCTTTTTTTGTCTACTGGAATTGTGGCACTGAGAAAAACTAAAGTTAACTACAGAAAGAATTGTAGAAAATAAAGTACAAGACTATGTTTAAGTTAAACAAAAATTATTTTATAATCTTCAACGGAAAATAAATTATTTGAAGACATAAAAAGTAGAAAATATTAGTGGAGAATGGGGAATGATATTAGAGGTATTCTTCCTGAGGAAGATCTTCTAATGTGCAATATTTTGAATGGGTCAACAAGGTAAAAAAAAAACTACACGAGGGATGTAATAATCTAAAAACACTACACTGAGGGATATAATAATCTGTAACAAAATTACAGCCAAACGTAAGTAGTTAAAAAATAACAAAGATTTTTTGATCATAATCTAGGCGCCCTGAACAGTCTAAGAAAATCACAGCCCTTAAAAAATATCACCAGAGATGGTGTACCCAACATCTATTTGCACTTATTAGTAGTTAATTTACATAAGCCCACCGGGCTGTTCTAGTGATTCTCGTCATCAAATCAGGAAAATCAACTGATCTGAGAGTCAAGAGTTCGAAGGTTCATATCCTAGTAAAGGAGTTACTTTTATTCGAATTTGTAAACTAGATTGTGGATAACGGTGTTCTTTGGTGGTTGGGTTTCAATTAACCATACTTCTCAGGACCTGAGATTGTACAAGACTACACTTCATTTACATTCATACAATCCTCATTCATCTTCTGAAGTAATACCTTACGGTGGTTCGGAGGCTAAACAAAAAACAAAGTTAAATTTTTGGTGTTATGCATTTCTCTATTCCTTTCTATTCTATGCCGATTTCGTAGCTTCAATATGCAATTTTTATTTTACATCGCAACATGTTCCTTTATCTTTCATGTGTTCTGATCTTTATCCTCCTTCATTCATACTGAAAATTTCGAAGATTCAGTATAATATACCAGTACTACCCTATATTTTTCAAGATTATGCAAAAAATATCTCTTTCATCGAATTAATTTTATAAGCTGTTTATTTGAACTTTATCAGCCCAGCTTATTTTCGACAAAGATTTCCTGTAAAGCCTTTTTTCTTTTTTTGTTTCCAGTTTTTTCTAGATTTTACTTATTTATTTTTTGATTTAGTTTCTATTTATTGGGGTTGACAAGAAAGTAATTTTGATTTTTACAAATACCAAACGTACCTTTATGTTTGTTTTGAAGGATTAATATAAATCTTATAATTCTTTTCTTTGGCATTTGATAGCTGGCACTTTTAGCATAATTTAGGTTATTTGCAGCTGCTAGTTTATAATCAATTTTAACTTCAAATGCAAAATTGAAAATTTTCGATATATCTTAATTTTTATTTTTCCGTAAAGAGAAGAAAGTTGCTGTGGCTAACAGAAATATGTAAAGTTTATGGTATTGATTGCCTTTCAGAACGTACCTATCAAAAAAATTTCGATCTGGAGATTTTTTACTCAAACATGACCAACGTTCCGGTCGACCTGCTAAAGTCGATGAAGACCTTTTTTTAATTTTTCTTTTTTTTGTTATAGAGGTGGAGGAACCACATTTACGGGCAAGCAGTGTCGGACTCGCTAACAAGTTCCGCAAGATGTTATTAAGTGCGTATGTGTTCCTGCGCACTACCGACTAAATCTCCACCCCTGGATTTCCGCCTCTCCTGGGAATTGCCTTGCATCATAACTTCAGGAAGGGATAAATGCCCGCACGCACAATCGGTCACCGTAATTACAACTGAAACATCCAAACACAAACTCACGCAACACAACTCATGCAACACCAACACAAGGAGTAAAAATCACTCATACATCACAACAAGAAAAAAACACACGTAACAAAAGAAATCTTTTTTTTCCATACTCTGAACACACACTCGCGCGCGCGCAACCTTAATAACCAACATCATTTGTACGATGTGTGAGTAAATATTAATATTTGCGATATGCTTCTTAAACGCAATGAAATCGACTCTTTTCTGAAACGAATCATCACAGTGATGAAAAATGGATGGAAAACGATCATGGTCCAAGAGTGACGAACCAGCACAAGCATATCGAAAGCTAAATTTCAACAAAAAAAAGATGAACCTGTAAATTTCCTGGGATTATTAAGGTGTTGTGTATTTTTAGCTGCTTCTAAGGAACCGTAAATTCACTTCAGATATTTCCTGTCGACAACTAATAAAATTGGAGGAATCAATAAAATAAAAACGGCCAGAGTTGGCAAATCACAAAGGAATCGTGTTCCACCCAGACGATGCAAGGCCTCACACAACTTTTGTGACTCGTGGAAAATTATTGGAGCTCGATCAGGAAGTGAGACTCATCCCCTATATAGCTCTCATCTTGTCACCTGATTATTTTTTATTTCAAAGTTTGTAAAAGTCTTTGAGACTTGAAATTTCACTCGGTTCAGATTTTTGCTGATAAGGACCAGAAGTTGATAAATTCTAAGAATGCGGAATCATGAAGCTGCCAGAAAAATGGCAAAAGGATAATGGATAAAATGGAAAATATATAAATGGTTAAAGTTCATTATTTGTATAAAAAATATTGAATTTTATTTCACAAGAAAACCGAAATTACTTTCTTGCCGATTCAATAGTTTTAGTAAACAAAAATGTTTCTAGTGCAATAGAATATTACACAACCTGAAAATATTAAACAAATTTTGTAACCTACGTTTTATATATATATTTTTTTTGTCATCAGTCATTTGACTGGTTTGATGCAGCTCTCCAAGATTCCCTATCTAGTGCTAGTCGTTTCATTTCAGTATACCGTCTACATCCTACATCCCTAACAATTTGTTTTACATATTCCAAACGTGGCCTGCCTACACAATTTTTCCCTTCTACCTGTCCTTCCAATATTAAAGCGACTATTCCAGGATGCCTTAGTATGTGGCCTATAAGTCTGTCTCTTCTTTTAACTATATTTTTCCAAATGCTTCTGTCTTCATCTATTTGCCGCAATACCTCTTCATTTGTCACTTTATCCACCCATCTGATTATTAACATTCTCCTATAGCACCACATTTCAAAAGCTTCTAATCTTTTCTTCTCAGATACTCCGATTGTCCAAGTTTCACTTCCATATAAAGCGACACTCCAAACA
Organism: Lycorma delicatula; assembly: GCF_047948215.1. Lineage (NCBI taxonomy): Eukaryota > Metazoa > Arthropoda > Insecta > Hemiptera > Fulgoridae > Lycorma > Lycorma delicatula. The sequence continues at coordinate 58,528,620 of NC_134462.1, forward strand.
TACACTTTCAAAAATCTTTTCCTGACATTTAAATTAATTTTTGATGTAAACAAATTATATTTCTTACTGAAGGCTCGTTTAGCTTGTGCTATTCGGTATTTTCATTACTTTTGTTTTGTTCTTGTTTATTTTCATGCGATAGTTCTTGCGTAGGACTTCATCTATGCCGTTCATTGTTTCTTCTAAATCCTTTTTACTCTCGACTAGAATTACTATATCATCAGCAAATCATAGCATCTTTATCTTTTCACCTTGTACTGTTACTCCGAATTTAAATTGTTCTTTAACATCATTAACTGCTAGTTCCATGTAAAGATTAAAAAGTAACGGAGATAGGGAACATCCTTGTCGGACTCCCTTTCTTATTACGGCTTCTTTCTTATGTTCTTCAATTGTTACTGTTGCTGTTTGGTTCCTGTACATGTTAGCAATTGTTCTTCTATCTCTGTATTTGAACCCTAATTTCTTTAAAATGCTGAACATTTTATTCCAGTCTACGTTATCGAATGCCTTTTCTAGGTCTATAAACGCCAAGTATGTTAATAGTATGTCTACTATTAATCTGAGGACGTTTTATATAAACATAAACAAGTTTTTTGCATAAAAGTAATCCTGGCTTGTACCTGTCAACTTTTCACATTAATTTATATTTAGTTTATTTTTCGTGGTATATCGTGCTTTCCTTTTTTATATTTTAATCTTCATATGCTCGTCTTTCAGGACTCTTTTAGCGTTGTTTATATTACAGTTGAATTTATTCCGCCTCCTCTCAGTAATGATTTCGTGTTTATTTAATTTTTAAACCTTTTTCTAATTTAGAACAAAATATAACAATTCTCAGCGAATCTAAATATTTTAATTTTAATCCCTATGCAAAAGTTACTCGTTTCAGAGAGATGGATAGATCCTTGTCTCATTCCTTTCACTTTTTGTTACTGTAGCTTCCCATTACTTATCATCTTCTTTATTATAATTATTCTTATATAAGTTATAAATAGTTCTCCTTTCTTTAGATTACAATTTTATGTACTGAAAATTATAAATATTATTTTAACATTGATTTCCAGTATCTAAAAATTCCATATATCTAGTTTCATTTATATTTTTTATAAATGCAGAACGGCTTCTTAAAAAAAATAATAAAAATCTAACGAATATTTAATATTGGAAATTGTTTATACCTAAATGAAATAATAATTCTGTTTTGATGATTACCTTTTAAATACAAGGTATTGTAATTTTAAAAAAGATATTCATTGTAATTTTTAAAATACTTATTCTATACATATTTTCTACGCTATCTTATTTAATCATCAAATTTTCTTATTGCTTATAACTGCAGTGCACATAATAATTATGTTAATAAGAAATTATCGTTTTCCAAAGAAAAAAGATTGGCTTCAAAGGTTAATCTGCAAGTAATACACAATATATAGAAGTAGTATATAATAATAATAATTCTTTCTGTAATAATGAAATAATTTAACTCACGAGGAAGAATATAAACTTGTAAAAAAAAACCTTGTGGTAATTTAATATGTTATCGCTGATTGCATGTTGATCGATAAAATGGGAAGATACCACGATAAAGGAAAAACAGCTACCACGTATATCTATCATTAAGCTGTTTAGATAAATCAAAATGAGTAGAAATACTATACGGAAATCTTACAGCAGTAATATTACATACTCTGTACGATTACCTTCATCGGTACTTATTCATTTTTTTTTATCTGAGATGAAATGAATATCATCTCTATACTGCTATAAGCTAAATCGTTTCTTAAAAAATTAAATAAAAAAAGTAGATCATATAGGTATGATAAAGAATGATATATTATGACTAAAATAACATAACACAAAGAAGTTTATATTACAAACAGGATGTATTTAGCATAATCATTTCCTTGTATAAATACTATATATCAAGACTGTGGAGTATTTAAATACCTAAAATGCGTGTTTGTTTTTATACATATACAAATAGAATCAATTGTTTTATCTTTATGGTCCTTCGATTAAGGCATTGAAGGATCAATATATTTTCATTCATTTTATGTTAGTAGAGTTATATCTTTGCCGATGAATAAAAACTAAAAAAAACCGCTTCATTTTAACGATAAATATATAGGGTTATTTTATTTCCGAATCACTTTTCATTAGTTTATACAATTTTATTTTATTATTGAAATATGCCTACGAGAAAAAAGCTAAAGAAAGGTACAATTTTGGAGTACTTTTTAACATTTTAATCTAACTAGACATTTATACCCTAGCGAAATATGCAAAAGAGTACCTAATAATTTTTTTATTTTTTTCACCCAGTTTGAACAATTTAAACTAACAATTTTTAAATTTAATTAATTAATATTTTGAATATGGATAGTTTTTTAAATTAAAAAATCTTCAATAAAATAATGTTTGAAATAATGTTGTAATGATATTTGAAATAATTTTAACTTTTAAAATAGTCGCTGATTTAACTTCTATAGAGAAAAAAAACATTTTTTGTTGTAATAGATATCGTTATTGTTTGGGTGTATCGAATTTCAAATAGTCGGAATTTAAATAACAATAGAAAAGTTAAAAGAATTAATATATTCTACTGTAATTATTTCTGAAGTTAATCTTATTTATTCTTTTAAGTCTATAATAAAATATTATACGGCTAATCTACCACTGTAAGTAAATTCTAAGGATCTGACCGGAAATATTTCTAATGGTACGTATTCTTAATAAAGAAAAGGAAAACACGGTAATCCTATATATACCGAATACAGAGTAATTCAGGAGGAAAGGAAAATAATCTGGGAACTTATTCTAGAGTATGACATATGGAAAAAAGTTCATAAAAACATGAAAAAGTCCTAAACGCTTTGTTATCGAATTACGGAAAACGAAAAATTTCGTCCAGATTTCAGTTTCCACGTTGAAATGTCGTATTGAAGTTTTTAAGGCATTATTAAGGGGGGCATTAACTTGATGGTTTTTATGTATTCTGACCCGAAATAAGTCGAATAAAACATGTCCCTGAACTGTATCTCTCGTAGTTTTCATGACATCCAAAGTAAAACAGAAAAATTCGCGGACGAAAAACACATTTTTAGGTTTGAAGTACAATAACTTTATTAGATTACTTACAATATGCGTAAATTTTATCATCAGACATGTAGAGAATTTAATTGTGAGAAAGCTTTTGTAATAAAACCTATGAAAAAAAAAAATCAACTTTTATTATTAAAACATAACAGAAAAATGTTATAAATTTGTTAAAAATAAACAACTATAATCAATAGGCCTTTCATACTTTTTTCTGGCCTCCAGGACCACCGTTAGATATTACTTCAGAGGATGAGATGAAATGACAATTTTATAGCGTATGAAAATGCCACGTCTGACCAGGATTCGAACCAGGGACCTCCGGATGAAAGGGCGAGACCCCTACCCCTCGTGTCACGAAGGCCAGCAGGCTCTTTCATACTAGAACAACCTGTCACGGATAGAAATTGTCTGAAATTTTAACAACGAATTTCTTCCAGTGCTTAAAATTTCCCATTGGCGAAATGAATTGAAATGTTTATGAATTTGATAGACCACTGATACATTCACTAATGTGGTAAGACAATTCTTAGATGATAATTTTACTGGTAAATTGATTGGACGTAGAAGGCCTGTATATGGTCATCTAAATCACCGGATCTTACTTTAAATTACTGTTTGTGGAAATATATGAAATGTGAAGTATACAAACAAAAAGTAGATAAATGTTATGTTATCAACTGATCGCTCGCATTCTCTATGTTCTACCCTCATCAAGGACACAACAAATTTAAGGAAATGAGTTAAAAAATATATTGGTGTCAATTGTAGAATTTTCATTTATTGTAATTAAAATTTAAACATTTATTTATACCTAACGTGTCACTGTGTTACTTAACATGCTGTGTATCAACATTTATTGTAAATTAATACGGTATGAACCACAGTATTTATTAAAAAGTCAATTAAAAGTATTTTAACCTTTCAAAGATCTATATTTATTGTATTAAAAACAGCTGTAAATGACTCTACAATTGAATATACAATTCATTGTTTAAAAATCCTACCATTGACATTTATGCACTTTTCAATTCGTTTCCAGATATTTTCTATAATAACGCTTTAAACATTTTAGTATGACCTAATTTCACCGGGGGAACTGAAGTCCCGGTGAAATTTTTCGCTAGCTATAACTCGATAGCTAAGCGTTTTCGGCCATAAGATTGTATGAACGTTTTTATTTATTTCGATTTCTAGAATTAATTTTCAAATTATTTCCATTTCCTCCTGAATCACTCTGTATAAAATACATTCAAAAGATAAGCTAGAGCAGTTCAGCATAAAACTAATTAATGCTGTAATTATTACTACGAATGGATAACTAATTATATTCAGGTAACGCTCGTCATTAAGTAACAATTCATTTTTTATTATAGCATTATAGTTTAGTAATAATAATGCGGTAGACAGACAGTTAGAAACAATTCAAAGGAAGGAAGATATAATCATTTCCGCACACTATTAATTTTAAATAGCTTTGAATTTACCATTCGTTCGCTAATGTTATACATACAATAATTACATACAAAAATCCTTTTACGTTTGCTTAAAGGTAATCTTAAATATAAATAAGGTCATTTTTTATAACCTAAATGCGATAGCATCAACGTTTCATTAAGTTATAATATTTTATATTAAGTAATTAAAAGTCGATAGAAAAAACTAAGTTAAAGATTAGACACCTGTCATTTTGTAGTGTGCTTAAACATAATATGGTAAAACGAAATTAAATATTATGAATCTAATTAATTAATCATTGTGTCTATAAATTCTAAAAGAAATATTTAGATAGGATATATTTAGTGATAAAAAAAATTTAATATAAGGGTAATAGCAGTTTTTTTAACAATTATTATTGAAATTATGGTAGGTTTTCGTAAAAAGAAATTGGGGAAAGTAACATTTTTCACACGTTCTAATGAACAATCTCTTGTTTCTGTAAAATTAATAATATCAGGTAAATAACTATCAATTAAATGGGTGAGAGATAAATTTTCAAATACGATGATCAAACCAACTGACCAGTTTAGACCAGGTATATTTATTTCGTAAGTATTTTCATGGTAGTTTATAACTCCAGAAACTTTTGGATAATAATTTTTTTTTTCAAGAAATTGTGTTTCTTTGTTTGTAATTTAACTAATGGATTGATTAAAATTAAAACGATAATAATTATAATTATAATAACGATTATAATTATAACGATAATTCTTCTGTTATACAGAATTCAAGATTTCTGGTGTTTTATTAGATAATTCATTTTAGATTGGATCAACAAATTCAAGCAATATCAAACCGTATTATTTGTTTGAAGCATTTTAATAAAACTCTCTATATATTTAAATTATTTGTTTGATATTTCTATTAAATATTTGAATAATTATTAAATATTTATTATATTTACTTATATTCTGTCTAATATATAATATCTCTTGCTTCACCCTCAAAAGATAGAACCAGTTTTCAATGTACAAAAATTGTGTTGTCAGATTAAGGAAAAAAAATTACAGTCCAAAAACCATTTAAAGAAAAATTTACTTTATATTTGTATATAGATATCAGTTTCGATTGTTAAACAATTGTCATTGGTAGACGCTACAGAAAAATCTTCAGTCTTCAGTATCTTCATCTTCAGTCGCGTGCTAACAATCGCACCGTCAACATCACGATGCTCTGCAGACGTAAACAAGCGCACGATTGCGCAGTCACTGCCTCCTGGTGCACATAGCTACGACCAGGAACTCGAGCGCGCGGAAAATACAAAATTTTAAATAATTAAAAAATCAGTATTCTGTCAACATTTTTTTATTTTTTATTTAGTTTCCATTCGGTACCTCGATTCCAAAAGATGGTTTCTTTTTAAAAGAACTTGCACTTCTCCGTTTTTTTATTTTTATTTTTTACTTTTTATTTTATGTTTTTCTATCCAGTCTTTCCAGCTACTGCCGTTTCTGGATGTGTGTGTAGATTAGCAACTGCAATCACGTCTACCGGCTTGTCAGGCCTGATGTAGCTGCAGATGTAGTGACACGTTAAGTAATATTATAATATATGTTCAAGTATAAGTGTACCGGTACACACTTAGTCTTGAACAGATTCAGGTCTGACCATTCGTGAGATGTGTGGTTAATTAAAACCCAAGCACTAAAGAACATCGGTATCCACGATCAAGCATTCGAATCCTTATAAAAGCAAGTGATTTTACAAGAACTCGAACCTTAGAACTCTTGACTTCGAAAATTAGCTGATTTTACGATGATCAGTTTAACCGCTAGACCAACCGGCGGGTTTGAATTATTAATTTATTTCACATCTTTAAATTCATTAATTTAATTAAAAGGGCTTAAAATCTTTTTAATTAATATTTTCATTATTCTTTCTACTAAATTCATATTTTATTTTATAACTATACTACACATTTAAAATTGTTACCGGAAGTTATAAGTATTGGAAAATAGCATCAACCTATCCCAAATACGACAGATGTGTCATTTGCTTTGATAAAACAGATACAACTATTCTGGAGTTACATTACCACAAACATTCAGACTATATCATATTTATATGTATAACAATTTATCAACTACTTCCTGCTTTAGCAAGCAGGTAGAAATATGTTTTTACTAGTAGAAAATGCTCTTACTACAATAATGTAACACGGTAGTGGGAGAGTGCATGTGTAATCACTAAGAAAGAATTTTTGTTTGTCTACCTTGTCTGGCTGATTTGTCCCTCGGTCAGACTTTCTGGATCTCCTCATATGCATTTGAAGAATAAATGGTCTATCCGAAACAGGTGTAAAATGTTGGTCTTGATGAAGCTTAGCTTCATCGGGAAAATGTTTTACGAAGATCCGTTCATATTTTTTAAAAAGCAGGAGATAATAATACCGCTGCATGATTTAAAAACAAAATAAAGAAATAGTATTAAGAGATTACGTAAAAGTTTTAATTTAAAAGTTAATCCGTTTTGTTAAGCCAGGTAACAAAACTATAAAGGACGAGTAAAAAGTAGACGGGTATTTTCAGAAACTTGAATAACGATAGATCCATTACGGTGATTACTTTTTCGCAGTTTTTTTCTTACTTTTTGTGTTTTTACAAAATTATAATTTCCTATGGATAAAAATTATTGTTAATACTGGAAAATAAATTGATTTTAAAAAGGTAAACAAAAGGATTAAGTTGTTTGTCTGTATTTTTATATTTTATATGGATTAGATTTTGTTATGTTAGAATATAAAATGTGTAACATATAGTTGTATTGTTACAACAGAAAGCTTTCAGAATTATTTTCCATTGTCATTTACCATAGTGGACGAGAGAATCCTTCAAAGTAAATAAATTGTTATTCGGTTCATATTTCATCTCGTGTATATATATATATATTTCTTTTATAAACACTCAGTTCTATTTATAAATGTCAGAAAAATATGATAATATTTTCAATATTTTTTTTTTTTTAAACAAGAGAAGCATCTTCAAAACTCATTTAAATTTTAATTAGAACTCACAAATGCATTGTTTACCTTTAATTTATTTATTACGAAACCCATTAAATGTGTAGTTTGTTTTAAAAATTTAATCAACTGAAAAATGTACCACTTTAGATTACCGATACCAATTTATTTAAAAATATTACCAGCTATAAATAAAATATATTTTCCACTACCCAATGTATAATCTAAAAAAAAGTGGGTGTCACCCGAATATAAAAAAATTTAAAAAAACTTGTAGCACCTCAAAAGATCTTTTAGTAACAAAACTTTGTTTTAGCTGCAAATAAAACATATTTATTTATAAAGGTGAAAAATAAAATTTAAGTCAAAATAGCATTGTCGTTTTCAAGGATTGAACATCTAATATCCGCTTACTTCGGAAAGCATGGAGTGAAATGATTTACCCTTGCCTTATTCGCCCAGCCGATTATGCTGATTATTTCATATTAGCATGTCAAGCCTACGTAAATATAGGCGGAAACTACAAGATAAATGATAATTTCAAGTTGTTAATTGTAAGGACTGGGTATTTAAATAATCTTAACTTTCAGATAAAAGTAACTCTGACCGGTACCACGTGCACCGAAGGTGATTAATATGTATGCTAACCGCTATAACTATAATAGTTCTAGGCAGTGACACAAGTCATTAAAAAAAAATTGACAAAGAATAACTAGCATCCCACGTGAGAATTATTACGTTAAAATGAGGAGTGAAGTGGTTTTTCCGTTGTTCTTCATTGAGCTGAATATACGATTACGTATCTATGCCAAGCCTATAAAAATACAGATAATATTCTGCAATACAAGAGGACAATTTCTTTCTGATCACCGTAGGGTTGGTTGTATAATGAATTTCATTTCTCAGTGAAAAGAACTTTGACTGGTTCCTCTCGAACCTTATGTACTTTGCTTTACTTGAATAATAGAAAAAAAATGCGAAAAAAAACAAAATTAATAAGGTACCTTTACTTAAAATGAAACAATTCGCTGCTTCATCTCAAAAGTGTTTTACATTTATGAAATCACTGTTCGCAACCATTCATATACTCATGAAAGTGAACAATAAATATATCATATATTTTTTAATTAATAAAAACATCAGTTGTTAAAATATATGTATATAAAACGGAAAATAATATCTACATTAATAAAAAAAATCCATAAATAATATTTCCTTTTTGTTGAATACCTTTATTTACAATCAGCTTCTATATTGAAGGTATTAGTAAGTCGTATGACAATCACTTGAAATAGGATCATTCAATGATAATCTTCGACGAGTACAAAAACAATTAAACATTAAAACAATATAATATTATTAAAACAATAAATATTAGTAACTACAAAATAACATATTTGATAATATCTGAGAATACGGTTAAATATCTTCACACCATGGTATGTAAATAGAAGAGAAATAAATAAAACATCAAGTTTAAATAGAACACTGATAAATGAAACACTAACTTTAAGAAAACCATAGATAAATAATAAACGTAAGCATCCATAAATTGGAATAACCGAAAATAACAAAAAATTATAAGAAATGCAATCTTCAACAAACCGGATTATAATAATGGTCCATCAACCAGATCAAGCACATGGACTCTTGTCAGCCTCCAAACGTGCTCACTGTTGTCAAGTAAATTCAAAGCTAGATAATTAACATGCTTCTCCAATCTGGATACATATCTCGAAACTAGGCGTCCAACTTCTTGAATACCTGTATAATCGTGGATCTCATCATTCCTCTTTGCGAACCACGGCGCTTGGGTTATGTTCCGTAGTATTTCATTCTAGAACCGTTGAATAATCTCCACCCTGCTATTACTGATTGTGTTCTAGAGTTCAATTACGTAAATCCGTACCGACTTCAAGAAAGCCTTGTAATGCAGTACTTTGTTGGATAAAGAAAGTTGCCATCCCTTACCCAATATCCAGTTCATATTTTCAGACGATCAAGGTAAAAGCAGGTACCGTATCTTACTGGCGTAAGGTACTCTGACACCGTTTAAATGAGCTTCAAGACAATATTTTCTTCTCATCGTGAACGATACGTGGCTGGACTTTGTTGGATTTACCTTTATTCTGCATTTACTAAGCCAAACGTTGATGGTATAAAGTGCAGATTGTAATTTCTCCGAGGCTATATTAGGGCAATCGTCAACCATAAAGATTGCCGTGTTATCTACACATGACGGAATTGTAGCACTAACTGGATTAGGTAGCGCAGTAGTGTAGACCAGGAATAGAACCGGTTCCAGAACTGAGCTTGAGGTACTCCCTGAGTTGTCGAAAAACCTAAGACATCTCTTGATTGCAATTAACTCGTTAGAAGCGACGATCCAGACAGGTGCGTTAAGTAATGAGATTGTGGGAAGCACCATTTTAATTTGAAAAGAAGGCCAGGCAACCAAAATTTGTGAAATGCTTGTTTTACGTCCAAAAAATGCCGCTGAACAATACTTTTCTAGACACCTGACGATAACACTAGTAACTCTACGGACTTGTTCCACTGTTGAATGACCACCTCAAGCCGAATTGATGTTCTCTTATTACTCCTTCGCATTTTAATACTTACCATAATCTGCGCAGGAACAATTCCTCAAACATTTTAGATAAAATCTGTAGGAGGCATAGGTCTATTCGAAGATACTTCCTGCAAAAGTTTGCCAGGTTTTAAGATCATTGTTTTCTGAGATATTTCCATTTTGTTGGGTAGTGAGTTGTCCTAAGGATTGCATTAAATAGTTCCTGTTTGTAAGAAACAGCGTTGGAGTAGTGCAGATATAATCCTATGCGTAATGCAGTCTAACCTTGGAGTCTTTAGTATGTTCTCAATCCTCTTCACTTCTAGTGTTATCTTCATTTCAAGAAGGGCCTCAAAGGGAGACATAAAGGAATGGGCTATTTAAGAAGTCTATAATCTCCTCGATATCTCCTTGCATCTCATGCGGCTGTAACACCTTGCCTAAGTGCTTAGCGAATATCTCGGCCTTTTGGCTGTCATTACAGGCCCACCCATTAGCCGGCTGTAATGGTTGGAATAACGTTGGTGAAACTTGAATTTTTTCGTCAACTCTCACAAAGAATGATTAATTCTCTTCAGGGGAGGTAGACTTTCAACATATTCTCTAGATGATTCACTCCTGTCTGTATTTATTAGTACCTTGAAACTGCAGACCGTCCTGCTTACAGGCCTGCCGAACCGTTGTCATCTTCTTTTATATTTCCTCTTTATTCTAACTGAGTCCATAATCTCTAAAATAGTTCGCGCCTTGCTGTATTATGTTTACCTTCAAAATAAATATTTAAAAAGTAATTTGCTTCATGCAAATTGGAAGGTATAAAAACCAATAATAAAAACCAAATTGGAAGAATATAAAACCAATAATAAAAACGGTGAGAATATTTTATTAGTATATGACACTAAAAATAATTTCTTTTATTTCGGCCACAACAACGTTTAAAATATCGTTAATTCTAATTGTCAATGTAAATTATCCATACAAACTGCAAAGTAAATCAGAATGTAACGAATGATTACGTGATAGAAGCATAATTAGTTAGAAGTATTTTCTAATTAATTTTTTTTACCCATTCTAAATCGAATTTAAAAAAAAACCCACGATATAATTTATGAAGATTTTTAACAAGGTAGAGTTATTTACAATGAAAAAAAAGAAGAAATATTTAATTTTCATGTTTTCAGAGCTTTAAAAACATAGAGCATTTTTCTTGTCTTAACAGAAGTTATTAGGATCGAAAAAGTTTGTCAGCCTTTATAACAGAGGAAAAATTACTTAAGATTAATTTTATTACTTAAGGTTAATTTTCATTGTATATATAACTAAATACTTTCATTTGAATACCTGAATACTGGTTCACTGGTTGAACAAATAATTAAAAATACTTTTATAATTACGTTAATTAATTTTTTTAAATGATGTATACACACACACACACACACACACACACACACACACACAATGTTGTTGTCAATGACCCTTAAATATTAAATTTGAAGCTCTATGCAAAATTGAATACAGTTCAGCAACATTGTTGGTAATCTTCCTGACAATGATGTAAATAAATGTAAAATAACAAATATTTATTTCAAGTAGCGTTTACCGGCTTCCGTGGCGCGAGTAGTAGCGTCTCGGCCTTTTGTCCGGAGGTCCCGGGTTCGGATCCCGGTCACACTATAAATCATTTATATCATCCTCTGAAGCAATACGTAACGGTGGTCCCGGAAGTTAAAAAAACAAAAAAAAACTTTATGTTATTTGAGTTCAGAAAATTTTAAAAATTCCAATTCTAAATTCTAACAGCTTTGCAAACAGATCTAACATTACATTTTAGGTATAATTGATTTTAAATTATACTTGTATATTTAAGTAGTATTTTCGTAACTGAAATTCTATTATAATTACTATTCCAGTAATATATTTAAGCAAAACATTTATTCAAACTTATTGCACGGAATTAATTTTAGTACAATTAAACTCTTAAAAATTTAACCGAAAACAGAATTAGCAAATAACCTGTAAAGAACAATTCATAAAAATCATCTTTTAAATTACGTATAAGATTAAAAATATAAATTATTGAGTATAAAATTATAAAAGCAGTGTTCAGAAACCAACAAAACAAATTACTTAATACTTATCTAACTACCTGAAATTGATTTGGAATTCCTTTAATAAGTCACAATGTAATTACTACCTGCGTATAAGTAAAAATTTAAGAATCAAACATTAAGTTAAAAGCTACCAAACGATGTTGTGAGATTTCACCAAGTAGATTTACAAAATTATAAAAATGTAAAACATAGTGAATAAACATGAAAATTATTAAAAATTTACATGTTTTCTTATAAAAAGAAATTTGACTGAGCAGTTGTATTTTCTTGTGAGGAAGGCTGATATTTCAAGATCTGTTCGAACCAGTTATATTACAACACTGACTCATTAATGTTCTCCTCGGTAACCTGTCTATTTTTAGATTTTAATTACACAGACAGAATGGTTTGGTGATCCGTGCTAGTCTGAAATAAGCTACAGATAAACTCTTTACACGAAGAAGCGACGCAGCTGTCTCCGACATAGTAAAACTGCTTAGATATCTGGAGACTTCCGGAAAAAAAAAATCAATCAGTCAGAAGAAAAATAATAAAAATACTTTTTAAAATGAGTTTTAAAAACGTTACTGTAAATAAATTCTTTGTGAAGATAAAGTATTGTAAAAAAAATATTAAAATATGTATATTTGCAATTTAACCCTCACTTCTGTGATAAAGTCCGATTATTATTTAACTCTAAAAATGTTTATTTATCATCAATAATAAAAAAATTTCAGCCAATAGGTTGATTGATTAAAAAGTCTAAAACAAACATTGACATTCTATTTTTATGAATCTAGTACTATGTTCATGTATTATATTTATCAGAGGTCCACTTAGGCGTTTGGGGCTTTCACCTTTTTTCCTAATTCCTTCTTCTAAATAAATATATTTATTTTTTGTACGTAAAAAAGTGTTACATTAATTCATTTAACCCATTTTTAGTGATGCAATAGTAAAAAAAAAAATAAAAAATAAATAAATAATATCTTTAAAAAGTAAAAGGAAACTATTAAGTTACAAAAAAAAAAAAACAAATCGGGTATGCAAGTAATCAACCGGGTTGGTCTAGTGGTGAACGTGACTTCCCAAATTAGCTGATTTGGAAGTTGAGAGTTCCAGCGTTCAAATCCTAATAAATTCGAATACTAGATCGTGGATACCGGTGTTCTTTGGTGGTTTGGTTTCAATTAACCACACGTCTCAGGAATGGTCGACCTGAGTTTGTACAAGACATTTACACTCATAAATATCATCCTCTGAATGAGGATGATTTCCGGTGGCTAAATAGGAAAAAAAGGTATGAAAGTAAATAAATTAGCCGTAGAACGAACGGAAAACTTAAGTCAGTAAAGGATTGTTTTATCGATTTAAGGGTGCATCACATTAAACAACAATGAATTATTGAATACGAAGCTGCTATCTTTATTTCAGCGAAGTCTTCCTAATAATAACTAAAGAAACGAATACAGTATTCAGTTTTATTGATGATATTCATCATTTTGAATAAATAGACCTCCATAGGAAACACATCTCATAATCGCTTATGAAGCCAAAGTAAAAAAAAATATGCTTGATTTAGACGCAGTGACAAACTACATAAATGTGTTTTTGTGCGTATATATCAATTTTAAATGCTGTAATTAAGTTGCCCTAAAACACTAAAGTATAATCTTACTGCAGTCGATCTGCAGCAATATAGTTGGTTGCATAGAGCTGGATTTATGACTGCCCGATCTTCTGGAACTAATTAGGTCGTTACAGCGGGATTCTACTTTATAATATCTTTTTATCATTATAAGCATTTAATTTTCTCATCGTAACTACAGAAAGTCTTGTTCTATTTTAATGACTGTTATTAAACGCTGTTGAAAAGTAATTTGTATGATTTCCTTGTCTACGTAGTTTGCAGTTGTAATCGTAAATCTATATGCAGAACATTTTTTAGTTTTTGTGTGAATATGCTTATAAAAAAGTCAAAGATAATATAGATTTTTAATTGATGCATTTTGGATAAGAATACTAAAAAAAAAATAGATAATTGCCACTGATAAATTCGTTTAGCCCCATATTCTCCAGCATGATTTACTCTAATAATTTCTTTTATGATATTGTCTGAATTGGTGAAATCGGGTCTTGCCAAGATGAAATGGAGAAAAAAGCCAGCTGAAAATTCATTCAATATTAGAATTAATTTGGTTTTCATGATATTTAGGCATTTACTGTTAATAAGTTGATACAAACGAGTATAATAATTAATAGAATGTAAAATACTAACGGGTCGGAATTTAAAGCAAATAAATTAAGACAAAATGTAGAAAATTAATTAAGATTAGAAGAATTATCTTTATAGGTGATGAAATACGATAGAAAGGGTATTGAAAAATTAATCTATAATTAGATGTAAGGGTTTTACCCACAGAGTTGGTCTAGTGGTGAACGCGTCTTCCTGTGGAAGTCGAGAGTTCCAGCGTTCAAATCCTAGTAAAGTCAGTTATTTTTACATGGATTTGAATAATCATCTTCATTCATCCTCTGAAGTATTATCTGAAAGGTAATTACCGGAAGCTAAACAGGAAAGAGAAAAGGTCTGAGGATTTTGTTATTAAATCCTACATTTTATAAAACTATAAAGGATTATAATTAAAAAAGACGTCAAAAGGAGATATTTACAAGAAGAGAGAGCTTTTACGCAGAAAAGAAATTTGTTGCTACCAAACACAGATTCAGTAATTCGAAAGAAATTTCTAAAATTATCTATACAGAGTGTCCCACCAAGAGGTATACGCTTTTGATTTAGTATCACTCACCAACACCTACACCTATTCTTGTGAAACTTTACAGAAATTTTAATGAAGGTTCTAAAAATGTTCTGTGAAAATTTCAACTTTCTAGGATTTATAGAAAACAAAATGGCGGTTTTCAAGTTAACCACATCAACCAACATCAATTTCACGTAAACCACAATTTATATTCATTACAAAATAGCTGGTAAAAATGATTAAAATAGATGTTAATTAGGAATAGAATAATCAAAAACAGGTAGATAATTACGCATGGTTATATCTAATTATTAACTTGTTTTATTCAATTTTAACAGCTCTTTAACCATACATCTGTTTTTATTAATTTTTACCAGATATTTTACAGTTTGTATATAAAATTCAATATATATATTTCTATTATATATATATATATATATATATATATATTTTGATACCACATATACGCCTAATTTAATATCGGTGGCCGAACACGAGATGCGAACTGGCTCACAGTATACGGACGCGCTGATACAAGCATCACTACCGCCATACAGTTCTTCCACCATAGCGGCGCTGCAGCCAATAAAAGAGCCACCATGGCTCCAATAAAAGAGCGTGCACCACGAGAGTGAAGGCCCCCACCATCGTCAACCCCCACCTGGAGAAGACCAACAAGAAGACAAAAGAAGTTCCCCGGCCGGCTCAACGTGGGACCTCCCGGCAGATGCTAACATCCCCGCCGGAGCAGCAGGCCTGGCCGGCCCGCCGAGGAAGCCGCTGGATGCGGACGCTACCTTCCCGCTTCAGCTGCAGCTCACCGGGCTTAACAGTAAAAGCCGCCCAGCGTGGGATCGCTCGGGGAGAACCGCCTCGGCCGCGCCGGTGAAGGACGACCGACGCCGACCCGACACTGCGGGCCTCTGGGGGCCACCACTGCCATGTTGTAGCGGGGACCCAACTAGAGAGGGAAAGCCCGGTCGGACTTCAATGGACGAGCAGCAACTCCCCGACTTCGCCGGAGTCTATCTTCCAGACTGAACAGCTCTTCTCATAGCTAACGCCACCACAAGGTTGTGAATTACGTGTCGTCGAAGTCATTCGGCGTCAATATATATATATATATATATATGTACATGTATACACACATACTAACTGGTCTAGCTGGACCCCCGACGCTTTTGTTATCTTTCTCGTTGTAAAAATATTAAATATTTTGTAGATATTCATTAAGAAAAAAGGATTAATCATTTTAGTTCATTATATTTCTGTTGCCATGGTGAACAGAAATATAATGAAGTAAAATTAATAATTTATGTTTCTTTAATGTATTTGATTCACAAATTTACTCACAAAGGGACTAGGATCTATATCTATGGCTTAAAACCTTTCCTAGATTAACACGAATGTATACTAAAAATTTGAAAACATACGGTCGACATAACAATAGAAGCCAGAAAGACAAAGAATAGAGGGATGTCTTACAAAAGAAGGTAAAGTTATGCAACTTAGGCTACCGAGAGCTTTGCCTTCGACCAGACTACTAATTAAGTAGAAAATAGATTAACGTAAAAAATTATTCTATTATTTGTAAACGATTTTTAGATATGGGAATCATGGTGACCGTATCTCCCTCCCACTTCCTTGATTAATTGTAACAAAACTTATGTGGTATGAATGACCTATATTATTCAGAAGTGATGTACCATATTTTATAAAAAATCGGTTAATCGAATCTGAAGATATCAAGTAAAACTACAACTGACAAAAAAGCAAAAGGATTTTGCACGTGGGTTAATCTTTGATCAGTGTTTCGAGGAAATTACTCCTGTGGTTGGAGAGGATTATCTTCATAGTAAGAAAATATTTAGATGGTACCACAAGTTTAAAAGAGGAAATTTTGGCCTTGAGGATACTCCAAGATTAGGTCGACCGTCTTAGTCTGTGACTGAGGGAAACATTATTGCAGTTCGAAAAATACTTGTGACACATGTGTGTGACCTACCACCAAATTGAGGTGTTATTGGGCATTAATGCATCAACAGTTCGTACTATACTCCGAGTTCATCTTGATGTTAAAAAGCTTTGATGTCGTGAAATGCTGAAAACCTTTCGAAATTGGAAATCTCCTTTTACTGAAAAGTATTGTGATAGGTGATGAAACTTGGCTGCACTATTGTGAAGTCCCATCCAAGGCTAAGAAGAAAGTGTGGCTGTTTGAAAATTCAGCTTAGTGAAAAGTATGATGGCCTTATTTTTTAGTCTGAGAGAGATTTTAGAGCGAGTTGTGTTGGAAACTCAGAAGATAATTACAGGGAAATGGTATACCAAGGAATGCCTGCCTAAAGTTGTTGAAGCTATCAAGAAGCTGGGCCCAAAATCAAGGCTGGAAGCATGGTTTCTTCACCATGACTACGATAACGTTCCAATGCACCGCTCCAAAGTTTGCTCCGAATATTTGGTTAACACTGGAATAAAACTGTTAGAGCACCCTTCCTACAGTTCTGACCTCGCTCCATGTGAGTTGGTGCTATTCCCCAGATAAAGAATAAACTGAAAGGGAGGAATTTTGCGGTCGATGATATCCTTCTAAGAGCTTGAGAGGATGAGTGTGCTGAGATCTCCGACGAAACATAGCAGGGATTCTTTGATAACTGGTTTCGAAGGATGAAGTGTGTGATGTGTGATGGAAATTATTTGACAAGTTATAAAAAAATAAAGTCTTATTGGAAAACTTTCCTAGTGCCCTTTGTATTTCAACCGTAAAAATTATAGTGATATTTTTATGAAGATCATCCAGTCAACTGCTGATAATCATTAAAATTTGTGTAATTTTAAGAAATATTTGATCCCTGAAAATATTTTTAATATATCTTGTTTATAAAACTGATGTAAGATATGTAAATAAAGCATACGTAATTTATTTATTTGAAGATTGATCTTTAAATTTTATACTTCATACTTCAACCAAAAAATTTATCAAATTTTTTTAAAAAGTAAATCAAACAAAAATAAATACAATAAATTACGCAATAAACATTAAAAAAAAGAAGTTTTTATTAATAATAATGAACTGTCATCCGAATCAGTTATAGCTCGTTTTTGCAAGTCTATTCTAGCGTTTAATCTTCTTAACGGGTGAACTCATCAGTAAAACATATATACACAACTCACACACACACACACACGCGAGCACGCGTAGATTTAATTAAAATGTGAGAAAGATAAAGTAAAAAATATACTACTATAATTAAGTGGACTATATTAACGATGATATGATACTTGCTCATAAATCCTTCACCAAAAATAAACAGTGAACGACTTTCCCGTTAATTGGTTTGTTTGTTTGAGAGATACTGTAATCAAGCATGAATAATATAACAGTGGGCGATCAGTAGAAGTGAAAAGATAAACAAAACCTGCGAGAAAACTGTTTTCGGATGATAATAAATTACTGTTTATATAAAAAGTTTATAATAAGTTAAAAGAACATTAATATATTTATTTTGTCTTTTTTGTAAGTAGGGACAAAATTTGTATAAAAAAAAAAATGCGAGAGAACATTAAAGGAGAAAGAATAATAAGAAATTTTAGATAAAGAAAAAAGAAAAATTAATCTGAGTTTTCGTTGTTCTGGTCCGATGACATTGTTTTGGTGAACTGAAAACTGTAGCATAATTCAAACCAGAGGCTGTATACTTGTGTGAAGCTATCATATTGGGCGCGCTTTTTATATTTTTAAATTTATTTATTACAGTGTGCTTTTTCTTTATAATTTTTGGATTTACAAAAAAATATCTCTTCTCATTTAAATTTCATATTACACTAATATAATACGTATATAAAAGCGAAATACCACTCTCCAATGTGTTTATTATGATAATATTTCCGAAAACACAGTTCTATGAAATTTAAAATTTTAATAAAAACTTCTTGTCTTTTTAAAATTTAAAGAGAGTGATATGAACTTATCCTGGCATCAGCTAATAAATCTTTTTATGAAATTTTTACACCAAAGGATGAAAATAAGGGTCGAACGGACTGATGAATAATGTTCTAATCTATCGTTAGTTATTGATTTATATTTCAATTATTATACAGCGGAAGGACGATTTTTCATAATAAATCCTGTATGAATAAAAGGTTAAAAAAAAAATCTCTAAATTTTTAAAAATTTCACGTAAATTTTCAGTTATGAAAATTTGATATCGTTATTACGTAGAAATGAAAACTTTAAGTCCAGAGTTTTTAACTCCCTTAAATGTTAGTAGCTCGACTGAAAAAATGTATAGATTATGAAATATTTTCTTTAATTTATCAAATACAAAGTAAACCACAAAGAAAAGGTTTTTAAAATTTCACCCAGTAATGGTGTTTCTATAATGTAATTTTTCAGCCAGATGCCCAATATTTCTATCAAGAATCTTAAAATATTTTCTCAATATATTCGCAAAAATCTCTACTATCTGAGAAGGGAGTCTTTTGCACAACCTATCGGAATTAGGTAAGTTTTATATAGTTTATTTTTTTAATTATTTTAACTTTTATATTTTAAAGACTCCGTCTGCGATAATAGTTTTGAGTTTTATTTCACTTTTTTTACTTTTGTTTTAATACATTTTTATTATGATTTATATTAATTTTAAACCTTATAAGTTTTATTATTTTAGAGTTAAGTTACCTTTTTATTAAAGAAAATTCCGGGCGTTGATAACGCACAGGCGTTTTTTGCCCCCCCCCAAAAAAAAGTATCTTAAAAATATAGAAGCATAATTAACTTTCTTTTCTGTTGATTAAAAAATACATTTTTATGACTATTAGATAAATCAGTAAAAGTATTGGTTATATATCAATAAAATTAATATACTTGCGTTTTAATCTACCTTGAATTTTTGTTGGAATTTTGTAGTGCATAAAACACATTACATGTATTACCACGCTGGATAAAATATATACTAAGTCCTTCCTGCTTACATCCTTTCTTCATTGTTCATTTATCTCTTTGTCTATAATTTCTGTGAAGTATACAAAAGAATTGAAGACCTAAACAAAATTATGATCCACGAAAACAGAAACAAACACATGCCCAGAAAATCCTAATTTCCAGAATAAAACGAAAATAAAATCAACATAAACGTAAACGGCTTTGATGAGATCAACTGTAAAACATAAGATGTAACATAAAATGTACGTCGGCCGAAAAACAAAACTTATTATCATTAAATTTGAACTACACATAATGACAATAGAAATCACATACCCAGCTACAAGTCGAATATTGCAACACATATGTTCAATAATAAATCAATCTCAACATAACTCACAATTAAAATGAATGAGAAAAAATCATTAGATGAAAAAAAAAAACAGTAATAATCTAATTAAAGAACAAACACAAATTTATAAATTCTGAACTGATATTACAGAGTATTCAACTGAAAAGATGCCCCATCATTCAGTAGTTTATTCTAAACGCATATTTTTTTTAAATGCATATATCGGTGTGAGATGGATAAAATAATGTGGAAGATGTTGGTACGACTGGTGCTGTAATGGAGAGGACTGTTTATTGTCTGCACGTCTGAGTATTGCCAGTCTGTGTCGTGCATTGGCTTTTGAACAAGGTTGTGTAAAAGTATATTGTTTATTAAAATACGATTAACTGTTGAAGAACGTGATTTCGTGATGGAAACTTATTTAAAGATGAAATCTCATGTTGTGTGGCGGCGAAAGTTCAGGGAGAAATTTGAAAAGGAAGCACCAATGAAAAGTGTTATTCGGAAGTTAGTTAAAGAATTTCGTGAAACAGGTTCGATGTTAGACCAAAAACGTGCTCGACACAGGTCAGTTTTAATGACGCAAGTCGTTCAAGATATTAAAGCGGCAGTTACAATATCTCATAAATCTTTGCGAAGACTAAGCTGGGAAAATAACATTTCATTAGATTCAGCCCAAACTGCATCGAGGAAAATGCTAAAATGTTTTCCTTACCGAATTCCGTTTTTCCATTAGCTAACTAATGCTGATTATACTAAAAGAGTTCACTACTGTCACTGGTTCAGAATCTTAATTACAGAAGGCCACACTGGCATTTTAAATTAAATGTTTTTCATAGTCAGAACTATCAGACCTGGGGTACTGAAAACCCGCACATTTTCTTTGATTCTCCTCTACACCCACAAAAAAAAGGTGTAGTGTGCGGTTTCAAGGTGACGAATAATAGGACCCTTGTTTTTATAAAAAAAACGATGGATGCTACGTCTATCGAGAAATTACCCAATAGTTCATAGCCTTACTGCAAGAGGATAAGCATGACTGCTGGTTATAACAGGACAGCTCCAGTTACCATATAGTTCCCTTTAATGTGGACATATTACAGGAATTTTTCGGTGGAAGAATCATTTCTAAAGGATTGTAGCCACCACGATACTCTGATCTGACTAGTCCAGACTTCTTTCTGTGGGGTTATTTAAAAAAAACCACACTCCACAGCAATCCACACTCTGCAGGAACTGAAGACAAATATTACCAATGCCATCCAGGAAGTAGACTAGTTACAGCTAACAAGACTAGCCAGGAACATGGTCAAACGTGTTGACAAGTGCACAGAAGTGGATTGATATTTCAACCCCTTCTGTAAATTATTATGTAAGTATTTACCAATAAACTATTACTATAGACTAAACTACTTGATGGGGCTTCTTTTAAGTTGAACATCCGAGTAACAAATATACAGTAAATACAACAAATCTAATACTGGTATATTTAAGTAAATATAAACTCTCTCTCTCTCTCTCTCTCTCTCGAGCGCGCGCGCACACACACAATTTGGCAAGATAAGATTAGAAACGATAGAAAAATGGTACCTTAAGTAACAATCATGAAACAAAACTCAATACAAAACAAAAACTCAGTGTATCAAAAACTCAATACAATCACTAAAGAAATCAGGGATTTAATATATTTTCCCTGAGAAAGAGGAACGAAAATAGTTAAAACAGTACAATAATTCGCGTGAGTAAAACAATTAAGCTATTATGTGCGAGTTTGTAATAGACATTTAAACTGTCTACAAGGCGTTTGCAATGTTACTTTTCAATTCCTAATTGAACAGCTCTGATTTTTTTTGTATGGAAGCGTTAAACACGTTTTGCTCGATTATATATTTTCGACTATACGCAAAATCCCAACTACAAAACTGTGAATCCTTTCATTTCGAAAAATACAATAAAACATTGTAATCTAATTAATGTATAATTTTTTAAAGAAAAAAGTTTTCTCGGATTTGATACCGATTAAAATTTGCGAAAAATTTGTGATGATAAGAAGTATGTAATATGTGTGCATTGAATTAATAGATGCACAGTTTAAGCTAAATTTATTTGTATTTTAGTATAAGTGTTTCTAGTAAGAGTAGAAATAAGCAGGACTTAAAACTGAAATTTATTCAGAAAATTAAAAATCTGTATATTGTAAATATGAAAAAAAATAATTACGTTTTCTAAAAATAATTAAATAAAAACTATTTATAATTTTTACTGCATTTATCAATCTACACTACGCGTATTATACAGAGCGTTTCATAATGTTCTTAGGAGTTACAAAAATTCAGTACAAAAAAGTACTTCACTTACCTAAATGAAAGTTGTACGAGGTAATGCAGAGACTCAAACAGTTTTTGTTAAAATCTATAAATGTTCAATATGTGCTCCTCTGGTGACAAGGCACACATCAACACGAAAGTCTAGTTTTTGATAGAAACTCGTTCTAATATGTCATCTTCGATAAGGTAATGTTATGTTAAGGTACTGTCGAACCTCGTTATGAAAATGGGCAGGACAACCATCTTGCTGGAAAATGAAGTCGTTGAGTAGCTGAGGCATAAGCCATAATTGTAACATATCCAGTTATATCATGACGGTTACTGTCGTTTCCATAAAAAAGAACGGTCCATACACTGCCTCACAAGAGAGCGCACAAAAAAAAGTTTACTTTCCGAGAATCCCGAATGTGTTCCACATAATCGTGTGGGTTTTCAGTTCCCCAAACTTTCACGTTATGACGGTTTACTTTGCCGCTAATATGGAAAGTAGCTTCATCGCTGAAAATTATCTTGTTTAGAAAACCTTCATCTGACAATATCTATGTATCTATGTCTGTAACTGTAAACAAAAATCGAGCCTACGTGTTTTATCTCCATCAGAAAGACGCTGGATTAATTGAAGATGGTACGGCTTGCATAATGAACGTTTACGGAGAACTCTCCACACTGTTGTTTTCGGAATTCCTAATTCTCTGCCTGCAGCCGCAGTCGATTTTGACAGGCTGCGAATGAAACTTGCACGCACACGTTCGACATTGACTTCTGAGGTTGATGGACGACCAGTTGATTTTTGCTTGCACAAGCAACCAAATTCACTGAATTATTTGTACCATGCACGAATTGAATTGTCACTTGGTGGCTCCTAATGAAATTTTAACCGAAACGCACGTTGCACAGAAATTAATGACTTTGACAAGAGAAATTCTAACACATAAATCGACTTCTCGTTTCCCGTGGCAGCCATTTTCTCTACTGTCGACGCCTAACGAGCAAATGGTTTATTAACTGTCTAGTAGATGTGGAAAAAACTATTTGAAGTACAATTTCGTACAGTACTTGTTTTATTCTTATGAATGTAGTAGTTTTTTGTTAATGAATTTTCGAAACTCCGAAGAACATTATGAAACGTCCTGCATAAAGAGGAAAAGGGTTTTTTGTTCGAAATAAACAAAAAACTACCCGATCTATCGCTATTAAATTTTTACCCATGTTTCTTAGCAAAAGTGAGAAGATTTATGGATATATTTCACCTCCAAAAAAAATGTATATATATATATATGTAGTAGTAGAGGTTTGCCGGTTGAAGCAAAAACCTTAATGAATTGAATTAATTTACAGGATTTGAACTGAATGATACGAAAACAATCCAGTGAATAATGTTACATAATAATAGAATTAAATATACATTAAATAAAATAATCAATATAGATACTATTATATAAAGAGGAAGAGGGTTTTTTCTTGTTCGGGATAAACAAAAAACGACTCAATCTTTGGCAACTAAATTTTTAACCATGTTTCTTGGCATAACTGAAAAGTTTTTTTGATTTTTTCATCTCAAAAAATGTCTAAAATATATATATATATATATATATATATATATATATATATATAATATAGTAGTGAAGATTTGCGGGTAGAAACACAAACCTTAATGAATTGTGAACTGTGATTATCCATCACTTTGTGAGCTGGGTTTGAACTAATTGATTATGAACATCTAAAAATCAATTTCTAGATTTTTTGAGTTTCATTCTTAGGTTAAAGGTTAAAATTAGTTTTTGAATTAATTAATTAATTTTTGAAACCCTGTAATTTTTTTAATTTCATGGTAACAAATGAAAGAAAGAATTTTAATTTTTGGTGAGTGTAATCTTCTGTAAAACCAATTTCTAAATTTTTGTACTTCGACCTTGAAAGGGAATGAAGAAAGGTAAAAAAATCATTAAATAATGATTGTAAATTTTCTCAAACTCGACTATAGTTAACGAGATATTCAGTTGATTAAGGCTTGCAAATATTCTTCAGATAAATATTTAAAAACCATTTTCGGTTTTTTTTTTAATTCCGATTTTTTTGAGGAGTGCGAAGGTGTACGGCGCTGTGGCTCAATCACCACAGCCACGGCTACCGTTATTGTATGTGTGACTGGCTACACCTGCCTCCGGTTACTTGACTAATAGACATAAAATAAAAGATTGACCTCAACGGGAAACGCAAGTAACCATGTAGCACTGGCAATGCTGCAACGGGGAGCTACTAACTTGATATTTCAGAATTTAGTTAATATTACATGAAAAAAATATGTTTCTTATAATTTATTTACATATTAAGTTCGTTATAATTCTCAAGATGAAGAAAAATTAATAAATTCATATTGAATTTTTAAGGAACTGTATATTCCTGAAACATATATGTACTGTGTTTGATCTTAATAAGGAACACAAAAAAAAAAAACTAGAGCAGTCATTTAATGTATTAGTATACTAATTTAAAAATAAACATTTAAGATTTATTAGATTTAGAACCGTATAGGCCTATACTGTGATGAAATTAAAGAGCTACTGATCTATGACAACGTTATTTATTCTATAGAAATAAATAAGTTCATATTATCTATTCATTTTCTGAAATGAAATATGTGGAAAAGAATTCTTAAGAATATTTTTCTGTAAATTAAAAAAAAGGAAAAATGAATAATGAAATAAATAAATGAATAAATAAATAAATGAATAATGAAATAAATAATGAATAATGAATAATGTTCATTTACGGAAAGTATACAAAAATAAAAATTTAGCACAAATATTTCATACGATAAAAGATGGGAAACGAAACAACTTTGCTTAACAGACTCTCTTTTTTAAGTTTGGTTAAATTAAGTAAAATTTGACAACAATGATATATTAATTTTGTAATTTATTAATATGAGAAAATTAATAACGAGATGTGTGAATTTCCATTCAACAAACTAGTACACTGACTGTCGTCATGTTAAAGAAAATTTACTCATGAATTTTACGTTAAGGTAAGATTGATTTATTAATTTTCATTATTATTTTCAGATACTGCCATTTATTACATACATTCATTATACTGTGTTTAGTTCTCAGTTATTTACTTCTTTCGGTCAGTTTAGAAGTCTGCTGGTAAGCATCTTTTATCTAGTAAACACTAAAAAAAAAGTCTGTTTTACATATGTTGTACTTTCAGTTAAATAAACGTACAATAGAGTTTGTACAGTACAGGTCAAGAAGGTGATGAACCTAAACAATTTTTGTTAAATCCATGCAAAAAACTTGGTTTTATTCAAATGATATCGTTAGTTTTTACATAATACAAAGGATTAACATACAAAAAACGTTAACTTGAGACATGTAATGTAAACTATCTTACATCGAATGGTTTGTAGGCAATGAAAGTAATTTTGATTGGTTTGAGATGAACGATATTAATAAAAATTGAACTAAATAATAGTCATTTTAAAATTTAAATGACCGTTAAATAATTCTTCTCATCGGTTTTTATGTGTATAAAAATTCTTACATGGTAATTGAAATGAATATCACCTCAGATATTTTTTTCATACTTGCAGAATAATTTCTTAATTCTATAACCAAATATGTTAACGTTGGAATTGTTTGCCGCTAAATTTACTGTTGTATCTGAATATTTCACTGATATGAAATATAAATGTGCTACTAATATGCGATCTATTTTTTCTTTATACTACACTTCTTATTTACATTAAAATACGCAATTCAAATAATCTTTTTATAAGAAACGATATTGTTGAAAGAATTTTCTGCCTCTCAGATGTTTACCGAGTTATTCAAATTTCAATTGACGAATATGAACTTTAACTACATTGCTAATATGCACTGTATTCTTTCTATGTTTTCATTACACTAGCTATATACTCATATTAAAATATTTTCCGTCTCTCAGATGTTTACAGAGTTATTCAAATTTCAATTGACGAATATGAACTTTAACTACATCGCTAATATGCACTGTATTCTTTCTATATTTCCATTACCCTAGCTACATACTTTTTATATTATACTAAAATATATTACGTGCATATTATTAGTTTTTCCCACTAACATCTATAAAAACGGTTAAGTAATGAAATATTACTTGTTACTGTTATTTGTAATTAACTTTTTTAAATTTTTTCTTGAATAAAAGGTATCTATTCAAAGTCGAACTAACCTGCCTGCATTAATGTTGTTAATCGATAATTAACAAATCGTACTGTACAATAGCGTTTTATTAATTTTTATTCTTTAAATATCCCTGATTGCTACAAGGAATATATTATGAATTTATTTATTTTTAATCTTGAATTCAATATCATATTTGAAAAGGTGTTAAAATAGTCCATGTTAACTAGTTATTGGACAAGACTATGACATGAACCGGATCTAAAGACGATTGTGAAACAATGTAATTTAGAATAAAAAGATTTATGATACATAATGATCGATGATGTTCTTAGCAAACGTTCACCTTATTTTCATCGAACATATATTTTTTTAATAAACTGAACTATTTAAGAAGGAAGCCGGGATTTATTCCATGGGCACTCCGACCAACGATTAGGAAACAGAATCCCTGGTTCGGTCATAGGCAGCAGTCCCATCTACCAAAACTCATCGGAAGTATGAAGGATGATGCAGATCCTCTACAGGTCTTGGTATCCTTAGAGCGGACCTACTAAGGAGACTTCTCCTTCTGAAGAAGACGATTTACTCTCGGAGAAACTGACGTGCGACACAGAAAAGTTCAAGTTCTTCTTCAACAAGTGCTCATCCTGACAAAACTCCTTCGGTAGATCGGCGAATTATTATCTAAAAATTATTTTAATCTATTTTCCAAAACTCAAAGAGCCATCCGAGTAAAGGTTTAGTGGTCTTAAAGAAACAAACTCGTCTATTTAGTGTATCTTAAAATAAGGAACCATCCACTTGAACCATAAACGGTTAAGATAGGCTCTCCGGGAGGTAGGTACTTGTTATTATGCCATACAGGCTTTGAAACCTAAAGGACTTTATTTTTATGAATACTTTTTCTTTCTTTGTTTAACCTCTAGGATCACTTTTATATTTATTTTTAAAAAAATACCGTTTCTGAACATTTTGGTTTAAATCGATTTTATATCTATAGGTACTTTTAAACTTTATTCAAATGTCATTCATTATTAAGGATGTATTTTTCTCGTTAAGGTTTAACTGACAACTATTAACAAGAAATATGGGTCTGAAAGTTTCAGATTGTATGTGGTTTACCAGCCTGTTATGGCGCAGAATAAATTATTTTAATTAAAAATATTCATTATTTTTAAAGATATACTAAAAAAACAATATTTAGACGAGATTTAAAATTAAGGCTTTAGATAAAAAAATGGAAACAGATACAATTAAAAAAAAAACAAAAAGATTTAAAAAAAGGAATAATATTAGAATATAATTAACCGCCGTATTTCCTAGAAATATTAAAAATAAAATAGAATAGTTTATGTTGGACAACAGAACCTAATTAATGAATGAATGGTATCCAAATTAATGAATGAAATAATGAATACTTAAAAGCAGGATATGTTAAAAAAAAATCACGCTAATTAAAATTACAAAAATATCTTCATCTATAGTGATTAGGATCAATACATATTAAAACGAAGAGGATATATTTTAGTAATTAAAATGCATTCAATTTAATCTAATAAACAAAAATTTAATCCTTTTTTTCATAAAATATTAATTTCACGATTGTAGGAAGTGGTTAGTTCTGAATAAAAACCTACACGAACACGCACACACACACAATACGTATTTCCGCCTTAGGGTCATCCTCCTTTAATACAGTAGTAGCACATTTATAAACACTAGTGGAATACAGCGGATGTATAAGAGTTAAGTTGAGTGACCAAGGCAGAATGCCAACAACGGATGAGGGCAACATATTAATTTGTGACCTGAAAGACGATGTAATGAAAATTATTTAATAAACATTGATTAAATAAAATTACAATTATTAATATTTATCAGAATATATCCTTATTAAACGATTAAACAAGGTAGAAATATATTCAGTCATAAAAAATGCTCTGTTAATTATTACATTGCAGGTAAATACAATAGTAACTTAATTACTGAAGAATAATATCTTATTTTTGGTGA
Organism: Lycorma delicatula; assembly: GCF_047948215.1. NCBI lineage: Eukaryota > Metazoa > Arthropoda > Insecta > Hemiptera > Fulgoridae > Lycorma > Lycorma delicatula. The sequence continues at coordinate 58,557,387 of NC_134462.1, forward strand.
TAATGGTGTATAAAAACTGATTAATAATTTTCATTTTTTTAAAAAATATTTATAAATATAGCTTATTATTTATGGGCGATTGTGTTTGGTTTACAATGGTGTATTATAGTCTTAATTAAAAATTTTGAACAGTTGTTAGGATTTTAATCTTTACTTAGCTAATGGGTTAAACCCATAACCTCTCAAAACGTAAACATGGATCAGCTGTCACCTGATCGATTTGACGCCAATAAAATTAAGACTGGTGGAACTCATTATCTGGTAGAAAACGTGGATCTTTAACAACTTAGGATCGAGACCCTAGGAAGTCATCCCGGCGTAAACTCATTCCTGGCAATTATTTTTAACAATCTGAATAACTCGGATAGTAAAGGTATCAATGATAACTAAGGTTTCCAATCAGGATTTCCATCATGGCAAACAATCAGTCGTGTCCAAAAGCGAGTACTATATAAAAATTGTGAGTACTAAACAGTTACGTGTGATGACAAAAAGCTTGGACATCTACAAAAAAAAAAGATTTGATCCAATTCCATTGAGCACAAGGTAACTGATAACATTTAGGCTAAAGGACGAGCTTGCCTTTCTGGTAGTACTGAGAACCAACCTCCAATATTCAATCCCGATTGACGTCATCAAGCATGAAATTAAAGGACATAGGATATGAAGTATAATAAACGCCCATCATTGCGTCACAAGAGAGCTGTTGTCTACATTCTTCGTGAATCTTGAGCTTAATATGAACAACAAGGAGATATTCAACTACTAGACATCAGTAACTGAAGCATCACATTCGAGACCCCCAGAAGAGCTCCGGCTCTAGTCCAGTGTAAGAGATATCGTCAGTAGTAAAGACATACAAAGATTAATTATATGCGATCCTTTCGGTGTTTGAAGTGTGCAGAGAGATATACTGAGTTTTTAGTATAACATATTGGAAGCCTGATTAGTTTACTCAGCAAGATGATAGCCTAAATCTGTAAATGCTCAGGTTTCTTAGAATATCTACCTGGAACATTAATGGTTTTGCTGCCCGCAGACAAGAATTAGTAACATTTATCTTCACAGAATCGTTGGATGTTATCCTATTTTGCGAAACTCAATTCATCGATCGAAACGTACCAATAAGCCTATAACCCATTGATGTAAGTCCAAGGTATTTGAAAGGCTAAACCTCGGAGATTGTAACCAGTTTTCGAGCGGGGACACGTTATTACTGACCACCAGTTCGGTTTCTGAAGTGGTACTTCACCATTGAACAGATACACAGGATCATTCTTGCTGTCACAAAATGCTTAAGGAGAACAGATTCACTTCTGCTGCCTTTCTAGATGTCCAGCAAGCGTTCGATAAGGTCTGATATATCTTGGATCTTCCCCTATTATATATCTTGGGGCCTATCTTCTATTCCGTCTTCAGTGCGGACATTACTGCATTGTTTAGCCGATGATACGGAAATCATGATCGTCGATGATGATATAGGTCTCAGCTAGGTTGCACTTCTAGTCGAGCAGTTGAGAAAATGGAAAATACAGGTGAATCAAGGGAAGTGTACTCATATGATTGTCTCGATGAGAAGGGGTGACTGCCCAGGAACTCATTTAGATGAGAATTTCATCCCGCGAGCTGAGAGTGTACGGTGTTTAACTATACCTAGATCGTTGTTGACCATGGAAGGTTCATATTAAAGAAAAAAGGAAGGAAGTAGGCATCAAATTTAGGGAACTATACTGATTAATAGGCAGGAAATCGTAATTTTCTGTATCTAACAAGCTACTATTGTACAAAATGATCATAAAACCGATTTAGACATACGTAATCTTTGGACTGCGGCAAGTACCAGCAATATAGAGACATTTACGTGCTGAACAAATTTACGAGATGCATGATGCAGGCGGCATGGGTTGTTTGGAACGCTGAAATCCATTAGTATTTAGGGTACCGTATGTTCGGGAAGAAGTCAATTGATAGGCAACTAAGTACAAAATAAAGCTTAATGATTACATGAGCCATCTTATTAACCTCTTTGACAATAGAAAAGATGTTAGATGGTTAAAGCGGCTATATGTGTTAAACCTAGGTACATAATAGTAATAATCAGGAAGAGGAGGTTTCTATACTTAATTTGTCATTTTGCCCATTATCTAAGGATTGTGTTAATGTTAGTGAGTGTTTATGTCTCTGGTGTCATTTGATTTTATGTTACTTTTTCTTTTACCTTGTGATTTTATTCGTACTACTGGACTTTAAGGATTCTAGTACCTAGTTGTTTAGACTTTATCATTGCCTATGATATCTTTAATTTACTATTCATGTTTTTAGAATGTTTTTAATTAAGATATTTCAAGATAACTTCTGTACACTTGCTTATTGTGATGAAATTTACTTATGGTTTCTACCTACAAAAAAGACTGTAAGTATAATATGAGAAACAAAAAATATATACCTTATTACAATACAATACTCTTATAATCGTGTCTACTTTAGGAATGACTGTATTATTTATAAAGCAAATATGTAATTACTACAGAAATTATTTTAAAAGGAAATGAACTGGTTTACTATATATTTCATATTAACTAATTTATAAATTTATACGCTGGGTGATGTCCAACGTTACCCGGGTGATGTTGAGTAATTTTTTTTCACCATATCATCCATACTTTTTGTAGGCTTAGTAAATAAAGCTGTTCAAAAAACATAGTTAAGACTCCTACTGGCAACCGATATCATTGAGTGGTTTAATTTAGAGTAAAGCTTTATATAATTAAGTAATAAATGTACCTAATAAAATCCTCAGGTAAACAATTAACTTTAACTTTTTTTTTTAAAGTTGTAGCAAAAATGATAAAATTATTTTTTGTTTTCTTTTTTAACTTAGAAAGACTTCCTTATTAGAAATTCAGTTTTTAGTAAATAAAACTCATTCATTACCAAAAACACTTATTCTGAGGGAGAAAAAATAAATATTTTTTAATAATAAGAAAGAAAAATTTACCCTTAAAATATATATATATTTATATACGTATATATATATATATATATATTTTTTTTTTTTGTAAGTTTGTAATCGATTTGTGATTTACGTTGACAAACATATTCGCAGATTTTTAAAATTGATTCCGGCAGATTTGTCTATTGAAATACCTTATGTTAGGAATGTCCAAAATAAAAATGTATTACAAAAAATTGAAATTTTATTCCTTGATATGTTCGTACGTTTCGCGTAAAACAAATTAAACGAGGATGTCAGATTACATTATCACGTACTTCATTTCAAGGGGATGCATAAAGCCTATTTAATAAATGGAAGGAAAAATTTATTATTTAAAGGATAATAATTTTTTTTTAAAGGGATATTTTTATTGAAATAAGTATTACAATATATACATTGATAATAACAGAAAGCAAGTTTCATTCTCCAACTTAAAAAATAAAATAAAATTTTTGTCAACAAAAAATAATATTTATAATTACCTTTGGAGAATATTTTATTTTAGTTAATTTCTTTAATTACGAGTTTTATTATCATGAAGGGTTTTCAAGTATGAAATCACGAGAAGTGACGGGGGTGAATTAATTAAAAAAATTATTCAGTATTTAAAAAAAAGAAATTAAGAAATTGCATGTTATGTAGAGTTTATTATGTTTCAAACTGACAAAAATAAAGCACCCAAACTGAAAAAAACATCCAAGTGCTATTTTTTTCAACTTGAAGAATACTTTCCTTTTTAATATTCTACATCACTCGACAAAATAATAAAAACTTCGAATGACTATATAATGTTCTCATAAAATTTTAGTATTTACTTCGTATTTTTAACACGTTTATCAGTTAGATCCGGAAACAGGCTTTTCTAACTAAACCTTATTGCCAAATATTATCGGTAGTTGTAGAAAACTTTGAAAATTACTTTTTAGTCTGATATAATTACATACGTAATTTTTTCATAAAACCTTTCGACATATTTATTTTCTAGATTACAATTATTGAAGCAGTTCACATATTTATAAATTGTGTTATGCTTTAGTTAAAACGTAATACTACTGTAATATAAATTATGAAAAAAAACATTAACAGTAAATAGAGTTTAATTAATTCATTATTTCCTGTTTTTTTAATATACAATATATTGTAATTTAACAGTACGAATAACGTAATCGCAATTTAAAGAAAAAATTAAAAGATACCCTCTGAACCATCATTACTAATAAAATAAATCAATATGCTCTAAGTTAAATTTACATCAAAGATAGCCGCAATTTATATAATTAAAATAAAAATTATTAAAATATAAAAAAGGAAGGTCAATGATTATAGCTATAAAACCATAAAAGACAAAATGAAACTTATAATAATTGATAAAATTATCTTAATAAATTTGATAAAATTAATTGTATAAATTAATTTGTTATACCACTCTATTCAACTATGTAACATTTTCAGTACGTAAAAAAATAGGCTTATTACAATCATAAAAAAATTACATTTTAGTCATTATTTATTTATGGTAATTAGAAAGCGAATGAATAATTTTTTTTATGGAGAGGGGAAATGGGGAAATGCATTTACGCACGGAGTGTCGGGCTCCCACTGATGGTCTTATCCAATCGCTATCATCAGACTACCGACTAAACCCTCCCATTCTACCAGGACTCGACTCGGAATCACATTACTACGGGCCGAGTCCTCCTATCATAGCCTGAGAAGGCCACTACCTAATTTTTACCTGACTCAGTACTATCCAGGTCGCCCTTCTCGGCTCTGAAAATGCTCCTGATGAATCGAGCCACACTCCTACAGCTGCTCAGGTCACGCAGCATCATGGAAACCAAGTTGTGAGGACTCAGTGCTCCGAGATTCGCTTCTACGTCCCTCGATCTGCCCCCACCGACCACAATTGAAAAAAGTGTGCTAGGTGTCCCATACACCGGAGCAGTCGGGGAACATCCCAACCCCGTAGGGGAAGACACCCGTCTGGTGACGTTCCCCCCCCGTTCCTAGCCCTGATGGGCTTTAACGGTCAGTCGGGGAACAGCCCTTTTCCTGTTGCATAGAGATAAGCGGGGAAGTACCTGTGACCCGTTAAAAACTGGGTCACGTATTACTCTACTTCTCCAAGCCGCCGCTCTGTCCACGGTCTGACCAGGGATAAGCCTTTTGGTCCAATCATCATATCGAGGTACTTCGTGGCCGGCTTGGTCTTGACAACCTCATCCCTGATCTAAAGTGGTAGGAGGAGTGTGTCAATTCGCTTCTTCGTTAGAACCACGATCTCAGTCTTTCTGAGGGCTAGAGACAACCTATGGTCATCTAGGCAGGCGCTGACCCTGTGCATCGTTCGGCTGAGCCTCAGTTGGGCGCGCTCAAAGTTACGGTCTACAACACGTGGCGCAACGCCACAACTTAGCAGACGACTCCAACAGCTGTATGTCAGTGCTACCAAGCCTTTGCAATATTAACTAAATAAAATAAAATATATAATATTTAAAGTGTTGTTTCCCGGTCCAAGAGGACTAGGGGAACGAGGAAAAATGGAATCTCCTACAGGGAAAAAGGGAAATTTCAAGATGGCGGACTGCGACACGAGCAATCCTTGTGTTTTCAGTGGGGGGGGGGGGGTAATATTGGTATGCCCACTTAGCCACTATTTTAGAGCATTTTTTGGGGGATAGAAGTACAATTTTGCAAAAAGTTTTTTGCAAGTATTATTATTTTTACATGCTTACCTTTAGTTCACTTTAGTTCCATGGTTAACGGTTTCGTTCCATAATTAACCACTCACCGAAATGTATTTATATTTGTTTAAAAATATCTTTACAGCATTAGCACGTATAATACATACACACATATGCGCTCGCATGAGCTGACGTGCTCAGTAAGTGGGAATGGTTTGTACACATGCTCAGTAGGTGGGGAGGAATAGTTCATGTGGAGTTAGCTAGGTAGGATAGTACACATGAGCAGAAGGTGGGGAGAAGTAGTATATATGCGCAGTAGCTAGTTGTGGGTAGTATTAAATTAATCAGAAATTGCGACTCCCTCCGGAGAAGGGGGCGCATTGCTCCCTCCATACAGTTGGTGCCCCGTTGTGGCGTATTCCTGCTAGCCTATGAAGCGTTAGCACCGAAAGGACTTCAGTGGTCGGTCTGAAGGGGAATTACGTCGGGACAGGTTTCAAAAGCCTAGCCTTCCGCGGTCGGCCCATAAAATGCGTTCGATAACGCTGGTTTAACAACGGATTGGAATGCAATTAAATCTGTCCTTAAAATTAAAAATATAAAATAACACAAAAATTGAAAAATTAGACCCGTCATTAAAAAAAATAAACCTTTAAAAACACGCCCGATAGAATCATCCAGCAGCAAGGGACACTGTCCAGGTTCTGCGATCTGTAGGGAGAATTTGCTAAACTCCCGCCAACTTTGCATTCCATTCCATTCCTGTGGGTAGTATAGATGGGGCAATAGGTAGGAAGGGTTTGTACACTTGCGCAGTACGTGAGGTTAATATGTTTTATAATTTATTATTTTTAAAATTTACTATTTCTCAGATATTAATTTGAGGAAAACATACAAGTTTTTATTCAAAATTTTAGTACTTTTAATTTCGGAGGACTTAAAAAGTAAAAAAAAGAAATATTCAGGGTAAGTCAGAACAATGTTTTCCTTTGCTATGTACATAATATAAGTCAGAAAAGTAACAAAAGATTAAAACATACATTCTAGAGAGATAAAAACACTTAATTAAATATTTGCAAAAAAAAAAGATAATAAATACTATTTTTGTACATAGCGCGAAGAGAAAAATAACTTATAAAAATAAATATGAGTAAAAATCATTCAAAATAATGCAGCATTAATATAACAGTTGTTCTTTTTGTAACGTAATAATTTTATTTCAGACAGATTACACCGACCATATCCATTCTGTTTTACTACATTTAAATCTCTTTAAATTGATTTATTTACAAGGTGGAATCTTTTATGAGTTTTTAAGATACGTAAAATTTATATTTAGTCGTATATATCAGAAATAACGTTCAAAAGTATTTGGATATGTTCCAGTGCAAAACAGAAATTCAGACGTAACTCGGGTAAACATAAAACAGTCAACGTATTTGATTAAATAAAATAGAAATCTTGTTTCATTCAATTTAATATAAATAAATAAATAGGTTTATTACTGATAATTCTGTTTTAACTGCTATGAACGTAGATAATTAAAAACATACTCGTAATATAATAACCAGAAGTTTGTTTATAATAGCAATAAAATAAATTTATATTTATGATAAAAAAACATCTTAAAAATGTTATTACTTTTACTTTAGTACTATTTAACATTCACTCATTTAATTACATAATTTAAATGAAAAAAAAAAAATTATATTGACAATCTATGAGAGGGAAACTTTACTAATAACTTTGATGATGTAAGTAATATCAAAGAGAAAATTTTATATTAAAGTTCACAAAATTCATTGGCGTACTTTCTTTTCAATAATAATTGTTAAATTTGTAAATTAATTTTTTATATAATGTGATAATGTTAATTGAATATTTAATAAAACTTTCCGGTTTTACTGATTTTAAATTAAGCTATTAATAAAATATATAACTAAATGCGCATTACAAAGGTATTAGTAAAAAATAAATTTAAATACAAATGGTTTAGGAAATATTCTCGCTATGATTAGTCTAGGAGCCAAGGAAAAGCTATTTCTGAGCCTACATAGCGTGTAGTCTATGATACCTAAATTCCCGGCGACCTGTATTGTCCAGAACACCAGGTGTTCTGGTGCCCGCAGTGGAATGAATTCCGCCAAGCTGGCTCGGCGATTACCGGACTGCTCAGCCTGGAGAACATCATCGCCACCATGTTGCGGAACCCCAAGAGTTTTGATATCATTGCAAGGTTCGTGGCGAGGGTTCTTCAGGAGAGGGATCGGGAGACTCGGGGATGAGGAACAGCCCGCAGTGGAGCTGCCGGGGACTCTCGCACCCCCGAGAAAAAAAGACCGATCGAGTCCTGGTGGGGATGCTCCACTCCGGGTGTCCCCATTTGAGGCATTGGCATATTGAGGCATTGGCATAAAGACCGAGTCCCACCTCCCGGAGGGGGGACTCAGGAACGGCATAACCGGACCTGGTGGATCCTGCTCTAGAGGTTTGAGGCGGGCGCAAAGTGAGATCCGACCGGCGGGCCGAGACCTGGTGGCCCGTTAGAGTAAAGGACACTCCCCTGGGCTGTGTAATCCCCACACCGACCTGTCACTTTTAAACAAATTAAGATGGAACATTTTGAAATATTTTCCTTGATAGAGGTTACCTTTGTTATTGTTTAAAGTCGCTGGTGACATCGACATTAATATTCGGATGGTAAAAAAATTAATCATTATTTTGATCCTATCGACTGTTTTTTGTTTTTATTTTACGTAAATGTCGCTCGTTTGTTATTGAGTTGGCCGTGAAATCATAGTTCGTTCCGAGTGAAAAGGAATGCTTTATTTTATTTTATTTAGTTTTTTACTAACTGTATTTATTAGTAGTTTTTATGTTTATGGCGAACACGCATATCGGAAACATTAAAATGGAATCGTAAAATATTTAGTAGAGAGTGAGTTGCTTTTAGTCCAACAGATAGCGCTGTTTTTATTAAAAACAGCGCTATATTTTTACCTGTCACAGGTGTGATCATCTTTGGTATATAAATAGAAGGTATATAAAAATACGCGCGTATTCGAATAGCAATGTTGTGTCAAAATTTCAAACTTTCGGAGATTTAAGATTTTGAACAAACGAACATTTACATTTTTATTTATATAGATATAACCTAATATTTCCAATATTATCCGGTAGAAAAAGGCTTGACAGTTTATTGAAAAAGAACTTTTGGTCAAGGGTTATAAAGTTATTACTGGTTCATATATTATCAGCTAATGATTTCTTGGGTGTCCGTCCTACTGTTTGTTTATTAAATTACTGCTAATGCTATACAAAGCCTAGATTAGCAGTAGAGAGGTACCGAACGAAAATTTCGGAACAGGTGACTGCTAAACTCTTGAGACAACCGTCATGTAGTGGCATGTTTTAACTAATACATATTTATGAAAATTAAATATTTACAAAACCAATCACCTGTACATGGTAGGATCATACATAAATGATTTTGTATGTATGTTTATATTTCATAAAAAGATTTCCCATACTTTTGTTTTCTATTCACTTAACTGCAACGATTTGAGAATAAAATATGTAAATTAATCTTGTATTAAATATGCAATACCATTTATTTAAAATTATCTGAATCGATTTTGAAATGATTGAATAATGGTTCCGGAACAAAATAATTACAAATAATATTTCAGTTTTGATTAATTATGTTTTCTTTTTTTTATAATAAATTATAATTTATTTACTGATATCTTCTGCAATTACTTGTTTTATAAAATTACTAATAAATTATTTATGTAAATAAAATAAAACATGTTGAGATTTTTGTTATATAGTTTACCTTTAAACTGTCGATTTTCATGATTGAGAATTCCTTTTCCTTTCATACGGAAGATTATAAATTTGATTCCTCGTTACGCTTAACATCTATCCCGAATAAAAAATGGTTTTATTTTTATAAAACTCAAAATATGGAAATCGGTAAATCTAATTTAGCATTGGATTGTAGTCGAGAAAGAAATTTAGAAAGAGTGTAAATAAAAAAATTCTAATTCTACAAAGACAATTATTTTAAACAAACTCTCGTATCTTAGAATCCCCCGATTAGCTAGGTCGAGTAAATACATAAAACCTATCGATTAGAACTAGTGTCGGGATCCCACAGATTGTTTTATCCAATCACTATCAGCAGACTACCGACTAAAACCACTCCCCTTTCTCCAACCGACCCGGAACCGAGCCTGATTAGGTGCTTCCTAATTTTCAGGACCATCCAGGTCATCCTTTTTGGTCCTGAGAATGTTGCCGACGAATCAGGCTACACTCTCCCAGCTTCTCAGGTTACGGAGCATCATCACAACCACGTTGTGCGGTCTCCGTGCTGCGGATTTCGCAGCAAGTGTCCCTCCATCTGCCGCCCACCGAACACATTTTTGAAAAAGGAGTGCTTAGGTATTGCCCCGTACACCGGGGCAATAGAGGCAGTCGGAAGACGGCGCTTTCCATATGACATGGAGGTAAGCGCGGAAGTACCCTTGACCCGTTATACTCCACCTCTCCATGCAACCGCTCCGTCCACGGTCTGACCAGAGGGATAAGCCTTGCGGTCTATCTTCCTTTCCTCTCGTGGTCCCGGGTCTTCTGCCATGCGAGAAAAGTGCGAGTGCATTCCTCGTTGGCAATGGTCTCCCGGTCTTTGTCGCCTCCGTCCGATACGCGGAAGTGACTCGCAAGGCTGCGGTGAGTCACCGCAGTGGCTGCTCGCACCTGCGCGAGCCACTTCCGGTTTCTTGCAGCTCTTAATGCCTAGGCCCGCACTTCCGACCCGTATAACAGGATGAAATGCGCCACGGACATCAGCAATCGCCGTCTGCTGGTCTTCAGTCCGCCGACATTATCCATGAGCCGACTGAGAGCAGTTATTGCTCTCGCAGCTTTGTTGGCGGCTCTGCGAAGCTGCTCAGCAAAGCTGAGTTTCCGGTCAATCATCATACCGTGGTACTTTGCGGCCGGCTTGGTCTCGACAACCTCCACCCCGACTCGCAGGGAGAGGAGGATGTCGATACGCTTATTCGTTAGGTCACGAGGGCTAGAGACAACTCATGGTCATCTGTGCATGGCTCGGCTAAACCTCAGTTAGGCGCGCTCCACGTCGCGGTCTGCGACAAGTAGTGCAACGTCGTCAGCGTAGCCAACCAAGACAGATTCTTCAGGCATCTCCAGCCTCAGCAAGCCATCATAGACGGCGTTCCAAAGGTGGGGCCCGAGAATTGACCCCTGCACCGCCCCTGACGTGATCACAGTCCTACGCCAGCCTGCCGCGATTTTTCTGGTATGCGTCCACTATTCTGAGTAGGTATTGAGGCACATGGAACTTATGCTCTAGGGCCCGAATCGTATTGCTCCACTATGAGGAGTTGAAAGCGTTTTTAACGTTCAACGTAACGAGAAGGACCACACGTCCCGAAAAATGGTTGAGGTCCTCTGCTCGCCGCAGAAATATGATTGTGGTCCTCAACAACCTCCTGAATTGCGTCTAGGGTCCACCGACCCTGCCGGAAACCGTACTGGTTAGTGACAGGCCACCTGCCTGATTTCATCGCCGCAATCAGTCTTTAATAGCTTCTCCAATACCTTCCCAGCTGTGTCAAGCATTCACTCTGGGTTTTCTTTTCTGGGAATTAGCACAAGACGCGCGGTCTTCCACCTGGCGCTAAAAGACCCAGCCTTCAGACATGCATTATACATGTCTAGTAGAAGACGGGGCATGCAGCGCACCTCGGCCGGTATACCGTCGGGAGCAGGGGCTTTTTTGCCTTTCAGCGTCCGTAGGGCTCCCTCCAGTTCTTCCATCGAGAAGAGCGGGAAGTCGCCCACGTCCCCAAAGTCCAGCTCGGCACAGTCCGAGTGGGCTGGGAACAACATCTTAACGACGTGTTCCGCTTTAACCTCGTCTAGTGTAGCTGGTGAGCGCGAGACCCCTAATCGCTGAGCTACTATCTTGTGACCCAGCCCCCAAGGGTCTGCATCCACGGTCTCCGTCAGTACTCTTCAGCAGCGTGTCTTGCTCACGTTGATGGCTCGACGGACCCGCTATGCCGTCTTAAACTCGGCTGACCTGGCATTTGCGTCTGTGCTGTTCCTTGCTCGTTGCGCCACTCTTCTTAGTCGAAGACACTCTCCGCGCTACCCCGTAATCTCCGGTATCCACCAGTACACGGTCGCTTCCGGTGCCTCGACCCCCCCCCCCCCGTGGGGCATGGAAGCGTTGCATGCATCAGCCGTATGGTCGAAGCAACTATGGCTTCAGCGCAACGTCCCCCCCGTTGTTGATATTTTCAGAGGCTAGTAATAATAATAATAATAATAATAATAATTTTAACAATGTAAGGTCCATTTTAATTGAATTTAAAAAGATTGAGATTTATTCGCCTACACGTTTAGAAAACGAGTATTTAAACGTTAGCTGAACTTTGATAAATTAATCTAAGCACAGTTACAAAAAGATATTATGTGAACTTTTAAACTCCTTAGTACCTATATCGCCTATAAAAATAAACCTTGTTTAATTAAACTAATGTAAATAATGATTATCACAAAGATTTCTTGTTATTTTAATAAAATTATATTATTAATGTTTTATTGATGTGTATATCTTTTAACTTTCTTTTAGAAATTTATTATACTACAAGGTCCATATTTACGTGAACATAACCGCAGCAGGTAACCAAAACCTATAATACTTAATCATTTTACGATCTATTTAATCTGGTCGTAAATAAATTGATTTTTAAAAAAATTTAAATCATCGGAAGTATAATTAATTTAAACATAAAATGAGGTAAGCGGAAATTTCACTAAATAAATAAAATTAAATTTCACTTACAATTAGTGAAAGCGATCTGTTCCTGATATTTACTATTAAAAAAATAAAAAGCAATTTATAAAAGTACTACAGTTTTAATTACTTTTATTATTTAACAAAACTACTCCCTGATGATATCTGGAACAAGCATTATTTTAAAACCCGATTAAGAAGATATTCATTGATAAAAATTTATAAGGCCTATGTAGAGTTTAAAAATTAGGTGATTTTCGATATTCTTCCTAAATATTAAGGATATAACCCTCCCTTAAAAAAAACAAAAAAACATAATAGTTAAATTATTATTACTTCTTTTAAAGATTATATTAAGAACCAGTTTACTGTTCATATTGAATTTTCATATACAGATGTATCACGAAGGTAAACCGAGCCTTTCGTAACCTATTATACTCGTGAAAATAACGGAAAAAGTTTGTATAAATATATGTTTTAAAATGTGCAGTAAGTTTTGAGAAATATGGGATGAAAACAATAAATTGGGAAAAAACTATTTTTTATGTTTGACGTAAAATAACTTTGTTAAATGGGTAATAAACACATAAAACTTTTAAAGAATACTTGTAGAGAATTTAATTCTGAACAAAATGTTAAAATAAATTTAATAAAACAAAGAAAATCTAGAAAAATTTGAATTTTGTTTAGAAGCGGTACACTAGACTAAAGAGCATTGTACTTAACAATTTATAATAAATGTTCAAAACTTTCCGGCCCTTTTTCAACACATTTTTTAGCAAGATATACTTTTCTGCTTTTGTTGCTCTTTTTAGTTCTTCAGGTCCGTCCTTAAGTTGCCCAACCGCATCCGTAATGCAGACAATTAATTCCTCATGAGACATATTTTATTAATTTTTATACAATATTTTTATCCATTCCCAGACGAAAAAATCTAAAGGTTTAGATCAGGCGATCTTAAGAGCCAGGAATGTGGATCTCCACTACCGATCTAACATTTCTCATTTCTCAGGGAAATGATGATTTAAGTGACTGGAAATGGCACAAGAGAAATGGGGAGGCCCGCCATCGTGATGGAAGTACACTTTGCTTCTCAGTGCAACATCTTCAAGCAGCTGCGGTAATTCTTCTTGAAGAAAGTGCAAGTCGATCTTAGCATATAAGCGGCCGGGTAATATAAAGAGCTGATTGTGAAGAAGGCCGCACCATACATTAACACTTAATCGGTGTTGACGATTGCCTTCCACCGCTTCATAAGGATTTAATTGTGTCCATATATACCCATTGCGTATGTCGTTGACGCCATCTCGAGTGAAATTTGCCTTTTGGGTAAATAAAATATACTTGCAGAATTACTTAGTAGCATCAAAAATTGGATAGAAAACAGTTGTTACAGGCACAAGAAAGAGCTTACAGATAGCTTAAGTACATAGTAAAACTAAACAGAAAGGAGAAAGTTTCATAAAAAATAAATAAATTGATGATGGTATTATTACAGGAGACTCCACTTTAAGATCAGAGTTCTAAAAGACGTTGAAATAAACAATATCCAATCTATTCAATCTAAACAGGACAATAATTCTAAATGTATATTTTCTATCCCTATTGTTTAGAAAATATACATTTAGAATTATTGTCCTGTTTAGATTGAATAGATTGGAGTTAATAGATTATATCGAGTACTATATAGATTTTTTAAGACTGGAATAATACCCAAGTTAAAAAAAAAAAATATAGCTGTTAGCTTACGAAGGAAAGCAAGATAAGATAAATATGAAAACGATCGAACTATTAGACTAATATATAATGCATTAAAAATACTCAGAATAATTTTCAGATGAATAGAATGTGGGGTTGGATTGAATGATGTACTACATGAAAATCATTTCAATGTCAGGAAGAACATGGGATACGGAAGAGGCCATTCAAGTTATCAGACTAGATAAAGAATAAAGCACTTACATAGTATACATATCTGATGAAGATAATGTAGAAAACAATAAAATGTTGAATATTTTAAGAAAGATTAATTTGAAATATAGGAAAAGAAGACAATGTATACAGGATTCAAGGGTTAAAGTAGTAATAATAATAAAAAACAGGAGTGAGGAAAGGATTTAGATCAGGCAAGGCCAACAGTTTTTTGCCTCCGGACCGAATTGGAAAGAAAACTTTTTCGCGGGCCGAACGAAATATTAAAATTAAAAAAATGTTAAATACAAAATCGATTCATTTACGTAAACAAAATTTTGGTATGGAATTTGTTTATGAATAAATGTAAGTAATTTATAATAAAAATTAACAAAAAAAAAAAAAAAAAATTACGTGCGTATTTTCGATTATGCAATTGCTTATAAAAAAAAGCTAATATTAAAAAACTTTTTCGCGGGCCGCATAAATTCATTGCGAGGGCCGGATCCGGTTCGCGGTCCGTATGTTGGCCATGTCTAATTTAGATGGTTGGTTTTCAACCTGTATATTGAAAAAAGGGCAGGAGTCTTGAAAAAAAAAATCTAGAATGAGGTAATTATCTAAGGATAAGAAGAAGATTTGCCGTTGATATTGTTTTTTTTTTTTGGTTGATCCCAAAAATAAGTCGGAATAAATTATAAGTAGTATGGATTTATTATTAAGAATGTAATTCACTTTGAAAATAGAAAAGATAAACAAAGATAATGAATTATAAGGATAGGTGATCTCTATATTTTTTGGGATCACTGTATTTTTATAGGTTGGAAGAAGTAGAGTAGAGATCTAAAGCAGACTGGTACAAACTCCTAACCAGAAAATAAAATGTCTAGAATCTAATATTGATCTGATTGCAGTACATTTTTTTATCAATATCTTCGATCTTCGAAAAATTGTTATATTTGGTAGTAACGAAAGAAAGGTGGGCAGCATAAAAAACACAAAAAAAAGATTTGAGGCCTTAAAAATATGTTTACAGGGGGATGTTAAAAATACAGCGGATTCATATAATACGAAATGAGGTAGGAAAAGGAGAGTAGTTTATGGAAGAAACATGTAGATGCTAACTAGGTTGTAAGGCCTTGACAGACATTCAGGTTGTTGGTTTGGTAATAGAAAGATGTGTAAAGGATAAACCTGTAGAAGACAAAGATACGAATTTATTAAATACATATCTAAGATTGAAATATGTAAATTACTTTAAGAATAGAATATTAGTATAGAACAGGAAAGAATATAAAATTGAATCAAGTAAATCAATTGACGAATGACTCCAAATAAAAATAAAAAAAACGAGTTCAATAAGTTTTATAAAAAATAAAATAAATTGATATAGAGCAGGGGGACACTTTAATGATTTCTAATAAATATTATTAACCACGATGACGTACTTGTATGAATATAATATCATCATTGTAACGTTATGATATGCAGCTATCAATGCTGGAAGTGAAATCTTAATTCTGTTCATCACAGGGTCTTGTTATACTCTTAGGAAAAAGCAAGTCTGATTATTTTTGCTATTGTGCATTTTAAATTACATCCACAAAAAAGACTGGGATAGGTTGTGTAAGACAAAAACTTGTTTCATATCGTTTTGTTGAAAACAATGTATTATATAAAATGTTTCTATGCAGTAATGGAAAAATATTTTCGGTCATTTATTTGCAGTATTATTTTTTCCTAAATAATTAAAAAAAGATGTGGCAAGTTATTGCTTGCAGAACAGGACCTTCCCTAATTGTTGGAGGGAGTCGCGCACTGTGTTCTTGCCCAAGAAGACTGCTAATGGAGAAGTGGTTGGTTACCGCCCGTTGAGCCTCATAAACAATATCGGGAAAGTGGCTGAGAGATTGATCGCAGAAAGGTTACTTGAGTTAGAGACAGGCCGGGGTATTCATTACAACAGTTATGTTCAGGCGTGGCAAATCGACGCTTCAGGCGATTGAAAAGATAACTAGCTGGGCTATAACAGTCAAGGCTGGAACATGGCGCACCAGGAAGATTCCTTTACTGGTTATGCTCGACATTAGAAATGCTTTTGGGACCGTCCAGTGGGACTCCATCATGGCGGCTTTAGTCAGAAGGCGAATAAGCTCTTACATTAGGAGACAGATCTCCGAATACCTGTCTGAAAGATGGACTACGGTTAGCACGCTTGATGGTGACATACGATACCAAGTTCATGGTGGTGTCCCCCAGTACTGGGACCATTACTTTGGTTACTGGTCATTGATGATGTATTACGACTACAGCTACCTGAAGAGACGGATATAGTGGCCTATGCTGATGATTTAGCGATACTCACCTCTGCGAGATCAGAAGATGTTCGATCGTAAATAACTGGCTAACCGACAAAGGATTAACAGTTTCAGTAGATAAAAGTCAATATATTATGTTGGCGGGAAGGAGACGGCTGCGAGATCTTGAACTTAAGATAGGGGAACATAGGCTTGAACGTGTAAATCAGGCTAAATACCTGGGAGTGATAATTGATAAAACCTTAAGCTTTAGTGCTCATATAGTATATATATGCGAGAGAGTCGAAGGATTACTACAAGCCCTCACAAGGCTATTAGCTGGCCGAGATGCCCCAAGATCATCTAAACGTAGGGTTTTAGTCTCCGCATGCACTTCGGCTTTATTGTATGCTGCACCTGTCTGGTATAGAGCCATATTCACGCAAAGGAATGCTAAACGATTGAGGAGTCTACATAGACAGGCTCTAGTTGGGGTGATGTTCGGATACCGCACAATATCGTATGAGACTGCGTGCGTTCTGGTGTCCACAAAACCCATAGAACTCCAGGTCTTGGAACGCTGGCTTCGCTTTCAGGGCATGGAACGGGGTGATGCTTCTGAAGTGGTTAGACAGGGATGGCAGCGTAGATGGAGTCAACATGAGGGGGCTATGTGGACAAAAAGGTTGATTTCAGACTTTAGCCAATGGGTCAAACGAAAGCATGGCGAGGTCAGCTACTATGTCTCTCAGATGTTCTCTGGACATGGAAATTTCGAGCAATATTTATTCCGCTTTGGTAAAAGAAGCTCTCCACGTTGTCGGTACTGTGAACGCGATGACACAGCTGAGCATACAATATTTGAATGCGATAAATGGACAACACTTAGGTTTCGCACGGGAATACAGAATCTCACACCCGAGGAACTAATTAGCTTCATATTGAGTTCTAGACAAAATTGGAATAATTTTGAAAAATTCTCCTTTTTAGTTTTAAAAGAGAAAAATGATACTGAAAGACGTATGGGGTACTAATAAAGACTGAAGTAATTGTAGAACTAGGATATTCATGAGTATTGTCTCTTTATGAAACCTACGACCGCGAGTAGGCGTTACGAGATCGGACTGGGAATGTAAAGACCGAGACCCGGCTTCGTAGATGGTGGCTGGGAACGACATAGTCGGGCCTGGCCTACCTTCTGTGGGGTTAGATGCAGGCAACACCAAAAGACCGAGACCCGGTTCCCGGGGCTGGGGCTGGGGACGGCATAGTCGGACTCGGTTCCTGCCCTGGGGATTTGAGGCAGGCAATGTAAAGAAAACAAATAGAAAAGATCCGACCGGGGGGCTGACCTACTGTGCCGGACATACAGTCGGTGGGTGGGGAGGCCTCCTTTGAGTAAAAGGACACTTCCTCGGGCTGCGTATACTTAATTGGATAACCGGCCCGAGGGTGAAGGGGGAAAAAAAACAACAAAAAACAAAAAAAAAAATAAAATAAAATAAAAAAAAAATTTAAAAAAAAACCTAAATTTCTAACAAGAAATGTTAAAATTTTTAACAGAATAAAAACTTTCTTCGTAATACTACAATGGGAAATTAAAAGAAGTTAAATTTCTGAAACATTTATTTATTTTTCACTGATTTTACACAGATTTTTCAAAATCTAAATTTTTTTAGATGTTTTTTTTACTTCCTTGTACAAAGTAAAGGAAGTATTGTGATCGTGAAAAAAATTTCGGTTTTCAGATTTCAACAGAAATATCTATTTTGACCATATCTGAATCAATTTTGACTAGTTATGGCATGACGTCTGTACGTATGTATCTCGCGTAACTCAAAAACGATTAACCGTCAGAAGTATAAATTTGGGATTTAGGGTAACATTTAGTTGTGCACTCCCCTTCTGATTGCACCAAAACTGTTCAAAAGATCAAAATTAAAAAATACTTGGATTTTTATTTTTTTCTTAACTGCAGTAATAATCCCTCATTGAGAGCTTTTCAACGATATATCATAAGTGGTACTTATTTTCATTGGTTCCAATGTTACAGCCAAATAAAATTTTAATTTATGAAATATTTGGATCTTAGGGGAAGATATATCGAATCAAATCAGACTTCATCTCCTTTTTTATTTTTTATTTTTATTTGTTTTAATTTAAATGTATTGATTTTTTCATCTTTACAAACAAAAATTGCGATGAGTTCAATAATAAAAAAAAATTAAATATATCAGAAATTTTTAATGAAATAAAATTTAAAATTTTTAGCATTTTTCATTTAAAAAAAATGTGTATATGTAATTTAATACACGTACAAGGAAGTCATGTGGTGTCTACATCACATTTGTTTAATTACCATTAAAAAACGCAGTATTAAATTTAATAGTAATTAAAAAATCTGATATTTAAAAATATTGATCTATTAATAATTATTAACCTCTGATTGTAAACAATTTTTTATAATAAATATTAATTCAATAATAACAATAAAAAAAATTCAGAAGTTATTAGTGAAATAAAAGTTAATATCTTTTTAAAAATGTATATATGTAATTTAATAGGCGTACAAGGAAGTCATGTATTAATTAATTAATAAATATTAACCTCTGTTATAAAAAATCTCTACAATAAATAGTAATTCAATAATAACAATAAAAAAAAAAAATATGAAAAAAATGAGAAGTTATTCGTGAAATAAAATTTTATGTACGTTTAAAAATGTGTATATGTAATTTAATAGGCGTACCAGGAAGTCATGAGGTGTCCACGTCAGATTTTTTCAACTTAGTTCTTTTTTTTAATTTGCAACAATTTTCTTTGGAAGCTATACTCTTTCTGTGATTTATTTCTATCCTTGCAGCAGAAATCGGGGCGAAATATTTTGCTAATCTAACTCTAAAACAAAATATTACCAGACATGTTTACAGGAACGTTTTTGGTTATAAGTGTCATAAACGAGCTACTAAAGTATTGCAGTGTTAAAAATTTTAAATCGCCTGTGTTTAAGTCCTTTACTCATTGAATCTTTATTAAAAACAGACTTTTAATTCAAGAGAGATGGAAGGAAAATAGATTAAGCTGTTAGAAATAATTGTACTAGTGTAGAAAAAACTCAATACCTTGGGAAAGTAATCCTAGGGGCATCTAATCCAGATTTATCCTATTGAGTTTTATTATGTGGAACGAAAGTTCAGTTACGTTTTCTAACTACTAAAATTCGTGAAGTAAAGAAGATTAACAAAGAACACTTCCGGGAATATTTCACGCCTGAAAAATATGCGCACACATAAATATATATTATTTTTATAATAGCAATAGAGAGTGAATGATTTGTTTGATCATAGTACAAACTTAATTACTATTTGTACTTTCACCGAGTAAATACCGAGGTCATATAAATAACGAACTATATAATCTGTTTGTGCATCCATAATTATACACCATGTATGCATATAAGTAAAAACTTTTAAACTGTAAAATGTGAAACATATTTTTCCGTACTGAAATATTTGCTACAATATTTTTCAATTAGCAATTCGATTATTCCATTAATGTGACAGAGTGGTATGATTGTTTGTCTTTCTACAACATCAAAACGGTTGCACTGATTTATTAAATAATAACTAAACGTTTTGTCTAAATAACGAGTATAAACTTTGCTACGTGAGAATTGAAATAAAAATAAAAAGTGGTGTAACATTTTTTTGTCCATCCAAAAAATTACAACGGTTAAAACTCATAAAATGTGATATCGAATAAAAATTTAGAAGTTTGTTTCGAAATATACGATAACTATTTGTAAATTAACGTCAATCAGTAAAAAAAAAAAAAATAAATAAATAAATTAAAAAAAATACCATATACAAAAGTTACATAAATATTTATATTATTTATCCACACTGTCCCCGCCCAGATTCAAGCAGTTGTCGTATCGTGACTTTTTTTGTTTAACCTCCGGGATCACCGTTATGTATTGATTCAGAGAATAAGATGAATGATTTGTAGCGAGTGTGAAAAATGCCATGCCTGACTGGGATTCGAACTAGGGAATTCCGGATGAAAGACCGGGATGCTACCACTCGCGCCACGGAGGCCGACCATATCGTGACACCAGCTTTCTATTCAATATTCAAAAAACTGAATTATACCAAAGTATTCATCCACGACTTTCTCATTGCTTGTGAAGTGTTAAAAACAAGCCATTTCTTCAACAGATGAAAATCAAATGCTGTCGAATAAAGGGCTGTAAGGCAGGTGATCAAACTCTGCTATTTAAACTTGATTAGTACAACCTTAGTTCTATCGACGGTGTAATGCCATTTACTGTCACGTAAAAAATAATTATCTAAGTTAGCATCTCTCGCCGTTTGTTCTATATTGCTTTCTTAAAATTTGAAAATGTTTCACAACAAACGTCAAGGGCTTTTCTCCTACTCGACTTCATAAATTCTACTAACAAAATTCCTTTACGGCCCTAAAAAACGCTAGCTATAATATTTAATTTTGTTCTGATAGATTTTTTGAAATTGTTTAGGGTTGTTCAGCGTGAGTGTGTGGCTTACTGTTTGGATTGATTCTTTTCTCAATGTTGCTGAACCGAATCCATGTTTCGTTCCAAGCAACAATACTGTGAAAATATTCTCTTCCTTCATTCTGATATCGTTGAAGGAAAGCTAAAGTTGGTCCTATTCTTTTCGTTTGTGAACATCTCCCATGTTTCGGTACCTACGAAAACCCAATCTCTTTGTAGCAGTTCCGTAAAGCATGGACCTTGAAATTTAGGAAAATTTTCACTGAGTTCGGTAATTTTTTATGGAATTAATAATGCACATTATTTCGCCCTTCCCTGAATTTTTTGCACCATTGTTTCACAGAACCATCACTCATTACATTATTACCGTAAACGAGGAGGATGATGAGGAGGAGGAGGGTGCTAGTGGGTGGGGGAGGGGTGGATGAGGAGGAGGAGGAGGAAGAAGAAGAGGAAGAAGAAGAAGACGAGGAGGAGGTGGAGGAGGAGGAAAAACGTGAATTACGGTAACATATTAATTATGAAACTGGAGTGCATATGCTGTGTGAAAACGCCCTAAAATTTAAAAAAAAATTTGTTGTATCTCGACAATGCCCGCTCAAATAGACTGCTAATTTTTGAATGAAAAAATTAAAACAGTTCCAATTTTTTTTTAAATTTTAGGGCGTTTTTTCATAAAGTGAGTCAGCATTTTCTTCAGTACATTGATATACCAGAGAGCCTGCATGGAGCTTTCGCTTTTTTCAAAGAAGTTGAATTCCAGTGAGAGTTGTTTTGAAAATCCGACAGCGGTTACCACATTACGCAAAAAGCGTATTCCTTGAAGCGAGTCAACAATTCTTCACAGACGAATATGCGGTACTCCATTCGGTCAGGCTTAACGTCTGACCCGCTCTCATCAAGCCTTTCACGATCTCTGGTCCGAGCAATATGTTTCATGTAATAGACTGCTAATTTTTGAATGGAAAAAAATTAAAACAGTTCCTCACCCACCACACAACTCAGATATGGCTATGCCAGATTTCTGGCTGTTTTCAGGAAAAAGCACTTGAAAGGGTGATAATTTGAAACGAATATAGAAGTCATAAAAGCCGCAGGGCGAAATGCAAAATGCTCTCAAAAGATGACCTAGATTTGATGTTTGAAAAGTGGATAGAAGGATGTGTGTTGCACTTAAGAGAGACTATTTTGAAAATGAACATGTAAATGTAGTAGTTTTTTCGAACTATAGCTGTTTTTTAATTATATTTGGACTGTCCTTGTAGTAGATCTATTAAAAAAAAGCAACTTTGATTAATGATACTTGGGTGCATAAAAAAAGCTGTTATCAAAATAATGGAAAAGACAGCTTATAATGTATTATTTACAAGTCATTTTAAATTACTTTGTTGTTAAATTTCTCAAAATTTATCAATAATCGAGTTTCTTTTAAATTTAAAGAATATTCAGATTCTATTTAAAAGTATAATTTAAAGAAGAAGTGGTATTTGATTTAAAAAGGAAATTTGAAAAATTGGGTATTTAGGAATGAAAAGTTCCAAATACGCCGTTTAGCGTATTTGAGTATTATTATCGTCTTTAAAAGTAAAATTTTTAAAATTCTGGTTTTTAAGGTTTTTTAATTTTTACTTTCAAATCAACTTTCTTTTTACTGTTTAGTCTCCTGGAATTACCGATCAAGTATTACTTCAGAAGATGAATGAGGATGATATGTATGAGAAGAAATGAAGTGTATTCTTATATAATCTCAGTTCGACCATTCCTTAGACGTGTGATTAATTGAAACTCAACCACCAAGGAACACCGGTATCCGCGATCTTGTATTCAAATCCGTATAAAAGTAACTGCCTTTACTAGGACTTGAACGCTGGAACTCTCGACTTCCAAATCAGCTGATATGGGAAGACGCGTTCACCAGTAGACCAACCCGGTAGGTTTTACTTTTTTATCAACTTATGATTATTTGCTCAGATCTGCCCTGAAACAGTTTATTTGCACAATATCTCTCTCCATTCTCCTCTATTTTTTGCTGAATTTTTAAGGAATTTAGATATTGCATATCCTTTCAGATTGACTATAACCTTTCTTTTCCGAACTCTCTCATTTGGACCTTCAACACTATTAATCAACTTTTTTCCTTTCATAATATGTTCAATCCGGTTAGCTTTCCTATAATGAATTGTTCTAATTAAGCTTCTATTTTCCTCAAATTTCATTAATTTTTCATTTTTCAGTTTTTCTACTCACTAAACTTTTCCTATCTCCCCCATGCTAAAATTTCAAATGCCTCGAACCTTTTCTTTTCTCTTTTCCTTAGTACACAGTCCGTCCCGCAAGAAAGATGTCTGATTTTATATTCGTGCGTGCATGTATTTTATTTTTTTAAATAACATCTCCTGGTGAGTGAAGTGTAGGGAGTGTCAAATCATTATTTTTATTAAAACCTAATTCTGTTTTTCTACAAATATTTTTGTGCTGTTACAGTCAGGTACTAATAATATCATATTGTCGATAAACTTCAGCCATAGTTTGGTTGACATTTCTATTTCTTAACTAATAAAATTTCGTCTAGATTTCTTTTAAAAATCTGCCTGCCTATATTGATTTTTTAAATTTTATTTTTAAAAAGTGTGTATGTGTGTGTTTCTGTGTGTCTCAACTAACCAATTTTAAATTATGTTATTTAAAGCATGAAATTACACCTGTGTTTCATAATTTGTATTATCAACGGAAACAATTCATTTTATATGGCGTAAGGTACAAATAAGAAAAAAATCAAGTAAATAACATAAGAAAAGGAAGTGGATTTAAAAGGAAAATTCTTTGATAAATGCAATTAGTTAAGAATTTTCTCAATTACATCAATCCATTCCAAAAAAAAACATTGTTTCTTTTGTGAGTGACGTCTCTCTATGTTTTTAGTCACGGTTAAAAAAAGATATCTTACTCTGTTTTTTTATTTTTAGATTCTCTCATTCAAATATCCTTGATTCCGGAATTTTAAGAATCAATAAACTATGTTTTATCTACCGTTCCCTTCACACAGCATATGCACTCCAGTTTCATAATTAATATGTTACCGTAATTCACGTTTTTCCTCCTCCTCCACCTCCTCCTCGTCTTCTTCTTCTTCCTCTTCTTCTTCTTCCTCCTCCTCCTCCTCATCCACCCCTCCCCCACCCATTACCACCCTCCTCCTCCTCATCATCCTCCTCGTTTACGGTAATAATGTAATGAGTGATGGTTCTGTGAAACAATGGTGCAAAAAATTCAGGGAAGGGCGAAATAATGTGCATTATTAATTCCATAAAAAATTACCGAACTCAGTGAAAATTTTCCTAAATTTCAAGGTCCATGCTTTACGGAACTGCTACAAAGAGATTGGGTTTTCGTAGGTACCGAAACATGGGAGATGTTCACAAACGAAAAGAATAGGACCAACTTTAGCTTTCCTTCAACGATATCAGAATGAAGGAAGAGAATATTTTCACAGTATTGTTGCTTGGAACGAAACATGGATTCGGTTCAGCAACATTGAGAAAAGAATCAATCCAAACAGTAAGCCACACACTCACGCTGAACAACCCTAAACAATTTCAAAAAATCTATCAGAACAAAATTAAATATTATAGCTAGCGTTTTTTAGGGCCGTAAAGGAATTTTGTTAGTAGAATTTATGAAGTCGAGTAGGAGAAAAGCCCTTGACGTTTGTTGTGAAACATTTTCAAATTTTAAGAAAGCAATATAGAACAAACGGCGAGAGATGCTAACTTAGATAATTATTTTTTACGTGACAGTAAATGGCATTACACCGTCGATAGAACTAAGGTTGTACTAATCAAGTTTAAATAGCAGAGTTTGATCACCTGCCTTACAGCCCTTTATTCGACAGCATTTGATTTTCATCTGTTGAAGAAATGGCTTGTTTTTAACACTTCACAAGCAATGAGAAAGTCGTGGATGAATACTTTGGTATAATTCAGTTTTTTGAATATTGAATAGAAAGCTGGTGTCACGATATGGTCGGCCTCCGTGGCGCGAGTGGTAGCATCCCGGTCTTTCATCCGGAATTCCCTAGTTCGAATCCCAGTCAGGCATGGCATTTTTCACACTCGCTACAAATCATTCATCTTATTCTCTGAATCAATACATAACGGTGATCCCGGAGGTTAAACAAAAAAAGTCACGATACGACAACTGCTTGAATCTGGGCGGGGACAGTGTGGATAAATAATATAAATATTTATGTAACTTTTGTATATGGTATTTTTTTTAATTAATTTATTTATTTTTTTTTTTTTTACTGATTGACGTTAATTTACAAATAGTTATCGTATATTTCGAAACAAACTTCTAAATTTTTATTCGATATCACATTTTATGAGTTTTAACCGTTGTAATTTTTTGGATGGACAAAAAAATGTTACACCACTTTTTATTTTTATTTCAATTCTCACGTAGCAAAGTTTATACTCGTTATTTAGACAAAACGTTTAGTTATTATTTAATAAATCAGTGCAACCGTTTTGATGTTGTAGAAAGACAAACAATCATACCACTCTGTCACATTAATGGAATAATCGAATTGCTAATTGAAAAATATTGTAGCAAATATTTCAGTACGGAAAAATATGTTTCACATTTTACAGTTTAAAAGTTTTTACTTATATGCATACATGGTGTATAATTATGGATGCACAAACAGATTATATAGTTCGTTATTTATATGACCTCGGTATTTACTCGGTGAAAGTACAAATAGTAATTAAGTTTGTACTATGATCAAACAAATCATTCACTCTCTATTGCTATTATAAAAATAATATATATTTATGTGTGCGCATATTTTTCAGGCGTGAAATATTCCCGGAAGTGTTCTTTGTTAATCTTCTTTACTTCACGAATTTTAGTAGTTAGAAAACGTAACTGAACTTTCGTTCCACATAATAAAACTCAATAGGATAAATCTGGATTAGATGCCCCTAGGATTACTTTCCCAAGGTATTGAGTTTTTTCTACACTAGTACAATTATTTCTAACAGCTTAATCTATTTTCCTTCCATCTCTCTTGAATTAAAAGTCTGTTTTTAATAAAGATTCAATGAGTAAAGGACTTAAACACAGGCGATTTAAAATTTTTAACACTGCAATACTTTAGTAGCTCGTTTATGACACTTATAACCAAAAACGTTCCTGTAAACATGTCTGGTAATATTTTGTTTTAGAGTTAGATTAGCAAAATATTTCGCCCCGATTTCTGCTGCAAGGATAGAAATAAATCACAGAAAGAGTATAGCTTCCAAAGAAAATTGTTGCAAATTAAAAAAAAGAACTAAGTTGAAAAAATCTGACGTGGACACCTCATGACTTCCTGGTACGCCTATTAAATTACATATACACATTTTTAAACGTACATAAAATTTTATTTCACGAATAACTTCTCATTTTTTTCATATTTTTTTTTTTTATTGTTATTATTGAATTACTATTTATTGTAGAGATTTTTTATAACAGAGGTTAATATTTATTAATTAATTAATACATGACTTCCTTGTACGCCTATTAAATTACATATATACATTTTTAAAAAGATATTAACTTTTATTTCACTAATAACTTCTGAATTTTTTTTATTGTTATTATTGAATTAATATTTATTATAAAAAATTGTTTACAATCAGAGGTTAATAATTATTAATAGATCAATATTTTTAAATATCAGATTTTTTAATTACTATTAAATTTAATACTGCGTTTTTTAATGGTAATTAAACAAATGTGATGTAGACACCACATGACTTCCTTGTACGTGTATTAAATTACATATACACATTTTTTTTAAATGAAAAATGCTAAAAATTTTAAATTTTATTTCATTAAAAATTTCTGATATATTTAATTTTTTTTTATTATTGAACTCATCGCAATTTTTGTTTGTAAAGATGAAAAAATCAATACATTTAAATTAAAACAAATAAAAATAAAAAATAAAAAAGGAGATGAAGTCTGATTTGATTCGATATATCTTCCCCTAAGATCCAAATATTTCATAAATTAAAATTTTATTTGGCTGTAACATTGGAACCAATGAAAATAAGTACCACTTATGATATATCGTTGAAAAGCTCTCAATGAGGGATTATTACTGCAGTTAAGAAAAAAATAAAAATCCAAGTATTTTTTAATTTTGATCTTTTGAACAGTTTTGGTGCAATCAGAAGGGGAGTGCACAACTAAATGTTACCCTAAATCCCAAATTTATACTTCTGACGGTTAATCGTTTTTGAGTTACGCGAGATACATACGTACAGACGTCATGCCATAACTAGTCAAAATTGATTCAGATATGGTCAAAATAGATATTTCTGTTGAAATCTGAAAACCGAAATTTTTTTCACGATCACAATACTTCCTTTACTTTGTACAAGGAAGTAAAAAAAACATCTAAAAAAATTTAGATTTTGAAAAATCTGTGTAAAATCAGTGAAAAATAAATAAATGTTTCAGAAATTTAACTTCTTTTAATTTCCCATTGTAGTATTACGAAGAAAGTTTTTATTCTGTTAAAAATTTTAACATTTCTTGTTAGAAATTTAGGTTTTTTTTAAAATTTTTTTTTATTTTATTTTATTTTTTTTTTTGTTTTTTGTTGTTTTTTTTCCCCCTTCACCCTCGGGCCGGTTATCCAATTAAGTATACGCAGCCCGAGGAAGTGTCCTTTTACTCAAAGGAGGCCTCCCCACCCACCGACTGTATGTCCGGCACAGTAGGTCAGCCCCCCGGTCGGATCTTTTCTATTTGTTTTCTTTACATTGCCTGCCTCAAATCCCCAGGGCAGGAACCGAGTCCGACTATGCCGTCCCCAGCCCCAGCCCCGGGAACCGGGTCTCGGTCTTTTGGTGTTGCCTGCATCTAACCCCACAGAAGGTAGGCCAGGCCCGACTATGTCGTTCCCAGCCACCATCTACGAAGCCGGGTCTCGGTCTTTACATTCCCAGTCCGATCTCGTAACGCCTACTCGCGGTCGTAGGTTTCATAAAGAGACAATACTCATGAATATCCTAGTTCTACAATTACTTCAGTCTTTATTAGTACCCCATACGTCTTTCAGTATCATTTTTCTCTTTTAAAACTAAAAAGGAGAATTTTTCAAAATTATTCCAATTTTGTCTAGAACTCAATATGAAGCTAATTAGTTCCTCGGGTGTGAGATTCTGTATTCCCGTGCGAAACCTAAGTGTTGTCCATTTATCGCATTCAAATATTGTATGCTCAGCTGTGTCATCGCGTTCACAGTACCGACAACGTGGAGAGCTTCTTTTACCAAAGCGGAATAAATATTGCTCGAAATTTCCATGTCCAGAGAACATCTGAGAGACATAGTAGCTGACCTCGCCATGCTTTCGTTTGACCCATTGGCTAAAGTCTGAAATCAACCTTTTTGTCCACATAGCCCCCTCATGTTGACTCCATCTACGCTGCCATCCCTGTCTAACCACTTCAGAAGCATCACCCCGTTCCATGCCCTGAAAGCGAAGCCAGCGTTCCAAGACCTGGAGTTCTATGGGTTTTGTGGACACCAGAACGCACGCAGTCTCATACGATATTGTGCGGTATCCGAACATCACCCCAACTAGAGCCTGTCTATGTAGACTCCTCAATCGTTTAGCATTCCTTTGCGTGAATATGGCTCTATACCAGACAGGTGCAGCATACAATAAAGCCGAAGTGCATGCGGAGACTAAAACCCTACGTTTAGATGATCTTGGGGCATCTCGGCCAGCTAATAGCCTTGTGAGGGCTTGTAGTAATCCTTCGACTCTCTCGCATATATATACTATATGAGCACTAAAGCTTAAGGTTTTATCAATTATCACTCCCAGGTATTTAGCCTGATTTACACGTTCAAGCCTATGTTCCCCTATCTTAAGTTCAAGATCTCGCAGCCGTCTCCTTCCCGCCAACATAATATATTGACTTTTATCTACTGAAACTGTTAATCCTTTGTCGGTTAGCCAGTTATTTACGATCGAACATCTTCTGATCTCGCAGAGGTGAGTATCGCTAAATCATCAGCATAGGCCACTATATCCGTCTCTTCAGGTAGCTGTAGTCGTAATACATCATCAATGACCAGTAACCAAAGTAATGGTCCCAGTACTGGGGGACACCACCATGAACTTGGTATCGTATGTCACCATCAAGCGTGCTAACCGTAGTCCATCTTTCAGACAGGTATTCGGAGATCTGTCTCCTAATGTAAGAGCTTATTCGCCTTCTGACTAAAGCCGCCATGATGGAGTCCCACTGGACGGTCCCAAAAGCATTTCTAATGTCGAGCATAACCAGTAAAGGAATCTTCCTGGTGCGCCATGTTCCAGCCTTGACTGTTATAGCCCAGCTAGTTATCTTTTCAATCGCCTGAAGCGTCGATTTGCCACGCCTGAACATAACTGTTGTAATGAATACCCCGGCCTGTCTCTAACTCAAGTAACCTTTCTGCAATCAATCTCTCAGCCACTTTCCCGATATTGTTTATGAGGCTCAACGGGCGGTAACCAACCACTTCTCCATTAGCAGTCTTCTTGGGCAAGAACACAGTGCGCGACTCCCTCCAACAATTAGGGAAGGTCCTGTTCTGCAAGCAATAACTTGCCACATCTTTTTTTAATTATTTAGGAAAAAATAATACTGCAAATAAATGACCGAAAATATTTTTCCATTACTGCATAGAAACATTTTATATAATACATAAAAATAATGATTTGACACTCCCTACACTTCACTCACCAGGAGATGTTATTTAAAAAAATAAAATACATGCACGCACGAATATAAAATCAGACATCTTTCTTGCGGGACGGACTGTGTACTAAGGAAAAGAGAAAAGAAAAGGTTCGAGGCATTTGAAATTTTAGCATGGGGGAGATAGGAAAAGTTTAGTGAGTAGAAAAACTGAAAAATGAAAAATTAATGAAATTTGAGGAAAATAGAAGCTTAATTAGAACAATTCAAAATAGGAAAGCTAACCGGATTGAACATATTATGAAAGGAAAAAAGTTGATTAATAGTGTTGAAGGTCCAAATGAGAGAGTTCGGAAAAGAAAGGTTATAGTCAATCTGAAAGGATATGCAATATCTAAATTCCTTAAAAATTCAGCAAAAAATAGAGGAGAATGGAGAGAGATATTGTGCAAATAAACTGTTTCAGGGCAGATCTGAGCAAATAATCATAAGTTGATAAAAAAGTAAAACCTACCGGGTTGGTCTACTGGTGAACGCGTCTTCCCATATCAGCTGATTTGGAAGTCGAGAGTTCCAGCGTTCAAGTCCTAGTAAAGGCAGTTACTTTTATACGGATTTGAATACAAGATCGCGGATACCGGTGTTCCTTGGTGGTTGAGTTTCAATTAATCACACGTCTAAGGAATGGTCGAACTGAGATTATATAAGAATACACTTCATTTCTTCTCATACATATCATCCTCATTCATCTTCTGAAGTAATACTTGATCGGTAATTCCAGGAGACTAAACAGTAAAAAGAAAGTTGATTTGAAAGTAAAAATTAAAAAACCTTAAAAACCAGAATTTTAAAAATTTTACTTTTAAAGACGATAATAATACTCAAATACGCTAAACGGCGTATTTGGAACTTTTCATTCCTAAATACCCAATTTTTCAAATTTCCTTTTTAAATCAAATACCACTTCTTCTTTAAATTATACTTTTAAATAGAATCTGAATATTCTTTAAATTTAAAAGAAACTCGATTATTGATAAATTTTGAGAAATTTAACAACAAAGTAATTTAAAATGACTTGTAAATAATACATTATAAGCTGTCTTTTCCATTATTTTGATAACAGCTTTTTTTATGCACCCAAGTATCATTAATCAAAGTTGCTTTTTTTTAATAGATCTACTACAAGGACAGTCCAAATATAATTAAAAAACAGCTATAGTTCGAAAAAACTACTACATTTACATGTTCATTTTCAAAATAGTCTCTCTTAAGTGCAACACACATCCTTCTATCCACTTTTCAAACATCAAATCTAGGTCATCTTTTGAGAGCATTTTGCATTTCGCCCTGCGGCTTTTATGACTTCTATATTCGTTTCAAATTATCACCCTTTCAAGTGCTTTTTCCTGAAAACAGCCAGAAATCTGGCATAGCCATATCTGAGTTGTGTGGTGGGTGAGGAACTGTTTTAATTTTTTTCCATTCAAAAATTAGCAGTCTATTACATGAAACATATTGCTCGGACCAGAGATCGTGAAAGGCTTGATGAGAGCGGGTCAGACGTTAAGCCTGACCGAATGGAGTACCGCATATTCGTCTGTGAAGAATTGTTGACTCGCTTCAAGGAATACGCTTTTTGCGTAATGTGGTAACCGCTGTCGGATTTTCAAAACAACTCTCACTGGAATTCAACTTCTTTGAAAAAAGCGAAAGCTCCATGCAGGCTCTCTGGTAAATCAATGTACTGAAGAAAATGCTGACTCACTTTATGAAAAAACGCCCTAAAATTTAAAAAAAAATTTGTTGTATCTCGACAATGCCCGCTCAAATAGACTGCTAATTTTTGAATGAAAAAATTAAAACAGTTCCAATCTTTTTTTAAATTTTAGGGCGTTTTTTCATAAAGTGAGTCAGCATTTTCTTCAGTACATTGATATACCAGAGAGCCTGCATGGAGCTTTCGCTTTTTTCAAAGAAGTTGAATTCCAGTGAGAGTTGTTTTGAAAATCCGACAGCGGTTACCACATTACGCAAAAAGCGTATTCCTTGAAGCGAGTCAACAATTCTTCACAGACGAATATGGGGTACTCCATTCGGTCAGGCTTAACGTCTGACCCGCTCTCATCAAGCCTTTCACGATCTCTGGTCCGAGCAATATGTTTCATGTAACACACTCTCTTCATTGAATGATTCTTTCAGCATTTAATACGTTTCGGAAGCTGTTTTTTTTTAAACGTAGGCAAAACTGAATAGCATAACATTGACCGATACTTTTTCCATTGCTAGGCAATTACCCGACACTTATAATAACGATCAGTGACAAAGATTGCAACAAACAACTTGAAATTGACACTGGAAGCAGACAATACACCCAGTTACTTGTATACATCAAGAACTGCTACTTAGCAAGCTTTAAATTTCCCAAAGAAAATCAGTCCCACACGTTTTGGATCACCTCATATAATTAAAGTAATTTCATGAATTCGAAATCAGATAATTTTAAGTGAATGTATAGGTAAATAAGTCAAAGGATTAAAGAGTTAATAACGTTGTTGCTTTTAAATTCCAAACGTAGAAACTAATTAGGCAACTTTTTTAGAGATATATTTTCAAGAACTAAGCATTAAACTAACAGAGTAGCTAAGTATAGTTTAATTTTAAAATGTAAATAACCATAACTTGTAAGAAAAAGACAGTTACATATAAGAGAGTAATAATCTAAGCAGCTGTTGTATGTTAAAAAAAAATAATAAAAACTAAAACCAAAAAAAAAAAAGAAAAGTAAATTGTATACAGAAACGAAAAGAACACAGTTGTGTAAAAATATAAGGGGGAGTAAAATGAGAGAGATCCGACATATCTGCTACGACGAGTGAGTGAATCTCTGATGTGATCAAACTTACTGTGGAAGAACCCTCCTTGTATTCTAACACGGAAATAGAGTTGTTAAACAAGAATAGCATCGTCCTCGACCTAACTTGGTCGACGTAGAACAACTGAACCAAGGGTTGTAAACAGTAGGGTGAAGTATACAATAAAATTTATTACGGTACATTTATCAACTTCAAACAGTTATAAACTGACTGATTTAACGTTTAAATTTTTTATTAGTTCTTTAAAAAAATAAATAAGTTTACAAATGCTGTAAACGTCAAGATGGCCTAATTTTATAAAAATTTACCCTGAATTACAAAAACTGTAATCAAAGGTAGTTAGCATTATAGTGGATTAAAGCGTATTAACAAAAGTAGCCTGAAAATTAATTATAATAAGGTGGGCGATATTTTTCGTAATCACTGTATCGCTAAAAATAATAAATCTATATTCTAAATATAAAAAAAAAATAAAGATCTAAGCTAAATGATTACTGAAACAATTTGGGGAACAAAATGTTCATTAAAAAACTGTAGACGAAATGTTTTACTAAAAATCTAAACAGAAATAAATAGTAACTGTGACTATAAGTTCAACATCAGTAGATACTACTGCAAAATCTATACATATATAACAATGTACTAACTGAATGAGTAACTCATCAACGATTAACTTAATTAGATTAATTTTGAAGGGTACGCAGTATTTATAACGTAGGAAAATGTTTCTTTTATGAAAATTCTATATTAAAGGAACCGAAGATGGTAAAGTAGTGAAAATTATTACATAGACACTCCTTTGAAAATAAAATTATAAATATTCAATTTGGGTAGGCTAAGGGCAACGATATTAATGAAACTTATCAAGACAAAGGTGTTACACTTTTTGAAAATATGCCTTTTTCAAAAATCTAATTTGTTGGCAAGGGGGCACATTTTGTATATGGAAATTCTAAATCTCATTAATGTGTAATTAATGGTTGTTGACTCTGGTCCATTTCTCCATTATTTTATCGTTCAAATTCGATGCGAAATATTATTTAACTTATTTTTTCGCGGGCGCGAATTTTAGTTTATTACTTGCACGGTTTTTCCGTTGGGTAATATTTTCTACATACAGGTGACACTCGCAGTGTGAAAGATTTTGTGAAATATAGAGAGCCAACGTTCTAACGGATCAACAGAAATACTATGCCAAAATCAAGCCGGCAATTAATGTGTAACGACAAATTATAACATGTTCTAGAAGAAGAAATTAACAAATAAATTATAAACAACGTTTTCTAGCTCGGTTAAAGTTACCAATAATCCTAACTCTAAATCTAACTTAAAAATAAAAAAAATATTTTCACTGGAATATCGATAGGTTTTTGTTTAATATAATTAAAATAATGATAATTCTACTTCAAAAATTAAAAGAAAAACTGTAGCACAGTTACATCGAAATTTTTATATGAACTCACATTCGTCGTCAGAAAATGATACTGTTTACAACATGAAGAAGACGACGAGATTGCACCCTGAAAATAATACAGATTTTTAAGATTAGAATTAATTTTAATTTTATTTTAAAATGCTATTAACTATAATTAATAAAACTATTACTGCTGCTGCCGCCGTTAAAAAGTTAAATTCTCAATTTTGATATTCTTATCAATAGAAAATGGTTTTCCGGCTATCGGGCGTTTTCAAATAAAATATTTTTTAATCAAGTTATAAAAATAAAAAAAACCTGGTATTATGTATGTATTAATATATCGAGTCAGTCAACGTATGTAATAATAAA
Organism: Lycorma delicatula; assembly: GCF_047948215.1. Classification (NCBI taxonomy): domain Eukaryota; kingdom Metazoa; phylum Arthropoda; class Insecta; order Hemiptera; family Fulgoridae; genus Lycorma; species Lycorma delicatula. Next base: position 58,592,047 of record NC_134462.1, read on the forward strand.
AACCATTATACCGTTAAGGGATAGCTATATTTTATGATAAAATATGAGTATATTCAAACTACTCTAACTTTGCTTGGAACTAAAATTAAATACGTAGAAAACATTTAAGGGATAGCTGTATTTTATGTTAAAATATGACTGTATTCATTTCATTCAAACTACTCTAACTTTGCTTGAAACTAAAATTAAATACGTAGAAAACATTTAAGGGATAGCTGTATTTTATGATAAAATATGTGACTCTATTCATTTCATTCAACTTTGCTTGAAACTAAAATTAAATACGTAAAAAACATTTAAGGGATAGCTGTATTTTATGATAAAATATGACTGTATTCATGACTAAAATTAAATACGTAGAAAACATTTAAGGGATAGCTGTATTTTATGATAAAATATGACTGTATTCATTTCATTCAAACTACTCTAACCCCGACTTCGCCGGAGACCAGCTTCCGGACCCAACAGCTCTTCTCAGAAGTTGCGGCACGTCCATTGAAATCAGACTGGGCTTCTCCTCAACGGTAGTTGGGTCCCCACTACAGCGTGGCCGTGATGGCTCCCAGAGTTCCGCAATGTCGGGTTGGGTCGGTCGTCTTTTGTCGGCGCGGCCGAGGTGGTTCTCCCCGAGCACTGCTGAGTCCGCCAGCCAGGGCGATTGAAGCCCGGCGAGAAGGTAGCGTCCGTGTTCACCGACTCCCTAGGCGGGCCGGTCAGGTATGCTGCTCCGGCGGGGATGTTGGCATTCGCCGGGAGGTCTCACGTTGAAGCGGCCAGGGATCTTCTGTCTTCTTCCATCTTCTTCTTGGTCTTCTCCTGGTCGACCATGAATTCAAAATTTAATCTCGTGCACGCTCGTTTATTGGATCTGAGAGTGGTGGGACTGCAGCGCCGCTATGGTGGGAGAACTCCGCGATCATCTGCGCGGTGACGAGCAGTGACGAGCACCAACGCGTACGTATACTGTGCTCCACGTAACATCTGAGCTGCTACCGTTGCCGCCCGCCGACATCAATGCGGTAATAATATTTATATATTTATAGGTATTGTAATAATCACACTGTTTTTATCTTTGGTTATGAAAAATGCCATGCCTATAACCGGCATTCAAATCTGGGACATAAGGATGAAAAATAATCTGAAAAATCGAAAAATCACACTCGGTCACAACAATTAAAAATAATCTAGTGTGGGGCATTTAAAGAAGAAAAGATAAAAGAAAAATTTACATGCAAAATTTGAATCAAGAAATTTCATGAAGAAAAAATCACATGAAAAATCATCAAGGAAGTATTGTGATGGCGGTTTTCATATTTCAACGGAAATATCTATTTTGACCATCCCTAAATCCGTCTGTACATAGTATGTATCTCGCATTCCTCAAAAACGATTAGCTTTAGGATGTTGAAATTATGGATTTAGGACTGTTGAAACATAAAAATTGGATTTTGAACTGAACTTTTTCTTAACTGCTGTAATAACATTGAGAGCTATATGTCTCTTTTTTTTTAATTGAAATATATTGATTTATTAGTAATTATTAACCTCCGATTGTAAAAAAAAATTACGATAAATAATAATTCAAAAATAACAATAAAAAAAATATGAAAAAATATCAGAAGTTATTAATGAAATAAAATTTTATGTACTTTTCATTTTAAAAACATGAGTATATGTAATTTAATAGGCATATATGTAAGTCATGTGGTGTCCATACCAGATTTTTTTATTTTCAAACAAGTCGGTAGAAAATATTACTAGGCAAAATTTTTAGATGTTTTTAATCTTGTCAGATCGTCTTCGGTTATTGTGGTAATGTAACATCAGACAAGAGTAGATCAATCCTAAAGAAACATTTATAAGGAGACGAATTTTAAGAACAGTAAATGGAATGAGAAATTGTGAGATTCTAGTTAATCACCATGATTTTAAAGCAGTTTAAAGATGCGGTTAAAATATACGATATTAAATCTAAAATGTTAGTGCAGATAAATCATAACTATCGCATTATATCTTTCCCAGTCAGTTTTAAACTTTATAACGATAAATAAGTAAAGATAATATTTTTTTTTTTTAAATAGAGAGAGATTTTGATCATTTATTAACAAATACGAATTTAAACCTGAAAGGAAACCTTTCGAAAACATGTCTTAATGATCAATTATTTTTCGTTGTCATCGCCCAATTAAAATTTCCAAGAAAATATTGCTTTTGTCTCTAGTGTATTATGTTTACAAAGCAGCTAAACACAATTCTTCTGCAGTAGTTAATAGTGCAGTTTTATATACGAGTACATCACTGGATGTACAGTGTAAATATATATATTATATATTATATACGCTTACATTTTTGAGTCCCAAGAATCTCTGTATGGCTTCATTTCACTGGAGGAGATGAAATCTGGGCAAACTTTTTCGCCAGCCGTAACTCGTTAACAAAGCATTTTCGGACCTATATTTATATTTACAGACCACTATCTTTTTTCGTATGAAAAATTCCAAGCCTAACCGGGATTCGAACCCAGGTGATGAAAGGACGAGATTTTACCACTCCGCCACATAGATCAGCTGTTAAATGACCACTGTTAAATATAGCTGATGTAATCTTAGCAGTTATAGGCGACTTGATATGACTCAAATGTATCCTCAAAAATGGCATAATTAATTCTAAAAAGTTAAGACCAAGAGTAAAAGCATCCCGTGCCTGGTGTGCCCGGCATAATAGGGAAAATAACTTCAAGTTGTCTTTACTGAACCGAATATTCTATTTCATATCAGTATACTGAGCACAGTGAAATGCATGTGATATTCAGCCTATCAAGTCACCTTTAAATCACCCTCTATCCTTGCATAGAAACTATCTGTGTAATTAACATCATTACTGCCAGAGACAAAAACTCTGATTGGTGCCACCAGTATTTTAGATGATTTAAATTCATTACAGTTACCGGAAAGATTGTAATAAATGGTATAATGCTTTTAATGCACCCTTCTCTAGAGGTTTTAATTAACAAACATGTCTATTTCCTCTAACCTTTTCTGACTGAAATAATTATGACAGACAACTGGAAAAAGATTAATCCATAAATTCCCAAATTCGGCGAGTGCATTGAGAAAAAATTGATTCATTTGGTTGACTGTAGGGTACGTTAATACTTTTTTCATGAATTCATTTAAAAAGTAATAAAACTGCTTTATTTATTCAGTTTTTTGGGCACATTTTATTATTGAAATAACATTGAAATAAAATTAATCATAAAAATAATGGGGAATAAAATAATCACTGCCCGCTCCTGTTTTAGAATGCCATACTGCAGAACCACTACGGTAACAATTTATCAATTATTTATGAATTGTTACAAAAGATTACATATTAATTAAATATAAATAAGTAAAAGAAAAATATATACTAAAATTAGATTTAAAAATACGTTTACTAACATACTATTCATAAAACATAGATTATAGCATTTCAAAAAGATGTATGCATAATAGATTGTAATAAAAAAAAAAATTCCATGCGGTAAAGTTAAAAACTACTGATTACTTGAAAATCTTTCACATGATCATCGTATGAATAAGGATTTGATATAAAATACGTGAAACAACCTAAAAAATGCCGTTCACAATATTGTGCAAGAATTTTTAAGAAGGAGGAAAAACTTTTCAGTGATCGATTCATATAGGCTATTTTAGGTGTAAGAACGCCGGAATAAATAGAAATTTATATGTGTGTGACAGATGGTGTGTGCCAAGTAAATGTACATGTATATGAAATGTTGATCCTTAGCATTGATTGAAAGCTGTAAGTTATAGCATAAAGCATATGTCACGGAGTGACTTAGTAAAATAAATAGTTAAAGTCGAAGAATTCATCTGCGTTTTTACAGTTTATTTAAAAAAGTAAATTAATTTAGAAAGAGATTTTTTAAAATAAATTCAGCTGTTATTTCGTAGTGGAAGTGCATTTTTTATAGTTAGTTTCATTTTTGATTTTTGCATGAAATAGAAGTTGGTGCGTCTAGTTTTGCTTTCTGGACTTTGTAAGAAAAATATATTATTTGTAACATTTTAACGGTATGTTCATTTTTATTTTTTAATTAGTGGATTAGCCGGAGTAACCTATAGGTCAGTGAATTGTAAACATGGATCAACTGGTAGCTGATCCGAGCGACGATGGGATAGCATCTCCTGGGCATTGCATGACAACTGGAAAACGCGAACCGCCGGTATGTTCAGAGAAGTACCCGAGGAGATGAAAGTTAATTAGAGACAATATTTTCTCCAGTCTTGCTAATGCCTCAGAAAGTGACTCTGAAATTGATTATGACACTCGCAACCAGATCGCCTTCCATGGTAGATTATGTAGTGCTTCGGCAATAACAATCCAGAGCTTTTTGGGTATCACAATTCTCAACAAGTACCCCTGATGAACTTCCGTTATCGAATCGTTTCAATAATCTTCCACTGGAAGATAAAAACGTTGAATTAACCCAGAAGAAGAAGTATAATAATGATAAAATATGTAACAAAATTATTAATCAGAGTAATTTATTGAAGAACGAGAGATGAAAGATGGATTATATGAAAATAAATTCACGGTTTCAGGAAAAGCCTGGAAACATGCGGAAAAATTTAGTACACTAATTAAGTTTTGAAAGTAGGTGGAAGAATAATGCTGGCCGTATTACATTATAGGTATAATAATATACTGCCGATTGATGAAGAATTTGATAATGTAGAAACAAGTAGAATATTACTTAAATAAAATAAAAGTTAAAATTAAAAATAAAAGAAGTTATTTACAAAATTTAAAACCGGGATAGTCTGATTTAAAACTATCAAAGATTAATATGCCAAACGCCCAATAAGGGCCGGTTACACGGTAAGTTTTAAATATTAAGAGAATATTGATTTATGACCAAATAAACAATATAATTGGCGGAATCCTGTATTGGCAAGTTGATGAATTTGAGTTACTCATTTTTTTCCGTGTTGCGTTTTGTCTAGAGTTAGACCCAAATAACTAATGGATTCGGTGGGGTGTTAAATAATTGTAATTAATATGTACTGATGGGCCAGTGTTATTTGCAATGATTTTAATTTTAAACAACTTTTTTAAATTTAATCAATAAAATTGGTAAATTCTTACGTGTATCATTTTAGACTTTAATATATATTTTAAAATTAGGATGCAATGTAAATTGGCGTGGAAAAACAATATTTTTGTAACTGATATCGAAGGTAGCGTACAATTTATTCAATGTTATTTTCAATGTATATAATAAATTAAACATAATTTAATGAAAACTAATTAATAATCAGGGTAATTAATAACTCATTTAATGATGTTTTTAAATCATCTTTTAGTTTATGTTAAAGAAACAATAATTATTGAAAATTTGCTGATACGGAAGAGATCAGATATATTCTATATTATTAAATTTTATTTTATTTTAAACACAATACTAACATAAAGTAACTATTCTAACATTTAACGAGCAGAATTACACTACATTGCAAAGCAGGAAACATAAATTTATGTGTTCTTTTTTTCCAAAGATTACAGATCTTACCGAGGTCGAAACTAAGCTTCATATAAAAAATCACTCTCCGGTAACAGTAAAGTTTGTTTAAACCAGTTAAGAGATATAATTTGTTTCCATAAAAATATAGATTTATCTTTCGTTTAAATCGACTTTTTGCAGATTTAAAAAATAATGCATGTTTTATGATTTAAAACAATCTAATTTAAAAATAAATTGTTTAGTAAAAATAAAATATATTAAAAAAAAAAATCCATTTATAGAAAACAATGTTAATAAATAATAAAGTATTTAATATAGTAAATTTTAATTTACGGTAATTAAAACATTTAAAAAAATATAAAACACGTAAAATTCTCATTAATGTTTAACCAGTTTCAATTATAGGAACATTTAGACCAACCGTTACCATATATACAGTAGAGTCAACCTGTTTCACTGCTTAAAATGACACTCCAAAAATCATACTTTCCCCCTATAATTTTAGGTTGTAAGGTTTCATTTAAAATGTCTTGAATTTTTTTGGAACCCGGCTACGTATTTTACGTTCTCGGTAACAAATAAAGGCATCAACTTTAATTTTGGTGCGTGTGATTTTCAAATAAATATCTAAAAACTAATTTTTATATTTCTCATCGACCTTGATAGGGGGTGAAAAAGGTAAAAATTTGAACAACGGTTGCAATTTTTCCCCATTCCTGACTGTATTAAAGGAGATATTCACTTGAGACTTGTAAATAGATCTCTTCTGATAAATATCTAAAAACCATTTCCGGTTTTTTTTAATTTAGATTTTTTAAGGGGTGCAACGATGTAGGTGCGCGGCGGCTCAACCAACAAAGCCACTGTCACTTACTGTATGTGGTACACGAACCACATTCTGCCTCCGGTTACTTGACTAAAAAATATAAAATATAAATAATTAAAAAATAACAAAAAATAAACGAAGTACATTAAACTTAATAGTGACGTTTGCCGGGTAACGCTAAGAACCGGGCAAAAAATATTTTTACTAGGTATAACTATTACTAGGTATAACTAATAATCTTAAGATGGAGGCTGGCTGTTATGAAACCCACATTCTTAGATCACTCAATGTTTCGGGTCCTGTACTGACCAAACTGTTACTCTGAAGAATTGTAAAATACAATGATATTTTTTACAAATTCAACTGGCTTTAATTTTTATATCATTATTATTCTAACAAGCATGAGTTTAATGAACACAGCGGGTTCCAAGGGGCGGAGTCCTCTGGCTAGAAGAGAAGGGCAAGCGAAGCGAGCCTTTACCCTATCCCGACCGATATGGGAAACGCAAGTAAAACTATATAGCCCGGGCGAAACCGCCATGAGGATGCTAGTAACACTGTATTACTTTACCATTATACTTTGCGTTTGGTAAAATGAATTCTAATTTGTACTTGTATTTAAAAGTTGCATAAAAATAAAAGAAGATGCGTATATATTATTATATTCATTAAAATTCTCCTATTTCTGTATTATAACACCTAAAGGTCTTCATAAATCTAAAATGAGTAAAATCTTGGTTTAAAATGAGAAAGAAATAAGATATTAAGTTATTAAAATATTTCAGTACAGGAGAAAACGCCGTACGGGGTTAAAATAAATAAATTATGTAAATACGATTGTAAATAAAAATACAATAACTTATTTCTAAATATCTTCCGTATTGTTTAAAAAAAGATACAATTTAGTCTTGGAGTGAGCACCACTGCTTAGCAAGTCTTGAAAAATATATTTCACAGATGCTATGCACAACAGCAACATGCAGTGTGAAGTATGAAGAGTTATTAGAATTTTCTTTATCCTGTTGTAATTGCGGAGTTCACACATTCTGGTTTTTTTTGAGCAATTTTTTGAATATAGAGAGAAAATTTTCACATAATAAAGCTATCCTTAGATGGCATATGCTGGCTGCGTTGTCACACATTTGTACATTTATAATAGATACTTGAATAATCAGTTTTTACATTTTTAGAATGTGGTATAATTTAAAACAGCGGCATTTATAGATTTTTTTATAATTATGGATTCTTGATTTGTTTAAAGTTTCTTTAAAGTTTAGAAGGGCTTTAAGGAAATTATGGTATAGTCAATATTATTTATAGTTTGTATTAAAGGACCTATATGTTTGCCCTATATGAAAAACTGAATAATTATTGCGACTGGATTGGCTTATTCCAGAATATATTTTTTAAATGGTTTTTTCTTTTTTTTAAAAAAATGAATCATACAGAAAGAAATTTTTAAATATAAATTTGGAGATATAATAGCCATCAGAAATATAATAAAATGGTGAATTCTATTTTTTCCGAAATCTTTCTGAAAACATTAAGTTGTCGTTTATAATTTATTCGTAATATATTGTAAATATATTTTATAATAGCACTTAGAAAACAAAAATAAAAAAAAACCTTTAACAAGAAAACAAATGACGTTGATAAATGATAAATTAGTTGAAGATAAACTGAAAAAAAAAAAAATGAGTAATTTTTTTGTTTTCTTTGTTTCACATAAAAAATAAATTTATGACAAATTTTATTTTAAAGTACAAAGAACATACGTAAAAAATTTCAATAATTTCTTTCTTTATTATATTTTACAACAAAAATGAGTAATTTTTTTGTTTTCTTTGTTTCACATAAAAAATAAATTTATGACAAATTTTATTTTAAAGTACAAAGAACATACGTAAAAAATTTCAATAATTTCTTTCTTTATTATATTTTACAACGATTTTTGTAAAATTAAGATTTACCGCGTGACATTTCCTCACAACCACATAATTTTTATTTCAAAAGTATATATTTATTTTTAAGTACACTCTAGAGTGAAACAAATTATTTATATTTATTGTAATTTTTTGCACGACTATTTCAGAAAGATACAGTAATCGGTTTGAGTATGTTATGTTTATTTATTCGTTCCTTTACTATATTCTAAAGGGTCTACATATTTTCATAAATGATAAAATATAAACTATAAACGATAAATATATTACCGGTTATCATTTATAAACGGTAATCTGTTTGTTTCAATAACGCAAATGACTGGTTATATATTTACAATACCAAATTATGTTACAAACTGAAGAACTAAATTATTTGAAATTCATCAATTTCAAACTACATAAATTTTTTTTATTCTAAAATAATGTACTTCAGAATGCGTGCATCTACTCGTATTTTCATTAACTGAGTAAACAGTAAAAATGAAAAAGAGGTTGTTAACAAATGTGCCTAATAAAAATAAGACCTTAATTAGGCAAAATCTCGAGATACTGAGGGTGAACTTGTTTTACAGTCTCACCCCGTTGACCTTTTAAGTTGAAAATTTAATAGCATCAATGTCACAAATATATATAAGTAATCTGACCAACTTTGTCCAAAATCGCTCCAGTAGTTCTAGAGATATAAGGTGATTTACAGACCAATACCAAACTCACGTACACACAAAAATTAACATCCGGAAAATTTTTTGGGTTTTTTAGCTGTTAAAACGTCAAGATCCTTTGAAAACTGCATGTGGGCAAAGTGAACCGATTACAGTATTTTTCCTTGTAGAGCTAATAGAAGGGAAAGTAAAAAAGAAGACATTTTAAAGAAGCATTTATAAAGACTGTATAAGGAATAATATGATGTATAAGATATATAAGGAATATTCCGAACCAAATAGATGTGAAAAAAATTAAGGAAAATAATAATTCTCGTGTTAATTAAATATTATATATATATAAGGATTTTGAAACATATGAAATATTAAGTAAAACACTAATTCAAATTCAGAACATACTGGATGACAAGCTTAAGGGGAATGCTGTCACGAAGTTCAGGGTAAAATTGTTAACAATTATGAGGTAGTGAATAAAACTTTCATTTATTATTATTATTATTAAACGTACATCTTCCATTTACATAATTAGGTTTTATCTTTTCATACGAATACACTACTGTAATTCAATAAATTTACAAATGTAAAAAAAAGACAAACAAATAAAACCGTTTCAATTCTTATTTAAATTCGAAGATTTTGCAACCATTCACCTTTGTTCTTCTAAACCTTAATTTAGTGCCGTTTTCAAACTCGAAATTAAAAAAAAAAAGAATTATTTTTATTTCTTAGCACAGTTTTCTTGAGAAAAAAAATTCGACTTCAACAAATAAAACCGTTTCTTTTAAAGTTAATTTGATTTTATATTTTTTATTTAGAGTAAAAAAATTAACAAAATAATAAACAATACAGGAAACATAAACAGCATACAGGAAAGTTAAGGAAAATTTTGAGGTACATAAATTAAAATCTAATAATGTGTTAAACAATGATGGTACACCAATTTATAATACGAAAGGTAAAGTCAATAGATGGGTGGAATATATTGAAGAGTATACGGAGGAAATGAATTAGAGAAAATGGTGTTATAGAGGAAGAAGAGGAAGTTGAGGAGGATGAAATGGGAGAAACAATACTGAGATCTGAATTTAAGAGAGCATTAAAAGATTTAAATGGCAGAAAAGCTCCTGGAATAGACGGAATACCTGTAGAATTACTGCGCAGTGCAGGTGAGAAAGCGATTGATAGATTATACAAACTGGTGTGTAATATTTATGAAAAAGGGGAATTTCCGTCAGACTTCAAAAAAAGTGTTATAGTCATGATACCAAAGAAAGCAAAGGCAGATAAATGTGAAGAATACAGAACAATTAGTTTAACTAGTCATGCATCAAAAATCTTAACTAGTGAGAGAGTGGAGAGTGGAGAGTAGAGGAAGTGTTAGGAGAAGACCAATTTGGTTTCAGGAAAAGTATAGGGACAAGGGAAGCAATTTTAGGCCTCAGATTAATAGTAGAAGGAAGATTAAAGAAAAACAAACCAACATACTTGGCGTTTATAGACCTAGAAAAGGCATTCGATAACGTAGACTGGAATAAAATGTTCAGCATTTAAAAAAAATTAGGGTTCAAATACAGAGATAGAAGACAGACTTATAGGCCACATACTAAGGCATCCTGGAATAGTCGCTTTAATATTGGAAGAACAGGTAGAAGGGAAAAATTGTGTAGGCAGGCCACGTTTGGAATATGTAAAACAAATTGTTAGGGATGTAGGATGTAGAGGGTATACTGAAATGAAACGACTAACACTAAATAGGGAATCTTGGAGAGCTGCAGCAAACCAGTCAAATGACTGAAGACAAAAAAAAATAAATAAATAAACAAAATTAATATAAAGTATTTTATTTCTAAAAAAAAAATTGACAACAGAGTTGTAGGACTTTCCCGTCACGCGGTTTACACAGGCTTTTTTTTTAACCACCGAGTCCACAGTTAAGCATTACTAAAGAGGATGAGATGAATGATTTGTAGCGTGGGTGAAAATGCCATGCCTGACCGGCAATTTAGTACAATTTAGTAAGTCAGTGCTACACTAGCGCTCCTTGTGGTGAATGGGGGTACACTATTGGTGAAATATACACCATTAGTTTAGAGCAGTTTTTGGGGGTGGGGTGCGATTTTGCAAATATTTTTTAATTGTTAACAAATATGCCTTATAAAAATAAGACCTCAGTTTGGCTAAATCTCAAGACACTGAGGGTAACCTTGTTTTGCCTTACACCCTTTTTAAAACTTAATGACATCAATGCCCCGTATGTAGAAGTAATTTGATCAAGTATGGTCAAAATCGGTCGAATAGTTCTGAAAGTATAAGGTGATTTAGAGTGAGACACCGAACATACACATGTACATACGAACATCCGGAAAATTTCCATTTGGTTTTTGGGTTCTTTAGGTGTCAAAACGTCAAGATCCGGTGAAAACCGCGTATGTTCAGGATTGGACCGATTACTAGACGGGAAAGTAAAAAAAAATATATATATATATTTCTATTTAAAATTTTATTCGGATTGGCTTATAAAAACCGTGTCCCGGATAAAAACATTTGCTCACAAGATACTCAAAGGCAAGAAATTAAAAATTTTTACTTTTCTTCTGGGATTGCATAAAATGATACAACAGTTTTATCTATTTTTGTTATTATTTTAATATAAAAACCGCTAAAATATCAATTTTGTATTCTCTTGAAATACTGTTTATTTGCTAATTGTTTTTTTAATTTACTTTTTTTCATACACATTTATTCCTCATACTTTTTTATACTTTTCCTCAGAGTTTACAGATAACAATTGTCTAATAATAATCATCAAAGTGGATATCTAGTTTTAGATGTTTTTGTTCCACTAACACTGGAATCCACTTTCATGATTTCACTGTATTTACAATCGGCTCAAGTAGAATCATAAGTAAATCGTTTGATAAGAAGCACATGATAAGGGGTTCTTAAGGAACTCCCAATAAACAGTAATGCTAAAATTATTAGAAAAATATTTCGGCCAAAACTTCATAGTCCGTAAAAACAAAATATTAAAAAAATAAAACAAATAAATAACCAAACCAGAAACATAAAGAAATTAAAACAGGAATAATATCACTAGATTTGGCGTTTATCAAACTCTCATTCAGTAGCCCGTAAGTCAAGCATATGGGGAGAGGTTTCAACCTTAGAATGTCCCTGTTGTTAACAAGCAGATTGATTGATAAGTTGTCGTGATTCTTCAAGTAGTTGTTGGTATTTAACGCTGCGCTGTCTCAAAACCTCACGAACCATTGGAAGCTTCAGATATCATTCCGTGTGAACCATGGCGTCTTTGCAATTGCTCTCGTTACTTTGTTCTGAAAGTGTTGTATGATATCTATATTACTATTACTTGCTGTTCCCCACAACTTAGTTTTACATTTTTAAAATTATATTTGTTGAAATACAATTTTGGAGCGAAACTTTATTTCAGTTTATTTCAATCTTTTTTAGTGCAGCTCTTTATTTGTATTTACGGTTAATATATAATTATTTTTTTAAATTTAGTAGTTGTAAATTCGAATCGTTCGTTCTAGTTCATAGTCATTTTGATTGGGTGTTTGGTTTGTACTTAGATCTGCATGTTCTATTCAATGTTATTTTTGCAGTAATTTGTTTAAGTTGCGTGTATTTGTTAACTATGTTTATTAAAAGTTAATTTATGTTTTTGTAAAATTTTTCTTCTTTCATAAAAGATGATAGTTTCATGAAAACGTTGTCAATGTTCTGTTCATGTTACACATTTACAGTCAGCTAGTATGAGTGTATTATATGTTTTAATCTAACATATTATTGTCAGTTTTACAGTAGATAATAATACGATGTACGAGTATATATAATAAATTACTTACATGTGTACCAATATTTTAATTACCAATTAAAAGTAAGTATTTATGTAGGTTTATAAATAATCCAATAAATAGTTATTAATTAATAATTAAGCAAAATTGTGTAGGTTTAAAATTAATTTTAATATGATGTCAGTTATAATTTTGAAAGAGAATGCATAGTAATTATTATAACTTCACGTCAGTTATATTAATAAAGTAAAAACCTGTTATTATATCGCATTCACTAACACTGCATATTTAACGTTATGACCTCCTAAATTGTTCCTTAACCTTTATTACGCTAGCCAACACGATGTTTTATTAGTAACACGCGTAGTGTCAGCATCACATTACATATTAAAAAAGACAAATTATTATTTATACAGATGTTACAAAAATAAAATACTATATCTGAATTATAAAAAGACTGTTCATTTATGAATTCTGTAAAAACGATAATTTAAATTAGTTTATTTCTACTAAATTTACATTCATGAAGTAGAGGAAAATGATTAATATTTTTTCAAGTTTCTCAAGCAAGTAACTGTTAAAATCTATTTGCAGTTAATTTACAACAGAATGGATTATTAACATTCAGTTTGTTACTATTTGGCAGCATGATATGAAACGTTTTAATTATGAATATTTAACAGCATACATTACTTTAATGACACTTAAAAAAAAAAGTTTTAGCCTTTCTATAGACTAGGGAGCTGCGCCCCCTGGCTGCATCGGGGCAAATATTTCAGCATTTTTCTTACCATGCTATAATATAGGGAAAACAAATTTTCGCTCATTTCTCGACTCAAAGTTGAGGAAAATGTTTGGGTGAGGCCTCCTCATTAGGTGTGACTTTTATCTGTGACCATTATCTGTCCTAGTAGATCAGTTAGGTCTCGAGTTATTGCAATTTTCGTGTTGCCAACATTTTTATTAACTTTTTTATAATATAGGGAGGATTTCTTAAAATGTTATATAATAATTGTAATATATAAAGCCGTTATAAATAATTATACTAGCTTAAAAAATAAGGTTCACCAATTCTTTAGATCTCAAACAGTCACAACAGTAAAATTTTAAAAAGATTTTTAAATCGGGGTACGAAAAATATAATTTCAAATTTTATAGACATATTTCAGGTTCTATGATTGTAAGCCTCTCCTAAAGAAGTTGCAAAAGGTTTTAGGTGAAAGTTGCACAAATTTTACTTTATGTTAAACTTGAGTGAAATCTAAGCTCAGACACAGTTCAGATAACGTTTTTTAAAACTTTGTAGTTAATTTTAAAAACTTAATCTTTAGAGCATTTTAAAGCATTACAATAAAACTGAAATAAATTTTGTCCAAAACAGAGAAATCTTTATATTTTATCGTTTCTTTATTTAAGTTTATATCAAAGAATCTATGTTTATGACTGCTGTTCTGTCCCATAATAGATAAAATTCCTCACTTTCATGTCAAAGATACTTTCTTTGTATTTCTACCTCAGTTATACAGTTATTCCCTGCCCGGGAAAAATTCTTCAGATCTTTTTTCTGATTTTATTCATTCTTTTCATTTATTGTACTTTCCACCTTTCCGGCTTCCTTTAACTAATACCCTGATTTGAAAAATCTTCTTCCAAGGATTACCCACTCAATCTCATTCCTTCATTTTGGATTTTAGCTATTTTCAATGCTTTATTTGAGTAGTAAACATATCCGATTGTATTAATCCGTAAAATTTTTTTATTATTTGAAATTATTTATCTAACCTTCATAAAACATTCTGCTTTTCTATTCTTCTCTAGAATTATATTTTCCATCAGTCGTCTTTTAACTTTTTAATAACCGATTTACATTCAACGATGAAATTGCAAAATTTATGATATACAGATTTAACATTTTCGGTATAATTTACGCTGTGAAACATTATTACAAAAAAAAATTAAACAAGAGACTCGAAGCCGAATGTGAAATCTCCCAAAATATCCTAAAAATATGTTTTGACTATTTTAACAAAATTCACAGAATATAGAAAAGTATTATAAAAATATTCATGAACTAATCGATTGCGTCTGGCCAGGGGGCTCAGCGCCCCCTGTACCTGTCCCTTGATTGTGTTCGTTTTTTTATTTCTTCAGAGCAACAGTTTGGTCAGCACAGGACTCGAGATATTGATTGATCTGAAGTATGCGGGTTTCAGAATATTTGATTCCCATCTTAAAAACAGTAATGAAATAACCGGAGGTAGGCACAGCCAGTCGCGTCACGATGCGTCGCATGTGGTAACAGTAGTGTAGGGGCTGTAATGGTTGATCCGCCGCGCCATACACCTAAGAACCTTTAAAACAACTTTTATAATCGAAATAGATATCGAAAAGACAGACCTTTTTTGTAGAAAATTTAATTTCATAACTAAGTGATCTTCGAATTCGATTTGACTATGGTTTGGCTACAGTCAAGTTGATCATAAGTTGAACATAATCCAGTTTTTATCATATGCCATTAAAACGGTAGTCATCTTGAGATGGTGAAACATTTTGAGATGGTGAAGCAGTGGTATAAAATTACGTTTATGCAAAATTTCAATCGGTTGAATCATTTTTGTGTAAAAGAGTAACAGATTCACAGACTAGATTTTTATATACAAGTACAAAAAAAAGCTAAAGAAGTTATTAGAAGATACAACACGAATTTTATTGCTTTTATGTACAAAATTCATTATCAGCCTATTTATTTCTTCCAATTTTCCTTTAAATAAGTCTTTAAGTTATTTCAACCAGGAAATCATTTTATAATATTATCAACATTGTAAATCTTTTCATAATAATCTACTTATACGCTATCAAATGTTGACAAACGTTAATATTTTTATACATATCTTACAGGTATTTTTATACTGTATAATTATAACGTCAATAGAAACGTCGTAAAACATATTTAATAATGACTCTCAGCAACACTGTGATGAGACTTTAATATTATACTATGTACATAGTAATGATAATCTTAGTAATAGCAAGAAATTGTAAGTAAGACAGGAAAAAATAAATAAAAAAAAGCACAAAAAGGCTAATGCACCAGGAAATGTCACCTAACGGAATGGATAAAAATGATAGTTTTTGTGATCTGCCGTGATTAGATGTAATAAATAATATATTATAAATAAAATGTTGCCTAATACTTATGTACTTAATTATAACTATTTTTATTTATTTTATATAAATATATTATTTTAGAAAGTTTAATCACGCTACCGATTTAATACTATAAAAACGTGATTAAATATTTAAAATATAAATTAAAACACATTAATATTATTTTAAATATTAATAATCATTAATTCTAATGAAGTATTATTTTATAATAATTACATCTTTTGAAATTAAATTAACCATTAAAATATTATTTTTATTAAATATATATATATATATATATATATATATATATATATATATATATAAATATATATTTTAATTAAATATATATATATATATATATATATATATATATATATATATATTTTTAGATAAGTTATAGGAATTAAAAATGATATGACAAGGATTATTCTCCTATGTCGTTTATAAATCAAGATAAACTTCCTTTCACATTTTATGAATAGCAACTTCCCTTCACTTTAAAAAGAAATTATACATTTTTATTAAAAGAAAATCTTTACAAGTTATAGTGACATACATCATCATATCTAGTTGCTAAGTAAATTAAATAGGTTATTTTAAAGATTAAAAATGTAATATATTTAGAAGAGTCAAATTAATTAATTATTCTCATTTATACTTTTAGTATACCTATTATTATAAAAGGTATAAAAGAGAAAGCAGTGAGAAAATCAAGTGATAGCAACATATAAGGTAGATAGGTAACAGATAAGGCTGTATACCTTATACGATTTAAGAAAACAATGTGACGATAAAAATTATTAAAAAACAGAAAACAAAAATGAAAGAAAATGGAAAATATGGGAATCCGTGTAAAGAGATGGAATGTGATTCTAGGAGAAGTTTTTCAATCGTTAGTATTTTAGGACTAGGATTAAAAACTAGGAAAATCATTTATCCCGTTTTTTCTTAATATACAACTACGAAATTGAAATCGAATTGGGAAATTGAGATCCTAGATAAGTTCACAGCTCTCCACATAGAATCACTTCCAGAATAGATTGGTTCAACAGGTCTTTGGATTCTCTATATCGAAAAAAGAGAAAAACGAATCGAGGCTAGGGAAAAGGACAAATGTTGAATAAGACAGATAATTGTAGCTGTAGAATAGTTCAAAGCGTCCTTCTGTCCTTTCATTCCCGCTCACAATCTCTTGAGATTGGACGATTATCCTAAATAAAAATCGTTTAGGATATTAGGATATTAGTAATAAATTACTAATCAGCGATTTTACATTGAAAATGAGCTGCAACGTACTTTGATTTTCCTGCATAAATTCAAACCTACTGAACAGCCGACATACGGTTCCTTAAGGAGCATCTTTGACTTAATCAGCATCAAGTGAATAATCAGGTCGTCTAATTAAAGAGATATGATTTTCATTTAAAAGAATTGTTAATTTTTAAGAATTGTTAATTTTTAAGAATTGTTAATTTTTAATTAAATACTTATAAAACCGATAACTAAGATAAAACATGTGCTTGAACTTTAACAAAAATACAATCTGTTTTGAAGAAATTTTATAAGTTGAAAATCGAATAAAAATTGTCCTGAAATAGAAAAATTACTATTCTTATCTATCAATCCTTATTTTCCTTATCTATCAATCCTAATCAATGTATTAAGATTAAAGATTATTACACGATTCAAGAAGATAAAATGATTTTCCTGATTATAAAAACATCGAAAATCCTAAGATTCAGAATTTAGCATTTTATAAACCTTCCCGTTCTATCTTGACATGTTATTTACACGTTATATTTTAGAAAGTTTAATGCGATTTAGAGATACAAAATAAATTTTAACGTATAATATAGGATAATTATGAGAATTAAGTGATTTAAGCAAATTTAGATAATTAATACTAAAAGGGAACAGAAATATTAGCATAAAATATTATTAAATACACTAAAAAATCATACCCAGAAATGATGAAGACTATGCAAAGATATGCAAAGTAACTAACAGTAAAATTATTTTAACTTTTCACTTCTACTTTAATTTATACATTTTTCAAAATTAGTTTAGTTAAGTGATCAAATATTTTACAGAAGGTTATATATTTTTATTATTTTAGTAGAATAAACGATGTTTACCGTATGATTTTAAGTGTTCCTGAAGATTAAGTAATTCTGTTCTATCCTAAAAAAAATTTGAACTGTTTTTAAGAAATTTGATTTGAATTGTGAAAACTATACTCGTTTGTTAACTCTGTAACTATATTAAATTATTAACTATATTAAATTAGTAACTATAAAGTAACTAAATTAGTAACTATATTAAAAGAGAGATGATTTAAAAAAAAATTCAAGCTGACAAAGAGAAAAGTGGAGAGAAAAAAAATCAATAAATCTAAAGAAGAGAAAAATGAAGTATGCAAAACTGAACGAGGTATTTTAATTAAGGTAGTGTAGTCAGATATTATCCTGATAATATAAAAATCTCATATATATATATATATATATATATATATATATATATATATATATATATATATATATATATATATATATATATATATATGTATCTTTTAAAATAATAAACAATTATTCTTGTAGAGAGTTTGTATTATCATAAGGAGAAGGGATTTAAAGTTGCGCAAGATATCTGCATACTATCAACCAGTTGATATAAGATTAATAAAGTTATATAGTTTTTTTAGTAGTGGTATGCAAGTGAATACGTGAATAATTTATGAACTAAGAAAAAAATAGCAGTTTCCATAATAAGGAAGCCATAGAAAATTAAATGGTATGTATGTATTTATAAAAATAACTTTATATTTATTAATAAAATAAGATTAAATCGAAGGTAATGTAATTCTAGAGAAAGGAAGATTATGGTAAGATAGAAGAACATAATTCATTAAAACTTAAAAAATTTTCATATTTAGTATTAAAGATACATAGATTTTATTACATAGGTTACCTCAAGTAAAACGAAGTTTAATTTGACGGAAATGAACATTTTATATAGTTAATATTAATCGAATAAAAAGTTAAAGTTCATATTCGTGAATTATGGTAATTCAAATATATCAATATAAATCTATGAATGCCAGAAAATTCCAACCGTATGTTATTAGGAATGAAATAAAAACATTCTGTTAAGTATGAAAAAAATACCAGATGGATTTTATATTATTTTTTTTCTTTCTTTTTTTCCTGTTTAGCCTCCGGGAATTACTGTTCAAGCATTACTTCAGGGGTTGAATGATGATATGTATGAGTGTAAATGAAGTGTAGTCTTATACAGTCTTACTTCAACTATTTCTGAGATGTATGGTTAATTGAAAACCCAACCACCAAAGAACACCGGTATCCACGATCTGCAGTGTTCAAATCCGTAAAAAAAACTGATTTTACTAGGACTTGAACGCTGGAACTCTCGACTTCCAAATCAGCTGATGTGGGAAGACGCGTTCACCACTAGACCAACCCGGCGGGAGCCCAGGGAAGTGTCCTTTACTCTACCTGGCCTCCACGTTTCGGCCCGCCGGTCGGATCTTACTTTGCGCACGCCTCAAACCCCCAGAGTAGGATCCACCAGGCCTGGCTATGCCGTCCCTGGGCCCCCACTCCGGGAGCCGGGACTCGGTCTTTATGTCAATGCCTCTAACGGGGATATCCCGAATGGAGCATCCCCACCGGGACTCGGTCTTTTTCGTTCAGGAGTGCGAGAGTTCCCGTGCCTCATCGCTACCGCTCACTCGTGCAAGCACGTCCGAACGGCAGCTCCACAGAGGGCTGTCCCTCATCCCTGAGCCCCCCGATTCTTATCCCGAAGAACTCTCGTCACGAACCCTGCAATGGTGTCAAAACTCTTGGGGCTCCGCAACTTGGTGGCGATGATGTTCTCTACGCTGAGCGGTCCGGTAATCGCCGAGCAAGCTAGGCGGTAATAATTCCACTGCGGGCACCAGAACACCACGTGCTCTGGGGTATCCGGCTCGCCGCAGTAAGGGCAGTAGGGGTTATCTAACCCGGCGGGTTGGATTTTATATTCTATACAATTATTTCAGAAATGTATTTTCATTTCCCAGATGTTTTTTCAACTCACCGGGTTGGTCAAGTGGTAAAATCGTCGTAAACTAGCTTCGAAGTCGAAGTTTTCAGATTCAATTCTTAATAAAGGTAGTTGCTTTTATTCGGATTTGAATACTAGATCGTGGATACCGGTGTTCTTTGGTAGTTGGATTTCAGTTAACCACACGTCTCAAATATGGTCAGCCTGAGTTTGTTCAAGACTAGACATTTACCGGTACAGTAACATTATACTGATAAGTCGCTAATGACTTTAATTGTTGATGAGACTATAAATAAAAGTATTAAAGAAAAAATTCCCAGAATAGCAAAATAAAAAAAATTAAAAAGGTCAAAGTCTCCTTAATTTTTTACTTTCAGTCTTAAAAAAGGAAGATATTGTCATGAACAAGAAAGAAAATATAACATTAATATAATACAATTTCTGATTTGTTTCCATTATAGTTTCTGAATGTTTTAATATAGTTTATGTAGCTTATCAAACTTTTATAAGATTCTTTCTGTTTTCTCATTTCTCCACTTTATCTGAATCCCATTAACACAATCCATTTTTAATAATATTTGTTTTCTTTAATAACCACAGTTATGAATATTAGTAGTTCATGGGTCTATAGTGTGACAGAAAATAAACAGAAATATAACAATTAAAAACATATTATTATAATTAAATTTTTATCAGTGAAATTGTTTTTAATATTCTGCTTTGCTATAGTCATGAATATGACACACTAAATATATATATATATATAAACACTCCATGACATCTTTTTATTATTTTAGACAAAGAAACACAAAGACGTTCATCCAAAACACTTTCCCATGTTAGCAAGTCACGTTACACGATATTTCATGCTCTTACTTTTCACAAGCCGTATTACTATTAACTCTTCCGCTTTAATTGTACAATGCCTACTCATATCCAAGCAAAAAACTTGGAATGGGAGTACAAGCTGTTTCTTTTGTTGCATAGGGAGGGGGGCAAAATGACTTCAAAGGAGTGTATACTTCAACTGTCAAATCTATTAACGAAAAATCTTCCTGTATCTTTTACTAAAACACAAAAAATGCTAGAATTAAGAATATATATATTTATTTATTTTGTAAATAATTATTAATTTTTTTTGCTGTTTGTTATGTTTTCATTTTTTTATATTTAATTTAGATTTTTTCTTTTCTGCCGGTTCTGATTAAATTCGGTATTAATATTTTTTGTCTCAGGTGAAATATTAAGTAATTCAGTGCAGGTTTAAGGTCGATGCCCGGCTCTGTGCGCGAGTTTTAGCGTCTCGGTCTTTTAACTGGAGGTTCGAATCCCGATCAGCCATGGCATTTTCACAAACGCTAAAAATCATTCATCTCATCCTCTGAAGCAATACCTAACTGTGATCCCGGAGGTTAAAACAAGGGAAAAAAAAGGTTAAGGTTTATATTTTATTTCATCAGCTGTTATTTTTTCGTGTAGCTGTGTTTGTTTTTAGTGGTGTCATCGGATTTTTATTGAGAAGGATACTGTATGAGGTAACTTTATTTATAAGTCATTTTGGATATTTTGGCCAGGCTATAATGAAGTGTAAACATGGATCAGCTGTCAGCTGATCTCAATGGCGTTGGTGTGTCGTCTAGGGAGAGTTTTTACTCTCAGGACCTCTGTCGGTTCTGACAAACAAAACTTAGCATTCATGAAGGCCAAAAAGGCTGAGGCTGCAGCATTGCGAAAGTTTGAATCTCGATTAGCTTTTACTGTCTCTAATGAGGTTGTTAGCGAACTAGTGAGCATATTCAATGGACTGTGTGTTGAGATCGAAGAATATGTCGGCAATTTTAATAACGTTACAGAAAGAAGTTTAACAGTCATACAGTCGCGTGTGTGTAAGCTTGATTTTTTAATTTATTAACAGTTAAGAGGAACGACCAACTTCAGGGATATATCGAGGGTTTCAGGGCCGGGATGGGTGAACGAGTGTCTGCTTCATCACCACCTATGAAGAAGCTTGTCTCTGATGTTGCAAAGTCTAGGTCTAAAATACTATTAATTGATAAACCTGGCCTTTAAAGACCAGGTAATAAAGATCTTAGCTAGGAAGAAAGACTAGCGAATTATCAGTTTGAAAGAAAATCTGAAAGGTACCAGGATTGTGGAGGATGAGAGTGAACTGAGCGAAATATCAGAGGCAATGAGAAGATTAATGAATATTCATTAAAGACGGTGGTCACTTAGGTCCTGAGACCTCGTATAATTGTTTACAACGTCCCACGAGATTTGGGAGAGAAAGGGTTCGTAGATGCCGTTCGGACTCAGAATACAAAATATTCAGAGGATGATTTAAAAAAAATCTTTCATGCAGTTTTTTGTGCAGAAAACAGGGTTAGCAGTTATGTGAATTACACAGTTGAATGTGACAAGCAGTTACGTGCTTTTTTTCTCCGGAAGGGTAGGTTGTTTGTGGATTATGAATCTTGCAAGACTAAGGATTATATTAGAGCGAGTCGGTACTTGGGTATGTAGTCAAAGCATGTAAGGACAAGGAGCTGTATTCTACTGCAGCAAGGAGGGACATTATGCCAAGGATTGTCCAGTTAGGAAAGAAGGTGATATCCTAATTGTGTTGATTGTTTCTGTGTTGGGAAGCCTGCGTCTCATGACTGTAGGTCATATGAATGTCCTGCATATAGGCGTGCGTGGGAGGTGTTCTGTAACAAGACTGATACCAAGATTTAGATGTTTGTACGGGCAGTTCTAAGTTCTTTTACGTTTATTCAGTTCATAATTATGCTTCGTTTGGTTTCTATGTTTTTGTTTTTGTTAATGTGTCATACTGCTCGTGTTGTTTCTATTATTTGTTTTGTCTCTGTTGCTTTCCTGCTTCTTCTAAGTGATTTTCCTAGTTGTGATATTTTTGTAGGTGTTGTTCTCTTGTCTGAATTCTTTTATAGTTTTGTTGTAGTTTTTATCCCTTTGTTTGGCTACTTGTCTTCTTGTTAGGGTTTAGTTAGTTTTGGTGTTATGTTTGTATTTTGTTGGTTATTATTTGGTGTTTAGTTGTGTTATTGTTGTCTTTGAATGCTTTTCTTGTTTTCTCATTAGTCTTCTAATTTTAGGTTTTATGTCTTTTGATTTATTACTTTGTTGTTTTATTATTGTTGTTCCATGTGAATCTAGTTCTTGTTAGTGTTACGCGTTGAACTCGTTCTCTTCTCAGGTAGGTTGTGCAGCTCAATCGGTGTGGTCTCGTTTGAGACAGATAAATGGTATCATTTTAAGGTAAATGTCCATGTTAGACGACATACACAGATGTGAATGTCACTTGTCGCATTCCCATCGGTGTTATTTTGACAGCGCCCAGACTGAAATACTCGTATATCTTGAGGCTATTGAAGATGATCTCCGTAAAGCCCCTAGGGCTAGGCACGAAGTGGTGGCGTAGCGGTCGTACCCGTTACATTGTGGTTGTCTTCCTCTCGGGGTCAAGATGGTCTCTCGGAAACGTCCAGCGAAGGGAAGCATAATAGCCTTACTCACCCACGTGATCGCCAAAAATCTACTGATGGCTAGATTTCTTAAGATTTTTACGTGGGACATCAATGGGTTAACTATGCACCTCCACGTCAATATCATCTCAGGTTTGCAGTCTACATACTGTCCATCGGATATGACGATGATACCGGACTTGCTAGCCTTCTACGTCACTTTAGGTATATCGTCTCTATACATCTCCGCTATGAATGGTTATTCGACATCTGACCATTTACCTCTTCTACTCATCTTAAGTACGGCGGTGTTAAGAAAGAAGTCGCTTGCCCTTATAATAGTAGGAAAAACTGGGATTCATATCGGGACTGGATGGGAGAGGAGCTCATTGTACCGGTCCGATTGAAATGTTTTTGATAACATTGATTACGCAACATACTATTTGTCCTCGATCATGCAGAAAGGAGTCTGGTGATGGACACCTAAGATGGGAATGCACAGACTATACAAAACAGGTGATGGACCTAATTACTACAAAAAGGTGACTTTAAAGGAGATGGAAATGCTATAGGGGACAGAAAATCTCTTAACAGAGCTGCACGCAGGTTGGAAACACCCTAAGTAAGAGAAATTTATTTAGTACGTGGGTAATATTTCACTTTTTTGTCAAAAATCGTGTGAAGGATTTACGTCACAAATAATAATTAAAATAAAAAAAATAAAGAATGAAATTAAAAATATTTCAGTTATATTTCTTTCATATGGCGTTACTCACTTTCCTACATCCGGCAAAGAATACGAAAGAATCACTCGCGTAGTTTCCAATTTAAAAAATATTCCTTATTTTTGTTAGAGCAAGTAAAATGAACGCCGAACTAATGCTCTTAAGAAACTATTTTTATATGCATTTTTATTGAGGTCAGTAGAAAAAAATTAAGAGAAATAAACAAATTAAATAAACACAAATATAATGCTATGTATGATTGACTGGAAAATAAACATTTTAAATAACATCTTTGTAAATTTTTTGTGTTAACAAGTTATGATGATATTAAATATTTGTTTTTAATGGGTTAGTTTTATATATATATTCGTAATTTAAGTTAAAATAGATTATTTTCACCAAATATTTCACGATTTTTTATTTTTTTATTTCACCTCTCGTGAGTATTTCTTTATGTTTGAACTGAGGTAAGATAAACGTTACATCCTTAATAAGCTGCAGATAACGAACAAAGATATTTATTAAAGCACTGGCCTACTTGGCACAAAGACGTGATGTCCCCTTCTCCGATTTAAGTTACTATAAGGAACTATCTAGTGTGTTCGTGCTGCATCTGATAATCATTTAAAAGTTAGAAAAAAGTTACCGACTAAAAAAAAAAATTATAAAAAATGTAGCTCGTGTGTCGGCTGAACTGTGTTTTTGTATTGAAGAACAAATTAAATCATTCCTTATTAATATTATTACAGTAATAAACAGGCATAATTTAAGTAAAAATCATTATATTAATACATTTTTACATTAATTTAACAAAAAGGTCTTATAGTGTATGAATATAACAAGATGCTACGAAAATGTAAGTTATATTCAACCCTAAAAATTATACCTTTATTTAGTTATTCATTAACTGGATAAGGTATTTTCTTTACTATTAATTATCTATATAACAGTACAGAAAGACTATGGAATTGATAAGTGGATTTGAGAATGGAGTTAACAATCCAGAAAACAAAATTAAAAATTTCTTAATTCGCTAATCACATCGTTTTGTTAGGAACAAAAAAGCGTTTTTCTCGTATAAATATTCCGGAAGTGTCCATATATCCCATATATTTTCTGCATTCGGGGCGTGTAGGCAGCCGCATCCATTGTTGGTGACGTTTGAGTGAGTTGTAGCTATGTACAGACTCAGACCGACCATATCTGAGACGTGTGGTTAATTGAAACCAAAGTGAACGTAGGGAGAAGGCAAACGTAGCGATACGAATGGCAGAAGTCTGGATGTCCACTAAAGGCTTAAAACTTTCGCACGGTAAAACAAAATACGTAGTCATGACAGGTCGTAGGAGAATATCTGACATCCTAATTCGAGTAGGGGGTAATCTTGTCCAGCAACAGACTTCAGCCAAATATTTAGGGATCTGGCTTGACAAGAGGAGGAGTTTTACGGCACACGTGAATGAAATACGTAAACGAGCTGAATGCACGGTCAAAAATCTTAGCAGATTACTCGGTAATATGACAGGATCCAGAACAGCGAAGCGTAAGATTTACGCTCATGTAGTTAATTCCATCTTACTTTACGGTATACAAGTCTGGGAAAGAGCTCTGCGTGCCGACAAGAACAGAAGAGCCCTTGAAGGAATTCAACAGCGCATGGGCTTAAGAGTGATATGCGCATATTCTTCAGTCTCCGCCGAGGCAGTACTCGTAATTGCAGGAGTTCCTCCGCTTAAACAACTGGCGAAGATGCGAGTGAGTATAGCATGTGGACAACCTTCTAAAGAAGCATATGAAGAGATGCTGCGTAATTGGCAACATCGTTGGGATGTAGCCAACACGGGACGATGGACACATCGTTTGATACCTTTGATCTGACCATGGATAGAAAGGAAGTTCGGGGACATAAATTACTGGATAACGCAATTTTTTACAGGGCATGGGTCGTTCAGGTCCTATTTATGTGCAAGACTAAGGGTAGATAACAACAACTGTCCTTACTGTGGGGCATATGATTCCCCTGAACATGTAGTATTTGAATGTAACCGTTGGACTGAAAGCAGGCAATCCTGTGTAAGACGTATAGGGCCATTATCTACGGAGAATGTGGTGGATAAAATGCTACTTAACGAGGATAACTTTAATGTGATCTCGTCGTTTATAACCGCAGAAACCGCTCGGAGTAGGTGGGAATAAAAAAAAAAAAAAAGTGAACGTAGGGTGAGAGGGGCAGAGCCTCCGTAGCGTGAGTGTCTTTCATCCGGTGGTCCCGGGTTCGAATCCCGATCAGGAATGGCATTTTCATACACGCTACAAATCATTCATCTCATCCTCTGAAGCAATACGTAACGGTGGTCCTGGAGGTTAAATAAACAAACAAATAAAAGTGAACGTGGGACAGCCCCGTTCAAGAAGGAGTGGGATCTCCTGCCTCTCATTTCCGATGAGTGAACGGGGACTACTGGGGATGATAGGGACGGTTTTTTAAGACCGGAGTCCCGGTGGGGAGGTCCCTTGGGGCAACTCCATTTGAAGCATGACAACTAAAGGGGACCTAGACCCGGCGGATCGGGTGTTACTGCTGGGAACGGTACAGCCGGGGCCAGTTCGGGCACCTGTGATGATAGAGGCTAAAGGCAGCTTTCCAAGACTGAGTTGTGCCTGACGACGGGGACAGTCTTGGGAGGTAAGGGGTTAAAAAATTTATACAACCAGGATCTAGTATTCAAATCTGAATAAACGCAACCACCTTTATTAGCATTGATTTAAATGAATTTTATTATCAATGAACGGACATTATTTTTTAAATAAGATTCTAAGCAGAAAATTGAAATAAATATGTAAAGGATATTAATTACCTTTAAAGTAGTGATATGAATATAAAAAATTATCAAGAAATATAGATGCACACTCAAAATTAAATAAACAGATTATATCATAAAGACTTGTAAAACAGATTATGAACGGTACCTAAAAATGTTAAAAATATTGGAAGAAAGATGGTTGAATAATTTAAATATATAATCATTAAATGTAACCACCATTTATACAAAAACAAAGTGGAAGACGTCTGGAAGGAGAAAAGTATATTATTTTTCTCTTGGAATCACTGGACTATTTCGTGTTAGAGTAGACAAAGTCAAAATTGTCATATGGATCGCTAAAATCGTAAAAAATGACAGGAAAAAGACGAAGGCAATAAAAAAAATAAAAATGTGTGATTATATATATAAAGAGTTACAAAACACACAAACGCGCTCGCTCGCGTGCGCGCATATTCTAAAATGGATACTGCAAAACTACATCGCAGTACTGAACTGAGGAGTTATCTCTTGACATTAATCTGTTTTTATATCTAATAAATTTGTTCTCACACATTGCTTTAGTTTTAACCAAACATCATACAGATATTTTTTGTAGGCTTACTTAAGTCGTTGAAATCTTGTGTAAAAAAAAAAATCTAGCTGTGTGTAAAAATATTGCTAAAGTAAAAAGATTCATTTGAAAAAAAAAGAAAGGATTTGTTATTTTGTAATTTCATATAGTAATATATAAAAAAAAAGACCCTATAAAACCATAAAAAATAATATTCTTTGAATTATAATTTCACTTTTTAAACTGTTTGTTTTATATTTCATGGGAATAAATGCGTTAATATATATATAAATATATGAACTTAAAAAAATAACTACACTCGTATGGTTATATGTTCTCAGATCTTTTGCATTATGTCCATCCGTCTTCATAAACCTCTACTACCAACTAATCTTTTAAAATTCAGACAGATCCAATCTCTTTTAAATCGTTTAAAATTTTTATTATTATATGGTTTCTTTTTGAGTGATTAGCCTTTCTATTCTAAATATTGTTCTGATTAAGCGTCTATTCTCGTTCACATTCCTCTTTACCGTCTTCCTTTTTCATCTTTTTCTGTCGATTTCATTTTCCCAAATTTTTTCAAAGTCCACATTTCAAATGCTTTCAACCTCTCTTTTTTTCTTTCCATGATTCGTATCCATACAGAAGAACACTCCAAATAAAAAACTTTACAACATTCTTCTTTAACTTATAATTATACTCTACTAAGAAAAAATAATTATTTTTATATAATATTATTTTATTTTATATAATCTATTTAAAAATTATTCACACAGAAGAATTCTTTTATAATATAACTGAATAAATATAATAAAAGGAATTAAAGTCGAATTATAAAATTGTTATTAAACATAATGTTTATTAGTAAAAGGTATTAACTGTAACCTTTATAATAATAATAATAATAATAATAATAAAAAGAAGGCTTGTTACGACCATGAATTATATTTAAATCACGCAAACATACGGTATAGCTTCTTACGGAACTGTCGTGAGAAAGCAAATACTGTAGTATAAATGTTATATAATGAACGAGGTAGACGGAGAATCTCGTAGGTAGACGGAGATCTTGTTCTGTTTAACCTTTCTCTTTCACAGTTAAAGCATCGAGATTAAAAGAAAGATAAATAAAAAAAACAATTAATAAAAACAAGATTTACCAACTTCATTGAAGGTCAATGCCAATGTTCTTTAACAAAATGTTTTTTTTTGTTTGTTTTACGAATTGTTTATATTAACGAAAAATAAACTAATAATTCAGGATATGTATTTGTATTTTAAATAAAAACTACTTGAAGTTAGATAGTTGAAACCTATTTTGAGCTAATTAAATATTTAAAATAAGTTTAACAATTTCTTGAAGGCGTACTTTGTTAATCAATTAGATAAATTTTTGTTGTGTGGTTTAGAAATTACTCAGAACAGTAGATTCAGTACAAAAATATTCTCTTTAACTAAACTGATTTTATGTATTAATTTTTAACAATTTTTATTATGGGTATAAAAATTTGAATGCGAAGTAGGATAAACAAAATGTAAAAACTTAAAGAAAAGTGGAATCTCTGGTAAAATAAAAAAACTAAACGGAAGCGTTATACACTTATGGTGTTAATTTTCTCGGTTTTAAAATGTGAGCAAGGACTAAAAGTACACACAAGATTTATCAAAAATAAATTCTTACGTTTCATCGCATTTCTAGAAGATAAAATTATACTCGTTGCTCATACTGATCACTGAAATGGAACATTTTATCGATCTCTTTGTGAACACTTTTAGCGACATCATAAAAAGTTATTTTACAAAATAATCTTCGAGATAAAAATGATAATCCTTAATGTAGATATATTTTTCGAAATTTAGATCGGGGGTTACGTACTATTAATATTTACTAGTTCCTAACCACGGCTTTGCACGCGTACTTACAACAATGTAATCTATAAAAAAAAAAAAACAGTTTTTTTTCTACAAAAAAATAAAAGAAAGATATCGGTGTGCGGTTCTACTCGCAAAATAAAGACATTTTTACGTTTCACAAAATTATTAATTTTCCAACATAATTACTTTCCCAATATTGTTATTTCTCCACTTCTAATTCGTTATATTATTGTAAATTTAATCGCAAAATTTGAGGTTGGTTAGAGATTTACATTACATTGGTTAGATTTGATTTACATCAAATCCATTTTTAATAAAATTTTAATTCGATAATAAATCCTCTGGTAGTACTATCACATAGGGAATGAAGAGAGATTGTTTTTAAAATTGAAATGTAGGTAAAACTTTTCCTCTTATTTGCAAAGCACGTCACATTTACCCTTTGTAGGGAACACTGTTCTGCTTCTTCTATCATCAATGTTCCGATTATGAGATCTGAGGACTGAGATTATGAGATTGAGGACAACTTACTTGGGCGAAACATATCAAATCTAAGCGGCGTTTGGATCGGCATTCGAATTATTTGGCGGTCAATTTATTGGATAACATGATCAGTGATTTTTCAAGGTTGCTGAGGAACAATATTCTTGGTTTGCCTTATCGTTTCAATTAGGTTACTTCACGTACGGAGTGCTCTTCTATTTCATTTCTTTCATTTCGTTGGTCACCAGCCGCTGGGTCTGTGACTACTTAATGTTAGTTCAAATAGATCTTATTTACTTATTGTTCAATTATCTTGTTGAACAGATTGTAAAGTTTCTGTGTGGTTATAATAAAAAAATTATGAGGAAAAACTAGAAAATAGAAAAAATGTTAGACGATAAATGAAGTTAATTTGATTTATCACGAAGAAATATTGGTAAACTGATCAATATTGTAATACTGTTGTTCTTTATATGTTTTAATATTTTAATCAATTATTTGGATGACATTGAACTATTTTCTATTCTAGAGAAGTCAAAAATTTAATCACTTTGATGACGTTTTTATTTAATTTAAAGGATGCAATTTATACAACTTACCGAACAAATTAAAAAAATTAAATCGAATGGTGAAATCTATAAAAAAAAAACCTAACACAAAATTGTAAAAATAATTATATAAAAATTTGATTTTACATGAATAAGTGTAAATATTTCACAGTAGTTTATTAAAGGTGGAACAGCACAATGGTCGATTATCTCGATAGTGGTTGAGTACAGAAGTTGCAAACTCATCTGCGTCATAGCTACGAAAAGTATTATGTACGTCACGCCTCTTATTCCGGACTATTATTTTCAATGCAGATCAATGAAATTGCGTTTTATCTGAGCAATAACGTACAAAACTAAAGCTGTATAAGATTTATATTAACACTGCCCTTGATTTAGAGAAAAATACATACAAATTTACGTAATGTTACGTCAATATTATACAAATAAATTTGAAATTATAATGGAAAAAATGTTATTCTAAATCTTACAGAGTAAAGCAAACAGAAGCATTATTTTTTCTTACTGGGATTATTTATGATGTAAAAACAGAGAGAACTTTAATCAAATTCTGTATTTACATACGCATTTTTATTAATTCTATTACAATAAATAGATAATATTTACTGAGAGAGATACTAAATTTTCAGCGCCTTTTGTTACGCAAAAATCTTCCAATCAGAGAAAAAAGTAAAATAAATTAACACCCAAATAAGAATAGAAAACCGATACAGTTTTAATAACAGCATTCTAAACAAAAGCTTTAAACATTTTTTACTTTCTTAAATGAAATCTTGTACAGGAATTCTGTAAATGCAATATGAAAAGAAACATTTTTTATAATTAAAATCTAATAAGGAATAAATGATTATTCAGTGAAAGATATCAATATAGGATATCTCTACAGTTCTTCATATCACTGTAATAAGGTAGAAAAATATAATCTGAAAAGTTCAACAACCAGTAATATTTATAACCTTTCCGATTTTTTTGTCTTTTTATTATATTATAATTTTATTCAAACAAACTTGTTGATGCGAGATCATACGCTATCTCTTTGGTTTGTTGTGCTCCTCATTTTAATCAGAAAGACATTAAAGTCAAATACCATTATTGTTGAGATGTAGGTACTGATAAAATTCATTGAAATTATTTTTTTACTAAGTCTAATTTTAAATGTTTGATGAAATAGAAGGATAAATTTTCTTCATGATCTGCTTCCTCCGTAGTTCTCTATATCATTTAAGTGTAACGTTATCATATATTACGTTATTAAACGGGGGAGGAAAAGGGATTAAGAGACTTATAGAATTAAATTAACCAATAAGATTTAAATAAAAAATTATTCTACTACTATTTTATTATTACTATTATTATTATCACATGTCTTTCTTTAACTTACAACTGTTCAACCGAGTTCTCAAATCTTGCAATCTTAATTTCATATTCAAGTTCATATTTCGACGTCACAAAATAGTGAAATTTTACACAGCAACGTAAGTCGGCTGACAATACAATACTTCATTGTAAACTTCATATATTTCTATATTTTATATATAGAACATTTACATAAAAGTTAGTGAAGATAAAATGGGAACACCTTGTGAAAGGATCTGAATTGATAAGATGTAGCTATCCATCTGACTGTTGATTCAGTATGTGTAGCTTAGGTGACTGTTAAGCAGATTTCAATAGAATCAGCGTAAATTTACGTACATTAATCATCTAATTTAGTTACAAATAACTGGTATCATTTATAATAATGGAAACTAATTTTATAATAGAGAATAAAACTGCATATAAATATTTTTTTTTGTTGACTATAATACTAAAACAACTAAAAGTAAAAATTTACTTGTCAATTTAAATACTTATAAAATTAAAAAAAAAAAATTATGGTAAAATTAGTGATATGACATAAATGATTTCACAAGTACAAAATTAACGTTTGGTTAACATCTTTAGTGGTATGAAAGTCTTAGCTTAATCCATTTTTCTTACCTACATATTATTCATAGATTCCCAGAATTTATGCGGTTAAAATAAAATAATGTGTTTAAAATTTTAATAATATATAAATTTATTAATCGCAGAATTATACCGAGATATCGATGCAGTAGTGACATTATTATGAAAATATTTCATTATTTCTTGATGAATTTAACTAAAGTAAAAACTTTCAATGAGTTTTAAGTAGATTATGTTATAAAGAGCTTAAATTAAATTAAATTGAAGTTGATTGAAAAAAAAATTCATATCCTCTTATCTTTCGGAATTAGATTATAGGTTTTGTTCAAGTTAACTCTTCAAAAAGCTCTTCACAAGCTGTTGATCGAGTTATAAATTTTAAAATTCTGATGTGGGCACCACAAGACTTCCTTGTACGCCTACTAAGTTAAACATTTTTTTTAAATGAAAATTACATAAGATTTTATTTCATTAATAACTTCTGATATTAATATTAAATATTATTGTATTGTATATTATTATATTACATTAATTATAATATTATTACTAATATTACTATTAATATTCTGAAAAAGTCCAAAGTACAATTTTTTTGGATTTTGGGCTTTTTTGGACACTTTTGGTTCAGTCGATTGGAATCAGAAAGGAATGTGCACAACTAGACATTACAACTAAATCCAAAATTACAGCATCCTATGGCTAATAGTTTTTGAGTTATGCCAGATGCATACGTACGTATATACATACATAAGCAAGTACAGACACCACGCCGAAAATAGTCAAAATGGATTCAGGGATGGTCAGAATGGATATTTCCGTTGAAATCTGAAAACCGTAATTTTTCGCGATCATACAATACTTCCTTTACTTTAATAACTTTTAAAATTATATTAAAAATTCCTATTTTAAAGCGTAAAATGTTACCTCTTACTGGTTTAGAAATACTTTTTTTTGGTCTTCAGTCATTTGTTTTATATATTCCAAACGTTGCCTGCCTGCACAATTTTTTACTTTTACCTATCCCTCTAATATTAAACCGACTATTCCAGAGTGCCTTAATATGTGGCCTTTACTTCTAGGCCACATATTAAGGCACTCTTTTAACTATATTTTTCCAAATGCTTCTTTCTTCATCGATTTGCCGCAACATTTCTTCATTTGTCACTTTATCCACCCAACTGATTTTTAACATTCTCCTGTAGCACCACATTTCAAAAGCTTCTAATCTTTTCTTCTCAGGAATCTTTTCTTCTCCGATCGTCCAAGTTTCACTTCCATATAAAGCGAAGCTCCAAACATGTACTCTCAAAAATCTTTTCGACATCAAATTATATTTCTGACTGAAGGCTCGTTTCGCCTGTGCTATTCGACATTTTATATCGCTCCTGCTTCGTCCATCTCTACTAATTCTACATCCCAAATAACAAAATTCTTCTACCTCCATAATCTTTTCTCTTCCTTTTTTCACATTCAGTGATCCATCTTCGTTATTTCATTACTTTCGTTTTGTACTTGTTTATTTTCATGCGGTAGTTCTTGCGTAGGGCTTCATCCATGCAATTCATTATTCCTTCTAAATCCTTTTTACTCTCAGCTAGAATTACTATATCATCAGCAAATCCTAGCATCTTTATCTTTTCACCTTGTACTGTTACTTCAGATCTAAATTGTTCTTTAACATCATTAACTGCTAGTTCTATGTAAAGATTAAAAAGCAACGGGGATAGGGAATATCCTTGTCGGACTCCCTTTCTTATTACAGCTTCTTTCTTATGTTCTTCAATTATTACTGTTGCTGTTTGGTTCCTGTGAATGTTAGCAATCGTTCTTTCTACCTCTGTATTTGAACCCTAATTTTTTTAAAATGCTGAATTTTATTCCAGTCCACATTAACGATTGCCTTTTCTAGGTCTATAAATGCCAAGTATGTTGGTTTGTTTTTCTTTAATCTTCCTTCTACTATTAATCTGAGGCCTACAATTGCTTCCCTTGTCCCTATACTTTTTCTGAAACCAAATTGGTCTTCTCTTAACACTTCTACCACTCTCCTCTCAATTCTTCTGTACAGAATTCTAGTTAAGAATTTTGATGCATGGCTAGATAAGCTAATTGTTCTGTATTCTTCACATTTATCTGCTCCTGCTTTCTTTGGTATCATGACTATAACATTCTTTTTGAAGTATGACGGAACTTTCCCTTTAGAAATACTATTAAATTTTTCCACAAATAAAAATTATTTATTATTAGATCTTTCAGTCCTTAGATCATCGTCAGGAGATTAAAGTATCATAATAAAATAAAGTTAAAAAATTAAAATATTTACCAGTCATGACTGATTGCTAGTTAACAGTATACTAATTACTGATCATTTTTAATTATATTTAATAATTTATTAATATATCAGCGGTAACCATGTTTGAGAAATTGGTTATTATTATATATTAGGTACGTTTGTTATTCTTTTACGGCCAAAAAAACTCACAAAACAGGTTATTATTTTTATATAAAGCAGTATCTTATATAAGATGTTAATTGCTTTATAAAAAAAATTCAAACCAAAATAGTTTACAAAAGTAAGAAGTTTTTATTTTCTCTAAATTATGAAATGTTTGGCAGAGTTTTTATTTTATTTATTTTATCTAAAAATATTAAGAATTTCTCAAAAACATTCATTAAAAATAAAATAAAATGTCTTTAATGTCTTTACACCATTTCCTAATGCACGTTGCAATCTGTTCAACTAGTGAAAGGCAGTAAGCAACACTCCCTCCCCCTCTAACGGACCAATGAGATGGGTTGATATGCATGATATGAGAATGAGATGTAGTATTGTACACTCAGGCTGAACATTTTTGAGACATGCAATTAACTGAACCCTAACCATCATAGTACACCGGTGTCCAGTGTCTAGTATTCTAAAACAACTAACTAAATTTTACTAGGATTCGCACCTCGGAAACTTCAACTTCGAAAATTAACAGCTGATTCGCGAAGACGAGTTACACTAGATCATCCGGGGCTATTAAAATAATATAGCAAAATAATTACAACTTGAGTACCTTTCTTTCTTTTTCCTGTTTAGCTTCCGGTAACTACCGTTTAGATAATTCTTCAGAGGATGAATGAGAATGATATGTATGAATGTAAATGAAGTGTAGTCTTGTAAATTCTCAGTTCGACCATTCCTGAGATGTGTGGTTAATTGAAACCCAACCACCAAAGAACACCGGTATCCACGATCTAGTATTCACAACTTGAGTACCTAGTATTATTTTTTTGTTGGCTAGAACTTATTTTTATTACTAGAATTTGTTGCATTTATTACTATCAAGTTTGTGAAAACATAAATTAAAACAAGTACTGATTGATATAAGAACTATAAACGGAATCTTGTAATTAAATACATTACGTAAATTATAAAGATTATATTTTTTTAATGATCTTGAACTTTAATTTTTGACCTTTAAGATTTAAAATCGACTGAAATTCAAACAACAGGTTTAAATAATTATTAATAAAAAAAAAGAAAAAGATTAATAAATTCTTTCCAGCTACGCCAGTCGCGTTATGCACTTAATTATTTCAATTTGGGGGCTCCATATTTAAGGGAAAACTTTGGGTAAAATTAATTTTTAAGAAAAAATCCCCAAGTAGTGATAATAAATTTAAAAAATAACTTTTTAAAATTGTTTAAAAATTACAAACATACAAACATAATTCTAAATAAACAAAGTTGTCATTTTCTAGGAAAAAGATGAAAATTTTTGACTAATTAATCATTAATCATTCATCATTTTTTTAAGGGCTATAAAAAATTCAGATTTTTACATTTTAAATGCAGTGAATGAGTAACTTGCGAGATGAATTTAAATGAAAAAAAATATTTTTAATTAAAAATTATTTTTTGTTACCGCAGGCCATTGGAGTAGAATGGACAGAAAATTATATTGATGTGAAGGCCTCCTAATTCAGAAAATAAAAATGCAAAACCTTCCATTACCCTTTTTCTGAAGCAAGATGTAGCTAAATAAAAGAAAAATATAAAAAGCCATTTTTGGGGACGGGATAAATAATAAAGAAAAATTTTTGATAATTTGCGAACTTTATAAAAAAATAACTTCGACCATTGTAAGATAAATATTTTGATGAAGTGCCCCAGTAAAGGTTTGAAATTTTATTTCAACTAAAACACCCCACCTCTTTTTCAAAATTTTGCAAAAATTTAATGGATTCTTTTCCTCCTGAAGGTAGAAATTGTCTTCCAATTTGTTTGATGAAAATTGGTCAACGGGGTCCAGACCAAAACCAACAGGCTGAGGTACAGACGTATTAATCTAATAAAATATGTTATTAATTAATTAACCTAATACGTCCATCTGACAAAAATAGATATTTTCTCTTGGGAGCATTGAAATAGAATTTTTTCGCTGATTATTTATAATTTACTTAAATCTATTTTTTTTTAATTTAAAGAAAAAATGTCTCTAAAGCACAGCACTTAAATAAAGCAGTTTTTGACCGATATTATATATATGTACTATATTTTACATTATGTATATACTTTCCCGTTATAACTCTAACTGCTGCAGAAGCAGCAGCATATATCGTTATAGCCGGGTAAGTAATGAACGAAATACGTTTATTGTATATGAGTACATGTTTAATGTAATAACATAACCTTCAAATATAACCACCGCAAAATTATGAAGTATTTGTTTACATTTGGTGCGTAAGCAAAATCTTCTATTTATAATAATAATACGAATCGGTAAGTGTTTTTACAATAGTTAAATAAAGCTGATGCAAACTATCTAACTTCTATTACGTTACCAAACAATACAAATCCGTTATCTTATAAAACGAATTTTGTATTATAAATAGCATGAATCTTAATGTAACAGTTTATCCGGATGACTCTAGAAACGTTAATTCTGTTGGTTGTGGTTTTGTTGTCGGCAACAGAACATACATGTTTAGCCTTCCCAGAATCACCAGTAATTCGTTGCAGAACTGTATGTCACTTTCGAACGGTATTACGCAAAATTTCGACATGTTCTTTGCTCAGATTCCATGAGTGCCTTACAGGTGATTAATGATGTGTACTCCAGACACTCTGTGTGTGAGATTCCGCAAATGAATCACCGTAATACAACGGCGAGCTTTTGCTGCATTACAGGCAGCCATATTGATATTTTAGGCAACGAACGCGCTGGTTTGCTGACATGGTGCGCCAATCGTGGCGCTTCGAACGATCTTATCTGATATTTAATGACATTGCCTGTTGGACTGTTCATTTTTAAAAATTCTAAATACTCCATCAAATAATAAGAAAATTCTAAAAAAAAAAATTTCTGTTTTTTTCTACAGAACTAAATTAATAAAGAAATGGTTCTGTCTAACGTGAGATTCTTCATCCATTTTGGTCCTAAGTCTTTTCTTCGTCCCCGTTAGTTTCTAATCTTCACTTCATCATTCTTCTTCCTCGGTTTTTCTTCTTCTACTATCCTTCAAATTTGCAGTTGCCAAGATTTCACTTCTTCTAACCACTTTATTACATGGTAATTTCTTCTTCTTATTGAAGGCTTCTTTTACCATTCCTATTCTTGTTCATGTTTCCATTACACTCTTTCAGTCCTTTATCACCATAGTACCCAAATATCTGTATTTTTTTTAATTATTTCTGTTCCTGAAACTTTACTGTGTTACTGTAAATTTTATCCAAAAAAATTACAATGAATTGTTAACTGTACGGTAAGAGTCTCGCAGGTATCAATTCCTCCGCTCAAAAAACAATTTCTCTAATATAAATAAAACTATTTTTAACAAAACGATACTGATATCAAAAAAGAGGTAAGACACTACATTTCTATCATAAAAATGAGTTATAGATATAATAAAAATAGACAATAAAAAAATGTTAATAAAACAATGATAATAAGCAAAAACAAAGAAAAATTTATTACAAAACTCTTGGGCCAGGAGGAGTTTTGTAACAATTTTTTTTTCTTGATCCTTATTATATGGAACGCTTAAACATTGTTTATCATCTATTGTTGTATATCTATAGTCTATTACATATATTTAACATGTATGTTTTTTTTAAAGAAAATTTGATTCTGATGGTAGAAATGTAGTGTCTTACCTTTTTTGATATAAGTATCGTTTTATTAAAAAAAATTTTATTTATATTAAAGAAATTTTTGTTTTTTACCGTACGGTTTTAATTTCAGTAATTTTTTTACAGTATTTTTTTCAGTAATTTCAGTAATTTTTTGGATATCAGTGCGTTTTGTTAGATTATTCTTTTATTTTTTATGAATTATTGATTGTTATCTTATAGATTTATTATTAACGTTTATTGCCTTTCTAGAACAAACAAATTGAATTTTACGGAAATTTTTTTTTGTTGGTAGTCATATCATTCACTTCATACCATATTTTTCCTTTTTAATAAAACTAATATAATCTTTACGAACTGAAAATCTGTGATGTAATATTGATGTAACCCTCAATTTTTATCGTTAAATTCGAATTTATTTCTGTTTTTTTTTTTTTATTCCTTTTTTAATAAAACTAGTAACATGTCTCGTAAATTAATACTTTTATTTTTTTTTAAAGAAGTGATGGGAATTAAAAAAATTGTTTCATCTTCAGTACTTTCATTTACAAAACAGCATTTACTATTAAAACAAGCTGTAGTATTTTAAATTTTATTATTTCAAGTACATTATCAGGTTTTTGCGCTACCTAGTACTTTCAAGTACTGCTATCTAGCGGTACGATTTGTAAAGTCTCCGTAAAAAAATGAATAAAATGATATATTCGAGCTCCGCGGTTCATCAAATGGAAAAAAAAGTCTAACAAAATTGGAGATATTTTATGAAAGTATTCTTTATTACAAATCTAACTGAACTGAAATATAATGCTTTCACACTTATTTTATTTTTTCCAATTATCATTTTACTGTTAGGTTAGGTCATGTTTAGAACTGTAAACATAGTTTGTTGATTTCGTCACCGCTTACCGACGAAGTTCTAACGAACTCCGTGATAAATACTTCTATTACGAGATTGTTTGCTCTGGATAATGGTTTTAATTATATGACCATAGTTCTGATGCTTCCAGATGGACAACATTCGCATCTAATTATGAACTGTTTAGGCATAAAACTCGTATTTTAAATGTATCCTTCATCGGCTTTTCAGGTCTGGAAAAGCATTCAAGTGTTTTATAATGCATTAGTTATAAAAAATTGTTAATATTATTATTAAACTTCTATGTTATTAGTTATAACAAACGATTTCTACAAAATATGGCCTAATTTGAAAGTTTTTACCTAGCTAATGTTTATTTTCTTCTTAACCGTCTTTAAGTAGGCTATAATTTTATACAGAACACAAGGTTAATATATTCTGTCCTTCCTACAATTACATCACGCATACAAACTGTTTCATTTATAAATGTTTAAGGTTACAGTTTTGAATGAGAAAATAAACAAATAAATTACAATA
The DNA here is from genome assembly GCF_047948215.1 of Lycorma delicatula. Classification (NCBI taxonomy): domain Eukaryota; kingdom Metazoa; phylum Arthropoda; class Insecta; order Hemiptera; family Fulgoridae; genus Lycorma; species Lycorma delicatula. The sequence continues at coordinate 58,632,011 of NC_134462.1, forward strand.
CAATTCGTATAACTGATTAATTTTTTTAAATGATATATTTAGCATAATTTAAAAAAAGTATAACATTTAAAATAGGACCGAATTTGATAGTTTGTAATAAGTTAACATTGTTTCAAGTATGACAGGTAACAAGACTTAACAGCCGATCGTATCGGTAATGTATGGGACAGGAGCTAGTAAGTTCGTGTAAGAGACAAGAATCGGTCTATATTTCATTTCAGAACAAGGTGAAATAATGCACGCTATAATATATAGGTATGTTATGATGGAAGAGGAAATAGTTAACCTTCCTATATATGCAAATTTTATACATAGTACTATATGTAAAACTTTCTTGAAGAGAATGTCACGATACCACACGTTTGTACAGCACAGCAGACGCGTTTACTGGCGATATTGTTGTTTAATAAGCAAAGTTTTAAATAGTAATTATTTTTTTGTATACAAAACGTTCAGTAAGATAGTGTACAAAATTTTATTTATATATATACACACATGGTATTCCTTTTTATTCCCTTTAATTTTGAATTATTAGAATTTTACTTTCACAGAACTTCCATATATAAAAATTACTTAGAACAATATTTCACTTCCTTGTACCGAGTAAAGAAAGTATTGTGATCGAGAAAAATTTCGGGTTCCTGATTTCAACAGAAATATCCATTTTGACTAGTTTCGGCGTGACGTCTGTACGTACGTACTATCTCGCATAACTCAAAAACGATTAGCCATAGGATGTTGAAATTTTGGATTTAGGATTATTGTAACATTTAGTTGTGCACTTCCTCTTTAGATAGCAATCGACTGAACCAAAAGTGTCTAAAAAGTCCAAAATCTAAACGATATGGATTTTGGACTTTTTCTTATCTGCAGTATTAAGCCCTCATTGAGAGCTTTTTAACGATATATCATAACTGGTTCTTATTTTCATTGTGTCCAGAAGTATAGTCAAATAAAATTTTAATTAATGAAATATTTGGATCTTAGAGATCCAAATCTCTATCCAGAATTCTATCTCTATCCTATCTCTAAATCCAAATCTCACATCGATTTCAATCGGACTTCATTTCCTTTCTTTTTAACTTTTTTTTTAATTTAAATATATTGATTTATTAATAATTATTAACCTCTTATTGTAAAAAAAAAAGTTTACAATTGAGTAATAATTCAATAATAACAAAAAGAAAAAAGTAAAAGTTCAGTAGTTTTTAATGAAATAAAATTCTATGTACTACTTTTCATTCTAAAAAAAAATTGTGTAAATGTAATTTAATAGGCGTACAAGGAAGTCATGTGTTGTGCACATCAGATTTTTTAAGTTTTAGCCACACTGAATCGTAAAATATAAATAATATGACCATTTTCTTCTAATTCATATGTATGCATATGAATAAGAGTGATTAGGAGGAGTGATTCAGGAAGAGAGGAAAATAATTTGGGAAGTGATTCTATATATAAATTGGGAACTAAAAACAACTGTTTTTAAAATTGTACAAGAAACAGTCATCTGCAATAACAGTCATCTGCAGCTGTTTTCAATACAGCTGTTCTTAATTTTTACAATTCGTAACATTTTTCTGTTAATACAATAATGTTATAATCTGTTATACAATAATTTACATATAAATTTAATTTTTCATTTACTCTATTACATAAATTTTCATAGAATTAAATTCTCTCTAAGTTCAGACAATAAAATATAATTGTTTATTAGTCATTTAACAATGCTGCTGTTCTTAAAACTAAAAAAGTGCGTTTTTCGTCACCGAATTTTTCTGTTTTACTACATCATGAAAACTACGGGAGATATTTACTCGTAGTTCTGGGACCTGTTTTATTAGATTTTTCTGATTAAAAAAAAACATTAAAAAATCATCAAGTTTACCTCTTATGTAACTCCTTAAAAATCTCAGTATGACATCATTTCACCGGGGAAATGAAATCCGGGTGACATTTTTCGCTAGCTTTATCTCGATGCAAAGCCTTTTCGGACATATATTTGTATGAATGTTTTTCCTTATTTCAAGCTCTAGAATCAGTTCTCAAATTATTTTCTTTTCCTTCTGAATAACTCTTTATATATATAAAACTGGATAAAAAATTTGCCAAAAATCGGTTATTAAAATTTTTCTTTACCTGTTTTTGTACGTTTGAGTGATTGGCGTAAATACATATAAGTAACTGACAATTAATTCAGTTTAGATCCATAGGTAAATTTAAATTAAGGTGAAACAGTACAGGTAAATATAGTCTTAACCCACCGGGTTGGTCTAGTGGTGAATGCGTGTTTCCAAATCAACTGATTTGGAAGTCGAGAGTTCCAGCGTTCAAGTCCTAGTAAAGCCAGATTTTATACAGATTTGAATACTAAATCGTAGATACCGGTGTTCTTTGGTGGTTTGGTTTCAATTAATCAAACAATTAATTTTTTTTCAATTAATTTCATTTACACTCATACATATCATCCTCTGAAGTAACACTTGAACGGTAATTCCCTGAGGCTAAACAAGAAAAGAAAGAAAGGTAAATATGGTCTGATGAGCGTCCACATGGAAAGGGAAGCATAATTGCTATAAATTGAATGCAGTCGGAACACGTAGGTTATTTTTCGTGTTAAATTTATATAATTCATAATGTTTTAGTATTATTTTACTAAAAAAAATTAGTTTTGCGAGCAATATAATACTAAATCATACAATATATATATATATGTGCTAAAACGGGAAAAGTTAAGTTTGGTTTTCCGACCGTATGGATTCTTAAAAAAATGACTTTTATTTTTACTTTGAATTTCATACACTAATAAGTCAAAACGAAAAACAATGAAGTCATGTTTCCGCAGAACTTGAGTATTATTTAAATACGAGGTTCATTCAGTAATTAAAGACACAAATAGCAGCAGTGAAAAATTTGACATTCAAGTTGGGGCTACCGACAAAGAAAATATCAGCTGCTCGAAAAGAATTTCCATTTTTATGACCTCTTTTGTTTATTTATAATTGTGGGCTCTGTTTAAATCGTGTACCGCGGAAGAAGCGCGGGCTGTGATAAGAATTTTATTTTGTAAAATGTATGACCGGCTAAAATTCACTAGCGGATGTTAAAAACATATTGTAACCACATATTGTAAACCAGGCAGCAGTTATTGATCTTATCGTAAGTTTCGACTGACGATTTGCGTCGCATTAAGGGGCTTATTCCCATAACAGAGGATATAAATTTATGAAATTACTGAAACTTCTAGAGCGATAATTGGCAATGTTCATTCCATTATCCATACCTCAAAGCATGTTCAAGGTGGGTTCCGAGACAGTATACTTAAAATCACAAAGACACCTGAATTCACATTTAAACGGAATTTAAAGAACGGTTTTTAGAGGAAGGCAATGCTTTTTAGATTACATAATAACTTGTAATAAAACTTGGATTCATCATTCTGAGTCGGAATCCATATATCGATATATGGAATTAAAACATCTATGTTCAACTGACAGGAAATAATTAAAAACCCACAAATTATCCGGTAAAGTGATGCTAATGGTGTTTTGGGACTTAAAGACCCAATGTATTGGAATTATTTGAAAGAACAATGAACATTAAGTACTATCGTGACGTGCTAGAGAATAAGGTGAAACCCGCTATAAGAAAGAAACGACCTGGTTCTTTATCAAAAGGTGTAATTCTTTTACATGATAACTCCCATCCCCATACTGCTCAAAAGACACGAGTAACATTTCAAAATTTGGGATGGGAGATGTTGCCACATCCACCTTTTACAATACCGATCTCGAGACCATCAGGCTTTTTTTGTTTGTCTTCTCAAAGAGTTTTTACGTGGTATGAAGTTCGGAAACGAGTAGGTCAAAATGCGGTACAAGAATGCCTGATAAATGAACAACTCCTTACTTTTCTAATAAAAGAATTCACAGAAAGTTGGCACAACTGCTTTAATATAGCTGGGGATTTTGCTGAAAAGTAGTAATAATTTCATTGTCACCGGATAAATAACAATTTTTTCTGTAGCTATTTGATTCATTGATTATTGAACAAAGTGTGTATTTTAATGGGCGAAAAATTAGAAAGTTTTGACTGAATATTATATTATGAAAACCTAAATTTCCTCATAAATTCATTTTATTGATTAAACCAAGAAGTAATTATTGTTAGAAGAGTAAATTAATTATTAACAATACAAAAAAATTCTGTACTCTTTAAGATGTAGAAAAAAACAAATAAGAAATAAAGAACGTAAAACGATTAACAACTACGATCGCATTTAAAAAATGAATAATAAATTTCGAGTTAGATTTTCCTAAAAAGAAAACAGAGAATTGTTCAACAAAATTCTACTAAAGTCATAGTTTAATTATAAAAGTTCAAATAAAAATCCTATAATTTAAAGGAAAATAAATCACACAATTCGTCTGTAATTATTTCCAGACAAACACAGATCGTTATAAAAACGTTTTAATTAAAATAATAATCTCTTACGATTTATGAATGTTGTTAATATTAAAACGATTAGGCATCAGTTTTATTTGAGAACTTATTTAACACTTTAAAAAGAAATAGAATTGTAATCGGGTGTGCTGTGTGTCGGGTTATTTCTAAGCAATAAAGATATACGGAAAGAGGAAATCAGTTCCGGATTTCATAGGAGCTGTCCCAGGGTCGAGTTTACCACGCGGGTACAGAAGCGTATTTTTAATGATAAAATTCACACATCTCGTAAATAAAAGGAAATTGTTTAACAGATGAATTTTTTATTTATTTTAGGTAAAATTTATTTTAGATCTGGCACTAAAGGAAATAGCTGTTTATAACAATTGCATATTTTTTATTTTACTTTCCCGTCTAGATAGCGCTATAGCTCTAGAAGGGAAAGTATTGCAATCCGTCCAATTTGGACATATGCAGTTTTCACCGGATCTTGACGTTTTGACAACTATGAAACCCAAAAAATGGAATAGAAATTTTCCGGATGTTAATGTTTGTATGTACGTGTGTGTTTTTGTTGTCGGCCTTTAAATCATCTTATATCTCCAGAACTACTTAACCGATTTTGAAAAAACTTGACTAGATTACATCTATATATGGGGCATTAATACCATTAAACTTTCAACTTGAAAGCTCAAAGGGGGGTGAGGCTGTACAGCAAGGTGACCCTCAGTATCTCGAAATTTCGCATAATTAGGGTCATATTTTTCTTAGCCACATTTGTTAACAATTAAAAAATAAAATTTTTTACAAAATCACACCCCCACCCCAAAAAAATGCTGATGTAGTCGGCTGCTATGTTGTGACGTCACAGGTGAGCGGTAGAATTAAATAAATGAATAATATTTAAAGTTTAAAAAAAGTAACTCGGTCTAGCTGGGTTTCGAATTCGATCGCCCCGGTTTTCTTGGTACTTGATGCGTTAAGTTTCATTACTGTACCAGTCTGCCGACCGTAAAAGCGAAATTTAATCTATGTAAGTTGTGAAGTTACATTAGTTCTGTTAGTGCCGACCGCCGCCGCTAGTAGCGCCACACCCACGCGGATAAAATACGGTATGCGCGCGCACTTAAGATTCATTGAATTATATAAACGAAAAAATATTATATCTAAATAAATTATAAATATTTTAAATTAAGTTGTGTGAGTATGTGTGTGTAAACCATGCATCTGAGAACCCCACAGTTGTAGGACTTTCCTAGAACGTGGCTTTTAGCCGCTTGACGGGAAATTCCTGCAACTGTGTTGTCAGCATTTTTATTTTTCCGTACGCCACAGGAAAACAGAAAACGCAACTTCATTCATAAGATCATCATCTCGAAAAAATTCGGTATATTGATTTCTAATAGTGTTGATGTTTTAGGAATTATTGAGGGAAGGTAAAGTATTTAAAAAAAATATATATATCTGTGTTTATTAGCTGTTTTTGTTTCCGAACTGGATCGATAAAAACACATTACCATTACGAGGATATTTTGTGGCCTATGTACTTTCAGAATGGATATTTTCTGTATAAATTATAATATCAGTATTTATTGCATAAATATTTTTTTTAAATATTAATTTACATTGTTGTCTTCTTTCACTGGTAGTTGTAACATATTTTTTTTTTAAATCTATAGTCCAACGACCTCTTTTTTTATCCCTTTGAGAAAACCGGTTAAGAATTCACACATCATTAGATTTATATTCTTTTTATTCATGGTTTCACACAACAACTTAATTATAACAAACGAATTATAACAGTTGAATTAATCGTATAACATAAATAAAAAGTAACACCTACCAATTTTTATTTTAAATAATCTGTTAGAATATTATTTCTTTTAGATCTTGATTTCAATTCTCAACTGAAATGATTTGATGAAAACGTTTAATTATCTTGAATAAAAATTGCTGTAGTAAGATTCCAAAGATAATTTTTTTGTTTAAAGTTTTAATAATATATATATATTATTTTATATATATATATATATATATATATATATATATATATATATATATATATATTGGCTGGATAGTTTCCTGCAACCTCAGCATAGATCTGACAGGATCCAATCTCAGAAGAAGTGGAAGGATATGGAAAAGAGGTGGGTGATACTTGATATAACGTAACATAGAAAACCGTAACACGGTATGCATAATAATTCTAGAGAATGCTCATATATATATATATATATAGAACAAGGATGCCTCCAGATATTTCGTTGCCGCGCTCAGTCCTCTGGAAGACCAAAACGCTTTTACCCAGGATGGAAAATGTATATTACTAATAAAAGATCTTGCGTTGACTTCAAAAAATATTGAACTCTTCCTCCGGAATTAAGTATTGAACTATGAACATCGGTTGATAGAATCGGTGTGCCCGATTCCGGAATGTATGTCATGTGGAAAGATTCAGTTTTGAAAAAACTAGTTCATCTTATCAATTAGAAAATTATGAAATTATTTTTGGATTGTAGACAATTTTTTAAAGTTCAAAGTAAGATTGTTTCAAATTGTTTTATCATGATCAATGTTTTCGGGAAAGTGGTTGCACTGTTCGATTGCACGGGTTGATTGCTTAGGGTAATTTGATGTAGAGGAAATTGTAAAATTGTAAAAAGGCATAAGATTTGTGTTTCAATAACGAATTCTATGAATTATTATAGTTATTTGCTTAATATTGTAATTTTATTACTGTTTAAAATAGAGTGATGGATTGAGAGGCTAATGAAATCATCGAGTTGTGAGCCCAGTAATAAAAAAATAAAATAATCGACGAACAGTGATTACAAAATAAACTTTGTTTTTCGAAAACACCTAACAACAATGTTTATAAAACACTCGTGCCTTTAATTACTAATATTTGCTGAATATTGATTTAACTTGAAGTTCTGTTGTAAATCTACCTGAGAGAGTCGAAGCTCCAGTGGGAAGGGGTTTATGAATAACTGCGGAGGGTTGACAGATTTGTCACCCGATTTCCATTGGCCATTCCCTGTTATTGATTCTTGTATGACGATATCTAACAAATATCTCCTACTCATTCTTTGTCATAATGACATGCGTTATTCAATGAAGAACGTATTCACCTTTAGATTGATTAATAAATAATTTATTGTAAATGGAATCTTACCGTTACGGTAATATTAAAATTATACTAGGACTTAAGTAACATTTAGAGATTTTGAATTTTTAGGCTAATGTTGTCATTTTTACGATTAAGCTCGATTTAACTTTTAAAAGCTATATTTGAATAACAAATGCTTTAAGAAGTATCTTAAACGGCATATTCTTTATAAGTTTTATTTAGGATAATAATATACTTAAAAAAAGGAGCACAATGATAGAGCATCCTGAATCGACTCCCTTCTCTTTTTTAATATTATACCGTTGTACTTTCATCGACCCTTCTCCTTTACATAAAGTAACGAACCGAATAATGTTTGTTTTTCCCGCAATATAAATTGAAAAAGAATTACTACATTTAAATTTAATCTATTTAAATAATGAGTGAGCAACTTAAAACTGAACGGAATCGGTTCGAACTGAGTCAAATCCCCACACTATTGATGAACTGAAGTAGGTAAACATTTAACAAAAATTAGGCAACGCTGACAACAACATTTTGTGTAAGGTGACTGACTCTCATTACGATCACTGGAATACAAAAGTACATCGCTATGCACAGAGTGCTCATTTCAAACATCTGTAAAAATATGGTAAATTTATAAACGTTTGCTAATGCAAGGACAGAATTTAATTTACCTTTTTAATTTCTCATTTTAATTACAAAATATTGCTTGTCGTGACTGTCTTTAGTCTGTAGCAGTCAGTTTTAAGTTGCTGAACTCTGTAGTTATCATCTTTATAGGTACATCTGAATCAGATCGATTAGAATGTACGCATTAATCATTCTATTTCTATGTCTATAAATTTCATTTAATTTACATTAAAAATAACTGAAACGATTAATTTTTGTTTAAAATAATACGCAGTACGTTTTTTCTAATACATATCTATGGAGATGGCATTCTAGTGGTCGGTTCACGTTAAATGAATGAACATGCACGACTTATTTATATCGGTTTCATTTGTAAAAATAATCTGAGTGGTCAATCTTTTATCTGTTAAATAAATATTTTTTACTTTAAATATTATTGTATTGGTAACCGTCTAAATAAGAAAAAACAGATTTAATTTTACAGGATTCAAAGTGTAATCGTAAATATGTTTGCTTTTCTCAAAACGGATATGTTCTTTCATCAACAAACTATTAACTCTAAATGAATGCATTTTTATGTAAATTATGATTAAATAGATAAATATAGACGGTTTTTATAAATCTTTTGATGAAAATAAACACTGCTCGGCAAGATTCTACAGAATTGATACTTATAACATTTTCTGATGGTTTGTAGTGCAGTTACGAGTAAACTGAGTTATTTCCAAACATCAATGATTCTTTAAAATATATATTAAGAAATTATAATTTAGATTACAATTTTTCTGTTATTAAATAAAATTATTATAAGAAAAAAGGTTTTCTTTATTGTAACATACTTAAAAAATATTCAAGTTTATTACTTTTGCGGCGTTTTATAGCAGTTAAAATATCTATTCATGATAAAACTACCGTTAAAATATGCCATGTAAAGAAACAAACACGAATAAATTTATTAAATTTTTTTTTTGATTAAATAAACCGACAACAGATTTAGTTAAGTAATCATGTTCCATTCTCCCGATAATAAAAATACACTTTATTATTAAAGAACTTAACTACCAATAAAATAGGAAATAATAAAACAAATTATTATTGTCGTAATTATGTACGGTTATGTTAGCTAAATTTTCTTTGTTAGGTCATGAAAGTAATAAGTAATAATTTTAAAATTAAAGAGTCATGAACACAGAATATGAAGACTATAAATGTTACTTGATCTTTGCTTATTAATTTAATTGATTTCGTACGGTAGAAGTATCTAAGCGTTAGGGTAAATTTCATCGTTTAAAAAATATAGAAGTTATTAAAAAGTAATCTGAGAGTAAAATAAGTAAATAAAATTATTTATCATTCAACTCTCAATGTTTTCAGTCTGTATTAATTTTTTAATATAATTACTTATTTACAAAATATTAATACATAAAAAATAAAACTTTATTTGGTTAAATACAAATGTAAACAACATAAAATGTAAAATTCATTTTAATTTATCTAAATCACCATTGATAATTAATTTAATAAATTATAATTAATTAACTTAATAAATTTTATTTAATTACTAGCAGACCCGGTAATGCTAATGCTTCGCTATTGCTAGATTTGAATTATATATTATATATATATATATATATATATAGATTAAACTAACATAATTGAAAGTTTGATAAAACATTAAAAAAATTAACCTTCACAAAATTTAACCTTTCCCTTTCTCCCTTTTACCTTTTCCTTTCCTCTTTCATTTTTCCTCTTTTCCCCATTCTAATTTTTACCACATTCCCTTTCTTTTCCTCCTATTTCCCCCTTTCCATTCTTTCCCGCATTTCTCTTTCCTTTATTTTACTTTTCCCCTTTATCTTTCTCCATATTCTCTTTTCCGCCTTCCATTTACTTTTCCCGTTTTCCCGTTTTCCCCTTTTTTATTTTTTCCATTTTCCCCTTCTTCCCTTTTTCGATTTTTTCCTTTCTCTCTATTTCCTCGCGCATAAATCGGTACAGTAGTTTTTTAGTCTATAGCATACACACGTATCGGAAACACTGAAATGGAATCGTAAAATATTTGGTATAGTGTGTATAGCTTTTACGTCCAACAGATAGCGCTTTTTTTAAAAAAAAGCATGTTTTAAACCTGTCACAGGTGTGATATGTTAGGTATATAAATAAGTATATAAAAACATGGGTTTATTCGAATGCAACGTTGTGTCAAATTTCAAAGCAATCGGTGAAGAAATTTCAGAGATTTAAGATTTTAAACAAACTAAATTTTACGTTTTTATTTATATAGTTTGTAACATTTTATTTGGCATCCACTTACTTTTAACGGGTTTCGGAATTCTGTTTCATTCTCAGAAAATTATTCACTCACTGGAAGTCGTTTTCACATCAAAATAAAATGTTTTCGTTTTTCATTTTATGATGACGACCTCCAGTGAGTGATTTTCTGAGGATGAAAAAGAATTCCGAAACACGTTAAAAGTAAGTAGACGTGCCAATCATATAGACGGATATAATTATAATTTATTAAATTAAGTAAAATTATATATTTTTCTAGAGAAAAACGTTATACCATGAAAAAAATTAAAACGTTCTTAAAAAAAGAAATACTGTCGAAGAACCGACAGATATAATAGGCCTACTAATCAAATAACATATATGAATACATCATCAAATCCATATCAATCAAACAACTAACAGTGTAATTATCCAATGATTAGAATTCAAAGGATAACGCCAGCTATGACAAACTTCAAATGAACATTTTCTTTAAACAAGAATTATATAGAAATATAGAATGATTAAACTCGTGATCAACAAGATACACAAAAAAGGTTATTATTTATAGTTTATACTTGTAATTTTTAAATATTAAAATTAGTTTGGGTTCTAGTTTTTTTTTCTGTTTTATGAGAATTACAATTACCAACTTGTTTATTTTGGTCTCTATTATATAAGAATATTAATCGTTTACGAAGAAATAGGCTGAATATAATATAAAAATCTTAGATCAGATTACGACCGTGTTAATTTAATATATATATTATTTGTAAGATGATTCAGACGTGTAAAGGGCTTAAAAATCAGTTAAGATAAATAAATTGACAATGTTTAATTTTGTTTAATTTTACGTTGTATTTAGTAGACTAATTAGTAGACTAATCTTAATTTAAATTTATTCTCGCGTTGCTAAGGAGAGTTACCCTTAGCAACCGTAGGTTAAGGTTCAGATTTCTTTTTTTTCTTGTTAATTTTACCTATTTTGTTGCTAATTTCGTTTAATTGCCCTTAAATATTATGTGTGGGATGAATTCACACAATTTTGGTGGTTTTATATTATTTCACATGAAAAATAGTTTATCTTATATTTCGTCTGTAATAACTGCTCGGAGTTGGTTATATTTTTAACTTTGATAATTTATTTACTGATTCGGTTAACTTTTGCACAGCCATCAGAAGTTTCGCTTTTGACAAAACTTTTCATACGATATCTACAGTAGATCATTTTCGGTGTGGCGAGTGGCATGGATCCAGCCTCTGCTAGTGACGGGGAACCTGAGAGGAGAGGTGGTTCCCGCAGGCTGTCGACTAAAGGCAGCGGAAGGACAGATCGGAGGACATGTCATCGACTGTTGTTCCTTCTTCTTCGCGGCAGGATGCCAGTGAAAATTAACGGAGCATTCGACGCGGGGTCGTCATTTCAGAGACTAGGTCACCGGAGACAGTGGACATGAGTATGATTATGACGGGAAATTTTCACCTTACGAGGGGCGTCACGTGATGAGGACTCACATATTAGCATGTCTGAGTAACAATTGCGAGAAGAGCGGAAACCGAGGTTGAGCTTTTCTCATAATGAAGAGGACTTGAAGAAGTTGCGGTCGGCTGACCAGGGCTAGAGGTCGCCAACGGAGTTTGCAGAGGTTGAAGCGCCCGCCAGGCGTGTGGAGGGTCGGCTGGAATGGAGTTTAGTGATGGGGAGACATATTCGGCCAAGGAGAAGGCCCACGCTTTTCGGGGTGTAGTGGAGAACATACTTAATTATTTTAGGACTCTGAAGTCACTAATATATCATAATCCTAACACGAAGTTAGAGATCATTGATAAAGAACTTTGCTTCCTGACCGGCAAATTTTTACGAATTACGTGACATATTCTCACTAGCCGGGACCCTCCATTTCCCCTCGGGAGACAGCTGAAGCCAGAACACAGACGGATAAGCCCAGCAGAGTGGTGATTGCGGAAGAAGAAATACTGAAAAAGTTAGAGAAAGGTGTTACGCATGAAGAAATCGCGGGCCTGATCTCTGTAAAGAGAGCAGATGATTTTTTTCTGCAGTGTGGATATTAAAACGGGTATCCTGGACCTGGGTCTGGGTCACAAGATGATAATGGTCCTAGACTTAAAACAGAACAAGAAAAGCCTGTTTTCCAGGACAATATGTAATGGTGTCCCACGATTAGGTAATGTGCGTAGTGAGAGAAAGTTGGTCCAAGGTAGTTTTCTGAGAGATGCTTCGGAAACTGAGATTCTACTGGAGGAACTAAAGAGGATGACAATGTGGATGAAACTTTTGAGATCCGGAAACTGAGATTCTACTAGGAGGAACTAAAGTGGATGACAATGTGGATGAAACTTTTGAGATCATCATAAATTTTGACATGAAAAATTCCCAGGTTACTAAGCATATTTTAGATGGAATTTTGAAGATATAGGGTTTAGTCAAAAACTCAATCCCTGTGGGCATAATATTGGGCAAGACAGTGCACAAGATTTAAGCGGCTATTAGAATACTTGGCCAGGAGAGATGATAAGAGAAAATCGCTACATATAACCAAGGAGGAGAGGGTCGCACAGATACCTGATAAGGCTGAAGTGGCTACTTAATTTATAAGCAAAGAAGGATTATCTTATGCTCAGCTCTTAAGAGAAGTCAGGCCGGAGCTGGAGAGAAAATCTCAGAAGCCGTCATCTCAGCAGGACGAGGCAGAGGAGAGGGCCTCGACCAGAGAATAAAAGATGAGGCTGGTGAGGCTAAGGCCTTATCACATCACATTCAGAAGACCCTCCAGGGGGCAAAAATAACCTCCGGTGGTAAGTTAGATAAATAGGCTGCAGTGCATATAAAAAATTTGGGCTATGAAGCCAGTAAGAAATGAAGTGCTGAGAGCAGTTAGGGAGGCCCTTCCGCCGTTAGAATAGGCAGATATGCAGGTTACCTACCTTACACCGACCATCGGACAGTCGCAAAATGAGATTGTCACCCTACCAAGGAGAGCAGCTAACCACTGATGGTTGGAAGAAGAATCCGCATAGGATGGCAGTCTCGTCGGATGCTACTAAGAGAGCAGGACCCCAGGTGTTCTGATATTGGGGAACGGGACACCGGACTTCGACTTGCACCGGCCCCGACAAATCAAACTTGTGCTTTTCGTGTGGGAGGCCTGGATACAGGAGAGAGAAGTGCGTTGAAGTAGCATACTGTACATTATGTGGTGTGGAGGGCCACCGAGCCAGGAGTTGTCCAACCACAAAATGAAATACCTCCTGTTTAATGCTAAAATGTCCAGGGACGCCATGGATATCTGTTGGGCGACGGGCCAGAGAGAAACGGTGGGTGTTTCTCCCGGGAAAGTGCAATGTTTAATTGTGAAACTGACCCCGGGAGGGAAGGATCGGCGAGATATGAGGTTTAGTCGGTAGGGAGCAGGCACACACATACGTTCTCTTAATAACATCTAACGGAACCTGTTAGTGAGTTCAACATTCCGCCCGTAAATGGGGTTTCTCAGACTCATTGGAGGAAAAAAGAGATAACCTTCGCGAATATCTCGCATTGTCAGTTGGTGATTAATATTATGAGTATATGAAAATTGATTATAATAATTTATTTACTATATCATATTAAGATCAATTAACACAGTGGCAACTATAATAATAAAATATTGGAATCTTCAGAAAATAAAAATACATACATATATATATATATATATATATATATATATGTGTGTGTGTCTCTCTCTGCCTGTGTGTGTGTGTGCACGCGTGCGCATATGTAAAATTTTATTTCAAATGGTACTCAATAAAACTCATAGAAATGTGTACTTTAATGATGAATCAGCAGGAAGAAGTTTAGGGGGTTACAAAAAAAAGAATAAAAAAATTAATTTCTAGAAGACTGGAGCTGAAATTGCTTTTAACACAATGTTGAATAATTGTGGATTAAGGAAAAAATATGAAGGTGAGAGAGTTGAAAAAAGGGAGAGGTATAACTGGAAGCAGAAGGAAGCGAAGGATAATGAACAGGGTAAATTACAAATTTATTAATCCAATCCTACAATTTCAAAAATTAAATTACAAAAGCTCATTTTTTAAAGCTATTGTGATAAAAAGAACCTCATATTTGTTTACGTTGTAAATTATGGAAACATTTATAACGATCTATATAAGAATATCCGACTTCGTTTTTTAAATAAAGTTACTTATTATGCTCGTTATTTTATTACTTTGATTAAAAATTAAACGAATTTCTTTTATTGAAATTTTTGTAAACGAAATTTTATCACTTTACTTTTCCATTTCAATGGATGAATACGGTGAACGGAAATTATTTGTATTGTAATGGATTCAGAGGCGAGAAAATATAACATCAAAAGGTATAGAGTACTTTTTAAATTTATATTTTGTCGATAAAAGAAATATTGTAAATAATAAAAAAGAAAAATGGAAATAAAATTTCTATCTCACAAATGCTGAAATTTTTCTTTGAGCTTTCATCTTTCAACTAAAAGGGACGCCATCTATGAACGATTGTATGAATTTATTCAACTAAATAATAATTATTTTTATATAAACAAGAAAAATATTTCCATAGAAAAAGTTTTATTAATTTCTATAGAGTCGTTAGTAAACTGCATTAAATAGTTTATTAATTATTTTTAGTATTCAATAAATAAGTTTATTTTTATTTTCTAAATGTTTACTAAACGATTCTTCAAACGTTCAACCGATTACCAATTTATTTCTTTCACATCATTATCTTACCAGTGCTTTGTTCAAGTTCAAAGAAGAGTGGGATTCAAAACAAAATTATTGATTTTATACAAAATATAGGTATAAATTATTTCTGTGTTCGGATAAAGTACAAAATTTCTTGACATCTCTACCAAAGAATTCGGTGAACTGAAAAGAATTCGGGTTATTGTCCTGATATTACTGGTAACGATTTGAAAACAATATATGAATATATATATCTTTTTTTAATTTTCCTAATGTATACGATGAAATCTATTCAACTAGTGGACCCCGCCACAACCACCCTACCAACAAACAAATGAGATAAGGATGATATGTATGATATATAAATGAGGTGTAATCTTCTACAGACTTAGGCTGACCAATCCTGAGACCATTTCTGTGGTTAATTGAACTCCAACCACCAAAGTACACCGGTCTAGTATTCAAATCCGTTTAAAATCCATTAGCTTTTTCAAGGATTTGGACCCCCAGAACCTTCGACTTCGAAAATTATCAGTTAAACAACTGATTTGTGACGATGAGTTAATCACTAGACCAGTCCGGTTAATCAAATAATATATAGCAAATACTTTGTACGGTAAAGTACTATTTTTTGTATGCAACCTTTAAAGACATTAAAAGTTTTTCTGTAAATGGAAGCTGTCGTTTACATTGCACTGAATTTAATAAACTGATCCTTCAGCGACATTGAATTTATGAATTGAAAATAAAAATAAAGTAAAAAACCGAATTTTCAACTGTAATTGAATTTGTTTGGTGGAGTCAGTATCAAGAAATATCTTACTCTAACATAAGCACTGTTTTCAGGGGGACTGGACAGATTAATGAATTTCAAAGAGGTATTTAACTTTATATAATAAATTACGTATTTTAGGAAGCAAGCAATAAAAAAAAACTATAGTAAGAATGAGTATTAAACAGTGTACTTATGTATTAGAAAGGCACAACTCAGTGGTAAGAGAAGTGAATTGAAATATCTAATGCGTACCTTCTGAAAAACATAACGGAAATTGTATATGACAAGATTAGGTTCGCGTCAGATATGGAGTCACCCGTAACTGTTAATGAGTTTTTTATGTTTAGCCTTCGAAACCACCGAAAGTATTACTTCAGAAGATGAATGAGCATGATATGTATGAATGTAAATGAAGTATAGACTTATACAGTCTCAAGTTGACCATTACTGAGATGTATGGTTAATTGAAACTCAACCTACAAAGAACATCGGTATCCACGATCTAGTATTCAGATCAGTATAAAAATAACTGCCTTTTCTAGGATATGAACCATAGAACCCATTCTTGAAAATCATCTTATTTGCAATAAGTTTAACCACAAGACCACCGCGGTGGGTTTTCTGTTGTTGGTTTGACGATGAAACTTCGCCTCTATTATACCTCTCCATCATTTCAGGAAAAGAAATATAGCAGCGTTGTTTTAAATATGAAAATTATAAAACTCTAATCTTTATATCGTTTCAGTTAATATTTTCATAAAAATTATGAAAAACTTCTTTTTCAGGGAATAAACCTAATTTTTATTTTAACAGAATTTCACAAAAGTCGGGAGAAAGTTTGGTCATAACTACGTGTGAAACATACACATAAGAAATACCCAAAGATAGATTTAAAGTAGGACCTCGTTTTGGTCAGTCAGTAACTTAATTGTTTTATTTGAATACGCATCATTTGAGTAAATAAAAATTATTTAAAATAACAACACTATGATCCAAATTCAAGGTAATAACACTATTATCCAAATTCAAGGTTATCGTATATGTATATATCACGTCTTGCGTTTACACTACTTAGAGATTTTATATATGCATCATAAAAAGGCTATAAAATAGTGAAATATTAATTAAAATAATGATAAATCTAGACAGGAAATTTACAGTAAGCGGAATTATTATTAGAAATTTAACAGGATTATCGTTTAGATTTTTTTTTTTATTATAACAATTTATAGTTAACAGCATATTTGAATTATTCGAAGTCTTTTTCGAGAATTGATATTAATTTTCTTACATTTTTTAGGTTTTAACCTTTGTGGGAGGGATACTGAGTCTGTAATAATACAACCCGGCGATTTCCATTTTATGAGTATAGAAATTAAATTAAATAATCTGTAAATTAATTGAAAACGGACTTGCTTCTAGCCTGTAAAATTTAGCTGTATCTTGAGTGATTATTTAATAAATGAAGTCCTTCATTCAGAAGGGAGCGGGAGAGAGTCGGTTGCGCGCAGCCGCCCAGGGCACACGTGGTCCACTCTGCGCTAATAGCAGCTAAAATGGTGGAGCAAGGAATAGTGGACGTTAGCAATATAATAAAAGTAATGCTTAGCAGCAGGACAAGTGGGATAAAGTAATGACAGTGGTCTTCACCATGATACATGGGAAGGAGCATGAGGAGAGAATTCCACAGAATATGGATCAACGGATGAACCGTGGCACAGAGTCCGGAGACTAATGATTGTGGGGTCAGCGGGGGTTCCCCGGAGTCGCCGGCCGTCAATCACCCCCAGGGGATGCCACAGAGTCGTTTCGAATCGGATAGAAGAGAGCCCGGGTGATCACGCGGGGGCTGAGTACATGCTAAAGAGATTGGTTCCGACGCTTGCGTAGAGTGGGGGGGGGGGGGTGTAGGTGTTTTATCGGGTGAGAGCCCTGCAATGCCATCAGAGCGGGCCTGGCGGCGGCTGGCAGAGCTTCCCCCCTACGGAAAAACAAAATAGCAACTAAAATAAAAATATGAGCACATACAAAAAACAAACAAACTCACAATACTCTTTTATTGAGAGATGTGCATATAACTATACATAATATTTCTTACCAAAATGGTTTCAAATTTCATCATTTTGGAGTTTATGCCTCAGGGTTTAGTAAAATATACCTACAGTAATAAAATCACGAAAAGTGTTTTTAAAATGAAGGAAGGAACAATTAAAAAAAAAAATAAAAACTAATTTTTTTCAAAAAGAGGGAAATGATAAAGCTCCCAAAGAAAAGTTGTTTCAAATATTACATTTCTGTTAAAATATTTATTTTTTATTTTTTAAATGCAAAATGATCGTGAAATTATGTACAACAAAATGAGTGAATTTAGTTTAATGTCCTGATTCTATATTTCAAGTGCATTATGAATAAAAATACCAATATCTACTTTTTGTCATGAAAGGTGGTCCTATCGTAATTCTTTTAAATAAAAACAGTACGCACTAGAAACAAGTTATTTAAAAAAAAAGACATTAATTGGTACAGTTAGATAAAATTTATTCAATACTTTTCGTTAAAGCTTGTTATTCCCTTCATTCTTGTTTCCGTACAAACAAAAAAAGAACAAATCGTGATAAAATAACACAGTATTAGAACAAATTCAGATCAGGACTTTTGCTTAGTTTTGTAAGAAACAAAAAAACATCAATAAATTAAAAGCAGCATAATAAAAATTAATTATGCAGTTTAAACTACAAAAAAAAATTCAATTACTCACCTTCTTAAAAACAAATTATGAAATTTTATAGATTGTTTTATAAAACTTTTGCCTACATTTTTTCTAAGTATTTATAAAAACTTTTTTATTTAATTAAATACTTGAAAAATTTATTACGTTTAATAAATTAAGTAAAAGTTGATAAATTTTACTTTAATTTCATTATATAGATCTCGGCTTTCAGCAGAACGTAAATTATTGATTTATAAATCCGTTTTGAAGCCTGTTTGGATTTACGGGCTTGAATTGCGGGATACGACATGCAATTCCAGTATTGACGTACTTGAAAGCTACCAGACAAAAACACTGCGGAAAATGCTCAACATACCTTGGTACATAAGGATGTATAATGATCTCATGTATAATGATCTTAAGTTGCGAACCGTTCGGCAGGATATCTCTCTGGTCAGCCTACCGTATCAAAATTATTTGAATCGGCACCCGAATTATTTGGTGGTCAATTTATTAGATAACACGATCAGTGATTTTTCAAGATTGCTAAGGAACAATAAATATTCTTGGCTATTGTTTCAATTAGATGACTTTATGGTCTGGCTGTGAACGAAGTGCTCTCTTCAATTTCGTTTCGTTGTTATCGTTAAGTCTCCAGCCGTTGGGTCTGTGACTACTTAATGTTAGTTCAAATAGATCTTATCTACTTATTGTTCAATTATCTTGCTGAACAGATTGTAAAGTTGCTGTGTCGTTATAACAAAGAATTACGTCTTCACCTACCTAAAAAAATAAAATAAAAATATAAAACAATCAGAGACGATAATAATCTTTTAAAAAAAATTAATGATATCTAGAGAACAGAAAATCCGATTTTTGTCAATAAAATAATACATTTAAGTATCATTTTATACATTTCATTTCCGGAAATATAACAGAAGCGCCATGGTTTTTGAAAAACATTGAAATACCCGACTATCTAAGATTGCCAACCATTCGATTCAGCAGTCTTTACGAGAAATTGTCTTTACGAGTAAAAGATGCAAAATAAGACCGAACAAACATGTAAAATGGCCCGCGGTTAACCTCCTGGATAATAGCGAGGAAGTAAGGCGCCTAAAGCGACTGCATATATTAGATCTGTAAGTTATCCGAGATTTGAGGTGAGTCAGCCACCCAGTGTAGTGCATCGTTAAAATTCATTTCATTTCGTCACTTACTTTTGATGGTTCATTTGTTTCACCGTTTCTTTGTTTTGTTAATTATTCTTTGTGTAACTGTGAGATATACTTCTTGGTGTTTCATGGCTTTTTATGTTCTGAATTTTGGATTTTGATCAATATACTCATTTTTGTATGCAGTTATTTATATTTATGTATATTGTATAAGATATATTTACATATGTATAAGTATATCATTCTTTGAAAGATTTCAATGGAAACCCCCATTCTGCATGTCATTTTTTTGTAAATTCTGATAAATTGGAACCGACTGTAAATTAAACACTGAGGAAAAAAAAAATTCCGGAAATCATAAATGAAAAATAAAGCTACGAGTACAAAATACGATAATTTTTCTACATAAGCTGTATTCCTGATCCGATCATAGAATTATCTGGATAGATTTTTACTTAAAAGCCGTTCTTAGTTTCAATTACGTAGTACAGTGATAGAATAATTATCCAAGTCAGCATTGTTATTTTTAAATAAAGGTTTCCTGTTTTCCTCATGGAAAAATCAACGAGAATAATAAATAAAAGAAACTTTAAAACTAAATAATTCATATTCTTATTGTCCCAAAACATTAAAAATATTAATAAAAAAAATGAAAAAAACGAGAAGATTTTTTGTATTCTAAATACACCAAAATTGTCTGAAAATTAATTTTTCAAGGTTATAAATTATCTTGTTACTTTTTAATTGTTAATAGCTAACTGAAATCAAATCGATTCAAAAGAGTACCAAATTTCAATTACTACAGCATATCGAAAGTTTTCTTTTTGACACGTATAGAGAAACGGCGGTTTTATATTTATATTTTAATGAATCAAAATGCTAAATCTTCATATGTACATCTGTAAATTGAGATAATCTTTTTTTCTTCAAAAGATTTAACCGTCCTTTTAATAAATAACTCTTTTCAACATTTCCCCACCCGTTGTGAGTTTTAAATAGGACGTGCATCCTACATCCTGAAATCGTGAATGGCGTGATTTTATTGAGAATAAGAAAAGTGTAGTCGATGAGGAAGCAAGAAGCACCTCATCGTGATTCAGTTTAATTTTGACTCCGCACGAATTCTAAGATAACATTTATTATGCTCAATTTAGCGCAAGCGATTTTGACCTATAAGAACAATGTGTCTGAATACTTTGTTTGTCTGGCACTATCTTGTTTAATATAATAAGAAATCTAGATTTCACTAGTAATACTGTGTGTTTTATCACAAACGGATCGTAACTTAAATAAAATAAGATTTCTTACCGATTTATTTTATCAACATTTTAATGTAGATCAATCCAATTTCGCTTATCTGCTTTTGTTAATAACTGTGAGAGAGGTATATCATTCTCCCGTAGTTATTTTTACTATTGTCTTACTACCATTAAAGTTATTATATAGCAATAATGCAATAATACCTTGTCTATAATGGAAACTTCATTAAAAATACCCTTAACGGTAATCAAATAACACTCACCACTCGCAGAAATCGTATAACATTATCAAAACTTATTAATACAAATATATAGGGAAAGTTTTTACCATAATTTCAACAACAGAACGTCGAAATAACTATATTAAAAAAGATAATAATAACAATAATTTCAAGTAATAACAAAAATATTAGGTATACTTCACTTTGGATTATATCCAAGACTTTAAAAAGTACGACGACCTACATCTTGTATTATCCCGCCTCTTGCTCCAGATCTGTCTCTTTTTATTTTAATTTAGAAAGCTGCATCACGAAAGTACAGGAAATGCAATAAAACATGCTACATAAATTATATAGTATTCCATTCACTATTTTTTTTTTTCTTTTTTATTGATCCAATTTTTAGTTACATCTTTATTTTATAACCTTCTATTTTATCACTTAGAAATTATTTTTGAATTGTTAACAGTATCTTTACGTTGAAAAAAGAATGATATTATAACGTACTTTCTAGTTACAGTATCTTTAAAATACTGGGATATAGTTTTTTTAAATTATTATTTTTAAAAATTTCATACTAAACTTTGAATTAAAAAATAAAAATATTTCCCAATTTTCACCACATTTATTTTTAAAACTAAAAAACACATCATTACACTATGATATCAAATATTATTATATCTACCAACATCATACTGGCTTACTTAGAGGAGCGAGTTGATCCATCAAAATATATCGTAAAATTTCGTATGCGATCATTTGTGAAGAAAGTGGATGAATACATCTGTTTTCCTCGGTAGATTGTTTGTTAAGTGATATAACTATTGCGATCATATCACGATTCGTAAATCACAACTGCGTAACCATTGTCAAAAACTACATAAGAATTTTTAAAAAGAAAACATCTCGTGCCAGATTAACACCTCGTGTTATGATTAACAGATTAATTAATATCCTGCTTATTAAACAACTGTTATTAGCTGATTTCCCAATAAATTTGAAAATTGACCGATGGAACTTATTTCTCAATTTCTTTTCATATAGTGCCTGTAAGACATTTCTTATTCTTTGCTTGTGTTTTTGGTGGTAAATCCATAAATATCCAGTATGAGTTACAAATAACTACCGCAAACGGAATAACTATTCTTAGAAATAACAAATATTCTATATCGATCTTACAAGGAAAAGAGAGGACGAATGAAGTAGTTTCCCGTTACCTTCTTCACTAAGACAAATATACTGTCTCAAATTACCATGTCAAACTCCCAAAATATATGCTAGTGTTCGGCCCAGAAAATGAACCCTAATTTAGTTCATTAAACGTTTTGTGAACATCATTACTCTCAAAAAAGTAAGTATAACTGATACCTATAGTAGATCTTGTACTGTAAAACTTAAATATAGCAAGAAATTAAAATACCTCAATTTTTAACTGAAAAAAGACTTTATAACCTAAAAAAGAGAATTTATAACCTAGAAAAATTCATGTTTTCAGATCTATATTTATGAGGTATTTTGTATGCGAGCTGTTGTTGTGTTATGTGAATGACGATCCTATCCTACTTATTACATTAGTGCACATTTATATGTCAACCTCTTTAGCAAAAGATGAAAAATATATAATGATTTAATATGAAAAGTACAAAACGAGATGAATTTAACAGTAACAGGAGACTAGAATATCAAGTATAAGTACGATAAGGGTAAGTAATTGGAATTTACAGATTAAGTTAATAAGTGTAAAAAAGATTGGGAAGTGTAAAAAAATTGAAAAATTGTTATAATCCAACGGAAATATGTTCTTTAATTATCAAAATTTTTCCTATTTCTTTGCACTTGCACTTATTCTACTTAAACATTTAAGATTTAGTGTACCGTGTGAAATATTATTCAACAATTTTACAAGTTTTCGTTAATAAAAATTGTTCGTGTTTCAGTATCGCTAGTAAGCAGTAATTTTTATTTCTATACTTTTTAGATGTGAAAAAATTATTTTCCTGTATTTTTTTTGGTCTTTGTTTTTATTTATAAAGTTTTTGGGCCAGAAAAAAAATCTTTGCTTATTATTTATAACTTAAATTTTATTAAGATTTATAATGAAAAAGGTAATAGGAAATAACAGTTATAATTCCAATAAATATCAAAAGTTAGACCTAAACCTAAACCTGAACCTGATAGATTTGCAATCTAGCTATTTAAGACCACTACGGATAGTATAAGCTACAATTAAAATTTCCGCTCGATTGGTTGAATCTTTTCTGATATATAGTTGTGATATACTACGTACTAATATTAAATAAAATTAAAAAAAAAAAGGTTTTTCTTATTTATATAAATATAGATAATCAAATTAGAAATAAATTTTTGAAAATATTTGAACTAAATTTAGCAAATTCATGGTAGTATAACATGTACAACAAGAAAAACAGCAGGGAAAGAAAATGGTCTTTGAAATGTAGTATTATAGGAGGGATTTTGAAAAGACTATGGGTCAATATAATTTGAAATAAAACAGTTCTTAGGAAGAATTAAATAGGAAAGGAAAGATTTGTGAATGAATTTTATGATAAGCTACACGTATTAATATAATTTTAGTTAATTAGTTGATATAGGATCGTGTAGTAGAAAAAAAAATAGAAGATAAAACTAGAAGATATTTAAAGGATTGCAGAAATGAAAGAATTGGAAAGTAGCATTACACCGGTCAACCCATTGATAATTCCAAAAAGAAGAAAAGAAATATTTTATATCTTGGATATGCTTCTTTGTTTTTTAAAACTTTAATCTAGACTTTTGAAATTTGTTAGTGAAAATAAATTTTAATAAAATAATCACGGAAAAAATGAACAGCGGAGTTTATATTCTCTCGAAGAATTAAGCGTATTATATTAAATAAATTAATAAAGAAACTCGTATTCGGTTGCGTAGTATGTAATTATTATGAGAAGTATCGGAACTGAAATCTTTAACTTTCAACAAGTTTTACATTTAGAATTTAATTTTAATCTCATTAAAAAAAATAATAAATCCAATAAAATGTTTATATTAGTATATAAGATTAAGTACGAGTGCCCTGTGGTTTAATACAGGTCTGGTTCCATGCGATTGCTTTCTTAGATCTCGGTTAGGGTTATATTTCTATCTGCAGTCTCACGTTGTTTCTCAGGAAGTTATGGAAGCCACAAAGTGGCCTCAAACTCGTTCAAACTAGGTCTTCACTGTCATTGCCATCAGTATGCACTTTGAGTAGAGTGTATGTTTTACAATATTACATTTATTTATAAACCTCTTTTTCCTCGTAATTATATCGACTTAAAAAATGCAGCAGAAATAGTTTTAATTTATCCATTTTATGTATATTTTGTTACATATTCGTTTGTAAAAATAAAAATATGGATAATAATAATTGATTATTGTAACCGTATACAATAACTATCAATGGTGTGGCCGAAATTTACCAGAAAATTTTCAGAATTTAAAATTTAATAACTTCTGTACTTATAAGGTTGAAAACTGTTTTGTTTTTAGATTCTAATTATTCTTTAATCTTAAAATAAAAACACACGGATGAAAGTTTCAATAAGAATAAATTTTGGTAAGATTAAATCGTAGGCCCTGTATGTCCTTCATATCTTCCTAAAAAAAATTTCTTTGATCCCCTAAACAATTAATAACGTCAAACACACACATACACACACGCGCGCGCGCGAGAGAGAGAGAGCTTTTTTTATTGACGTTTCATGTTCAGATGATGACTGAATATGTTAGAATTAACATATTGATGTTACTAATTACATTAGTAACATTTGAGATGTTCATAACACTTTAAATTTATGTACATAATTTATCAAATTTTGAATACGTACGTAGCGAATACGTATTACTTTGAAGATACTTTTTAAATCTATAAAAAATTAATTAAAAAAGGTTATTCATAAAAAGTAATGTAGAACTTAGTATCTAAAAATGTTTTTCGGTCAATTTTTTCTTAACTATTTCGTTTATTTTTTCTTAAAATATACATTAACATATAGAAAAAATATCAGAGATTTTTATAACACATTGTGCAATTTTTATTGGGTAATATCTAAAAATTTTAAATTGTAAAAAAATTAAGTGCTTAATACCTTTAAAAAAATTATTTAAGATTCTAAAAATCATCAAAAGATAGGAATTATAATGGGTTCTTAACAGTAGAATTATTACAAAATAATAGTTGGACAACCATAATCAGAATATAAGATTTATAAAAATTGTTTTATTAATACAATTATTATATAAAAAACAGATTAAAAAAGATTCAGAGATAAATATTAAGAAACACTACATAAAAAAAAAACAACAAAAAACAGTAAATTTTATTAAAATTGTACGAATCTTTTACAAATTTAATTGAAAAATGATAAAATATTCTTATTGTACAGAGCTTGTTGTTAGGGTGACCTACTTTGCTAACCGACTTTTGATTGGATAAGCGGTCAAAAAAAAAAAAACAAGGAAAAGATTGGTAAAATAAAATATCTTAATTAAATGCTTAAAAAAAATAAACTTACCTATATAAATTACTAGCCGGGAAGAGCGAACGAAGTGAGGCCCCGAAACCTCTCGGGCCACAGAGCCTACCTCAGGACCGCAGAGCTAGAGCTCGCTTCGCTCGCCATTCCCGTATTGCCGGTGGACGGCGCCTTGGACACCCGCAGAGCTTTCTTCGGTCGCTTCCGTCTACCCAAAGGGCTCCGCCCCCTGTGTTCGTTATTTGCATGGTTGTGAGAATAATACTGATAAATAATTAAAGCCTGAAAACCTTTCTTTTCTAAAAGTTTCCTTCGTTTTTGACGAAGTAGCTCTGATACCCTCCTGTTGTAGACGAACCTTTTGGTTCCCCTTTTCATTACCCCAATGTACCTTATATTTCAAAAAGGGGTCAAGGTAGAGAGCTGAAAATCGGGTATGTTATATAAAACGCAAACTCTATTATCTTTACGTTTATTAAACTAAATAAAAACGGTATTAGGTTATCCTCAAGAGGAAAAATTCACATATCCACCTCCAAGGGGTCTAGGGCCTCGATCTATGGCTTAAAACCTTTTATTAGGTAACATGAATGTATACAAAAAATTTGAAATCAATCGGTTTCGTTGGTTCTAGCGTGATGCTGTTGCTAACGGACAAATCCGTCACAAATTTTCACATTTATGTATTAGAAAATAGTTAGAAACAGTTACAACTCAATTTTTTGAATAAAAGGACATTTCATAATTAAAAAAAAAAAAAAAACGGACAACAAATTCGTAAATACGTTTCTGACACTTTTTGGAAGTGGGGAGAGGGTAATTTATGATGAAGTTTTTATTGTAATATTATCACATTATATTTAATAAACGAAAAAAGTTAAAATATTCAAAAAATCGATATTTGAAATCTTTTTCTGCACCCCTTCTTTCAAAATCACCTTTAAATAAGGTTTTGATTTTTCTACCTTAACTATGTTAAATAGAATAAACTAAAAAAATTTCGCAAGAAAATGTACAACCAAAAGTTACCTAAAATTTATTTTTTGGGGTTGGGGGTGAATTATGATGAAATTTTATTGTTAATCATTTTTATTACTAAAAGTATATTATTTAAACTTTTAATGAACTAAAAGTTTTGAACCGTTCAACCAATCGATATTTTTAAATTTTTATCGTCTCTCCCACCACCAATATTGCTCCCAAAGTATTTTTTTTGGATCGCTTGCACTACTACAATGCCTAGAAAGACATTAAAACAGATTCTCGGTTAAAAATATGCAATAAATAAAAATAAATTTTTCAATGTTTGAGGAAGGAGGGAGTTTTGGGGCAAAATATTTTTAAAAATAGTAAGAGAAGCGTGTATGCATGTTTAATATAAAGGGGGATTGCCTCTTTTATAAGGGGCAACCTTATAAGAGGGGGCCCCAAATTTCCCCATATACACGAGTCTCTGTATACAAATTTCATCAAAATCGGTTTATCCAGTCAAAATTTAATAAGCTTCAAACATGTCAAATCCTCTCCCCACCAAGGGGGCGAGAGCATTGATTTACGGCCTAAAACGTCCGGGATAATATGAAAATAAGCTGACAATTTGACAGCAATCGGTCGGTTAGTTCACGCGTGATGCTGATGAAAACGGACAGAACCAGCCACAAACTTTCGCATTTATATATTAGATTACTAAGTTAAAAATATCTTTAATCAGAATTTATTAGAGTCTTAAATATCGACTGGAGATGGTTTTGAATAGAACCGCTGATGCCTCTATTCTATAACGGCTGACTGTGACTTGATATGATATATTAAAACCATGAATTTTATATAACCACAATTTAGTGCAAACCCAATGCAAACTTTAACCAATACTATAGAAATCGTGCGAAAGATTATGACAGTTCGTAGAATGGTATAAATTGTCTTAAAAGTGTCTTCCTTATTGTCTGAAATTTAACTTTTACTGTTTAAGTCGCTGCGAAATCTCCAGATAAAATAGATTTAAAATCGGGATTAACTTCAGTTAGTTGTTCGTTATATTAATTAATTTAAATAAAAATATATATATTTATTTTATAAATATATATTTATAACAAATGCATTTGGATATATTCTATGGCATATAATGGATAGCATTTATATCAAGTGCTCCAAAATTAATAGAATTAACAAAAATATACAAACAAAATTATCCAATACGATTAACTTTAAGAAAGCGACTTCATATTATATTATTAAAATAATAGACAAAATATTGAGAAGTAAGATAATAGCTTATACGTATAATATAAAAAATGGCTTTCTATTAATAAGTAAATGAAAAAATTTATTATTTGGTAATATTAATAGAATGGTATATAATATTATATAAAAAATATGTTTACAAATATAAATGAAACTATAAAATTAATAAAAAGTTATTTTTTTATTGTAACGTCCTAGCAACTTTATAATCTGTTCAGTAAGAGAATTGAACAAGTAAATAAGATCTATTTTAATTAACATTAAGTAAGTAGCCACAGACCCAGTGGTTTGTGACTTAATAATAATAATAACGAAATAAACAGAAGAACACACCGTAAGGCCGGACTATAAAGTCACCTAATTGTGATGGGAATTATAAAAATTGTTTCATCTTCAGTACTTTTATTTACCTAAGAGCATTTACTATTAAAACAAACTGTAGTATATTTCTTTTAAATTTTACATTAATTAAGTTTTAATCTTAATATTAATAATCTTAATATAATAATAATCTTAATCTTAATATTAATCTTTAATTTTTGTACATTATCAAGTTTTTACATGCTACAAGTGCTGCTATAAGTGCTACAAGTACTGCTATCAAGCGATGCGATTCGTAAAGGTACATTAAACAAATTTAATAAAATGACATATTCTAGTCCCGCGGTTCATCAAATGGAAAAAATAAGTCTAACAAAATTCCAGATATTTTTTGAAAGTATTCTTTATTACTAATCCAACTGAACTGAAATATAATGTTTTCAGGTTTATTTTTCCCCCATTTTCATTTCACTATTAGGTTAGGTCATGTTTAGAACTGTAAACTAGATCGTTGACTTCGTCGCCTCTTATCGAAGAAGTTCTAACTAATTCCGTGATATTGTAAACAAACAGGGATTATAGTGAGATATGTATTTTTAATAAAAGGAATATGAAACAACTACAACATGGAATATAATGAAATAATAAATAATTCTTTAATATGAATATTGTTATTTAGGATATTTTATAAAAAATTAACAAGGTAATAACTTATTGGGAAATAATAATTATTATTATTATTAATTATATTATTATACGTTTATATGATTATTATTAATGACAGAGTAAAAATCTTTACACCAATTCAACATCGAATTATTCTTGATCTCAAGATGATTAACAGAATGAAAAACTTTTGGGTCTAATACGATTCCATTAGAAAGATATCCGATTGAAAAAAATCAATCGGAAGGTATATAACAAACAATCTACGTAACAATGGAAAAGCGGTAAAAGGATAAAACTAAATCCATATCACCGTAAGTAACCCTTTAAACGTTTCGAGTATCATGAAACGTATAATAAACTGAGTTTCTCTTACCTTACCATCTTCTCGCGGTATCATAATAGTTTTATTTAATCCGGAACTTCCATTGAATGCAAGCATAAATAATATACGTTATTCTGAATAAAGAATAAAAAAATTTTAAGTCACGTACTGGACAAAAGTAGTATTAAACGTGATAACATGACATTAAAATTTCCATATTAAAATAATATAATTATTGTTTTTACTTAAATTGTTTTGAATATAACTAGGGGTTTAATTCTTTAGCATAAAATATGTAAATTGTGTATAAAGAAAAAAATAACTCAAAAACAAAACAAATCTGCTTAAGGCAAAGTATGAAGACAATATTAAACCATTGTTTTAATGTATTGATCAAACTTATATGAAGGATACCATTCTTAAAAGTGAGTAGGCCTGTGTATGAAAACAATTCCTTATTGCTTCTGGCCATAGTTCAATAACATATTTCATCTTATTTTCTTTATTTAAAAGGTTGAATGAACTATAAGAATAAGAATAGAAATTTATCGATTACTTTCAAAATATAAATTAAATTAAATTAAATCTCGATTCTGTTAAATATTATTTATAATTTGTGAGTTATAAATTTTTTGATAAGTTAAAAAAAAAAATATATATATATATGTCCTAATAACTACGTAATAAATCAATATTTTCACCTTATTTAGGCATTTTGGGGAGTTTTAAAGTAATCGATTATTATAATAAGTAGTTTTTAGTCGGACTAAAACTACTTATTAGCTCATACAGTTTGCCTATTTGCCCTGGTGAAATCTACCTCCGCCGACGTGCCAACCTTATTTTGAGGAAAGAATTTTATTTTTCTTAAAGGAAAATTACAGGAATGCAATGCGTAAACTAACAGAAAAGAAACTGATGTTTTTTATTTTACTTAATATAACACCTTTGAATTTTTACCGTTATAAAGGTTGTAACTTATTGTTAAAGATAGTGTGTCAACTGTAGTTTCCAATAAACGATTTTAATTTTCCCTAGACAAATGTTATATTTTAGGAATTGTTACTATCGTTAAAAAAAATCATAAAAATTTGAAACTGCCTTGATTTTAGTATCTCTGGAGGTTATGAGATCTTTTGTATTGTTATTTAACAGTACGTAAATATTTAATAACAAAGTTTAATACCAGATCCCCAATTAAGTATGAACACGGTTCCGAGAGGTCCCTTCGCTTCTAGCCGCCAAAAGAGGGAAACGCCAGGTTCGGTTATGCCGTTCCCGGCCTCTATCATTCAGCAACCGGGACTCGGTCCTTTGTGCTTCGTTTCTAACGGGGACACCTCGAAGGGACGGGCCCGCCAGAACTCAGTCTTTTATCTCAGAGACTCGAGAGTTCCCGCACTTTATCGCCACTGCCCATCCGTGCAAACACGGGCGAACGGCAGCTCCGTACAGAGCTGTTCCGCACCCCTTCGCATCACAGATATTTCATTTGCAGTATTCCTGACACAAAACCCGTCACAGTATCGAAGTCCATCGAAATGCGTATGTCCCGAGTGTAAGCTAATGCTAACACTACGGTCATGAGATTTGGAGTGATAGATTTTATATTAGGGAAATGGATTTTATGAAATATTTAAAAAATTTTAATGAGTGGTCGAGGAAGATTCTGAAGAATGAACCTTAATGAACTGGACTTTTATTCATGACTATTATTTGGCTTATAAAACAACAATATCATCTGATATACTAATGAATAAATACTACTGAAAAACAGCATCTTTTTCGCTAAAAGTAGAGGTTCTATATATCATAATATTTTTTTAATAAGGCGTTATTGGAGTAGGCTTAGTTTTCAACGTTTATGTTAAAGGTAGAGGGGTAAATTAAATGTAATTTTGTGTAAACTACACAAAATATTATTTTTAACTAATAATTATGTTTTATATCTTACAGTAAATTAACTTTGAAAGAGATGAATTTGGGTATAATTTTTATATTTTTTTTTAACAAATAAAAAAAATAAAAATTTATTTTTTAATATAAAAGTAAATAAAGTAATATAGTAAGATTAAAAATAATTTTTAACTTTTGTTACTAGACGAAGAGTTAAATTTTAACGTTTATTCAAATGCAGAGTGTTGTGTAATATAAATAACAGCTTTTATTTTATTTTATTTTTAAATCATATAATCTCAAATAGTAAGCCCAACCACAGGTCAATCATTTCATAAAGACTGTAGTTATTTGATTTGATCAACGAAAAGTACAAAAAATAATAATAAGAAAAGAACAATTTTTCTACAGTTAAAATTCAACATGGGTTCTATAGGATAGAAAGACAACTGCTTTTACGTGAAAGAGAACAACTATCCAGTTATACATTTTTTAAAAACTTTTCTGGTAATAACGATCAAAAAGTATATTCTATAAAACTAGAAAAAGATTTAAACGTCATTGCTGCAAAGGGAACACGAAAGAAATCTACAGGAGTCGGATATTCCAAAAATAACAAAGAAACTAGGACGTAAAAAGCCGTCATTCATGATCAATATTGAATGTCACCGCTTTTGAAAGAGATAAAGATAAATATATATACCAGTATATATACTGGTATTATTAAATTATATATCTTTTTTTAATAACAAAAATAAATAAAATGGAAACTGATTGGTTAATTTTGAGTATTATGAGGTACGAAAACATACTAATCCATTATCTTGTAAAAGATAGGACTCTTATTTTCACAAATTTCCAACGTAGGCAAGATTTTTGTAAATATACAGTACAACGACAGCTTATACATTAGAACACACGCGTACACAAGGCACTGTTATTCTTAGTTTTACAGGAAGAATTCTGTAACTCTGTTATACTGCATTCTACATAAATTCTCTGCACGCTCTTGTTTCAAAACAGTGGAAAGGGGTCGAGTAGAAATTTATGTTAATATTTATCCGTTATACTTCCTGCAGGAACAAACAAAGGATTAATTAATTTCCAAAAATGGTAGGTAGTAATTCTCCCAAAGACTTTATTTTAAGGATCTACAGACATAGGAAGATAATTAAATTATTTGTTTTTTACTTGTACATTAAAAATTCCCTTATTTTATGACCAGACCAAACTATTGTCTAATAATAATAATATTATTATTATTAGACATTTTTAGATGGTTCCCTCTTATCCCTAATAATAATAATAATAATAATAATAATAATTTGTTTATTTGCTTTGTTTGTGCAACAGAACAGTTACACAAAACCTTTGTATGTTGCACAATATCACATAAAATCACAAAAGAACAGCCACAAGTCAACAACCCACATATAAATTAAAAATAAAATATTCAAAACACAATAATAATAATTACAATTATACAGTCAAATACAAAAAAAATAATAATTACAACTTTAAAAACAGTAGCTATGGAGTGATAATAAAAACACATAGATGAAAACATAAAAAAACAAAAACACAATATTACTAATATTATCCAAATAAAACAAGTTATAAGCACTAATCCTAAAAAACAACAATTTTAAAATTATGAAAGTGAGCATTACACCAAGGACAATAATCCATCGCCACGTAACCCTCTCAAATTTGTAATGAAGGTTGTCTCATCTTCCCAAAAGCTTAGCTTATCCTGGAACTCCACTGGAACACTGGTACACCGCTCAATCGGAGACACGGTGGAACCAACCGGTGACACAAATTGCCTAAAAGACCTCACTGACCTGGCCTGGTTTCGCAAGACAACATGGTAACGCGTCGGAAGTTTATTGTGCAGAGCTTTATAAAAGAAAACCAAGTCAAAGTACGTTCTTCTATCAGATAACCTGGAAAGGTCTAATCGCCTCAACGTATCCTCTCTACTAGCATTAACAAAACAATCTCTAAACTTAAAACGCATCCAGTTCAGGAACCTATTCTGAACACCCTCAACCAGATCAGAGGCAAAAACTCGTGTACTATTCCACACCACGGTCGAGTACTCCAAGCGACTCCTCACCAAAGATTTGTACAGCAGGTTACAAGTGGAAATATTGTTAAACCGTCCACAAATCCAAAGGACAAGACCAAGGTCCCGGCGTGCTTTATTGACAATCCGAGCAACATATTCGTGAAAATACAACTTCGTGTCAAATAAAATCCCGAGGCCCTCAACCAATGTCTCAGCGACAATAGAGTGCGTACCAATCCTGTAGCTGAAAACAGAGCTCGACGTCTTACGAGACAAAGTCAAATGTTTGGTCTTTCGAAAATTCAAGGGCATACAATTGCGGTCAGCCCACTCAACAACCTTGTTAATATTTAATTGTAGCAACAGGTGATCCATACTATTCCTGATCGGACAATATATTTTGACGTCATCCGTAACCGGTAACTACCCTAAATTACTAAAGTTCTCAACAGGTAAAATCTAATTTCTTCTAAAATACAAGTAATAATACAAATTTCTCCCCCCCAAACTCTACGTCATTTAATATAAAAATAATTTATAACTATCGATGTAGAAAGCGAGCTTTGTGTGCTTGAGTACTCGTTAATATTACTAGTCAAAATTTAGATAGCGTAAACACTAGGTGCTTGGTATGTTTTTCTTGGCGTGTCTGAACTGTTGTACAGCAGAACGGGTAATGTACCGCGGCAGGACCCTCATCGGGAACAAGAAGTAAGCCTCTGTTCCAGCAATCCATCCCCTTCCTACCCGTTAATTGAGCTTTGAAAGTTTAACGTATAATATGATCTATAAATACGGTATAAATGTAATGTTTTATTTAAAAAAAACCCTCATCTTTCACAGAGAAACAAACATTCACAGATTATAAATAATTAAAGTTCTACCTTATGTAATTACGTACGAAACATTTTTCTATAATTTAAACGCGTTAGTGTACTGTTATGGTACTTACTGATATGTGGATATCATATTTCTGAACTTCGAATTTTACTGGAAATTAAATTTGAATTATGTTTGATTATCTCTCTGGTCTTCGGAGCTCCGGTTTCATGCTGTAAACAGTCTGTGATTACTTAAGGTTACTCCCGCATCCGTATAAATTAAATTTCATGTCTTAGGGATATACGTGAGGAAAATATGTCTATAGAATGAGACTAAAAAAAAATAAAATTGTTGAATTATGTTAATTACATAAGTTCCCGTATGAATTTCTGTTAGATAAACTTTTTCTTTAGAGTAAAATACAATGTAATAAAAATTAGATTGTTTTATTATTCTGAAACTGCTTTCTGTTTTAGAATTCAGAAGCACGTAAGTATTTTATTATTTAGAACGTTATACTACCGAACAGAAGCGTATTATTTACAGGCCCTCGCTGTGAAAATGCGATATCAGTTGCATTTTATGTCCTGTTAACGTCAATGTTTGATAGTCGTAAACTTTTTTATGACTTCATTCTTCTTAGTTCATACTTTTATTTAAATATTAGTTTATTAAATAAAATTTAGTTTATTTTACATAAATTAAAATAACGATTGTGGATTAATTCCATAATCTCTCTATACGAGATACGTACGTACAGACGACACACCGGAACTAGTCAAAATGAATCCAGGGATGGTCAAAATGAACATTTCCGTTGAAATCTGAAAACCGAAATTTTTCGCGATCACAAATACTTCCTTTACTTCATACAAGGAAATAACAATAATAATAAATAATTTATTATACTGAAATGGTAACAATTTACATACCCAAGTTACTATTTAAATTCCTATTAGTCACTACAAAAATTAATACTGACATTTAAAGCGGTTGGCATACACATATGTCTGCACTACATCATGTATTGAAATTTCATATACTGAAAAAATGGAAGCCCGATTCTATTTTAAAAACACTTTGAAGGTATATTTACTAGCAAGATAATTAGTTCGGTTTGTAATTGAGTTGTTACAAACCGACTTACGATTAAGAATATGTAACTCAATCCTTTGGGAACTGCGTAACAAACGTACGGAGACTAGCGATCACTCAGTCAATGTGTATTTACGCCTAACTGCAAAATTTACAGGGCCCATCTCGAAACGCTTGCGAATCTGTATTAAAACATATATACTCCGTGGTGTCAGTTTGTAAAATATGTAACATTTACCTTTTTGTGACATGGCCTCGTGTAGCGACAAACCTCTCTTTCCAGTAAAAGATAGAAATTAAACACTGCTATTTACCGTTAGAGTGAAAACTCTGATTTGATTTACGAGTCGGAAACGACTCGTAAATCAAATATATGAATTGAAATATTTATTTGCAAATTTAGTTCACTATTCCGGGAAATATATATCCCATTCTCCCGAATGCTAAAAATATCGCTGTTGCTTATAAAAATACACAAAATTTCAACTGGTAATACGTTAAAATTCTGCCTTAAAAAATTCCCTTGTTTTCATCTGAAAAAGAACAAAACTAATTGTTAACCAATCCATATCCATTTATGATTTCTGTATTAATATACAAATAACGGTGATGATAATTCTGTCTCGTGTTTGGTCAAAGTAATTGTTGAGTGGTTGATTCTCAGGTTTGTTTCTGACAAAAGGTAAAGAGTTGGGATTGTTTATTAGTGTTAATAATATTAAGTGATAGTACGAATTTTATCAGTCAAAATTTGTTTTATTCCAATTGCCAAGTATTAAATATGATTGGTTAAAAAACAACAAATATGATTGGTTGGAATTTACTGCCTGATAATTAGTCAGTAAATTTTACAGTTCTGGTTGGTGGAATGTAGTGCCTTTTTATTGGTTAATCGTATTCGTAAACGTGATTGGTTGAAAAAGCACAACATTTTGATTGGTTACTTCCTGAAGTAATCTGTGGGGGCAGAGAATCATAAGTGTAATCTGTGATATGCCTGGATGAATGCCAATTGCCATTGATTTATTTTTATCGGTTTGTATTTGGGAGGATTAGTAACGTGTTTAGTTCATATTCCATTTTGTTTACTTACGTTAGGTGACTGTTACGAAGGGCCAAACGTTAAATAAATTTTAATTATATTGCACTATTATTAAAAAATAATGAAACGAGGATTCATTATTTTTTAATCGTATCTTAACTTTTACATATTCTTACGTTAGTTTTCGCCTTTGTAAAATTTACTACAAAAATTATTTGCTATATACACGCATGTACTTTTACGGTTACTCGTTAAAATATACTTTCACTTGAATGAAAAATGATATAACTTAACGTGAACATTTACCTCTCTCTCTTTTCTGTTTAGCCCCCGGAACATCCGTAAGGTATTACTTCAGAGGATGAATGAGGGTGGTATGCATGAATGTAAAAGAAGTGTATTATAACCCTTGTGATCTTCATGAACTTTGTTCTCTTCTTCCATTTCTAGATCTACTTCCCTTGGCCTATCATTCAGTTCATATAAATCCATGATGTACTCTTCCCATATCTTTTACACTTCATTCCTCTCAGTTATTAGGTGCTTGTTTTTTACTCGATCTGATACACTGTACAAGTTTTTCATTTTTCTTGAATATCGTTTCTGCAGCTTCTTTGTACATTAGATCTTACTTTCCTTCTTTTTCTTGTTTTTCCTGTAATCACTTTTCTCTTGCCATCTCAGTTTTTCTTCTTAATTAATTATTAAGCTTTCTATAATTCCTTTTACCTTCCTCTGTCCAAACATTTTTCCATTTTCTCCTTTCACTCATTTTCTTTATCATTTCTTCACTGATCCACTTCTTCCGTATTTTTTCTCTGTTCTTAATTCCTATTGTTTCCTCAGTCCTTTATACTGTTTTTCATGTTTAATCAATGATCATTTACACTATCTGGTTCCCTTCCGTTCTCGTTTGTTCCAGTACGCTATTTTGCATCTTTTTGACTCTCGGTATCTCTTTGTTTCTTAGTTTTTTAAACCATAGGCACTTCCTTTCTGATCAACTCTTATTTTCTTGAGCTTCAAGTTGATTTCTGCTATTACTAAGTTCTGACCAGAGTTTATATCTGAACCTGGGCAAGCTTTTGCATTTTTCATACAGTTCTTATATCTTTGTAGTATGAGTATATAATCAGTTTGACACTTCTCTCCATCCAATCTCGAAACCCGTGCATATATCTCCTTGTTTTATGATTTGTAAACATTGTTTTTCCCACTGCCATATCATTTTCCATAAAGAACTCAATCTCTCTCCTCTTTTGTTTACCATATTCTCCTATTGTCTTGACTTCTTGTCCTTCAACAACCACAGCATATCAGTCGCCTATCAAAAATACACATGCCTTTTTCGTTTCATTCTCTAGCATATTTTCCAGCTTTCCATAATACTCCTCAACTTCTTCCATATATTGTGGTGTTGGCATATACATTTGAATTATTAAAATATCTTTATCTCTACATTCATTCTATCCTTATCATCATCAGGCGATCATCAACATATTCCTCCCTAATTACTTTTCCTACAAGTTTCTTTTTTATTAATACACCAACTCCATTCCTACCACTTTTTTGCAACCTGAATAGTACAAGTGGAAGTCCTCACTCGACATATCTTCATTTCCTCCCCATCTCACTTCACTCATTCCAACTAGATCTAATTTATTTCTTATTTCTTTCTGTTTTGCGTATTGTATTAGTGTCAGTACATTCCATGTTCCTGTTCTTATCATATTTCGGTTTTCTTTTTCATTTTCTAGCCCTCCCTTCGTAATTACCCTTTCCGAGTCCATGTCTTATACTTTCTTCTTCATAAGAATGAAACTTTGCTATATTCCCTTCCCGGAGATCTGAATAAGGGGAAGCTTTACCTCCGAAACCTTTTACAAAAGGTCCATACCATGCCATGATCGACTAAGGATATTCTTAAGGAACTTTAATGCAGTGGTTTCCCATTGCTCTCTGCATTCCAATGCCGTTGATCTGGTGATTCATCTGTCTGAATTAATATACAAATTTATTAAAAAACTAATCTAATACTTTTTATCATACACCAGGAGCTACTTCGCCACTTTATTTTTGAAAATAAAACTATCGTACTATTATGACTATAAGGCAATTATTTCATGTATTATATTCAATAAAGGGAGACGTTGAATATAAATCTGCTAGATTAAGAAAAGAATAGTGTACATATGAAAAAATGTTGGTGGGCTAACAAGCTATCTGTGAAAAATTATTGTATTATCATAGTGTACAGTTGACTGAATTATCAATTTATGTGGATTATAATACAGAAATAGGTAACTTTTTGCTCGAGATGAATTTGAAAGCATTAAACTTGAGATAAGGGTTCTGAAATAGCTAATACAGAGCGTTCAGGTAGTTCCTGTGGACTGGAATTATGGAAGTGTAAAGATGAAACATTTTTAATTATTACTTTGTATCTTTATTTCATTATTTTATAGAAACAGATATTACATAACTGGGATGTCTCGTACGTATGTCGATGTTACGATTTTTAGTTTGTCAATCGTGCGTGGTTTTTTGCGATACACTGTAAGCCGCAATTCGTTCACCAAAGAAATTTCGAAAAACCTCATTGACCTGTTAGCTGTGTGCGCTGTGGCGCCATGTTATTGGATCAAACGTGATTGATACTCACTTCTGTTAGCTGAGTAATGAAGTTTGTAAAAACAGCACAATATCAACCACTATTAACTGTATTTTCAAAAAAAAATTGGACCCATAATACGCGTTCTACTCATACCGACCCAGACTCCAATTTTCCCTTCGTGTAATTCATGGGGGTTAGTTGTTGACGAGACGTTTATTTTGTGAATTAATAAACCCTCCCAGATGAAACCGCGCTTCTTGTGTAAAAAAATGTAATGTCGAAGATACCTACGGAATTTTGGTCAATAAAACGTTTAAATTATTGACAATAATTTAGTTTTTTGACATAATCTGTAGACTTCAGTACTTGTAAAAACATTACATTGTAGGGTAAAAGTTTCAATTCTTTTCTTACAGCTTTATGTGCAGTAAAAAGTCCGATACCTTGCTGCTATGCTAACGTATGCATTGACTTTTATGAACTTTCGGCCATAGCATTCAAAATATCAAGCAGCTTCTGTTCGTCTAGTTTAGGTGGATTTTATATGTCTTCCATATCGATCAGCGTATTCAGCAGATCCTGTTGCCGGAAATGATTTCATAAGAGTTCAAACTGATTGCAATGAAAAACAGGAGTATTTCGAAATTTTTCAGAAAACGTTTGCTTCAGTAAGTCCGTATTTGTCACGTTCACGCAAGACGTGTTCAATGAGAAAAATGCGTTCCTTTACCAAAAGAACCGTTAGGAGATTTCTCGCAACTGTTGCGAGAACATTTAATTACAATTCATCAACTGACGTCTTAGTTCATTACTGAGCAACGCCCAACGAAACCACAGGGCAACCAACCTAACGCCGAAAACACAGAATGTACTACAGAATTCTAAAGCACATTGCATAGCGACTTTCCGAACGCATTGTGTATTGAATGTATTTTATATTACAACAAAATAAAACAATTTTACATAAATAATGTAAAAAACTTGACTTAACAAAAAATTTAACGAGATATATTAATGAGATAATTCTGCGAAGCCGCAGTGATTAAACAAAATGCAACCCTAAGTTATGACTGTCAAAAGTAATTTCAAATTTCTCAGCCCAATATATTAGAGCAGTTACAAAAGTAGCGTTATATGTTTCAATAATGATCAGTGTGTACGAAGAAACTAAAAGCTTGCTTGCACGAGGAAGACAGTCGCTGTGCAGGGAATCATTATATTACTTTTCTCATAGTATTAGGCTCATTCAATTCTGCAATACAGGGTGTTTAACTATTTTCATAAATAGCAAAAATTCTTTACACATTTAGAATTTATTATCATTTTAACGTACTTATAAATATTTCTTACTGTATACAGTATAAAAGTAAATAGTTTTATTCTTGTGTTAATAAATTATAATAGGTTACAGCATTTAACCCACCGCGTTAGTCTAATGGTGAACGCGTCTTCCCAAATCAGCTGATTTGGAAGTCGAGAGTACCAGCGTCCCTAGTAAAGTCACTTACTTTTATACGGATTTCAATACTGTTTCATGGAATCCGGTGTTCTTTGGTGGTTGGGTTTCAATTAAACACTCATCTCAGGAATAGTAGAACTGAGACTGTGAACTGAGACTTCATTTACCCTCATACATATCATCCTCATTCATCCTGTGAAGTAATACCTGAACAGTCATTACCAGAGGCTAAACAGGAAAAAGAAAAAAATAGGTTACAGGATTAAAAAAAAAAAAAATCGTACTTATAAGTTAATATTGTCTTTATCTATGTTAAAGATAATGGAAATTATTATGTTTACTGCATTACGTAAAATTTACAAAAAAAAAAAAAAAAAAATAGAATACTTGAAGAATGAAGTTAAACCCAACTTACATTAATACAGATTGTATTATATTAAAAAAAGTTGCATGTTGTTATTAATGGTGTTGTGTTTAGATAACCACTGTGTTTAAGTAATCCACTTAATTTCGCTATTGACTAGTAAAAATAACATTATTTATTCTGTTTGAGTAATAATGTCGCCAGTATGAAACTGGTACAGGTATTTTAAAATTCAATAATTTTATTAAATATTTTAATTCCTTTCATGTATCGCGTGATCTGATTTATATCCCATTACTTAAAGTAAAAGTGATACCTATAAATGTTATATTTAATACACAGACGTTTCTATCTGCAGATATAAAATTAAAGTAAAAGTTATTGAATTAACGATATAAAAAACTATTAAATAGTTAATGAAAGAGAAAAATATATTTAAATTACTGAAAGGGAATGACATGAAATTAATGAAACGAAACCGCAAATAATCCAGAATCAAAGGATAAATAAGAGTATAAATTTTAGTAGCATTTTATAATGACTGTTATTTAATCCGGCTTTAATTTTCAAATTAAGGACTTAGCTACATTCTACGAGAGTCGTTTAATAATTAAAGCGCAATTTTTTTTGTCTTTCTATTAGCATTTACAATAGGTACTTCATAGGACCTTAAGTAAATTTGAGTCATGGTAATCACGTGAAGAAATATCTCTGACGAAACCCCTCATTAAATCAAACATAGGTTCACTCCTCATGTATAGGAAAAACAATTGCGTAATGTAGTCCAAGTAAAGTTCAACACTTAACACAGCACTAGAAATAATTCATAGGAAAAAAATAAAAAAAACAATGTCTTCAATACCAATACATGAAAACAAAAAATATAGATAAAATAAATATTCCTCCGTAATAAAATAGTTGTAATTCGTAGACTATCACAGTGACGTTCACTGTAAACCTAGGTTCCTTCTCCATGTCATTCCTCTGGTTACATCTCCCAGGTCCAGCACATGGAAACGTTTCAGTCGCCTGATGTCATCACCGTTGTCCAATAGAATTACTGCCAGATGATTTACATATTTGTGTAACCTCTGTTTATATCGCGAACCAATTTTTTTGGATTTCTTAGCTAAACAAAGGTAATCCTAGATATTCATGAATTTCTCTGCCCCTATTAAACCAACGGCCTCTCTGTTATGGTCCTCAGCAATTTTAATTTTAATTTTATCTTGCAATCTTTTAATTACCAAAGATTTCATATCCTACATTAATTTTCTGGATCTCATACGTCCAGATAGTATAAAAGTAACTCTATAAATAAAAAATTTATTAAGGACTTATGAGTTTCTACCCATCAACCGGTTTAGTTTCTTATACTTGAAGTTAAGCTGTTTCCGCTTTTCTACCGGGTGGCCCTTCTACTTCAAGCGACGATCCAAGTGTAGGCCGAGGTACCGTACCAGATCAGAGTATGGGATATAGATGCCATTCATTCTGGACCCATGGACAATCACCATTTCTCATCGTAAATATCACACGGCTCAATTTTAAAGACAGAAATGACTGCAGAAAAATTATTATTGGTTTAACAATAAAACTATCGTTACTTTTCAATATAATCCTGCCTACATTTAAATACTTGTTCAGTCTTTTATTCCAGCAATTGTAACTTTTATGTCTGAGCCATTCTTGTACTCTATTCTTGACGTGCTCACTGTTGTGGAACTTGGTGCAACGTAAAAATCCTTTGAGGGGACCAAACAAACAAAAATCTGATCGTGCAAGATCGGGATTGTAAGTTGGATGTGGCATAACTCCTAGTCCGTGTTATATAGCTTATAGCCGTGTTATAGCTTTCCGTGTTTTTTTTTTTAGTGGTATGGGGGCAGAAGTTATCATACAGAGAGAACCGAGACGTTTCCTAATTATTTTGGGTTTCACTTATTTTCTAACATGTCACAATAGTACGCGCTGTTGATTGTTCGTTGTTTTTCCAAATAATCGTAATAAATTTGACTATTGTTGTCCTACAACACCGAGAGAATCAATTTTCCAGGTGACGCGTAGGTTTTGTATTTTTCCCTGGCGAGTGAACTCGAATGTTTCCATTTCATACTCCGAAGTTTAAATTTCGGCTCAAAATGGTGAATACGAGTTTCATTATACCTTCCATTAAAAAGGTTTAATAAAAATGTGAATTCGGATGTCTTCATGATTTTGAGTATACTGTCTACCTTGAACATGTTTTGTAGTAATTTAGTTTATCATGGGTAACAGAATCGACAATGATGATATTCGTACTCGTACAATTTTATATTCGCAAGATCTTTATTAAAAAGAAATAGCCAACCAAATTCTTTCGGTTTAAGAAAAACATGTATAGCATTTAATTATAGACGAATGCTTCCATTAAAAGGCAGTAAATTACGTAATAGGCAGCTATGGTTTGGATTATAAATTTTTCTTCTCTTAATAAATTTCTCTATTAATTTACAACTATGGTAACAACAAAACCAATCAAATACAAGCGATGATGAAAAATGTGATCATATGAAATAGAGTGAAGAGATCAACACTCAGCAGTGAGCCTCTTATAAAAAAAAATATCTGGATTGACTGATACACAACACCCAGAAAAAATACTGAAGATGAATTAGTGAAAATTTGTATACACGTTTTTCTTCCGGTATAGTAGGATTTTTGAATTTCCTAGTCTAAAGGGTTAAAATGTGGTAACATTAAATTTTATTGTTCTTTAAACTTCTCAGTAACAAATGAAGATATTAACATGATTTTTGGTGTTTCTAATTTTCATGTGAATATCTAAAACCAATTTCTAGATCTTTCGAAATCCCGTCTTGAAAGGGGTGAGGAAAGATTAAAAACTTTTGAAGAATGATTGCAAATTTTTCCCATTTCTAAACGAGATATTCACTCGATTTGGGCTCGAAATATTTTTCAGATAATTATCTGAAAACTATTTTGGAATTTGTTTTGAATTTCGATTTTTAAAGCGTGCGATGCTGTACGGCGCGCGGGATCAACCACAATTACTACCACTATTACTGTATGTACGACGCGACTGGTTGCACCAGCTTCCAGTTACTTAACTAAAATATATAAAATAAAAGATTTTAAAAGTTACAAAAAAAAAGAAAGAAAAACGAAGTTCGGTCACTTCCTAGTGTTGTTTATCGAGAAACGCTAAGAATCGGGGAAAATACATTTTTAGTTGTACGAAATACGGTAACCACCTGTAACTACTTTTTA
Organism: Lycorma delicatula; assembly: GCF_047948215.1. Taxonomy (NCBI): domain Eukaryota; kingdom Metazoa; phylum Arthropoda; class Insecta; order Hemiptera; family Fulgoridae; genus Lycorma; species Lycorma delicatula. The sequence continues at coordinate 58,676,053 of NC_134462.1, forward strand.
AGATGGAGACAGCCTATTTTGAAACCCGCATTCTTCGGATCACTCTAAGTTTTGGGTCCAGTACTTATTAAACTATTGCCTTGAAGAAATTACAATACATTGATACTTTTTATAAACTGAACAGGCTTTAATTTTTATTTATCATTATTATTCTCGCAAGCATTAGTTTAACGAACACAGAGGGTCCATGGGGCGCCAGTGGATGGCATGGGGCTCTGTTCTGAATATTCATATTCACAGAAGTGTAACTTAAAACTAATTGAATTGTATAATTACGGATAAAAATGTATAATTTTCGTGTAAGTTAGATTTTGATCTGTATTATAACCCTAATTATTTTCAGTGTTCTTGTCAATTTGATCATACATATAATTCATTAACAAGAAATTTTAAATACCCCAAGGTTAAAAAATATTTAAGAGTTGGTTTACAGACATTTGTGAACGAATAATTTCCAGCGACAATCACAGCTGATTCCATGGTTGGCCATCTTATTAGAAGAGGGAATTTTCACCCGAATCAAGTGAAAAACTAATTCAAAAAATTAGAAAAGTTTGGACTTGTAAATAGATAAACGTCTTAATTATATAACAAAAATTTATTTTGAGAATACAGTTTTTTGAGGAATACACATTGAAATCAGTCTGTCCTTTTAAAAGGTATTAGAGAATAAAGAACATCGTATTTTTTAAAACCATACCCGCCCTGCGTTCAGACAACAGAAGTAAACAATATTACTGCATGCAATTGCCATTGTTGAGATATTTTGATAAATCGTTAGTGAAACGTTTATGATAAAATTTCCTAAACCTGATTAATAAAAAAATCTTATATGGACAACACGTGACTTCCTTGTACGCCTATTAAATTACATTTTCAATTTTTTTTTTAAATGAAACGTACATAAAACTTTATTTCTTTAAAAACTTCTGATATAATTTCATTTTTTTTCTTGTTATTGAATTATTATTCATCGTAAAAATTTGTTTACAATGAGACGTTGGTAATTATTAATAGAGCAATATATTTAAATAATCTCCATCAAATAAAAATTTTTATTTGGCTATAACTATGGAACCAACGAAAAAATACCACTTATGATATATCGTTGAAAAGCTCTCAAAGAGAGATTACTACTGCAGTTAAAAAAAGCCCAAAATAAAAAAAAAAATTGATTTTGGACTTTTTTTTGATACTTTCGGTTCAGTCGATTGAAATCAACACACCTTGATGTTACAACACTCCTAAATCCAAAATTTCAATATCCTACGGCTAACCATTTTTGAGTTATGGGAGATACGAACATACAAACCTACGTACAGACTTCACGCTGAAATTAGTCAAAATGGAGTCAGGGATTGTAAAAGTGGATATTTTCGTTGAAATTTGGAAACCGAAATTTTTCGCGATCACAATACTTCCTTTACTTCGTACAAGTAATAAATCTAAGCAAATAGAATTCTTAAAATTTCCTTAACATATTTTTAAAAAAATCAAACATTTTTCAACATAATAATTTGTTAGATTACATTTTTTTCCTAATTAATCTACTTCAAATAATATAAATCTTAATTATTCATTCACAAAAATGTATAACAATAAATCTTTTACAACAAAATACTTACGTAAATAAATTTAAACTCAACATAATGTATCCTTATTGATATCAATAAGAGAACAGTTAAATTTAAGTTTTGAAGATAATCATAATTGTCAATTTAAAAGTTTTAATTGAGTGGCATACTTTCTTTAATTAACAAGTTATTAGGGTCTAAGCAATTAAGATATTTAGACGAATTATTTTCCACAACAAAGCGGTTAGCGGTCACAAATAAAGTTACTATAGAAATAAAGAATTTAATTCTTATATTAAGAAAAAATTAAAGTATGTGTTTTGTCTAGAACAAGATTCCAGTAGCTTATTTTTTACAGTACCCGTTGTTTAATTTTTCTCAATTCAAGTATTTTATTATATCCTTTATTAATTAATTTGTTAAATATACTTTGTAAAAAAACAAAAAGTTTTTAAAAAACACCAGCAAAGCACATTCTTTTTTACTATTAAGAAATTATACCAAACATTATTTCAATTACACGAAAGGAAAAGAAGATACAAACTATAAAAGTTGTACACACCAGGCTGTTCGTGTACACATTTTGAAAGAGAAGAATCTGCTGTATTATTGTGAGTATTACAATAACACAATAGAGATATTACTATTTCAATAAATGCTCAAACTGCAAACATTTTTGTTCACGATACTGTGATTTCTTGGTGAGATCTTCTAGAGTAGGGATTGCTTCATAAGCCACTTCAGTTTCATGGCGTAGTTCCACTACTACCGTGGCGTCTTACTGTCAGTACGTCCTTAAGGTCCCTCGCAAGTAAAACTCAAGGGAGATTAAATCAGGCGAACGGGGGTACTCAATTAGATCCCTTCGTACTAAAAAACGTCCCGATACAATATTATCCAGGTAGGTACGCACATCTGAATGAAAGTGCAGCGAGGCACTGTATTGTAAAATAAGAAATGGATCGTCACCAAACAAAACCCTAATGTGTGGCGAAATTAATGTGTCCAGCATTTCCGAGTAAGTCTGGCCAGCAACCATTACTTTGAAAAATAACGGTTACTTAAATTACTTTGAACGTTCAAATTACTTTGAACGATTATACAACACCTTGAACCCGAAGCCAACCCTAATTGAAGCGTATCGCACGCTTGATATTCTTTCAAAGTGTGGATACAATTTTTTGAACAGCCCGATATATAAAACAAAACTTGGACAGGCCGGTATACCGGGTGGTTCATTCAAATTGAGACACATCTATATCTCAAAAACTACACATTTTAGGGAAGTAATATTTCCTATTAAAGTTTTTCCATTTCAAGAGAGAAATACGTTCACAACCTATTTTGTCCTTGATAAGGTCAAATAAAAGTATTTTAAAGGTCAACTTTATGGAAAAGAAATTAAAATTTCATTTGACTCGTTTTTTCTAAAATCGATAGTTTGTAGTTATCATCTTCAAAAATGCACAGAAAATTGGTGTTTTTAGTTTAAATCTGGCCCAGCTGGGCTCAGAATAGGTTGTCTGGGGGAGCGATCTTCCTGGAGGAAATTATGAGCATTATGCTTAGCTCCAATGACGGTTAGTCATTCTCGCTGGTTCCAGGAAGTTATTGTCCAAGAAAATGACGAGTCGACTGCGTAGTAAGGTGAACAATTTTTATCTTAGTTCATCAGAAGACATGGCTACTTGAGCAAGTAATTCCATCATATGGTGATAGTTTGAACCCCCAGTGCCGGTACTGAAAGTGAAGTGAGAAAGCGACACCGTGTTATAGGTAGATTTCATAAGAAAGCTGGTTATGGGTACCATGATTCGACTTTCGGAAAATTTCGACATAACTTCGCGTTTCACACCACCCAGACACCAAAACCATCGTCAGCTCAAAAGTTTATATATATATATATATGTATAAAACTCGACCCAAAATCACGGCCAAAAACGGACCATGGGGGTGTTAATGAGGTGGCTTTTTCGAAAAAATAAAATATTGCTATAACTTTTTTACTATGAAAAATCAAATTTGTTTAAAGTTCCTACGATTCTTTGGATAAGATGCTAAAACTTATCTAAGTAAAGATTTTTTATATTACCAACCATTGGCTCAGAGAGTGGAAAATGGAGAATCATATCTTCCTTAATAGGCACAGTAACGAATCTGTTTAAAGTGGCCCTCTAAATATTACGTAAAACTTTTGTCTGAAAAAATGTTTGATATAACCAACCCTTACGGCAAGAGATGACCAAAATGTTGCTGGAATTGTAAGATAGGGCTTATCGTATGCTAAACATGTGAAACTTTTTTCACATGCAATTATTGTCGTATTGAGTAAATTTGAAATTTTTCTTAATTTTTTTATCCCTTGTAAGAGCAAATATTTCATTAATTAACATTTTATTAGCCTATAACTCTGGAACCAATGAAAATAAATACCACTTATAATATATTGTTGAAACGCTCTCAATGAGGGCTTATTATTACAGTTAAGAAAAACTCCAAAATGCAAATGTTTTGCATTTTGGGTATTTTGGACACTTTTGGTCAAGTGGATTGCAATCAAAAGGGTAGGTGCACAATTAGATGTTAAACAGACCTAAATCCAGAATTTCAACATTTTACGCTAATACGCTAAATCGTTTTTGAGTTATGCGAGATAAATACGCACATACTTATGTACAGGCATCACGCCGAAAATAGTCAAAATTGATACAAATGGAAATTTCCCTGATATCTGAAAACCGAAATTTTTCGCAATCACAATAATTCCTTGTAAAAATCGAGATTTATAAATAACAGTTAATTATTTAATTGGTCCTAATTTAATTTTGTAGGTAACTGGTCCCTGTTTATTGAATTCATTGCTGTAACAATTCGATTTCAAAGATCTCGAAGAGTAGCAGGCTTAATTGGTAAACCCATCTACCGGGTTGGTCTAGTGGTTAACTCGTCATTGTAAATCAGCAGATTTCGAATTCGAGAGTTCTAAGGTTCAAATCCTAGCAAAGGAAAGAATTATGTTTTTACGGATTTCAATACTTGATATTTGATACCAGTGTTCTTTGGTGGTTGGGATTCAATTAACAACACATCACAGGAATGGTCGACCTGAGACTGTACAAGACTACACTTCATTTATATTCATACATTACATCCTCATTCATCCTCTGAAGTAATACCTTACGGTAGTTCCGGAGAACAAACAGAAAAAAAAACTCTTAAGCAAAAGGTTACATACATATATTTGTTGTTTATATTTTAATGTCGACATATTACAAAACAGAATTATAAACGAGTGTTGCGGTCTAAAGTAACAAAAAATATTATTACATTTTCCATTTAAAAATTAAATTATCTATTTGAAAAATTAAAGAGATAAAACATTTTATTTAATAGAACGTAATAATATTAGAAATGCTTATCTTATAGAAAAAAAAATAATAAAAAAACTAGGAATAATACACGTGTAATGACACGCTAATAATAAATTATAGTATGAAAACAAGTTATATTATAATACAATACGAATAGGATAGAGCAGCTTACACTTTAAATTCAACGCATCACTTTATATTTAAATGACTTGAAAATAATGATGTGATGTTTAATAATTAAAGGTCCGATGTTTACTTAATATAACGAGGTCATGGTTTTAAATGGACTTTTAATTTAAAATCAGTAAAAGATCTTTAATAATTAAAAATAAATTATTGTTTTTATTTACATAAAATAACTATTTTTTAATCCGAATGAATTATATTATTGTAAATGGGTAAAACCCCCCAAACTACAAAATAGTTTCTTTCATGATATTTTTGGATAATCTAATATTTTAGATACATTTAATAAGAAAGCTATCTTTTGTAATGGGTACCATGATTCGACTAAGGGAAAATTTCGACATATCTTCGCGTTTCACATCCCCAGACCCCAAAACCACTTTCAGTTCAATTTATTTATTTATTTATTTCATATTGTTGTGTACAAGATAACTGCCGTAAGTTTGCACCAATCTCTTTCAAATGTTCTTTAAATATAACTCGTCAGAATATCTCGGTCGAGTTCGTTAACGACCAAAATCGGACTATGGGAATGGAAATGGGGAGGGGGCTTTTTCGAGAAAACAGAATATCCCTATAACTTTCTTATTAAGTAAAAATATCGAATTCGTTTAAAGTTCCTATTATTTTTTGGATAAGTGCCTAAAACTTTACTTACATAAGTTTTAGGCCCTTATCCAAAAAATAAGGTTTGAAATCACCAATCATTGGCCCAGGTGGTGGAAAAAATGGGGTTTCAAAGACCAAAAAATTCATACCTCCCTTAATAGGCACAGTATAGAATCGGTTTAAAATGGTCGTTTGTCCTCTAAACATTACCTAAAATTTTGTTTGAAAAAAGTTTTGATATGACCAACCCTTACAGCAAGTGATGACTAAACTTTTGCTGGAATTATAAGAAGATGGGCTTGCTCCGTGTGTTATGTGAAACTTTCTTTCACAAGCGACCACTGTCGTATTGAGTAAATTTGAAGTTTTTCTTAATTTTAAGGTGGAAATATTTTTTATCCCCTACTTAGCACCGGTGAAATCTACCTCCACCTTCCGGCGTGCCGAAAGGGAAATAAGATACGCGTATATTTCTGGGTTATTCAACCGCTATGTTCGTTATCAGAGAATTTGTTTAATAAACAAAAATGTATATTATTTACTAGAAAATTAAGTATTTTCATTACTGTTTTCTTCAATTAATAGTTTTTTAGTTATTAATTTAACAAACAGTATCTTTTTTTGCAATTAGTTCATGTAGTATGGAGCATAAAGCACTGAAAGTTTTAATAAAACTGTCGTGAATTTTCTGGTTAAATCATTTAAAAGGTTCTTTAAAGTTTAAATAAAAATACATAACTGAAATTATAAGGACGCTATTAATAAGTAATTAAAAGATATATCATATGATATTGTCAAGGTGAATTCCAATGTCGAATTCATTAATTTATAAAAGCCCTCAGCTTTATTAATAAGCCTGTTATATAATATGCAGTAAAGTCGTTTATATACACATCCAGTAACTGCAACTGACATTTCCGTGTAGGCCAATGCATTTAAAGTGCATTGTGGGTGGTGCATTGTATAACAATAATTGCATCTTTCAGTAACACTTACGCCTTCGCATTAAATGATTTAGAAAATTGAAAATATTAGTTATATTACAAAACACGTATATCACATTATAAGCAATTTCATATTTATTTTTAAAATCTTACGAAATGCTTTAGTGGATTTTTCGTTATTGTATCGTGACCTGATTAAATCAAATCGACCTGAAAAACTGTCATTTGCTTTTCGAGGAAATGCTTATAAAAATTCCTAAGGTTACTACTGCACGTAAAATCCGCCCAAAAATCGAATTTTAGGTTTTTAGTCTAACTTGTAGTTTGAAATGCGCTCTTTAAGATGGTATTTCATGTTAATCAGATGACTAGAATATTTTTATTAATTCTTTTCCAATTGGTTGACAGGAACGTATTCCTTCCATGCGGCCTGCTACTTTTTCAGTATTACTGTAGTCCATTCCAGTTTTTGTAATCTATGCTACATTTTTTTTGTAATTTTATTGCTATAAAGTGCTATAAAACCAACAGTATTCCATTCCAGTTTTTGTAATCTATGCTATATATTTTTGTAATTTTATTGCTATAAAGTGCTGTAAAACCAATATTTCACGATTTGACGAAAAATAGTTTTTTAGAAAAGTGTAGTTTGCGTAAAACACAAAATCCTAGTGAATCTTTCAATAATTCAGTGAGTACTGTTATTCTTGTGGGCAAAAATACACTAAAATTTTGAGTGTATAAAGCTGTGAATAATTTTAATTCCTAAGTGTGGAGTGTTAAGCGAACTAAAGTTTTGACCCCAGGAAAAACATATTGACTGCAACGGAAAGATCGGAGGATTCTGATCGGATAAAACAAAGCGACAAATATTTTAAAATTCATGATAAAATAAATAAAACAAAAAAAAAACGTACATTGACTAGAAAGAGGCAAGAAGATATGTGTAAGCAAGAAGAGGAGCCAGACATTCCTTCATATGCACCAGAGAATTATTAAAACAAGGTAAATAATAAATACAATCGTTTTTATTAAATCCCTTTTTCTCAGCTTCTAGGAGGTACATGTTTGAAATTTTTGTGACAGATTTCTTGCCCTTAAAGGATATTTTTAATATATTCTTTTACACATCAGATGACCCGTTTAAAATTTTATAGTGCGTTGCCATGACATTTAAAAAATATTAAAAATGAAAAATTTAGATAAAAGCTTTTAATATAAAAACCGAAAATATCTTTTGTGGATGTTGAGATAATGGTTCATATGTATACATCTCCAAACATACGGTGCAGTCAGTCATGCCCAAGCGAAACGGAAAAAAGGAATATGATAAAATTTTATCGCTCACATTCTTACCGGGATAAGTATTGTTCTCTTTTTAAATTTATTTTCAACACTTTCCGATTCGGTAAAGACTTGAAATTTCAGCAGAACTTCTAACTTTAAATAAAAAGAATCCTCAATAACTATCTTTTACCTTCAACATTTTAAGGGGTCAAAAACTACTCTACAAACAGTGCTCATATAAAAAAAAATGCATTTCTAATCAGAGATATAATTTTAATTTGTTAGCGAAAATATGAACTATTAGCGAAAATAAAAAAAAATTACAAAATTTTCCTATTTTAAAAGAAAACGACTGTCTCAGTTTACCCATAGTAGAGAAGGGATAATAATAGAAATAGAAAAAAAAATTTACGTTACTATAGTTATAGTAATAAAGTTACAAAAAATTCAAAATTCTCTAAGATTGAGTATTAACAATTCTTTATGTAGCAAGCCATTTGTGTTAAAAAATAACCAGTAAACTACTGAATTAGCTATTCAGATATGTAAAAACTAGGTAATGCCACATAAATTTATTTCTTACACATAAAGTTGAATGGTGTTCTTTTACATTGTGTTCTTAAACGAATTGTTCTTATACAATGCGTTGAACAACGTAGTTAGCAATGGGTAACCATAAATAAACATTTATACTTATTAAAAAATATCATTACCACTTTTATGTTTGCTAATCTTACTCTTAATCTATCTGTGAGGGGTGAGGTTATAGTTTTGGATTAAAACTTCGTTATCTTATAGTTATTACATCATGTAAGCAACCATCTTACGGTAATCCTTATTACCGAGTTATATTGGTAGAATCACGGGAAAGAAAGTTTCTGCGAATATAAACCAAAACACATATCTGAAAAAGTTACACGTTTAATATATAAATTTAACTGTTAATCTCAAAAAGAAAAGGATATTTGCAAGGTTAATTAATGCATAATGAAGACTAAAATAGATTATTGAATGGTGTTATTACTTGAATAAAGAAACAAAATTGGTTTAAATATTATTATGAAGGAATTCCAAGAGAAGTAGTTGATATTAATGTTCCATACCTCGTAGTTTATATATGTTTAATCTTTTATCTGTTTTCCGAATTTTAACAGATTTTGATGTGTTAAAATGTTAAAAATAATACAAATCTATTTATAAAGTTAAAACAAAGTTTTATATCCGCACTATTTTATTTTGTAGATACATAAACCATCTGATATACAACAATCAACACTCAGAATGGATGATTCAGAGAAGAGAATGAAAGTAGAACTGAATATCACCCAAATTTTACTAGTCTAAGAGCAATTTGATAAAGAATAGTACAATCGACTTGATGAAGAAGGGAACCAGAAATCACTCACTTCATTCCTTAGTTTTTCTAATAACCTTATTATAGAATGTTTTGTTATTCTTCGAAATGCCTACGCCCATTTTTCGAGACTTTTGTCTCGTATTAGATGACCTAAAGAAGTTATGATACCCAACTCATCCGTATACACAAACTATTTAAATTAGCACTTCATAAAGAGTCTAATATACCCACCAAACTAGATGTTAAAAAAAATTGTTTACTGATAGTATTCCTCTAGTATCTATTATTAGACAAGTAAAAATACGAACTAGGGCACTGACACAAAACAACCTCATTATTTATTAATTTCATTTATAGGCTAAGTACGTTACGGTAAAACAAACACTGTTTCCACTATAATATTAACTATTTTACCAGGTAATTTAAAAAAAAAGAGCATCGGATGCTAATAATTATTATACGGTAGAAATTACTAGGTAAATATAATGTTATTAATAATTATTATACAATCAAGAACAAGTCACGATTTAATATCTGGGATTCTATACTTATCCTATGAGAAGCAAGACTTGAGAAAAAAAGACAGAGGGATACTTTTGTGCAGGTATGTGTGTGAGAGGGCGTTTACTTTTAAGATCATTATTTAGAGCTTTTTAAACTTAACAACTTTTAACTTTCAATAATGTAATAAATACAGTTTTCCTAACAATTAATTGAATGTGTTTTAAACAATTTATATGTTGCAAATTTTTTTCTCGTATTCATTTGATTAGTTTAACACAAATCTCCGTCCCCTTACTGTTGGTGTAAATTCTAATTTATGCTTACTTATTTGTGCTTTTATCTGCAAAAAAATTTTTTTTTTAATTTTTATCTCCACCTCCAAGACCACCGTTATGAATTGCTTCAGAAGATGAGATGTATGATTTGTAGCGTGTATGAAAATGCTATGCCTGACCGGATTCTAACCCGGGACCTTCGGATGAAAGGCCGAGACGCTATCACTCGAGCCACGGAAACCGGCTCCGTCTGGTAGTTTGGTTTTTCCAAAAAGAAAAAAACAAAATGCAGAAAAGATATATTTTCCTTACTTTTTTCCTTTTTTCCTTACTATTGACCTTATTAGTCAAGAAACGGGAGAAAGAAACGGTTATGAAAGAAAAATTACACATTTTTGAAGTAGATTAATACATTTAAATATATTTTTTGTTGTACTGGTGATCACACAGTAGGTAACATCTTGGTCACAGTAAGTAATACACAATATTTCTTTAAAAATAAATTTATATAGTGTATTTTATGTTATATTAGCAGACCCAGAAGTGCTTCACTATTGCTAGATTTGAGTATTTGATAAAGCATTAACAAAATGAACTTTACGAAACTTCACAAAATTTAATTAACCTTTCCATTTTCACCTTTTACCTTCCTTTCCTCTCCTTTACCCTTTTTCTTACCCCATTTTCCACTGTAGACGAAAAAACTGCTGGATCGATTTACGCGTAGGGGAAAAAGAGTGAAAGGGAAAAATCGAATCGGAAAAGGAAAAAATCGAAAAACGTAAGAATTTAAAAAGAAACAGTGGAAAACGAGGAAAAGGAAAAACGGGAATAGATAATGGAAAGGTGAAAGGGGGTATGAGAATGGGGAGAGGAAAAGGGGAAATGGAGGAAAGGGAAAGAGAATTCGGTAGAATGGAAAAAGGGAAAAGGAAAATGGGGTAGGTGAAAGGGTAAAGAAGAGGAAAGGTAAAAGAGGAAAATGGAAAGGTTAAATTCCCTTTTTCCATTCTACCGTTCTACCCTTTTCCTTTCCATTACCCTTTTTCCATTCTACCCTTTTCCTTTCCTCCCCCCTTTCACCTTTCCATTATTTATTCCCGTTTTTCCTTTTCCTCGTTTTCCACTGTTTCTTTTTCCAATTTCCCCTTCTTACGTTTTTACTTTTTTCAATTTTTCATTTTCCGATTCGATTTTTCCCTTTCACTCTTTTTCCCCCACGCGTTAATCGATCCAGCAGTTTTTTCGTCTACAGCAGACACACATATCGGAAACATTGAAATGGAGTTGTAAAATATTTAATATAGTCTGTGTAGCTTTTACGTCCAACAGATTTTAGGTAAATGTCACATTTTAGGTAAATAAAAACACGCGCGTATTCGAATGCAACGTTGTGTAAGTATAAACGCAAACGTTGCGAAAGTTGCAAACGTTGTAAGTTCATGTAAAATAAAAAAATTACTTCAAGATGTTTTGCATTTTTCGATGTTTCAAAATCTGTTGATTTCAAAAATCAGCTGAACTGAAATAATACTTAATACTTTCTTTCTCACTCTCTCTCTCTCTCTCTCTCTCTCTCTCACTCAAAATGAGGTACAAAATGTGATTTTGTACCTCTTATATAAAATGAAGACATGAAAAAATCGAATGTGGTAACATTGATTGAGGGCTACTATTACGTTTCTAGAGTCGAAATTTTTTCTTACAATGCATTACAATGGCCAGTTTTTTTTTAAATTCTTGGAATCACGCTTCGCTTGGACATGATTCTAAGTATAACTATATTTTACGCCATATCTTATACATTTTACACATTTCACGCACTCTCAATTGTCACGATGACACGTACTTAATAAAACACTCATTTTAAAAAATTAGTGTGTTTAAAAAATTTACCAGGGATTTGCTGAATTAAGTGTAAAGGGCTGTTACATATTTAACTACGAACAAATCTCTTTTATGATGGTATAAAAAGTTTCAGAAAGGTGTCTCATTATCTAAGTGGACGTATGCAGAAATTATTAAATACATGCAAAACTTTTCAAGATCCGAAGGATATGTTTTTAATTATTATAAATACAGTTTCTCCCTCATCTAAGTTTTATACTGTACCCCATATTCACTATTTATAAGTACTACGTAGAACAGGCACTAAAGGGATCAAAAGATACGGCGGTGTACAAAAAACCTTATAGTAAGGCGGGTAGGGTCGGCTCAATTGCTTTGTCTTCCCAAAGATTGGTATAGACCCAAACCTTAAATCTTAATACATAAATGTAATAAAGTTATTTTTGTTTAAAATATTAAATAATGGTGTCAATTGTTTTCTGGTTTGATGCACTTCTTTATTCCTTTCCATTCGGTGACTTTCTTTCTTTTTCCTGTTTAGCCTCCGGTAACTACCGTTTAGATAATTCTTCAGAGGATGAATGACATTCCTGAGATGTGTGGTTAATTGAAACCCAACCATCAAAGAACACCGGTATCCACGATCTAGTATTCAAATCCATGTAAAAATATCTGGCTTTACTAGGACTTGAACGCGTTAACCACTAGACCAACCCGGTGGGTTCCATTCGGTGACTGCTTAACTCAAACATAACTCATTCTCAATTATCTATTTCATAAATACATAACTTTTTCTTCCTTTATCCCATTTTATCTTATTTTGATATACCACAACCAAAACATTTAGAAAAAAAAAAACAAAAAATTGCATACGACCAAAAACAAAGAACCAGTAAATGGATATTTATTAAGAAATATACACAAATGAAAGAACAATTTAAACAATGTCAAGAAAAAAGAAGGATCCCATATTTACATAAAATACGAACACACTATGTAGACTTCATTACTAAAACATTTTAGAGAAGAAAATAGAATGGAACTGTAGGACTATTATGTCGGTGCATCTCATCAACTGTAATGGAAGAAAAACCCATAAATAGCACTGAAACGGTCAGACAGTCACACACGTGGTCTTTGTACTGTACTTTATTTGATGAGTAAAACAGCAAAGTTTCTGGCTAAATTTCAAGACAACTAACCAACAAGTAATTCAATGATCTAAGCCAAAACTTAGTATTAGTTCTATTATTGTTGTTATTATTATTATTATATCTAATTATATTAAGTATGCCGGCCTCCGTGGCGCGATGGTAGCGTCTCGGCCTTTCATCTGGAGGTCCCGCGTTCGAATCCCGGTCAGGCATGGCATTTTCACATACGCTACAAATAATTCATCTCATTCTCTGAAGAATACCTAACGGTGGTCCCGGATGTTAAAAAAAAAATTATATTAAATATAATATTATACTTAGGTTCGAAAAGTAAACTGAAATTAATCAAACATTTAAGTAAATTAAAAGTTTTTGTATTTTATTTTTTATTATTTCCTAAACACAAAATATGAACATAAAATTATTAATTCCAAACCTGTGACGTCAGCACATAGCAGACGACTACAACAGCATCTTTTGTTGGCAGGGGGGAGATTTTGCAAATTTTTTTTTTGTACAAATATTGTTAGGTTTTAATGGTTAACAAATGTACTTAAGAAAAATATGACCTTAAGTGAAATCTGTTGATACTGAGGGAGACCTTGCTCTACATCCTCACCTCCTTGACTTTTTAAATTTAATGGTACTGATGCCCCTTATATAGAAGTACGAACACGCACACATACATACGAAATCTGTACTCCTAACATTAACATCCGGAAAATTTTCATCTAGTTTTTTGGGCTCCTTAGGTATCAAAATATCAAGATCCGGTGAAAACCGCATATATCAAAATTGGATCAATTACAATACTTTCCCTTCTAGATAGCTCTGCTATAGTGCTATCTAGACGGGAAAGTAAAAATAACCTTCCTTCTGTCGGAATAAAGATTGAAACGAAAAGAAGCAAAAAAAATTTAGTTTTTAGAAATGTTTACCCTGATTTAAAATTGAACAGTTAAATTTTTAGTTGTGGATGGTTTTATGAAAATGTTATAATTTCAAATAATATTAATGATTATATACTGTTTTCTGCTAATTAGGGAGAAGCAGGATTCCTGATATTGTTCTTATGTTCCGTGGGTAGGTTTTGCGTAAACCTACCTCATTTCATCCTGGATTGGGTGTCGTATTCAGTATTAGATCAGAGATTAAGATAATAAACAATACCAGTGATATTTTAGATGATTATTAGGCCGAAATTTGACACTTCCTAAATTTCTGGTAAAATCCTAAATTTTATTGAACTAATTTTATTGAAATAGTAATTTTCAATTACTATTCTCTTTTAGTGGCTTTTATATTGATTACTTATTCTACATATATAAATGTAAATGTTTGTGTGCGCGCGCGCGATCGTATTTGTTTTTGTATATATATTATTTTTACCTTTCCACTTTTTTGTTCTTAATTAAAATTTTTTCTTACCCTTTTCTTAATGATACATTGCCCTCATCTTATTTTAAAATTCTTATTCATTGAATCTTTTCATAACCTCGTGTTTGGTTTCAATATTCATATGGGATTCGTGTCCACTGTTTTCCGGAAGGAAAACAGTGGACACGAATAAATATAAATGTTAAGTTTATAATGTGACATCCTCCCCCCCCCCCCCCAATGATCACTATGCATCAACTGAATGACTCACAACTCATTAAACTGAATATGTTGTAATCTCTTAATTCAAATAATATATTATTTTTATAAGACCGATGTCTTTCACACACTTCATAATTTTAATAGTTTTCTTTATATTCCTGATGAGAGAGAGAGATAGCATTATTTCAGTTCAGCTGATCATATCCTCCTTTTATATAAAAGGTACAAAATCACATTAAATGTATGTATATATATATATATATATATATATAGCTGATTTTTTAAATCAACAGACTTTGAAACAGTAATTTTTTACCAATAATTAGTCCTTTCTCTTTCTTATTTACTAAAGAAAAGGGTAATATATAATATCATTTTTAAAATTAAGTTTTTTAACCTACAAGCATTTTACATATGTAGCTTTACATGAACTTAGCTAGAAGAATTAAATTAAAAAATGGTACCAATAATATTACGCAACTATTTTCTTTTAATTGTTGATCATAAGTTATATATCTCATATCACTATTTAAATGATATCAGCTCTGTCGTAACTTACTTCGCACAAAAATTAGTAATTAATTAGTACTTATTTTTTCTTGATATTTATTCTTATATTATTTACTTGTTACATAGAAGATATTTTTTCTTGTTACATAGAAGGAGGGCGGTAGGCAACGATATCTACAATTATCGATTTAAATAAGTCGGTGTCTCGATACCGTCTACGCCACATAAACTCTAACAAGTACGAATCGATATATTTACGACTTGTAGCGTTCTCTTTTTTATTTCTTTGATTCGCACATTAATGGCTTATTTCGCAGTAGTGCATTAACGGCCATAATGGAGAGTTGCTCGACGTATTTTTTCTATGTCTGAGAAGATATTTACAAGCTTCCAACTTATAAGGCGAATGCATAATAAAAAAAAATCAAAGATTTTAAAAGTACATTTCTATGGCAATAGGTCATAAATTCTTCCAACTTATAAGGTGAATGAATAATAACAAAAAAATCAATGATAGAATATATATCATTTAAAATTTTTCAGAAATACATTAAAAGTACATTTCTATGGCAATAGGTTATCATAAGTTCTGTCTATTTTTTTAATATTGATCAGCGATTTCTTCCTCAGAATCCGACATAATTAACAAAGGATAAACAGTGTAATAAATTATTAAAGTTAATATAGAAGTTATTTTTTTTTTTTGAACTCCGGAACAGAGGATGAATGAGGATGTATGAATGTAAATGAGATGTAGTCTTGTACACTCTCAGGTCGACATTTTCTGAGACGTGTAGTTAATTAAAACCCAACCACAAAAGAATACTGGCATCCATGATTTAAAAGGAATTTTCATAATTTTAATGAGAGATCAAAAAAAAAAAATGGAATTTACAAATTTTTAAATATAGCTTATTTTGCGTTTCAAATTCGCTTTAAGAAAAAAAGATTAGTAAAAAGGATTGATATTCAGATGATATGTGAAGTTATATATCAGCAATCTTTACATATCTTTTCATATCAGAAGGGACATCATTGCTGTTGCTATCGAAATTACAATGAAATGAAATCCAATACTTATTGTAATTACTCCGTTCTCATATAAAAATGAATAACTAATTAGTATTTACATACGTTCCTACATATCTGCAATTATCTATTTATATAAGTCGGTGTCGCGATAACGTCTACGTCACAAACTCGCACAGGTACGAATCGATAGAGGATACAAGTCGTATTTACGACTTATCCGCTCTCTTTGTTTTGCTAAACTCTGGATCTACAAAATTAATTTTATGATTAACTATCTGATGCGTGTAATTTCCCGGCAGGTTTTGAATATTATTGTAAACTTTCCATTCGTTACAGATAATTTTTGTGCCAGGAAGAATCCTTTCTTGGGTAAGGGTAAAAACCGCTCTTCTGTTTTCAACCGCATACAAAAACGATTCGTTTGTTTCACGACAGTACCCGCCAAACACCCACTGTTTAGGCAAAACACGCCCATTGTTTTTCTGCAAGGAAATAGATCTACGGAATGTCCTGGTCCACCAATTTTTATCGGATTTCTATCTAAATTCGTGCACAGGCGGCTCACATATAATTTCTCCACTGTACAGCAGTACCTCCAGCTATTTTCAGCTTCTCTAAACAGAATCTAATGGACGTGAGCTCTTTTGTCCAACAGTATGACTTTAAGAAACGAGTGTCTCGTCACACGTATTTGTAGCACCCTTTGCCATTACAAATCCACCTCTTCTTATTCGCAATAAACGATAACTTCATACCATTATTGGTACGAAATTTACGCGTAAAGTTAACTTGCTTTTTTTTCATTAGAAAGTTTTTCAGATAATTCAAGAAGGTTCATGACTACAGTGCGGGCTGCGACACACTAAAGTCATAAATAACGCGTTATAACAATAACTTTAGCACAACTGAATATCTAAAAATATTTTCTTGATAAGATAAAACCTAACAGAAATGCTTTTTCTACAAAGTCCGTATTCTTCAAAATAGCGTAAGTATATGTACTTGTCATAGTTTTGCTCTTAAAAGTCATACGTTTTGTTTTATAACAATTAAAAAAAAACAATGTTCCAATCAATTGCCAGTTAATTTTATCTCACAAATCAAATCCTATTTTTAAAAAATTAATCTAAAATGTCCTTTTTGATTATTTTCAATTGAAATTTATAGAACTGAGATTTTATTGATCGTGTTTGCCCGATTTGGACTCTGTTGAATTAACGGTTTTTGTTTTTTTTTTTTAAATAACTACTGGTTTACTTGTAAAGAAAATTTGTATAGCGATTTAAAATTGTCGTTATCAGTGAGAAAGAGGTGAACACAAAATAATTAAGTAATTGCTATGGACGAAAATTGAACAGTAACGATCAAATAATAATGCAGTCGTAATTATTTGTGTAATAAAACTGCTGTTCTAAGCACGGAAGAATTTTAAATTACACTGCTTTTCGCAACGGTTAATGAATATAATAAATTCTTTCAAGAATTGTATTTTTTTACCACTCCAACTTTCCGAAATAATGGTTATTTAGTTACACATTTTTTCTTATTTAATTTACTAAAAAAAGTCAGTTGTTTATTTAAAAAATAAACATTCCAGATCGAAATAACCATATATAAAATTAACCAAACACATAAATATTTAAATAGCCAAACACAAATTAAGCAAAGAAAATGAAGAAAGATTGGTTATGTAGGATATATTATTTACCTAACTTTTTGCGCGTCAACAGGAGTAAGATAAGAATTATTTAAAAAGAGAAACTTTTGTTTATGAAAGAGTTTGAGAAATGTTACAAAATTACATACATTAGAAGAAAATTGACCGGGTATAAAAAAAAAATAAGCGTGATTTTTTATATAGTTATTTTTTATTATTATAAAGGAGTAATTATGATTCTAACCCATCAGCAAAAATACAACGCGGCAATTTATAATTGAAAATTATAGAAAGTTTAAACAGAAAATCGACGTTTTTATGGTAATAATAATAATGATACATCATGTTGTAGAGAGGTGCAATATAATTTCTATAAATCTTTTGTTTTTTTTTTTCACTGATCCTAAAACGTTTGACTTTTAAGAAAATAACATTACCACAAACTAAACTATAAAATAAAACACAGAACACAATAAAATGTTTCTAAATAAGATAAATTTACCACCGAGTCTGTTACAGATTAAAAAAAAGGAGACGTACAGCATATAATAATTTGATACTGTATAATATGTAATAATAGATGAAATAGAAGCGGGTATAAATTAACTTTTGTGCTTAATAATATGACTTGGATTATATTATCGGGTCATATTATTACCAGGTAAGGAACGTGGATCAAAATTCCGACAAACCTTTTTTTTCAGATATTTAAATTTCTATTTATTTTAATACTTATTCCCATGAAATGTTTTACTAATATATAGCACAAATAAAAAATTCCAAGTAAAAACTGATTTAACCGGTAGTTTAAGCAGCCATTATTAAGAGACAATATCGATAAAAAAATGAATCGTTTATAAACAGTAATTTTATACACAGAGCCGGCCTCCTTGGCGCGAGTGGTAGTGTCTCAGCCTTTAATCCGGAGGTCCCGGGTTCGAATCCCGGTCAGGCATGGCTTTTTTACTCGCTTCAGAAACTGTCATTCATCTCATCCTCTAACAGTGGTCCCGGAGATTACAAAAAAAAAAATTATAACCGGACCTCAACAGAAATTTCCTGTGGAATAAAAAAAAATCTATTTCCTCTGTGGAATAAAAAAAAAAATCTATTTCCTCTGTGGAATACTATCATCGAAGTCGATAAATCTGATAAAGAGTAAGGGTTGAAACTGTATTAAAAAAGGGGGATCCAATTGAGAGAGGATCCTTCTTATCACAAATCAGTTAAAAAGCACGCTAATAGTTCAAAAAGAACAGTTTAACTAAAATGAGGTGGAGTTTCATATTTTAATTTCCACAATTTTTCTATAACCTTTTTTTTTCAAATACCCATTAATGTAAGCGAATAAATGTGAAGACTATTGTCTTCACATTTCACTGGTGCTAAGTAGGGGGATAAAAAAGATTTCATTTTAAAGTTAAGAAAACTTCGAATTTACTTAATACGACAATCGTTGCATGTGAAAAAACGGTAAGTGGATTTGGTTCTAAAAAGTTATGTATAGACAAAATAAAGGGAGCCAAAATTGATTAGTCAAATAGAGCCCCAAATATGATAACAGATATTATAAGTTTATCTATTTGGCTCTATCTATTAACTGAATTGAGGATATAGGATAAAAAATTTATGGATGTCAGTAATATAAACGATTTAGAAAATGCGCCGAACTAGTTAAACGACCGGAGGTAAAATAGCCCTAGAAAAATTAAAATTCTGCTTGTGCTAAAAAATCAAAACACATTATTTTTCTACATATATTCATTTTGTGAAAAATGCTGCAACCTACCCTACCATCTCGACAGGCTTGAGTTAATTTTAACGACGTCGCTGTAGCACCTTGATTTAGATCTTGACTTAAAACATGCAAACAAGACTGCCGCATTTTGATTAAATATTATTGTCTTCACATTTATTCGCTTACATTAATGGGTATTTGAAAAAAAAAGGTTATAGAAAAATTGTGGAAATTAAAATATGAAACTCCACCTCATGCATGTGAAAAAACGTTTCACATTTTTAGCATATTAGAGGACTAACGACCACTTTAAACCAATTCGATACTGTGCCTATAGAAGGTATGATTTTTTTTTTGCCTTCAAAACCCCATTTTTTTACCCCCTGGGCCAGTGGTTGGTGATATTAAAAAACTCTAATTAGGTAAGGTTTAGGCCCTTATCCAAAGAATAGTAGGAACTTTAAACGATTCGATATTTTACTTACTAAGAAAGTTATAGCGGTATTTTGTTTTTTCGAAAAATCCCTTCATTTCCAACCCCATGGTCAGATTTTGGCCATTTAGGATCGTTATATTTTACGTATCAATTTTAAAATGATTGGCAAAAAATTACGGTAGTTATCGTGTCATATATAAACTTTTGAACTGACGGTGGTTTTGGGGTCTGGGGGATGTGAAACGCGAAGATATGCAAGAAATAATAACTGCAAGATATGTATAAGAAATTTTCCGGAAGTCGAATCATGGTACCCACTAAAATAAGTAGCTTTCTTATGAAATCTACCTAAAATGGTAAAGATAAAAAAATAACGATAAAATTTATTAAGAAAGATGATTATAATGGTCTTGTAATACTTAGACTGATCCTGTACTTATAAAAAAAAAAATCTGACTTTGTATTCTAACTGTAACTCGTTCCAATTTTTATCGCATAAAATAATAAAACAATAGAGAAAATGTAAAGAAGTCTAAAATTACACAATAATAGTACTTACTAAAGGGGAAAAGTACAGTATTTTCATGTTGTATCCTATACTTAAAATCAACAGTTAAAACACACTACGTAGAATGTATTAAATATACTGGCATGTTTTTGTTTGTAACCGATATTTTAAGTAACTTGTAACGTATAACTCATACAACTGTTCTTCTCTCATTATTAATATTATTTTTATTATTATTACATCTTCTATTCTACACATCAAATTGTATATATTGTCTTTATAGTAATAAATAATATATAAAATATATCGCTGTTGTTACTACGGTAACTTAGAAAAAAAAAAGTAATATGAAAATAAAACCCCGTCTCTAAGAAAAATATTGGTTCAGTGATCCATATAAACAACTTCCTTTCATTAAAAAAAAATAAATTAAAACTTTTACGTAAAATTAATTATATTTTTAATGGTTAATTAATCACAATCTACGATAATAAATATTATAACCAATAAAACTAAAAGCTAAGCATTTAAAAATTGAAATATATTTGTGCAGGCTATTTCCGTAATATTTGTAGTTGAACGGTAGTGGGATTAATTGACCTTTTATGTCTGACTAAACAGCGGTAAAGGTATTTTACTTATGATTCATTTCTTCAAACGATGATAAATACTTAAAAATATAAAATATAATATTGATAGACTGTTTGCATTACATTGCAAAAAATTGTCTTTATATTTGAGGAAAATTTTTATATATTTTTTCTTTATATGGAAAAAACCTGTTGGAACGTAGAGAATTATGTGTGTTTTATAAATAGTATTATGTGAATTATAAATAGTAATTTTATCTAATTAACAAGCAGGATATCACACAACAGTTATAATAGTTATAATAATTTATTCACGACTGTACTCAATCTGGAATATCCAAAATTATAATATTTTTCATGACTACACAGAAATCTGATTTTTTAGACGACTAAAACGTCTTCTTCCTATTGGGTTATATTTATAAGAATACTTTATAAGTATTTTTTTTACATTCCTTTGATCTAAGCGATCTGCCCAATTTTCCCAGAAGATTTTAATGTTATTACTAAGTTATAGAATAATCAGTTCATTCCTAATTTATGTAATTTGTTTCTGTTATATTTGTTATTAAGATTTTCTTTGAGTACCTTAGTGCAAAGATAATATCCTCAAACGACCGCCGATTACTGAGGGAGCTGAGACCAAAGAAAGTTTTTGAGCTTTATAATCAAAAGACACTTGGCCAATACCTCTACATGCAAAAAATGAAAAAGACGTCCCTGAACAGATTCAATTAAATTAGAAGTGTGGTCAATGTTATAATTCCATATCGAGGCGTAGTGTTCAAACATTGTCCTAACTATTGTCTAATACAGATGAAGGATCGATCGACCATCTTAGGGACAAGCGACTAAAAAAGAGCACAAATTTTATTCTTGCTTTGGATGCTGTTTAAAAAACATGTTCCAGATAAAAGACACAAAATTTACCACTCCACCACGTAGATTATCGCATAATGAAGATAATAATAAACTATTCTATGCTTCTGATATTTTTAATACAATTTTTTTTAATTTTATTTTATTACAATTTGGTGACATCATAAAAAAAGTAACGCTTATTTTTTTTTTGTACTCGCTTGTCTTCTTTGTAGTACAATTGAAGATAGTAAAAAGATAAATAAGGGCTCGTGGGGAAGAAGAAAGTGAACTATAACTTTATATTTCATTGTGTGTAATACAAAAGTTCTTTTCTACAGATGGATAAAATTTAATGGAGTTCATTTATTACATTATAAAACTCTACTCTCCTGTACCTCAGTATGTTCAAAACAACTACAGTAATACATCACAGTCTGTCTACTAAACCTTTACTGTCCTGTCTGTTGTATATAACAGAGGCAAATTATTACTACTGGTCAAAAAATTACACCTTCACAAATTTTCTCGATTTTTTGCTGTAAGTTTATATATGTATAATATATTTTTATGGGTCTTTGCTTATCTCTACATTTCAACAATCGAATGTTAATGTTAATTTTATAAAAAAAAAAGTATTTAAATATTAAAAACTAGGGAGGTCGCCTTTTAAGGCTTTACAAACGACCACTAGATGGCGCTATTAAGATGTGACATTACTATTGTTGTAAAATTTGATTGTTTTATTGTTGTAAAAGCGCCACAGCTCAGAAACCAGTCGAGTAGTTTTGTGAGAAAAAAACTGTTGGATGATTTTTTACGATTTAGTATTAGTATTAGTAATTTGAATTAGTCTCTACTAATTCAACAACAATGCCTCAAATCACTTCATTCAACTTTTGGTAATGAATCACAATCAGAAAATTTTCGAGAATTGGTTCGAATGCAAACAAGAGTGTATAAATATTAAAGGTGAAAATGAATTTTCTTTAAGTTTTGAGGTATAAGGAGTACAAAAATACCATTCATTTAAATTGGGATTTCCTTATATATGATATAGCGGGGGCTGAAAAGTAATTTACACCCCTCTCTAACTTTTTTATAATTGGCGGCATTCTTTCTAATAGCGAGGGGTTACTTCAATGAACTTATGTTTCTCTTTTTGATTTTTGAGCGGCGTGGGTGGGGGCAACTTAAAAATTTCAAATGTGATCAATGGTTATTTAGTTATATCATTTTAAAGAACTCAATGAGACGAGAAAAGTAATGGAATTAAAACTAAATTCAGATGTCATTTCAATAATTAAAAATTGAAAAAATTAATTATTACAATTTTTAAAATATTTCTTTTAATTAAACTTAAGAATCTTGAAGAATTTTATTTAATTTAAGCAAATAACAGTTTGCATTACTTTTTCATGTGTAATTAATTTTATATTTTATTTAAAAAGTCCTATAATCTCATGAATTATAATTGCCTAATAAAATTATTTCAGTTTTAAAATTTCTTGCTTCTCACCTCATATTAAATGTTTAAACTGCCCTCCCTATTCCTCCATGCAGTAACACAGACGCTGCTCGAAAGCTTCTCTCAGATTGTGAAACGTTTCTGGTGAAATCTTCCTACATTATATCTCATTTTTCGAGAGAAGTTGGCTGTGAACTATATTTTAAATGCCCCCACAGCAAGAAATCAAGGGGATCAAGGGATTTGGCTAAAATATTAATTTTTTCAGTTTTTAATTAACGTAATGAATTTATGGTCGCTATTTCAGTTTGAATATTCAGAATTTTATTTTATTTATACCGTATTGCTTTTTTTCCTGTTTAGCTTCCGGTAACTACCGTTTAGATAATACTTCAGAAGATGAATGAGGATGATATGTATGAGTGTGAATGAAGTGTAGTCTTGTACATTCTCAGTTCGACCATACCTGAGATGTTGGTTAATTGAAACCCAACCACCAAAGAACACCGGTATCCACGATCTAGTATTCAAATCCGTGTAAAAATAACTGGCTTTACTAGGACTTGAACGCTGGAACTCTCGACTTTCCAAATCAGCTGATTTGGGAAGACGCGTTCACCATTAGACCAACCCGGTGGGTTATACCGTATTGCTACCGTATGCTTAACTCCGGGGCCGCAGTTAAGCATTACTGTACAGAGGATGAGATGAATGATTTGTAGCGTGTGTGAAAAATGCCATGCCTGACCGGGATTCGAACCCGGGACCTCCGGGTGAAAGGCCGAAGGTCTATACCATATTGCTTGCCTCGCAAAAACCTCACATATACGGTAATCATATGACTATATTTCCTATTTAAAAGTTTGGAGTTGTCCTTGACTCCCAGCCCACTGTAAGACCGAAACTCTAAATTGGGGCTTATTGAGTTTGCGGAGAAGATTTCAAAGAGAGAATTACAGACGTTTGACAGAATATATTGCTAAAAATATCATATAAAGATAAAAAATTCTAATAAACGAATAAATAGGATTTATAATCAATAACAGAATAATCGGTTAACGAAGCTAAATTCCTTAGAAGATTGTGTGTACTCTGAAATATACGTTGTATTTATAATCAACCATTCTTTATTGAATTTAAATAGTTAACGCTTGATGAGTTCTGTTCATTTATTTTTACATCTTATCTCATTCCTTTTCACGAGTTAAAACACATGCGTATATTTTTTCAAGGTTTTTTCAAGAATTAGAGAAAAATAGTAATAATTTAGTAAATATAAACGTATTTACTTGATGTGATAAAAGAATTATACTTAATAAAATTAATTTAAAAAAATAAATAATACATACATACATATAAAAATAAATAATTACTAACGTATGGTCATCGGTTAAATGTTTGCGTGACATCACGCTAACTTAAAAAGAAAATTAATTAGTTTTTGTGATGTGTAGTCTACATTCTAAAATTAAAAAGGTGTAAGTGGGTCCCACGCTTCAGTAACTTTTTATTGTTCATGGTATTCCATTCATACAAAAAGAACTTTTTTCTAGTTTTGTATAAATATAAAGTCACGTACCGGTGCTCTGATGATGATGATATCACTTTATTACCTTTCAACCCTACATTATATTTGTACCTAATTTAAAAAAAATATAATAATGAAACACAAAAATCCCCTTAAACCAACATCAGAATCTGCAATTTATAATGATTCATGGTAGTCGTGACACAGTACTAAAAAATCTGCTGAAGGTTTAGCACCACAAACTGATTAACGAATTAAGCACGAAAACCCAGATTTGGTTTTTCTCAGCTATCGGGTAGATCCATAGATAGAGCTACTCTTCGGAAATCTACAGGTCCTCCTCCAAAATCCTAGGGGATAATTTATCTGTAGTGGATTTTATTCAAAGAGAGCCAGTAAAATATTTTTAAATGTAAAATTGAAATTATTGGAATTTAACTTTGTTAAAAGAAGAATTAATAATTTTCTTTTTGTAAAGTATAACGGTTTAAAGATTAAAATGAATCTGCTAATTTTAATGCAATCAAATTATATAAATATTTTTAAAAAGCTGATAACCATGTTATTTAAATTTACTTGTACAGAGCTTAAAAAAGTTAAAACCTCTTATTTATTCTCACGAATGTACTTTTATTCTATATTTTTAATAAGAAGAAAAATATTGTATAATAATTTATTTAGTCGACAACTTGAGATAAAGTTCAAGGATAAATGAACAATAACCAGAACAAAAATAATCTTGTTTACATTTTAACTTACGAAATCGTGCATTTAGAACGCTTAAGGTATAAGAGGAACCTATAACATAATTAAAAGGTTTTCGAAGTTACAAAATATAATAATGAATTGCGTACAAATAAACTCTTATATTAATATAAGAAATAACTTAAACGTGATTTGAATTAAATTAAGTAATTCGATACAGTTAAATAAATTTAAAAACGAACACGTATATACTGATTTAAATGATATCTTTGTAGAATATTATTGTTATAGAAAATAATTATTAGATATAAATTCACAAATCATGATTACCGAGTAGAGAACTAAAAATAAACAGAATAAATAAATAAACAGAATAAATAAACATAATTTTTTTAATTTTTAATTAAAAATTAATTAAAAATGTAATATCGAAACAGATATTTTTACATGTACCTCTGATGATGTTTTAGTGAATGCAAAATTATGATCAAACAGTATATAATAGAAATCTACTTTGTTTAAAAGGGGTGCATAATCAAACAACAAAAGTAAAACATAAATAAATCTTGAAATTCATTTATGTTTCAAAGAGTAAGAATATTATGTTCATTAATTCTATTTTCTAAATACGTTTAAAAACGTATATTTTTTAAATACGTTTTCTAAAAACGTATTTGCATGAATAGCTTGACAAAAATATTTAATTTGTTTCGACACTATTAAATTAATCAAAAATATTTAAAAAATTAAATATCTAAAGCGTTTATATGAAAAATGAAGGTTTTTTAAAATGAGAAATTTCATTTCTCAGGAAACATACATTCTGAATTTTATTATGTATAAAATATGTGTTATTGATTTCTTTTAAAAGCTTGTGAATATTTGTGTTAAGTATTGTTAATTTCATTTAAAATATTCACTTTAGATGTTTCATCTGGAGGTCCAGGGTTCGTATCCCGGTCAGGTATGGTATTTTCACACACACTACAAATCACTGATCTCATCCTCTGAAGAATGCCTAACGGTGGATCCGGAGGTTAAATGAAAAGAAAAAAAATTATTAAACAAACATATTTTCAAAAATAATTAAATTAAAAATTTTTGTTTTAAAAGAAAAAAAAATTATTAAACAAACAATAATTAAATTAAAAATTTTTGTTTTAAAAATCTAGGAGTGTACTTGAGAACTTGAGCTGTAGACGTTCTGAATCCATCGTCCAGATTTATCTTTCAAAGATAAATAAGACTGTGGTAATGGTATGAGTCCCTGGCCATTGTGGTCTCCTCGGGAACGAACGGGCTGATGAGGCTGCCAAGAGAGCGGTAATAAATGGCCTCCGAGTACAATTGACATGTGAGATCTTAGATCTCACATGTAAAATTGCGAGCTCAGTGGAATAATTTCTGGCTGCTGAGTCCTCTGTGATTGACCCACCGGGTTGATGTACAAGACTACACTTCATTTACACTCATACATATCATCCTCATTCATCCTCTGAAGTATCTAAACGGTAGTTACCGGAGGCTAAACAGGAAAAGAGAGAGTCCTCTGTGATTGCATAACATCGGGGAACTGCGTTAACTCAGCAGATCTGTGAGGCGTGTCAAATGGACCGTTCACCATCTGCTCTTTGATTGCCCAATCTTTGGAACCATCCGACAAAACTTAGACCTAGGTTCAGATATGAAATCTCTACTAAACCGGAAAGAAGATAAACGTCTATTGCGGTTCCTCTCCTACAGTGGAATGAAGAATACAATTTAGTGGTTTTTGTCTGATTTATGTATTTTAGTTTGTGTTTGTTGTTGTTACTTGTCTTTTTCTAATTCTTTCTTAAATTCTTAATAAATAAATTAAATATTAAATAAATTAAATATCTTTTAAAAAGTGTAAGACTCATAAAAAATGTATCAAATGATTTGTTTGCAAAGCTTATGAAAAACGTAACTTCAATTAACACCGTTAATCTCATCGAAAATTCTCATCAAACAAATATTCTTTTTAAAACAATATGATTGAAATAATTTCCCCTCAATTAAAAATATATTTCCATAGAAATAATCCTTCTGTAAATTTATTAGCGAGTAAAAAATACAAAAACTTGTCAACGATATTTATACACTTTTCATCGAAAATACATATAATAAATTTAAAAAATTCTTTGATAGCAGTATAGAAACTATAGAACAGTATGGAAGAAACATGAATTGAAGCATAAATTGAAGGTTAACCGTCGGTGCGGTTTGTGTGAACCCCGTGCGAGGCTAGAAGAGGCAAAGCGAGCACCTCATGCGAGGCGAGTCCGCTTATGCTTCCGCTGACACTAACGGGAGCGCAAACGCTAGTCGGTCCGCTTCCATTAGCCGACGCGTTAACGCTAGCGGAAACGTAAACGGACTCGCCTCGTTTGAAGTGTTCGCTTTGCTTCCTCAAACGGATACATACCGCACCGAGCCCGGTGGCGAAGAACGACCTTGAAATTTTTCTTCAATGCCTGTTTCTATACCACTTTCGTTTAAGAAACTAATCTGTTCAATACACAACTTTTTAAAAAAAAAGTTCTGTTTATTAAATATTTAGGATGGGGTTTTTTAAATTGTATTAAAATATCATGAGTTTGAAGTTAGGCATTTAATTATTTATTCGTATAATTTTTTTGTATTTTTTTTTTTAAATTTGTCATTTTTTCCGTTATTTTATAATTTATCAAAAACGTCAAAACAAAATACTGTGCAATCTAAAATAGTAAAATCCTTGTAATAAAAATTGATTTCCTACGTTTTACATTGTATCAAAAACTTCATAGGGAAATAATTTGACGGGTATATTCGGTGCTATTCGTCTGACACTTTAAAAAATAAAATCTGAAAAGGTATACTGACCAGCTCTATTTCAATTTCTTTTTAATATTGTATTTTACCTACACTATGTACAAAATTATCAATGCTAGTATTTTAGATAAGCTTTTATTTGAATCCCAGAAATTTTCGACCGTTTTTATTGATGTGAAATGTAACATCAGCTTCAGTGCTTTATTACCATCAATATCATAGTCTGAGACAGAGTAAAAATTTATTTTTTATTGCGGTGAAAAAAAAGTTAGTTACTGAAAGTATGTAAGCGTTATTTATACGTTTACACCCAATATACATATTGTAAGAGAAATAACAATATGACATATCCAGTGGAACTCACTGCTATGTTAAATTGAGAGAGCCGTTTAAGGCTGCTTTTTCAACTCATCTTCAGTATCATCTTGTAATTGCAATACCATATAAAGTTATTATATCTATATTAAGTTGTCAAGATGTTGCTGAAATTTCCATAACTTAAAACTCCTTCTAAATGTGAGAAAGTTGAATTATTTTCTTCAGTATTAAGATTTATTACTTAAAGAACCGCACATTTTTACGGTTTTTTAAAATATAAAAATTTGTATATGAATTGGCAAAACTTTAAATCTCTACTAAGTTATTATACAATTTCAATATCATAATATAATTACATTTTGGGCTATTTAAAAAAAAAAAACTAACTTCTTTAAAATTTATTTTTATTATTGTGGTAACAGCTGAAAAATATCTTCATCCTGACTACATATTATTAAAAAAAAAAATTAATGATTAAAATTTTTTAAATGGCTAGGTTGAAACAGCAATGATAAAAAAAATTATAAACATTTTTTTAAAACTAAATTTGAAAATGCCTGTGTAAAATAAGAGTAATATTTTTATAGAGGCCACCCTCTTCTTCAAGATACACCACCCTATTCAATAATTTTCCATCCGTAACTCTATTAAAATATACCTATAAAAATCAATTGCCTCTATAGAATACAATTCCACAAGAGAATTGTTTTATAGGAAAAACTACTTCAAGATATAAGGGGAAAGATCACCAACAAATTTTATATATCAAGAATTTTACAACCTGTACTCTAATAATCTTTTAACTCAAGGCTCTTAAAACGACATAAAATGCTTCTTAAAAAAAAAATTCTGAATAGTTTTTTTACATATAACAATACTTTCTTTTTATAGGTTATAATGGAACAAGCGGTAAAGTAATGAATAAACTATGAGAATTAAGAGATTACTAAAGGACAGTGTTTTTTTTTGTAATTATTATTTTCGTTGATTAATCCACCAAATAAGTTCCTTGAGCAAACTAATGTGGGATGAAAGTTTTTAGCGTATGAAAATGCCTTATCTGCTCGGAATTCGAACCTAGGACTTTCCCATAAGAAAAATGATACGCTACCACCACGAGCTCAGAAATTACGCAGTGATATTTGAATAGTTGAAGTGATTAATAAAGTCATTATCAAATAATGTGAGTATTAATGCTTTATTGTGGATGCGCGCGTGCATGTAATGAAGTTGCTGGTTTTTTAAAATTTGTTTTCTTCTCTCACGGGCCGGATCCTGCATTTAAGTATTACACAGCCCAGGGGAGTGTTCTTTACTCTAACGGGCCTGCACGTCTCGGCCCGCCGGTCGGATCTCACTTTGCGACCGCCTCAAATCCCCAGAGTAGGATCCACCAGGCCCGGCTATGCCGTCCCTGGGTCCACACTGGGAGCCGGGGCTCGGGCTTTATGACAGTACCTCTAACGGGAACACCCCGAGTGGGGTATCCCCGCCGGGACTCGGTCTTTTTCGCTCGGAGGTTTGAGAGTCCCCGTGCCTACCGCTAATGTACCGCTACCGTAATGTTGTTGCTGGTTTAAAATATATGTAGGTAACACTTATTTACTATTTATCTTCCTCAGGCCCCTAATATTTTCATAATTTCTTTAAGTATTGTTGGAATCATCCTAAAAAGCAGCTCTCTCATTTGAACCTTAGTTGCTTACATTCGTCGCAGGTAAAATAAAATTTGGAAAAGATAGAGCAAAGCAACCAATTAATATACCATATTATTTGGGGAAAAATAAATTATCTAAACTGTTTCCATTCAGTAGGAGAATTTTTAAAGAAAAAAAAACAGGAAACGTTTTGCTGTAGACAAGTAATACAATTATTAAAATTTAATGTTTAATAAAACTTTGAAATCAATAAATGAAAAATAAAACTGATATATACAGAACAAATATTAATTATATAAATCCTAAATTCTTCGGCCACCTTATGAGAATGATGATAACAGAACTGGAAACAAATACTGTACATTTTCAATCATATTTATAAAAAAAGAATGGAAATAAGTGAACCTTAGTGGTTCAAAAAACCTAAAAGGAATGAAAATACCTGAAGAAATAGTACAAGATAGAACGACGTTCAAAAAACTGGTACAAGATTTCAAGGGTTTGCAAAGAGAAAGAGAAATAAAAATTAACAACGGTCTGATCAGAAGAGAGAACACAAAAATAAAGTGAAATAATGAACTATTGGAAGACCAAGAAAAAAAGCGTTCATATAAAAGAAAAATGTGCTTCATGTCGTCCTCAGCCGACCAGATTCGAAAAAAAAAAGTACAACCATGTAATTATTGAAATTCAGTTTAATTTTTGCTTGTATGTTAATTAATAGATTTGTATAAATACACACTGACTTTCTTTTTAATAGACCTTTATGAGACCTTTAAATAAAATTATATTTAATTTTATAAGAATTATCAAAATATAAATTTAGATTTACATAAAAATACAAAAAAAGTTCAGCTTAGTAAAATTAATTTTGTAAATTGGTAAACTTTTGAAACGTTTTCAGAATTTGATAATTTTCCGTTTGGTATAAAAAAAAGAAGGAAATGACTATTATGGTTATTGATTACACAGTATTGATTACAACTTCAAGTTTCTATGAACAAAATCCGCCAATAAAATTGCCACTTTCTATAAGGTATTTCTAAAAAGAAAAAAAAGTTCATTCGTTTCTTCTTATAAAACAGTAGTAATATAACGATTCTAAAGGAAGGATGTTATTCCTGACCATCAATTCGGCTTCAGATGTGGTCACTGAACAATCGAACAAACACAGGATTGTAAACGTTATCAGCAAGTGCCTAGAAGAGAAGATGTAGTGCCCGGCTGTTTTCTGGATGTCCAGCAGACCTTTGATAAGATCTGGTTTTCTGACCTACTCTATAAATTGAAAAGGAGCTTTTCCTCAATCGTATTACTTG
Source organism: Lycorma delicatula (assembly GCF_047948215.1). Lineage (NCBI taxonomy): Eukaryota > Metazoa > Arthropoda > Insecta > Hemiptera > Fulgoridae > Lycorma > Lycorma delicatula. The sequence continues at coordinate 58,707,918 of NC_134462.1, forward strand.
ATTCTCATTGAGCTACCTGGACGGAGGTTTTTCCCACCTGAAGTAAAATCAAGACTTGTCTGTATTGTTTGATACTGGGTTGGGTGTTAAGAGGTTGGGGTCTCAGAGTTAAGTTCTGGGGCCGGTTTTATACTCGGTCTTCATTGCGGACCTCCCGACTTCAGAGAACATCACAATTGCATCGTTTGCGGATGATACGGCGGTCCTGGCTGTGTATGCCAGGTTTAGTAGAAGTAGTTTAGTAGTAGAACCTAGGATAGGTTCTACTAAACTACAAACTGCATTGGATCTAACTAACTAACGAGTGGCTAGCTAGAAGAAAGATGAAGGTTAATCTGGTTAAGTCATCCCGCCTGCTAACAGCGTGTGATTCTAGGACAGCATCTGGATCTCCGTCTGACAGAGTCATGTCAGAGAAAAACGGATGCAGCCTAACATTAAGTTCTGGGAGATGTACTGGTTGTTAGGCGAGGGTTATTCAAGATTATCTGGGATTGTCAACCTTTCGAGAAGAACAAGATACAAGGTGAGACTGAACAAACATGTGAATTGGCTCGCGGTTAACCTCATGCATAGCAGCGAAGACGTTGAACGCTTAAAGCGACTGCATATATTAATTATGTAAGTTATCCAAGATTTGAAGAGAATCAGCTACCCTGTGTTGTGCATCTTCAAAATTCTTCATTTCGTTTCGCCACTTACTTTTATTGGTTCTTTGATTAATTTCATTGTTTCTTCGTTTGATTAGTTAATATTTGTGTGATTGATAAGACTCGTTTTAGTGCTTTCTGTGCTTTTTATGTTCGGAACGTTGGGCTTGGATCAATGTTCTTTGAATTCATCTTTGCATGTACTTATTTATCTTTATTATATATTTATGTATAATGTATAAAATATGTATACGTATGCATACATACGATACAGTTCTTTGAGGAATTTCAGTAGAAACCCCTTTCCATAAGTCAATTTTTTTTTGTTTAAAATTTATTTTTGGCCAGTTACATTGGAACCGATGGTAAATTCAACAGTAATTTACGACTGAAAGTAGACGTAATAATAATTTTTTAATTTTCGTTTTGTGTTTTCAATAATATCGGTATTTTCGTTGCCTAAGTTGAATCTTTTTTGTTCTTTGAGAAGAAAGTAATCAATAAACTTTATCTTCCTGGTCTTTCTCCAATTTAGCTTATATAGTGTTGGGGTAAATTTCGTCCTCAGGCTAGGTTTTACGCTGAATCATTTAGTAGTCTAAATGAGGAGTTAGCCCAGAAAAAAGGGGTGTTACGAAGAAGGGCTGCTTTCTTTAGAACCGTAACTACCATGATTTTGGAAGAATTATTCCTGTTCCTGTTTTTATATAAAGAAAAAATGAAATGTGGACACCACATGACATCCTTTTACGCCTACTAAATTAATATACACTTTTTTTTTTTTTTTAATGAAAGTATATAAAATTAAATTTCATTAATAACTTCTGATATTTTTTCATATATATTTTTTTTATTGTTATTATTGAATTGTTTATCGTATTTTTTTTTTACAATCAGAGGTTAATAATTATTAATAAATCAATATGATTCGAACCGATGTGCCTTCCCCTTGTAAGATCCAAATATTTCATTAATTAAAACTTGATTTGGCTATAACTCTGGAAACAATGAAAATAGGTACCACTTATGAAATATTGTTGAAAAACTATCAATGAGGGTTATTACTGCAGTTCTTTTGGATTTTGTTTTTTTTTTACACCTTTGGTTCAGTCGATTGCAATCGAAAGAGAAAGTGCACAACCAAATGTTACAGCAGTCCTATATCCTAAATTTCAACATCTACGGCTTATCGTTTTTAAGTTATGCGAGATACATACGTACGTACAGACGTTACGCCAAAATTTGTCAAAATGGATTGAGGGATGATCAAGATGGATATTTCCGTCGAAATATAAAAACCGAAATTTTTACCGAACACAATACTTCCTATATTTCGTTCAAGGAAGTAAAAAGTGTTATGTAAGTTAATGTTTAATAATGTGGTATGGTTTTATATTTAATATCAATTTGGTATGTAGCATATTTTAATTTAGAAAAAAACTCCAACCAGCTTGGCCTCTAGTCATCGGAATTACTTCGAAAATTACAGAGCCTTCGATGGGAATAATCAAAAAATACATAATAAAGACTTAAATATTTAATTACAATATACCTACGTATATAAATATAAATAGATAAATTGATGCAAAGATTATATATTGGTTTTTAACCAATAATAATATTCCCTAAAAATATAATTCCCTATTGAATTAATTCCTTATTGTACAATTCCAATTGTTTTTTATTTTATTTAATTTTTATTACTATTTTCTTCTCTGAAAACCGAAAATAATTATGAAAATAAAAATAGTATCAAATTTATATTTTATAATATTATATGTTAAGAAATAATTTTATCTTTTGTACCTGTAGTTATTTATGTATTGTCTAATCGATAACACTAGTATTTTATCTATGACTAAAATCTAAGCCATCAATATCTAAACCTTTTAAAGTAAAACATTCGTGCTTTTAAATAATAAAGTAAGTAGTTTTTAATCAGTCTATTGTAAAAATTTCTCTTCTCATTAAAAGAGATTGTATTTAAAAAAATCTAGGTTGTATATGTTAATACTCGTAAAATAGGTTATTAAAACTGAATTTTAGTAAAAGGATTAATAGAAGCCTAATTTATGTTTCTAATTATGTTAGATCACAAATAGAGATATTCTAATTAAACAAAACCAATTGTGTAACTACGTTATGTGCAATTGAATATCAATTAAGGTTTAAATTATTAATTTATGTAAACCGTAATTCTGCATTTAATTAATTAGTAGAACAAATTTATAATTTAAATTAATTGTGTCCAAATTTAATTTTTGAGGGTAGAACGCTAGATAAATTATTTTGGCCGTATTTTTATTTCTTAACTTATTTATTTACAATAGGTTTAGGCAATAAAGAACAAGTAATAAACACTCATATATACAGTTGTAAAATTAATGAATATATATTTAAATAATTTCCATATTAACAATAAAATGAAAAGCAACGAAACTTTATAAATATACAATAGTGAAGGATACGAGTATGTAACCAAAGTAAAAATCTACAACTACGAGTAAATGTACATTTTAACTGTTAGAAAAAAACCATCAATAACCGCAGTACAGGAAACAATAAAAAAAGTACAAAGAACTATAAAAAAAAGAGTATTTGGGTTTATAAATTAACCATATACTGAAAAAAAAAAAATTGATGTGGAAACCACTTGACTTCCTTGTACGCCTATTAAATTACATATATACATTTTTTACTGCGCAACATTTAAACTTATTTCATTTGAAAGTGAGATAAGATCCTCAAATTTTTTAAAGTGGACAGTTACTCAACTGCTGAAATATTAGTTTTTATTAACAACAAATATTTACACAATTATTAATTCAACAATCTTACATGAAATATTAGGATAGAGTAAAAGTCTCTTTGTTATTCATATTACTAGATCAGTATTATTTGTATCTTGGGTGAGTTGATGATTAACAAAAGTTTCAAATTTCTGGTGTATCGTAAAAAAAGTTAATAATAATTAAACTATTTCGTTTAGTGAACTTCTGTATACTGGTTACAAATGTTAATTTCGAACTTACGGTGTACAATATTCAGTTTTTATTATTGGATTATTTGGTGAATAATCAAAAATGAAAAAGAAATATTTATATAGAAAAAAGAAATATAACACGAAGAAATATATTTCAAAAAACGACAAGAAGATGAATGTGAAGAGGAAGAAAATGTTAAGAATAAGAGAAGATGATAAATATAAAGACGAAGAAAACGTTAAGACCAAGAAAAGAATAGATGTTACAACAGTCCTAAATACAAAATTTCAACAACCTATGGCTAATTGTTTTTGAGTATGCGAGATACATATATACGTACAGACATCACGCCGAAACTAATCAAGATGGATTCAGGGATGGTCAAAATGGATATTTTCGTTGAGATCTAAAAACCGAAATTTTTCGCAATCATAATAATACTTCCTTTACTGCGTACAAGGAAGTAAAATGCTGATAACAAAGCTGTAATACTTTCCTATTTATTCTTACACAAGTAAAATGGAAAAATATTTGTGCATTAAAAAGGTACCAAGCATTTTTTTTTTTGGAGTGAGGGCAATTAATAATGAAGTTTTATTGTAAAAATTATAATTAATATTTAATTTAAAAAAAAAATTAAAAATTTTAAAAAAATTAGTATTTTTAATTTTTTTTACTTCTCTTCTCCAAAATCACCTTTAAAAAAATTTTTTTTTTTCTATGTTCACAATATTAAATGGAAGAAACTAAAAGAATGTTCTAGAAAAAATGTACAACCAATAAAAAATTACATAAGATTAATTGTTAGGGGTAGGGGGTGAAGTATGATGAAATTTTATAGTAACATTATTACTAAAAATTTATTATTTAAAATTTTAATAATATTAAAAGTTTAAAATTTTAATAATATTAAAAGTTTAAATAAACCAAAAATGTTGTAAAAAGTTAAAAAAATCGATATTTTTAAACTTTGATCGTTTCCCCACCATCAGTGTTGCCCCCAAAATATTTTGTTTGGGTCATTTGCACCACTACTACTACTCCTACGTCCTGGAATACATTTAAAAAATACGGTAAAAAAAATATGGTAAGATAAGCTTGTACTTAGCTTAATATAATGTGGAGTTTACAAATTTTTGTGAAAATTGACTCCCAACAATCCCCTGGAGATATTGACCACAACATTCTACCAACAAATTGACCCTTATACACAAGTCTGAAAAATATTTCATCAAAATCGGTTTATCCCAGGCATGGCCAACATACGGCCCGCGGGACGGATCCGGTCCGCAAAAAATTTTTCAATATAAGCAACTGAATAATGGAAAATACGGAAATTTAAAAAACTTAACACGTCACATTAGTTTTTTTTTTGTTAATTTGTTGTACTAAATTATTTACATTTATTCATACACAAATTCGATAATAAAATTTGGTTTACTTAAATGAATTGTTTTTGTAGTTAACTTTTTTTTATCATTTAATATTTCGTTCGGCCCGTGAAAAGAGTTTTCTTTCCAATTCAGCTTGGAGGCAAAAACTGTTGGCCACGCCTGGTTTATCCAATAAAAAGTTATTAAGCTTCAAACACGCCAACACACGTACATACGAATTACAGTTATCAAACATTATATTTCTCACTTTTTTGTTTTATTTTCGAAATTCCAGGGTTATAAAACGTCAAGAAACGAAAGAAAAACCCATACCCTATTTTTCGACTGATTACCATACTTTTCTTCTTGTAGCATAGCACGAGAGCTATGAAAATAAAAGTAAAAAAAAAAATCTAGTGTCTATCGAAATATCTGAAGTACGTGTTCACAACGGAAAGAAGGTAAATTTCTTGATTGGACAAAAAAGCAGGAGAAGAGTTTTTATTATATCAGTAAAATATAAGCTGTGTACGATGAATATTTGTCCAGGATGCATTAATATGTACTGTAAAGAATTTAAAAATTGTTTACTTCCATATAGTATCTTAAAAAAGTAGTATAAGAAAAATAATAAAAGTTGTAATAAAATAACTATGTAAAACATTCTTCAATAAATTACTGTATAATCCGAATAACATGAGAGTATATCCGGGTTTTTCTACATGATAAATAAAATATAATTTGTTGAATTTATTTAAATAATCATTACTAGCTAGCAAATTTGGTGGAAAAATTTAGTGTGGCAACATTGAGTCAAGATTCCCTTTCTAGTTAGTTAATCACGTATAAAAAGAATGTCCCACCATCATTCTTGTTATTAAATATACAGATGATCTTTTCCTCTCAACGGGAATAATAACACAATATTTGGAAAATACTGTAGTCTTAATTAACAATATCGTTTATTTAATACCAACTATAACAAATTCAATGAGTAATGAAAACTTAGACTTAGTAAAACAATAAAACCCTAACGAAAGGAAATACAAGCGTAACAATTAGTAACTTATACATACATTTTATATAAAATTAATATTGTAAGTAATTATAAAATATGACTTCATTTACTTTTAAGTTGGAAGTAACAGTAGTCATAAAAATAAACATACAAACGTATTTCCGAAATTAGTTTACTGTGTCAATTTATATATTTAATATTGTATTTAAAGATATTTACCTTGTTTATTATTTACTTTCATAAAATTTTACACCTCGAGTAAGAGAGTGGGAATGTGTGTGTGTGTGTGTGTGTGTGTGTGTGTGTGTGTGTGTGTGTGTGAGTGTGTGTGTGAGAGAGAGAGAGAGAGAACGAAAGAGAGAAAGAAAGAGAGAGATCGACTGTGTGTGTAGATATTACATGAAATAAAGTGAATTGAATATAACTTATTTTCTCTAGAGAAATAAGATTCTTTTATCGAATTATTATGAATAAAAAAGAGACAAAAATTAAAAAAAAATAATTCGTCTATAAATATCTCTAATTAAACAAATTAAAAATATTATAATTATAAGTTAGTAACATTACATTAAATATTTTTTAAGCTTAAGGTAAATTAATTTTTTTAACAAAAGAAAAAGAAAGAAAAAAAGCGTCAATATTGATTACATTTAGACTATGGTTACTGGCTGTTTAATCATAATGGAAGAAAATAATACATCTAGGATAAATTTAATTTAAAAAAATCTTTTATGTGTATATATATATATATATATACACACACACACACACACACACACACACACACACACACACACACACACACACACACACACACACACAAATATATATATATAGAAAAGATAGTTGAGTTTAGGTCGCATACGACCACAAAAACTGAAGTGCACGTGTATAAACAATGACATCAGAATTGATGGGAGAGCAGTATGACAATAACAGACAACTCGTCTATTACGATGGAGTAACGTAACAAACACAAGGTAGTCTTCTCTTTGCGGTATTGAAATGTCTATACAGAAGACATTATGTATATTTACGATACAAATGATGATCATTTTAAGATAACATAAACAATTGGAAAATTTACTTAGAACTACTGAACCCAGAAGTTAACAAAAAACAAAAAAAAAAAATAATTGTTGTTGAACAGATTTATGAATAATTTCACTCAGTAACCTAAATTACGTAATAGTTGAATTTATGTAGCTAAAGTAAAATAAAATTGGTAACCTATTTTTTTTTTATCATAGTAAATATCGTGTACAACACCTTTTAATCAAGCACATGAAAGTTCATAAGATTATACCTAATTGAAGAAAAATTACTACGAACTTTTCATATTTCGAATGTTGTTGTTTTATCTCAATGTTATTTAAAACACATTGCATCGTTTCTAAGATATTTAAAATCTAATAATACATAAAAATAATAATAATGATTCAGAAAATTTTTCAAACTTTTATTTTGTTTTATATGTATCAAACAGAAATTGTGATTTTAGGTTTTTATTCAAACGTTATTGAAATTTTTATGATTTAATAAAAAGTTGTTAAACTTCTCTTATTAATCCGGATTTTTCTCAAATTATTCTGTTTTGGGAAAATTCAACGTAACAGGTGAAGGAATTAAAAACAGAATTACAAGGAAACGAAGACAACACTACTAGAATTGGTTGGCAAGCGAAGCAGTATGTGTTACAGCCTTAATAAATAACAACTGTAGTTTTTAATACATAAAAATAGTTTTGTAAACAAACTTTTTTATTTTTCAATGACTTGCCCGTTGGCATTTTTTTATGCACTGTGAAACACTATAACAAGTTAACCTAAAAAAAAGTTAATGAAATGAAAGAAACGAACTATCAAGTATATATAGTATATATTTTCGGCGGTATTATGTGTAACGTTAGAGAAAACAACATAATAAAATCGTTATTCTGTCTAAATATTTTATGGCTACAAAAACATGAGCTCGAGATAGCCTTTTCAGGGCGTTGTATTAAATATTATTACATCATAATATACAAGCAGCAAAATATATTAAGAAATTATTACGTAAATTTAAAATTATAAACGTAACTCACCGTTACAAATAATACAACTCTCACATGTCTCCACTTATGACGTCACTTGCTTGTTATCACTACAACAACTGCATTTAGGGAGAAATACAGACTGGCCGACGACTACGTTAACTGCCACCTTGCCAGGTCGCGGGTAACTGTGAGCCCCTTGCTTGTTAAGATGGCTGCCTCCGTCCGCGCATGCCCCGCGTCTGGTATTGATGTCTACTGACGCTGCCTCGCCTATCCACCTTCAGTACCACACATATTCGTATACCCTTAACACAGAGACTACCGACAAAAATGTTGTCATCTGTGATCTTGTTACCGCACGCACAAACTCGGCGCACACCCACAACACCGATATGTATCCGACTCTACACCGTGTTACTAGGTTACCCCGTGATGAAACAGGGGCAATGTCGGCTTCTACCACACCTACCTATTATTTATCCACAATGAATCCAGGCTATTCTTTAAAATATTATATACAAATTTTAAGTACTGTTTTAATTTTTTTTTATTAGAGTAAATATACTATGCACATATTACGAATTAATATTAAATCTTCTAATTATTTTAATTCCTATGTAAAAACAAACTATCGATTTATAACAGAATTACAAAATTTATTTCTGATATTACATCAGTCTTATTTTTAATTATTCTTACAGCAACAATAAGCTTTTTATGTCTGTATTTAAAAAAATTATTAGAATGCGATTTTAATATACAGAATGTTTCTAAAATGGTGGGCTGGTTATAATTTTTCGGATTCTGCTTGTAAAACTAAACCAAAAAATATCCTTAGGAAAAATGACAATTTCTCCTTCGTTCTCCCCCGTCCGCCATTTTGTTATTTTTATATAAAAGTATATATCTCAAGTTCGGATAGAGAATTCACATTAATATTTGGTAAACATCTTGGTAATAAAGTTTTAAAATTAGCAAAAAAAAAAAAAACAGGACTTAAATACCTTCGAAAATTACAAAATGGCGGCCATGTTTATTTTTCAATCCGTTACACCTCCATAAATATTAGTTGTATCAAAATTTATCTTATTTTCTAAAACATTAAGCCTCTTATTTTGAATAAAATAACATTTTATTTTTTTAAATCGGTTAACAAAGAGTCGAGTTATGGGAGAAAACTGATGTAATTTTGTGTCACATTTATTAGGTCTATTATTGTAAGAAAATTATTACTTAATCTGATTTATTTACAATCCTGGAATTAACAATAAATAAAATCAATTAATATTTAATCGAATTGAACGTAGGACATGAAAACAGACATAAAATTACATCAATTTATTGATGTAATTTTTGATCGAAAAGTGGCTAGAAAAGTAGAGAATAAAATTAAATCACAATAAAAGCTGTGTCATGATCGCATTAAGGAGGGGTGACTATCCCCGGGTTAAGGTAGACGACATTTTCATCCCGGATTCTGATTGAGTACGATAACTCAGGTTCTACCTTGATCGTCGCTTGACATGGAAGAACCATGAGAAAGAGAAGAGAACATAGCTAAACATCAGATTTAAGGTGTTTTATTGCTTACTAAGCAGGAATTTATATGTATCGCTGTTCAACAAACTTTTAATATACAAGGTCATTCTTAAACCCATTTGTACATATGGCGTACAGCTACAGAGTACGACGAGCAAGAGCAACGTTGTGGTTGTTCAAAGTTTTCAGAATAAGTTGGCGAAAATCATTGCAAAGGTACCTTGGTTTGCACAGAACGAAGAAATTCGTAAGTATCTGGAATCACCTTATATCCGCAAGAAAATCAAGCGATTTAATTCACATTACAAACAACGCTAGGTAATCATGTGAACTATCTAGCGCTAAATCTCTTAGACAAAACAGAGGATGTCCGGAGACTTAAACGCCTTCACATGTTGGACCTCCTGAAGTCTAAGTGAGGTTTGGGCTGAAAAGACATTCCTTAAGTAACGAGCATCTTTTCTATGTTATATTATGTTACTGTTTTGTTTTTCTTTTCTTTGTCTTGATATATTATTGTTTGAGTTTTTTTAGGGTTTTACGGTTTTATGTACTTTTTATGAAGTGAATCTGTGCAAGTGCATATGCACAAATAAAATATCGTCTTTTGCATGAATTTTTTATTAAGGGAATTCAATGGAAACCTCTCATAAAGCGCTTATTGTAATTCTATTTACTTATGTTTCCTTCTTGGATTCGATTATATTTCCTTCTTGGAGCTGTGTTTAAAAAAAAATTATTAAATTCATTTAATCCAAAAGGATTGAATCAATTTTTTTTTAATTTGTTACCAAACGATTCACTTTTAGGATGATGACTAACGCTGAGCTCATGACAAACTGATTACAAAAACCGAAGTGGTGGACATATTTGTCGTAACTTTTTCCAAATCAAAACTACTTAAATCGTTAAAAACTGATAAATATATCAAATAAAAGCGCTTGAAAAGAAAATTTTAGATTTATTTTTAATGTTGTAGGCTTTCGTAAAAATTATAGTTGAAAAATATATGAAGCACATAAAAAAACTGCAAAAATAAAAATAATAATAAAAAGAACTTTAAGATTTTTAATAAATCATAAATGAATGATTTTACTATGAAAATTTATAGAATAACAGATATATGAAAGATAAAAAAAGGAGAACTCTAATTGAGAATTAGAAATATCGTCAGAGATACAACACAGAGGGAAAAGAGAAAATATCGAAAATTGCATTAGCAGAAAGGTTATCAAATAGAAGAAGTGTTAAAACCTAAAAATAATTGATATTTGAGGTATCCATCTTAACCCAGGAATATTCCTATAGTGGCAAGGAATTTGAAGATAAAATAACAGGATAAATAGGAATTGCTGAAGATTAACAGGAATGAAGAAATATAACTTATGAAGTGATGGCTCGCCATCGTCTTAATTATTTAATTGAAACATTACATTTTTTTTTCAGGAAAAACGGTTTAAAATTTGAAGTAAATAAAGGTCGTATGTTATAAACTATGTTCGGCTCGCTATAAGTTTTGAACTTCATTAATTAGCTTCATAATATAAATAAAAAGTCGAAGATGTCTTCTTTTAACCCCTCCATTTCCTGTTCATTTTTTGTTGACCTATAAAATTTCATTTAATCGGTGAAAAATTTATCGGTAAAAAATTAAAAGAAAATAAAAAAAAAGATTTTAATGATTTAAAAAAATGTTTTTCTCCAAAAAGAAAAATAAAAAAAACAAAAGCATTCGTACTAAAAAGAAAAAAAAAATTGTTTTCAAGATAATTACTTTAAAAAAAATTTTCTGTTTGTGCATTATTCAAAAGAAAAGCATGAAGTGCGCTCTCATATAGAACTTAATAATTAGAACGCACTCCACGCTTTTCTTTTTAGTCATGCATAAATAGAAATTTTTTAAAGTAATTTTCTTGAAAACAAAATATTATTCTTTACTTTTTAGTACGAATTATTTTATTTTGTTTGTTTTCTAATTTATTTTAGAAAAGCATGTTTTTAATAAAAGTTTTTTTTTTATTTTTAGTCATCGTTAAATGAAATTTAATTAAATTATAATATAGCAATTATAAATTATATTATAAGGAATTATTAAATTTTTTATTTCTTCCAGAAAACTGAGCTTGAAATCATATTTGAACAAATTAAATTCTCTCAAGTTATAAAATCTTTTCGTAAAGTATTAATTTTACACTAATATTTTTTATAAGTAATTTAAACTGACAAGTAAGTTTTTACTTATAGTTGTTATAATTCTTTAGCAAACAAAAAAAAATCATTTATATGCAGTTTTATTCTATAACCTGAAAATTAGTTTCCGTTAATATAAATGAAACCAGTTATTTATAACTGGTATAAATCACCGGGTTGCTCTAGTGATGAACTCGTCATCGTATATCAGCTGATTTCGAAGTCGAGAGTTCCAGCGTTCGAGTCCTAGTAAAGGCAATTACTTTTATACGGATCTGAATACTAGCTCGTGGATACCGGTGTTCTTTGGTGGTTGGGTTTCAGTTAACCACACATCTCAGAAATGGTCGACCTGAGACTATACAAGACTACACTTCACTTAACACACATACATATCATCTCATTCATCCTCTGAAGTAATACCTGACGATGATTCCCAGAAGCTAAACAGTAAAAAGGAAGGTCGACCATTCCTGAGATTTGTGGTTAATTAAAACCCAACCACCGAAGTACACCGGTATCCACGATCTAATAATAAAATTCGTATAGAAGTAGCTGCCTTTACTGAGATTTGAACCTTATAACTCTTGACTTATCAACCCTTAACTCGACAACGCAAATCAGCTGATTTGCGTTGTCGAGTTCACCCCTAGACCAACTTGTTGGGTAATGGTCGACCCATGACTATACAAGACTATACTTCATTTACATTCACACGTACGTCATCCCCATTCATCCTCCACCATAATACTTAATGGTGGTTCCGGAGGCTAAACAGAAAAAGTAGAATGTAGTTATTTATAACTAAATCAGGTGATAGGGTTTATTATATCAAGATTTTACCTGATACATGCAAAAGTTACCCTTCAATCTACTAACAAATATCCAGTTTGAATTTTGAAAATCTGGTAACAAACAGGGTGCCCTGAGGTATCCTGTTTGTTACCAGTTGATGGTGATGACTGATCTCGTCTCGCAGGAGGTACTCGCATCACTTTACTACTCTCACGCAGTTCCCACAGTAACCATATTTATTATTAAATAATTTTTTTTTAAATTTATTTATTATTATGTTATTTAACGTAAATTTAATTGTATATTTTTTAATATTATTTATTCGATTGGTTTGAATCATTCAGTTCAAATCCATCTTACACAGTGATAGTATGCAGTTCACAGTTCATTAATTTAATTCATTAAAGTTTGTGCTTCAACCGGCAAATCTCCACTACTACCCAGAAGTCCCGGGTTCGAATCCCGGTCAGGCATGGCATTTTCACACACGCTACAAATCATTCATCTCATCCTCTGAAGTAATGCTTAATTGTGGACTCGGAGGTTAAACGAAAAAAAAAAAGGTTATAGGGTTTATAAATTTTGGAAGGCAAATTTACACTAATTATATTAAAATCCGCTTCAACAGCCACCTTAATGCCACGTACTGAATCGATAGTCTAAATCAAACGGATCGATAGCTACATTTTATCAATTTAGATTCCTTCCTCAAGATGATCCCCTTGCATCTCCAAGTTATACATAAATGTTCTATATATAAAATATAGAAATATATGAAATTAAAAGTGGGATGTTGAACTGTCATTCGAGTTACGTCGCTGTGTAAAATTTCACCTTTGTATGACATCGGGAAATGAGTTTATTAATTAAGGTTGCAAGATTTGAGGACACGGTAGAACAATTGTAAGTTAAAGTAAAGCATATAACATGTAGAAATAAAATCATTTTGGTTTACTTTTCAATTTAACAAGTGTAAAAAGCACAAATAAAAATTCTAATATTATGTCCTATTAACTATTAAGTTAGTAGCCATTTATTATTTCTGCGACTAGTTTGGACGTTTTTGGACACAGATTTTTCAAGTTGATCAACTATTATTCTAGTAATATTTACTAGAATGGTTCATTCAGGAACGGTTAGTTTAAAGATTTAAAAAACAAACTGTAATGTATTATTGAGCTAAATAAGAAAATATGAATAGCAGTTAAAAGTAAAGAGGATGAAGTGATATACGAAAGGAATAATTCAATCATCATAACTCTTTTTAATAGGAAAAAATATTGTAATATCACAATTACATCATTTACACAATTATAGCACTGTAGAAAAAATTATCGCTTTGCAGGGTAATCATTTTCTTGCGAGTGTCATTGTACACCACTCTTTTTCTGCCATTAAATAATTAATCACAACTTCATTTATAAATTCATCCACGTTGTAATAACAGTTGTATTTCATTAATTTTTAAATATTCTTTTTCTTTTTTTTTGTCTTCAGTCATTTGACTGGTTTGATGCAGCTCTCCAAGATTCCCTATCTAGTGTTAGTCGTTTCATTTCAGTATACCCCCTACATCCTACATCCCTAACAATTTGTTTTACATATTCCATTCTTTTTTAGTATATCCAAACAAATAACCTAATATTTTTAAAATTATTAAACAGATCTACCTCGAAGCGATTATCAAGATTAAGCGTTAAAAACATAGCGTGTTACTTGGAAAAAAAAAGTAGTTTGAATACAAATAAAAAATTCTGAATTTTCATAAATGATGTATAAAAATCCTTGTTAGGAATTATAGAAATGACATTACGTGTACGTGAATTTGAAAAAAAAAATTATGTGGTTTTCTTATTTCTTTTTTTTTCATAATACATTTTTTCTTATTTTTGAATTGGCCATTTTAAGACCACAATAAATATTTTAATCATTTTTTCTCTTTTGACTGCCTTACTTACCAATATTTCTTCATTCAATTTCCATGTTTTTGCTTTCTTTTTTCAGTCCACCTGTAGTTCTATTTCTTTTTCGGTTTTCCTGGCAACCCTTGTTTCTAAAATAATAATTTTAAATTTATTTCTATTTAAGATTATTTCTTCCGAGGTATTTAGTTTTCCCATATCCTTTAAACTGCTTAAAACCAGATATTTTTAGTTTTTTCTATTATAGACAAAATTAAAAATTTTTTAGTCAGTCTTTTTCTTCCATTCTGAAAATATATCCAAAAAAGTCAGTCTTCTTTTCCTTATAACATCTCAAAGTCTTTCTTTAAATTTATAAAGCTATTCATTTTTTCTAATCTTCCATTTATTCTCTTCAATTTTAACTGGCGCTAATATTTTTCTTAATATTTTCTTTTCTAGCTCTCAAATTTCGTCTATCTTATTCACACGTAAACATTTTGAGGCGTACAATCATTCAGGTCTAATAACGATATTATAATGATTAATTTTTGTTTTCTGGAAATTTTATTGTATCAGTGCTTAATTATGTAATAAGCTAGATTCATTTTACTAGCTCTAACTTTATTCGATTCTTTATATCTTGCGTTGGGTTTAATTATTTCACCTAGGCATTTAAATTTATTCAGTTTATTAATTTTTTCATATTTGGTTTTTAATCTTATGAGCATTTTTAATATTTACCATAAATTCAGTTTTTAATATCTTCGCTTCAAAAAGAAAACCTACTTTCAGTATCTTATAAACAATGTTCTAACGATATTATGTTACCACTTGTGGTGTTTTGTAAACAAGAAACAAGTTTGCTCCAAACGTGCTTCTTTAAATACAACGGAAGATAATTTTTTGAACAGTAATTAAAGGTTTAATATTTGCTAAATATCTCCAGCCTCCAATATATATTGACATAAAGTAGTTATTCTATTAGGCGATAGTACATATTTTTTAAAACATATTGGCACATAGAATTTAAACTACATTTTTATGAAATTTAATGAAGACGCTTACATCTTTTTCGGGGACATACCATTATCCTTTTGAATCCAAGTATACGATTATTTAATACAAAGTTTGGTGTTATGCAAAGAATATAGGTAAATTTAAACTTTTCACGGAATATTATTATACAAAATCCATTAGAGCCGACCTGCACTTGAGTATGGACAACAAACAGATTGATCTCATGAATAAAAAATATAAAATACATGAATTAGTGATAAAGAGAAAGGCAAAAAAAAAAAAATACAGTAGAAAGATGAATGTACATATATATTAATGGTATATAATCTTAAGAGTAGGGGCATAATCTCATTAGGAAGGACCACCGACACAGAAAAAAAAGGTCATAAAAAAGAAGTAGAAGGAAAGAAGTCGGTGAATAATCAAAGCACGACAGACGTGGCTGTATAGAGACCGCAAAAGGAGACAATGCCCTCTCTTCCGGCGTAATGAGACATGAGTCTTCTATTATATTCGACTAACTTCTTTGCCTGTAATGTACTTGTGGTTATTAAAATATTTATGTATCTCTTTTACGTAAAGATATACGATATTTTTTTTTTTTTTTACATCCATTTGAATTAAATAAATATCCCTTTACTAATGGTAAATATAGCGATTGTGTTATGTACCGCTTATGACTAATTTTTTTAACAGTTTTCCTCAACTTTGAAAGGAAACTTCCTCATGTTGTAGAAAAGTGAAATCTGGTGCGTAAATTGTTCTTATGCCTAATTAACACGAAAACAAAACTTAATAACTACGATGCTAAAATTTTCCGGGATGGATCATTTGACCGGAAAACAGCCAAACGAGATATGACGACCTTGTTTAACCTTGTCAACTTATTATTTATTACACCGTACTTTTCAGATCCCCATTCCAAACATTAATGGAATAATGTTCCGTATAAAAAACTCACCAAACAATTCTGAATATTTTGAATCTAGACTCCTTAGTTACTGTATGTATGTATGTATGTAGTCACACATACATTCGAACAAACAGAATTTACTTTTCCCTTTTTTTGCATTTCTACATCTTTCATGATCTTGGAATCCAGAGAAAAAGGTGAAGAGGTGTTTGTTATCTTTACTCTTTCCTCTTTTTTTAGTTTAGTTTTCTCTTTTTATAGTTTAATATAGTACATTACAGCTGTCAAGAAAGTTAGAAGTTGTAAGTCTTTAATAAGGACTTAACATTTTTTAATGGTTTTCGAAAATTCTAAATTCTATAAAATCTAGCTTATTTCATGTTTCACAAAATTTTATTTTATTATGATGATATATTTGTTTGATTGATTGAGAGCTTTATTAAAACATTTCGGTTGTTTTACATAGTATATTTACATAATGTCACTGACAAATCATAAATAATTTTTTATCATAATACATCAAAATAAATCATCACTAACTGGTAAATTCGAATGCTAATAATAATTTATCACATTAACAAAAATTGATTAAATTCTTAGTTTGCATATTATATGATTATTCAATGTTCTTCATTCTCATATAATTATTACTTGTTCTACATATTCAATTTTTAATTGAACATAAAAATAATTATATATATAAAAATAATCTACATCATCAAATTTTTAATTTGCAAAGCAAAAAACATCAAAAAAATCAAATTTTTAATTTGAAACTATGACTTTCACATAATCTTACATATCACCATCAAAGCTTGTTGTCAGATTCATTCCGAGATATAGTCCTAAAATTACTTTTTACATTTTAGTGCGTTTAATTTTATTAGTGGTTTTAAAATTTTTTTATACATATTTCTTATTTTTCTATTTTTTAGTGCATTTAATATAAGAGTGTTTTTTAAAAAGTTGTTTTTTATATATATTTTATTTTATACTTTTTAGTCTTCATAAGTTTATACTTTATAGCTGCTCTAGCGCACAGGTTTGAGCATAGATCAGTACATTTTACAGTGGATGAGTGCAATCAGATCATAGGGCTAAACGATTTAATTTCCGAATAACCAAGATCCGGTCGATCAAAAGTGTACCCGATGCGTTTTATTCGACCTGCTGATACATACGCCGTTTGAATTGTGAAAATCAGTTGCCGATATATTACGGTGGCACCCATCGCACCTCCTCCCCAATTTCCGAACGGCGCCCAAAGGGCACTTGAAAATATTATCATTCGACGGGTAACACTGAAAGCGGATGGGGCAAAGGTGAAGGGAGTCGGAAAAAATCTTTCACATCGCTAGGACCATCCGTTTTCGAGATATTTGCAATTTTCGTCCGAAAATTCGGATCCGGTTAAAAAGTACTACATATTCTTAAAACTTCGATATATACATCGATATGTATTCCGCATATATATCGACATATTTACGGTATATCGATTTATAATAATATAACAAGTATACACCTGACCACCACGAGACATGTACTAAAGAATCGGGATTTTCCGCTAGTGATCGTACATTCCGGTGCTAAGCTAAGGCGGACGTACACACAGACAGACATACAAATGCCGTTTAGTAGGGAAGGATTATCTAAAAGATTTACAATGTGGACTAATTAGGTGCTGAAATAAAATTAAATTTAAACTGATATTTCCATTAGTAAATCCGTTATTTAATGAGATTAACGTTTGTTTATTTGCTTATCCAAAGTAATCTCAGAAACCTGAATAATTCTTTAAAGATTTTAAATGCTAATTATTCTCTTCTGATATTGGCTGCTGCATAGTCCTTATTTCATAAAGATGGGGTGACATAATTACGACACAAACCTACTTTCACCCTTGGTATCATTAAATTACACCGATTTGTGATAAAAGAATAATTTATTAATAAATAATGAAAGTCGATTGGTCTGACTTTGATTTTAATTAAATAAATAATTTAATATTCTATTATAATTGAATTATCTATAAGCAGGCTTTTTTTAATTTAGAAAAATTAACTTATAAAAAAACAATTTATTTTACTACACAACTAATTATTATTATAGAAAAATTATTTAATGTTTTTTTGATATATAGTATGATTTATTTAGTTTGATATTTGATGGGTGGATAAAGTGACAAATGAAGAGGTATTGCGGCAAATAGATGAAGAAAGTAGCATTTGGAAAAATATAGTTAAAAGAAGAGACAGACTTATAGGCCACATACTAAGGCATCCTGGAATAGTCGCTTTAATATTGGAAGGACAGGTAGAAGGGAAAAATTGTGTAGGCAGGCCACGTTTGGAATATGTAAAACAAATTGTTGGGGATGTAGGATGTAGAGGGTATACTGAAATGAAACGACTAGCACTAGATAGAGAATCTTGGAGAGCTGCATCAAATCAGTCAAATGACTGAAGACAAAAAAAAAAGTTTGATATTATAAGATGGCACAGAATCACATGCTGGAAAATATTTTAGATAAAAATTGTTCATAATTTTACAAAAATGAAATTTACATCTTTTAAGTTCTCTACTTAAATGATATTCTACCAAACTAAGGCCCCTGTAATTACTGAAATGCTAAACATCCTGAATTTGAATCAGGGCTAATAACAGATCAATCTGTGATTTTTATTAAAAAATGGAGAATAGTCAAACAGAAAAATTTTCGTTTTATTTATATGTAGTATAATGTAATAAGTATGTAGAATCTATAAATTAAAATATTTTTGAAAATTTGCATTTCGGCTTACGTAGATTTAATTTTGTTTAAAAAATATTTTTACAAGTTTGTTTATTTTTTTTTTTGTGATAATGTAGCTAAACGAGTTTAATGTTTAGTACAAACGCTTCGGAAATATCAGTAACAGCAAATAATTCAAAAAATTATTCGCTCACAGTCTAACATTAAATAAGGATAAAACCATTACATTTTTTCTCAATAAATGAAAAATTACTGATCGTGAGGATAAAATCCCCATTAATGATGAATAGTATTTTTGTTACATTTACAGTGAAATTTCTATGCGTTTTATTAAATGTCAAGATTTATTGGGATGATGAAATTGATTTCGTTTGTAACAAAAATCAAACGGTACTATTTTCCTTTGAAGCGCCTTAGTAAAAACTGTATTTTATTTATTAATTTTTTTCTTTTTAATAAACCATGCCACACTATCTTATAATTCGTACAGTATGTTAATGATGTAATCAGCACAATAATTCCTTAAATCTTAAAATTTATCAAACTTCATACAACAATAAAAAATGTAAAAGAAAAAAGTAGATATAACTAAATCAAAATGAGCTGAAGAAAAAAAAATTAATTTCTATTAAAACATAAATACATGTATTAATATGGGCACTGCCAGCTAAGCAAAAAGCTTGTGTGCTAACAGAGAATACAATTCAGCTAAAGTACAAAAAAGAAGTGTCAAGCTACAAATAAATTAAAAGTAAAGTAAACAATATTAAATAAATCTTAAAATAACATTTAATAAGTTAATCATAAAAACGATAGTACGATACCACTAAGAACAGCATTGAAAAAAAAACAGAGTTATAAAAAAGATGAGGTCACAAGCAGTTACAAAAATGACCTGAAAAAGAAATGCAAATTCGTTATCTATAGCTATAAATTTTCTTTAATTTAAAATTTTTCTTTCATTTAGATTTAAATCTTCTTTCTCTGTATTTGTAGTTTATCATCAGTTCAATATATTTATTATACTTATATACCAGTTTAAAATATAATATCATCTCTTGGGGCTCCCTCAAAAAGTCAGAACGAATTTTTAAGGTATAAAAATGGGCTGTATGGTCTTATCTGGCGCTTATAAGTGTGAATTGTGTTTACTTTGTATTTAAATTTATAATGTGCAATCTTCGCTATAAAGATTAGTCACGCATTCTTAAAAAATAACAATATTCATCTCTACCGAACACTAAACGACGGAACCTTTTTCGTATAATTCAAGAAAATACGAGAAATGCTTTTGTTATCATTTTCAATAAATTACCTAACCATTTGAAAATCTCTCACCAATTTATTTAAGATAAAATTAAAAAAATTTCTTTTACGGAAAAAATATTATTCTTAATCCACGGGTTGGTCTATCGCTGAAATTCATCTTCGAAAATCAGATAATTTTGAAGTCGAGAGTTCTAAGGTTAAAATCTTAATAAACGTAGTTGCATTTATTCGGATTTGAATATTAGATTCTGGATACCGGTGTTCTTTAGTGGTTGGGCTTCAATTAACCACACATCTCAGGAATGGTTGGTCTGAGTTTGTTCGACTAACGTCTGTCCAAGACTACACAATTACCGGCACATTAACACAGTTATTGATGAGTCACCAATGAATGATTTTAATTATTGATGCGACTATAAATAAAACAAAAATCCCTTTCGGTACACCGGAAGGCGGAGTTAGATTTCATCGGTGCTAAGTAGAGGATAAAAAAGATTTCCACCTTAAAGTAAAGAAAATCTTCAAATTTGCTCAATACGACAATGGTTGCATGTGAAAAAGGTATTTAGCATATGACATCTTCTGACAATTCCAGGATCATTTTGGTTATCCCTTGCCGTAAGGATTGGTCATATCAAAACTTGTTTCAGACAAAAGTTTTAGGTAATGTTTAGAGGACTAACGACCACTTTAAATCAATTCAATACTGTGCCTATTAAGGGAGGTGTGATTTTTTTGTCTTCGAAACTCCATTTTTTCCACCCCCTGTGCCAGTGGTTGGTGATATCAAAAATCTTTACTTAGATAAGTATTAGGCCCTTATCCAAATAATAGTAGAAACTTTAAAAGAATTCGACATTTTAGTTAATAAAAGTTATAGTGATATTTTGTTTTTTCGAAAAAGCTCCCCCTCACCATTTCCTTCCCCGTGGCTCGATTTTGCCCATTAACAAACTCCAAAACCGAGAGTTTTGGGTCGTTATATTTTATGTATCAATTTGAAAGTGATTGGCGCAAAATTACGGCAGTTATCGTGACCACAAGAAACTGAAATATATATACGAATATATGTATATACCTTTGAACTGACAGTTGTTTTATGATCTGGGCGATGAGAAACACGAAGATATGTCGAAATTTTCCTTAGAAAAGATAAAGATATGTCGAAGATATGTCGAAATTTTCCTTAGAAAAGATAAAGATATGTCGAATCATGGTACCCATTGCAATAGGAAGCTTTCTAATGAAATCTATCTAATATTAAAACAAAATTACTCTATCAATAAATTTTTAATTAATACTAATTAAAAAACTCCTGATTTTTCGACATCCCTTCAGCGTATGCATAAATAAATGCTTAAAATGATTTTCAATAATGCCTTCTGAATTGCGAATTTTTTTTTAGTTTTTTTATATTTAATTTTTTTACCTTGAAATTTATTTTATGTTTATATTTACATAATCAGAATCGGAATTAATCATACCTATTTTTATCTTATAATTTAATAATTTATATTTATAATTTATCCTAGCGATGTGATCTATGTAATATATTATTATATGCAGATCAGAATAACATATATATATTTATTCATAACTCTACATTAATAAATATTTATTAAGCTTAACAACTTAAGGGTTATTCTGATACAAAAATTATTTTTTTTTTTATCAAAATAACAGAATAAAAATTTTTTTTTAATTCGAGCGATGAGAAGGCTTTGAAAATATCAATTTTATTAATTTTTACTCAGTAAAAAAAGTAGTTATTTATTTTAAAGTATCTTAACAACGATGAAAAATTGAAGCTAAAGTATAAGTAAAAAAGAAGGCCTCAGTTTTAGAAATAAACACTTAAAAAACTGTTTAAAGAGTCCCATTATAAAAAAAAAATCCAGGAATACACCATACAAAATGTTAATACAGAGAAGCCTATCTAATATGTATATCCCTTGATGCTTTCAGTACTTGTACCTTGTGTTAAAGTTACATCTACAATCTATGCTACACTGTATCTATAAAGTTATACATGGAAGATTGTTTGAAACATACTGTTATTGAAATCGAGAGGTTGTATTGAATAAATTCAAATAAAATTAATTAAATTTATTTGATTAGGTAATTGGGAGTGCTTGCACATTTCCTATTTGATTAATATTATGCAGGGTTTGACTATCACACTCTTAAATACTGAAACAATTTCAATTTATTCCACTTATATTGAACTTCTACCTTATACTCTCCCCATTCTTTTCGTGCCAGTGCTTTTTTTTTTATTGTAAACTATACTTTTTTTGAAAAATTTAGATAGTTGAAACAAAAAAAACAAGCTTACCTTAGATTTTTTCAGCATTTGAAAATGCTCTGAAACTTTTCTTAAGCTTTTTCCTAGGTATTTTCTCCAATAAAATTGGATTGTAACTAATGAATTTGAATTTGAGATTGAAATATTTTGATATGGAAGAAAGATTTTGAATTCTATATGTATAATTTTATCATATCCATCATCATCATTTTCAATTTCCTTTAATCAAAGTTCCCTTGGGTTGAGCTTTCCACAAAATTTCTCTTCCTGCCTTGACCCATAAACCATCTCTCTTCTATTATACTCACCAAATTCTCTCTCTTGCACTTTTCCTCCATCATCATATTTATCCATTTCATTCTTCATCTACCCCTTTGTCTTCTACCTGTTTCCTTTGCATGAAGTATCAAGTTTGCTAATTTTCTTCATCCATCCTTTCAATATTCTCAAAACATCTGAACTATGATCTTCGAATTAACTTGTCAAGGCTTCCCAATTTCAGTTCTCTCTAATCACATTGCTCCTTACCCTATCCCTTTTTGTCTTTCTTGGCATGCTTCTCTTGAATTTCATTTCTTCTGCCAGTACTTCATTCTCCATCTTTCTGCTACCTGTCCAGGTTTCTGCTGCAAAGGTAAGAATTGTCACAAAGTAGAATTTACACATAACTCTCTTACACTGCAAAAGGTACTTCCTTGTTCCAGACATCTTACACTCTGTAAGATCCACTTGCCTTCCGTACTCTTGCACATATTTTTTTAACCATTCTGCCATCCTCAAAATAAAAAAAAACCGATTTCAGATAAGAAAATTTGTTTACCCTTTCTAATTTTTCTACTATTCATAGTCATGTCCATTGAATCCCTTTTTTTCTATATTGCACAAGCACTTTACTTTTCTCAACACTAAACTACATAGCATATTTCTGAATTTCTTTACTCTAGACATTTAATTCATATTCTACATCCCTTTCAGACTTCCCCCATACAACTGGGTCGTCTGCAAATAACAAGTTTTATCACATCACTAATAGAATTGTTAATATTATTACATTAACCTTAGTAATTATAGCTGTAGTTACGATTAACTAAATGGAAAACATATAAACTAATAGTCAATTATAAACAATCTATTTAAGGTAAAAGGTATGTTAAAAGCAAAGTGTATAGTAGTCAACCTGGTATCACAGAAGAACTAAAAGCAAAGTTCCGAACAGCAGTTACTAAAATTCCTGTTGAAATGTTGTTTTAAGTGATATATAAATCAAGATATAATTAAGCAAAAACTTTGTTGCAAGTGGGTTGTCCTTTGAGGTACTACAAGTTTGAGAACAGAATAATAAATAAATGAATTAGTTAAGAAACATTTGTATTTAAATTTATTGAACTGAATGATTGATTTACAAAGATATAAATATATAATTATATTTATATAAAGCTAATAATTAATAAGAAGAAAGTTTTGGGCTATGATCTTACACAATTTTAAACTACTTAATTAAAATATAAAGATTTTTGTAATTTATAAGAGCATTATTAAAAAAGTGGAAGAATACATGCAGAATAGAAAATAAGTATGAAAAAGATTTTTAAAAAAATTCCGTTTGGTTGTTTTGTACAGAGTGATTCCAGGAAACGGGACATTTTGAAATTTGTGTCGGCAGCCCTGGAGAGTGTCAGTACTGAATAACTTATAGAAATCAGCTCACGCCACCTTTCCAACATGCTTTTGCCTCTATAAGTTTTTTATAAAATAATAACAGTATATGGCTGCAATTAGAGAGTTTCGTTGGCCTTTAATTTATAATTTTCAGCATATGAAATTAATACGTGAATACTTAATTTTGGGGAAACAATTTCAGCAATGAAAAAGAAACTTCCAGGTGGTTTGTGGATTGTTCAAAAGTCAGACAATATCGAGACTGCTATCACAAAAACCCCACACTGTTCAATTCGCTGTCGTACAGTGTCCTTACAGTCACATAGTTCAAGTGTTCAAAGAAACTTGGAAGAAGTGTTCAAACTGTTGCAAAACTTACTTTACATCTGTACAAGTTGCAGTGTTGCAGTCGTCAAGGAACTGAAAGCAAACGATCATATATTGTGCCAATAATTCTGTAAACAAACGGTTGTAAAGAAACACAAGGAGAACGAATTTGCTACATTTCATATTTTGGTACAAGAAAATCCTACATAGCTACACCAGCGCCCGCTACATAGTAACAAGATTAATGTGTGGTGTATGATGTCATCATATCACATAATAGGCCTTTATTCAGAAACAAGGATGGTCTCATGACTAAAGTCACATCAAATTGATACGTCATTCTGCTGAAAAACTTTGTTGCGCATAAACTACAGATATTTCTACAAATTACTGACAACGCTTGGTTTCAACAAGGTGGATCGACATTACTCATAGCACAAACATCAACTGCACGCCAATTTTTGGTGGACTGCATATAATCTCGAATAATAGTGACATTCCATAGCCTCCTACGTCTCCTGATTTATCGGTATGAGATTTTTCTTGTGGGGGACATCTTAAAAGTAAAGTGTGTAGTAGTCGACCTGCTACCACAGAAGAACTAAATGCCAAAATGCCAATTTCTGAACAGCAGTTGCTGAAATTCCTGTTGAGATGTTGCTTCAAACCATATAGTTTCACTATGAGACTGGAGTAATGTCAACGCAGAGACGGAGCTCATCTGCAAGAAGAGATTTCCAAAAAATAATTTTTTTTTTTTGTACATAACTGGCATGTTTTTTAGGTAGATTTCATAAGAAAGCTACCTATTGTAATGGGTACCATGATTCGACTTTCGGAAAATTTTGACATATCCCGTTTCACATACCTCCAGACTCCAAAAACCACCATCAGTTCAAAAGTTTATATATACATTTATATATATACGATTATATCTATCTATATATATATATTTCACTTTAAAATTGATACATAAGATATAACGACCCAAAATCTCGGTCGAGTTCGTTAATGGGCAAAATCGGTCCATGGGGGGTGGAAATGGGGGGCTTTTTCGAAAATCAAAAATCGCTGTAACTTTCTTATTAAGTAAAATATCGAATTCGTTTAAAGTTCCTACTTTTCTTTGGATAAGGGCCTAAAATTTATGTAAGTAAAGTTTTTGGATTTCACCAACCATTGATTCAGAGGGTGGAAAAAAATAGGATATCGAAGACAAAAAAAATCATACCTCCCTTAATAAACACAGTATCGAATCGGTTTAAAGCTGTCAGTCCTGTAAATATTACCTAAAACGTTTGTCTGAAACAATTTTTGATATGACCAATCCTTACGGCAAGGGATGACCAAAATATTGCTGGAACTGTAATAAGCTAAGGCTTGTCGTATCCTAAATATGTGAAAATTTTTCACATGAAACCATTGTAGTATTAAGTAAATTTGAAGTTTTTCTTAACTTTAAGGTGTAAGTCTTTTTTAACCCCTACTTAGCACCGGTAAATACTACCTCCGCCTTCCCACCTGCCGAACGGCATTTTTTTCTATTTAAATTTTATAAATAAATGTATTATAATAATAATATTATAGATATTTTTCATAAGAATATTTATATATATTCTTTTTTTTGTTTCAAATTTTTATTTACAATTTATTTAAGGTAGGAACCTTAAGTAAATTATATAACATATATATACACCTTAAAAACGAATCTACATTGAAATTTCTAAAAAAACAATTATATACTAGTGCTATTATAGAACTTCTGATCGTAGAACGTAGTATGTGCACAAAGTAATTTTGAAGAACTGTTCTATCAGTAATATAGTAGAAAAAAAATAACAAGAATTACAAAAATAACAGATTGGAACACAATTAGAAAGGAAAAAATAAACCAAAAAAGAAAAAAAAATGAAAATGAAAACAGAAACAGAGAGGACGGGAATGAAGGATTGATTAATGTAAAACACTCAACGAGTATAATTAAACTAAGAGTTACTAAGGTCCCGAACGTGTAACCTCTTAAGGGCAAAATTTACTGTTTCCCTGAATCATTCTGTTTACATTAGGCCATTACTTCCGAACTCATAAAAGAAGAAGGTTCCCTAATCTGATCCTTTTGTAATCAAACTAATACAGAGATTTGAAAGTTTGTTTATTTAATACTCTAACTTGTAAAAACTACTGCATCGATTCCTTTAATTTTTTTCTTTTCATTTTTTATTATTGAGAAATATATAGGCTTTTTTTGTAGTTCTAAGTAGGCATGTAACATAAAATGCATAATATTTAGAGAAAATTTTGTTGAAATATAGAGACGAAATATTAGTTACAATTTTTACAAAAATCAGATAGCTGATAGAGTACACAACAAAGAAAGTAAAGCTCTTATTTACAAAATGATGTAATCTGTGGTGTTTTACATATGAAAATTGCAACCAGCAATAAACAACTTGAAAGACAGATTTGTAAGCTGACCACTTCTTTGTTTTTTACTGTGAACGACGATAAAACTTACTAGTTAAATAAAGATGTTATTATAAGAGTTGTTACGATACATTTACAAAACATGCGGTGTCAGTGTGAAACGTAGGAATGAATTTTGTTCTCATTACTCTTTTCTGCAAAGACGTTATTATTAGTGGTTTATAAAACATTAATCATCTAGAAAATTTCAAAGCCAGATCAACAACATAATTTCATTAGGCAAGCTTAACTTAAGGAGTATCCAGAACTACCGAGTATGAAGATCAAACAAATCAGTCTCGAAGGGCTTGTCAAGAACGCGTGCGATGCTCCGATAGCCGCTAGTTTTATATATATTTAAATAAGTATATCAGGCCTTAATTTTCATCTAATCAACCGGTTAGACATTTTATTTTATAGACAAGGTCTTTAGTTGGCCCCGTTATTGTATTCATTTGTATATAATTATTTAAAAGAATTTTCTTAAATATTTGTTGTTGTTAAAGGTTGTTGGAAAATTTAAGTTAAATATAAAATGAATATTCTGCATTTTAGGGAACCTTAGTTTGCCGCTTCGATATCCTTATCTTTATTTCTTTTTAATTCATTCCCTTTCTTATTTTAAATTTTCCTTGTTGCTGTCTAATAAATTTTTAATACACAAGGTGATTCTAAAACCGATTTGGACGTACGGCATAGGGCTGTGGGGTACGACGAGTAAGAATAGTATTGATATTAAACAAAGATTCCAGATTAAGTTGGTGGGAGCTATTGCAGAAACACCGTGGTTTTCACGGAACGAATAAATTCACGACTACCCAGAATTACCTTACGTTCGCGGAGACGTTAAACAGTTCGGTGACAGCGGTTATAAAATTACGTGAACTTTCTAACAGTTTATCTCTTAGACAACAGCGAGAATATCTGGCGATTGAAACGCCTTCTTCATTTTCCTGTTTAGCCTCCGGTAACTACCGTTTAGATAATTCTTCAGAGGATGAATGAGGATGATATGTATGAGTATGAATGAAGTTGTAGTCTTGTACATTCTCAGTTCGACCATTCCTGAGATGTGTGGTTAATTGAAACCCAACCACCAAAGAACACCGGTATCCACGATCTAGTATTCAAATAGTAAAAATAACTGGCTTTACTAGGACTTGAACGCTGTAACTCTCGACTTCCAAATCAGCTGATTTGGGAAGACGCGTTAACCACTAGACCAACCCGGTGGGTTGATTGAAACGCCTACATGAGCTGGACTTTTTTTCCCCTTACCACTGAGGTTGGACCTGCATCGAATACGTTGCACAACCTCAGCGGGTGCCTCACCTCAAACCCTTCGTGACCCCGCGGGATCCGACAAAGTTGTATCCTTCAGGGATCGCTCACCCGGCAGGTCGGGACTTGGTCTATTCTTTGCCAGGCCTAAAACCAGACCCCACCCGTGTGGGAAAACATGTGCTGGACTTGGAGTGACTCTTGCTGGTTCAATAGTATAAATGTGATGAGTTTCTTTTTATGCCTTAATGACGAGCCTAGCCTCTTTCCATTTATCTCCATGAGAGTGTTTTATTACTATTTGTTTGTCTTTTGTGTACTGTTTAATGTTGTTATAGATGTTTTATTGTTTGTTTTTATTAGATTTTGTGAACTATTGTAATTATATGGTCTTAATGAGGATGTTCGCTGGAAACCCCTAATCATATGAATAGAAAAGCATATTTTATTTTTTATCCGAAATTATCCAATAAAACTAAGTTTTCTTCAGTTTTTGTGTAAAATTATTTAAGCGTTAGAATGAAAACAAAATAACTTTTTGTTCAAAGTGTTCTCCAAATAAGTTATTAGGAAAAACCTTTCTTTATAAAAAACTAAAAACACTAATCGAGTTTTATTGGTAAAGAGAAAGGCTTGAACTATAAAAAAGAGCAAAATAATTTGAGTAAATTTAAGAACCTTCTCTTATTTTTGAAATCGATTAAAATTTAATGCAATTGTAACTGACGTTATAAAAATGAAAACGTACAGGGAAAGGAGAATTAGGGAAATTTACTTATGAATGATTAAATTAATACACTGTATATAAAAGTATTAAAACAGAATCGAGTGGAATCAAAACATTAATGAAACGTTAATGAAGAATTTCTGTTATTCCAACTAATTTCTTTTATTAATAGTGCATTATAAAGGTATATTGCACGGTTTTTTAGTTTTTTTTTTTTTTTTTTTTTTAGTATAGTTATGAAATAAATAAGCTAAATAGCACTTGTAAACAAATTAATTAGGGTTGTTTATTTAGTTTGTAATACTGAATATTACAGAATATTCAAGTCGTGTTGGATGGATGGTTTGATTTAATATATAATTTAATAATCAATACAAATTAATTACGATATGTAATATGTTTTGGTTTTTTGTTGTTATAAAATAAAAATTGTTACTCGATTAAAAGCAGTACAGATTAATAAAATGACGAGAAAGCGCGTGCGCATATTTTAAAAGAAGTTTGCTTGTGTTTACGCGTGCGTGAGTGGGTGAGTGCGTGCGAGCGTTATTGATCTAGCTGGTAAAATAATGGACGTAGAATCACCGACTGGTGCCGGAAGTGCCGTGACATTCATTGTAGGAAACAGCTGAGAATCTGCCGTATGTCAATTGCACTTCTCTCTTATTAGAGCCGTAAAAGTACTCTCTATTGACAATCCTTGTAGTATGGGAATTGTTTAAATCGTACGTTACAAAATACGCCAACAAATATAAATGAGGCAAAACTTTAATATTATATTAAAATGTCGTCCTAGTTTGTAAAACCATTACTTTATTTTTATTAATAGTAATAACTGTAGACGATAATTTCATAAACTTACCTTTTCAAGATCTATCTACTATGAATTAACTGTTTAATAAAATTATTTCCAGATAAAATTTCCGTGAGAATTTAAAATTATCCTGAGATAAGTAAAACTTTATGAAAAAAATTATGAATTTTATTGAATGGAATGTCATTTGAAAAATACCTTAATCAAAGTTTACCTGAACAAATGTTTAAACAAAGTATCTTCACAGAAAATCTTTTTGTCCAGTAAAAAGTCTAATTTTGTACTAGGAATAAATAATTTTTTTATTCAGATCAGTAGTTAATAATAAATTACATAGATCACATCAGGAATGGATCGGTGGCTATTTCATGGATAAAAATAGGAACTGGTCTCAGCATTTTTCTTGATGGATCAAGAAAAACTGTGGTAAGACCTTCATCATAGTGGTATCACAAAATGGACAATTAATTATAAAATAACAAATTAGTAGTGTTAAAAGTTGCTTATTTATGATAAAATATATAACAAATAAGTGAAATAATAATGAATTAAACACAAACATTTAAAAATTACAAAATAAATTATAACAATTTAAAAGGTGCTAATGAAAATTATTTCAGTTTATACTGTTTATACAAAGTGTTCAAAAAGCGACACAACCTTATAGGAAAATGAGTAAGTTGCAGTAATTTGAAAGTAGCCTCCATTATGTGATTCGCATAATTGAATATGACTTGCATGCTCTTAAACACGTTGTAACTTTTATAAAGGAATTGCAATGACACAACTTCGCTCTGCAATTCAGGAATGGTGTGAGGATGAGTTTTGTAAGCAGCTTCCTTAAGATATCCTCACAAGAAAAGTGATATATCAGGAGGGGATAAATCAGGAGACTGAGGGGGCCACAACCTCTTCGAAATAAGCAGGTATAGTATTTACAAACTGTTGCACCATCTTTATTTAGTGCTCACTTTTTACTGTGTCATCAAAGAACGTCATGAAGATATGCCTTTGTGATATTGCACACCAAACACCCACTTTTAGTTCGTGCAGAGAAGATTTGTGCAGCTGATGTGGATTTTCTGTACACCAAATGTGTGAATTCTGTGCATCCATGTATCCATAAAGATGGAAGCATACCTTGTCAGATCAAAACCAGTTATTGAATTCGTTCCCATCTGGCATTACAGATGACATGAACTGCTAATAGAAAGCTACACATTTCTTAGTGACTGTACGTAACAACTCGTGAACAACATGAATTCTGTATGGAAGCATTTTAAACAATTGTGCAATGCCGTGTGGGCCCTAGTAACATAGAGACAGACTGGCTAGATAGGTATTGCTCAGACTTCTTGGGACTAACAGATTATCTAGCTTGTGCATTGACTAACTTTTCTGGTACTAGCACTTTTGGTTGACTACTTTTGGCTGCATCTGCCACATTCCTTGTCACTTGGAACTTGTTGTACATCCACCTGATGGAGAACTTTTTTGGTGCATCCACACCATACTTTTCTGTGAAGGCATTCTGGGTCTTGGCATAACTGGCACATTTAATGTATTGGGAAACAATGAATACTGTTTGCTGCATTGCATAACACATTTTCCTCAATTAAACTTGCAGCAAAAGAAGGATACATTCTATCATAATGTTGTCACTTTTTGATCACTGTATAAATTAAATAAAAATGTGGAAAATTAAGAATGTTATTTTAATTATTATTTTTTTTTTTTTATAAAAACTGAGTAACATTGTTACTATAAAAACAAATTACTTAATTTTGTTATAAATAAACTGATGGAAAAATCTTCTAAATGGGTTGGTAATTTATTAAAAATGACAAAAATATGGACTTTGCTCAAAACTGAAGGATTGTGTTGAGTTAGAAAAAAAAAGTACTATTGTCTGAAATAATAGAGGTGATTGCTGTTCTTTTTTTCAGTAAGTGATTATTTGTGTTAGGAGTTAGACTAAGTTAAGAAATAAAACCAAGGACTTTCAGAATATAAGTCAATATATCTGTGAACTGAGCTACAAAGACAGCTAATTTTAGTAAAAATAATCATAATGAAATTTTACTGATTTTACCCAGCAATCTTGTAATATACTCAATTAAAAAAAAAAAAAAAAAAAAAAATGCTACATTCAACTTCAAAAACAGAAAAAAACTAAATTAAAGGTTTGATTGAACTGGTAGTTTTTATTTCTGAAAAATAAGGTTTTTTTACTTATTTCAGTTTTTTGTTATACTTCTGAGTTGATTTTTCTCAAAACTAACTCCTTAATAATGCCTGACACGACTCCAACTTCTTTATGTAATCTAGAATAATCAACACATTAATTATTTTGTTCTCTGAATATTAAATTTACATTTAATTTACCTTGGTATAGGGATATGTTAAACCAGTCAGAAAAAAATCCTTTTTACACATATTACTGTATAATTCTTTTAATACTTGCTTCTCAGGTTTGAAATACTCTTTGCTGATTGCATCCCCCTACACAATTTTTTATTTTGCTACTATTTTGTTCCTCTATAACCAAAGTTGGTTATGGAGGAACATAATTTGTATACCTTATTTTTTACTGGAAAAATTTAATGTTACTTCCCAAAAGATTTTACGGTATGTTTATTTAGAATGGTACTTATAGATGTTGTGAGTTTTGAGTAATAAAATAAAAAATAATTATCTAATAAAATTAATAAATAACACTATAAATTAAATTCAGATTTAAGGAACTTCTCAATTTAGGATAACATGTTAACCACCATATCAATTTAACCTTTAGGCACAGATGCCAGGAGATTTTTAAAACTAAATTTTCCTTCAACCACTTATGCTTCTTTTCAGTCAGTACATGCCCTATCATTTTAATATCCTTTAATAGATCAACTGATCTGTGTAATATTCTTTTTAGCAGCTGCAACCCATAGTCCCATATTTGAGTAATGAGCTTCTTACATTCATGAACCAGCGAGCTAGAATGATGTTAATTAGAATCCAAAAACAGAATGAAGATTGGAGGTAGTACAAGGTGGTACATACATTAAAATATAATTAGTTTAACAAGGCCTTGAAATAATCATCTCCCAACGAATGGTTAGGCCTAACCATCTGCATCATGCTAACACTACTTTAAAGGATAAAAGTTGTTAAATAATATTTAAACAGAATAAGAATGGGAAAATTTAATTAGAGCCTAATTACAGCAGTTAAAATGTATTTCTTCAATCTGTATAGTTCATGTATGGTATTTCTAGTAGATACTAAAGCAGAAAACAAAGTATTTGATTTATGATGTGAACTTCATTCTGTCCTCCTCAACATTCTGTTAAAATATGTGTAAAATATTACTACTTAATGTATTTCCAAATTCATAATATGAAAAAATAAAATAAAAATAAAAACCTAGTTACGTTGCTTCTAGTGAGAACAAAAATCCAGAAAAAGATCTACACAAAATATGGAACCATTGCATAATAGGTGTCATAACTAAATGGTTTTCGATGACCTAATATTTGGCATCAGGTATTCCTGGAAATAACACTGCCATTCCCAGGAAGAAAATGATCACATATCATGTTTACTAGAGAAAGTGAAGAGTGAAGTGTTTTCTTAATACATTCACTGAATTAAATTAATGTTGCATGCACATCATTGTACCAATCCCACCAAAATGAAAATGACATTCAAACTACAAATGACACCTTTGTTCACTGCAGGAACAGGCTGAATAATGATGCTAAATTAGTTTTAGAGAAAGAAATGTTGACAATTGCAGCAAATTTATATCTCCATTTGCATTATAGGTGTACAACACAACCACAAAAAAGGATCATTCTAATTGGGTAAATATCATTCTAGTTGGGAAAGATAGTGCAAAGTTACAAATAATTATATCCACATCCTGTCTGTGAGAAATAATGAGTTACATACACTGTCTACACTTAGTCCAGGAATAGAGCTATAGGAATAGGAAAACAAAACCAATAATTTGAAACTAAATCACATGAAAACGAATTTAATGTATTATAGCAATATTAAAAATTACTCTAACAAATAAGCTGTAAAATGTTAAAATGTAGAAATTCCATTTTTTTGTTTACAAAATAATCATATAATTTGTAGTAATGCATCATTTTATATAACTAGATCCAAATATCCAATAAAACTTGACTATTTATTTTCTCTGTACAAAACTGAAGAGTAGTAGCACTTTCATAGAAGAATATTTCATTTATAATTATGTTAGAATAACAAAAAAATTGCTTTTTGTTATGTGTAGGTAGCTGACTACAAAAAAATTCACAAAAAGATATTAGTACAATTCACATGAAGGAATTGCCTACAGATAATATTTGAAATGAATGTTATGAACGTAGCATTATTCGTAAATGGATAAAAAATGGCAGAACTAAATTCCAGTTTATTAAAAGAAAAACTTTTTACATTGAAAAATTTTGTTCTAATCTTTTTACTTCTTACTTCTTACAGCTACTTTACTTATAAGCATGTGCATATATACATATATATATATTTTGTATATATGCTGAATATTCATTCATCAGACAGAATTCAGAGGTTATATTGACCATTGTTGCATGAACAATGGATGTGTAATAATGATTACTACCAATCCTCTGTCAAGTTAGTGATTTTAGCTGACTAGTTCTAAAGTTATACTTGATCAACAGTTTCATTAATTATACCACAATGATTCTATGTCTGTCAACATCCTTTGAAAGAGAAGAGCTGTGGTTCTATCTCATGATATCAAAACATCTATCACCTATATCTCCCCTACAATTATTAAAAAGGGATGATTATTATTTGTATTTATAAAAAATAATTATTAGATTATTATTCAAGCCAAATATATTTGCTTAATAAGTAAATTTTATTAAATGGAAATAAAATAATATAAAATTATAGATTCATAAACCCCATTTATAACAGGTTTAAAAATTTTTTTCTACGATTGTACTATTTTTTCTATGATTGTAGCTCACATTAGTTTTAACTATTAACTATCTCACCTAATAAAAGTGAACTTTCTGCATTCCAGAAAACTGTCATTATTTGCTTTCCTGAAGACATGTAACTTTTGAATCTTTCGCTGTAAAAGATAGAGTATGTTTCTAGACTAAACTTTATTCCTTACAGTTAGGTTAAAAGCATTGGATCCATGTCTCATCAACAGTTATTATCCATTACATTATTCAGAAATGAGTCTTATACATCTTCATACCTTCTCAATAGTTTCTAAGAAATTTTCAAACGGTTCATTTAGTGAATGTGTGTTAATTACTGCATGTTAGATAACATGGAACCCAACAAGGGCAGACTTATTGAAAATTGAAAGAAAAATGTATAGTTAAAAAAAAAAACCAAATCTTATTTTATATTCAATTCACATGCAATTTTACCAATGTTAGTTTGAGATTATTGTGGATCATTTATTTAATTCCTTTTTTATTTTCATTATTCTGTGTAGTGGAAGGCCAATTTTTTCTTGCTCATTATAAAGAGAAATCAATTCTAATATTTTTAAACCACAATTCATTTGTAGATCTTGCTAACACTCAAACAACTCTCTCAATGTTGCTGCTGCATTCTATAGATAATTTTTGTTGATTTATCTTTCTGAATTTTTTTTTTTGCTTAATCTTTGGGACCACTGTATTGCTTCAGAGGATGAGTTGAATGATTTGTAGCATGTGTGAAAATGCCATGCCTCTCTGGGATTCAAACTCGGGACCCCGAATTGAAGGCCGAGACACTACCACATGTGCCATGGAGACTGGTCATCTTCTGAATTTTTTCCCCCTACACCCCTGGGTTGGATATACAATTAGTACCCTTCTGAATTGAGAAAATACATTATAATTTGCAATCTTTCTTTAGGAACTGGACAAAGAACCCTGATTCTAAACTAACTTTTAAATACAGCTACAAATAGCTACAAACAAATTAATATTTACAGAACAGATGATGCAAGGTTATAATTTATAACAGAATAGTCAGTGGTGCGAGAGAGTTGTGTGATTGGGAAGGGAATAATAATTTCCCTTTAGTTTTTGACTTCCCTCATGTATATTTATTTAAAATACCACCTTTACATTTTTATAATGATTTTTTTTTTTCATGTTTCATGTATTTTATTTTATTTATATTAGTACTTTGCTTAATTACTCTGATGATAATATAGCAATTTACCTTCTTTTTTCATGGAGGAAGAATGCACGTTAGAAGATCTTGTCTACTTCTTCAGATGCATTTATAAATAAGTCACAAATTAATTATATATGTTGATGTAAGTTTTTAAAAAATAAATTTTACTTGAACCATGTATAAATGAGGACATTATATTCTAACTCTTAACAATGCTACTAAAGCTTTTTAAACAACTTCGATATCAAACTGAACTTAATTTTGTCAAAATTTACCATCAAAGTGGATAAATTTTTTTTTTTGAACTGGTGGTGATCAATAAACAGAATTAAAAATGGAAACAAGAGGTTAGAAAATGATTCTTCCTACATCTAAAATTTAGTTGTAAATACTGCTTTTTTATACTTTACTGCTTTGGGTATTCATTTTATCTTAAAATGGCCCAGTATATTATTTGGGTAACTGCCAGATAATGGAGTGTCAGATTTTGCTTGATTGTGTATAGTACTGTGTTAAAGATTTAGATTAAAACTGGCAGGATTCTAGGTGATATTGAGGCCAGAAATTAAAAACTTGAAAATCAGTTAGGCTTCTGCCTGAATTTATATATTACTTTCCAAGTGAATATACCTAAAACAGCAATATTAAAGGGGAAAGTTTGGTGATCAATGGGGAATCAGGTTTTTTGCAAATTTTTAGGTTTTAGGGACCAACTAGTTCATCTAGTCCAAAAAACATATATATATATGTGTGTGTGTGTGTGTGTGTGTGTGTGTGTGTGTGTGTGTGTGTGTGTGTGTGTGTGTGTGTGTGTGTGTGTGTGTGTGTGTGTGTGTGTGTGTGTGTGTGTGTGTGTGTGTGTGTGTGTTTGTGTATGTGTGTTTGTGTATGTGTCTACATATGTACATAATATGTGTATTACACTATTTTTCGCCTTCGGTATAGCTGAGATGGGTATATCTTTGGATTGACCAAAATCAATTATCTTCAAATTTGACTCAAATATTTCTATAATGGGGCATTGATCATACAAATTTTTCTTCAAAATTTGTTCAGGGTGTAGGAGGATATTGTGAAAAATCGAATTTAGATTTTCTTCTTTTAAGAGGCATTTTAGGGAAAACTTCATTATAGCAAATTTGTTAACTATAAAGAATATATAATTAATTCAAAAAATGTTTTTCAAAAATTAACTTCCACCTATTAAAATTGAAATAAATGTTTTTTTTTGTTCTTTTGTACCATCTCCTTTTGATTTAAATATTTTTCAACATTTTTTTTTGAAAGTTTATTCTTTATATGTAGAGCTGTCAAGAAATGTTCAAAAAATACGTAAAACACAGAATTGGTTTAGAAATTTTTTTTCTCTTATTTTAGCCTTTATTAAATGGTGTGTGAAATTAAAAAAAAAAACTACTTAAACTACTTGAGTGTAACCTGCATATAAATTTTCTAGAAAGTTTTCTTAAAATTTATTCCCTATCTCTAAAAATATACAATCTGTTTTGTTTTTTTTTGACTCTAACTCTTAATTTTTATTATTAATATCTGGGTAAGTCAAATAATACTTTCCAGTTTTTATCTGCAGTTACCATGTTATTTTATTTATTTATTTTTACTTTCAGACTGCGACCTTGATTACTAATAGTTTTTATAATGATTTGCTTATAATTATACCTCATTGCTTGTGCATTTTACTTATTTTTTCTCATTTGTTTTGGGATTATTTATTAATTATTTTCTTAGTTTATTTTTCTGAGTGATGGTTATTTACACTCTGCAATGTGTTCTTTCTTTGTTGGGATCTTTTTACAACCTTTTAATAATATTTATTTTTCTTTTGTCAGTGCCTGCTACTTGCAAGATTTCTTTTGCAAACTTTTATGGTTATCACTCTCAATTTTTGTGCATAGTTATATTTACTGGGATACTAGTAGTGCAGCAATCCATTACTTTTCAGTAGTAATAGTCTAAATGTTAGGTCAACATTTACTCATTTTATCATTGTATATATATTATTAGGATATAGAATGAAAAAAAAAAATGTCTACAGTAAAACTCTGCATTGCAGTATATTTTCTCTAAAATATGTCTGCAAATTTAGTGAAAAAGTAAATTAATTATTTTTTTAATAAACATACTGTAGGGGTAAAACTAAGGTGAAGTTATCTGCCTGAAAATTTTATAAAGACTTTATAAATAATAAAATATAATTAATAATGTTTCCATTTTTTATTTTTAAATTGGCATGCATTCAGCACCAATTACTGGATATTATACTATAGATAAATAATTTGATATATTTTATTCATGAAAATTCAGAACTTTTTAAATGTGAAGTCAATATTGCAAACATAATTTTTGCACATTTTTTACTAGCAATATGGACTATTTTTCATAAATGAATTTCCAATAATTTAATTACAAATGTTATTTTATATTACCTCTTCAAATTAATTTTCATATTTATTAAAAGACCTTAAGATTTAAGCAAAAAAATATTAGTATTTCATGATTAGTTTTAATAAATTTTATAAATAACTTTTTAATGTTTCATGAAAAATACCTCCTATGTAAAAAATAACCAATATTTATATATATATATATTTATATTGAGTGTTTCTAATGGTGGGCTGGCTATACTTTTTTGGATTCTACTTGTAAAACTAAACAAAAAATATCCTTAGGAAAAATGGCAATTTCTCCTTTGTTCTCCCCTTGTCTGCTATTTTCTTATTTTTATATAAAAATTTATATCTCAAGTTCAGATAGAGGAATCACATTAATATTTTGTAAGCAACTTTGTAATAAAGTTTTAAAATTAGCAAAAAATCAGGACTTGATACCTTCACAAATTACAAATTGGTGACCATGTTTATTTATATATATATATGTTTTTTATTTATTGTTTTGAAATCTTCTTGCAAGTGCTTTTATTTGATAGCTCAAAAAATGAGTTTACAAATTTTGTTAATTTTTATCTAGGAAAGATGGTATGTATATTTTGCCATTTTGTTTGTTGAAATTGTCATGTACCCATTATCATTCATGCAATTTAGAGTAATCATTTTATGACAGCTTCATGTAAATCTATACAGCCATTCTGAATTTACAGAGGCGCAAATGAACATACTACTTAAGCAGAATAACCTCCCTCATTCTAGTATAACTGGGTAAAAAGTACGCCTTCCCTTAATTTTGCTTTAAAATATTGTAGTTATTATTCCTAAAAAAAACAATTCATTCATTTATATTCATATGTTGTCATTAATTATCATGTGTTGCATCCTCTTGTAGGATGGTTATCAGGAAGGGCATCCTGCCAAATCCCTCCTACTTAACCCTAGAAAAACAGCAAGAAATGATCATAAAGTTTATAAAAAGTATATTATTTTATTGGTTTATGCTATCTTTATAAGTCTCTACTGCATGCAAAGCAGTTAAAATACAGGAGAAATTGGTCTGAGAAATGTTTATTTGAATAAAATAACTTTTACATTAAAACTATTCAATACGGTGTTCAGATTAAAAGTATTATTTTTTGGTTTAAACTGATATCTGATTTTTGTAGAGTTTGTGTAGTAATGTGCAATGTAATATTCAGTTCAGTAAAGAAGGTAATAGAAAACACTTCACTCTTCATTGTCTTTAATAAGTCTGACACGGGCTGCTTAAATATAATTGTGTTAATTTTGTATGTAATTTATGTCATATTAAATCACCTATGATCATTGTAATTAAAACTATGATCTTAATACGTGAAGTAAAATAAATGTACAGGTTGGATTTAAATCCTAACTTGTTTCTAAAGAATGAATACTAACATTAATTTAAATTTTTAAGACTGAAACAGTATTAAATTAAAAAATGTATTTAAATAAATTCTATACAACTTATTTAAGATAGTTTAATTAATTAATTAATCTTAATAGATATTATTAAAAAGTATAAAAACTTCTAATAATGCATTTACAAAAAAATCTTGAGATATTACCTTTTTAATTACACGCAAGACACATTTTGTCTTTTAAAAAAAGTATCATCAATAATATTATTCTAATGTTTAAAAAGCCTGTATATATTTTAAATGCTTTTCTAATATCTATCAGTCATATTTGATTACACAAGAATTGACATGCATGTGATTACACAGCTTTGTGTAATCAGATGTGACCATATAGCTGAAATGTAATAAAAATTTTATTTAATTTTTTTTTTACTACTTTTTATTGAGGGTGATTTATTGAAAAGTAAAATCATTCTGTTTAATAATTAAACAGGAAACAACACATATGAATTATTGGATATATTTACATTTTTAAAAATATTTATTAACATTAATTATTATTTTATTATGTTTTTACTGATACATTTCAAACAAGCTGTTCAATGAAAACGATTAAAAATATGATTTACTTTCTAAATACATGAAAATATGTTTAAAATAATATGCTTTCTTTACTATTATCTGAGTAGTATAATTTTTATTTTAAGAAATGGTTAAGAGTATCACAAAAAATAAAATACATGCTTCTGAAACAGAATGTTAAGAAGAATGTTGAAATTAAATGGGTTGTCATAGTTCAAACCTTAATTTTGGTTTTATGATGAAATGGAATGAAAAAAATCTTGAAGGAAATTCTTACTAGAAGAAGTAGATCAGATTATTACTGTTTTAAGATTCTTAGGGTTAATTGATTTGTTTATAGAAGGAAGTATAAAAGCTAAAAGCTCGTTGGAAAATAAAGAAAGTTTAGAATGCCAGTGTGTAAAGTGCATAATTAATGGTTGTTTAAAATATGTTGATATTGAAGTGTTGGAGAAGAATAGAAAGGAATAAAGAAAATTCATCAAACCGATTAAGCAAAAAAGAAAAAAGGTAATGTAACCAAAATAAGACATACCAATATAAATAAAATATTAAATTATCACAATCAAAATCACACTTTCTTTTTTTCTTGTTACACGGATGCTAACTGCAATATGAGAAATAACTAAGTAGCAACTGAAAAAGAATTTTGACATGAACTTTAAATATAAGAGACCAAAATTGAGTTTTTCTGATAAATATCTGTTGTTTAAATTGATTATTTAAAAAAAGTACTAAGTAATTTCTTGGTTCTATTTTTTTTCATTTTATTACAAAGAAGCCAAAGATTTTTATAGGTAATATATTGCAGGTATAGTATGTAATTCAACTATGTGGGAAGTTGCAGCAGATTTCTGGCCTTTAGAGAATCAATATTATTATTACTAAACATTTTTAAATTACATGTTATTAAAGTATCTTTCTACAAATAGTTCTGTTCTGAGTAATGATTGAAATACACCCCATTGTTTCAAACTGATTTTTAATGACATACTATATTTACCTATAGATGATATCCAGTAAAATTCATATTTAGAAAGTAAAACTTTCTAATTATGTATTAGATTTTAGATTAAATTCAATAAGGCAGTTTCAAAGAAACTGTTTCTTTTTTTAAATTTTGTCTATGATTATTGATATTATATTTTTATAATATTTTATTTGTCCTAATCACAAACTCTCAAAAATAATAAACTTACGTTTGGTTGGTGAGAAATTAAAAGTTATAAAAGTAACCAAAGAATCTGGAAATTGCTAAGCTTTTAAAATGTATGGCATAAATGGTGCAAAGAATCTGTATGGTGAATTAAGGTGATTCAGGAGCATCTAGGCATTTTAAATCTTTTTGAAAGGAGAAGTGAAGATTTTCCAAAACATATGTAATCAATTGTAAAACTGAAACTATATCTATCATTTGTAAAACTGAAATAAGATATTATGAAAAATAGAAATTTTAAAGTAAGTTGAAACTGCATGCGATGATTTTTAAGTAAAAATTCTTTAATCTTTTGTTGTTTTATGACAATACATTCATATTTGTTAAAAATTATGAAGTAAAAATTACTGAATTTCAGTATGTCATATCATTAAAAGAAAAGGATTAGTTTTAGAAAAGTCAAATTAATAATGAAGACTGAAAAAGTAGCTAAAACTGTAATGAGTGTAGTAGGAGGAAATGAATAATATATATAGCTTTATAAAATTTTGTTGAATATTTATAATTTAGATGTTTAAAATTTTAAATATCAAGAAAATAGCTTGTAATTTCAGAACTGTAAATAAAATAATGATTATTATTAAAAAATGAAATACCTTTCCATTTTTATAAAACACAACCAAAAAATTAATAATAAAATATATAAAATATTTTTTTGTAAAGGATTTTTTATCTTGTTAGCCAGAAAACAGGTTTTATATTACCCATAGGTATTTACAGTAAACAATTATTTATATAGTTTTAATCTAATCATTCTAGTAAGTTATACTGTTTACAATTCATATTCTTTGTACATAATAAAATTTACAGAGAATGAATTGGAATGAACACAGTACAGAGGATTACTATTGACAATCAATCTTAACATATTTTGGTTCATTATATAACAAGGTAAACTAATAATAATTATGGTGGGTTAGTGATTTGCATAATTACAAGGTAAACTTTATGACTGCTGGACTCTAGTTCAAACAAATTCTTGTTTATTTATTGCAAGAGTTTAATATTATCTTTCCATTTATTTACATTTCATATTCTGGTTAAATGCAATTTCAATGATGTACTGTTTGGTTGAAATTCAATTACTGCTGGTTGTATTTTTGGACAAGACAAGTAATATAAATGTAATTTATATCTCTTAATATAAATGTAATTGAATTATTATGAAAAAAAGGCTTAAGCCAAATTTTTTGTGCTTTACAGAAAAAATAGAACTCTGAACTACATTATACTCTTCAGGAATATGAATTCTTTACCACAGTTAAAAAAAAAGTACTACATCATATTGTATGTTTCTTCAGTAGCATCTTGTAATAACTCGGTACTGAGTACAGGTGAGTTAAAAGCTAAAACTTAATTATAATCTTCTTATCCTAAATTTATTACTATCTAACTTACTTATATTGTGGACCAAAAGTTATTCTTAAGTAATGTGAAAAATATTTTTTAACTGAAAACTACTTTAGCTTTTTTATAATCTCAGGCACTGTTGTCATGTAGTAATTTCTCCATAAATTGTACCCCCTGTATACAATGGCTTACATTCAAATAATTAACTTCCACAAATCTGCTTGTTCCATTTCTGGAATCGTAAAGGCATATTTAAAAGAAATCTGCCTGTCAACAATATTGATTATTTCTTTATAAAGAAATTATAAATAAAATGCCAATTATTTTATATTTTTAAGATACTTGCCTGTATATATTTCATATTTTCTTATCCTACCTTATGTGTTATTTTAGTAAGCTATAAACTGTGTTTAATAATACTCAAAAACTACACTGAGTATTTAGTGTGAGAACTTTTGCTATCTGTGATAAACTGCTGCCATCACTGTGATCAGACAACAAAAATATTAAGAGCTGTTTTTTTTTGAAAAATAATCATTATTCCAACACAAATTATAATCAATAATTACATTTAAAAATTTTACTAGTGAGGAATTTTCCATTGTATTATTTCTTAGATGATAAAATTATTTTATTTATTGACCTTTTTATTTTTAAAGTTAATAGACTGTATTTAATAACAATTAAAAACTGGACTTAACCAATTTGAAGTCGATTGTTATTAAAGTTAACAAAAGAATAAAAAATAAAATATAGTTTCCACTTTATATGAATAAAACTAAGTAATAATAAGAACATATCTAATTATATTCTTTGAATATTTCATTTTTTTACATTTTCTTTTTCTTTTAACTTAATATATATTTTAATTACATTCTTTGAGCAGACTATTATTACTTATTTGTTACTTCAGTTAAAAAACAAAATGATAATCATTAAAAGTGGTATGTAGACAGGGTGTTGTCACATCTGAAAAGCTTATTTTTCAAATGGCATTTAAATGATATCCTAGTTTTACTTTTAGAAGAGATTTTTAACACATTAATTTAC
This sequence comes from Lycorma delicatula, assembly GCF_047948215.1. Classification (NCBI taxonomy): domain Eukaryota; kingdom Metazoa; phylum Arthropoda; class Insecta; order Hemiptera; family Fulgoridae; genus Lycorma; species Lycorma delicatula. The sequence goes on from NC_134462.1 coordinate 58,752,095, forward strand.
CACAACATACAAGGGAAACTATTCCCAAGGATCACAGGAGAAAAAATAAAAATTGGTTGTAGTAGTAGAACAGTGTCCTAAAAAGTGGCACCAAAAATAAATTCCCTTTATTTCTATAGGCCAGGATTTCATGCTAAAATTACAAAGAATTACTATAAAGCCATGAAAAGGTGTAATGAGTAAATGTTCAGGTGTGAGTGACAAACCACTGTAGATACACATGTATTGTACTTAATGTTGACCAAGGATTACCAGTAGATCTCATGCCAGCTCATATGCTTAGTCAAATGTGACATAAAATAATTTTCAGGTTTTCTTTAAAAACAGAACATACTTCCAAAAAATATATGGAGAAATTTTTTTTTTTCTAGAAGAAGAAAAGTTAGATTAATTGAAGCTGATATTTCATTAACATAACTAGGCTCTTTTTTTAAAAAATAAATTACTTATCTACTGCTTAAGAAAATCTAATATTATTTTTACAGGCCAGAAATACTACATCCATTATTTTGTTTCAAGATTTTAAAAATGTTTTCATGAAAGAGGATTAACTTGCAGACAGCCAAAGCTACTGCGAATTTAAAATGACTATTTTTGAGAATAGACATGTAAAGAAAACAACAAATTAAAAGAGAATTCTGCCAAAAAACAGATAACATAGTAAATTGTATTTGTAAATAAATAAAGAAATGTGATTATGATGAAGATATTCTAGAAAAGGAAAAAAGATGTCTCTGTAAAATATGTAATTTAATTGTCTAACAACTTTCAGAGGGAAGAACGTTTGCTGTTATAATTCACATACCAGCTGAATGAACAATACAAAATGACTGAGAATATAGAAAACAATTGTATGGGTTATAATTTTCTCCATGTTAGAAAGACATGAAATAAACTAGTAACATTACAAATAAAAAAAAAAATTGACAGTTTTATATATATTACTTTGTTTACTGCAGATGTCATAAGTATATTGTAACTGGTTCTAATAATCACTGTGTAAACTACACACTTTTCTTTTTAGAAAAAAGTAATGAATTCGAAAATGAATTTTACACTCAGAATTATATTATTTCAAATTTCAATAAACACTTACCGTAAATAATCCTTTGTGATAATCCTGCACTTAAAAAATAATTAAAGATATGAATTTAGTACAAATAAAAACATAAAAAGAAACAATGAATGACATATACTTTAAAAACTGCTTTGTAATTTTCTATAAAATATATTTTTGAAATTAGATGATAGCAGCTGAAAACTAATGAAGTTATTGGATTGTTTAGAATATACTTAAAATTGAAGAACTTTCTTAAAACTAATAACCCTTTTAAAACATGGTTTATCTTATTGTTTAAAATGTTTCATAAAAGCAATTACAATTTAAAATCATGCTATACTTAATTCTATTACATACATGTAATAGAAATGTAAATGTATGTACATATTTTACATACATTTTTTTTTTATTTTACATACATTTCAAAAGAAATGTATGTAAAATATGTACTCACGTAATAAACTATTTATCATATCCTTGGTGATTTCTTGATGAGCAATGTATTGTTTTGTTTTTACACATAAACTAGTACTTGACTTCTTTATCATATATTGAAATCTGAAGAAAATCTGTTGTTCATGTTTGAAGGAACATGGCCATCGATATTTCATACTGACTGAATACATTCATCTAAAGTAGCCCAGAATTTTAAACATTGTACTAATAAACTTATAATTATAAGTTAACAAGTAAAATAAAGATAAATGATTATTTCTTGTAAAAAATGCAATATATATTTTGAATAAATGGAAGTTAAGCAATTTTTATTTTATTGAAAAACTGCAAAAATATTTATAGAAGTGTTGAATTTTGGCGGTAAAATAATTATGTATAACTTCTGTATCCATATCCTGTTGGAAGTTATGAAGATGAGCGTCTAATTTATTTACACTGTCTAGGCTTAACACCCACCTAAAGTTGCTTCTTTTTTATGATGAATTGAAGAAATTAATTTTATATCATACATTAAAGCTAAATAAACACCAAGCTTGATCGGTAAACCTGACTGAACCTAAAAATTTCTGCATGAAAGATGAAGATGATATTACTCTTCAAAGGAAATCAGTATTAGACAATTTGGAATCCTCTGAAACTTTCTGTGAAATCTTGTTTAAAAAAGAAGTTCCTAAACAAGTTCATGCTACTGAGCACTACCAAGGAAAATAAGTCCATTCCAGCAACTATCTTACCAGTATTGTGATAATAAACGGAAAAATACTTGTTCATGACAAGGGAAACATGGGTGTAGACAGGAGATGAACAACATATAAACTGTAAGTTACTTAAGAAATTGGTGGATCATTCACTGTCTTATGTCAGGAAATTTAGAAAATTATATAATAAATCATTGGAATGATATAAAAAATAGTGAACTTCTAATACTATTTAATTATTCTGAGTGTGTAACAAAGTTCTCTCACGACTTTCATAACCTATTCTATTCACGAAAATAATGGATAAAGTTTACATAAACATATGTCCTAAAATGCTTTGTTTGCGATTTATGGCTAATGAAAAGTTTTGCTTGGATTTTAGCTACCCTTGGTGAAATGAGGTCATATTAAAATTTTAGAATGTTAATTAAGGGCTGAATTAGTAATTTCTTATGGTTTTTGACCTGAAAATTGAATAAAATAGGTTCCATAACCTTACTTGGAGATGTTTTTTACTGAAATTTGGGGTGAATAAATTGGGTAAACACCCAATTTATTGGGTGTTTTTTATGTTTGACATACAATGACTTTGTTAAATGGATAATAAACAAATAAAACTATTAAACAAGACTTGTAGAGAATTTAACTCTGAACAGTATGGTAAGATAAGTTGAATAAAACAGAGGAAAGTTAGAAAACTTTGAATGTTATTCAGAAACAGTACATTAGACCAAAGTTTATTATATATACCAGTTTATAATAAATGTTCAAAAATGAGCCTAACATTTTTGACATATTTCTTGGTATTCTTCTGTATTGCTTTTGTGGTTCTTTTTAGTTATTCAAGGATGTCCTTAAACAGTTCAGATGCACCCACAATGCGGACAATTAATTCCTTATGAGAATGTATTTTTGTTTTGTATACAATATTTTGCTACCATTCCCAGACACAAAACTCAAAAGTTGTTAGATTAGGCGACCTTAGTGGCCAGGAATGTGGACTTCCACATACAATCCATTTTTCAGGGAAATAATGATCTAAGTGAGTGGTACTGGAGAACTGGGGAGGCACTCCTTGTGTTGGAAGTATTCTTTGTGTCAGCATTAGAGGAACATCTTCAAGCATCTGTGACAATTCTTTTTGAAGAAAGTGCAAGTAGACTTAAGCATTTAAATGGCCAGGTAATATGAACAGTCTAAATGGCTGATTGTGAAGAAAGCCACACCATACACTGACACTAAATTGATGTTGAAAATTGCCTTTTACTGTTTCATGAGGATTTACTTCTGCCCATGGATGCTCATTGAGTAAGTTATTGATGTCATCTCATGTGAAATTTACCTCGTTGGAAAACAAAACATACTTTTAGAGTGGTTGATTTGTATTCCACTAGTTGAAGAACTTCAATCTGGCTGTTTGTGATAAGGAAAAACCTTGTTTTGTTTAAGTTTCCTCCAAACCATCGAATGCAAAACGCCAATCCACTTAGAAATATATCATGTAGTGATGCCTGGATCACGCTGAACTGCATTGATAATAATTTCATTTATAACAGGGTCGTGTTTCACAGATAATTTGTAGCTGGTACGAATACTAAGAAATGAACATGTTTCTTGAAGATTATGAAAAGCCACGCTAATTGTTTTGAGATCTGGGATTTTGCGATTCAGAAAACGTATTTCATATTCTACTACAGCAGCTGTAGCACTATCATTACACTCACCCAAAATGGATACTACATCAGCATATTCTTCTTTTATAAATACAGTACATACGGCATTATTTCAATGGCAAACTGATCATTTTCAAACTAAAATTTACAGAAAACCTTCACAGCACAGTTCAGAGGACCCAATATACTTATGCACCTTACAGAATGATTCAAACACTAATTCAATATCGCGTATGTTAATCCGCTGTTGTATTTTATTGCCAACTTTGAAGTAAAATTTTTCAAATAATTTATTGTGTTTCTGAGATTAATGAAAAAATTATTATCTACGTAATTTTTATTTATTTTACAGTTGTCGTCCAATTTCCAGTTCTATTTTTAATTTTTATCAGCAATTTCTGTAAAATTTGTTTTCAAATTTTTCACATCACCAAAAAAGAACTTGTTTTTTGTTTACATTAATTACTTGTAGTAATGTACTGTTTCTAAATAAAATTTGAATTTTTCTAACTTTTCTAAATCTTATTCAACTTATCTTACACCATTTTTTTCATAATTAATTTTACACAAGATTTGTTTAAAAGTTTTATGTGTTTATTACCTGTTTAACAATGTTATTGCACATTAAACATAAAAAACAGGATTTTTACCCAAATTTATTGGGTTTTACACTCCAGGTTTCTTAAAAACGTCTCCAGATACAGTTCTGGGACCTATTTTATTCGCTCTTTCATGTCAGAAACCATAAGAAATCACTAATTCTGCTTCTTAATTGATGTCCTGAAAATTTCAGTAAGACCTCAATTCACTGGGGTAGCTGAAATCCGAGAGAAATCTTTCACTTGCCATAAATCGCAAATGAAGCCTTTTAGGACATATGTTTATTTAAACTTTTTCCATTATATTCATGAGTAGAACAAGTTGTGAAAGTCACAGGAGTACTTCGTGATACACTCTGTATGAAAATGTTAATTAAATGCAAATTGAGATATTCTACAATTTACCTGAGAGTGAATTTAATGCTTTAATTGAATTCATATAGGTGGGTTTTTACTATTTATTGATGTGTATAAAATTGAATCAGAAGAATGTTAATATCTTATTTTCTCATAATAATTATTCAAAAGTTTTATCTTTTTTTTATTTATTAGCTTAAATAAAGCTTTCAGTAAATTGACTAAACAAATTTTTGATTTCTTTTCAAAGTAAAAAACTAAAGGCAAATGGTTCACACAAGTCTAAGAAGATCTAAAAGAACTGGAGATAATTGAAGAAATTATAAGGGAAAGAGAAATTTTAAAGATAATATTAAAAGATGAAAATAAAAGGTTCCAAGAAGTGCCAAAAACAAGAACAACAGAGCTGAAGTTTCTGAAGAATGAAGGAAAGAAATATCAGAAAGAATGAAGCGGAATTAGGCAAATAGAAAAAGAAACAACTCCAAATAAATAAACGTTTTAACATATTTCAAGGTGAAATATTCAGAAAAAATCTTACGTGGTTAAGGTAACAGCGCTGAGCTCTGTATAAAAAAGCACAAATATTTTTTGTTATGTTATAATGACAAAAATAAAATAGAAAGAAGACATTATAAAATATGTTTTTAATGTTATAAGAAGCTATAATAACAAGTAAAATAAAAAAAAGAATGAGTGTTAAAGAGAGTAAAGTAATAAAAAGAAGAGTAGATGAAAGACAAACAGTTGCATTTTGGAAATCATCCAGTGGTAAAAAATCAATATTTAATTTACAAAAATATAAAAAATACTTATAAAAAAATATTTTTACAAAAATATCTGCTGTTCTACATGGTTTTGTTAAAGACTTTTATTAGGAAGAAGAAAGCAAAGTGAGAAGAGTAACTGAAGAAAATTATTGAAAAATGGAGTCTAATGAGAAAATGAAAAAATCTTACTCTATTGAAAATAATTGTACTGTACTGTGTAGGATGAATGAGTAGTACAAAAAAACAACATTATTCTTTTTGGTAGGACAAGTAATAAATTAAAAAAAATGTTTTTGAAGGAAGAGTGAAAGAATATAATGATCAAATATGAGATGTTAGACATAAGGATTATCTTTTTTGGATTAAGTTATAAGTAGTGTATTTAGAAAAATAATTTTATATTTATTAATATTGAAACAAGTAAAATTTTAAGCTTAAGTAAATTTTAAGTCTGTCAAAAGTTGCACATTTCAAAGTTACAGAATTCAATGAAAAACATTCCCGCATATACTTCATTTAGTTCATCAGTATTAATGTTATGTTTGATTTTATTTTATCAGACAGGATTTTTTTATTATTTATTTCATCACAATCAAGTAAAATTTAATTTACATGGGTAAATGGAGAAGGGGAAATTGAATAGATTTTAAACAGATTATAAAAAAACTGATGGGTTATATACAGGGGAGGAATCATTTTAGGTTCTGAAAAATAAGCCTGTGGAAAATAAAATAAAAATATGTTAGACAATAGATGATCTGAAAGAAAGTAGAATTTATAAACAATGGAATTGGCTAAGGGCAAATATAACAAAAATTATACATAATGTAAAGAGTAAACTGAATCTTTAAAACAAATTATATCAGTGTTTGTAATAACAGGAATTATTATTGTTATTAAGTTTCCTACAGTATGTGAAACTGTTGTATCTAATAATTTTATTATTTAGCAATATTAAAGAAAAATTAACATTAAATTTTTTTTGGATCTAGTGTAGCATTAAAGCTAGCACACATTTATTAATGATTCATGAATTTAAAGAAAACTCCACATTAAATAATAAGCTGTGTAAAAATAATTTAATTCTAATGAGAGCATATGAAATAATTCTTTAATTTAAATCAAGAAAATTTACAAAAATTTCATTAAGACAGAAAAAAATGTTCTAAATTAGTGTTGAAAACAATTCTGTTTTTTTTTTTTTAGTTTAAAAACAGATTGTTAAATTTACTATAATTTTGAAATCCTAATTCAGATTATTACATTGCACATTATTTAAAAACAAGAGACATCTGTAAAAATTAATAGTAGACACACTAATCATATTCATAGCAAAAAAAAAATAACAAAAAGGTAATGAGGAGTAGACATACAATTATCTAATGAATAAAATATCTTTGTTCATGAATTCTGTCATAAATGCACATCATTATTCATTAATAACAATGGCTATCATTTTATTATCACGGCATCAAAAGTAGTAAATTTGTATTTTAATGAAGATTATAAAGTGACAAGACAAATGTTAACTTGTAGAACATTAACTTTATTATAAATCCCGACTTTTTAGAAAAAAAAAAGATTTCTTCTTGGAAATGTTGCTTTTAATAATTTGATTTCGTCAGCGTTATAATGATTAATTTATAAATAATAATTTTAATATTCATTTTAGCAATTCTCCAAATTCCCTTACATTAATTTTTCATACTGGGCTTATTTTTACGAACACTGCTGCTATCTCCAAGAAATTCTATGAAATTCATACAAGTAAGAACAGTATAGTGCTGTAACCTATCAGATTAAAATAAACTTACATCAAACTAAATCAAGTATCGTAATAATAATAATAATTATATTTTGTTTTTGTTTTTCGACCTTTTGTTATTGTGTTATTGTCGTAAAATATGTCTGTAGTTAATATATATATATATATATATATATATATATATATATATATATATATATATATATATATATATATTGCAAATAATGAAATATTGTGTGAAGTGAAAATTAATAAAACTTATAATGGTTATTATTTTAAAAAGAATAAAAATTACAATTAAATGTTGCTCTTTCCGAATATACCAGTATTTATTGCAATAAGACAATTAATTACAGACAGTTCCTTGACGATATTTTTTTTAACAATGTAGGAAACAATTTGCAAAAATAATATGGATAGTTTATATTCATATGGTGCTAACCTATGTGACTTGTTTAAAATTTTACTTCATAAAATATATAGGGTATTTTAATTATTTAACCTTATGTAAAACATAGACTTTCATTCAATATATCATTTAATGTTTTTGTAAAAAATAATGTAAATTGAATTCAACTGTGTATCCTTAAGGGAAAGTGGAGGCATTGTTTTCTAAAAAGAATATGGTACTCAGCATAACACAAGAAAATACATGGAGGAAAAAACAATTCCTTAACCACAGAGTAGTCAGGCTAGGTGCTAAAACAATGTTAGAAGCTTTTACTAAACAAATAACTTTCTTTTTATTTGTTATTTTTTTGTTGTCTCTTCCCATTCAAGAACAATAGTAATTATCTGAGTAATTACTACTCCCCCACCCATTTACATGGTATTCTGTTTTCAGTAACATGAGCACGGTTTTCCTGCCTTTCCTTTAATCAAATAAATGAGCCTTGCTACACTGAATGCACAGAAGAATCTAAATGAAGTGGTATGTCATTACAATCTGTAATAATGGACTTTTTCAACAGAAATATAAAGTGAATTAATGGTTCATAAATGTATCTAAATTTTTCTTTTTTTAATTATTAAACAAACAGAACCAAGTAAATGTGAGAGGTACCATGCTATCAATCTTTATTTGATACTTTATGTATCAAAAATATGTATTTGGACATTCCTCAGGTAAGTAGAGATTGTGGGGAAAGGGATTTTAAATGAAGGCTAATTCATCAGAAGGCTCATTCTTTTGGCCATCTTGTACCATAAGGCTAAAAAAAATTAATAAAATCAGTGATGTTTTAACATTTTAATAAAATTCAATTTGAAGTTTGGGGAAAGAATTAGCACAAGAATATGGGTGATATGAGGAGTAGATGAAGAAGGACAAATGATTAATATATTATGTTATATCAAATTATGTTTATGAAGACCTAGTTTATTTTTATACAAGATTCTCCAATCTTTGTTATAAGTTTTCTCATTTTCTATTTATCTTTAGACCTCTTCATCAATTGCTGAATATTTGATATCTTTTTGTAAAACCACATTTCAATGCCCTCTATAATTTTTCTTTACTGCATATCCTATTGAAGGTGTTGTTTTACCATAAACCATATCACTGCTCTCTAATATTTTTTAAGAATCTTTTTCTTCTAATTATTAGAGCTATATTTGATACCAGGGGGCTTTTTTCTGTATGAGGCTCTCTTTCCTTGTGAGAGTCTGATTTTGATCAAATTTCATCCATTGTTGTTTGTAATTCTACTATCAAATAAATTTTACTACCAAATAACTTCTGGTATTATACATTCCTTTCAATATATTAATTTGCTATTTAATTCCTTAATTTTCATCCCTTCTGTTCGTTTTATTATCTTTCTTATATTTTTACTTATTCCCATACAGAATAACTTTCCTAACAATAAATCGTTGCCATCTAGAATTACTTGGTTTCTTCCAAAAGAATATGAACAATATTAACCAATATGCTTTAGTTTTAAATTACTAATTTGTATAGCTAAATGGAAGCATCTCAGTCTTTGATCTGTAAAGTCCCCGGTTTGAATCACAGTTGGTTTGGTCATTTTTCTTACCCTGTATAATATTCATTCAATATTCTGAAGCCTGAATATTTGAATTTATAGTTGCTGAAATAATCTGAAAAAAAAAAACAAAAAAATAAATGAATTGAAAAATAAAAAAATGAATATAATTATAATTATAATTATGGCATTTAACATTCGTTACATTTAAAGAAAAATAGAATCTCCTCCTATTAATAATAATATTCATCTTTAGTCTAAAACTATAACTTCTTATAGCATTATCTGATTATCTTTTATATAACATTTGTTATGTACTTTGACCTACTAGAGCTTTTTATTTGGCATCTCCTGCAAACTGCAGTGTCATCTTAGAATATTGATTCTGAATCACATTTTTTAATGTACTTGTTCAGTTATTACATTATTTACATTCTGTACTATTAAAAAATAGTTTTTAATTTTTATAGATTTTTCTTTTATTTAATCTGCTCTTTAGTCTAGGGTTTACTTTTAAAGTTTATATTAATTTTTCATCATTAATTACATCAAGTGTAGGGTACCGGACTGAAAATTTTATTGAAGACATAATTAATTTTACGGGGTGTGGCTATTAAATAATGAGACTACTGCTGATACAAAATAACTGCGCTTGTGCCAGATTTGTAAGACCAACATCTGTGTGTAGCATGAAGCCTTCTCTTTCAATTGTTGCCATTCCAGTTTCTGTAGACATATTAGTCTGGCCATGACCTTCATTTGGGTAGCATTTATTTTTTTTGTTTGGAGAGTGAAGAATTGTCATGAAATTTCATATGAAACTTGGAAAAATCACTACTGAAGCTTATCTTTTATTAAAAAAAGGAAATATGTCAATGAATGTTTATTACATGCATGAGTTTTTGAATGGTTTAAGCATTGCCAAGATGGCTGAGAAAATGTTGAAGATGATCAAAATTCAAAGCGATGATGATTGTTATTTTTGATATTCATGAGATAGTGTATCTTTACTGGGTTACTGAAGGTCAAACTATTAATCAACATTAGTACCTTGAAGACCTTGCTTAATAACTTCATGAAAAAATAAGAAAAAAACGACCCAAATTGTGAAAGAACAAGTCATGGGTTCTTCATCAGGAGAACGGACTGGCTCACAGTGGACTGTCTGTCAAGACATTTCTAGCAAAGTTCAACATCCCAGTGTTAGACCATCTGCCTTATTCAACTGACCTGGCACCATGTGACTTTTATCTGTTCCCCAAGGTCAAATCTGTATTAAAAGGAACAAAATTCCAGACCGTTGAAGCTTTGAAAGAAAAAGCAGCATTTATCATGAAAAAGCTCACAGAAGAAGACTTCCAGCACTGTTTTGAACAATGGAAAATTTCTATGGAGTGTTGTAGGTGTTGAGGAAGGGTGTATATTGAAGGGAGAAGTTATTAATAAATTTACTAGTAACTTTAATAATTACTTTTTATTTTCAATCAACTTTAAAATATAAGTGTGAAGAAAAAAGAGATAAATAAAATTTAATTTTAGAATAGATTTTTAAGTATTAGATGTCTTAAATAGGTAGAGATTTTTCTTCTTATTTTGTTTGCAATTTCATGGAGACTGACTATCACCTTCAAGAAGTCCTTCATTCTGAGATAACCTCATAGGGAATCTAACATCATGGATGTTGATTAATTATTTAACCAGTTGTACCAGTTAACCAGTTAACGAGCAGTGTGACAATGATAAAAAGCAAAAAAGAAGTGTTTGGATTCGGTGAGAGCCATATTTTTTTGTATGATACCTTTGTTATGTTACTGAGAATATAACAAAGTTGTATTACTATTATTATTAATTATCAACAAGAAGCACTGTATTATTGCCGTCAGAAGTTATTAATAAATTTACAGCAACTTTAATAATTGCTTTAATTTGTCATGACAATTAGTTAAAATAATTTTCTTGCTTACTTTGATGTCAGTACATGCTATTAGTTTTTGTGTTATATATAGATTATAAATCAAATATTGATATTTAAAAAAAAAACATATAGTGCATTATAATAAATAGTTTAATTTGTGGTGTATAGAGGAATAACTATTTCTGATTATTTAGTGGGGTCAGATAAGGATTGGTGTAATAGTGTATACATATTCTTTCTAGAAAGTATAATTCTTATATAAATAGATATGTTGCTATTTTTTTTTAAGTTATAGGCAAATTTATTATTCAGTAGTAAAATTATAAAGGATGGATGAAGTAAGGAAGGTGTCAAAAGCAGATTGGGCATAAACAAGGAGAGTTTAATATAAAAAAACAGTCTTCTAATATTAAATATAGAAAAAGAAAAGAATTTAAACAAAATATTTGTCTGAAGTGTAGCATCTTACAATATATAAAGATTAAAGATAGAAAATACAAAACAGTAAAGAATATAGAGACATTTGAAATATGAAGTTGAAGGTGGATGTCGAAAATTAAATCCGATGATCATGCCAATATCATTTTTTTACATATTAAGATGGTAATGTACTGCTGACATTACAGTATTCTATAGCTGATTTTGAATCCATAGATTTGAAAGACTTATTATTTATAATGGTAAATTTTATATTAAGCTTGCTACTTTGGTCTGCTTTAGGTAATTTTTCATTATTATAGTTACTGCAGATTATTGAGTACTGGCAATATGTAAAAAAAATGTGTTAAATAACAATATAGTAAAAAATGTGTGTTTTGACCAAAATAAAAGTAAATTAATATTCAGGTACTTATATAAAGGCCAGTTCGAACTTCATAGAAACATTCATATGTTATTAAAAGTCAAGGTTACATCAAAGAGATAAGTTAAGAAATAAATCATGTAGTTGCTGATCAGAAAAATTTGTTTTCTTTAAGAGACATGTATTGGAGGTTAATAATTTACATTATCTGGTTAGAGAAAATATAATATGAAATAATATATAGAAACACGTCCTCTTTAACTGGTGTCAATCAAATGGAGTGTTCATTTTATTTAGTTCCAATAAATCAAAAAGATATTGGAATATGTATAAGTGATTTCCAAAGCTCAAATCTCCCATTTAAAAATCACTGGAATGAATTTAGTTTTGAGGGAAATTAGTTCCAATTGGAAATTTCTCATGGAACTGTCCAAATTCTACGTATCTGTAGCAGAAAATTCAACCTGTTACTTTGTTAATTTTGTCACTGTGATATTGAAAGACTGGTATAAAGTTATATTGACATTTAATGAATTCTTTATCAATTCAAAAGTATTTGAATTCACATATGTTGATTTTATATGCTTTGAATCTTTATGAATGACTATATTGTTTGATTCATTAAGATTCAAATCATCCACAGTCACTGAATGCTAACATATTTACAAACATGATTAATCAAGGAACACACTACATACAAAATAAACTGAAACTAGAAACAGAATTAAACAACATGAAACAACTATACAGAATGAATATAAAAGTAATTTATTAATAAATTTAAAAATAAATAGTTATTGAAAAGAATTAATAAAAAGGTCAAACTAAGTCCAACAGTAGAAACTACATCAAAGTTGGTACAAATTCTAAAATATAAATGCATAAATTGTATTAAAAGTACAAATATGTACATACTATGATAACAATAATTTCAAATCTGCATATACCAAATAATCACATTATAATGTCTCAACAAATTTAAAATTAAAAAAAAAAAAAACATTTTATGTTTCTCTGGTGAAATGAAATTATTTACGTGGTCTATAAAGGGGAAAAATATACTTATTAAAACTAGATTTTAAAACTATTGGAGAACTTTCTAAAACAGACACAAAATCATTTATAACTAATCCTTTTTGAAACAATAGTAATTATAAAATATTCAAATTACTATAATATCAATTCTGATTACTTGGTGGAGTCAGATGAGGATTGATTTAATAGTAATTCATTTTATAATTACTTCTATCAGTTTATGTTAAAACACCTATTCATCATATTCATTATATTAGTACAAAACATTTCTACCCATATCATATCTGTTATAAGAATATTACTTCTATTTTATTATCATTAAAACACTCAACATTACCCATGACTGTAGCAAAACTGAAATTTATATTTTCACAATTATTTGATTATATTACATTTTTAATATTATAAAATAAATAATATTACATTTTATGACCTACTGAACTTTCTCGTTACAGCAAAAATGCTCTTAGAAATAAGTTTACTGTTCTCATGTTATTATGATTTAACCATCTATTGTTGTACAATATACACACATTAAATAGATGTAATATTTACATTACAATACATATATAAGTTATACTACAGGTATTGTAATCATTCTAAGTCCCATTTCTCTATACTTTACAAACATCCTGAAGTCAAATGAGATTAGCCTCATGTTTGTTGTCAAAGAACTAATATTATTATCTCTATAATAACCTACTAATATAATAATCTCTATGAATAATATAATATATAGAGATTATATTATATAATATAACAATATAATCTTTTTTTATATTTTATTCTAATTACTTATAGAAATGTTAATTTTTTAAATCTGAAATAATCAGAAATATAATTTCTTGATAAATTTATATCAGATCCATTGTAATCATGGTTTAAGCAATTTAATTTTCATTATTTCATGTAATAATTATGATTAAAAATTACTTTCTTTACTGTAAATGAGATACAGTCTGTTAATATTATGTAGCATTAACAAAAATTATTATTTTTATTATTATTATTATTACCTTAACATTAACAAAAATAGACTAAAAGTATTTTTAATAATATATTTTGGTGCAGTCATAAATGTGTTAAAATGTTTCTCATGGACTTTCTTAAAAATGTGTACCTTTGCAGAAATGTGAAAAAACAATTTTTTTTTCATTAAAACCTATAATTTTATTTTGAAATCAATTTATTTTTTTGTATTGTAAGCTGTACAGTACAAACTATAATATAAAACCTGAAGTTTTTTAAAATTTACTTTGTTAAAAATATATTTATTGCACTACCTTACGATCACATTTGGAAAACCTATTTATATAAAAATAAACTTGTAAATACAGAATATACCTAAATCATTTATATTTATTATTAGAATGATATATTGATTTAATCACACAAATTCCTTAAAGAGTACAACATAACAATACTGTCAGATTTCAATTCCAAGTATACTACAATGTGTATGGCTACTTGTTAAATAATTATGTTTATTTAACTACATAAAGGAAATTTATTTCATTATTTACCATATGCCGGAGAAATTTGTTGTAAAAAAATTGTCTGATTTTTACCTCTAGTGGATTTCATTAAAATTTGTATAAGAAAATTTTCCAATTTCAAGAGGTAGTCTCAACAATACTCTGCTTTTAAGGTATACTGCTTTTAACTGGTTCAGTGCAGGAGTGTCATCTTTGAAATAAAATAAAAAAATTTGATCAGTCTATAATTTAAAAGAGGTTGATCCAAAACTTCAACTTAAAACGAATTTGGTATTTTGGGATTTCATACAAATGTTAACAGTATGTGTTATAAACATGTGATGAGCTAGTGTATGTGACAGTTAAGTGGCACTGAGTGATATTCAAGAATTCAGCAAACAAATAATGTTATTATCATTTGACTTGACCTTCTCACATAACTTCAACCGGGAAGGGATTTAATAAATTTATATCATATAATTTTTTTATAAATATTAAAAGATTTTCACAAACTTTGCATATCAGAACATGATGTTCAATTTTGGATCTTCATGAATAACTCTATAGGTTCAACAATATCAGTGAAAGAAACAGAAAATTATACAATTTTTATAAAATACTAGCAGACCCGGCAATGCTTCGCTATTGCTAGATCTGAGTATACATATATATTATATATTATATATATTATATTATGATATATATATATAAATTAATGAACACAATTGAAAGTTTGATAAAACATTAACAAAATGAACATTACGGAACTTCACAAAATTTAACCTCTCCCTTTTTTACCCTTTCCCCTCTTTTTCCCCCTTCTGTTTCCTTCCCCATTTATCTATTTCTCTTATTTCCCTTTCCCTCTTTTTCTTTTTCCTCTTTCCTGTTTTATTTTTTCTCCTTTCCATTTTCGTTTTCCCTTTTTTAATTTTTTCCATTTTCCCCTTCTTTCCTTTTTCCTTTTCCGATTTTTCCCTTTCTCCCTTTTCCCTTTTTACTGCACGTAAATAAGTCCAGTAATTTTTTAGTTTATAGCAGACACACAGATCGGAAACAATGAATTTGAATTGAAAAATATTTGGTATAGCTTTTGCTGCTTTTACGTCCAACAGATAGCACTGTTTTTCACAAAAAGGCATGTTTTTACCTGTCATAGGTGTGATGTCTTAGGTATATAAAAACACTCGCGTATTCGTATGCAATGTTGTGTCAATATTTCAAAGAAATCGGAGATTTAAGATTTTGAACAAATGAACATTTACATTTTTATTTATATAGATATTGGTATTTCTTTCTTTTGCTGGAGCTGTTCTGATCAGTCAATTGCTATGAATTTGCTTCAATATAAAATTATTTAACGGTACACAGCTGACCGTTAAAAAACTGTTTTCTCGCGGTCGTGGGTATGTGACTGATGCGAAAAATAGATAAAAACAATCTTTGATACGGGTTATATATTGTACTAAAATTTGAGCTCAATTGGTGCAGAACATTTTGAGTTTTTGAAGCGTACACAAACGAACTTAACATTTTTATATATAAAGATTTGATAAAGTAAGATCATAATACTTGGTGATACATATTATTAAGCTTTCAATTATTATTAGTCTGCCTCCTAACAGTCTTATTATTTGTGAATTTTTATATATTTAATTCAAGTATCTTTATTTATACATATTTACATCCAATTTTTGCATTTACTAAATTCAGAAAGAAATAACAAAAAATTCCTACATATAATTTAACATAAAAAAAACAAACCCTTTCTCGTTATTTATCAATAATAAACTTAAGTAGCTTTTCTTTTGTAAATTAAAATATAACATTAATAACTGATTTTTCTGTAAAGAACAAAACTACTTTACACTATCAAACCTCTTAAATCTGCAATTAGCTTCTTTTACCCAGGATATTTATTTAATTTAACTTACATAAGCACCAAACTAATGTTAGCAACTTCAAGCTTGGCTGAATATATATTGACAATAGCTGGACATACACAGACCTGTATATTGGCTTAAATTCACAATAAATTTGCTACAGTTTCAGGAAAATATTTTACTATGTTGTTTCCAATTCATAATAAAATACACAAACTTAAGATAAACTAAAAAAAAACATTGTGATAAATGTAAAACCCAAGTATATAAATTTTTATTTAACTTCCAGGACCACCATTTGGTATTGCTTCAGAGGATGAGATGAATGAGAGTAGCATGTGAAAATGCTACGTCTGACTGGGATTCGAACCCAAAACCTTCAGATGAAAAGATGAAAAGCCGAGATGCTACCACTTGCACCAGAGAGGCCGGCAAGATATAAATTTAAACTGTAATAACTGCACTATGTACTCCAATGAACCAATTCTATGTACATTTACCCACAGATACAAAGAACGAATATAACTTCTCTTAATAACAAAAAATTTAAAAGTCATCTAATAAATGCACATAGAAAAACAATAACCCATATATGCAAATTTTACTAGTGATATGCAAAAAATAAACACAGTTATTGAAATAAATAAATAATATGAAATTTATAAACACAGTAAGTTTTATAAAACAATAAATTAAATGAATAATCATGACACAGATTAAACATAATTTTATATTTGTAATGTGGTTTTGTTAATGATGAATTGTATTCAAAACTAAATATTTTGGTGACAAAACAAACAAATTTTTTTATAAAAACAAATTCTCAGTTTACTATTGGCTTAATATTATTTTTATGATTTCCTTTTCTTTTATATTAAAAAAAATTCCATTTCTACATCAGTAACTGAGATGGTATATATATATATATCTGTATATTTTAACTTTTTATTTCTAACTATGTTTTTATAAAGCAGAGATCTGTAAGAGCACTTAATATAAAAAAAAAAGCAATAAGTAAGTTGAGAATTCTATTTTTACAAATAATTTATTCTGCTACTAGACTGCAATTTTTCAGAATACTTATTTTAATATAGAGGTTTTTATTTTAATAATAAATTATTAATGTTTTTATTAATGGAACTTGATCTTCTATAAGATCTTTCAAAGTTAAATAGAACCTTCTTCAGTGACTTGTTGAGAGCACTGCTGTTATTAGTTCCCATCTTAAAAACTATTTAAAAATGTAATTGAATAACATATTTAGTTTATATTATTTGTTTAATATTTTGTATTTGTTAAATTTAAAGCATTTGTAAGTTTTGTTTTATTTAAATTTGTTGAGATCTTGGTTAGTATATACTGTTTGATAATTTGTATGTTGTGGTTATTGCCTTAGTTCGTATATTCTATTTGAACAAGGTGATTGGCAAAAATTGATTCATAGCTTCATACACTCCTTAATATTAAGGAGATTCACTGAGGTTGATTCTCTACACAAGATTCATTGTAGGTTGATCCTATCTGACTAGTGAAGAATTCAGTACAATCACAGCAGTTTTATTAGTATATACTTTTTTGAATCACATAATAATGGTATCAATCAATTTTGAACCATCTTCAGTGATCAGTATCACTGTTTTCTATTTTGGCATCAGCTGATGCTGTAACCAGTGGTGAATTAAGTATGTTTGAGTTAACATGTATTCAGGATGTATAATAAAATGTCAAAATTGAAGTGTGTGACTTCATACTGTGTAAATTTACATGTTATTTTGAGCAGTATGAATTTATTTGATAATGTCTAACTGTGTTACGATGTAGTTTGTGTGTTTTAAAGATATTTAACAGCAAATGCAAACAAGCAGACACTTAAAAGAGTAACAATTATTTCAGAATTCTTCATGATGCAGTTATTTTGATTATCAATAGAAATTTAAATGATGAATTCTTGGCAACAACTTTCTTTTTATAAATAAAAACCTATAAACCTTAAACTTTTAGAAATTATTGAACTATCATGGAGTGAAAAATTAAGATGAGCACCATTTTTAAATTTACAGTGTAAAATTTCCTTATTATGCAGAAAATGGGAATAGGAAGGAATTCCTGAATAACAGAATATCAAAGGTTAAAGTAAATGAAGAACTATAAATGAAAAATTTCCATTTATGATAGGACTGAAACACAGACATGAGATTTTGCCAATTCTGTTCAGTGCTGGAGAAGGTTGTCAGGGAATTCCAAAAAGAACGCAGTGGCAGAATTAATGTAGGGAGAATTGTTATCTAGATGCAGATGACCTGGATTGTGGAATCCATTGAAAAAAATGAAAAGAAAGTTGGACTAAACTTCAACCAAGACAGAATGTCTTGTAATTTCAAAGAAAAGCAGTAAAGAAAGTGAAAGAAACCCTTTAACTTCAAAGGCAGAAACATTCAATTGGGTAAAAGAATTCAAATATTTGGGATTCTCCCCATAATGGAAATTATGAAACCAGAAATTATAAAAAGAATTGCGACAGCAAGTAGAACAAGTTTTGCTTTAAATGAATTGTTTAAAAGTAGGAACTTATTGCAAAGTTCTAAGCTGGGACTGAGCAAGACAATAGTTCAGCTGTGAATATTGCTCTACAGCTGTGAAACATGGACACTCAAAAAACAGGATGCAGAAAGAGTAAAAGCAACTGAGAACAGAGTACTGAGAAAGATTTATGCACTGATAAAAGATACTACAACAGGTCTTTCATACAATACGTCCATTTGGATGTGGCAAATTTCATTAAAATAGCATAATCCATTTTGAAGATGTAAATTTCTCTTTAAAAAATGCTGGCAGAAGAATTAGTAAAAGGACATTAAAAGAATTAGAAAAATAAGAAGGGCAACTAAAGATTCGTGTTTAAAGGGATTCTTACTAGGAACAAGTTACTGAAATTTATGATGACCTTTTCTAATATATCAATAATGCCAAATAGATGCTACACTCAAATGTACTTATATCATTTTGAAATTTTAATTTTTTTTTACTTCCTTGTTTATTTGTGTCTAAATTTCCCGAGGAACAAAAATCTGGTGGGTAATGTTTTTGTTGCTAACAACATTCTGTACAACAATTAAATTTTTGATTTTTGGACTTCATTTATAGCAATGAACTACAGTATTTTATAAAGTAATGCATGAACTGAATAACTTGTTGCTTCTACGGGTAGTCAGAAAGGATCACTCAATGAAAAATTAAAATATAGCGTAAAACAGAATTTTTTATATATTTTATTTGCTTTAATTTGTGGTCCCTGAAATATTTTTATAACATATGTCCAGCCTTTAATGAAAAATATTTTGTGGTTTTACTCTTAAGTATTGAATTTTTCAATAAATAAATAAAAATCATATTTTTTTGGTGTAAATTATTAAAACCATAGTTCACCTTTGTTTAAACATTTTAACTGTTTATATGTATTTATATGAAAAAACGAATATACAGCTTATCATAAACAGTTGCTTCAGGCTATATTAAGTGAAACATTATTTTCATCACCGTGAAAATTCACTGATTACTATACAATTTCAAAAATTGAGTTCTGCAGAAGATGCTTCACCAGTTAGGACAGCATCTTATTTAAAAATTCAGTCAGTTTTGATGTCCACAAATTGTGATTAAAACTTACAAAGTTATTTGTAAGTTGCCTGCAAACTTGTATTCAATATTATAATATTAGCTGCAGTTGTAGTTAATAGTATTTTTTTTATGACAATTAGAAAATACTGAAAACTTTTCACATGAAATTGCATTAAAATGGATAAGTGTATAAAACTTTCATAACAACCATTCACATTTTTATATTAGTGATAGCTTTATGTGTGTATAAATTGAATTGGAGTGTAAAAAAAACATTTACCGAAAACTATAACAACACAAATATTTTACAGTTGTAACTAAAAAAAAACTATTCTCGCTGATCCATTGTACCTCCAGAAGACAGAAAATCTCAAGCTCTTTTATGACCATAAATACAATTACATCCAGTGAGGGCAATTCATAATTGTTATGTTTGAATACCTAAAATAAATATTCTCTTTTGTAGATAAACAACAGATATTTGACTATTAATTAGGAGATGAGATAAAATATTGAAATTTGTGATTTTATTGACAATAACCATAATATTAATTATGGTTTTTGTCAATTAATAAATTAATTTATTTTACATTTTCAGAATACTAAATAATAATATCTTTCTCAAGAAAGATAGAAACATAAAAATGTATAAAGTCACCTACATGTAAGTATAAATGCTTTAATTTGAAGGCAATTAACAATAATAATAATAATAAAACATTAATGTGAGAATTACACTTAATTTTGATTATCTCTTCTGCTACTAACAGAAATTTAAGCAGTAATTTCTTTTCTTGTGATAAGTTAGAGTTGTAATTGATTAAAGAAAATGTAACTTTATTTTTTGTATACTAATGCTATAAAAATTTTATTCTTTCATATCAGAATTTAATTCCAGTATCATAGTTCTGTATTGCAGCTGGTCTAAACTTGTTTAAATGGTTGTAGATCCCGGATTTGAATCTTTGTCAAGTCTGGAGTATTTTCATGATACAAAATTTATCTTCGTCAGGGAGTTGTAATCGGAGATTAGCCAGTAGTTGCTTATAAGAGGAAATAGATAAATTATTAATTATTAGATTTGTGAATTAGGAAGACATACTTAGAAGGTGCTGTTTGTAACCTATTGTACCCATTTATATATACATGTTATAGAATTTATATTTAGTATTTCTAAGTATAAGAAATAGAATAGAAAGAAATGGAAGAAGTATAAGAAATAAAATATAAGGAAGAAAGTATTTCATACTTTCAAATTGTGAACCCTTGTTGTAGGTAAATTTTATCTTTTCTTAAAATTTCTATCTCTTCTTTGGTACTAGTCTATCTCAATTTTGTTGTTATTGCAGCACATAATTCGTGCTAGCATAACTGATAATGTAACATGTCTTTAAATGAAATATATTTTAACCAGATCAGTATAAAATTACAATATATACATGGATCACATCAGGAATGATTAGGTATGCTACTCATTATGGTGTCTGACCCTAATTCCAAAACTAATATTACTCACAATTGATGATCTTTCTATTGATTTCCCTATTTCTAGAATTCATTCTATCTAGTTGTACAGAGTAAAATGTAAAACTGTTTTCCCAAACAACTTTAATCTAAAACATTTGGAGTGTCTCAATTATCATCATCTGGGAAATTGTTATTAAGTAGCAATGCCCAAGGTCATAAAAATAAAAATAAATAGAATGCCACTGGTCAAAACCTCATTTAAGTACTGGTTCCAGTAGATTGACAGAGTTAATTATTGTTGGATGAAGTTTCAGGGCAAACTTTAAACATTTGTTGGTAAATGATGCAGTCAAGCATAATTATCAAAATCTGGTCATTAATGTACTACTTTACACTATCTCTTTCAGAGTTCTGGCCATGATATTTTAAAGCAACTGATGAAGATACAGTTTTGGCAATATTAATGATGCTCATTATATAATCAGTATCTGTGGTAAACGGTGAATGTCACTCTTAGAGATGAATGTAATCTGAATTTTATAGACTATATATGACAACGTATGAAATTATGTTTAGCTTAGTGAAGACGGCAATTGGAAAACATTTTATTTTTAATTTTCCCAGTAATCTTGACTGGCAATGCTGATTATTTTTGCGAATTTCTATGCTATTTTCAGGACTCTCTTATGACTCTTATTTCAGCTCTCCTACAATATTTATGTTTACAACACCTAACAATAAGAAAAAAGGTTGATTTTAGAATATTAAAAAAAAAAAAATGAATTCTTATGAACTAGCTATCAAACTTTTTTCACATCTCTGAGTATATTGAATAATTTAAGATAGCATATTATCATGGTCTGTCAGAGCTTGTAAATGACATTTAAGCAGTTATACGCCGGAATGTTATTGTACAGTTGAGGGTATGTTATGCTAACATGTTATTCTGTTTATCTTTTTGAGTTGGATGTGAGATATTTTATTTGCAAAAGTGAGTAATGAAATGACAGCCACACAGTCGATCTAAATATTAAACAGTTTAATGATTGAATAGTTATTTGTTAGGGTTGTAAAATCAGCATAAAAAGATTACGTAGTTGAGTATAGTACAAGAATATAAATTGTTGTAAACTTTCAAGTCATCTGTGAACTATAGATGTTTTCATTAATATTTATAAAGTATTAACTAAATATTAAGGTACTTTTAAGTTTTACTTCTAAACAGTTTACCTTATAAAAAATTTTTATATTGAGTGTAAACTTTGATGTGTATAAAAATATATAACTTTTATTTTAAAAGCAAATTGTAAAACTAAATACATGCTATTAATGACAGAATTAAATGCAAGATAAAATGTTGATATTTGTATCTCAAACTGGAATACTCAGTAAATATAAAGAGAAAAAAGTACACTTATATATTTTACAAATTTTGATTTGAGAATTTTATATCAAAAAAACATGTTTGTGAATTTTTATGAACATATAAAAATTTATGATAAAAAAAATATTTTTGCTGTATATTTTCAATAAAATTTTACATGTAATGTATATAAAGTTGTGAAAGTTTCTCTTTGCTAGGTAAAATAAGTGAAGATGGATAAAGGCAAAAAGATACAGAGACAGTATGAGAGTTTAAGTAAACAAAAAAAGATTTTCCTTCATGAGAAATGTTTTTTCATTTTTACAAACCATGAAGAAGCTTTTGAAAAGTTATTTTTATAGTATGATGAGATGTGCCTAAAATATATTAAAAAAAAAGAAAATTCAGTTCCTGTAAGTTACCAAGCTTAGAAAAAAATATATAGAACTTAAAGAAAAAAAGAATTAAGGTTTTATAAGGATACTACAAACACGGTTAAGTTATTTGAATGTAATATATGTTTATATTATTGTTTTAACAACACACACAGCACAAAATAATGACTCAATTATCTATAAAAATATGAAATTTTATTGCCAATAAGCATTATGTTCAGCTTAAAATTACACAAAAATAACGTTGTTTCAAAAATTTAATAGTCAATATGCTTTTGATATACATGCTGAATTATGCCAGAGTTCAAACCTGGAACTTTTTATCCCAGACAGGCTAGAGAAAAATTTTCTCAAATAATCTAAAATTCATTTCTTACCATAAAAAAAGGATTAGTCTAGCTGTATAGGGTATAGGTCTGCATTACTGGAGAGAAAATAAATAAGTGTTACCATGTAATCGTTAAAGTAAAAAGATAGTACATCTGGTATGATACAGTTGCATATTATCTGAAAGTGAAACATTTAAAATAAGTGCACTTAGTAAAATAATAAATAAAATAAACTGTTATTATGATAACTGAATGTTTATTGATATTTATTTTGTTATCATTTAATATAACTAGTCTGATGTATGATGTCAGTAATTAACAAACCTTTATAATAGTCTTTTGGTCATCTCAGGAAGAGTAAATCAAAACAACAAAATTCTAATGCGATGTATGAAAAGGATACAGTTCCATTAACTTGTTATTTTGAATACTACATTTAATGAACCATTTCCCATCATAATTATCTTATTACAATTCTTTTACTTCTACTGTATAATCTGTTTAAAGAGCTTTCTTTCTCCGACCACCAATTTAAGCTGTCAGCATACAGCTGAAGTCTATTTCTGGTTTATGCCAAAAATCGGAAATCTATCTGAGTATCACTAGTTTGTAAGTATAATGTTTTTCTAGATTGGATTTACATATGTTACTTCTTTTCTATGAGCTCCTTTGCTAATCCATAGACAATAAAGAATTAAAAGTTTCTATGCTTTTTGCATTATTAAGTTGAGCCAACTCTTAGGATAGACAAAGTTTCAAAAGTTTTGTGAAGCTTCTTCTATAAGTAGTTAGCTGTTTTTTAATAAGATTTGGGCAGAATGGGCTGGGCATACCCCAGATCTGCCTGAATTACATCGACCCCACACATATTTACCTCCTTAACTCTTCAACCTCCTCAGTGATACTGCACTACACATTGGGCTCTAAAGTTGCTAGCAAAATTGCAGTCTCATCCAAATTCTGAACATTTAATTAGCAGTGGACTTTTTATTTTCAATCAACTTTAAAATATAAGTGTGAAGAAAAAGGAGATGAATAAAATTTAATTTTAGAATAGATTTTTAAGTATTAGATGTCTTAAATAGGTAGAGATTTTTCTTCTTATTTTGTTTGCAATTTCATGGAGACTGACTATCACCTTCAAGAAGTCCTTCATTCTGAGATAACCTCATAGGGAATCTAACATCATGGATGTTGATTAACTATTTAACCAGTTGCACCAGTTAACCAGTTAATGAGAGTGTGACAATAATAAAAAGCAAAAAAGAAGTGTTTGGATTCGGTGAGAGCCATATTTTTTTGTATGATACCTTTGTTATGTTACTGAGAATATAACAAAGTTGTATTACTATTATTATTAATTATCAACAAGAAGCACTGTATTATTGCCGTCAGAAGTTATTAATAAATTTACAGCAACTTTAATAATTGCTTTAATTTGTCATGACAATTAGTTAAAATAATTTTCTTGCTTACTTTGATGTCAGTACATGCTATTAGTTTTTGTGTTATATATAGATTATAAATCAAATATTGATATTTAAAAAAAAAACATATAGTGCATTATAATAAATAGTTTAATTTGTGGTGTATAGAGGAATAACTATTTCTGATTATTTAGTGGGGTCAGATAAGGATTGATGTAATAGTGTATACATATTCTTTCTAGAAAGTATAATTCTTATATAAATAGATATGTTGCTATTTTTTTTTTAAGTTATAGGCAAATTTATTATTCAGTAGTAAAATTATAAAGGATGGATGAAGTAAGGAAGGTGTCAAAAGCAGATTGGGCATAAACAAGGAGAGTTTAATATAAAAAAACAGTCTTCTAATATTAAATATAGAAAAAGAAAAGAATTTAAACAAAATATTTGTCTGAAGTGTAGCATCTTACAATATATAAAGATTAAAGATAGAAAATACAAAACAGTAAAGAATATAGAGACATTTGAAATATGAAGTTGAAGGTGGATGTCGAAAATTAAATCCGATGATCATGCCAATATCATTTTTTTACATATTAAGATGGTAATGTACTGCTGACATTACAGTATTCTATAGCTGATTTTGAATCCATAGATTTGAAAGACTTATTATTTATAATGGTAAATTTTATATTAAGCTTGCTACTTTGGTCTGCTTTAGGTAATTTTTCATTATTATAGTTACTGCAGATTATTGAGTACTGGCAATATGTAAAAAAAATGTGTTAAATAACAATATAGTAAAAAATGTGTGTTTTGACCAAAATAAAAGTAAATTAATAATCAGTTACTTATATAAAGGCCAGTTTGAACTTCATAGAAACACTCATATGTTATTAAAAGTCAAGGTTACATCAAAGAGATAAGTTAAGAAATAAATCATGTAGTTGCTGATCAGAAAAATTTGTTTTCTTTAAGAGACATGTATTGGAGGTTAATAATTTACATTATCTGGTTAGAGAAAATATAATATGAAATAATATATAGAAACACGTCCTCTTTAACTGGTGTCAATCAAATGGAGTGTTCATTTTATTTAGTTCCAATAAATCAAAAAGATATTGGAATATGTATAAGTGATTTCCAAAGCTCAAATCTCCCATTTAAAAATCACTGGAATGAATTTAGTTTTGAGGGAAATTAGTTCCAATTGGAAATTTCTCATGGAACTGTCCAAATTCTACGTATCTGTAGCAGAAAATTCAACCTGTTACTTTGTTAATTTTGTCACTGTGATATTGAAAGACTGGTATAAAGTTATATTGACATTTAATGAATTCTTTATCAATTCAAAAGTATTTGAATTCACATATGTTGATTTTATATGCTTTGAATCTTTATGAATGACTATATTGTTTGATTCATTAAGATTCAAATCATCCACAGTCACTGAATGCTAACATATTTACAAACATGATTAATCAAGGAACACACTACATACAAAATAAACTGAAACTAGAAACAGAATTAAACAACATGAAACAACTATACAGAATGAATATAAAAGTAATTTATTAATAAATTTAAAAATAAATATTTATTGAAAAGAATTAATAAAAAGGTCAAACTAAGTCCAACAGTAGAAACTACATCAAAGTTGGTACAAATTCTAAAATATAAATGCATAAATTGTATTAAAAGTACAAATATGTACATACTATGATAACAATAATTTCAAATCTGCATATACCAAATAATCACATTATAATGTCTCAACAAATTTAAAATTAAAAAAAAAAAAAACATTTTATGTTTCTCTGGTGAAATGAAATTATTTACGTGGTCTATAAAGGGGAAAAATATACTTATTAAAACTAGATTTTAAAACTATTGGAG
Source organism: Lycorma delicatula (assembly GCF_047948215.1). Lineage (NCBI taxonomy): Eukaryota > Metazoa > Arthropoda > Insecta > Hemiptera > Fulgoridae > Lycorma > Lycorma delicatula. The sequence continues at coordinate 58,779,063 of NC_134462.1, forward strand.
AACTTTCTAAAACAGACACAAAATCATTTATAACTAATCCTTTTTGAAACAATAGTAATTATAAAATATTCAAAGTTAATAATAACACAGAAGCAGAAATATTATACAAAATGTACTAGACTAAACAAAAGGAGAATTTAATAAATCATCAGACTGTATTTGAAAAAGGTGTTCTCATTAAACTAGCTACATATTTTGAATAATTCTGTTAACTTAAAATGAATTAAATTAAAATGATCATGTACATAAAATATTTAATAAAATGATGACAGAATGGAATACCGAGCATCATAAAGATAGAGATATAAACTGTAATGTATAAATTGTTTTTAAACAATAAAAAAAACTAAACTTATTATAGTTTCCAAATCTCACCCCATAATGCTTATATGGAGATTTTCAGGGAATGGTGGTGCTGTTGACTACTGACCATCTGCTGATTACTAATGTTTGAGTATATTAAGACATATTGTTTATTTGTGTGTGTGTATGTGTGTCTCTCTCTCTCTCTGTGTGTGTGTGTGTGTGTGTGTGTATGTGTAATATCAAGGTTGTTAGTGGTTCAAGATTTGTCCTTGCATCTATGAGATAATTGGAAATTATTGATTCAACATTGCTATGGAAAACTCATTTGAAGGTGCATCCCATTTCTCCAAACTAGAACATTATACAGTTGGAACAGTACCATATATATTCCTGGAAAAATGTTTTAATTTGGTGATCGTATTTTGTAGAATATAATGTTCTACTAAATGAGTAAACAAAAATTTAACACAAGATTAGATTACATTTTAAGTGTGTCTACTTAACTACAAAATTCTAACAGAAATAACAGGTGCCATTAGACTATTTGGTGCCATTATGACTACAAGTGCCATTATGACTACATTATGACTACAGGTGCCATTATGACTACAAACACAACTGAAACCATTCTGTCGATCAGTACATAAACGAGGGATAAACATTTTTTGAATAATTGTTTGTGTAACTATTACTTTAATAACTGGCTGATAAATTTATTTCTAATGGAGAAAGGAACAGGCCAGTCTGGCTTCTAAAATATTCTAGAAGTGATAGTATACCATTTGTATTTAGAATACAAATGGTACATTTGTAATACAAATTACAGTGGATGATGTTACTAATGAATGTCAAACAAACAAAATTTTGGAGTGATAATTGAGAGGAAATCATAAGATAAAAGTAATGAAGGTAGAGTAGTAAAATAAACTGTTATTATTTTTACATTTATTTGAGCGAAATAACATAAACTTCTTTTAAATATATTTCTGCATTTAAAAATTGTTGAATGTTATTCGATAATTCTTGGAACTTAAAGGAAGAAAAAGATTTTATTTGAGAATATATTTCAGATTGAAGGTATAGAAAATAATAATCAGGACAGCTGTTTAAGGCAGCTGGCTGACTTCGTATACGGTATCAGAATATGAGCCTGTAGAATAGCGGTCGACCTGATCCCATCTTACCACACAAAACTCAATTTCCATTTTTAAAGATATGTTAAACACAAAGGTTATATGCCCCTCTCAAATACATAGGCCTATGGAAAAACTCTTTAGATCAATTTCAACCCAACAGGGGTTAGGGTATAATATGAAATATTGGCAGGGGGAGGAGGAAGAAGTTTATTCTTCTTTTAAAAGTTTTTTTTTTAAGTTTAAAAAGTTATTTAAGGATTTGGATCAATATAACTTAAAAAAATAATAGACATTCATATTCCTCTCATTTATGCATTTTATAAAACATAACATTTTTCTGAATATTTTACAAGTAAAGCACTGTGTTGAATAACAAGAGCCCATTGTTGCTATCTTAAAAAAAATTATAGATATATATTTTCATTTTTTTAAATACATAAATGAATAAATCCTTTTTGCACAACAGTTTCTAGAGACTTCATAGAAGCAAGAGCAGAGAATAAATTGGCAAAATTAAGATGAATTATTAATTAGAAATTCTTGTAACGGTTTTATAATTTCTATAATTTTTGTACTTCTTTTTATTTGAATTTAATTATCCTGTTCTTATTTGAATACTGTTCTTATTTCTTATGTTATGATCTTAGTTATCTTTATTAATTTTTAATACTAGAAATTTTACATACTTAGAGTTTCATGTTCATATAAACAAAGGGTTCTTAATAAATTTAGTTATTTAAAAATCCTGCCTAGATAATGATATTTTTTCATATTAATTAACACATTAGCTAGAGTATTTTTTTTTAATGTATGTAATTTTGGTGTTTTATAAGTCTCCATATTTCAGTATTCATGCTTCCACAGGTACATTAAGGGTACCATATCTTGTAAGCTTATTATAGAACTATTTATTAGTTTTATATTCAAATGGTGTGGTACTGGTCACCCAGGTCTGTCCAGCAAGAATTTAATCCTTTTGACTTTTGAATCTAATCTTTAGAATTACTCAGAATGATAAAAAAATAAACGAGGAGAACAGACAAAAAATACACCTAACACACAGAAGAGAAATCGAGAGGAGAACAAGAAACTTCATGGTAAATGTTAATACATGACATGCATAACCGATACTGTAGCCAACATGTTAAAAAGAAAAGAACAGTGATTCATTTAGTGGGTTGAGACAATGTTTTCACAAAAGAAAGAATATTTTCACATTAATAAGTTGATTTATATTATTTACTTTAGTCTTTCTTAGAGCTGACATATTTGTAAATCTCTTACATACAAGTGATATCAGTTAACATTGCAATAATTAAACATTATTACTCTCAGAAAAAGTGTGTTTAATTATTATTACAGTTAATACATATGGTGGACAAAGGTGCCCTGAAGTAGTTAGGAAACCTGTTCAGAGTGTAGCTGAATACTATGCTCATATTTTATCTGTTTCATATTTATTAATTTAATAGATTACTTTTGTCAGATTTAACTAGCATATTTTATATTTCTGCTTTAATAAGGTAGTATTTAAATCTACGTAAAATTTGCCTGCAGTATATATTTAGATCTAAATGTGTATAGAGTATGTATCCTTTGATGTACTTGGACAGTTTTGTGTGCTTGGAATACTGACATACAGTAGAATATTTAGCCAAATAAAAAAGGTTATGAAAACAACTTTGTACATCCCTTTCCCTAGTAATCCTGATAAATGATAGTGGTTATTCTTGGGAATGGTTATGCTGTTTTTGAGAAACTTGTAATATTGCTCAAAAATATTGTGTTCATGACACCTAAAAAATGCCAAATTTTTAACTAATGATATTTTTAAAAATGTTAAAAGTAATTAAACATTTTACAAAGTTATAATAAAACATGAAGCACCTCCCAAAACGATTTTGTACCAAATATATCATGATAAGAGCATGATGAACTGATGCAATTTAATTATTGAATAGCAGTTTTCTTTATATAATATTCATAAAAAGTTTTTTAAGAATATTAATTACTGTATTTTTCTGATGATAAGCATTGTTCCTTGGAAACCTCTAGAAATTTCCAGATAACATTTTAATTTATTAGTATATTATATATTTTGTGTTACACTTGTTAGTTTTTTATATCATGCATTTTTAAATTCAATAATGGCTGATGTCCTTTTAGTTATTATCAGTCCCTGAATGATGTTAACAAATGAAATGCTAAAAAAAACTGTAATAAAAATTAAATAAAATTATTACCTTAATGTAAGTTGCAGTAGAGCAGAAATATTTAACAATTAATACTAAATGTAACCAAAATTACTAAAGAATTCAGTCATTTTGGTCTAAAATATCTTTACAATGCCACAAAAATACAACGTAGAATGTATCTACATAAAGCATTATCTGTCACACTATGCTGATGAGTTCATATTACTACATACAAGATACATATTATAAAATTATATAAAATGTATCATAAATATCCCTCAAACTTACTAACAAATTATATCCCAAATTTTAGTTCATACCAGAACGTATACAGAATGAAGCATAGTTTTTAGATATCACCATACAAAAATTACACAACTTGTACACCTTTATAATATATAGATAACTGACCTACTTATCCACAATTTATCTAGCTGCCATATATGATCTAACCATACAATTATGCAGCTTTTTCACAAATATTACACCATCTATTTCATATCCTCATTTCATTTGACAACTGCAATGAAGAACAACATAATAAAATACTGAGTACACATTAATAGACAAATATATATTCGTACTTGAAGAATATGTGTTACATAAGTTGGAGAATGGAATGAGATTATTTGAAACTATAAACTTTTGTTACAAAGTTTATTTCTGTATTTCAATTCTAAAATAATTTTCATTGCATATTCTGGAAATAGACATAGTCTTTTTTATTACCCATTATATTTCACACAGTATTTTATTCACATTTTACATATATTTTATAAAAATTACGAACTCAATAAAACTCTCATATTTGAAAAATATTAGATTTATAAAGATACTAAATTGATAAGAGAGTCGTATTTAGCAAACAAAGAAAAAAATAATCAATGATATACTTCCTAAACTCACATTAAAAGGATTTTATAACTGTTTCAAGTTGAGTGCCTTTAACTACAGAGACATCTAATAGCACCATTGATGAAAGAACTACTCCATACATTTGAATAAAACTTTTGGAAAAATATTTTCTCACATTTAAAATACAAGTTAGTTTTAATTTTTTTTTTTTTAAAGTTTAAACAAAATTTTATGTGTTGACCAACTTGTAGTGTCCATATCAATAATAAAATACAATATTTGTAGTAATATTCATGGTACAAATTTAAATATATCTGACAGTTTGTTGTAAAAAAATAAAACTTCTACCCAAATTGGTAATTGATTTATTATCTGCACATATGTGTATTTCACTGAAATATTCAACAATTGATTGATTAAAAGGGCATATGAGCTTATCTTTAATGTGTCAGATTTAGAATTTTCCTAATTCTTCTAAATCACAAAATGGAAAGGCTGGAAAATTTGTGTACAACTTCTTCAACTTTGATAATGAAAAGATAAAAACAAAACAATGTTAAGTTACTGCAGCATGGACAACTTGTATTAAAAAACCACAAAACACTTTTATAGTGATGTTATAATTTTGAATAAAAATAATTTAATATGTCCCCAGTGTAATAAATACATGACAATTCTAAGTAAACTGTCATTACATTTAAATATTTTCCTACAAAATTAATTGATTAGAATAATTAAAAATAATACAAGTAGATAAAGATTATACATAGGTTATCATAATGGCTATGAATGGATTAACTTTTCATCAAATAAAAGTATATATTAAAAAAAAGTTACTAAATTTAAAAATATTATCCATATAGTAGCAAAAGAGAAGGAAAACAGAACAAAAGGTGAAGTAAAAAAATACTGAACTAAAATGTTGCAGAATACAAGTTTTAAATAAAACATTATTACATTTGTTTGCGTATTCTTAAGTGAAAACCATAGTAATTTTTAAGTATGTGATTTTGTAATCAAGAGCCGGGAAAGAAATTTCGACTTTATAGTAAGAAACCAGACCTGTCCAATCAGACTTTGGCCTGGAGAGGAATTTTAACCTATAGTAAGAAAAGACCTTGATTCAAAAATCTGGTCTTTTTTCACAGCACCAATGTTTGACAGTCATGAATCATTAGATATTAATATTTGTCAACAGCAAACAATTAAACTGCATTCAACATAAAAATCAGTTTCTAAATATGACTATCATCAATGAAATTTTATTATTTTTTCATTCAAATTTTCAGGATGCTACTCATGAGAAGTTTCAGTCGTGAGATCATTAGGTTGTTGGAAGATACAAAGTTTAAAAAACTGCAGTCTGAACTCTAATCCTAACTGAAATCTTCTATATTTTAATTTAAAAAATGTACTAGTAGTAATCCCATTCCTTTTTAAGAAAAAAAGTTTATTTTTGGTATTTAATTGATTAGTATGGATTTAAATGAAGAAAAGAATAGATATCTCAATGGATGTAAATCAAATAGAATTATTTTTAATAATTTTCTCAAAAAAAAAAGTTCTGTTAATATAACTGGGAACAGAAGTTTCAAATACTGTTTGTAGTTTTTATTTATACACTGTAGATGTATTTTAACTAAACAAATTGAGCAGATACTGATTAAAGCAAACAGCATTTAGAAAAACAATTTTATGTTACTTATCTTTTTACATGGCTGAACTGATTTAGATGTGTGACCCAGCGTTGGAATCCTTACATAACTGGAAGTATCATAGGCTGTATAAATATGCATGTGTATAAATATATATATATATACACACACAGATTGCAGCAGGTGGTCGGCCATGTTATCTTTAAAAAAAGATTCATGGAACATTATAACACCTACAAAAACAAGAAATGAGATGTAAATAACATGGCTGACCATCTGCTGCAATATAAACACAGAAATACTGATTATAAAAATTATTTAAAAATTTTAGAAATTTGTAACGACAATGAAAAATATTGCATTTATAAATTTAAAGAAAAATATAAAATCATTAATCAACAGATAGTTTTTGAAAATTACACTTTAATTAAAGACACAGCGAGTTGTAGCAGTCGGCAACAATATTTACAAATATAGTTAGATGACATTTTAAATTTATATAATTCCAGGCGATAGTGATTTTATGTTATTCTAATTTTATGATTATTAGGTTTTACATTTTCCTTTAAATTATTATTTTTTTTTTTTATAATTATTTATTTATTTACCAACTGATGACATAGGATTCCGTGAAAGTTAACTTTCGGCAGTTTATTAGATTCTTGTATTACTATGTTTGATGTTAGTTTGTACAATTGTTATTTTGAGTTATATAAATATATATATTGAAATAAATTTTAGAAATTTGATACAAAATTATACTATATGCAAAATTGTCACCTGCACGCTCTTTAATTATTCTATATTACTAACTAGCAGACCCGGCAACCTTCGCTATTGCTAGATTTGAGTGTATATATATATATATATATATATATATATATATATATTAAATGAACACAATTGAAAGTTTGATAAAACATTAACAAAATGAACATTACAGAACTTCATAAAATATAACCTTTTCCTTTCTCTTATTCCCTTTTCCTCTTTTTCCCATTTTTATTTTTCCTATTTTAATCTTTACCATATTTCCTTTCAATTTCCCCATTTCCCCGGTACATTCTTCCATTCCCTTTTTCTCTTTCCTTCTCTCATTTATCTTTCCTTTATTTCTCTTCCCCCTTTCCTCTTTTCTTTTTTCTCCTTTCCATTTCTCGTTTTTTTCTTTTTTCCATTTTCCCCTTCTTCCCTTTTACCATTTCCGATTTTTCCCTATTTCCCTTTGCTGTTTTTTCCCTTTCTCCCTATTTCCCCGCACGTAAGACGGTCCAGTAGTTTCTTAATCTATAGCGGACACACATATCGGAAACACTGAAATGGAATCGTAAAATATTTAGTATAGCGTGTGTTGCTTTTACGTCCAACAGATATTGCTGTTTTTTAAAAAAAAATCATTGTTTTACCTGTCACAGGTGTGACATATTAGGTTTATAAATAGTAGGTATATAAAAACACGCGCGGATTCGAATGCAATGTTGTGTCAAAATTTCAAAGCAATCAGTGAAGAACTTTCAGAAATTTAAGATTTTGAACAAACGAACATTACAACATTATATTATTTATAATGTTGTTATTTATAAACATTACATTATTTATAAAGATTATCCTATATTAAAGAACAATGTTTGTCAGCAATTTTTTTTTTTTGCAGTCGTGTTTTGTAATTTTTAATATTTATGTTGAGTTTCAGCATATCCGTCTCTGTCTCCTTCGTTACTAAATAGTTTTTTTTTGTTATTTATTCTCTGAGAATGCATTTTAATAAACATTTCATAGAATAATTATTTTTAAAATGGTGAATAATTAGAGAAGTTACTGTAGCCTAACGGCTTAAAATCAACAAGAAGCATATTACTGTTTAATTCTAATATCATTTTGCATAATCGTCATAATGGAAAGTTATAAAACAACATATATATAAAACTTTACAAGTTGTAACTCACAAAAGCAGAAAATAAACTACACTAAGAATTTTATAAGGGATAACCCAAAACGAAAAATCTCGGGTCGGGTATCAAAAATTAATTAAGAAAAAATGTTCGAAATATAAATAATCTTAATTAAAAAAAAATACATATTTAAAATAGATAAGCATAATACATAAGTAGTAAAGTTACGAAAACTAATCAAGGCTGGAGGGTAAAAGATTTGTGGAAAAACAATACATAAAAACTAACCTCTCACAGATTTAATATAGTTTATATATTTTTCTTATTTGGCCACTTATTGCTCCGTTAATTCGGCAGGTTAATTTAAAATTTAAGAATTGGCGTGTAACTTATATAGTCAAGAAGAATATGATGATCCCTTACAAGAAAGTATATTGACAATTAAGAATAAAAGTAACTAAAATTTGAAAGATAGTTTCATAAATATTTTTCTAAATTTTTTAGAGAGCGTTCCCTTTCGGGTAATAAATAAAATATGGTTCCCGGAGGAACATCGGGTAGTTCAGTTTCTAATAAATTAAAAAAAAAAAGAGAGAAAGGATAAATAAATAAAGATTTCTATTCTTTTACTGTATCAGAACAAAGTCATTAAAATTAATGCTCGTGGAACAGTTTTTAGCTGTCTTCTTCTTATAAAAAAATAGTATATGTTTACGCAGTGATGCGTACACAATTCTTTGGCTTATGAAAAAGAGCCTTATTATGTTTCCGTTACAATTTTTAATAAATTATCCCACCATTTTTTTTCATCGCTTTATTTAAAATAGAATGATTTTCTTTTACAGAAACAATATTACCGAGTTGATTAATTTTTAAATAATATTTTTAAAAACCCAGAATTTTCTGAATATTTAATCTTTACATAAAAAATCTTAATTTACGACTATTTGAGTTGTAATTAATTTTATAGTTATTTTAGGTATATTTAATATATTTTTTAATATTTTATTTTTTTATATTTTAAATAATTAACATGGACTTTAACCATATTTATTATTTATTTTATAATTAATTACGTATTTGGTTATGCTGCTCTGATCAAGGTTTTATCATGGTTTTCCTTGATCTATCCAGGAAAATCCTGAGCCAGTCCCTTCTTTTATTCGTAAAGTAGCATATCTATTCATACTTAAGTGAAGTATACAATGTATTATTATGTACCGATCAAAATAAAATATTTATTTATATATAATTTTTACATTACTTCCAGTACAAATGAAAATGGATACAACATTCAATAAAAAAAATTATATTAATTCATGTGTAAAAAAATCTGATGTGGATACCACATGGCTTCCTTGCACACCTATTAAATTACATATACACATTTTTGGCTGCACTTCATTTAAACTTATTTCATTTGAAAGTGAGATACGATTCTCCAATTCTTTAATAAAGTGGGCAGTTACACAATTCCATTGTGGTGAACAACACATCATCACATTTTTTTGTGGTGTTCGTATCAGCATTTTATATTAGTTTATTTATTAATTTTGTTTCATGTCGCTCAAGTAGTTATGTGGTGTAAGTGAGAAGTGTCGGATACGGAACCAAGGACACACGGGATCGAATTCGACTTCAAATACATATATTTTTTAACTTTTTTTAAAATTTAAATATATTGATTTATTTATAATTATTAACTTCTGTAAAAATGTTTAAATTAAAATGAAAAGTACGTAACATTTTATTTCACTAAAAACTTCTGATTTTTTTTCATATTTTTTTATTATTATTATTGAATTATTATTTATTGTAAAACTTTTTCTACAATCAGAGGTTAATAATTATTAATAAATCAATATATTTAATTTAAAAAAAAAGTTAAAAAAAAAAAATGTATATGAAGTTGGATTCGAACCTATGTTCCTTCTCCTTGTAAGACCCAAATATTTTATTAATTAAAATTTCATTTGCTATAACTCTGGAACCAATTAAAATAAGTACCACTTACGATATATCGTTGAAAAGCTTTCAATGAGGGCTTGTTACTGCAGTTAAGAAAAAGTCCAAAATTCAAAACATTTTGGATTTTGGTCTTCTTTGGATACTTTTGGTTCTGTCGATTACAACCAAAAGGGGAGGTGCACAACTTGATGTTACAACAGTCCCAAATCCAAAATTTCAACATCCTACGGTTAATCGTTTTTGAGTTATGAGAGATACATACGTAAATACGTACAGACGTCACGCCGAAACTAGTCAAAATGAATTCAGGGATGGCCAAAATGGATATTTCCGTTGATATCTGAAAACCGAAATTTTTCGCGATCACAATACTTCCTTTACTTCGTACAAGGAAGTAAAAATTGCAGTAAATATTTAATGGGGGAACTGGTATTTTTCCTCTTTCTGGATAATATATATGACGGTGAATCGTATCAATATTACATTTCTGTCACTCAATTCATTTCTTATGAATCATGCAAAAACTGAATACATCATAACTTAAAGAAATTTGAGTTATTTACTTAAACTGATTTACTGACTGATTCCAATTATATTCCGGAAGATTCCAAGTATTTAGTACACTTTTCTTGTTACTGAATCTGTAGGCAGCTGCATATCTTGCGAATATATCTATAACTTACTACTGTGTGGTAAGGTATAAATCACATCTCCGTCCTCCGGACCGTTATGTGATTTTAGAACGGAGTGATTGTGTAAAATATCTGACTGGCATCAAACTGTCTGCATTTAACACGAGTAAACAGACACTAACACTCTGGACCACTCCGATTCAGATTAAAAAACAATATACTAAAATGTTACGGTACCTCAAGAGATTTACTTTTCATTATCTGATCAGAAAGTATTTTAGTGAAAGCTTTCACACAAAAAAATTATAAAAGTGCAAAAAATTATCTATAAGATAATTATTTGAACTCGGAGCCTCTTCATAAAGATACTTTTTTAAAAATTTATTCGTTCTAGATTTATTAAAAGTAAATGGTAGAGAGAAGTCATAACCCAAAAGATTTAAAACATCTTTTATATGAAGCATTTCAAAAGCAAACCTATTTAGATAAGTTATTGGAATTTGTAAATTTTCCTGTGTGTTAATTTATGGAAAAAATGATTTGAAATGGTGTGTAATTTTTATTTACATATGTAAATTAATTGTTAGTTTAATAGGATTGTTACAGATAATACACATAAGTAGCCTACATAATAAAACAAATTGAAATGTGAATAAAAAACAGTTTTTAAGTTTTGTTTCATTTAAAAACCTTCCCAATTTTAGTTTAAACACACACACACACACACACACACACACACACACACACACACACACACACACACACACACACACACACACACAACACACACACACACACACACACACACACACACACACACACACACACACATTTATATAGAGACAGAGAAAGGAAATTTAATTTAATAGTTTAATGTCAGTTTGTACTCGTATAAAGTAACTGCAAACAAGGGAATGTTAAATAATAATTACAATAATTGCATTTCAGTCAACCTAAACGTTCTGTAATATTGATTATAATATCGTTACAGTATAGGAGCGAACAAACTTAACGTCATTTACTATATCTATATAGATAGGTATGGTAAATGCTATATATATAATTAATCATCTTATTGAATGTGATAACTTAGTATGACTGAATTAAATGTTCAAAAACAAATTTCGGTTAAATGTTATTACAAGTTAACTAGACGATTACATAATAAGTACTAAATAACAATCAGAGTTCAACAGATGAATTAAAGTGTATGCGTAAATACAACGTTGATCACGTTCCTCTAAAAACGTTATATTAACCATTACTTGATTAAAGTTGAACTTATTTTTAAGTAAATTTAATCATTTAAAATTTAAATACGTTAAATTTATGTTACAAATTATAAACAGGAATAAAGATTTCTTTTTAAAATCAGGTATCGAAAGAAAGTGTTGTTTCTGGAAAAAAAGGTGAAGATTAATGGATTTTAAGTAATATTTATATTTACAAAATTTATTATAAATACATAATTGGCTAGCCCACTTTTCCCTTTTTTGCGAGGTTTGTATTGTCTTACAACAAAACTGATTGATCAATATTAATACATTTAATCTATACTTAGATCGATTTTCCGTAAGATAAAAGTCAATTAGGACCCCCGTGCAGGAAAATAAATTCGGGGAACATATTGTATATTCCCCAAATTCGTTTCCGAAACTTCCGGAATCCGTTTCCAAATAAGTACAGTTTATTTGCTATGGGCGGCTAATAGCTTACAATAATGGGAAGATAATGTCAAAATATTCAGTATATCAGTCGGGTAAGGTCAGATTCGTAAAGGTAGAGTATCTCATTTGTAAATATCTCTGCGTTGCTCAAGTCGTCTTGTGTTTCAGCCTGTTTTTGTAATCAGTGGTCTCAGACTTGAAACGTAAAGGGCCTGACTTAGATGCCCCCACAAAAGTTACTCAGGTGATAAACTTGGATCGGTAAAGAAGAACTTTAGAGGGTGAACAGCACTAAATTTTTTCCCGCCATTCACGATTATGTATGAGTATCATTGAAATAGTTGCGACCTAGCAAGGTGACAGCTGATACTGCATACGTCAGGTTTCGCGAGTAGAGTGTCCGTACTTAAAGAATGGCAGGTGATTTTGACCTGAAATAAAGTTGAACCGGGTTGAATGCTACATGATAAAGCCTCATATAGAGGTTCATGTTCATTCTATCGTTTTCTGTTATTTTAAGAATAATTTTTTCAACAATTTATATGAATTCAGTAAAAAAAAAACATATAAAATACAAGAAAACCTACATAGATTATTATTGTTGCAAAATATAAGAACGTATCTTTTACAACTACTCGTTAAATATAACATAAAAAAACTTTATACGTTTATATGTGGAATCGACAGAGATAATACGATATAGAAACAACTATAGTATTTTAAAAAGAGAGAGCGAATGTAAAGCGTTCGTATGTGTTTTAGAAAGATTGAGAAAGACAGAATGACAGAGATTGAAAGAACGGTTGCAGTTTTGTCGGTAGGGATACAGAGAGGTCAATATGTGAGCAAAATGATGGATGAAAATCCAAGAGGAAATGTGAGTGCAGAGATGGTGATGGGGAGGTCGAAAGAGTAAAAGTGAGAGAGGAGGCAGTCTCTATGCTTTAAACGAATTCCAATGGCGGTTTGTTTTGTTGTTGTCTCGAAATTTCGAAGTAGCATAGAGAAAAGGGCTGTCGGTCGGAGTATAACGTAGAAGGAGGGTGGGTAGGCGGCTATCGATTCCTACATTTACTATCTCGCTCGCTCGCGCTCATACTCTCTCTTTCTCTTTGGAGCTGCTGGAAGCTGTAGCTAGCTGGATCTAAGGGAGTTATGTTTTCAAAGGCTTACAGAATAGTCTCCAGTCACTTCAACATGTACAGTTACTGCAACTTTCTGTACAGCTTCTTTGCTCTACTAATGCTTTCATTAAGCCTTCTGTTTCAACATGGATAATTTTAATGAACGAAATAACTTTTCATATAATGCATTAAACGTGCGTACATATATATTTAATTTTATGTATTACTATATGCGTCACCTACGTATTTGTGTGATCAAATAGTTTTCATCATGCCTATAAAATCCTACGTAGATAATTTACTTTTCTTTAAAGAAAACACACGTGAATAAAAGTTAAGTTTAAAGATGAGTAAAACCTTAATAAATTATTGTTTAACGATATCTATGCAAATTTTAAAATTGTATTAGAATAAAAATTCAAATTCCTTGATCAATTTCGGAAAAAACGATTTCTTTAACATTATTATTATTATTATTATTAATGCTATTAAAATTATACAAGTAGTACAGAAACCTCAACTTCTGGAGTAGTGAGGGTGGGGGTAAATTACTCCAGAAGTTGAGGTTTTTTTTCACGAGAGCGACCTCCTCTTTCTAGTTAAATTTTCACCACGAAACAGTGTATCTACTTCAAAAAGCACAGCAAAACACGACTCTATTTTCTTCAGTAAATTAATGGATTAAAGATTACCCCAGAAGTTAAGTCAATAACTCAATACATTAAAGATGATTACCCCAGAAGTTGAGGTTTTTTATCACGAGAGCGACCCCCTAATTTTCACCACGAAAGCGTGTATTAAGTTCAATTCTGTATCCTTCATAAAACAATAATCATTAATTACAAAAGAATAAAAATAACACACGATACTCCAATCTTTTACATGTCTATATCACTGAAAGTAATGATGTCCGATTTTTTTCAAAAAAATTGTTATAAATTTAAAAGTGGTTAGAACTGTTAACCGAGTGGTTACTAGATTAAAAAAAAACATATTTTTATTTTATTTCATCATCAAATATAAAAATATTGTGAGAAAAGGGGGTATCTCGAGAATGGTTGGACTTAGACGCATGAAACTAGCGGCTATCGATCCAGGAAGTTGGAAAGTCCTCTTTTGGTATTAGGGGTCTACGCCCTTTTCTCACAATGTTTTTATATTTGATGTTGAAATAAAATAAAAATATGTTTTTTTTTTATCTAGTAATCACTCGGTTAACAGTTCTGATCACTTTTAAATTTATAACAGTGTTTTGAAAAAATCTGGCATCATTACTTTCAGTGATATAGACATGTAAAAGATTGGGGTATCATGTGTTATTTTTATTCTTTTATAATTAATGAGTACTGTTTTACGAAGGATACAGAATTGTGCTTAATACACACTTTCGTAGTGAAAATTAGGGTGTCGCTCTAGTGAAAAAAAACCTGAACTTCTGGAGTAATTTACCACCAACCCACATTACACCAGAAGTTGTGGTATCTATACTACTATCACAGACAGAATTAAGAAAAAAATCTTATAAAATTAGTACAATATATTTTGTACAGAAACATGGAAACTAAATGATGTAAGGAATTCGTAAAACTTACAAAGAAGAACATCTCGATTCCCCCCCGAGGGGAGAAGATCCCGCCTCGTAGCGTGCCCGGTCGCTAAACCACTCTCCGTTCCTTGCCAGTTGTGGCTTTAACGGTGGTCATCTTCTTGCCCTCGTACTGATCAGATTCCACAGTGTTCAGTCCGGCCTCGTGAGATGCCATTGATGCAGATGCCCCGATGGACATCTACATCAGTTATTCTGCCCCAGTAAAATCGCCTTCCGAAGAAGACTCCGACACCTAACGCTACTTCGTAGCCCTCAAGAACTAAGCTTACACGCGGAAACGCGAACCCCGTGCCTAGTTCTACAAGTTAACGAGCCAATTTCGTGAATGTCTCGATACAAAGAAGAACAGTAAATTACTTTTGCTGAAAAAGTAACATGTTCACCTTAATGATTGCTTTCTCATAAAACTTTAAAAACAAATTCCTTTCGGCACGCCGAAAGGCGGAGGCAAATTTCACCGGGGCAAAGTAGGGGTAGGCGAACTCCGATTGTACGAGTTCATATCAAACATCACTTTCCATGTTTTACGGACACTACGTTTTCTCATTAAACTACAAGCTATTGCTAAATTTATTAAGACTGCTTGACAACACACCTATTTGAGGATTAGTGGGAGATCCTAGGTTTGTCTCTTTGTATTGATAAAAAAACACCATGTTTCAGAAAGTTTTATTTAAAAAATATATAAATGTAACAACAGTGATGTTGAGAAGATGATTTGAAAATACAATAGGCCTACATTACCCACGTAAAATATTGTCACTTGCAAAAATTAAAATATACACAGTACTAAGTCACGGGAGTTTAAATGCGTTCACTTCAAATTCACTCAATACGATAATGGTTTCATATGTGAACAAGTTTCACATATTTTGCAAATGGAAAGCCTCTTCTTACAATTCCAACAATATTTTGGTCATCCCTTGCCGTAAGGGTTGGTCATATCAAAAATCGTTTCAGGCAAAATTTTTAGGTAATATTTAGAGGATTAACAGATTCGTTTTTGTGCCTATTAAGGGAGCTATGATTTTTTTTGTCCTTGAAACACCATTTTTTCCACTTCTTGGCCCTTATCCAAAGAATAGTAGAACTTTAAACGAATTCGATATTTTACTTAATAAGAAAGTTATTACTAGTTATTTTGTTTTTAGTGGATTTTTTTTTTGGTTTTTGTCATCCCTTGCCGTAAGGGTTCGTTATATCAAAATTGTTTTAGACAAAATTTTCTGATAATGTTTACAGGACTAACGACCACTTTAAACGGATTCGATACTGTGCCTATTAAGAGAGGTATGATGTTTTTTGTCTTCGAAACCCCATTTTTTCCAATCCCTGGGCCAATGGATGGCGATATCAAAAAATTTTACTTAGATAAGTTTTAGGCCCTTATCCAAAGACTAATAGGAAGTATTAAACTTTAAACTAATTCTATATTTTACTTAATAAGAATGCTATAGCAATATTTTGTTTTTGCGAAAAAGCCTCCCATTTACTCCTCCATGGTCTGATTTTGCCCATTAACAAAAACTCGACCGAGATTCTTGGTCGTCATATTTTATGTATCAATTTGAAAATGATTGGCGTAAAATTACGGCAGTTATCGTGTCCATAAGAAGCTTCAGAAAATATTGTTGTAAAACATGTAGGAGTATAAAATCTTTGCAACAACATACAATAAAAAAATAATACCAACCAATACCTTATGGTTTTAAGTAGGTTTCTCATATTTTTAGATACAATATTTTGCATACTTGGGTGTACTGCTACGATTATTATTATATATATATAAACTTTTGCAGTGACGATGGTTTTGGGGTTTGGGGAATGTGAAACACGAAGATAAGTCGAAATTTTCCGGAAGTTGAATCATGGTACCCATTACAATAGGTAAATTTCTTATGAAATCTACTTAAAAATAGAGTACAAGTAGTAAAAGTTTTACATAACAGTTAAATGTCAACAATTCAGAGTAACTGCAGTCATAGATTATCTGGATTAGCGAAATATCTTATAGATTTTTATTCAATTTACTGAATATTAAATAATTTGAATATAGAAATTTGATTAATAGTAGAAACATAAAAATTCTGTAATATATTTTTTTTATTTGCATATTCTTTAATTAAAATTATTTATAAAATGGAAGATATAAGTTTTTTTTTAAAGAAAAAGACAAAATCATTAAGATTGATATTGAAAAAAACAAATTTTAAATCAGAAAATGTTTTTGTATGTATAACAATTTATATGTAAAATTAAAAAAGAATAAAGATTAAATACAAAGAAGCATGCGCCAGTAGAAAAAAAATGAAAAGATTGAAATAATGATGGAATGGGTGGTTGGGTGTGTTGGAGGTAGAAAGAATAAAAGAATATCTTACGTTAAAGGAAAAATCGAGAGTTAAGTACATGGAAGATTACAAAAGTGATGGTGTGATAAAACAGTTGAGTTTATTGGCTTTGAAAAATCGATGAAATTAGTTTAAACTTGAGCAAAAGGAAAGAAAAATAGCTGTAAAATAATTTACAGTACTTAAAATATTTAAATAAATCTTTAACTGAAGTGTTGTAATTATTAAATGAACACACACAACACAACACACACACACACACACACACGCGCGCGCGCGCGCGCGCGCGCGTGTTTCGTTAAATATCAAACATTAATTATCAAATATCATAGAAAGTTCACATATTTCCATACGAGGTATTTGAATTTTTAATTGTGTAAACAAATATGGCCAGTCACCTTTTGAATAATCTCCGGGAAATAGTTGGAATGAAGCAATGGCTAAAGGCACCAACAAAAGCAGAGCTAATTAATTTTTGTGTATCGTAGTAATATCACCAAAAACCTTTTCTTGCTCATTTTCACGGCAATCTATTATGAGAAAGTTCATTTTAAATGCCAAAAAATGAAGCAGAATAATATTTATCTTTGTAATAACTTAGATGACCTTGCTCTCGGATTCCGTCGATATAATTATTGCGCAACGCTGAGTGGCTGCATTAGTTACGTCATATAGTTCAACCATATCTTTAAAAATATGATAATGATTTACAATAGTCTCATGGTTTCAAATATAGAAACATGAATCCCGCTGCTGTGTGGAAAGTTAGACTTAGCGTTAAGGAAGAAATTAATGAAATATTTTATTTGGAGTGTGATGCTCTACGGAAATAAAACATTGACGATGAGAAAGGCAGACAGAAAACGAATTACTGCTTAAGAGATGTGGGTGTGGCGTAGAATGATAAATATTAGATGGCAAGACGATGTAACAAATGAAGTATTAAGGAGAATCGGGGAGAACAGGAGAATACTAAATGTGATTGAATATAGGCAAAGGAACTGGCTAGGATATTGTTCGAAAAGAAGGTGTTTATTAGTGGATGCGATAGAAAGCTTGGTGAATGAAAGGAAAGGAACAGGAAAGCAGAGATTTCAAATGAAGGATGGGATTTTGAAAAAGGAAAAACATTCTGAAACAAAGGTGTTAGCAAAGGATAAAATAAGGTGGAGAGCTGCAGCCACGACAGGATTTGCTTTAATGGCAGAACACTATGAATGAATGAATGAATGAATGAATGAATGCTTCCTAGTAACTGTGTTACTTAGGTAATTCGTTTAGTTATTAGTTAATTTAATCAAATTATTGTTATTTCAAAAATTCCATTAGGTTTGTTTTAATGAGTATGATTGTTAATTAAGGAAAAAACTACTTATAGTGGTAAATAATAGTATATTTTTACTTTAAATAGTACAGGATATTACTAGGTAGTTAAATAGATATTTAATTACCCGAAATTTTATCGTAAAAAAATTGTACTGATTAACTAAAACATGTTATTTATTTTTTATATTATTCCATTTATAAAAATGATAAAAATATATATTAACTCATTTTCCAAGTAATTGTAATTGGTTTGCTTGGCATTTTTCCCGCCACATTCGGTCGCCCTAAAGCATAAGACCGAATGTTAGTACCACAAACGGCTACTGAGCCTGGAAACAGTTTAGCGACCACTGTTCTAAATACCTCCTAGAGCTTACCTAACAGCGTGAGCGGACTAAGCGCGGTACCATACACCATCGGCTTACGTGTCCCAACCGCTCACTTGCCATATATTTACTAAAATGGATAGGGGCATCCCGTTAACTACCAAAAATATATATGACATCCATAAATTAAAATTTACTTCGTCTAGACAGCAATTCGCTGCCACGCCTAGGTCGCTGAATGCCAGAAAGTACCTGTTCATCATATTAAAGCGCTTGCATCCTTAATTGACTTGTGGTCAGTCATACATTTCTAGGTTAGTTTCCCACAGCAGTTCCCACTATTTTCCAAATACGTATTTATTAGTTAAATTGCCTACTCTTCTGTGTTATTTTGCGAGACCTATACAATTTCTTCAGCCTTGAGAGTTATTGATACCCGCAGTGACGACAGCTTCCTGTAATAACTGTCTTGGAGTATACTCGACAGCTTTAACTGCAGACGATCTGAGCCCATCATTCAAATTATCTATGACACCTCTCAAGATTAATCTAGACAGTGGTATTCATATGGATCCCGGGCCACTGTGGCATCCTCGGAAACGAATGATGAACCTGCTAAGAGAGTGGAAACAAATGGCTTCCAATTGGAATTAACGTATGAGAGCGGCTTCCAAGAAGACAGTCCGTGTCAAACTACATACTTAAAGGAATAAGGTCTTACTGCTGAGTACTCCCGCGGCCTTACACGACATCCGGGGGAACGTCCTCGAGAAACCTTTCATTCCAAACAACAGAAGAGATCAAGTCATCCAAACGCGGCTGAGAATTGGGCACGCAAAACTAACCCACCATCATCTATTTGGCTCTCCTCACAGAACTGTGAGACGTGCATTGTAAAATGGTCCGTAAATCACTTACTCCAAAACTGCCCAATGTTCAGGACTATTCGTTCTACTAAAATTGGGTTCAGATATGAAGGATTATCTCAACTGGAAGAAATGCATAAAAAATTGTTGCGGTTTTTCTGATAATGAGATGTCTCAATTTAGAAGTTTTACTCAAGTGAGTCTAGTTGTCATGATCCTATTTCAGTATTTATTATCCAATATTTGGTGTTTATTGGTTAATTATTTATGAACACTTACTTTATTTAAGTAGCTAATGATTCTTACCGTTGATGCGGCTATAAATAAGCAATGAACAAATTCTTTATTATTACAGTATTATTATTTATTTATATTATATTTTTGAAGAGGAAAAATTAAAAAAAAAAAATCAATATAATGTAGTTTAATATAAGGCCAAAGGTACAGAAAACTGACCTGATTCGGAACAAAAGATGAAAACATAGTACTTTACTGTGATAAAGTAGCAGTAGAATACACGAAATGTACAATGAGTGTAATAAAAAAAAATGTGTGTGTGTTTGAGTGAGCCCGTACGACTATAAGGGTATTGCACACTGGAGTGTCACAAATGTAAGTAACACAGAAAGAGAGAAAAAATTATAACGAGATTGAGCTAACTAAAAGGGCGACATCAATTTCTTAGCTTCTGTACATGATGGACAGAACAGTATTGTAGTTTCCTCATTTAGAAAACATCAGAGTGTACTTTCTGGGTCACATCGTCTCTTGAAACAAATTTATGTAATACACATTACTTGTACATTGTTAGATACAGCAATGATATCACATGTTTTTAAATAATTATGTAAACTTTTAAAATATAAGTATTTTTTCTGAAAAAGTTTTCATTTGCAATACAAAATATTTATCTACTCTTATAAGTTATTAGATATAATTTAATAAATACACTTCAATACTTTTTAGTATATATGACCATGCCAGTAACAAAATGATTTATTCAGGTGGTAATTTCAAAATGATTAAATGATTTTCATGAAAAAAGATATCACGTGATTCGTCGGACTTGTGCGGGTGAAACTGGGAACATGACAATTTGATAAAAATAAAGTTAATAACGATACTAGTAGTTATATATAAAAAAAAAAAACAGTAATAACAACAAAAAAAAAAAAACAACAGATAACTGAAACTTATTAAATGGTACATCAAATAAAGAAAATGTTGAAAATATGTAATGTTATATGATGTCGCTACATTATTAAATCTATAATAATTCTCTTCAGAGAAGTTATAGATAGATTAACTTTCCAGAACCTAGTTATTTAGCCTAGTATTTTATCTAGCCATCTAGTTCCATAGAGCCTAGTTATCTGGGCTCTCTTTTCTCAACTGCGAGTTGGATTAGAGAATTTTATTTGGCAAAAAAATAGGTGCTTTCTCACTGGCAAAATTCTGTACGAGATCGGATGAATGATGCTTGTTTTCCTCCCAGCGCTAGATTAATTAGAATAAACCCGATGATAAGAACATGTTTGCGGTGGCAAATGACACCTGATCTGATCAATGTGACTTTTCCTTTTTTTTTTATAAAAGGTCTAGTGTTTGTGTCTCTGCTACTTACTGATCTAACCGATTTGACACACAGGATTGAAGCAACTATCGGTTCCAGACATGCGGAACAAAATATGGGACGAACTCTCCTATCGGTTGAATGTATGCTGCGCAACAAAAGATGCTCATATTGAACAATTGTTGGGAAAAACTTTAAGAATACGTCGAAGCCACAAAGTCGGGGTTTATAAGAGCTTTAAAACCCGATATTATTTTTTGTACACCCTCTAAATTAACATGTTTAAAAAAAAAAAAACATTTATGCATAAAAATGCTCAAGAACCGTCTACAAATTATAAACATTTCAAATTAGATGCGTATTTTGATGGTTAAACAATCATCATTCGTAAATACAAAAGAAATAGTGGAGGCAAAAATAAATAATAAGAAAAAAGATTGGTCATCCAAGAGGGGAAGTTTAAAATTGTATTTTTTTCTACGGCTGTGTAATAACGCTAGAATTACGCGGCTGAAACCTGGAACCTGTAATGAGGATCATTATGAAACAAATTTTCATTATGATTCAGGTATTCAACAGATCAAAAGCCTTCTGTTTTTAACCACTGACCAATCAGAAACAGGTTTTATTTAATGTATCAACTGCTTTTAACTTAATTATTGTAATAATTAAGATTATTATTATTGTTAGTGTAATATTTATTTTATATATTCTAAAAAAATTTCTTGTTGATTTTGATTTAGTAATTAGCAAGCAGAAGTTAAGCCTACATTTTTTATTTCGGTATTTTATTTCTGGTGGTTTGTCTTATTTTCCGTTTAATGGAGTTTTTGGAAAAAAAATTAAAAATATTCCGTATGTATTCTACCATTGATTTAAATCAACAATATTAATATTTCCTCAGCTGTAGAAAAAAGACGGTATAAAACTCTATAATGACCATTAATGCAGTCTTGCAAAGTTTACGAGACTCGTCAAGGCTCGTAACGTGACTTACTTCACACTCGCGCAACAATGGCTATTATTATAGGCTCATTGCATAATGGACTATTAAAATAGCGAATTGATATACTCATAGACTCTTAAAATCAATATTATATTATTATTATATATATATTTTGTAATAATAATAATAATAAATTATGAATGTAAAATGCAATAAAATTGTTCACACAGCGCGTTTTATCTCGTTTTATTGTTAACACGATTTTTACGCCATACCAAATTAGAATGCTTATAACTCGATAATGAAGACATTAACAGAGAAACGGGTTTCATTCGCCATTGTTTTTCTTGTAAAATTTTAAACCGAAATCATGTGTCATATGTCCACCTTCCTATTTAAAAAAAATTAAGTTTGATTCAGTATGGTGAATCCAAGATGCCGGACTAAAATTAAAACCCCACCATAATGTAAATTTTCTTTAACTATTCGTATGTTGACCTCCATTTCTTTCTGCCTCCAAAATCACTCAGATATGCAGTATAAAGCTGTTTCCAAACTTAAATATCACTGTGTATATGCATGCGTGCGTGTGTGTATAAACAGGGGGTTTATAAAAGCCCTTTCAAGAATCCAGGGAATGATCTAACATATAGAAATAAAGAAAAACTGTACATCAACATACGTCAGGAAACGCTAAAGTTTACCGGCTATCCGGCATTTTGAATTTATAATATAAAAATTTGTTCATTAGGAACAATTAATCGTATTGACCTGAAATTTCTTATACTACCACGGTACCAGAAATTTACTCATTTAAAAATAATGAATATGATCTCTCAACCAATTTCAAAATGCGGCCATGTAAATTTTTTAATTGTTAATAGCAAAAGTTGCTTTATTTAAATGTTATGATACAAAAACAAAAATTTTAGGCGTTTTATAAAAAGAAAATTACACTTTTTATTTATTCATTCCGGATTTATTCAAATGCGTTCATAAATAATAGAGTTATAGCAAAAATTATTGAAGTGAGTCACTCTACATTAAAAAACCAGTTTTCATTTCCTCCCGAATAAAATTAAATAACGACAGGATCACAACTGGAATATTTTTATTAATTTTATCATATAATTTAATAATATTTTACATATGTATAGTAATATTTTACATATGTATACTTCAAAATATAAAATATATTGTGCTTGAATTTAGGTTTGAATTTTATTTATTTCTTTTATTTAAAAACACAGAATTCTAGAACTCAGATTATCTAGTGCTTAAAACTGAGTCTTTACAGTATTTACTCAGCTAGTTAATCAGTAGAATTTAGTTGCGTACTACGTATAAGTGAGAAAAGAGAAAAACTAAAAGGAAGAGAAATCGTACATGAGAAAGAAAATCGAGGAATTTTAGAGAAAAGCTTTTGGAAAACAAGTAAAGCAGTAATAGAAGTAGAGCTGGGCTGTGCTGTAAGCTTTTACTCTGATTAAGCAGAAAATGTTAGATTTTCTTTCTTTTTTTTACTTATTACTATTATCGTTTCTCTTAGTATGTTGGTAGTATAATCCACAAAAGGTCCTCTAATGCAAAACCTCAACATTTCTAATGGTTACTCTTAATGAACTTAATCTATGAAACGATAAGATTTTGCTGACAAGCTTGAGTAAACATGATTTAGCAGATTAATCGATTTTTGTTGCATTTGCAATTAAATGATATGAAAGTTAACTAAAAGTGTTTTTTTTTTTGCAATGTATGATTGAATTAATTTATAAATGCCCATCATTGATAAGAAAAAATCTCTTTCTTTACAAGAGAATAAATCATTTTGTATATTTATTCACCCGTTTAACAATTCTTTTACAATGATCTCTCTTTCTCTTAATCTCCCATCAAAATGAATTCCTTCCAATCACAGACGCAATATGCAGCCTTGTTAAAAGCTTTAGAAAGTGATTTAAATCGGTTAATTTAGTAAAAATTGTGGTTGCATACGTACTTAAAAGTAGGTATTTGTGTACTATTTATTATGTTACGAGGAATAATCACATTGAAATACCGAATTTCTTTCTTTTAAACTTCTTTTCAAAAATTATGTTATCTCATTCAACGTTTTTAAGAAGATTTAAAAAATTCTTTATTAAAATTGTACTAATAAATTTTCAAAATATTTACTTTCGAAAGTTGCTAATTTTAATCTTGGCTTTTAAAAATTTCTTGACTGTAACCTGCCGTATTGGATTTTATTTATTACTACAAAGGAAATGTTGTTGAATCAACAAGTACGCATTTTTTATGGATTTCCATAATTCTTTTTTATATTCTGAAAATACTTAAAGGCGACGTTTTCTTGTGATATTGTAGTAAGTTTCTTCCGGACAACATGAGTGGACGATTATTTTAAACTAAATATTGTATATGGTCTATGTAGAACATAAAAAAAATCTTCTTTTTGTCACTAACGATTGTTTGTAGGATTGTTTAAAGCGTTAAGACAGAGATCTTTACTTAATTTTGATATTAAAAGTATTTTCACAAAAAAAATTGTTGGAAAATATAAAGAAAAAATAATCCATATTCTTTTTTCCCGAAAACCTAAGCTCACGTTCGGAAATTGTACCTTTATGTTTTTGTGTATTAATTTTCTTAATATGCGATTTTAATAATTTATTAATTTTTTTGTACACATATTAAAAATAAATTAAATGGAAACTGATATAATAGCATTTTACTGTACCACAAGCCATCTTTTTTCTAACACATGTCTTGAAGGCGGCTACCATATTTACTCACACATTTTTCAAGTAGGGTTTTTGTTTTTTATTACTTTGTAATTTTAAAGTATCTACCGGTTACTATTCTTATTCAGAATAATTTTGTTTACAATGAAACGGTCTTTACTTTATAGATAACCTCTTCTATAAATGTGTGTGTGTGTGTTTAAAATACGTATTTTACGAGTGTATAAAATGTGTTAATTATGTAAAATATTAAATACTGTAAATAATACATAGTAAGTAGATTATGTTAACGACATGGCTTTCATTGCAATAGTTTCGTATGCCTTAGAATCTCTGCATCCAGTCATAGAGGATATGTGTCCTTAATTTAAGATGTATTATAAGATCCCTATATTAGCTTCAATCTTAGAATATTTATTCGGCTACGTTTTTTATATTTCCGATACGTAGCGCTTACGATCAATTCCTAACATAATCTACACTAGAAAGAATACATAACGTATAATGGAATTATAGATGGACCACTGAAAGCGAAAATAGGAAGAGAAAAGATTATGGAGGTAGAAGAATTTTGTTATTTGGAAGTAGAATTACTAAAGATGGACGAAGCAGGAGCGATATAAAATACCGAATAGCACAGGCGAAACGAGCCTTCAGTCAGAAATATAATTTGTTTGCATCAAAAATTAATTTTAACGCCAGGAAAAGATTTTTGAAAGTATATTATTGGAGCGTCGCTTTATATGGAAGTGAAACTTGGATGATACGAGTATCTGAGAAAAAAAGATTAGAAGCGTTTGAAAGTTGGTGCTATAGGAGAATGTTAAAAATCAGATGGGTGGATGAAGTGACAAATGAAGAGGTGTTGCGGCAAATCGATGGAGAAAGAAGCATTTGGAAAAATATAGTTAAAAGAAGAGATAGACTTATAGGCCACATATTAAGGAATCCTTGAACAGTCGCTTTAATATTAGAGGGTCAGATAGAAAGAAAAAATTGTGCAGGCAGGCAACGATTGGAATATGTAAAACAAATTGTTAGGGATGTACGATGTAGGGGATATACTAAAATGAAACGACCAGCACTAGATAGCGAATCTTGGCGAGCTCCATCAAACCAAATGACTGAAGGCAAAAAAAATAAAAACGTATAATATAAAATAAATAAAAATAAACCATCTACGATAAGAACGTGATTACTTGTAAAATCTATCAAAATAACAATTAATAATTGTTAATGTAATAAAATAATTAATAAATATATAATTAATAATAATTGTTAATTGATAATTGTTAAAGTACAAGTATAACGCTTTAAATTTTTCAAACAACTATCTAGTCAGCCGACTAATTGGTTTTCTTGTTAAACACACCGACTTCTAGATCAGTTTGTCTCTGGTCTAATTCCTTGTAAGGATTTTAGGTACTTGCGTATTGTCGGTCTTCGTGGCGCGAGTGGTAGCGTCTCGGCCTTTCATCCGGAGGTTCCGGGTTCGAATCCCGGTCAGGCATGGTATCTTCATACACGTTACAAATCATTCATCTCATCCTCTAAAGCAATACCTAACGGTGGTTCCGGAGGTTAAACAAAAAAATAAACTAAAAAAATCCAGTAATTATTGCAATTATTTATTATTTTAATAATCAAAACGTTGCTGTTAATTAATCGAAGTTAACGAGCGAAAGTTAAGTTAATTTAAATTATATCTATAATTATAAGCAATAATGTTTATATTTTTAATATGTAAAATATGTTAATGATCCCGTAACTTTGAAGTATTTTCAAAGTTACGGGACCATTACGGTTATGGCTAACGTAACATGGGATTATTATGGTCGACGGGCTAATACTAAGTGCCGGAGTTTAGAGTTTTCAATGTATAATTTGAACTATATCATCTGTTTCGTTAAAATACATATTATAGAGTAACCGAGGGGTTATCTTAATACCTTTAAAAAACTCTGATTTTTCCTTTTTCAGCGAAAGAAGTGGATACATTTATTTAAAGTTAAATAGGTAATGACTTTAAGAATCAAAAACTGAAAAATTAGATCGCTTCATTGTTCATTTTCAAGATCTTGGTCAATGATAAATGTTATTCATTCAATAACGAAAATTAAAGAATTAATAATTTCTATTTAAGTATGTTAAATTTTAAATAATATTAAAAAAAATATTTAAAACAAAAATTCATGTATGTTAAAATAAATTTTCAGTTTTTAATCAAATCAAGGAATATTTTAGCTTCGTTGAAATCAGATATATATATATCTTTGCATCTCATATTTTAAAAACCTACAATTTTCATTAACACGATTTATTTGCAGTAAAATATTTAATCGAAAGATTTTATTCTGATAAATAAATGTTATATATGTATGTATAAATGAATGTTTTAAATGTATAATATTTAATACTTGAAAAACAATTCTAGTGAATTATACAAGACAAAAGTTAAACCAATAAAACACCATTTTTGTTTTTATTGTTGTTGTGGGTCACTCAATCAGAAATCTCATTTAGGTCTAGTCCTTAGAACAAGTAGACTGTGTAACATGTGTTGTACAAGTGAATGGAAAGGGTTGAGCCAAGTGCCCGCTTTTGGTCGACCATAAGTGACCGTGTCCGCAGTTTCTGCCTGTAATTTTGTGGCCAGATGGTCAACCACAAGAAGAGAAACGGATGTCCACCATGAGGTAATAAGAATATGTAATAGGCTTTGCGTTCTGTTGATCCAATAAAAAAATAATTGAAAAAAAATGCCGATACATTGTTTCGTAATATTATTCTGTATTTTAATGTAAAATTTTGTTATTGGTTTTAATATAAGAGAGAGAAATTTTTACTGAGATTTCAAAGTTTCGATGGTTTGGTCAAGTATAAAACGATATTTTACGTATATTTTATTTAAGTTTCTATTTTTGTTTTGTACGAACATAATGTGGTTCCAAACATAATATTAACGTTTATCAGTATATTATAATAAAGATGTATGTTATTTTAGTCTGGTAAGATCAAGTTATTGAATCAGATCTTATGTAATAGTACGTTTTTTAATATTATAAGGAAATAAAATATACTCATCTACAATCATAATTATTATATCAAATTACTATCACTTAGGCTTGTGTAACAAGTAAAAAGTGGGGTCCTATCCGTACGGAAAGGCCAGGGGGAGGATCTTCACCTCCGGGTGCGAGCCGATGGTGGTGCGGCCGAACAGTTGAGCAAAGATATCGCCGAAAAAGTGGAGGGTGCTACTACGGCCCTGCCTGGAAAGGGTGGTAGGAGGGTCCACGTCCTTGTTAAGGATGTGGGTGCTCTTACGACTCAGGATGGGTTTCTCAGAGAAATTTGTAAAATAACTGGTGAGTCAGTCACTATAGATGTTTTATCAATGCGGCCGGCTTACGGCTCGACGCAAGTAGTAACATTAGGTGTACCACACCAGTTTGTCCTTGCGGAAAAACTGGTGTCTGATGAACCTGTTCACATTGGATGGGTGGCCTGTCGGGTGACGCTGCGTGCCTCCGACGAACTCTAGTTTAGATGCTGGAGTCCAGGCTACAGGGCCAAGTTCTCTAATGTGCAGATAGAAGTGGCCATTGTTTTACGTGTGGTAAGGCCGGCCATATACGAAAAGCTTATAAGCAGGAGCCTCGATGTATATCCTTCAAGTTGTACGGTTATGCGCCCGGAGGTCGAGAATGTAAGGCGGGTCCATCTGCTTCACAGTAACATCGTGGTGTCTTTGAGGGACAGTTCCACCCGGGAGGGGTGGGAGGCTTCGGTCTTCCACCTTCAATGTTAGGATGGGATTCCTTTGGGGTGCCATTGGGGGGGAACGTAAGACTGTAGTCCCGGTGGAGGATCCCTTTGGGGGTTCCCCACTAGAGGCGAGGCGTCAAGACCGGAGTCCCGGTGGAGAGTGTTCTTTTGGGAACTCCTCACTTGACGCATGGCATGCGAAAAGACCGAGTCCCGGCTGCCTGGTGGGGCCTTGTGTCCTTCCGAGGTAGTTTGAGGCGAAGGCAAGACCGGGGCTGAGTTTATGCTTAATTATGTATCTTGCTCCGGGGGGGGGAGGGGAAACTACAGATGTATAAAAAAAAAGTAGGCTAAAATATTATTTATAAGGAATTTAAAAGATTATATTCTTAAGCAGATTGGATAACTAAAATTGAACTTCGGGTAAATAAATATTTTTTTATAATATTCTGTAGCTATAAATACATTTTATTTCATTTTAAACGGTAGGTGACTGTGTCCTAGCGCGTAGTAATGCTATTGCCATTAAATAAGGTTACAAGTTTGAAATAAGGAAACGAGGTAAATAATAAGGTTACAACGTATTAAGGCTAAATATGGGATTACAGCGAGTTCGCTGCATTCGATCGAGGTCAAGAAAACATACTGGTACTGTATTTGTCTAGTTATATTTTATGCTAAATAAATATTACACGTCACATTACCTTTCTGTTAAAAGTAGTGTAGTAGAATATTTGTAACGAATACTTTTTTATTATTTGAGTGTAATTTGAAATATCCTATGTGACTCTAAGTTATGCTAGTACGTACGTAAAAAAAAAACACAACAACGTATTATGAAGTATAACAAATAATAGACAAATTAGGTTTGTGATTAAAATATATTCTTTCGTTATTTTCAGTAAAATAAGAAAAGAAAGGTATATAGCAACAAGTTTTCTGTAATTTAATTTGATATTAATAAATTGAGACACAAAGTATGTTTCACGACTTGTAGGATAGTTTTATCTTAACCCTCACTGAATTCATAACTATGTCTTAAATCAGCGCTTCCTAACTTTTAAGACTCGCGACTCCGTTGATTTTCTGCCAACTATTTGCAACTCCCTTTACGAGTATGTACATAAAACCGCTCCCCACACAAACACAACACGATACACTCAAACGCACACACAACACGCACGCACGCGCACGCACGCACACACAAATACACACACAAATTTACATATACATATTTTTATGATATAATTAACAAATTAGAAAAAGTTTAGGTGAATAAATAACGATTTAATAGTTACCTGTTGCTTGCTATTATCAAAGTGGATTAAAGTACTCAGCTGATAAGAATTTTTAAGCACTATTTTCGAATGTACTATTTCGAATGAACTCGAGGTATAAAAAACAGCTGTTTTTAGAACATTAAAAGCGTTCATTAACTGAATAATACGATTACATTCTGTAGATGAGTATCGTTGTCCAAACATGTTTCTGGTAATAGAGACTGCTTAATGTTATGTTAATGTAATGTTATGATTGTAACAAATAACACTATAATTAGATACTACATTACAATTAGACACTATAAATCGGATACTACCACGAATACTAATGCTCATTAAAATAACAATTGACATCATTACTATTAAGTCATTATTATTAATCAAAAATGAACACATAATTAAAAAAAAACCCTTTCGGGACGCAGGAGGGCGGAGGTAGATTTCACCGGTGCTAAGTAGGGGATAAAAAAGATTTCCACCATAAAGTTAAGAAAAACTTCAAATTTACTCAATACGACGATGGTTGCATGTGAAAAAAAGTTTCACATGTTCAGTATACAAGTCCCACCTTACAATTTCAACATTATTTTGATCACTCCTTGCCGTAAGGGTTGGCCATATCAAAAATTGTTTCAGACAAACGTTTTAGGTAATATTTAGAGGACTAACGACCACTTCAAACCGATTCGATATTATGCCTATTAAGGGAGGTGTGATTCTTTTTTGTCTTCGAAACCCCATTTTTCCAACCCCCTTGGGCTAATGGTTGATGTTATAAAAAAATTTACTTAGATAAGTTTTAGGCTCTTATCCAAAGAATGGTAGGAACTTTAAAACAAATTCGATATTCTACTTAATAAGAAAGCTATAGCGATATTATATTTTTTCGAAATAACCCCCACGGGGGGTAAAAAATTATATTTTTTTCCACCCCCCACGGTCCTATTTTACCCGTTAACGAACTCGGCCGAGAGTTTGGGTGCTATATTTTATGTATCAATTTGAAAGTGATTGGCGAAAAATTACGGCAGTTATCGTGTCCACAAGAAAGTGATATATATATAAACTTTTGAACTGACGGTGGTTTTGGGTCTGGGAGTTGTGAAACTCGAAGATATGTCAAAATTTTCCGGAAGTCGAATCAAGGTACCCATTACAATAGGTAGCTTTCTTATGAAATCTACCTAACAGAAAACTAAAAAATACCATTAGAACAAAATTTGGATGATGTAAAAGTCAATTAAAATGACGGTGTATCTAAATGGGGTTTTTAGCGGTGTATCTAAATGCCACAGTGGATTTGAAAATATTCCAAAATCTATCATTTCTTTAGTCTTGCTTTTTTAGGGTTTTTAACATTTGATATTCAACATATCTCTATATTTGAACGAATAAAATTAAGTAACACTGAGATGCACTTTAGCATCAGTAATCTGTTTTATTTTATAAGAATCATTACTTCAATGCATTGATTTTCCAAAATATTTTTTTTACATTTTGGTATCTAATTGTGTAGTAATCATGGACCCATGTAAAAAATAAGATTACTTGACGTTATTTAAAAGAAAAAAAATTACTAATCGACTGAATAATAATACTTCCCATTCATGTTATGTTCTGATACGAGTAAAATATTTATTTAATTTAAAAAGTAAGTTGATTATATGAATAATTAATCTCAACATAAAATCTGTTGTAGTGAAATAAAATAATTTTGTCAGCAATAGGAAAATTATTCTCATTATAGAAAACCTTGCAGGAATAGAATTAAAACAAGCTTTTTTTTGCTGTTATTTTACACACTATTACACATCTAACAGCCCTGTTCAGTACTCTATGCATGACCTCCTTCTAACCCCCTTCTAATATAATGTTAATAAGTCAGATTATTAATTTGCCAGGTGTGTAATAGTAATCAAATTGATTGAAATTATTTACTGATAAACTGTTTGTAAGGTTCTGATAAGTTTGTAAGGGGTTGTGTGTGTGTGTGTGTGTGTGTGTGTGTGTGTGTGTGTGCGTGTGTGTGTGTGTGTGTGTGTGTGTGTGTGTGTGTGTGTGTGTGTGTGTGTGTGTGTGTGTGTGTGTGTTATATGAAAACTTACGAATACTGGAATATCACTATGTATTAAAAGTAGACATTTCTTGTAAAATTATTAATTTATTAAATTTTAAATAAAAGAGTACTGAGAAGGCACACTTTGATTTTGTAAATTTACCTAAATATTTCTAACTGTATGTAATATTTCCGACTTATTTGGAGTAACAGTGATTCTTTTTATTTTTTTCAGTCTTCTAAGATACAGGTATTTTTAAGTAAGTCTTGTATATGCTTTGTCATTGATGTAATGAATATTAGTGTTTATTGATAAGTTTGAAAAGTGTATATTTTGAGGTTAATTAGAGACTGAGATTGGTACAAGAATTTACAAGTAATTAGTCTAATTTATGTTTGTATTTAATAGAGATTGTTTTTATTTTGTTTATCAACCTCTGTTATATAAGTTTTTAACTTGTAAACAGTCAAAAAATAATATAATAAACATATTATTTTTTATCACATTTGTGTTCTCATATCAGATATCCTGTAGAGTGCAGCAACAAATAATAGATCTGCATTGTCAGTTGATAAATCCTTTCTTTCATACAATTTAGATAATATTTTCCATAACATAAATTTTAAATAAGAATTGATTTGTATGGTTATAGATCAAAGATTATTGTTAACTAACAAGGATCTTTAATTTTTAATATGAAAATATTAGGTTTGATTCCTGTTAAGGGTCTGAATTTTTACTGCAAGATCTTGAAAACTGACATCTAGGATTTTTTTCAATATGGTTATAAAAACCGTATGTTTTAAGAAATTAATCATGTATTTTTATTTCAGGAATTGTTGGTAAAAAATACGTCCGATCAAAACAAGCAAAAAAATTTGATTATGAAGAAACAGAAGAAAATAATAAAGCATTCTACACGTTGGACATAAAACATGACACGCAATTATAAGTCAGAGATATTTTTTTTCAAAATAAATCATAGTAAGTCAAATCGAAATGTGTACATTTAAAGAGCAGTTAATATGTATGAATCTGAAATTCTTTGAGATGTCCAATGCAGTTTTATTTAGTCAAGGCTAAAATATGTATTAATACATATATGTACTAAATACGTATACGTACTAATGGTATACATTAAGTATGTTATACTTTCTAGCCCAAGGTATGTTATAAGTAGAAAGTGATAATGAATGGTTGATGGAAGACAACACTGATGAACGAGTACTATTAAAAATTTAACCAGTGTAGCTAGTTCATAATCTTTTATACTTAACCAGTATAGTAAAGATCATGATCTTTCGGTCTGTCAAATGGAAGGGCTCACCAGCCCTTCCATTTGACAGACCTGGTGTAATATCCTGACTCAAAGTAAACAGAATTTCAGTAATATAAGCTCAGTATATAATAACTAGTCTTTGTCTTTAAAAAAAAGTTTTCATCAAGAAAAAAACAAAATCTTGCTTTAATAATCTTATTCACTTAGCATCTGTTTGAGTTGTTAATATTATAATGTCATGATGATCTTAGGAAGCTGGGCTGGGATAGATAAAAATAATATAGACTGGAGATAGAATCCAGGGTTTATAATATTTTTCACTGATAATTATTAATACACTTAAATATTAAGTAATATTTAAACAAAAAGTTAACAAAAAATATCTTGTGTGTGCATTTAGTTACTTTCATCACTGTCATCCATTTTGTTCTCTCAAGTCAAGTAAAAAGAGCTGCTTTATCTTTCTGTGAAAATTCTTTTCACAGTACACTTTTTTTTTATATACCATTTTTTGACCACTCAAGATCAACTGGTAACCACCTAGAAGATGTTGTCTCAGTCGATCCTGAGTAACGTGGCTGTAGATTAGCCAACCCCTTCACATGCAGCATAAAAGCCAGACTACCCATCGGGGTTCATTTTGGCTCATTGAATCACCACAACACCCACTTCTGGGTACGGGATGACCCTTCACAGAAGGGCTACCTTCCCCGTTCCTATCTCCTAGTCAGGGTCCGAGTATGCTCTCCACGCATAACTCCCCAAAATCGTATGCCCACCTCATATACCTCGAGGGTCCTCAATGCGTCATTGAGACATCCTGATCCAGCTGTCTGCTGGACCAAAACGTCCTCAACAATGATATAGTACTACACCTTTTTTCTATTTTTATCCTTTTTTCAACACAAGGAGCAATTGGTAGCCACGTGAAAGAAGTTACCTCAGCTGCACCTGTATATCGTGGCATAGAAACACCCCTCTGACTCTGGACTCTTCTTTATCCACCTTTTGGGGTCCCTTCTGGCTCATCAGAACACTCCAACCATCCACTCTGGACTGCTGAGATGCCCTTCCTTGTCCTGTCCTACCCAGGGTCCGGGTATGCATCCCATGTATACCCCACAGTACTACATCTAAATTACTATATTATTACTATTATATTACAGTATTACAATAGTATGTACTTACCATGAGCATCGTTTTTGTCTGTAACTTTATTTTATTCTGTCTTTGTAATTTTGCCTTTTTTCCTGAATTTACAGTTTGGATAATTGCAGAATAGGTACAGTTCATCTTGTAAAAGTGGTGTGTGTTTGTGAGCGCGAGCGCGCTCGGGCCTTTGTGTATGTATGTATATATATAGACATATAATATATGTGTTAACGTTTCAATATTTTGGAGAGCACATTGTCAGAAATAGTAATATTGTTAGCAATAAATAATACTATTTTGCATGTAATGTACTTTACTTACCATTACTAACACTTCATAAATTAAACAATTTTTCATATGAGTTATATCTGAAATTTTTAACCGTTAAATGAACCATTTAATTTCACTGAAATAAACAGTAATGTTTGTAACTGATTTTTTTTTAATTGTTGAAATCAAAATACTATATTTATACAGTAAAAAATTACTTTCTGTAAGTTTTGCTTTTGTTTTAAATAATCACGCTATTAAATTTAGTAAGCAATTAGTTAATTTTAAGGGTTTAGTTACTACTTAAGTTGAGTAGTCAGTCTATAATTTTAAAAGGGTTTACTTATTTTCTAACTAGTTTTTATCTAAGTTTTTCTTTAGTTTAACTAAAAAATTGTTTATTTATTTAGTTTATCAATTTAATTTATTCATCTGTTTTATAAATTGAATATAAGCAAAGTGTAAGGTTTTATGTAAAACTTAGCTTGACACACTTCATAAGATTTTTGTGTATTCTAAACAGCAAAGGCTGTGTAATTATATTTTGTTATTTGCTGTGGAATGTTATCTTTGCTCCTTCATCAGTCTTTAAATTCGATTTATTGAGATGTTGTGACTACCTCAGAATATTGTAATAGTTATTCCTCTATAAGGAGCCTGAAAGATCTGATCTGTTGAGTTAATGAAAAAAAAAATAAATAAAATGGGGCGGGGAATGTACAAATAAATAATTTTACGATCTTAGTTAATATTATCTTTACAGATATAGATTAATAAGTAAGAATATTTATCTACTGGATTGCATTTGAAATATAACTTAATTTTCCTCAACATTATGTTATCAATTAAGTATACAAACATTAAAATAAAATTGCGGTTAACCTCAATTATAAACCTTGTTATTTGAAGTAAAGTCCTTCTTTGACCGCAAATTGAATTGATGTCAGTATTGAAGTTAAATTTATGTAAATAATTCTGTCAACCGAATAAACCATTATTAATACCTATTTTTTACATTCATAAGATTAAATTAATTTTATGCTTACTAATGTTTTTTTCTTCAAAAGAAACTATTTTAGTCAATCCCATAAGCGTAGAATCCTGTTATACAAACAATTTCAAAAGCTTACTTCAAATTACGGTACCTTTATTAAATATTAGTAATTGTTCACAAAATATTAAACAAGACTATTTTTATGTTCAAATTGCAGTTTTTATTTTTTTCAAAGTAATGTACTTTGTAAACTGAAATATTAGAAATATTAAACCAAACAACAGAATTGTTTTTTGTGTAATGCTTCAGCTTATGAAAAAGGGTTTTATGCTTCCATGAATATTTTTAGTAAATTGCTAAGCCATTTGAGTAAAATTAAAAAAAATTATTGAAACAATATTACTCAGTCAGTGAGTTTATAAGTAATACTAAAATTAGAAAATAGGAAATTCCCTGAATTTTCTGAATGTCTATTTAACATATAAAATTTGAAATAATTTTCATTTTCACTTTTTGAATTCTTATGTTATAATTATATGGTTTATTTAGTATCTTCATATGTTTAATTTACTATTCTTTCATTTACTTCTATCTAAAAATATTAATATGGACTTTAAACCACAACTAATTTTTATTTTATAATTAATTGGGTATTGTGTGACTTTGCCCTGGTAAGATATGTCATGGTTTCCTTTGATATGTTCAGGCAGATGCTGGGACAAGTTATCTCTCTTTCTCTCTCTCTCT
Organism: Lycorma delicatula; assembly: GCF_047948215.1. NCBI lineage: Eukaryota > Metazoa > Arthropoda > Insecta > Hemiptera > Fulgoridae > Lycorma > Lycorma delicatula. Next base: position 58,815,778 of record NC_134462.1, read on the forward strand.
CTCTTTATATATATAATATTTATATTTATAAATTTTATTTTTTATATTTATAAAATAATAACTGTAAGAAAAATTCTAAGGAATTAATACATGAAAAAAAATAATAAATTACACTTTAAAAATCATTGCAGGATAAAAACATTTTGTCAAATTTTACCCTTTCTATATGAATATCATTTAAGTAGTATATTCCGTGTGAAGGATTATGAGCTGACTCAGCAACTACTTTCTGCTTGCCTTCTGCATTTGAATTAGATGTAAAACTAAATTAGAATAAAGTTTAGAAGTAGAGGTTTTACTGGCAGAAATGAATTGAATTTTATTAGTGCATTTCCCCTCATTTTCTTCATGTTACGGCTTACCCGATGTACTGTTTTTGCTACCGGTCCTTTCTATCATGTAGGATAATAAGGTATTACTACAATGATCATTGTGAAGGTAATTCAGAAACAGTAAAAAAAAAAAATATTATTAATACTGCAATAAAGCTGATGAGTGTACGAATTATGATTTTTCTTATAATAAATTTTATATGGTTTTCTACACAAATTATTCTTTATGTTTTTATTTGTAACACCTGTAATTTAAATATTACCTAAAAATATATATTACCTTTAGATTAATAAAGGATATTTAGGTTTGGCAAAATATAAACATAGTTGTGTAAATATTAAGATTTTTAACAATAAATTTTCTTCTTTTAGTCAAAGTACTATTTATTTTTTTTTTTGTAGGCTAAACTACAAACTTTTTTATTGCCCTAAGTTGATTATGAGACTGAATTTAAAAAAAAATTGATTAATTCTTACTTTCCCCTTTTCTAGATATGTACATTATATTATTTAAGGAAAGTATACTATTTGGGTCAAAATTTGCAGATCTTAATGTTCCATGATTCCCTCTGACCAAAAAAAATAATTTTAGCATTGAAAAATTCTAATAAAGTTTATATATATTGGCCTGCTTTTTGCGTGATATCTCTTGACTGGATGTACAAATCTGGTTGAAATTTACCACAATGATTTCTGTGTTTAGGTGTTGATGTCATTTAATTTTGGTCAAAATTGGTCTAGGAGCAGAGAAATATGATGGACCTTATGGGTCTGGTATTTCAAATTTTTACTCAAAAGGTTGATAAACGTTTTTTTCATAATTTTATGCTCTGTAGGGAGTTAAAATACTTTTGTGTTTTGGTGTTATTCAAACCCTCATAAAGAGAGTAGGTAAAGAAAATAGGTTTTTCTTTTTTGTTGTTTCTGGATTCAAAGTTACATTCTTGTATTAATTAAGTGATTCCATTACATTAGTACATCACTTCGGTTTTTGAATTCTGAAACTTTCACTCAGGGCTGAAGGGGACCATAAACCTATTTTTTCACCAGATTTCCTTTTGATATTTTCAAACTGTATTAAATGATTTTTATGAAATTTTGTTTGAATATGGGATTGAAAATTTGAAAGAAGTCATACTTTATCATTTAAAGAAGTTTTAACAGATCTTTCTTATAAAAGGACAAGGAGTTGTTAAAGAAGATCTAGTTGAAAAAATTATTTTTTTTTGTGAGTAGATAGCAATAGTGAAAATAAAATGTATATATACAGAGTTTAAGTAGGAAAAGGGAAATAATTTGAGAATTGTTTCTAAAGATTGAAATAAGGAAAAAGGTTTATACAAACATATACCAAAAACGCTTTTTTATCGAGTTACGGCTAACGAAGAATTTCGCCCGGATTTCAGTTCCCCGGTGAAATGATATCACATTGAGATATTTAAGTGTTATATAAGTGGTAAACTTGTGGGTTTTTAATGATTCTATGATCCAAAAAATCGAATAAAACAGGACCCAAAATTGTATCTCTTCTACTTTATATCATATACAACGTAAAATTGAAAAATTATGTGACGAAAAACACATTTCTTAGGTTTGAAGTACAATAACTTTGTTAAATGACTAATAATTGGGTAAATTTCATAATAAAAACTTGTAGAGAATTTAATTCTGAGAAAATTTATGTATTAAAATCTATGAAAAACAAAAAAAAAAAAAAAAAAAATTAAAAAATAAATTAACTTTTATTGTTAAGAACAAAACAGAAAAATGTTACTCCAGATGAAGAATAATACCGACGTAGGTATCTTGGACGAGTAGTTCCAAACCGTAAAGTATTTTGTAGAATTTTTAATAATCTTCGTGAGAATGGTACACTCCCAGCGCTCATGTTTCATCTGAATGTCAACTGGTACATGGCGATGAAAGGGGAAACATTCTTCAACGTTATGACGTTCTTGGGATGTTCTAGGTCGCAGCTATTTTATTTTTTTCAGTAAAAAAACAAATCTAAATGTATTAAGATAAAATACACTGAAAATTTGAAAATATAATTTTTTAAATAAAATTGTATGTACGTTACATACGTTGTTTTATTTTTTTTCTGAATAAGTACGTTTTTCATTTTCAAAACTGATTAATATGATCATTTTTAAAACTGAAAATTTAAAAAATTGTTGTTTTCATTATTATAATACTCTTGATACATCTTGGTTAAAAAAAGCATCAAACTTATATTTAAAAATTATTGTAATATTTTATGTCTACTGAATAATTCTCACTACTAACGTAATTTTTAGAGGTCTAATATTTTTTTTTTTAAATAAATTTTACATTTACTTTTTAAATTTTTGTTAATTAAATAGGATTTTTATGCATGTGTATTAAATTATTTAAAAATCAGAATGATCACGTGTATATATCACCTGTCCGCATGTATCAACTGACGTGTGCTAGGAATAGAAAGACCGGTAGACCGATTTTAATGATTCTTTTATCCATTATTTAATTAAAATATTTTTTTTTGAGCAGAAAAGATTAATTTAATACCACTGCTTATGATGGTATATAAAAAAGGTTGAATTATACTTTTTTTTAATCTGATTAAATGGGATTCACAGTAATTGATAAATTAACAGCGAAAAATTCATATGGTAATCAGAAGGAATACAAACCGAATATAAAATATATTTTTTTTTAAAAGTTACAGCTAACAAAATACAAAAAAATCATACATCAAGATGTAAAAAAAAAATTCTCTAAATTACTTTCTGAAGTTTACGTGAACAATAAAATAATTATACAAAAATAAGCGAATGCCCGAAAACCTAGTATGATTATTTTGACAAATGAAGAGTGAAACGATATGGATTATGTTCGCCGGATCGAATCCCCAGGATAGCGGGAGATTAATGTATCTCTACTATTCGCAGAATCTGGAATTCCTTTTTTGTCACTCATTTTGTGGAAGTCCTTTTGTCATTCTTTTAATTGGGCGGGTAATTGTTTATTTGGGTGTTATATTTTTAATCTGTTTATTTATTTATTTATTTATTTATGGACGGAGTAGTACATTGTCTTCCGTTCCAGATTGAAAAGATTTACTCCGGCTGACCTTGGGTGACTAGCCGCGTATGTGCTTCATCTTCATTCTCTCGGTATGATTCCTCTTCGGTTCATCCTCTGAAGTCCTTTCGGTGTAAGAGGAAAGAACTCTTGTACTGATGAACTCCCCTCGCAAGAGGGAATCGCATGTTCTAACAGAGACCTAAATTATAAGAGTTAGGAAATGAGAATAGTTGATCGGTGAAACAAAGTTAGAAAGCTTTTCTTCACTGATGCTATCTTTATCATTACGCCTCGGTCGAATTCAGGCTGGGCCGGGTTCAATCCGTCGGTCCTTCATCAACCGGTTGTAAATAACTTACAAACCATAAACCTAAAATTGTTCCGTGGCTCTGAAAAGGGCAGTACAGGGGAATGTGCAGGCCTCTTCTTTCTTCCGTCGGGCGACTGCTGGGCTTCTTCTTCCACATACATCGCAGTCTGTCGGCAGTCTTCTTTATTTTTTTGGATTGAAAATAGAATATTACGCTCTTACAATTCATATAGCAATGTTCACGTTCACGAGGGGGGCGGCGATCGTCTTATTCCATTTTACGATGAGATGTAAGAAAAATCCTTATATCTTCTAAACGCACGTGCATCTAGGAACGGTTTGGGGGGTGGAACCGTGAGGCCGAAAAAGGTGACCTCCTCAGTTGTATCACTATAACCACTCTGCAGCACTTGTAACAGACCTGAAACAAAACAAAAGGAATAAACACAAATACTACAGGGAAGATATATAAATGCGGCCGTGGAGCGTTGACAGAAAGGTTTTTCAGGGCCACAAATCTCGTTGAGGTTAAAGATTTTAATCTGCTGAAAAATCATTTTACGAGGGAAATTAACAAAAATAATATCGATTTCCGGCTTTATTTTTACTCCTCTACCCGTTTAAATATGTAGAGTTCCATAAAATTAATTTTTTTTGTAAAATTTCAAACATTACGTGTTTTGAAATCTTTCAGAGCCACGATTCACGTCGAGGTTAACGATTTTAATCGGTTTAAAGAGTCATTTCACTTTTTAAATCCGCATTTAAATTAAATAAAAAAGATTTTGATAAGTTTTGAGAAGAATGGAATGGCGTTATGATTACAGATTTGTAGTTCAACGAGCTAAATTTATGCATTTAAAACATGTACTGATAAAACTACTAAAAAAAAAAAATTGAAGGTGTTAAAAAATAAAATAACATTTATATTAAAAATCCCATTCGGCACGCCGGAAGACGGAGGTAGATTTCACCAGTGTTAAGAAGGAGATAAAAAATATTTCGACCTTAAAGTTAAGAAAAATTTTTAATTTACTCAGTACAACAATGGCTGCATGTGAAAAACGGTTTCACATGTTTATCATACGTCAAGCCCCATCTTGAAGAACAGAAACAACATTTGAACTTTGTTAAACATATTGTTTTTGACTGTATTTTGTTACCTAGATTCAAATAAAAATTGAATGTCATCAGTTCTATAATTATGGTTTAAATATTACCAGGTTCCTTACAGTTATGAGCAACCGTTTTTCAACTCATAGACTCGACCTAAAGTTTGAAATTTTTTCATTATGTGACGTTTAATAGCGGAAATTAACAATTAACTTAACAAATGTTTGAATAGGCAGTTTATAAAATAATTTTAAACTCTCTGAATGAGCATTTACTAATTCTTTTGACACTAAAAAAGAACGCATTTAAAATTTATTTCATTGTACTGATGCACCCAGCGATGTCGTTTTACGTTCATTTTTGTTTTGTGCTATTAAATGTGTTATGTTGTTGTCCTATCGTCGGCACCCGTTATTAATTGAAACAGATTTGACTTTCGTTTCTTCAGTTTGTGTATCGCATTAGAAATTGTTTCTTTTAATTCGTCTTGTATGTTTTGAGTTTCATATTTCAAGTTTTTAGTTTTTCGGCGCGTGGCTTTATTTTTTTAAACTTATTTCAAAAACCGAAGTATTAAATCTATAAAGGATTTCAGCTTGTTAATTTCTTGAAAATATAAGAGAACCGTCTAAAGCAAAGTTATAGTAATTTTTGCAAAAATATCTTCAACTAAAACAACATTGATTGAACACCAAGAAAAATAAAAGGGAACTTGCCCCTACTTTTAAATAATAATGCACAAATATGTACTTTTGTTAATATATGAAAACCAAATGAAATCTACAACTACTACTCATTCTCGAAGATGACGTCAAACTCACGATAGTGCAGCAGTTAAAAAAAAAAACAGTTCGTTAACACGTTTTGTATTATATTGTAACAAGACCGATATAACGGACCTGAGTAACGGATCCCTACCAATTGAAGAAGAAAGTATTAGGAAATTTAATAATGGAAGGAATCCAGAAAAGGCTAAAAGAAACTCTTTTCGTAAAGGTAACAGGTCCGTTCAACAATCCTTCTTTGTAATACTGCCCACTGACACACCTAAACAGATGTTGTTCCGCGAGAAGAGTTTCCGGACCAGAGTAGGAATTTTATGGGAATATGTGATAAAACGATCATTCTTACGCTTCGAGTTGGATCCGGTCCGGCAGGTAAAGAGGATAGGAGTATAAATCTTCCGGGAAAGATCAGTTCACGAGATGTGAGTCTGCGAGGAATGTCTGCGAGAGAGTGCTACTGTAGAGTTCTAAGAGAGGAGTTATTATGCGAGTTTGATGTGAGAGTATTCTGCCAGGAGGTCCGTGAAAGAGCGAATTTCTAGTGAACTAAATTCGACGCGATTAAGGTGATGTCAAAAGTAATTCCAGTACATGAAAACAAGAAGTGGTTCGACTATATATAAGTGAAAAAGATAATGTACTAAATTTCATTCACAAATTGTTAGGGTAGTTTAATTTGTGAACAGCAAAGGTATTTACAATGAATTTATTTTATACGTGTCTTATCTATGGTACTATTGTTGTTAATACAAGACTAGTTGTTAAAAGTATTAAGACTAGCGGTCATGCTTATATATTTTGTCAGTGGGACTGAATTATATTTAACTACCTGTAAATAAATCCTGATGATTATGTTAAATTCTCTTTTGTATGAAATCACTATCTTTATTATTATTATTGTTTACTGAGGTTATTATTATTATTCTGATTATTATTGTGAGTTGTTCATTATTATTATTGATTTATCTTTTTCACTTATGTACTTAAACTAATAAATTGTCATTATATAAACATTTTTGTCTATTCTTAGTATCCTGATCGAGCTGCAACATGCGATAATATAAAAAAGATATGGCTGATGAAGTACACAGATATGTACTTCAGTGCATATGAAGTGCACTTCAATGAAGTTCACAGATATGCAGGTGGCCAGTAACAGAATTCCTTCTTTAATGAATATTGGTGGTATAAATAGTCAGGTAATAATTTCCTACAATATTAAAAAAAAAAAAAAAAAATAATAATAATAACATTGGTAAACCGTAGTTTGTTTATCGATAGTGTAATGAGTAGAGAATATCTTTAAAACTTTTTATGAAATCGCTTATCATAAAACGCGTTTCAGTTTCAAATTTCTTACTTAAATTGTGACACCGAGTGATAAGCGAGCCAGAAATTAATGGTTAGCTGGAACAAAGTGTCCATTATCTGAAGGATTTTGTTTGTGTCCGCAGGAAAATCGAAACATTACAGAATAGCTTTGAAAATTTCATTTGATCACATCGCCGTCTACAACTAAATTATACTTTTCTCCGCATTTTGTTAATCTAAATATTAAAAATAAATAAATAAAGTATATTTGCAATTTATCAAAAACAATGGGTAAATGCTTTAAGAAAGAAACTTTCATAGCTCAAACAATGACACAACTCTTCCGTAGTGATCAATTACGATTTAATCATAACTATCTTCACTGAAGTACGACATTGGAGGTTAAGTAACTTGTATTTTTTTTTTAAATTAAGAAATCTTAGAAAAGAGTGAATTTTAATAATTCTATATTGTTTTGAAAATAAATGAATATAATACAGAAAGAAACCATAGAAACGGTTTTGTATATACATATTTTTAAATGTACAGTAATTGCACTAAATGTAAGCAGATATGTAATTATGATGTTTTCGAACTAAAAAGTCAATTATTATGAAATATGTCAAAGAAAATTTATATAGGGATCCAATGTAATAAACGAAATTTACGGATTCATTATTTCTGTGTAACTGGTGATATTTCAAAATTAAATGAGCGTGTTTTTCATAAACTTTAACGAAGAATAAAAAAATAAAGGACAACTAATTAAATTTTTATTAAAGTCAAAGAAAAGCTGATGAAAGTAATGACGAATTCCATAACAAATAAAGCAAGTGAGAAGTAAAATTGAAAAAATAACTTTTTGGCGGAAGTACATCATAATCTATATCGATATAGATGTCGCCAATGTAGGTCAAGTTACAAATAGTAAAGCAATTTTTTTTTGTATAGTAACTAGTAAGAGAGTAAAAATATTGTGGGTGCTAGCAGTAAGAAAGTGTTTTTGTATTTAGGAATCCTATAATTAAATATTGAGAACTAGATGTAATCTGAAGTTTATCTGTCTTTAAGAAAGAATCTTCACAAAAAACTGATTAAATTTATCAATCATGTTATTTAGTTTATGGTATCTACTTTGGTTTGTTGGTGGTACCATGAAATATGGTATTCATTTTTGCTTTCTGTTGCAATACGTTGATTATGTATCCATTAACACATTTCTGCCAGTTTCATGCACCGCTCTAAAGTATTGCACAAAGTATTTGCATAATATCTGAATTGAATATTCTTATTCCCAACTGCTCAATATTACTTCATATGAGTACTTCACTGTGCTTATAAAATGAACCAAAACTCAACGTTATTGAATAACTAATACATTTAAGGCCCCTACAAGTGAGTTTTAAGACTGTGCTATTAATATGCACCATGGATTTGCACTTTTGCACTTATATGCACCTATGAGATTTTCATTGACACAAAAGGAATTCAGCAAGATTATTGAAAAAAATATTGCTATCTTAAATATACTAACTGAAGTACCTCAGAGAGCAATTGAGTAGCACTTTATAATTTGATTTTTTAATATCTCAATTCAAAAGTCTAGCTGTAGGAAGTGTTGCATTGGGCAACTGAAGTATAATTCAGACAAATGTAGTTAACTAAGAGAAGATATGAGCATAAGCATACTTAATATAATATTATGTTATACGGATAATAATAATTTACACTAATAATTTATAAAAATAATTTGTAAACTTTAAAATACATTATTATGAACATGTTTATTGCAGTACTTGGATAATGCCATATAATTCAGAACTCAGATACTAGTTCTTAAAAATTACTAAAAATTAATTTTTAATAACAATGCCAGTAGTAGGTTACAAAATTGAAAAGAAATCTTTTAACAAAGAAAAATTCATATTATTGAAATTAATTTTTCATTCATCTCTGGTAGAATACTCATACTTATCTGAGAAAACAACATTTTAATAATCTTTTACATATTGGGTCTGTCCATAAGCATACTTATACGCAGATATTTTAATTAATATAAAATAAAATAATGTCAGCATAGGTTTGTATTTCCATAACCTGGGTTTGAAGTATCAACTTAAATGTTATATCATTTTCATCTTCCTGATACCTTTTTGTGCTTTCTGGTCTCTTCTGAGTATATCTTCTTTTACAATTTTTAAAATATATATTTATTTGTAATTATTAGTTTCTTTTTAATCATTTTTATTTTGATTCATGTTTTCAAACCATTTTCCTTTCTTGTCTTTTTTTACATCTGCATTCCAGTTTCCTGTAACTATCAAAATGTAATTTCCTTTAATATTTATGATTAGGTCATTTATTTTTTCATATAACTTACTTCTTCATTATAACAGTAAAATCAACAATCAATTAGATGGCAACCTTAGTAACTGCACTAAGTAAGTAAGCTAAGTAACTGCATTAAGTAAGCTAAAGTTTGTACTACACAAACTTCAAGAATCCTTGCTTATATGTTCATCTGCTGAACCACTGGGCGTTACTATACTCTGCATTCATCTTGAAAAACACTGACCATATTTGTCTTCAAAAATATTGCCTTTAGTGGTGGCATCTAACCATAATAAGATTATGATAGGTTCTCATATGTACCTATCATCTGTATTTGTTGCTCACATGTATGCTTATGGTCTACAAGGTAATGAAGTTAGCATGATTGTTTGCTTAGTGTATAGCAATTGGGCAGTTTGTAGGTTTGATCTGAAGATTAATCATTTAAAAAATATCATAATAAAAATAAATCCTATAAACAAATGACAGTGGAAAGAACTATAGAATCTTTATGCAGAAATTAACCAACTACACTCCTTCCAGTATCTGCTTTAAAAGGAAGAATGTAGAAATGACAAGGAAAACTGTGAAATTATGGTCGAATATCTTGGGGGAACTTCTCAATTGTGAAAAAACCAGAGGAAAGATTCCCAGACGTAAAACCAGAACAATGGTCTCCAGAATCAGTAACACCAATGCTGGAAGAAATTAAAAGCAATACAGAACCTCAATAACAAAGCATGTGATAAAGACTACATCATAGCAGAAATATGTCAATGAGAATACAATCTGCTCACTGCGTAGAGAGCTTACAGAAATTTGGGAAAAAGAAAAACTCACAGAGAAGTGGAAAACAGCCTATTTTACAAAAGGGTACAAAACTGAGATCAATAATTATCGAGGAATATCTCTTCTGCTGGTTATGTACAAAATACTTTCTAATGTTAATCTTGGAAAATTAGAAAAACAAATTTATCCACAAAATGGAGAGTAGAAAGGTAGATTCAAGAAAGAGAGATCCAGTGCAGAACAGATTTTTAGCCTGAAAATAGTCATCAGGAAATTCAACTTGGGGAACAAGAGAATTGTGATCACCTTTGTAGAGTTTAAAAAGGTCTATGATTCAATTGATCTGAAAACATTGTTTAACGTTCTTAAAGAATTTAGGTCTGTCCCAAATTCTTTAAGCCTTTCTGGCCTTTATGAAGCAAGTCAAATTGAGTATGGAAGGGAAAATCTGAACATTTGTCTGGACTTTGCAGATGATTTCACCCTCTTGGTAGAAGATATATAAATGGTAGAATAACAATTGAATGTTCTACATGGAATGGCCAAAAAGGCAGGCTTATAAATCTCCATAGAGAAAACAAAGTATATGATGCTGAATATTAATAACATACCAAAATTGTTGTGGATAGAGCTAGAATTAAGAAGACAAGCAAATTTAGGTACTAAGGTAAAGTTATCCAATCAAATGAAATGGTCAAGGAAGCATACATCACCAGGATCTATAAGTTTCTAAAATCCTATGGCCTATGCCGATGCAAATTCTTCGGTGGACATAAATCCACTGAAGCATTTGAATTGGCGGAATTTTGAAGAGAACTAGTTGATGAGAGCTTATTGATCATCTGTCACTTGTATTTGGTATTAGAAGATCAATGAGACGAAATCTGGTAAAGCCAGTAACAGAGGGACGAAAGTAGCACCCAAAATCTCCAAAAGGCGTGGGTGTCTTCTCTTTAGGGGGTTTGGGTATTATTCTAGTTTTACAAGTTTAAGCCAGGAAGAGGATGACGACAAATAGCTGAGAAACTTGAACAATGGTAGTAAATTAAATAAGACGATAGAAAGAACGAAAAACGACGCATAAAAGGAAATGTGAACATACGGTCTGATGGAAATATTAAGCCTTAGGTTGAAAGAAAGATAAAACTGACAGGTGAATTTTAAATTGACGCAGTCTTTGGTTGGATATGACGGCCTCAGTTCATTTCCGTTTTCAATTAAGTAGCGACCATAGTAGTGATTGCAAGTAAAGTGGCAAAAAAATCCCCTGGACTCAGTGTTGCATTGTCAACAGTGACAGTGGATAGGTACAGAGCACTTATCTTTTTGTAACTAACTGTTAGAGTTAGGATTGAGTAAACTGAACTGGAAAGTAATAAATAAAATTATTACAATTGTAATAAAGTCCAAAACTGCAGACAAGTAACTGGGGAAAGATGATCTTAAAGTAAAATATGTCAGATAAAAAAAAAAGTGAATAGGCTACATGAGTCTACGTGAGTATCCCATAAGGACAGCTGTATGACTAAGATGCCTGCAGGACTTCTTGGGAGATTGTATGAGGCCTAGCAGGTGCTGTGCACATGCATTACATGCTAAACTTATGTTTTTCTTGGTGGTAGGGAGGGATTTTGGTTGGTTAAAATCTGACACTTCCATTTGGAAATAAATTTAATCTGGTAGGAATTTACTTCCCTCAAATGAAAACAAACTGCACTGGACACTTATTGATAGGTTGGGAATCAAACCTAGATTAAAGAATAAGTATTTCTTTAATGACATCATATTTGACACGAAGCTTTCATTTCCAGCTAGCCGACCGGCCGATCATTCGTCCAGCCATCCAGACGAATAACAACCTAGCCATCCAACCGATCATTCAGCTAACTGGTCAGCCGTCCAGTCATCCAGCCGATAAGTCAGCTAGTTTTGTCAACCAGCTAGTAAGTTAGTCAGCCAACCAGATACACATTCAGTCATCTGTCATCCAGCCAGCCAGCTATCCATCTGCACAGCCAGACCACCACTTGCTCGTCCAGCCAGACACCTGTCAGCCGTCAAGTCGATAAGTAGGTCAGTCAGCTTGTCAGTTAGTCAGTCAGACATTCATTCAGTCGGTCAGTAAGTCAGACAGTCAGTAAGTCAGACAGTCAGTAAGTCAGACAGCCAGACAGTCAGCCAGCCATTCATCTGTACGCTCAATGGTCCACCCAACTCTACAACATTTTGCCCAGCCATCCAGTCAACCGTCTGTGCAGACATACAGCATCTGGTCTGTCACTCAGTCGATCCCAGTCGGTCTGGCCAGTCCGTAAGTAAGCCAGTTTGTCAGAAAATCAGTTAGCCTGTCAGTTAATCAGAAAGACAGTAGGCCGCAGAAGGTAAGCCAGAAGTAAGCATGTGAGTCAGTACATCAGACAGTCCGTCAGTTAGTAGATTTTAGCTAGTCGTTTAGTAAGTCGGTCAGTTAGTCAGTAATTGGTCAACAAGACAGAGATTCGGCCATCCAGACATCACCCATTCAGCCACCCAGGAGTTCAGCCAGTTGATCATTCAACCATCAGCCAGCCAAGCACTCCATAGGTCAGCAGGTGAACGTCAGTTATCCAGTCAATCAGCCAGCCAGTTGGTCAACCAGTCTGCCAGGTTACTTAGTCGGCCAGTCAGCAATTTCTTTAGCTAGTTAGTCGGTCAGTGAGTCGATTAGTAGTGCAATAAGCCAGTCGTTCAGTCGGTAAGAAAGTCCGTTATTCAGACGGTGAGTCCGTTACTAAGTCATCCTATCGTTGACTTTCGATCAATCAGTTGGTCAGTCATTTAGCCGATAAGCCAATGAGTCAGTCAGTTGTTCAGTCAGTCAGCCTAATAATCGGTCATTCAGAGATTCATCCAGTTTTTAGCCAGCTTTTCACCCCGACAGTCATACAATAGATCACCAAGTCAGTCGGGCAGCAAGTCCGACGAACAACTAGTCGATACGTTAGCAAACTTGTTGGATAGCTAATCGTTTAGCCAGTCAGTCTGTTAGTCAACCCGTCGAGGAGTCGGTCAGGTCAGTCATTTAGCCAGTCGGTCAGCCAGTCTGCCAGTCAGTCGTCACTAGTTGGTCAGAAAATCAATCAGTAGTTAGCTCGGTCAGTCAGCCAGTCACTCATTCAACCAGTTGGCCCGCCAACGGATGAATCATTCACTCAGACAGGTCGGTCGGTAAGTCAGTCAGCAGCCAGCCAGCCAGTTAGTTATTCAGTTTTTCAGTGAGTATGCAAATCGGTCAGCCAGTCAGACGCTCAGGGTGTCAGACAGTCATTTATTAGTCAATTTAATTTATTAGTTAATTAGTCAATTAGTCAGCCAGTCAGCCTCCCAGACGTCTCCCTAGTTTATCAGTGAGTAAGCAATTTGGTCATGCAGTCAGTCAGTTAGGCAATCGTTCGTTCAGTTGGCTAGTCAGTCTTCAAAATAGTTCATTCAGTTTTAAAAGTGGGTATGTTTAATTCATTATCTACAACCATTGTGGTTATATTAGTCAGGCAAAAATGTAGTCTTAAATACTTCTTTCTTCTCCCATCTTCTTCTTCTCTAGGCGATGGCCGGCGACGAATTGAAACTTCATTCTGTCATTCACTCTTTTATAGGCTCCTGCGAATGGTGGGTGCGCAGCGCTGCTGTCGTGGGAGAGGTTCGTGATCAGCTAGCTTGGTCGGGAGGGGTACTTTTGCAGACGCATAGATATACTGTACTCTCGGTTACATCTGAACGGTAACGTTGCGTTCGCCTATATGAAGGTCGGCATGTATTCGGCAACAATATATTCTTTGCAATTCCTTTTAAAGTCAGAAAAAGTTTCAAGACATTAAAATGGACAGCTACTTGATTATTTTTCAGGTGCTTGTAGATATAATCGTGTAAAAACGTTTGTTTAATTAAAAATAATAATTTTCCCCAGCATTTATATTTAAGTGTGTTAAATGTGATAATAAAAGTACTAGTCTTTTATTACTCCTTGTACGAAGTAAAGGAAGTATTGTGATTGCGAAAAATTTAGGTTTTCATATTTCAACGGAAATATCCATTTCAACCATCCCTGAATCCATTTTTACTAGTTTCGGCGTGACGTATGTATGTATGTACTTATGTATCTCGCATAATTCAAAAACGATTAGCCCGTAGTATACTGAAATTTTTGATTTAGGACTGTTGTAACATCTAGTAAATCCAAAAGATTTGGATTTTGGACTTTTTCTAAAGTGCAATAATAAGCCATCATTGAGAGATTTTCAACGATATATCGTAAGTGGTACTTATTTTCATTGGTTCAAGAGTTATAGCCAAAAATGTTTAATTAATGAAATATTTGAATTAATATCTTACAAGGGAAGGCAAATCCGTTCGAATCAGACTGCATCTCCTATTCACTTTTTTAACTTTTTTTTAATTTAAATATATTGATTTATTAATAATTATTAACCCGTCATTATAAAAAAAAAATACTCTAAATAATTTTTTAGTAATAACAATAAAAAAAATACCACAATCAACGTGACACATCTGATTATTTAATAATAATTGAAAATTATAATTTAGAATCGTATTATTTTTGGATTTTTTAGTTTACTTTCTGTTTAATTTTATTTAATTTCTCTGGAATTTTACCTACATTAAAGTTAAGTGCAGAATTTCATCATATTTACTAAACCAAACAAACTGCATACAAACAACGTATATATTTGACATTTGTGTATATTTATTTGATATCTCTTACACAGTGATGTATATGACTTTATACAAATGTATTTATTAGCTTCTTAAATTCCTTATTAAGCGGAAATAGATTATATGTTTGTAGCCTATTAGGGAAAAATTCTCTTTAGAATTTTTCATAAAAGAAGGTAGGAATTTAAAAAAAAATGTATAAAATATGAAATTTAAAAAAAAAACGGATGGTGCTGTGTTGGGGTGCACGGCCGTTGGTTTAACGTGAAACGTTACAGACCTTGGAAGAATTTCTTCCGAGCTACAGACTGACCAACTTATCTGTAGAGTTAAATGGGAGAGCCACCATCGTGGCTCTCGAATTTTAGTTCCTTCATTTGGTCAACTCTTCAGATAAACTGGTCGATCTGTATGTCAGCGAGTCACTTTTAATGTATTGGATTGAAATAAAAACGAAACACTGACTGCGTACTAAATTTAATTTTAACATAAAACAGATACTAAATAGTACATATTTATTTCGATTAATATTCGACGACAATTTTGTTCAACATTGGTCTTTGATATGAGATAAGATACATAAGGCGTAATAAGCAGCAGTAGATGTGCTCGCTCCGTCGGCGTCGTTCAATGAGCGCGGCATGTCAGCTTTGCGAAGCTCCTAAATCAGTCTTGTTCGCTCAGCACCGGACATAGGTGTACCTGAGCGTGGCCAATAATCTCCCGTTTCCAACCATATGCCGGCTGGATTTTGTGCAAGCTGAGGCTGACATATTGAATTTTAATACTTTCTAACATGTTGACTTTAATTTTTTATCAAACACAAATATACGAATCATCGCGTTATCACGTCTAAGTCGTGAACTACAATGAATGGAAATGAGCGAGAGCGCCATTTTTGTTTGAACTGCGCTGTGCTCCCTCTCCGCCAACCTGTTTGCCGGTGATGCAAACTCAAAGTCGTATCGGCGAGCTGACCATGTAAGCTATAAAATGACACCGAATTTACGTTTCTGAGACTAATAGTTAGGGAGTTATTAAGGCAGGACGATATAGACCTTTTCGTTATGCTACAAATTTCTGTTCTGGTACCCGTATGTTTCGGTGTGATTTTAGACATTTCACATCAAAATTGTATTTTGAAACTATGCTAAAAAGTGTATATGTTTTCTTCTTTGACATCTGTGAAAGATATTTTTCTCTAAAGGTCTTTTTGATCATTTCATTTACTTATAAAGATTTGTAAGTGCGTAACTGTAAAGTAAGTAAAATGATTTGTAAATTATTTGAGCCCGTTTGTTACTAGTTTAAAATTATTGGCATACTAAATTTTAAATCAAGTTTTTATTAATGAAGGATCACCATCTTTGGGATGGTTGAGGGATAAAACCTTGCCACTTCGAGAATTTTCTTATTTTTACTTAACCAAGAATATACAAAGGAAATTGTTGTAATTCTGACCAAACATCCTCTAATTTAAGAGAATATTTTTAAATAATTGTGAAATTTTATGCTTACATGTTAACAATAGCGATAATGCTGAGTTCAATTCATAATAAACCTACTAGACTGTATTCGGGAATTGAATACGCGACCTTAGATGTATAGCAGGTAAGCACGTTACTATCTGCGCTACTGAGGGAATTTAAAAAAATTATTAATTACTGTATATATACACTAAAAAATACGAGTGAAATACAGGTAAGAAAAACTATTTATAATTTGTGTAAGAATCAGGTAGCAGTTATAAAAGCAGAAGATGAATAAAGGATAGCCTTGTTTCAGAAAGAAGTGATACAAAAAAAAGTTAGTCCCCGATCTTTTTTAAATCTTACAAAGAATTAGCAGTAAAAGAATTTGGAAAAAAAAATTGAAGGTGGAAGTATTCAAGGAGGAAAAGAATGTTGAGATTTTTTCAACATTCAAAAGAATGTTGATGACAATTTTCTTTTAGCAGAAATCAAATAGTTTGAAGAAATAACGGCACGATTGTATTGTTAATAGAGAAAATTAATTTGAAAATTGAAATTATTAGTAAGGCAATCAGGTTTTATTAATTTCGTGAAAGATTGACGAACAGAAGGTAAGATCTACAGAGTACAATGATTGAAGTGTACATAAATCGAAGAATGCAGAAACTTTTAAGTATGTTTAGGGTAATGAACAGCACAGAACAAAACTGAATGGAGAATGAAATTAAAGTCAGTTAACTAATTAATAACTAAAATACATTAAAACATATATACATATACGAGGTCTGTAAATAAAATGGTTTTCCCATTCTTCATAGCAGTGTTGGAACTCAGAAACCGAAATATCCTTAGATGGTCGGCTACATTTTTTTAAATGTTTACTACTGTTCCAAAACAGTGTCCTTTGAAGTATTTTTTAACGTAGGGAACAGGAAAGAGTCGCAGGGACTCAAGTGAGGTGAATAAGGTAGTTAAGGAACTAGAGGAATATTTTTCTTTGCCAAAAACTCATTAATTGAGAGGCAGGTGACAAGGTGCATTATCATGATGCAGCATCCAGTTGTCTTTGATGGCTGGTCTCACGCGGGCACCTCTTTTCCCGAGTGTTTCATGAATTTCTTGGTAAATATATCGATTTACGGTCTGTCCCGTAGGCAAGAACTCGTTATGGACAATGCCATTACTACTGAAGAATCAAATTAGAATGGTTTTGATTTGCTCATTTTTGCTTTTTTGGGACGTGGAAAGTTTGAAATGTGCCACTCCTTACTCTGGCGTTTTTTTTCTGGGTCGTACTCAATATCCAAGATTAATTACCAGTAAAAACATTTTTTAGAAAATCAGGATCAGTTTCAATTCGGCCTAGCAGATCGCGGCACACTTCCACCCTTGTTTTTCTGTTCAACTGTGATGTTTTTTGGGACCAACATTTTTTTATGTCCAATTCGTTTGTCAAAATTTGATGGACTGTGATATGGTTCTAATTAAATTTTTTTGCCATCATTCTGATAGTTAATCACCGGTCGTACCGTATCAAGTCTCTGATTCGATCAACATTGTCGTCACTTTTTGACGTTAACGTTCTTCCAGAGCGTGGATCGTTCGCAACTGATTTCCGGCCATCTGAAAATGCTTTAACGCCCTTTTCAATTTTGAAAAAGTTTCAGTAGCATTCTCAGCGAGTTTAAACAAAACTTGATTCAACATTTTGTAATGCACAACAAAAATTCGTTTCACGAAACGTTTGGTTACGTCTCATTTTGTAGCAATAGACTAAAAATATTAACCCAATATAAATCAGCTGTTCATATAACCATATGTTTACTAGTAACTTCACAGTGTTGCCACGTTGACTGCCAAAAAAAAAAAAACTAGTCTCATTACTTTATTTACAGACCTCGTATGTATGTATAAATAAATTTAAATAAATACTTTAGTAATAAATTATCATTTATAAAGATATATAATATTACCTATAGTAATATATATAATGTATATATAAAATAATATATGATTAGTTCTTTGAGTTAGCGTATCGTACTTTTATTTTTGTGGGTCGATGAAAACGATTGTATATTAAAAACTCTTAGAAGCGCAAAAAAAATTATCGTGGAATTAAAATATTCTAAAACACTCCTACATTTATAAATAGTAAAACTAAAGTTGTTCAGTACTTTTTTTAAGGTATACAGAATCTTTCTCCGAGTAAAAAAATTCAAATTGTTCCCAACACGGTAATGGCAACGTCACAATACCAATAGCCTGAATGAGCGAGTGAGTGAGTTGATGTGAAGTGGCTGGGGCTTGTGATGAATGTACGAAGTGCCCGCATCGACATTCAAGACCCGTCCTGTGATCGTGATGAACGATTTACCTCCTGTGCCTTACAGCAGTTCAGTACCTTTTCTTCTTCTCTTCTATCATCTTTCCCCCTTTTTCATCATCTCTTTGCTTTCCTCACCTTTACTCCCTTACAGTACAGTACAGTACAGTCTTCGTTTTTCAACCTTGACTACTTCACTTTTTTTTTTACTTAATAATCTTTTTACACATTAATTTATTTCAAGTACATCCCACTTAAAACTTCGTTTCATAATTTTGATACAGTTTCATTTTATTGTTACTTCTATTATTTTTTTTTTAGATTTAAATAAAATTATAATTGCACCAAAAATATCTATTGGTGAAAATAGAAAATTTTGTTTAAAAAACGCGTGAAATCAATTTACGATTTAGTTATTAGAAATTTATTTGTTAATTGTACAATTATAAAAATAACCCTTTAATGTTTGGTTAACTTAATGAAAATGAAATTAATCTATGTATCTGAATTAATTTAAAAGAACTGTTTCAATATATGCTAAGTTCGGTCGCAAGAAAGCATTTTATCGGAGGAGCACCAAACTTACGGACTTGATTTTTGAAGTTGAGATCATTACTAGGATTGTAAGAGTGCTAATTCCCAATCCTTTGGATCACTATCAATTTACACGTGAAGAAATCAGATGTTGGGTTAGTTGTATATTTTTTCAAAATTTATTCTAATTTCATGAATTAATAAATAACTTAATGAAGTGGAAGATGTTAAGTCTTGTTGCTATTTAGGCTGTTAATGAAAAAGGTTTGAATATTATGTGATATTATAACGCTCTTTTTAAAAATGTGTTTTTTTCTGGGGGTAAGAATTACCATTACCAGGGACCGAATTCCCGGTGGGGGATGCCCTTGGGGACTCCCCATTTGAGGGATAAGGCGATCAGAAGACCGAGACCCGGCCCCTGGGGTGGGGATGAAGGTTACGGCATTACTGGATCTGGTGTCTCCTCGCTGGCAGTTAGAAGTAAGGATAAAGTATAATATCCAACCGGGGGGCCGATCTGCTTTGCCGGATGTTCAACTGGTGGGCGGGAAGGCCCGTTAGAGTTAAAGGACACTCCCTTGGATTGCGTTATACTTAATTGTAGATACGGCTCTGATGACGGGGTATAAAAATATAAAAAAATAAATAAATAGAATTACCAAATAACTGTGCTTTAACAAAAAATATTTATCTACAACTGTGCAATAGTTGTTTCATAATCTGCAGATATCTTAAATACCCTGACTCCCCCCATCGCTTAAGTACACAAAAGTCACAATTTTGCGATATTTGTAAAAATTATTTTTCATAACGCATTTTATTTTCATAGTAAAGCAAAAACAGGACATTAAAGATTTTTTTTTATATCAAGTATTTCCAAATTTTAAACTCTTTTTTTCCAAAAAGTTTTCTAATGAAGAACAAGGAAAAACCGTAACTTCTTTTAATGAGATTCAGAACGTATTGTTGTCTTTGTCTACCACGGCTACTAACCACTTGTTAAAAATCGAGATTTTAACGATATTCGATCCAATTCATCAAAAGTTTTTATTGATTCCTAGATCAGCGAAAACTTTGCTGAGTCAATATTTTGAGGTATTTAAATTCTTTTTTAACGAACATATTTTTTATGATTTACTATCTCAGAATTATTTTTACACGAGGTAAAAGTAAAACAAAAGGATAAAACTTGAAATAACTTTAAAAACCAAAGGAGAGAGATCATTTTTATCAAAAGATTCTTTATGTGCTTTATAAATGTTAGATTACATTTTGTATTATTTGGTTTTTTGAGAAATATTGTTTAGTGCTAATAATGTTAGAAGTTTCTATAAGAAGGCTATAGTGATTGTACGTGAGCCCTGTTGTTGAATCGAATCATTATTTAGTGAATAAAAATTGAAAGAACTTTTTCTAAAAAAGTATTTTTGGAAGTTTCATGCAATTTTTCTACGTAAAACTAACATTTTATAGAGTTCTATAGTCTAGAACTCTAGATTAGATTTTTTTAAAATCTAAAAAACTAGAATCTAAAACAATTTTTTTTTAACTTTGATCCATGTTGAGAAACTCAAACATCCTTTTCTTGGCAAAACAGTTTTGAATCATCGACTTATTTCAGAGAAAAACTTCAAAAATACATCTATACCAAAATAACTCTTTACAACTTAATTATAATCTAAAACAAAATGTAGGAGGATATTTTTAAACTTTCAAAGGAGGCTTCGTCTCTCTGATTGAAAACAATTAAAAAGTTTATTTATAGGCTGGTGACTCACTCAATAAACAAATAAATTTTTTAAAAAAGTTTCGGAAGGTAATAAATTAAAAAAAGTTTTAAGAATTTTAACTTCTACTTATTCTTCCTTCATTTACTGCAAAAATAACAGGCTGACACCGATTGTAGTTTCTTGATGATAAATGAATCTTTTATGAAAAATGCCAAACCTGACGGAGATTCGAACTTATTCAAAATGAAAGGTGGAGTAACCTTTCTCTCAAAACCAGCTCATTCAACAATATACATAAGTTGGGAAAACATTTATAGTATTTTTTTTCCAATTACTTTTTGTTTTCATTAGAATTCAAAACATTGAATAGAATTCATTCACTTCCTTGAAGAAAAAATCTTTTGGTAATTATAAAGATAAAAATTTATGATTAAACAAAACATAAGCTCTACCAAACTAATAAGAATTTTAATTTAACTTAATCTTACTCAAGTTTTTTTTTTGTATCAATAAAACCAGTGAACTAGTTTCGTACTGGTACATTCATACTGAATGTATGAAAATTAACTGTAATTTGAAAAATCGATTTTCTATAAGTGTATTTAATAAGTATCCAAGAAAATATATATTATATATTGTGTATTCTCACAAAATCTGGCTTGCATACTTAAATATAGTGCACGAATAACATGAATTTATTTAAACAATTTATATTATATTTAAAAATTGCTGAATCGAAATAAGAAAAGCTGTGCTGTTGAATACAGTAGTTCCACTTCTAAAATACAGAATCCAAAACCTATCAAAATATACAAATTATCCTACCAGTATAAATTACAAATTTTTTAATAATAATCCTTTTGGTGCTTTATATGAACGCCGCGCTACCTTACTCTCCCCGACCGGGTATTCATTTAAGTATACTCAGTCGGGGAGAGTGTCCTTCTACTCAAAGGGGGCGTCCCCCACCCACCGGCTTTACATCCGGCACGGCAGGTTGGCCCCCCGGTCTTGGATCTTTTGTTTTATTTTTATTTTTATTTTTTGCCTGCCTCTAATTCTCCGCGTTAGGGCCAAGGTCCGGCGATGCCGTCCCCCAGCCCCTCCGCAGGGAACCGGGTCTCGGTCTTTACGCCTATGCCTCTAACCGACGGTACCCACCCCACAAGCGCCTAGACGCCCGCAGGGAGACACACCGCCGGCCGGGACTCGTTCTTTTCTTTTATTCCCATCTCCCCTGGAGTTCTCCCCCTTCGCAGGAACCCGCATACCAGGGCATACGGGCCCTCCACGGAGAGACTGTCCACCCTTCCCTACTTAACTTAATCACAGTCTACCGCCCTCTTCTTCCTTAGTTCTCAGGATCTCTCCAGCAAACCTTCTGAACCAGTCCCAGTTCTCTTGATTTGTACCATCCAATTAATTAGATTATCCGGTGTTAATCGATTTTTTATAATTACCCTCCTGTTTTCAGCCCATCTAGGACATACAAATATACATACAAATATAGTGTGCTCCGCATTATCTGTTTTCTCACAATAAACACATTGTGGTGTGTCCCTTTTTCCAATTCTGGCTAGGTACTGCCCGAAAGATCCATGCTCCGATAAGAACTGTGTCATATAGAAGTCAACGTTTCCGCGTCTACTTCCATACCACCTACCTATATCAGGGATTAGTCTTCTAGTCCAATCCCCGACTCTTGAGCGTGACCATTCCAACTGCCATTCTTGCTCCAATTGAGCCGCTATCTCGTCTTGTGGTAGTCCCTCATATCTAAGCATCCTGCTTTTAATCTGCAGGTCTATTGGTAGTACCTCTGTTATTACGCAAAGCGCGTCATAGGACACCGTTCTGTAACTAGCGGCCACCCTCAACAGTGCAAGTCTATGCGCGCTTCTCAATTTTCCTTTATTCCGTTTAATACTAATTGTATGTCCCCAAACCGGGGCCGCGTATAATATCATTGATGTTGTTGCAGCAGTTATTAATTTCCTAGTTTCTATTTTTGGTGTTCCATGGTTCTGGAAGAGTCCTATCAGAGCTTTGACCATTGGAGTGACCCTACTACATATCATATCGATGTATCTGCTAAATCTCAAATTTTTATCGAGTATGACTCCCAGATATTTTGGCTCATGACTTGCATAATTGGCTCCCCTCTGATATTCAAATTTATACCTCTAATAGGTCTTCTGCCGGAAAGGGCAATACAACTGGACTTCCCTGGGGCTATCTGTAGTTGGCTTCTTTGTAACCATTCATCTATAATTCCTAATGCCAGATTGGCTTTGCGTTCTAAGTTATCTACATCCCTATCCTCAACGAGGATTGCTATGTCATCAGCATAGCCAATTGCAGTAACTCCTTCAGGATAATTCAGTCTGAAGACTGCGTCATAAAAAAAAAACGCTGCGCTACCTATCCCAGACCATTCTAACCCCGTAGGGGAAGACACCAGCTTTGTGATTCTTCTGGTCGCCTCATCTTCCCCGTTCCAAACCCTATGGGCTTTAACGGGAGTCGTCTTTCGCCCTCTAACTTTTTACATCTCACAGTAATAAGCCAAGCCTCGTTGAGATACCACCGATGTAAATGCCTCGGTAGACATTTACATCGGTGATTCTAATACTGAGCTTTTGGCTTCGCTGTAGGCCTCGTCCGGACATCTTCGGTGTCCTACATCGTTGCCCTCTGAGATTCCATTTCATTGTAAATGACTCATAGATTCGAAGCAAATTTAAAAACAACATACACAAAAATTGTTGTTCCAGACCAACCGGAATACGACACGAAATTTCTTGATACTAGAAATTTCTGCTTGGAGACTGCTAGATAAGGCCAGTATATATAGCAGAGCTTATTTCTTTACAGCAGACAGTATGGGGTTCACAGACTACTTCTGTGCAAAGAAAGTGGTTTTATGTTCCGATTAAGCGTGTTAAATGCTATTCGGAACAAAAAACCGAGGATGCTCTTGTCGAAAACATCCTGTTCATTCTTTATGTATTATACCAAACAAGTCAGCGGTGTGTATTTTTGTGAACAGCAGGGCATGAGGGTATCTCAGGAAATGAAAGCTCAGATGAAGCCGCCAGAATGGCAATAAATTGTGAGAATACGGATATAATCCCTATTCAAATGGCAGACGTCAAAAATAGTTTAACTAATGTTATTAGATCCTGTTCATCCTTACATCTGACGATCCTATAGGTGATAAGATTACACATCACTTTTAACTAATGTGACAAGGGCTTAAAAAACAACACTGATCAAATTATAAAGTAATATTAATTTTAACAAAAATTAAAAAAAAAAAAATTACGATCAAGAATTATTATGAAATCATACACCAACTGCATTTAGTTTTATTTACAAAAAAAGTAAGACAGAAATGAAAAAATAACATTTATGAAGTTTTTATATAAGTAACTCAACTATATTTATTAAAAATTCTTTTCGACCATTATTATAAAAGTCAACGGAAAAAATAATTAAATATAAAATGAAGAAAAATTATGTATTTTAATTTTTACTAACTACAAAGAGAAAGAAAAAGTTATATAAAACGTTATTTACACAAAAAACAGACCATTTTAAATTTAACTTTTTTTCTTTTTTTTATAAAGGACGTCACTATATTTAACTGACTTCTGAAAATCAGTTCTATTCAAATAAAATTTTTCTAATAAAACGATATTTAAAAATAAAACAAATTATTAAATTGAAATAAAAACTCAACATTCTGGATAAACTGAGAAGAATGAGGCAGATGAGCAATCTAATGAGAATAAAAAAACCGAGAAGAGGAGGCAAAAGAAGAAAGAAGAGAGGTTAAGATGAAGAAAAGGAAGATTATTTTTCGATGTTTGAAACACGTTTTTTTTCTATCTTGTACGGCTATTTATTTAATTAGAAGGTAATATATATACTCATAAGTGGAAGTTAAACCTTCCGTGAACATTAATTATTTCGTTCTAAAATGTTTTTCAATTTCTAATACGCTTGCTTACTTTTTTTTGATTTTCATTGAGAAAATCAGTACATATTTTACTTAATTTGTTACTTTTTTAGTCAAGGGCAATATACTTTCTAAATTTCAAATTTTCATAAAATTAAGAATCAAAATTAAAAGTAAATAAAAATTAAGGTTTTACATTTGTTGTGAACAATGGATAAACAGGAAATTAAATATACCGTGATAGCTAAATTTCATTCTTTATATTTGTTCGTACCGTATCATTAAAATAAATATAATCTATATTTTTATATTACATAATAATTTCATCCTAAATATTAGATGAATTCCGTTTTAATTATTTTAATAAAAATAATAATTGCAATCAAAATACTCGGCTAGGGAAATACCATTAAAAGGGCTTTTGGATGTACCTACCATCACAATTGAATCGAGTAAATGTAATATATATGAAACTGTTAGCTAACATATACCAACGGAAATTAATTTAGAAATTATCTAAAACTGAATGAGAACTATCTGTACAAATTAATTTTAGGTTATATTACATTTAAAAATTATATTACCAAAATATATTTTAATTTAAATAACAATAATGATCATAATAATTATTATTTAATATAATCAACATGCATATTACAAAGGGATAAATATATATACGAATATTTTTTTATAAAAAAATTTATATTTACTTACATATAAGTTTTACATAGAGATATACATTCTATATTATTTTGGATATTCCTTCCAATACAGTAGTGCAAGACTTACGTTTCATGTGCTTTCTAACAAGGCAATTTAAGACTCTTACATATAATGTTAGATGTTCGTACTATCCACCGGGTTGGTCTAGTGGTGAACGCGTCTTCCCAAATCAGCTGATTTGGAAGCCGAGAGTTCCAGCGTTCAAGTTGGAAGCCGAGAGTTCCAGCGTTCAAGTCCTAGTAAAGCCAGTTATTTTTACACGGATTTGAATACTAGGTCATGGATACCGGTGTTCTTTGGTGGTTGGGTTTCAAAATTAACCACACAGAATGTACAAGACTACACTTCATTTACACTCAAACATATCATCCTCATTCATCCTCTGTCTAAACGGTAGTTACCGGAGGCTAAACAGGAAAAAGAGAGTGAGATGTTCGTACTAACAAAGGGAATTGCAGGACTGAATAAAAATACATACTGAACAAAGGATTCAGTTATAATAAGCAACTCTTAGAATAATTACTATTCCTGGAATAAACTAAAAATAATAATGCTTCACATAATACTTAATGCTTACATAATTAATTAATACTATCCAAAAAGAGTACAATGGAATTTTAAACCGTACGGTAAGTCTCGCAGATATCAATTCTTCCGCTCAAATACAAAACTTTTTGTTATATGAATAAAACTGTTTTTAACAAAATGATATCAAAGAAGGTAATTTTTAAAAAAAATTCAAGTTAAATATATGTAATAGACAATAGATATAGAATAACAGATAATAAACAATGTTTAAGCGTTCCATATTATAAGAAAAAAATAGAAAAATCTGTTGCACAGAAATTTTTGTTTTTTAAGCGGAAGAAATGATATCTGCGAGACTCTTATCGTATGGTTTACAATTTCATTTTGGATATCACTGCGTTTTTTTTATTATTCTTTTATTTTTTTATGAATTTTTAAAATTTATTGCCTTTCTAGAACAAACAAATATACAATTTTGAATTTCTCGGCCAATCTTTTTTTGCTGATAGTCATATCATTCAATTCATACCATATTTTTCCTTTTTTAATAAAATAGTATATTGATATTCACGAAACGAAGATCCGTGATGTAATATTGGACTTATTTCTTTGTAGTGCAACCCTCGATTTTTATCGTATCCGTGGACACCTATTTTATATTATTATTACATTAACTTTTTTAAAAAAATTAAGTTCAATTAGTTTAAATAATTCTAATTGTAGAATAAACAAATATATTACTAATAGAATTTATTTTTGTTTTATGTAACAAATCTTTGTTGCCACATTTGCAACACTTTCCTACTGTTCGTATTTTATTAGCAGCTAAAATATCTTGTGAATTAATACTTTTATTTTTTTTAAAGAACTGATGGAAATTAAAAAAATTGTTTCATCTTCAGTATTTTCATTTGCATACGAGCATTTACTATTAAAACAAGCTGTAGTATATTTTCTTTTAAATTTTATTATTTCAAGTACATTATCAAATTTTTTTACGCTGCCTAGAATTATCAAGTACAGCTACCTAGCGGCGCTATTCGTAAAACACCTTTTTGAAAAAAAAGTAACGTATTCGAGTCCCGCGGTTCGTTAAACGAAAGAAAAAACATTGTCTAACAAAATTCGACATATTTTTTGAAAGTATTCTTTATTATAAATATATTGACCTAAATATAAAGTTTTCACGTTTATTTTATAATTTTTGTCCCCATTTTCATTTCACTTTTTGGTTAAGTCTTGTTCAGAACTGTAAACATAGTTCATTGACTTCGCCGTGTCGTCCAGTTGTGCGAACTATTACAGGTGAAGTTCTAACGAACTTCCTGGTACTCTAACTTATGTAATATATATCGAATATGTTAATAAAGTGTCAATCATTTAAATAAATTTTTAACAATTAAAAAAAAAATGATTTACTTATCGGTATGAGTGCACAATTTAGGGTGTACAGTAGGTTGCTTTTGAAACTAGCGATATGATAAATATAAAATTACTGCCGTTTTGGTTAGGGTTTTCTCAGTCAGAGTCAAAATTTTTGTTTTCCAAAACACGATGAATCCTAATCTTTTCATTTAAAAGTTTTGAGTTGCGTCCCCGGATACACTCTGGTGACTGAATTATAGTGAACTCATACCGAAAAAAAGTTTTCGAGATGTAATCGAAACTAAAGAATTTACAGATTGGTCTAGTGGTAAAATCAATGCTAATTAATTTTGTCATAGTTGATAAAATTACTATCAATTTCGAAACTAAAGCCAAACCTTCGACTTCGAAGTCGAAGGTTCTGAGGTTCAAATTGAAGTAAATATAATAAGTAAATTGTACATTATTTATACTGATTAATACTTTTTTTTAAGAGATGGAGGAACCCCATTAATGGGCACCTAAGCAGTGGGCACCTCATTAATATATCTTACATAACATCCTCACATCACTGTTCACACGTACAGATTACAAAATATACATTAGGGATAAAAAATAAAAATAAAAACTATTGAAAGCTATTTAAGAGTTGCCAAGCTTTGTTACCATCCTGCAAACTTATATACATATAAACTTATATATATAACAAAACATTTCCAAACCAGACCCAGCCTGGATCATGGTGGATATTGTTTTTATACCATTTCTATATATACATACAGAATAAAGGTTAAACTAGCTATTCAGAGCTCATTTCGCTCACCTGATCGTCTAATCGTCGACGCCGACGAATTCGTTATTATCCTCATCATTGTTATTGTATTAAATATTTTACAGATATTCATTAAAGAAAAAATATTAATGATTTTACTTCATTATAATTTCCGTTGTCATGGTGACATAAATAAAATAAAGTAAAAGGATACTTTTTTCTTTAATGAATAACTTTAATTCAGGCTAAAAAATTCCCTGGCATAACACAAAAATATATCCTGAAAATATGAAAGCAATCAGCTAGCTGGTTCTCGCGTGATGCTGTTACAAACAAACTTTTACATTTATATATACGCGTGTATATAGTCTTTTTAACAGAGCTCTAATCCCAATGTTTTCATTTTTTACCCCCAAAACAAAAATATAATTTTGGATAAATAGTTCTTATCAAGAAGTATACATCGTTCGTGCGCTTTATCATCAAAATAAAAATGTAAGCGCGTACAGCATACAAAAAAACCATGCGTTTTATTGGAGAGAGTTATAAAACACAAATGAAATTTAATTTGGTGTCTTGTATTTTAATCTCATTCCATGATTTTTTTTACGTTTAGGTAAGAGAATATTATACTTACAGTTTACAAATTTTAGTATTTTCGGGTCTCAAAACGTTGAGAAATACTAAATTTTGGGGATAAATATATTTTCGTCTTAATAAACTTTTTAAAATATTTTTTCCAGTTGAAGAGTGATTAACAAAAATTTTGTCACAGTTTATCACAATGATTGGTGAGTAATTCTTTTAAAATCAGTTGCTTGTTTTTGTGTTTTGTCTTTTGATTGTTGAATACCAAAACATATTTATGGGTTCTGTGTTATAATTTCGGACAAGAATTTTCATAATTTAAAATTATTTTGTTTTTTTTAATAAGTTAGGGCTAAGAAAGGCATTCAGATATAAAAATTAGTCCAAATTTTTCTAATTACCAAAAATAATTTGTATTAAATTATTAAAAATAAGTAGCCTTTTTTGTAAGAACGAAATGGATTTTTCTCAATTGTCATTTCTTTTTACATGACAGTGATTCGGTTTAAAAATTCAATTTAAACATTTTATTTCTTTATGTAAGAAATTATATAGAACAGCAACGTACGTACGGGTAATAAAAATGTTGAACATTCTACTGAGGGATGAGTCCAATTTTAAGGTCTTATGCAAACAATGAAAATCATCATCATTCATTTTTTTTTATTACCGTCTTTAAATATGAATGGAAGTTCAATGGGTTAAAAAAAATTCTGTTGATATTTACATCTACTACAGGAAAAATATACTTCCTTAGTTTGTTTGTTTTTAGTTTTTTACTCTCGTATGCAATACGAAAGGAAGTGAAAGTACAGTGTAATGTCGAAAAAAATTTAAATCGTCAAGTTCAGATTTATTTGTATCTTCATTAAATATAGAGTAAATGTCGGTTTAATTTCAATTCTGTTTCAATATCATTAAATCAATGTTTGAATTTAGTATGCTACAGAAATTAATAATGCATAAAAAATGTTTATACCTAAAATTTTATTTAGTATTAAATTATATCTTTTACCAGAAATTTTGTAGATATTGTAAACATCTACAAATAGATTTTGTCGATATCTACCTGATTTTGTAGAGATTAGAAAATAAATAAACGCTAGTATAATTTATTTAAAAATAATTATAATAGCAAGAGTTCTGACAAATTTGTACAAAAAATTTTATAGTTGTTTTAAATAAAAATTTTTGTTTAAAAAATATATTTTATAAAACTAATCTTTTACACATATATATATAATTATTTACTAAATTTTGTTTTTGATCATACGTGAACCATAAATTCTACCGGAATATAGTTCATAAATTTATACATAGCAGAAAATATATTGTAAACACATAAATATAAATTAATCGAATTTAACATTAAAAAAATTAATATGCAATTAATTAAAAATGTAAGTATATAAAAAAAGAACAAATAAATTATTAAAATTAAGTTGATAATACATCAAAACAGAATTATAAAAACAAATTTATATTAAATTAACGAATATTGCTGTACTGAAGATAAAAATAAAAACAGATTTTTGTCGTAAAACGATAATGAGTGGAAACTATGATGTTGATGATCGATACTTCATAGCAATCGATTTATTCAAAACGGAATTATTTGTTTGGTCTGCAAAATAAGAAATCTTCTTTTCTTTTTTTCCTTATTTAAAATTATGACCCTTATATTGATAAAAGCTTACTGGGTTGGTCTAGTGGTTAATTCGTCGTCGCAAATCAGTTATTTACCAGCTCATTGTCGAATTCAAAGGTTCTGAGGTTCAAATCCTGTAAAATTTAATTGTGTATGAAAAGTTAGTTAGTTGTATAAGGATTTCAACAATATAGGGTATTG
Source organism: Lycorma delicatula (assembly GCF_047948215.1). NCBI lineage: Eukaryota > Metazoa > Arthropoda > Insecta > Hemiptera > Fulgoridae > Lycorma > Lycorma delicatula. The sequence continues at coordinate 58,846,376 of NC_134462.1, forward strand.
TTTTCTTTTTTTAACCTCCGGGACCACCGTTAGGTATTACTACAGTGGATGAGGTGATTGACATTTTCGTAGGGTGTGAAAATGCCATGCCTAACCGGGCTTTCAGAATGAAAGGCCGAGACGCTACCACTAGCGCCACGGAGGCCAGTGTGCTTTGTTTTTTTTTATACTTCCTCCCTCGTGCCGCATCCTGTATTACACAGCCCAGGGGCGTGTCTTTAGTCTAACGGGCCTCCACGTCTCGGCCCACCGGTCGGATCTTACTTTACACTCGCCTCAAACCCCACCAGAGTAGGATGTACCAGGCCCGGCTATTGCCGTCCCAGGGTCCCCATTCTAGAAGCCGGGACTCGGTATTTATGCCAACGCCTCAACCGGGGACACCCCGAGTAAGGCATCCCAGCCGGGTCTCTGTCTTCTTCACTCGGTGGTGCGAGAGACCCCGTGCCTCATCGCTACCGCCGATTCCTGCAAGCACGTGCGAAGGGCAGCTCCGGAGAGGGCTTTCCTCATCCCAAAGCCCCCCGATTCTTCTCCTGGCCATAAACCTTGCGATGGTATTAAAACTCTTGGAGCTCCGCAACATGGGAGCGATGGATGTTCCATGCTGAGCAGTCCGGTAATCGCCTAACAAGCTAGACGATATTCATTCCACTGCGGGCACCAGAACACCACGTATTCTGGGGTATCCGGGTCGCCACAGTAAGGGCAGTGGGGGTCATCCGCCCTCCTCCTACCACACAGGTAGGCGCGGAAGACCTCATGGCCGGTCAGGAATTTCGTGAGCCAGTAGTTCAGCTCACCAAACCTTCGACCGGCCCACGACTTTATATCTGCGGTAAGGCGATGCGGCCATGTGCCCTTGGTAGACGCATCCCACTTAGCTTCTCAATCTCGGAACAGGGCCGCATGTATGTCCCACTTGGGCACTCCCCCCCCCCCGTGGCACAACACTCGGGCCTATGACAGCTGCTGAAGAGGAGGCTGCCCCGTGATCACCAGCACCACCTCTGTCGACACCAAGGCATATGCTGATGCCACCTTGAAGGCCATGCAATGCTGTACCTCAGAGCGGCGCAGCAGGATCCTCCTGTTGCGCCCCACGTCCATGGCCCTCTTCCATGCCGGAATGCCGGAATGCCATAGAGAAGTGTTGCATTGACCACGTGTGCAACAGCCCTCTTTTCGATGTGCTCGTGGTCCATAGATGATCGAGAGCAACCTAGCCAGACGCTGCACCATTCGTCCCGCCTACTCACTAATCTCTTTCACATGGTAGGTGAACGATCGCTTGTGGTCCAGCCACATTCCCAGGTACTTGGTGGTTTCCCGCGATTGGACCACTTCTCTCTCAAAGTTGATTGCGATGGGTGCCAGCGCCCTCTCTCCGCCAGCGGGACAAACATAGATTTTCCTCGGGACAGCTGCAACCCCTTTCCGTCATCGATCTTCCGATATTAGCTATGAGCATTGTTAGCCACCTCCTCTTCAGTCTTTCCCACCGACACAAGTGCCAAATAATCAGCTTAGGCAAAGGGAGTTACCCCTCCCGTGTAACGCAGCTCATCATATGTGTAAGTACCTCATCATATACCGATATTTCGCATTTATCCTCATACATTACAGCCTAAACACGTTAAAGTTTTAGGAATTAAGATCAAAGGTTCTGACTTTTTAGGTTTTAAAACTATCATAAAGAGAAATAAAATAACATATCAATTTTTAGTATTAAACTAACTCAAGATCTTACAAATATACAGAATCTCTTTTTAAGGGGTTGAACATAAAAAAAAAATCACTAAAAATTCAAAATCAAAATGTTTAAATTTATCCAGTTTCTGACCGCATAGAAAAATGGGAGGATTATCCTCATTTTTGTGTTAACGCAAAAAAAATTCTCTATTTGTTGGTCAATAAAAAAACCACAAAAAATACCTGAATTTTTTATAAAGCTTAAAGTAAAACTAATGTTACACCCGTTTTTATTTTCAAATTTATTTTCTTACTCGATCTTTTATTTTATTTGTTTATACATTGACAAAAAGTAACAGTTACTGATGGATAATAAAACTTTTTTAGCGTGTGAAAAGCGCCATCCGTGATGAGACTTGAACCTAGAATCTCCGGTTGAAAGGTTGATAGGCAGGACCCTACCACTCCACTAGTGAGGTAACGACGTAGTGAATTTTATGTTAAAAAGCATAAAACAAAAACAATGATAAACAATTTATTGAAAAGTAAACGGTACTTACGAAATGCTACATCTTCCAAATGATTTATTAAGAACAAAGAAAAACTCTTGATTAAAAAAGGCACTTTTGATTATGATTGCCAAAAAAATATTTCTTACTTATTTAGGCAATACTTTTTGCATTTATTCTATAAAAATTAGAATAGCTAATTTATTTGCAATGTTATTAGTTTAAGTTTTGCTTATATGTTTAATTATTATTTCTTTATTATCAGTTTTTCATTATTTTATATTATAATATAGACTATTATAAAAAGTATTTTTTTTTTGTAAACAGTTTTTGTACGTATTTTTCTCAGTTTAGAAACAAAAAAAAAAAATCATTCTAAAGTGATTTTGTAAACCGGTTAAAAATGTTAAAAATTATTACGATTTCAATATTATTATTGTATAATTATATGGAATAACTCAGATATAATTCAATTCTTTGGTTATTACAAACAAACAAAAATTAAGAACGATTACAGATAACAATAAAAAAAAACTCAAATGAGACGGTTGAAACAACAAATCGTAAAATAATGTCTATATACTTTCTATTATTGGGAGTGCGCTCAATAATCCTCAGATAACGATTGAAAACTGTCTGTAGCTCGATTACGCCTTATTGACACAAAGTTTATAAAAAGAACATCAGGAGAGCGGTATCAATTTTCAAACCTTAAAAAAAATTACGAAAAACGTATGGATGGGGGTGGTGATACCTCATATATATATATATATATATATATATATATATATAAAGATAATATTATAATCTCTAATTGTATTTCGGATGCTACTATTTCTAGATAAGATAAATCCTATTCGAAAAAAATTTCTAGAATCAAACGGAAGCATTAGTTTATAAAATTTAATTTAAATCGATATAAAGGAAATAAATCTTTAAATTAATAACATATACTTTTATTTTAGAAACAAATCTTTTTTTTCAAAGTTTTCAGCAGAAATTTTAGGTCACGTTATATGAACGTAATAAATCACGAATTTCTATAATGAACAGAATTTTATATCGAGGATTTTACTGTTTACGGGGAACAGAAGTCGAAAATAAAAGTGAGTGGTTCGGTGAAGCCTAAGGGACTACTCTGTCATTTGTTTTATCGAATGGAAAAACCGAAAAAACCCAATAAATAGCTAGAGGTCAGGGACAATAATCGATTCCACAATCTCACGAATACTTTTAACACTCATACCACGAGTAAGTCGTTTAATAAAATTGGTGGTTCCCCGTTCATTCGAGTAAAATAAAATACAATGTAAATAAAGAAAAGTAATATTTTAAACATAAAAACTAAAATGTATGACTCCCACGTTAAATAAGAACGTGAAAACATTAATTGTAGCTGTATTTAATGTTCGTTCATTAAGAATTACTATGTAATATCAGAATATTATGAAGGCTAATGCTCTTACTTATACTACATGCTTTGAGCAAACGAAGATGGTGTAGCTAAACCGTAACTGCTTACCTAAAGCGTACAGATAATTATCTAACGCTGTGTAAAGAAGATAAATTTGAAATCGGTGTGAAAGAATCAAGGGACGTATACAGAAGTGAGATTTACCTATTTTTCAAATAGTTTTAGAAAAAAGCTGACAACAGATTTAGGTCTTTTCCGTCACGCGGCTTTTTTCTGATACACGACTTACACACAAAATTTAATTAAAAATATTTGTTATTTTATTTAATATAATATTTTTGTTTTTTTGTTTAATTCAATGATTCTAACTAAAGCGCGCGCGCAAACCGTATTTCATTCGCGCGGGTGTGGCGTTACTAGCGGTCACTTTAAATACTTTTATAGACTTTAAATACTATTCATTTATTTAATTCTACCGCTTACCTGTGACGTCACTACGTAGCGGGCGACTACAGCAGCTGTACTCAGTGCTACACTAGCGCTCCTTGCGGTAAGATGGGGTACTATTGACGAAGTATACCCACTTAGCCACTAGAGAGTATTTTTTGGGGTGGGGGTGCAATTTTTCAAAAACATTTTTTTCAAATATTATTATTTTTTTAATTTTTAACAAATATACCTAAAAAATAAGACCATTAGGCGAAATCTCGAGATGCTGAGGGTGACTTTCTTTACAGCCTCATCCCCTTGACCTTTTAAGTTGAAAATTTAATGGCATCATTATGTCCTATATATAGAAGTAATCTGACCATTTTTGGTAAAAATCAGTCCAGTAGTTCTGGGGATATAAGGTGATTTAGAGTACGATATCGAACATACATGTATAAACAACATCCGGAAAATTTCCATCCGGTTTTTTGGGTTCCTTAGGTATTAAAACGTACAGGCTAGACGGTAAAGTAAATATTTTTCTTCTTAAATCTTTTAAAGATTTTTGAAAATTTATAAAATAATCTATTAAAGAAAAATCATTAAATAAAATTTAGAAAAATTAACTTGACTTAGATATGAAACCAAAAGTAGTTTTATTTTTAAACAAATTATGGGTTATTACCGTTAACCTGACGTCAATCTGCCAACCACTTTATTGACTGGGAACCAATTAAAGTAACATATCAATTATCAGTATTTTTTTTATAGCAATAGTCAAAAAAAATTATATACATATTCTTAAATCGGTTAGTTGTTTTTTCATAGATTGTAAGTCGATAAATCATATTAATCATTTGAAGTAGTCACGCCGACTTGAAATAAAAAAAAAAAAAAATATTGCAAGTTAAACCTAAACTGAGCCTGTATATTTTTTTGTTACCTAGCTATTTAACATTACTTCAGGTAGTAGAAGCTAAAGTTAAAATTTCAGCTCGATTGATCGAGCCGTATCTGTGATATCGCTGTGAAATATATACAATACCAAGCCAAAATTTTAGAATTATTTTTTTGTAACATATTCTTCATTTATTAAAAAAAATAAAATAAAATAAATTAATCTAATTTCACGTTTAATTTTCCAAAATTTTAATTTACGAATTTGAAAAAATTTCCGCCAATCTAATGAACGTTAATGATTTGGATACAGAACGCTTGATGACCCTTTTGCGTTTCTATTCTTGATATGGCTACATAAGCTTCAAGCTTGTGGGTGGGATATGGAAATGTATAGTATGAAAATTGTTGTATCTGACCGGGATTCGAAACCAGGACCTCCGGATGAAAGGTCGAGACGCTACCACTCGCTCTACGGAGGCCGGTTTGATTTCAGTTATATTTATACACAGATCGAAAACTCAATTCGGGTGCTTTTTAAAGTTATTAGTAAAATATAATTATTAAAATAAGAAAGAAAAACTTTTAATAAATTCTTTGTTAGATTTATTTGTTTATTGAAAGTACTCAAATAAAATTTAGTTTACTAGGAAAGAATGCATAAAATCTTGCAAACAGATAACAGGGTTACAGTAGTAATACACAAATTCAACATAAGAAATGCAATATATAAATTCACTATTACTGGTAAACGGAAACGGTCCATCCTGTAGTTTCAAATATTATAGTTAAAGAATTGGGATAGAGGAGTGAGTAAACAGTAATAACAATTGCTCAGTCAGACGTTTTCTTTCTATTACAATCCTTTTTTTTTAAACATGTATCTTAGTTCATAACATATAAACATGCATAGACACTGTACCACACATATAGTACGACTTTTCTAAACCATTCAAGATCAGTAAATAAGAAGGAAATGGTGTAACAAAATGAGAACTAGCAATGCATTATAAATATTATTGTCGGTAATATTATATATAAAATAATATTCGATAGATAAAAATAAAATAAATAGTACATGTACATACGAGTTGTTATATTTTGTTATTGCTAGATAACAAATAAATTTCAAATTATAAATAACTATTTCCATTTAAATTTTAAGTAAGCAATAATTTTACTTTTTTATTTCAATGACTATTTCGTTAGGATTTTAATGTTTTAGCACATTTACGGCTGTGGAATTGTTATTTTTTTATAATACACGTGCATGTGAGAAATACTTGGAAATAATAGAATTGGGGGACAGATAAATGTATGATGATAATAGATGTGTATTAATAAGTAGCTATTTAAGTAACGTGCCAAACATCATTAAGATATTTATTCAGTAGAATTACATTAAAATTAGCTAAGCACTAAGTTTCTGCTTTAATGACTAGGATCCAGAACAAGAATTCTTTCTACCTTTTTCTTATACATGTCACATAAAATTGTTTCCTGTATATATGATTTTACTTTCCCGTCTAGATAACGCTATAACAGAGCTGTAGCTTTAGAAGGGAAATTATTGTAACCGGTCCAATTTGGGCGTACACCGCTTTTACCGGATCTTGTAATTTTGATACAAAAATGAAATGTACATAAAATTTTATTTCACTAATAACTTCTGATTTCTTTTTCATATTTTTTTTTATTATTGAATTATTATTTATTGTAAAACATTTTTACAATCAGAGGATAATAATTATTAATAAATCAATATAATTAAATTAAAAAAAAAGTTGAAAAAAGATTTCACCAGTGCTAAGGAGGGGATAAAATAAATATTCACCTTAAAGTTAAGAAAAACATCAAATTTACTAAATACGGCAATGTTTGCATGTGAAAAAAGCATCAAATGTTAGCATACAAGAAGCCTCATCTTACAATTCCAGCAAAATTTTGGTTATCACTTGCCGTAAGGGTTGGTTATATAAAAAATTGTTACAGACAAAAGTATTAGGTAATGTTTACAGGACTAACGTCTAAAAAACTCAATTTTTCCACCCTCTGGGCCAGTGGTTGGTTATATCAAAAAACTTTAGATAGATACATTTTAGACCCTTATCCAAAGAATAGTAGTAAGTACTTTAAACGAATTCAATATTTTAATAAATAAAAAAGTTATAGCAATATTTTGATTTTTCAAAAAAGCCATCCCATTTCCATCCACATGGTCCAATTTGGTCATTAACGAACTCGACCGGGATTTTGAGTTGAATTTTTTTAGGGAACAATTTGAAAGTGATTGGCGCAAAATTACGGCAGTTATTGGGTCCACAAGAAAGTGATATATATATATATATATATATTATATATATATATTTTATGGAACTCGAATCATGGTATCCATTGCAATAGGTAGCTTTCTTATGAAATCTACCAAAAAAAAGAAGAAAGATATTTTTTCTCTTCCCCTAATACGATAAAGTAGAAAGACAATGAATACAAAATGTTGTCAATCGTGCCAAATAAAAAGTATTGATGTAAATACCCCTACCGGACGTTGATGAATTATAAAAAGAAACGGAAGTCTGAATTGAGATTTGTCATATTATTGGAAACTTCCTTTTTTAATATTACTAACATAGAATTATCATTGAACCTTATTTATATTAAGTTCTATACACGTATGCATAAATTCAAGATTTATTTGCGGTAACTGTATAAATTTGAATAAGTTAGAATTACGAAAATATTAATACATACTTATTATCAATTTTATTACATAGAATTGTGTATTTTATAATATTTACTTTATGTAATTATCTATTACTTTCAATAAATACAACGTATTAAATAAATGATAATACAACTATGAAAACTAATCAGACCTATTTATCACGATCACAGTTAAATAATGTATAATAAATAACCCAATGAATATTTAAACAAATATTCATTTTAATTAAAGTAGAATATAAGCTCTTTCGCGACTTTTAGTTCATTGACACCTGATATTAGCGGTCATAAAGTTCTATGAACTGATGTTGTTTGTTAGACGTATTTGCGATCAAGAACTTCTTTTATCTGTTATATAATAAATCTTTACAGAATATAAAAATAATATAAATAAAAGTCAGTGATTTCTATTGGTTCGGTATTGGGTTTTAACGCACGCAAAAAGATTGCTATGGAAACCATAGCGACAACACGAGAGTATTTCTATAAAGAAGAGATACGAAGAGAAAATAACACTGATTCTCGATCGAGTATAAGTTAAAAATTGGTTATTGAGGATGAGTTATGTTATTCCTATATTTACATCATTCATATGCTCTTCAAAAATGTATTATGATATACAATTTGTTAAACTGAAAGAGCAAAAAAGTTTAAGAATTAACCAAAACACAGCGTTGCGGAGATATTTGGAGCACCGTAATTCGTCAGAAACGTCACTCTTCGCTACGATCCGGGACTACACGCCGTATCAAAGGAGGGGGGAGTGGTGGCGCAGGCACACACTGTTTTGGGTGCCCGGCCATCTCTGGGACATCTGCCGAGAGGACCGTACTCCACAGGGTATAAGTAAACGGCCCCATGCCGTATTAAACGAACCACCGTGAAGAGGCGGTACGAGAGTCAAAAAATGACAAACCAGGCTTAGGAGCCTCTATATCGCGTGACCTATAAATGGAAACCCGCAAAAATTCCGGCCGCGAAAGTGACCGTTTTCAAATTAAATTTTGTTAAAATTATAAAAACCTAGACAACACCCCACACCGTCCAACGAAGAGACCACAATTTAATTCAGTCAGTATATGCGACTCCCTCCGGAGAAGGGGGCGCATTGCTTCTCCAAATAACTAGGGCTCCAGTAGGCGTATTCCTGTTAGCCCATAAGGTGGTGGTACCGAAAGGACTTCAGCGGATGGACTGAAGGGGAATTACGCCGGGAGTACTAGGCTCAAAAGCTTAGTCTCCCACGGTCAGACCCAGCAAATAAATTTCACGCTGGTCCATACGAATAGCAACGCAAATTACCAAATCCGTCCGTAAATAAAACTTAAAATTTATAACCGCCACTAAATAACCCATCATACCCGACCGATAATAGAATGATACAGCAGCAAGGGACATTGTCCAGGCTCTGAGATCTGTAGGGAGAAATATTGAAATTCCCAGCATTCTTGTGTTCCGTTTAGTTAAGAATTAAATTAGAGGTAGATAAAGGGATAAAAAAAGGGATTTAAATAAAGGGGTAATACAAGGGATTAAAAGGGATAATACAAACAGAAGAATTTATTGCAAAATTCTTCATATGATTTCAATGTAATAAGTTTTATTGGAACCGACTGACCATGAAAGACTGACCGAAAGACCATGAAATGTAATGTACGTATATAGAATTATAAGATTCCTACTAACCCTACCGATGTTATTATACATAATGTGTATTGAGTATGCATATTATATAAATGGATAATGGGTATATAATCGAGATGTCTCGTCTATCAAGACGAGAAATCTTGACTTTTGATGATTTTATTAACGGTGCTACATATCTTGCGCGGACGGCGAAAACTTTTTTTTGTCAATTTTCAGACCAGTATTTGTCTAGAAAGTTTTTTTAACATCATGGTACTACCGTGAAAAGCATCGATTGTAAAAGCATGTCGATTGTAACAAGATTTATCTCAAACGGATTAATAAGCAAAAAGTATTGCTGCGCGAACAAACATTATATATATATATATATATATATATATGTGTGTGTGTGTGTGTGTGTGTGTGGGTCAAATACATAATCACCTTTTTGAAGTCGGTTAATTACCTATAATTTTTACGCGATTGCAAATATTCCTGATCGTATCTACCAGATTTATAGTTGCGGAAATTTTTGTAATGTATGAAGAGCCAAAAAGGTCGGACCGTTCATTTTAAATTATAACTCTCACCTACAAGTATTTTTTTTTGTTGAGCCTCATCTGGGTAACAATACGAATGTTATTACCCAGATATCTGAGTATTGTTACTCAGACAACTTGACTCTGTCAAGTTTGTTACCCAAATGACTGATTGACTCATAATTTATTAATATAGAATCCAAAATTCCAAACACTGAATTACAGTCAGAGATGTTAAAGATATGGAAAAATAGTTTAGGTATAAACTATTTTTTCTAGTTTCATATACCTCGAAAAAACCTATCAGATTCAACTGAATTGAACAGTAACTTTAGTTTCTAAGAAGCTCTCAAGGAAAAGCTCAACATCCAATTTTCTAGCTAATGACAGGCCAAGACTATCTAAAAAGCCACCTTTTTATACTTTAGTAATAAAAAATGACCTATTCAGTCCTTTTTTTTTTAGTTTTATCGATTTCTAGAGTTCATGAGTGCTGAAATTAATTGTACTGTTTTAAAAATATGATGCTTTAAGAAGACGCATGGTAATGTTTGGAAATATAAGTCAATACTAGGCTGTCTGAAAAGAAATAAAATGCCCTATAATTGACAAAGTACAGTAAAATCAACGTTCAGGTTATGGAATTATTAGAGAGAGGAATAATTGACCATAACATGTAGACAATTAACCAATCAAATAATTTTAGTTAGGTAATTCATCAAGAAAGAAAAAGCTCGTTTTGAGGTTATATATTACAAACCACTGAATTGAAAAAAAAGATTTTTATTCATATTTAAATTACTTTTGATTTTCTATGTAACCGTAGAAACTTATACTATAATACAAAGGTCGGAAAAGGGGAAATTCGAGATAAATTTTAATAACTATCTATATTATTATAAAAAGAGGAAGATGGTTTTTGTTTGTTCAGGATAAATAAAAAAACTACTCAATCAATCGCGGCCAAATTTTTACCCATGTTTCTTGGTACAACTGAGAAGGTTTTTGGATATATCTCATCTCGAAAAATCTTGAAAACAAATATATATGTACGTAGTAGTGGAAATTTGTTGATTGAAGTACAACTTTAATGAACTGAATTAATGAACAGTGCACTGTGAGTCTTTATCACTCTTCGAGCTAGGTTTGAACTGAATAATTCAAATCAATCGAATGAATAACATCACAGAAGTAGTAGAATTAAATTTACGTTAAATAAAATAATATTAAATAAATTACAAAAATTTCTGTTTAACAATAATGGGCTTCCCGTGGGGACTGCGAGTGAGGTATGCTACCACTTCGTGGGGGGATAAACAAACGATCACCATCAACTGGTAACAAACGGGGTGCCATGGAGCGTTGTTTTGAGAGGGGCAATGGGGTGCTTTTATAATATATCTACAAACAATCGTTCTACGTTCAAAATTCAAAAGGGGTATTTGTTAGTAGGTTGAAGGCTAAATTTTGTATGCTTCAGGTACACTCGCGTTCTTCGGAAATGTATATACATAAATATATATACAAAGTTTCTGTTTGTTATCGCATCGCGCGAGAATCAACTGACTGATTACTTTAAAATTTTCAGGATTCATTCTTTTTTAACCCAGGGAAGGTTTTAAGCCATGGACTGAGGCCCTAGCTCCATTGAAAGTTAAAATATTAAAAATATCCATTATTTCTTCACCACCAAGGAGGGTGAAGTTGTGAATTAAAGATAATCATTATGGAAAAAATATATTAATCGTTTTACTTCATTATCATATTTTTGCTACCACGGTAAAGAAATAAGTAATGAATTTTTCGTCGTTAAAGGTGTATGTATTTTAATTAACATTACTATTATTCTATCTTTTGTAACTTAGTTTCTTTTTCATGTTTCTATATGACCTGAATGTTCTAATTATTATATATCAGTATTATTCTCACAAGTATGAGGATATAGTACAGTACGGGGGTCCAGTGGATGGAGCTCTCTGGGTAGATGCGAATGGAGACCGAAGCAAGCTTGAGGATGTCCAGGCGCAGGTACCCCTGGCAAATTGGGAATGGTGAGCTCTGCGGCCATGAGGTAGGCCCCTTGGACTACCCCATAGCCGCAACAGTTAATTGACTGAATCCGACCGATTACGTCACAATGTATTAGGATTTACAAAAACTATAAATTTTTTTTAGACTAATAATGTAAAAATATTTTAATGTAATTGTTATACGGTCGAATACAAAATGACAAAAGAATATGAAATTTGTGAATTCACACGAAACTCCGCACCGAGGCTCCAAGGAGCTTCTGAATTGGCTCCAGGATTTTCTAGGGCTGACCAGAGCCCCGAGGGTCCAGGTTCTGGCTAGAATGACCGGCTAGTATTTTGTAAAGTAGAATATATGAAATATTATACGTAACTACCAATGGTGACACAGCCAATATTTTAAGATAATTTTTTTTAGCGATTCTAGGTGTAATTACGTGATCTTAATTTCTTACACAAATCGAAGAACAAAAAAAAAATTGAAATTCTATTTTCTACCATTATATTTTTTCAAAAAGTAAGAATTATTCAGTTTCATAACTTAAATGACAAAATTTATAAAAATTTAGTAATTAAATAAAAATGAAGAAAAAATCCGGCAAAGTATTGGATAATTTTTTTAGGGAAAGTTTACAACTCTGGTTTTCAAAGCTTTGCGCTTGATAAACTACCAACTAGGAACAAAATTAAGTGGAACATGTGTGCAAGTAAAGATTAACTAAAAAATGTATTCTTTACGTAAAACTTTGAGATACGGGACCCTTAGTGACCATATCTCCTTGTCCTCTTAAACTATTACAACCAAAATTAATTTAACTTTGTTTTCGAATAACCTGTTCATTTTGGAATGAATAACCTATGTTCAGAAATCATAATACCAAATTTAATAAAAATCGTTAATCGTTATACTTGATGATAACAAGTAAAACGATAACTGTAAAACCTAAAAAGCCTTTGGCTTATTATCCCTTTGAATGTAATTGCCCAAATACATAACCAAAGTGATATACTTACGTAATTGAATCATGCAATTAGTAAAAAAAATTCGACTTTGTGTCCAGAAACGACAAAAAAGGAAGAAGGAGTTTTACTTCCTTTTATGGGGGTTTGAATAAAATCAAAAACCATCAGAAGGTATCTTAGCTATCTAAGGGATACAACATTATGTGACAGAATGTAATTTAAATAGATCTCTCTAGTCTGGAAACATTAAGCAAAAAACAGGTACATCCTAGAATTTTTCAGAACTATTTTGTTCTTTTGTTAAAGGGGTCAAGAAACGTCGAGATCTGCAAAAATTCCACCATGCAATTTGATCCGATCAGTATACTTTTCCTGCTACTGTGTAATGTGTAATTAAAGAGTATATTAGGGGGAATAGGGGGAAAATATATTCAAATAGAGTGACCTTATAAATAAAAGAAAAACACAAACCTCTTTGAAATTTGAAGATAAAAAAGGAAATAGTTTTAATTTAATAATATTAAATTGGTTGACCAGTGCAATAATCAAGAATACGTAAAATATATACGCAATCAATGCCATAATAACAACACGACATACGAAGTAATGTCGTGTTGTTATAATACGATTCTAGTGAGGAGTGCTTCAGGGCTTGGTGTGAATTCACATATTTCATATTCTTTGTCGTTTTGTCTAACGACCGTATAGATTATCATCAACAAATGGCAAAAAAAACTGCAAAAAATTATTGGACAATTACATTAAAATTATAACTTTTAAATTATAACAATTACATAAAAATTTTTAACGTTTTTAAAGTAAAAAAAAATTGATAGTTCTTGTAAATCCTAATACATTATGCTGTCTTTATTAGTAAATAGTAATAAATCTTTATGAACAAGTGAGTTTGTTTATGACATGTTGTATTACATCATGAATAATACGTGTGCCTGAACGTTAAACAATGCTTTATAGTAATAATAATTTACTGCACAAGCAACTCGAATGGTATTTGTCATTTATTAATATATAATGCTTAAAATCAACCTACAACTAGGATAGTATGAATATACGGAGGCTACTCGCTAGTTCATTATCAATATTACAATATAACAAGTACAAAACATATTGTGTTGTATGTTGTCTAAACATATCTTTTATAATCTTTCAATTTATAATAAACTTAGACACACCCGCGCACCCACCAGTTTCATTCACTCTCTCCCACACTCGTTCTACTATTTACTATAAGTATCGATATTATAAAATTTTTATACAGTTTCTTGTGTTAATTAAACATTTTATAAAAATTTTCCGGTTAGAATAAAATTTTGTAAATTTTAAGATTATAATTTTTTTTTGACTCAAAATAAAAGTTACACAAATAAACCATAAGTAAATATGATCACATACAATCACATGTAGAGAGGCTTCCATGGAAGGCCCTCAAAAATTATATATTAATATTTCTATGCAGAATATTCAATCTAAGTACACACATAAATTTAAGTCGGAGAACAGTTCCATTGCTCAGCTCAGCACAAAACAAAATAATCCCAAAAATTAATAAACAAGAGAAAAAATAAAACTATAATTAATATTGAAAGAATAATAAATAAAACTGAACGAAGTAAAATAATGAATTAATGAGTAACACTAAATTGACACAGTTGCACCTCAGAACACATAAAGTTAACAAAGTCCAACACGTGGAATCGTTTAACATTTCTAAAGTCTTCACTATGTCTAGGTATTATGGTATTATGTACAAACTCCCGTAGCCGGACCCGTAATTCAGCATAACTTAGTTCCGGGAGATGTCGTCCAAGACCCACCGGGATCTTGGTTGTAACAGTTGCCTGCCTCTAACCGGGTCCTCCGAGGGGATCCCAGCCGGGTCTCGGTCTTAACAGCTCGAGGGCGACGGAGTCCTCGTGTCTTATCGTCGTCTCCCATCCTGGCAAGCCCGGACGAACGACGACTTCACAGGAGGCTGTCCATCACCCCCTAGCTACCTCGTCGTCCATGCCTTTGTGCTGAAGTATCGTTATTATATACTTTGACAGGTAATGTTTAGGAGAGGGCTCCTGGGTGTGGTGGCCGCGTTAGGACAGTGTCCTATGAAGCCCTTTGTGTTCTCGCCGGAGTACCGCCGATAGACCTCATCGCGAGATATAGAGTCGAAAGATCGAGGGGCAGAGCAGAACAAGAGGCCAAAGATGAAGTCAATACTACCTGGCAGGAGAGGTGGACTAATAGCGGTGTGGGTCGCTGGACAAGACAACTCATCCCGGAGATCGAACCACGGATAAGAAGAGGTTTTGGCGAGATGGATCACTTTTTAACGCAATTTTTCACCGGACATGGCTCATTTAATGATTACTTAAATAAAGTAGGAAGGAGAACAGAGGCAATCTGCATGTATTGCGAAGAGATCGACGATGCAGAACATACTTTCTTCATATGTGAAAGATGGACCGCCCTCAGATTTGACATGGCGATCGACGGGATGACTCCCGAAGCTATAGTACCTTTTATGACTAGTCGGGAATCCAACTGGAAGAAAATAGCGTGTTACACAAGACAGATCTTATCGCAGATAAACATCGACGAAAGGAGACAAAGTTTTTGATTTAGGTTAGGGAAGGGAGGACAGCCTCAGCGGGGAGGGCCGGCATGCCGAGGTGTGTCGGTTCCAATGAGCCGCTGGGAACTCCTGGGGATATAGTTAGGGAATAATAAAACACAAGATATAGAGAAAAGACCTCGACACCACGTCACGACACTCCTGAAAGGGGCATATAAAATAAAAGAGCTACCGGTAGGCCGAACTGCTATGCCAGTATACAGCTGGTAGGCGGGAAGGCATATTTGAGTATAAAGACAATCCCCTGGGTGGCGTAATACCAACAAGTCGGTCCGGCTCAGGGGAGCTGAGAGAAAAAAAAGGTAATGTTTAGAGGACTAACTACCACTTTAAACTGATTCAATTCTGTGCCTATTAAGGGAGGCATGATATTTTGTCTACGAAACCCCATTTTTCCACCCCCTGGGGAAATGGTCGGTGATATAAAAAAACTTTACTTAGATAAGTTTTAGGCCTTTATCCAAAGAATAGTAGGAACTTTAAAGGAATTCAATATTTTACTTAATAAGAAAGTTATAGCGATATTTTGTTTTTCGAAAAAGCCCCTCCCATTTCCATCTTCTAGGTCCGAATTTGTCCATTAACGAACTTGACCGAGATTTTGAATCGTTATATTTTATGTATCAATTTGAAAGTGATTGGCGCAAAATTATGGCAGTTATCGTGTCCACAAGAAAGTGAAAAAAAATATATATATATAAAATTTTGAACTGACGGTGGTTTTGGAGTCTGGGGAATCTGAAACGCGAATATATATCAAAATTTTCCGGAAGTCGAATCATGTTACCCATTAAAATAGGTAGCTTTCTTATGAAATCTACGTAAAAAAGCGACACAATAATAAATATATATTATAATATGCCAAATATGGGGATGTTTGTATTCGATTTTAGAAAAAATCGCTTTTACTTTTTAATATTATTACAAGTAGTATTATTAGTTATACTAAAAACGAGCTCCATATAGTTATGACTCGTCTTCATACTACGCAACAAGTTAAATGGTAACTCTTTTTCTTAATTCTATTCTAAAGTAAACAAAGTAAGCAAACATAAGGAAAATGATTCATTGCCTCTTAAATCAAATTAGCGGCTCTTTGTTTGTGCTGTATATTCGTTTATCGTTTGACGGCACTACCTCTCGTCCTGATACGTGATTGAATTGAACTCGTTGCGCGTGCACTTACTCGTTTGCTAAAGCTACACGAACCGGTTAGAATGAGTTTCATGTCATCATTCGGTTTTTCATTCGAAGGTCCCGGGTTCGAATCCCGGGATGGTACTTTCACAAGCTACATTGTCATCCATCACATTCTCTGAAGCAATACCTAACGGTGGTCTTGAAGGTTAAACAAAAAAAAAAGAAGAAAAGTACACATATCTACACTTACCTAGTATGTTATGCTGTATAATTAATATGGATGGCCAACGCATTATCCACTTTCTTTATATTAATCTGATACCTTATATTCAAATATGTCTGTGTATTTTTACTTTCCCGGAAAGCGATATATGTTGTTATAGAGCTACAACTAAACGGGAAAGTATAAAAGAGTAGATCGATCAAAAAATAATCTAAAAAATAGTCTTTTTTAAAGTTTTACCTTAAGAAAACATTAAAAAAAACCTTTTATCCCGATGCTCTAAACTTCAAAAAACTTATTTTTGTCAGATGGACATTTGTGCGTATGTACATACGTATGTATGTATGTTGGCCTGTATATGGTCTTATAACTCGTTGACCAAAAGTTTTCAAACTAGATTGATAAATACTACCTTCGGGGGGAAAATGGATTACATTTTTTCAAAAATTGGAGAAAGGGATGGGAGTGTTTTGAACGAAATAAAATTTTAAATTTTTACTGGAGCACTTTAGCAAAAAATTTTTCTTACAAAATTTGAAGTATTTTTTATCAAGAACAAAAATTACTGACAATTTTTATTATACACCCGCACCCCAAAAAATTATTTAATTTTTTTTATTAACTACATCTTACTTCAGAAAAGGAATTAATGAGAATTTTTTGCATCTATATTTTTTATATCAATAAGCCTTCAAACCACTTTAAAACGTTTTCCTCATCCCACTCCAGTGGTCTGAGGTAAAAAAACAATTAATTTATTTTTATTTAAATCCATTTTTCAAGTTACCCTTCGCATTTAAAATATAAAAATATTAAATTTCTTATAACCCTAACTGTAGTATTTCTTGAAAATAAAATTACTCAATTAATTTCACGTCCTTCCTAGAAAATTACAACTTCGTTTATTTAGAACTGTGGTTGGTGTATCTTTCTATTTTTAAAACAATCATGAAAAATCTTTTCTTAAATATTTAATATCTTCTTAGGGATTATTTTCATGAAAATTAATTTTACCCGAATTCTTTTCCTGATTATGAAAGCCCCTAAAATGAAAAAAAACAACAGCTTTTTCAATTTCAAATTTTTAATGCTCAAAATGTATTTTACAAAACAATAAAGTCAATAAAATAATTTAATATTCTTCTCCTCTTGGGGAAGCTCCCAAATTAAAAAAAAAACAAAAAAAAAACGAAAAAAGGTTTTTTAAATTTCGATTTTATTACTTTAAATTCAATTTAAGTGAATATTTTAATTATTATTAGTGAGTATTTCATGCTGTTGCATGAGCCCCCACCAAATAGCTTAAAATGAATGAATTGAAAAGCTTTCTGGATTTTCGATAATGAATTACATATTTTAAGTCACAACCGTAAGCGGGAATATTATGCAATTCATTGTCGAATTTTTTTATTCTTTGTTTTGTTATGAGATTTCTGAGTTAAATGAGTCATAAAACTCTTTAAAAATTAGGAAAAAAAAATTTTAGACTTCTTTTTGAAATTTCTTTGTATCATGCTTTTTACAAAAGCATGATACAAAGAAGACAAAGATACATGATAGACAAAGATTTGGTTTATTTGTTTTTAGACAAATAGATAAAAATTTTAAAACATCTTGTCAAATGTTATACAAAAGACAAATTTTTGTTTTTAGACAAATAGACAAACGTTTGTTTGACAAATGTTGTTTTTTTGGAACAATTTTAAGTCTCGGTTGTTGCGCACAGGTTATGCTAGGCAGCTAGCTATGTTATCAATATAATCAAATGTATGCGTATTGCCAGCAAATAACGAAAGATAAATAAATAATATGATGCAATTTTGCCCGCTGAAAACCAGTAGATAGTTGAATTTCTTATTTATACGCATGCAAAAGGACTGTAATATTTAGCAACGTTACATTCTTAGCTCGTCTAATCAGAATTGATTATTGATTTCAACTTGTTACAACAAACGCTGGCTAGTACATAAATCAATAAACAAAAGTATTTTAGTTTAATATTAATGAACTTTTTACAACTTACGAATAAAAACTTAGAAATCATTACGAATGCTCCGTGGTCTGTTAAAAACGGCAAAAGAAGAAATTAAGGTTGTCGGTGTTAAATACCAAAATAAACTCGTAAAAGCATCCAAACTTTTTAGCTCACTCTACTAAACAGTAAAGGTTTATTGACCTTCCATTAAGATAAGATGAATTTCAAACTCACTTATTTCGCTTTATTCTATATAAATTAATTTTTTTTGTATTTTTCAAACTGAATTTTTTATATACATTATAATTTTATCTATTTAATTATTTTTATTAATTGTACCTATTTATTAATAACAAGATTATTGATTACTCTTCTTTATAACTGTTTATCATTCATATTTATTTGTTAATTTCTTCAAGTTATCACATTATATTGTTTGTTGGAAGAAATACCTGCTTGGTAATAGGTAAATTTCATAAGAAAGCTACCTATTGTAATGGGTACCATGATTCAACTTCCGGAAAATTTCGACATATCTTCGCCATTCACATCACCCCAGACTCCAAAACCACGGTCAGCTGAAACATATATTTCAGTTTCTTGTGTAAACTATAACTGCCGTAATTTTGCGTCAATAACTTTCAAATTGTTCCCTAAAGTAACCTTAACGTAAAATCCCGGTCGAGTTCGTTAACGGCCAAAATTGGACCATGGGGTGGTTTTTTTTCGAAAAAAAAACAAAGTATTGCTATTAAGTAAATATCGAATTTGTTTATACCTACGATTAATTGGAAAAGGGCCTAAAACTTATCGAAGTAAAGTTTTTTGATATTACCAACCATTGGCCCAGGGGGTGGAAAAAATGGGGTTTTGAAGACAAAAACAAATCATACCTCCCTTAATAGGCACAGTATCGAATCGGTTTTATACGATTGTTAGTCCTCTAAACATTACCTAATACTTTTTTCTGTAACAATTTTTGATATGACCAACCCTTACGGCAAGGGATGACAAAACTTTTGCTGGAATTGTCGTATGCTAAACATGTGAAATTTTTTCACATGCAGCCATTGTCGTATTGAGTAAATTTGAAGTATTTCTTAAATTTAAGGTGGAAATCTTTTTTATCCCCTATTTAGGACCGGTGAAATCTACTTCCGTCTTCCGACGTGTCGAAAGGGATTTCTTTTGATAGGATGATACTATATAGGTAGACAATTTATGTTGATTTGGAGATAATGAACTGTATAAGATAATGCTGGAATAATCCCTTGGACCGGTATGAGAATGAAGATACTAGATATATAAAGATAAATTATATTTAATTTATAATAAGATTCCCTAAACTACAAGACATAGTAAATGCACCTAATGATACAGTGGAGAGACCTTACAATAAATACTAAACGCGACTGACTTGCGGATGGAGGTGATCATGCTTTCGACAAGCGCTAAAATACGATTAATCGCAGGCGAAGCGAGGACGATGTCGCTCCCGACAAATGTTATGCACGACTTATTAATGATTGGTTATAACCAAACCTTACTACCAGTTCTCCCACCACTTCTTAATATCCAACGCAAGCTATGGAAGCTTCTCTGCCTATCAAGCGTTCTAGGAACCTGTTTTGAGTGCCATCCGCACAACTTCCGAATGTTGTGGAAGGGTTCTACCTCGTCAAAAAATTGGGACCTCCATATTAATCTGCGGAAACACAAAAATCTAACACGTTTAAGTACATTATGCCGGTAATAGTTGCTCATGGAAACCGCGACTTAAAGACCATTACTTACGTACTTTCTTTTATCGGCAAGAGCAGTCTTTTCAGATCGGAAAATGATACTGAAGTGGATCGCAAATGTAAGGGCAATTACATGTATTGTATTTGTAAGGAGGATAGTTACACGCAAATGTAAGGACAATTCGTTTGTGTATTAACGAGACGACCGGCTGACTGTTGCAGATCCATCAGAACGTCTGATGATCCTACAACTTAATTAAACGTCGCTGCTGAAACAGCGTCTACAGAGCAGCATACAAACCGTTCTGCACTCGGGATTTCCGATCGATCTATGAGGCAAATCTTACGGCACTGAAGATCCCCAACAGCTTCATCAAAGGTTTCTTTCACGAACCGAAAGTGACCGTATGCTTTGTCCATTTGGAACATTGTAGGGTCCTACTTTTTTGAGAGTTGTACTTTTTTGTTCCAACCGGTAATGTGACCGAATGGAAAACTTTCTCCGACCTCACTTGACAGAATTCGGTAAAAATGAATCAGAGAACTTTTGGATTCAACAGGATAGGGCTACAGCTTACACTACCCGTCCATCTCGTCCCATTTTGCAAGAAATTTTTCCGGGATGTCGATTTTGTTACGGGGAGATAATGAGTGGCCATCTCGCTCTTTCCTCTAAGCAATTGCGATTTTTTTGTGGGGCTATCTGAAAGGTGAGATCTACAATCATCGGTCTCCAATCCTTGGAAAACTTAAGGACGCGAGAAGAGAAGTTACCACTCGCTCGCTATTCCTTGATATATACTGGAGATAGTGATTCAAATCCTTCAGGAACCTCTTTAAATGTGTTTCGCTCGTGATAGCCGCCGTTTGGCGACATCATTTTTAAAAACCTAAGTAAACAAAACTTCATATATGTACTTTTCCTAAATAAATAATATTTTTATCGTTTTTCTTTTATTAACTTGTGGATCATGAGACTCCATCCTATCGCACTCTGTATTTTATAAACCAGTGAAATATTCAGCATTTTAACAATTTATTTATAAATATTTCACTATTTCTATGATTTTACAAAAAAATATGTGGCCATATTTTTGAATGCTTTATTTCTAAAACTGTATAACTATTATTATTAATTTATGGTAGGAGTGAGTTGGTATATTGATCAGTTTGTAATATTTCTTTACTGAATGTTATAAATTTATACTAATCTAAGAAAAATGTATTAAAAAAAAAAAATTAAACTACAGAATTTCGGAGTTAATTACTATTTTATCAGAAATATCAATCGTAAATTTATAATTAAAACTTGAAGAATTATTGTTCAATTATAAACTGAGTCCAAAGTAATTTCAATTGTAATGGATTGTGTACAGAATCCTTTCATCATCAATTATTCCTCTTATAAGTTACACAATGACAGAGTCGCTGCAACTGTCGTTGAGTAAACACTAAGCTTTACCGCGATGTACACAGTTATTAATCAAAATACTGTACTTGTAAATGATACTGATGCACGTTCTAAATTTGCTTAGTGTAAGTATTAAGTTCGGTACAAATATCCAGCTTTACAAATGTAAGTTTTATAAAAATACGTACATTGTAAAACCTTGATGAACGCGTGTTTATACGAATGAACATTCTGTTAATCCTTCCTGGACTGAATTCAACCGAATTTTTACCTTGTATTGGCGACTTATTTATCGATGGTTCGAGAAAATAAATTTTATTCTATTCATTTTAACTTCGATTCCGTATTATTTTTTTAAGTTATAGATTTAAAAAAAGAATAAAATTTTCACGTATTCCTGATTTTGTTAATATACTTTTACAATCTAATTTATCATTTCCATGTTATAAACAAGACATTTTTATTATCTAGCAACCTTTAAAGAAATTGTTGTAATGTAGCATGGTTTGAGTCAGTCATTTTATAATAAGAGTAAATATTATTATTATTTGTTAATATTTTATTTAGTTATTATTTTTTGTAGAATACTCAACAAACTTTTTTTAAAAATGACGAATTTAAATATCTTAATTTATAAACATATTTAATTAAGTGAGGTAGAATCAGGATGTATGGAATATTTATTAAATGAAAAAGTTAACTTTTTAATCAATGTTTTGCAGATTATTTTCAGATTTTTCCTCTTCTTCATAATCGTTATATTTAACGAAACTAACAAATACAGGCAATGAATTCTTTGCGTAATATTGAAAAGTAAATATTTTTTAATTCTGATCTCAAAATTTTGTCATGAAATTTCATAACAAAAGCGAAATTTAGTGACATTTTTTAAACACTGAGTTATTACGATTAAATAATATTTTTTAATCTTCTTGTAAAATGTTTTATTTTTTTCTTTATGGTAATACTTTTGAAAATTTATAACAACAACCTATTTTTATTTAAAAATTTGTAATAAAAAGATATATTCATAAATTCGTAAGTATAAAAAAAAAAAATATTTAATTTTTATTTCTTCAGTGAAAAGTTATAAATTTAATGTTTAAAAAAAGTATATTTTAAAATGCCAGGGTCGTTCAGAAATTTCTTGGCCCGACAAAAAGAAGACACGTATGATCAAATGACCTTTCGATGACCTGTTGCAAAGTTTCAATCGTGAGGGTTTAATAGTTTGTTTTTTCCATCGAATAAAGCGAACAAGTTTATTAAATTTTTCTGAAAAATGGATAAAATTGAAGTTTGAGCTGTTATAAAGTATTTTATTTTAAAATGTTTAACCCTGACGGACATTCCCTTCATTTCCGACGGTAAAACGGTCGGTGGGTTGCTGAATTTAAACATAACCGTATATCCATTTAATATGATGAACGCTGGGCACGCCCACAAGCTACTAAGACGGACGAAATAGTCACAAAGGTATACAATATCGCATTAAATAATCGTCGACTAAAGATACAGGAACTTAATGATATCAAAAAAATATCGATGTGACGTTTCCACTACATTTTACACGATGTTTTGGGTTTGACATAGCTTTCCGTTCGACGGTTGCAACGTTTGTTAACAGTCGACCAAAATGTATTCGACTGAACATTTCTCGAGGGTGTTTGGCTTTATACCAATTTAGTTGAGTTTCTTCGAAGTTTTATAACAGTAGGTGAAGGATGGATTTACCATTACACGCCAGAGACTAAATAGCAGTCCAGACAACGGGTGTTCCCACCCGTTGTCTGATATAAGATATATCAGACAACTCGTTGTAAGATATTTGGTAGATGCGCCAAAGAAAACGTTTCCAACTGTAGGAAAAATCATGCTTAGGTTTTTTTTTTGATTCTCGTTGTGTGGTGCTCATAATATACCTGAAAAAAGGCATGACCAACACCTGGGAGTAATATACTTTACTAATAGGTCGACTAAATGGATGAAACGTTCACATCTAGCCAAAAAGAAAAGGTTTTTTACCATAATAGTGTGCCTGTACCTACTGTATCGGGTTGTTAATGAAAAATTCTATGACGTACCTTTAAAGTGCTTCCAAATTCCTGATGTTAGTCGGATTTGTTTGGTTCTTAGCGATTAATTTATCTTTCCAAACCTGAATAAGTGGCTCGTTGGACGAAAATACGCTTCAAATGATGATGTCAAAATTGAGACAACCAGTTATTTGCAAATTTAGTCAAATCACATTATTTTGAGCATAATAAAAAGTTGGAAAACTGTTGCCTACATGTATAGTATTGCAAGGTAACTACGGTGAAAAATAAAAAGGAATTTACGAGAAACTTTTTTTTTTCCTCGTGAGGACGAGAACTTTCTCAACGGCTCTTTTACAACTACGAAAATCTATTTAAACTAGAATTTCTTTAACTACCATTAAAGAAAAAAATTTCAACCTCAAAAGGATTAACCAATTACGTGATATCTTTATGTGGCGTTGTTGGTTCTATCCTACTATTTATGGCGTAAATAATTATAGATTGCATAAAATAATCAAAATCTAAACAAAAAAGAAGCTCGTAAAGTAATGTATTACAAATGATGGTTCCATTTATATTCTATTAAGAAGTAATTATAGTCTACAGTTATTAGGATATATTGAAATATTTATTTTTCCTCAAGTTACCAGTATTGAGAGGTGTAATGGTATAAGAATCATTTTACGGGAAAGACAGTGACTTGAAAGATTCAAGACAATGGGGTTCAATGATCGTGGTTCGGGGGAAGCGATACTGATTTGTGACCTAAAAATAATTTCTATCTGGATCCTGTAGGCTTTCTTTTAGGGTTACATTAAATATATAGTCTACCTACAAAAAATTCTTAATCTACTTCTCTTGAGAGAGAGAGAGAGAGAGAGAGAGAGAGAGAGAGAGAGAATCATCATAACTATATCAACATTAACGTCTGAGATGATTGATTTCTTGTAAGCATTTCTGAGATTATATATAAACTTAAGATAATTCTTATATCTGAAATCACGCTGATTTCGTGTTTTATAGTAAAATTAATTAATTCATTATTTTTTTTAAGATATAACCTATTGAGTTATACGTAGAAATTATCTATAGTTAGTTTTTTATTTTATTTTGAATCCTTGTTAGTATAACCGTACACAGACATATGTTCACACTCATTTACAATTCTTGACTTTGTCTTTTTAGTCACGTGAGCCAAATTGATAAAGTGAATTTAGATTTTATTTGTACGTAAGCTTCGGTTAATATTTTATTAAAAAAAAAGTATTACAGTTGAATTTAAAATGAAATAAAAAATATTACGTGATTCATCGACCTATTTTCCACATACTGAAATCTAACCCTAGAGTAAATGTCAGTATTTATTTATTGTTATTTGAAAACGACACTTCAAAATGTTTTCTATTGTAAATCTACACACACACACACACACCCACACACACACACACACACACACACACACACACACACACACACACACACACACACACACACACACACACACACACACACACACACACACACACACACACAAACAATTTAGTTTTGTACATGCTCAATTTAATTATTTTAAGTTAATCTATTTATTTATATATTTACGTTTCTACTAGTGTAATGTTTCATACGGTGTTTAATTTAATAATATTAAGCTTTTTAAGACTACTTATAACATTGAAAACAAAATCACAATATTTTATGCAGATATCAGAGTTATTTTAAATATATCAAGCGATATTATTTTAACGGATTGAGATATTTAAGCACGGTACTTTAATTCATATACATGTTTAATAATCTTTACAATTAAATTGTAGCTTCTAAATACCTTTTACGTTAAACAACCTCTTAACATTTAGAAGAGGTAAAAAGTAACCGTGTAGTTATAGCAATGCTAGTTCGTGGAAATAAGATGCTTTTGTATAAAACACAGTTCAAAAAGAAAAAAAATCCCTTTCAGCACGCCGGAAGGCGGAGATCAATTTCACCGGTGCTAAATAGGGGATAAAAAAGATTTCCACCTTAAATTTAAGAAATACTTCAAATTTACTCAATACGACAATGGTTACATGTGAAAAAAAGTTTCACATGTTTAGCATACGACAAGTCCATCTTCTTATAATTCCACCAAACTTTTTGTCATCCCTTGCCGTAAGGGTTGGTCATATCAAAAATTGTTACAGACAAAAGTTTTAGGTAATGCTTAGAGCACTAACGACCACTTTAAACCGATTAGATACTGTGCCTATTAAGGGAGATATGATTTTTTTTGTCTTCCGAACCCAATTTTTTCCACCCCCTGGCCAATGGTTGGTGATATCAAAAAATTTTATTTACATATGTTTTAGGCCGTTATCCATAGAATAGTGGGGACTTTAAACGAATCTTTTATTTTACTTAATAAGAGAGTTATAGCGATATTTTGTTTTTTTCGAAAAAGCCCTCTCATTTCCACCCCTATCATTCGATTTTGTCCATTAACGAAATCGACCGAGATTTTTGGTCCTTATATTTTATGTATCAATTTGAAGGTGATTAGCGCAAAATTAGGCAGTTATCGTGTCCACAAGATAGTGGAAATGTATACAAAAATTTTGAACTGACTGGTATTGTTGTCTAGGGAATGTTAAACGCGAAGAATTTTCCGGAAGTCAAATCATGGTACCTATTACTATAGGTAGCTTTCTTATGAAATCTACTTAAATACTCTCTGAAATGTTGCAAAACTATCGGCTTTTAATTCGGTTATTTAAAAAATATCTTTTTATATTAGATAATGTGTTAAGTTACTTTGCGTACGACGTCGCTCGCCTTGGTAGATAAACCAAAGGATCTTTCATCGAATGTTTAAAAAGTAAGATTGTTTAAATATATATATATATAATGGTAGGTTTAAATATTTGAATACGTGCTTAATTTGGTTCATTAATTTCATGAAAAAAAATATTTTCTAATATATTTATCTGTATCTATAAAGCAACTTGTCCTGACTGACCGAATGATTCATCAACGTTCAGAAAAAATTACTGCAGATAAATTGACGAGAATTTTTATACATGTTCTTCTTACGATGTAAGTGCACACTAAGAACGAATTTTTTTAAATTCCGAGTTTAAAGGATTAAAATGGAGTAACAATGATATTTACTATTTTTGTAATTTCTCGGTAAGAATTGAAGATATCAACTTAATTTTTGTGTATATAATCCTATGTGAATATCTAAAAACTAATTTCTAGATTTTTGAAATTCCGAGTTTATAGATTTTAAGAATTAAAATGAATTTCGATTTTTTTTGAAACCCGGCTATTTTGTTAATTTCTCGGTAACAAATGAACATATCAACTTTAATATTTTTAAAGAGTTATTAAATCTTTTTAAATCATTTAAAAGAATTAAAAGATTCTGGTTTGTATAATTTAATTTTCATGTAAATATGTAAAAAAAATTTCTAGATTTTTAGAAATATTTCTAAATGGGATGAAGAAAAGTAAAAAAAAAAAGAAAAGAAAAATGATTCCTAATTTTCCTCATTTCCGAGTATATTAAATGAGATTAACTAGATTGGAGGCTTTAAAATATTCTTCAGATAAATATTTAAAAATCATTTTTGGGTATTTTTGAATTTCGATTTTTTAATCGAATATCTTCTAATATTAGATATTAGGTAACCTAATGTGTTAAGTTACTTTGCGTACGACGTCGCTCGCCTTGGTAGATAAACCAAAGGATTTTTCAAATTCGAATGTTTAAAAAGTAAGGTTGTTTAAATATATACATATATAATGGTAGGTAATATATATAATAGTAGGTTTAGTAAGGAGTGCGACGTTCTACGGGGCGATGGCTCAATCAACACAGCCACTGTTACTATATATGCAACGCGACTGGCTGGACCTGCCTCCGGTTACTTGGCTAAAAAACATAAAATAAAAAAAAATAAAAAAATGAGAAACGAAGTTCGGTCTCCTCTTAGTGGTATTTGTCGGTAAAGCTAAGAACCGGGAAAAATACATTTTTACCCGTACGAAGGACGGGTAGCCAGCTATAACAATTATTTTTAAGATGGAGGCCGATTCTTTTCAAACCCGCATTCTTCACATCACTCAATGTTTCAAGTCCTATACTGACCAAAGTGTGCTCTGAAAGTTTATTATTATCGTATCAGCGAGGGTGGAGAATGAAAAAATTCAATATTATTGATGATCGGTGGTAAATTTTCCATGAACAAACGCAGTTTAATTGAGGTTCACAGTATTTTACATAATTTAAAAACAAACTCAAGGTATTTTTTGGTACTACAGATTTCAAAGGTATTCTATTTAATTAAAAGCATGACACCGTCTAGAAAAAAAGTAACAAAAATTCAACTGCTTAAAAACATTCTTCCTAATGTTATCTTTTGTAGTTATTTGCGTTCCTTAATTAGAATTCTGTTAATCTGAATTAATTTAAATAATTATCTTAATTAAGCTTTTCCTTAAAGAAATAACCTAGATTTAATTTTCATACAAAATTAATTTAAGAAGTGATAAGAAAAGTAATATTGAACAATTTTTAGTCATTACTCATTTCCAAATACGAAAACCTATTGAATTATTACTTTCCTAACTTTTGCTGGGTATATCAGAGAAAAGTCTTGCTATTGCTTAAGTTTTTATTTACCTCATAGAAATAAAATGTTGTTAATAAATCTTACTATATTTAGACTATATATATATAGTTGAATTATTGTAGGTGACCAATTTTGACTGTAATTAAATGTCGACACAGACCTGACAAAACCATAAGTGCTATGTGTAAAGCAAATCAACTGATTGTTAAGATATCACGTTATATCTCGTTAATTTATTCAATCAGGTACATAAATTCAAAGAATAAATGTCTGACTACTTTGTTAAAACCGAATATTTAAATTTTCCGTAAGCGTTTTATTTTTTATTTCTAATTTTTATATAAATGAAAAGACTGATTGTCTTACAAAATTAAAGAAAATAAGTCAAATCTATTACCTAATATGCAAGTCAAAGTTTTCTACAAATCAAGCAAGAATAAGAAATGAAATTTTTGAACGAAGAATCACAACGTCGGTCAAAATATTCTTATTTATAAGGTACAATACAGAACAGTAAAGGCCAATCAGTTTTGTAGAACAAAATATTAATGAATTCAAACGGAACAAAATCCTAAGAAATTTCAATTACTTCTTTTTCAACACCTTATAAGAAACAAAAAATAAAATGCGCGATTGTTGTTACAGACACACACGCGCGCGTGGGTACACATAAACACACACACACAAAATTATTCTTGTTTGGGTGCCCTTTCTTTCGATGGGTCTAGGGTAGGTTAAGGACCACTATAAGGATTAAAGAAAGTACATCCAAAAACTATTAATAATGGATAAAAGTTTGGTATTTCTGTGGTAAATATGTACGTTTTAAATAGTTTTATATTATTTTACTATTATTAGTAATCCGTTGTTTCAAAAAATACATGCGAGGAAATAAAAACCTCCTAAAATTATAAAATTTAATATTCGCGTGTTACGTCACTGACCGGCTAACCTAAATTTTTCCTACTATAGTTATGTGCTTATATATTCATGTATTATGACTTCTGTTCCACTTTATATTTCAAGAATGATCCAATCTTTAATTATAAAATTCGCTGTGCTATTTTGTAAAAAGGGGTTGAATCGAATCAAAATGATTTACAGAAAAAAAATTGGGTAAAGGAATAGTATTGAGAGATATGTTTTGAAAGGCGTAAGTTGAAAAATTAGTTAATTCAAAATTTTTAACAAAGTAATACAATTTAATTTATCGTTCAAAATAAAACCACTTAAAAGATATATATTAATAACCCCACCCGTAAAACTTTATTATCATACATTTTTTAACTTGTAATTTTTAAAACATTCAAGAAACATTTTTTATTAGTATCTTAGATTTCATTAAGGGTAGGAAACTTTTTCTATCCTTCTCAAAAGATTTAATTTTTTTTTTATCTTTTTTTCTTCTTCTCTCCCGGGTCGGACCCTGCAGTTAAGTATTAGACAGTCCAGGGAAGTGTCCTTTACTCTAACGGGCCTCCACGTCTCGGCCCGCCGGTCGGATGTCACTTTGCGCCCGCCTCAAATCCCAGGCCCGGCTATGCCGTCCCTGGGTCTCCATTCCGGAAGCCGGGACTCGGTCTTTATGCCAATGCCTCTAACGGTGACACCCCGAGCGGGGCATCCCCCCCGGGACTCGGTCTTTTTCGCTTGGGGGTGCGAGAGTCCTCGTGCCTCATCGCTACCGCCCACTCGTGCAAGCATGTGCGAACGGCAGCTCCGCAGAGGGCTGTCCCTCATCTCCCAGCCGCCCCGATCCTTCTCTTGAAGAACTCTCGCCACGAACCCTGCGATGGTGTCAAAACTCTTAGGGTTCCACAACATGGTGGCGATGAGGTTCTCCACGCTGAGCGGTCCGGTAATCGCCGAGCAAGCTAGGCGGTAATTAACCCACTGCGGGCACCAGAACACTACGTGTTCTGGGTATCCGGGTCGCGGCAGTAAAGGAGGGGCTCATCCGCCCTCCTCCTTATCAATAGATTAGGTGAGGGAATATTACTAATGATAAAAAAGGTGTTTATATAAACTTTTACCGGCCCAATCTTTCATCTTGAAATATTTTCTGAAAACAATTTTTTCTACTTAAGAATTTATTAAGTGGAAAACAGTTTTTAAACCTTATAACAGGGTTAGGTAGTAATAAACCCTTACCAATGAAGATAAAATTTAACATCTATTTCTCTTTTCTAATCTAGTTCCTTAGTTGAAACTTAAAAACATTTCTGCATGAATCGTTACACGGTAGAAAATATTTATCAACTTTAATCACAGTAGTAGGAGTGAATTCATTATAAAAATTAATAATAGTAATAATTAATAAATTCTTGTTGTTTATAGAGCTCAAAATAATGTAATTTTAGATGTTTTAAATTACGTTTTATGTTATCTTAAGGTAGAATATTTCATTACAGGATTGAATTTCTACTCAGCAACTTTGTTTTTAACTGTTTTATTTGATAATGAAATAAATTGACAATAGTTATGAATTTAAGTAATACTGTAAGTGCAATAATTATCATAAACGGTTAAATATTAAGCTGTTTGCAAACATTGGGAGATTTAAACGACATTATTTTCGATGTTTTATAGATAGTAAACGGGATTTTATTTTTTATTACCCATAAAATTTTAGTTTATCACAGATTGTTTCTAAATTTTCATAAGTTTATTGTTGCTTTGAAAATTAAATATATGAATAATATTTTAAAGACGTCTAAATTATCATACTTAACAAATATCATACTTAAAATTTCTGCGTCAGGCCGAGGAATTTCCTAACGATCATGGTATCTATCATTCTTCGCGTTGCAATTCTTTAACTTCAAAAACTACAGCCGTTGAAAAAAGACTCTCGCAAATACTTCCCTCCCCGCGGATACCTAAACAAATTAAAACTAAGAATTCTATGGGTTAAAACAACAATTAAACCTTGGAATAATCTATTACGACATGGGAAATGTAGTACGATTATATATTAAACTTCTTTATTACTTTTTCTACTTCATAAAGCCTAGGAATTCCGAATAAATATTAAGCGTTTGTATTATTTTTATATAATAGTTGGTTGCTTTATTATTGCTTTTTCCTATCCTACAGCCTGACGTCAGATAATAGTTACTCTGATGAATGGTAATGAATTTCCTAACTTATGAAAAATGCTATGCTTGATCGGGTTCAAACCAGGGGATCTCTGAAAACAAAATAAAAATAATACCTGAAAAATATTGTCAAATTAAAAAAAAATTAAAAATTAAAACGTGTTATTCTGAAAATCATAGGAAAATAATTATCGTAATAAATAAAAATAATTAAATACGGTTTAACTACAATAAAATTATTAATGTCTGGGGATGAAAGCTTAATTAATATTTCTCTAAGTGTCTTCGAAACGAAAAACAAAACATTTAATCCTTTTGTATTAGAAAGATATAAGATTGATGATATTTAAATATGTGTGAAAATATCCCTTTTTACGGGAAATATTTTAAGGATAACATAATAATTAGTTTAAATTGATTTAAAATGTTTTATCATTTACTCGCAGCTATCAACCAGCATTTTCAAGAGTATTGTAAAAACAAATTTAATGATATATTATATTATAAAAATTGGTGGGCTTAACCAATTTTTAATAACTTTATTATTAATGAAGTAGTACGTGGTTCTAAATCCAGGTTTATCTTTAGCGGTATCCTTATCTTACAAAGATGAGAACTAACCAGTTGCACTTTACAGTTAAGGAAACAATAAAACCTTTGTTTCGCTTAAATTCTGCTAAAATGTAAATTAATCGAAATATTAAACCGAATTGTTTCTTTATTCATATGAATTTAATACTAAACAATTTAAACAACTAGAAAGGTAAAATATGAAAAGTTCATAATATTTTTAAAAAAATACCAAAAAAAGTCTGTCATAAAATATATAAAATTAACGATAATAATTTTAAAGTATTACCTCAAAAGGAAAAGAAATGAAAAAACTTAATTTCAGTAAAATGAGGGCAAATGTTAGTTATAAAAAGTAACTATCAGCATACGGATTTACTCAGCAAGTTAAATAATACTTAAAAACAACTGGTGCTAAAGGAAGATGTAAGATTACTCTTTTTTTCTAAAAGAAAAAAAAACACAAAACATAACCGAAAGCTTTTTATTTAACTGCAAACTGAGATTAAAATGAGTTCATTTAATTAAATTTTTATTAAAACGTAAATTAAAATGCTACTTATTTTAATATAAAGGATATATATCTTATAATCGCATTTTATTATACGAAATATTTTTAATTAATTTATTATTTCATCTTATTCTAATTCATTAAAGAGGATTTGTTTAATTATAAGTTAATATCATTTAAGATATTAAATTTATCAGTATAAAACGATACTAAAATACATTAAAATGTAAATTTGAAAATAAAAAGTAAATATTTTTTTTTTTCTACGATCATAAATGAATTTTATAAATTTATATCTCTTTAGAGATATAACACCTTAATAATTCCAAACATCTTATCAGAAAAAAAAAATTGCAAATTTAGATTTAACCTTTACAGAGATATAAAACAAACTAAAAGTCAACACACATTTTGATATACAAATATTTTTTTAGAAAGATCTCTGTGTAAGAAATTTTAAATTCAGTAACTTCAAAAGATTGAAAATTATATAAATGCAAGTATATAAATTCACTTTTAACTGTTTACTGATGTAATGGTAAATATCATAGAATATAAAATTCTGTACGGGGAATTATATTTTGAGGTATGTTAAAATAACTCTTTTCATAAACTAAGTGAGGTGAAGGTTTGCCATTTTCTTTGTCATCCGAAATTTCGGCTGGCTTTGGCGGATCGGGCGGGCGTGGTTTGTTGTACTATCTAATCAAATATTATCCGATTACTATAACACACATATTTGTATATGAAATACAAACACAACAGACTAGTGCAATACAATGGCTAGTACTCTAGACACAGCAGTTGGCGAGCGGCAAACTTTAAGCTCACTTAATGTACATCTATAAAAAAAAAAAACAAAAAAAAAAACAAAAAAAAAAACGGATAGCCATGGCATTTTTTATAATCATTTCACGGGAAATTCTATTATTAGGGAAGATAAAAAGATCTTGATGATAGATCATAGCCACTTATACAGTGGTTATAAGATGACCGTGCTGTACTCTTTTGTTCTGTCTATAAGTTGACGATCTGAGAAGACCGCGTTTAAATATGGCAATTGTAGGATATATGCGGCTACAGAATATTCAATACAGGCAAATATTCAAAATTTCGGTCATTTTCATAAATTAAATGTTAAAAATGTGGGAATTAATCTGTAGGCACATAGTAAATACGTATTTGAATATATAATGCACATATAAAATCTAATCAGCAAGACATGCTGGATGGAATATGTTTAATACCAATAACTATATATTCGTTGTTTTATTTTTATTGTTTTAAGTACAAATTTAAATCCCAGTTGACGATCACTTCCAATTCTTCCTGTCTTAAGACATATTCCAGTCAACAAGGAGTTTTTTTCTAAAACATTAGTAGAGATTAGGGAAGTACATGAGGTTGTAGATTAGGGTAATTATAACTTGTTTATATACGACTGGACAAAATTTTACTTGCAAAAATTACTTGACGATTTACTGCCTGATGACGACGAAGTTAGGGAAACCGCATAAAGGATATCACTGCTAGTTCGTCGTATAGGCCCTTGACGTTACTATCGGTTATTGGTAAGGACTTTGAAAAGGTTCTGTACCTTCATATAAATGAGAGGTTAATCTCGCGAGGCTTATTTTGATGGTAAACCAGTATGGATTTCGTTCTGGAAAAGACAGTGAGAATGCCATACTCCGTGTGATGAGTGTGGTGACAACTAGTGAGATGGGATATGTCCTGGGAATTTTCCTAGACATTTCAGGGGCGTTTAAAAATTTGTGGTGGCCCTCGGCCATTTATCAATTACAAAAAACAGAATGCACTGTCAGTGAATTGCAGGTAATGCAAAGTTATTTCAGTCATCGGGATATGCTCCTTCGCGAGGGAAACCGTGAGGTAGGCAAAACGCTGTCCAAGGGGTGTCCCCAGGGTAGCGTGTTGAGTCCTTTGTTGTAGGTGGTGGGGTTTGATTATCTTCTGCGGCTAAGTTTGCCCAGCGGGTGTCGCTTTATGGCTTTTGCTGATGATGCAGCTCCTGCTGGTCAAAGCATGCTCGCGGAGGGAGGCGAGTTCCTAGGCTCTCAGACTTGTATAATACTTCAGCTCATCAAGTGAGGCTCATCAACATAAAATGACTTTCAGCTGAGAAGACCACTATGATTCTCCTCAAAGGCTACTTGGCAGTGAGGTGGCAGGTTCGTGTTTCAATGGCAGGCCAGCGCATAAAATATGTTCAGGCTGAAAAGTACCTCGGGATGTTTGTTTCTCGATTAAAAAATGCAATTCAGGAAGCACCTTCAACACATCACGGAGAAAGTCTGTATTGCCTTCTTTGGTATTCGGCATGTGATCAATCCTGTTTGGGGTCTTAATTTTTAATACCATGAGTATCCTGCATAAAAGCATTTGCGAGGCAATTATGCTATATGTGGCGCCTGTTTGGGCGGATAGGCTAAAGTTTAAAAGATATCAGGACACATTGTTGAGGGCGTCTAACGGTAATGGGTGGCTACCGTACGATTTCACGGGAGGCGATCTTAGTGAGTGTGGGCGTGAAACCGATAAACTTGACTGCGTCAGAGCGGCAACAGCGTTATGTCGTCAAGAATATAGATGAATTAATGTCTGACAAAGTTCGGGAAATTGAACAACATAATAAAGTTTTGTGGCAGGCCAGATGGGATGAGGCAGATTGCGAACGTTACACATCTCTTTCCTGATTTTGTTAGTTTGCAGGGCGCCTAAAGTATAAGTACGTGATGCAATATCTTTCTGGTCTTGGCGCTTTCCTAGACAGGCTGCGGAGGTTTTGGAACGTGTCCACAATGTGGACAGTTGGACGATGCACATCATGTGTTGTAGGTTTGTTGAAAGTATGAGTTTATGCGCACGGAGACTATCTGTCGGTTCAATATTATCGGGTCGGCGTTGGATCACCGTGTCAGTTGGTGAAACCAGGCCGAATGGATAATAATTAAATATTTAAACAATATTTGGCAAAAGAAATAATTGTCGAAGGGATCTAGGGTGGTTGCCGCATGGGATTTCCTGCGTTCTTCTTTTGTTTGTTTTGTAGATGCTAAGTTTTTGTTGATTTGTGTTATTGTAAATGCTTGTTAAACTCACTTCTTTTACCTTCGGGTAGGTAAAAGACTTCAGTTTCTTTTCTTATTTTGATTACTCAATCTTGTTTGATACTAACATCAGATGTGTTTTGTTGTCTTTTAGAGATAGTAGTACACCGATGGGAATGTCACATGTGGCATTCGCATAGATTGCATCCTGACTGAGGCAACAACAAGGCGGAG
Organism: Lycorma delicatula; assembly: GCF_047948215.1. Taxonomy (NCBI): domain Eukaryota; kingdom Metazoa; phylum Arthropoda; class Insecta; order Hemiptera; family Fulgoridae; genus Lycorma; species Lycorma delicatula. The sequence goes on from NC_134462.1 coordinate 58,882,470, forward strand.
AGATGCCTTTTGCCGAGACTTTGAAGATAACCTCCGGTAAAGCCCATACGGGTTAGGTACCGGAGGGGTTTGCGTGGGGAGGTGGTTGCGTGGTAACTGTCAATTGTGGGTGTCTTCCCCTACGAGGTCAGGATTAATAAACAGAACTTACTACACATTACACAACCAGTATTTTTATAACAAAAAATGTATAGGTTATTTGCCAATTAATCCAATTAATATTATTTATTTTTTATTATTTATTTATTGTATCTTTTCAAGATATAATTCATTAGGATACATTTACCAGTATCTTTTTTTTAGCCTTTGAAACCACCGTTATGTAATGCTTCAGAGGATGACAGGAAATGAACATTTTTTGTAAAATGTGAAAATGCCATGCCTGACCGGGGGATTCAAATCCAGGACCTTCGGATGAAAAGCCGAGACGCTGCCTCAGCATCTACGGATAATTGAAATTACCAACTATTTGTAGATTTAATGTAACATTTTTGTTAAACAATTTTTGAGAATAGTCAAGTTTTTAAATTTATTATCATAGCTTTTTATTTAGTTTTGACAAGTTAAAAACTAGAATTTGAAAAAATCAAATACAAAATAGAGATTTTATGAAAATGTTTTCAAAAATTTATCATTATTATTATTTTCCAAGCTATTTATGTGTATTTTCTGAGTGTGTAAATAAAGTAATTTTCATGGTTCATTTCTTTTCTAACACTATTTCAATATACCCAACTTTCATCCGAAAAAAAAACAACAAAATATAGATCCATTTACTATAAAAGTTATCCAATCAAATTTCATGATTTTAAGTTCAGTTATTATTGTTATAATAAATAAATATATATCATATATTATATACTAATTATTACTATTATCATTATAACGTATAAAGCGAAAAACAGATAACATATACATCATTCAAAATTTTATGATGGGAATTTTAATATTTTGAATTGATGAAACCTCAAAATGTCAGAAAATATAAAAATCGATGAGAGGGGTTATTTTTTGACAAATGGGACTGCATCCTTTTGTTATACATTTCAAAAAATGGAAACTTAAAATTAATATTAAATAGTAATTTAAAATGATATTTAATTATCATGTTGAAAACAAAATTAGTATATAAAATGATTTTGAGGTAATAAATTGTTAATGAGAACAGAGCACGAGTCTAAATCTTATACAAGTAATATAGTTGAAGGATAAAGCGTGAAGTAATAAGAGGAAATAAGTAGGAAGAAAGAAATCTCTTATAGAGTGGAATCGGTTGACTGGCGCTTAAATGTTGTTTGTTAGTTAAATGGAAGGGTGGTAGAAGAAACATGTGGAGAGGAACTCGGCCGATTCCATCATGGTTTACAGCAAAGATCTCGTACGAGTATAATTTGCTCTCCACATGGGTTGTGGAACGGTAAAGATGAGAGAATTGTTAGAATATGAATTAAGTGGATGGAGGAAGACAGTAAAGTCATACATAACTTTGATGAATTGTGCCGATCTTTTGCGAATTACTCTACCACTGTAAACATAAACTTCCTCATTCGCTTGTGCGATATAACCGTTATTACTATTGTTATTATTTTAATTAAGCGAAGAAAAAATATTGCGTTAAACTTTTAATAGTTTATAATATTTTCTTTAGCTTATCATATTTAATGAAGGAAACAACTATATTTTTAAAATAAATTAATAAAGGAAATTTTAGTGATAATTTTTGAACTCTCATCAGAAATAGTTAATAATAGATTATTTTGAAGCTTAACAATTCACTTCATCACAACGTTAAAACAAATCGCAGCTTAAAATGATTCTTAATCAGCTTTCTGATTAGAATAATATATGAACTTATTCGAATCTTGATCCACGTAAAATGCAATGCACCTAAAAGGTCCTATAATTATGACCAATTTACTTGCATAATAATTAATATTTTCTCGATGCTCTAGTTTTAAGTTTTATCGTTTTAGACCAACAGTTTTCCAATAATCGACAATCTTTCAAGTTAACAATTTTTTTTTTATACGTGATTAAAATCTGATAATTTAATTTCATTAGCTAAAAAAAAATTGATGACATATTGGAAAAAATTAAAAACTCGGAGGTACAATGATATTTCTAAATAAAAATATGATGAAATATTTAATCTTTACGGGCGATATAAACTTGGCAGAAAATTATTAGCTAGCACATTATATTACGAGCTTGTAATGAATTTTAATTGAATAAGATTACAGTATTTTTTCAAATTAAAAATACAATTTAAAAATGTTGTGTAGAATTTATATTTTACGTTGTATTGTACCATAACAAATTTAGTTCGACGTAACAAAAAAGACGAAAGTTTATTTGAAATTAGGGTCACTGCCTTTTAAAGAGCTACTCGTAATAAATAATGTTCCTAGAAATTCAAAACAGATAAAATTTTAAATCCTAGAATAAAAGTGTTATTTCTGAAGATAAACATTGTAGCCGTGTTACAGCCTGTTTTCAAAGCTTTAATATCTATGACGTACTTTAGCATATTATTACGGGCATTTGAGAAGATACAGTTTTGTCTTCCATCGCTGGAAAAATTACGACATCACAGAACGCATTCCCAACATAGAGAGACTGGTAGATGAAAATAAAACGTCAACGACCACTGTTTACTGGAGAAAGTATCCAGGTTGTATTTTAGAAGACAATGTCCTCGGCACTGACGATATAGTGATGGAAATTGTGTAACTTGCACATAAAATTAGAGACGAAGATTTCAATGAAATTAAAATATCAAACATTCAAGAACCTCGCGAATTAATGAAAAATTCACAGAAAAAGAACTGGAAGAGCTGATAATGAAGCCCATGAGTACCCCTGAGGAAGAGGAAAATTCTAACGACGTCTCAGTTACGCCTAATAATCTCAAATTGTTGAATAAGCCGGCCTCCGTAGCGCGAGTAGTAGCGTCTCGGTCTTTCATACGGAGGTCCCGGGTTCGAATCCCGGTCAGGCATGACATTTTTATACACGCTACAAATCATTCATCTCATCCTCTGAAGCAATCCCTAACAGTGGTCCCGGAGGTGAAAAAAAATACGCCGAATGAGATTTTTAGTTTAGGTAGTCAGATAGTAAATAAATTTTCTTAAACTGGTCACTTTCTAGAGCGTTCCATAAATTTTAGACTTTAACAAAACGTAACATTAGTACTGTACAATGAAGAGTTTAAAGAACCCGGAAAAAAAAACAGAAACAAATAATTAACCTTTTCAGAAAAAATGAAACAGTTTGGTTGTTTCCAGGTCCCGGGTTCACTGGAACCTGAAAAAGGTTACGAGATAAGGTTACAATATTAAGTTTACAGTTTATTCTTACATCATCTGTACAATAACGATATAGTTAACGATGGAAGAGCTGATAATGAAGCCGGGAAGACGAAGGTTTGAACTGGATAAAATTACAGTATTTTTTCGAATTAGGTTCATATTCAAACGCAAGGCGGTGAAGTGATGGATGTGTCAATGCACGACGTTCTTGCACGCGCTGTCGATCGTGTGCTCTGTGTGCGTCGGTGACTCGTTGACGTGCCTCTCTTTGTCTCAATGGATTAGCTCGAAGACGTTCATTGTGATGCTCTCGACTTTCATTTGTACGTGTGTTTGCAACCTGGTCTCTTAAATTTACATTGTCCGTCAATTGATCTTTTGTCGTTCTATTTAACTAACGGTTATGGACTATTTGTGCATACCGTGTACGTCGTAAAATTAATAATTAGTGAATTAATAAATTTTCATTCACATTACTGCTAATTTTCACTTAAGATCATTTTAAAAAAGTACCTTCTCCTTTTTTTTTTAATTAATAATTTTGAAGTTTCATAATCATGTGATAGCTTAATTAATCAATTAATAAAAAAATTTGAGCACTAAAAAAGAGCAAGGTAGTTAAAATTTTAGTAGAAATTTTTATCATTTTCTATATCTTTATTTATTTTCTCTTTCTTTATTTTAACATCTATTTTATCAATTTTTTAATTATTGTAAATTAAAAACAATTTCAGAAAACTTTTTTATAAAATTAATCAGCTACAAAAATTATAATTTAAATTTCTTTAATATTCTTTAAATTATAATTATTAGAAGTAACTTATATTTTAATTTTATAAATGTTATAATTTATTTTACAAACTTACATTTTTATTTTCAATGAGCCGTTCAATATTTGCATGTTATTGAATGCACGTGTATATATCATTAAAATCCATGAAAAATCATGTAAAATACTCACTTCAATACTGCACCTTAAAAATTTGCGCAATGTATATTTTTTAATTATACTATAACATTATTTCAATAAATAAATATATTATAATTTAATATTCTCAATAAGCGCGCAATTCTAAACGCGATGGCAGCGCTGCCTACCGAATCCAGTTGTGAACCTTAACCATCCCAAGATCAACAACAACACATAAATAAATAAATAAATTAATAAAACATTTTCTATCGGAGCGAATTGTGAATCTACACCATTCTCGAATCAACTTAATCACACACACAAAATTTCATCAAAATCAGTTCAGCCGTTTAGGAGGAGTTCAGTCACATATACACGGACAAAAAAAAAATATATATAAAGATATATATATAACCGAGAGTTTGTTTCTTTCTATTATAAGTTTGTCTGTTTGTATGTTCTGCACACGAGAACCAACCGACCTTTCAATTTTGCAGGATATATTCGTGTTACCTCAGGGAAGGTTCTAAGCCATAGACTGAAGCCGTAGCCCTCTAGGTGGAGGAGGGGGTGAGTTATCAGTTAATGATTTAATGATATTCATTAAAGAAAAAAATAATAATTAAAATTAAATTAATTTTTGTCACCATGACAGCAAAAATAAGTTGTGAAGATTTCCTCGTCAAAGGTCTGTGTAATTTAGTTAGCACAGTTACTACTGTTCTTCTACAATTTAGTTTCTTTTCAGGTTTCTATAAATTCTGATTAATTTAATTATTTATCAATATTATTCTCACTATCATAAGGGTAACGAACATTGCAGAGGTCCTGGACAGACAGGAATGGCAAGCGAAACGAGGTCTGCGGCTCTTGGGTCGGCCCCGGCCCTCACTTGCGCCTATCTAGAGCCATGGAGGTCCAGTGGGCGGAGTATCAACTAATTAGTATATATATGTATTTTATTGTAAAATAAAATTTTGTTAGATTTATGAACATAATTTCTATCTTTCACAATTAAGTCGAATATAAAAATTATTTATTATTAATAAAATACTTGTTTAATCTGCATTTATTTCTAGTAAGCATTTATCGCATATACTTATATTTTTCTGTATGTAACAACCAAGTCATTCATGATTTAAGGACCGTAAAGTTAAGTTTTTTATATTCCCGGTTTTGGCGTTCATGGAAAGTTCGCGGATCGAATAACGAGGGATTACTAAACGTTATATAAACCAACATACCATTTAAAATAATGTTTAACAGTCGTTTATTCATTACTAAAATAATTATTTGAAAAATGGAATATATTTGAAAGAAAAATACGGCTGATAGATTGATAATAAAACTAACCGATTTAAAATTGCCGACAAAGACTGTTAACAGAGAAACTATTTATTATTATATGTGTGATTAAAAATAATATTTTGACATTTAAGCTGGTTAGAAGTATAATGGTATAAATAAAAATTGCTTATTCTATGATTTGAACTTGTTATTGATTGTTACTGTACTGGAGTAAAATGGTATGCTTTTATTTTAAAAACAGACTATTTGGTGGAGCACTTCCCAAATTTTCTAAATCGATAACTAGATACGATCAGTGATGAAGTGAAGCAGTTTAAGTCAATGTAACTCAAATTTACCACATCTGTGACTTATTACTAAAGAAATACGTATATACGAGTGTAATTCTGTGTGCCGTAAATTTAAATGGTAATGAAAGTCATGTGATATTTAGGATGCCAAATGAAAAAAAAGGAAGCCAAGAGATAGTAGCATGTCTTGTGTAATATATTACACAGCAGAAGGATAAACAACGATGAATTTTTTTTAGTGACTCTTGTATCGGCTAGAACCGGAATTGGAAATCTCCTCTTTCATTTTAAAACTTTTGCAAGATCCATAATATCTATTAAAACAATAAATCATAACTTCATTGTAAATGTGCACTCATTCTTATCAAACGGTAGAATCTTTGCCGTAATTGAAAATTAATCTAGAATTACAATAACTTTTTACTCCACAAGATTGGTAAAAACTATCAAATCAAAAAGAGGCTCTTTTAAATTTCATAAAATGAAAGAACTGTATTTTTAAGTACAAGTATTCTTGAAAAATGGATAACTAAAAAAAATTACAACCTAGAAAATGCCATAAACTTGTTGGAAAATAGTTGGCTAAGACTTTCCAAGGATTTTCCATTTTTCATTCAATATTAAAAAAAAATTAGCATTACTAGGGATTTTCAGAATATTATTGTCAATAAAACACGTGCTAAGAGACCATTAGTATTTTAAAAGACATTACTGAAATACATCATCTCTTGTTTTATTCTAAGCCTATTTCTGTTTTAGTTGGGGAAAAAAAATACGATTAATATTGTTTCAGTATACACCGTCTATCAGTCTATGATTTGCTTGTTGAAGACATAAATTCCAATATGAATTGATGAGTAGTGAGAATGTGGAGATTATCAATGAATAAAGTTGAATGAAACAGTTTTTATAAGTTTATGTTCTTAGTTATGATGTGATTTTACTTCGTTTTTTCCAACAACTGGTATTAATATTAAGTACAGTTAAGTATTAAAAAAAATAAACAACATTAAAATTTTTTCTAATTTTGTTTAGTTTTTAATATAAAAAAATTTGTTTCAAGTGCGTTCTATGTAATTTTTCCAATAATTTTCAAACTTTTATTAAGTTATACTTTTTTTGATGTATTTAAAATTACTTTTCAAAGTAATTATTCATTTTTATTCTTCTAGTAATGAACAATTTTTTTTAAAACGGAGTTTTTCTTAATTATTAAAAATATATTGAAATCGTGCAAAAGATGGTCCGTCTATTTTTTTTATTATTATAATTCTATTTTAATTTAACTTTCTGTTGATCAAAAATCATTATTCATTTAGTAATCAAGTAGGTCAACATTTTGTAATCGGTAACTATTTTTTCTAGTGATATAATTTGAAATAATTTCTTTACTTATAAGTTTTAGTGATGTAATTTTTTTATTGTTTATTGTAGTGTGTCAAACTTATTTATTTACTTAACTTATTTTTGTAATTCTTGTGTGTAATTTTTATAATCATTTCAACTTTTTTTAATGATTATAAATTTTTTTTCTTTTCTCTTTGCCAAGTTATTTTAATGACAAGTAATTTTTAATAATTTTACAAATTATTGTGAAAATTATACTTGAATATTTCAAAATTAAAACAATTATAATGGAAACGTTTTCCGGCATCCGAAGTAAATAAAAAATTTCAACGTTTCGTGATTCAACTACAATTTCTGTTAAACGGATAAAAAGACAGATAAAAATTTGAATATCGTCATAAAGATTCCGATGAAATCGTAAAAAGGAACAAAAGGATTAAATTTAGTTATTAAAAAATAACTTAAAATTCATAATCGATTTACATAAGCTATCGTAAAGAAAATTATCTATTTTTTTATATTAGAAATGCTAACAGTTAATCAGCTTAATATCCAAGATCCTTTAAGTAAGACGGATAAAGAAGATAAAGCGGAGATGGTGAGTAAGAGGGAAGAAATAAGAGTGAAGAAGAAAGGATAAATGAAGGAGCGTGGTTGAGGGAGGGCGAAACAACCCACGAAATGCTTGCGGTAAATATTTGCTGCTTTAATTTGGTTTTGTCTGATACTTTGGAGAGTCAGCTTTAGAGATGAGCAGAAACTGATAGCGAAGAGTGGGGGTTGCTCATGGATGGGCGGGTCAGCCAAAACCGTACTCAAGAGATAAATCTAAAGTAGGAATGGGTCGGATATATTATGAAGAGAGAATGAAGAGAAAGAGGCAATTTAGAAAGGGATGAAATGATTGTACAGAGTGGAAGAAATCTGAAGATACCTCATTAGCTTTCCTCTTCTGATAGAATTTTATATTTACTGAATTTTTATATTTATGTAGGTTGTATAACCACGTATAATAATAGTAGACTATTTAAAATTACAAGCACTTAAGTTTATAAGCCTCATCTTTTATACATTGCGAATGTTTAAAAATATTTTGAATCAAAAATAAAAACTTCTTGAAACGTTTTTTGGGTTATCTTTTTAATAATCTGGTATTACATACATATTATTCTGGATTATTTTTCCTTAAAAATCTATCATCACAATTAAAATTGAATAATATAAAATAAAAAACGAAATTATTTAATATATTTTTAAAAATTACTAAAGTTTTATAAAAATTGATATTAATTTATTTTTTCTGAAGAAATAACATTTATTTAATTCTATTTATCTTTAAAAATTAAACAATAAGTTATAATAGGTTCATAAATTCCGGTAACATTTTAACAAAAGTTTCGTCAATACGGTCATAGAAGTCTGTCTAGTATGATTACTACCAATTCAACATTACCAGTTAAACTGTTATATTCCTGGTTCCACATCACCGTGGCATGTTAAAAAATTCATTCCCGCATCTGCCATAAGTTGATTACACTATAGTTGATATTATTTTAGAACGAACTTTAATAGTTAGTAAACAGTAAATTTTAACTATTAGCCGATCAAAATTTTCAGATGTAACTATAGCAACGCAACAGCATAGCCAACTGTAGCGCAAAGTCCGTGTTTTGCATATTCGGCTGCTGTACAATATAATATACGAGTAATGCTCTTATCATTTCTTTTAGCCTTATTTTGTGTCGCCTGTTCCGATAATTATAGATAAAATTTTAAAAGACAATTATCAATAATATATAAAACAATATATCGAGAATTTGTATCATTAAATATTTTAGGAAAAGAAAAATCTTCAAAACAGCATGATTTATAAATTTATTTTTAAAATATTTATTTTATTATTTTTAATTATTTATTATTATTATTTATAATTATTTTTTTAAATTTATTTTTAATAGCATGATTTATAAATTAATTATTATTGAAATTATTTCACAAAGGAAATTAAATTTCTACTAACAACGATTACGAAGTTGCTACTTTGAGGAACGATGAGTCATTGTCTGCCATTTATCCCAAAGTAAACGACTGGTAACCGTGCTTTCAAGTCTTATAAAAAATTTTCAAATACAACATTTATTTCACTTAAATTCCCAAGTGTTGTATACAAAATGTTCTAATTCAATTTGGGTTAGAATATGGTTCCATTGCAAGCGGAAAGACCAGCACAAACTTACCTCAGCAAGAGCTGTGTAAAACCAATTCATGCTGTACTATCACAATTGTCAGTGGAGGCTCGTAGCTAAAATTAGAGGGGGGGGGGGTGCTTTTCCAGAAAACATTTTTCTGGACCTTTTCAAGGCTATGGTTAAAGTTTTCGGTAAAAAAAAAGAATCAAGTAGAATAGCTGGAAGCAGGATAATAATCTAATTCTATACTTTATCGAATTCAAGAATATGGTACACGGTTTTTAAGCATACTGCGCATAAAAGACACTGTGCTTAAAAGCCGTATTCGGTTTAACCGAATAAATGAAATGTCATACAGATAATATTTTTTAGTTTTATTAAATAAAGTCATAGTTTTATTTAAAAGTTTATTTTAAAGTAATAGTTTTATTTAATAAATTGTCCGCTTAAAAACACTGTAGTCCAATGGTGCTTAATTAAAATTTTTATGTACAAAGAAACAAAAAAATAATTAGTTTTTACCGATTACCTTCTCTTTCGCCCTTCGAGCGTGTTTTGGACAGATCTGGCGATCAAAGAACCCTTGCTTTTCGCCACCTTCTGATCACTACTGAGAAAACAACTAAACCACTTTCATATTCCTTCCACCGACTAAACTAGAAAAAGGAACGAACAAGGAACATTTTATACACACGCGGAGTAAAAGAAAAACTACCTTCCACCAGCACGCCAGGGTCGGCACTGCGGGAGTGACAGTGCTCTCTCTCTCTCCCTCGCAGGCCTTGCCTGCAGCTTCCTATGTGCGCATGCGCACAACAGCCAAACACTACGCCGCTGGAACTGTGAAGCGCACATTTCCATACAAAGATTTTTGTATCTTTTTCATAAACTGGGGAATAGCTACTGACATTATGTTTAAGGATTATATACTGTAAAAGTATAAAGAAAGAATTAAAGAAAAAGTACTCATTATGTTAAATGTTATCGATAATATCAAGTGGAAATAGGGGTGCTGCAGTTCCACAGTGCCTATACGCGAGCCTCCACTGATAATTGTTTTAGTTTAACCGGTCAGACCAGTTAGATGTAAACGAGTTTCCTTCACCTTCAGATTGCTCGTCATGTTCAATGTAAAATCTGTAATGTTTTTATTTTTAAGTATTATCTTGAAGGTATTGTAAGTTTTTATGTAGGTTAATACATTTTCTGAAGTTAATGATTATCTTAAACTACTTTCAACAGATGGAGAATGCAGTTAAATGTTTTTATATCCATCTTGTAATACTTTAAAAATCATTCGGGATAATTTTTCAATTGTATGCATAGTTTGATGTATACATCAATGATAAATCTTTCCACAAATAACGAATCCAAGATCTTCGTTTTCTTTTGAGATTAGAATTTCTACTTTGAAAGTTATGCCGTTCATCGGAAGAATTAGATGTTTTCACCGGATCCAAACCTGAAGCGAATTGAAATAATAGGAATTCTATTTAATAAGATGCTGGTCTTGTCCGGTCCGCCTCTATCTTCTTCAGATCGTTGGACAGCCATCATAATTACGTCTGCGCTAGTCTGATCAGTCCGTCTGCACTTTAGCGAAGTAGACAAATTTCTATATGTATATCTGTTTCTTAATAAACCAAGTGACAATAGCGATAAGAAAAATAAAAATAGATGTATAAATACGCAATTTTATATTATTTGTAATTTTAATGATATTATTATATTTATAATTAGAGATACGGGTACTAATTATTTTCGGTTGTCAAGGAAAACCCCATCAATAACAAGTTGGCAGTTAACTAAATTTCTTTGAAATTTTACACGATAACAATAATCTTCATACAAGTTCTAATTCTGTATCATCTGCATAAGATTCTTTCTAACCTTTTAAATAAATACTTCAATTTTTAAAAGTATACGACTATGAAAGAAAAATATTTACTGGGAGAATAAGCATATTTCCTATAAATATGAAGCACGACAAAATAAATAGCTTATCAATAGTTAGGATATAAACATATATATATATATATAATTATTTTGTCTCTAATCCCTTTTCACATTGATATCTGTCTGATATCAATGACAAAATAGCAGTATGTGGATTTAGAGGAATGATAGTAGGTGATTGTTCGAATATCTGCCTTTATACCCTAAGGCGACATCACGGTTATATTGATGTCAAAGTGAACGTCCTGTTAAATGATACATTTTCATGGTTTGATCAAATTGATTTCGTTTCCAAGAAGATTATACCATGCTGTTTTACTTTGGTTCATAGATCCAAGGTTTTGATTGTTAAGCTTGTTATCACATTTAATTTATTAATTATATCAATGTATATTATTGTCGTATGTTCATAAGTCGTTAAAGAAGTAGTTAAATAGTTCCACTAACAAACAAATTAGCATGATCGCTAAACTTAACACTTTTAACAACTATTCTTCTATTAAAAACAATAGTACAATAGATAAGATAAGTATAAATTTATTTCACTGCAAATATTTTGCTTTTCCCAAATAAAATTACCATAACGATTTAGAAATGAAATTTGTACTTTATATCTTTCCCTTAGAGTCTAACAATAATTCACTGAACCATTTCTTGTTTGCGTGTACTGGAATTATTCGTGACGTCACTTTAATTGTGTCGAACCTGCACTAGAAATTCGCTCCTTCATTGACCTCTTCACAGAATACTTTTGCTTTAAACTCACATGATAACTCATCGCTTAGAACTCTATCGTAGCACTCTCCAGCCGACTCTCCCTGCCAACTTCATCTCGCAGAACTGATTATCAACTGTCTTCCCCGGAGTATTTATACTCCTATCCTCTTTACCTGCAGGACCAGACCCCAGTTAAGCGTGTGAATGACAACCGAGCCCTTTTAGTTTCCCATGAATTCCTGACCTGGGTCCAGTAACTCTTTTCACGGAACAACATCTGTTTAGGTCTGTCAGCGGGCAGTATTACAAATGACGATTGTTAAACAGACCTGTACCTTTACTAAAAGAGTTTTTTTAGCCCCTTTCTGAATTCCTCCCATTATTATGTTTTCTACTATTTTCTTCTTGATTGGCAGGAATCCATTACTCAGGTCCGTTATACCGGTCTTGTTGCAATATAATTGCATACTCTAAAACATTCCATCATTGGGCTATTGTTTGGTGCATATAGATATGATATTGTTGGTCGTTATTCAGCAATTTAAAAATTCTAACATTTCCATATTATATTTTTACTCTAGCCATATGTTCCTTCAGCCTGGTCGATTCGAGTTTGTGCCTGCAGTGTGGGACAATAGATGATGCCTTCCACGTGCTGTATGAGTTTTCAAAGTAGATGGGAAGCGCACTGAGGTGATTTGTCGTCTCGACATTATAGGGTCGACTTTGGATATTCAGCAGAATTACAGAAACCAGGTCGAATGTTTAATACTGGAAGAATTTACGATTTTCCTTGCTAAAGAAAGAAATGCAGAAGGGACGTAGGATCCCAACTGGGCTTCTTTTGTTTCTTTATTTTGTCTTCATTTTGATTTTGTTGTTGAGTTGTGCGTCGAACTCACTATTACTTATTCGGGTAGGCAGATCTCAGTTTCTTCACTTGAGGTTCAGGTAATTCAGTCTTCAATTGAAATGTATTTTGTTTTCTACGAGCTCACCTTAGTTAGTAGTTCACCGATGGGAATGTCACATGTGGTATTCGCATCGGTGGCAACCTGGCCGAGGCGAGACTGAAACATGTCAATCGCTAAGTTTTATGAAGATGACCTCCGATAAAGCCCATTAGGGCTTGGTACGGAGGGGTGGCGTGGCGATCGGAAACATGGCGGGTGTCTTCCCTCTACGGGGGTCAGGATTATTAATGGATGTGTTAGTTACTCTAAAAAAGGTATTTATTCCTGAATAATAATAATAATACTCCGGACAATATTCCAGCCCTATATCCTTGCACTAACATTAGGCACACATCCCGGGCGGGCAACAACATGGTACTTCGGTACTTTCGCTTATGTTGTCAACGGGACCCTGGTCTTGATCAGAAGCTCCCTGGAGAGTACGGGATTGGCGATCCCGAGCTGATTGCGGTTGTGCTTCTTGTTTCTCTGATTGCAGTGATGACGGGAGGCATGACTGTGAACTAGTTTTGCCGATGCTGAACGGAATGCGGACGGGGAGTGCTCATCCATCTTGTCGGTTTTGGAGCCGGTTTGAGGATGGAGAGTCGGTTTGCTGTGAGCTTGCTCTGCCTAAGACTTGCGCCGCCCAGTATGAGTCAATCACTACGTGTGAGTCCTGGAATGTCGGTATTGTGGGTAAGGCAGTTCCTGACTACCCGGCGCGGGTTAAATCTTTGGGAGCCGGCTGAGTGGGGAACCCAGACAGGGTCAATTATCCGGTGCTTCTTGGAGAGCTTCTGTCTTCTCAGACGAAGAGGAGGAAATGTTGAATTCTTGGACATTGAGAAGACGGATCGAACTAAGTTCCTACCGAAAGGAAATGTAGTGATACCAACATTTTTGGTTATCAAGTAGAGTTTAGCAAAATAAGTTCTTTCGTGACAGTCCGAGGCATCACGGTAAAGGATGCAAGGAAGGATGTATTCCTTACATCCTTTACCGGTCCATTTGTTCATTGAAATTGTCGACGATTTACAATTATCAAAGTTCATAAAGGCGAAGAATATTGAACTGTTAGAAATTGAGGCTTTCTAAATACCTCGAAGGAGTATTTGTGTACAGGGATATTCAACTGCACCGAAGAGGAAATCATCGAGCAAATGAATGAACAAGGAGTTATAGCATGTCGAAGATTGAACTCCCGACGCAACGGAGAAATTTTACCCTTTGCGTCACATGTTTTGATATTTAACAAGCCGAAGGGTCCGGAAAAGGTAAAGACCGGCTTTCCCAATCTAGACGTTCCTCCGTTCATCCTGACACCACTGCGATGCTTTGGATATCAGAGGTTTGGACATACAGTAGCACATTGCACAAGGAAGCAGATCTGTGTTTGTGGTGAACCCGTGCAATGATCCACCTGTCTGCCTTCTCTAATTTAAATATATAATGAAGTAAAAGATCTTATGACCAATTAAAGAAATCAATTGCTTAATTTCCTTTACTTCGAAAAAAAAAAATCATTTTATCTCTTCCACTGAGGTTAACCGACGCAACAGAGTGGTAAAGTTTTTGCCTTTTTACAGAAGTTTCCGGGTTCAAATCCTAGTCATGCTTAGAAATTTTCATATTCGAAAAAATTAATTTTTCATCACCAACATTAAGTATTATTAAATTTGGTACCTTACTTATTTTAAACATTTTAAATAATAATAAAAAATATCTGAATTTCTAAAAGAACTAAACAACGTGCAGTTAAATACATAATAAAATTATTCATCGATTAATGCTTTTATAAATTATTGTCATATTCTGTGCCTATTACATTTATTGAGCAAAAGAAAGTACTGTTCTAGCTCGAAGTTTTGGCATTTCATCTGTTTAAGATCCAGTCATTGACTAATGTGCTTTCAACATAATTTTTTAAGAAATATTTTCTTTGTAAGGTTCCTTGATATTTAGCAGAATGATAAATATGTAACGATTTACCATAAAATTTTCTCTTTTAAAATGGTGGGTGCTATTTTTCATAGACAGGGTTTGATGGAAGTGAAGTTTTTATCAAAAAGCAATCATAATGTCGACTCCCCTTCAATGTAGATATGACCCATGACAGATCCACCATTTCCAGTCTGTTTCTCATTGGTTACGCATTAGATACTTCAATATTTATGTTTCACTTCATCTTTATTCTAAACGTATATCGCTTCGAATATTCCTCTATTACTGAACAACGTTATAAAATACTGTGCCTAATCTTCGACCGCGAAAAAAGGTTTATAAATTTATAAAGGTATTTAAATTTTTTAATTATTTTCCCCAAGAGCTATTTACATAAAAATACTACATGAAAAGTACTACAAGCAAACAATTAGAAAAGAACATGAAATCTTGTGAAGGTACCATCAAAACGGCCATCTGTTAGTGGGGGTCTGGTATCTCTGGAAGTATTTAAGCTAGTGCTAATACAGTAAGGTTATTTTTCAGCATTGAGTAAAACTTTTACAATCAATTAGAATCGATAACTTCTTTTTTATTTTATCTCAGGTCACTATATTAATTCCACTTTCTTTGTAGAAATTAATCCAAATTCAGTGTAAACTGAGCAAAATCTAATGTTTTTCGTAAAACTACTAATTTATTATCTCTGTTTAGCTGAATCACAATTATTTTATGGAATTACTTTTTTATTAGATTAATATGGATTATATAACTTTTAAATTTTTGGCCATGCTTGCTTTACGGGTTTGTTCATCCTTGTTCTTGACCCTTCCTTGTAGCTACTAGTGCATTTTCTATTTTGTCCGTTGAATTCCACAGTTATCGTTTCTAACGTAATCTGTATGGTGTATAAATTATGTTCTGGCTTGAGTAATGATTGATTATTTCTTTAATTCTGTTAGAACTGAGTGAATTGTGAATTAAAGTGCTCCGAAACCCAACAGACATTGAAAGAAATATATCTTGTTATTATTTTTTACCTTAATACATTTGTAGTGTTCTTCAGAATAATTTTTATTATGTTTTCTTTTCTTCTCTAAATTTGGCCCATATGGATCCTTTTTTTCAGTAAACCATTTTTTAGAATAATTATTTTAAGTATTTTTTTCGTTTCTGCACTGTCTTACCACTTTCAAATTTTATGTTTTATTTTTTTTTATGAAGACCCCCTCTCTTTTCCTGTTTAGCCTCCGGAATCACCTATTACTTCAGAGGATGAATGAGGATGATATGTATGAATGTAAATGCAGTGTAGTTCTGTATAGTCTCAGATCGATCACTCCTGAGTTGTGTGGTTAATTGAAACCCAACCACCTAAGAACACCGCTATCCACGATCTAGTATTGAAATCCGTATAATAGTAACTGCCTTTATTAGGATTTGAACGTTGGAATTCTTGACTTCGAAATTAGTTGATTTGCGAAGACGCGTTCAACACTAGACTAATCTGATGGGTTCCTTAAAGACCCCTAGATTTTATTACCAATATGAAAAAATTCTGTATGAATGCCTTAGAATATCTTCATTTTTTATGTTATTTTTCCAAGGTTAATAAAATCAATTTTCTTCTATAAATATATTTCGCCAATATAATTCTTAAATCTTTTTAATATTATATAGCAGGAGGAATTATTTATTATAAATCACACGTAGAATAAATGAATCTGAATGAATGTTCTTCAATATATATATATATCTATAAAAATATGTCGTAATATGGATTTAGTAATGTCGTATAAGAAATAATATAACAATAAATATTATCAAGTAATTTTTTTTTCTATAATATATAAGTAATTCTACATTACAATTACATTTCATACCATTAATAAAGCAAAGTTTACGGGCTTCAAATTCCGTTTTAAAACAGGTCTAAAACAAGGTTAACCTTGTTAAATAGAATTAATTTACAGTCGAGGTAATATTGTAGTGGTCACTTTTATATATATGTATGTATATATATATATAAGTCTATATAAGCCTATTTCACTCTCTCTCTCTCTCTCTCTCTCTATGTATATATATATTTATACATAGAGAGAGTGAAATAGACTTATATATATATATATATATATACATAGAGAGAGTGAAATAGACTTATATATATATATATATAGAGAGAGAGAGAGAGTGAAGAAAAAAGTAATATAAAAACAGTGACCTATTTTAAAACTCTTCTTTTAAATATCTTTCTCGATAAGTTTGTACCCTGAAGAGATATTCATAAAAATTATTTAACTACTGAATTACTTCTTTTTATAGGTCAGCGATAAAACTAAAAATAACATGCACACGGTTTAAATTCTCATTATTATAAAAATAACAATTCTGCTGAAATTTGGTTATTTAAATTTGTATTTTTTTTGTCAATAAAAAAGTACTTTTTTTTAGTTAAAAAATTCCAAGTTTAGTGATGGAGAAGTTAGATTATTCTGTGAATAGACAGTATCATTTTTTTATTGGGAATATATTAAAAGCAGGGTGCAAGGTTATGCAAAGCAATGGTAAGGTATCTGTTAGAAAGGGTTTACGTTAGCTACCGTAGAATCATAATAATAAAGAAGGTGTAGCAACCTGATAACCCTTAATGAAATACTGTAAGTAAATTAATAATACGCTGAGGAACATTATAGATGTCGGCAGAAAATTTTAATTATAATCTGAAAAAGATTAATGAAATGATCAGCAAATAAATAATTAGTTTTAGATTATTATAGGTATATATTTTTATTTTATTGAAATTTATTAGGCACATAAAATCCAAAAAAATTACAATGAAATTGGAAACCGTACGATAAGAGTCACGCAGATATTTCTTCCGCTCAAAAAAAAAAATTCTGTAATATAAATAAAACTGTTTTTAACAAAACGATACTGATATCAAAAAAGATAACACACTACACTTCTATTATCAAAATCTGTTACTAATTTAGAATTTTCTTCAAAAAAAAAATTATGTTAAATATATGTAATAGACAATAGACATAAAATAATGGATAATATACAATGTTTAAGCGTCCCATATAATAAACAAAAAATAAAAGATAAAAATTTGTTACAAAACTCTTACTGGCCCGATTTCATTTATTAAACAACGAATAATCAACAGTTGTATTATTCCTGTAAATGTTAAATGTTACATATAAATGAAATGGGGCCGGTAAAACTTTTTTAACAAATTTTTGTTTCTTTTTGCTTATTATATGGAACGCTTAAACATTGTTTATCATCTATTATTGTATATCTCTTGTCTACTACATACATTTAACATATTTTTTTTTTAAAGAAAATTCTAAATTAAAACAGATTTTTAAAATAGAAATGTAGCGTCTTACCTTTTTTGATATCAGTATCGTTTTGTTAAAAACAGTTTTATTTATTATATTACAGATATTTTTGTTTTATGAGCGGAAGAAATTATATCTTACTGAATGGTTTACAATTTCATTGTAATTTTTTTGAATATCCTTCATTTTGTTAGATTATTCTTTTACTTTTTTTTATGAATTACTGATTGTCATCTAATGAATTTATTATTAAAATTTATTCCCTTAGAACAAATAAATTGAATTTCAAGACCAATTTTTTTTATTGATAGTCATCATTCACTTCATATTATATTTTTCCTTTTTTAATAAAACTAATATAATGAATTACGTTTACGAATCGAAAATCCGTGATGTAATACTGCACTTTTGTTGTTTTTATTTATTTAACCTACGGGACCACCGTTAGGTATTGCTTCAGAGGATGAAATGAATGATTTATAGCGTGTGTGAAAATACCATGCCTAACTGGGATTTGAACCCGGGACCTCCTGACGAAAAGCTGAGACGCTACCACTCGCGCCATGGAGGCCGGCAATATTGTACTTATTACTTTGTAAGTGTAACCCCTGATTTATATCGTTAAATACGATTCTACTAATCGAATTTATTTCTGTTTTATTTATTCCTTTTTTTATTAAAACTAGTATAATTTCTTGTAAACTAATACTTTTATATTTTTTTTAAAGTGATGGAAATTAAAAAAAAAACAGTTTCATCTTCAGTACTTTCATTTACATAACAGCATTTACTATTAAAACAAGCTGTACTATATTTTCTATTAAATTTTATTATTTCAAGCACATTATCAAGTTATTGTACGCTACCTAGTACTATTAATTACTGTTATCTAGCAGCGCGATTCATAAAGGTACATCAATAAAATGACATATTTGAGTCCTGCGGTTCATCAAATGGAAAAAAAAAACACGTTGTCTAACGAAATTCGAGGAATTTTTTGAAAGTATTCTTTATTACTAATATAACTGAACTGAAATATAATGTTTTCATGCTTATTTTTTCCCCCATTTTAATTTCACTGTTAGGTTAGGTTATGTTTAGAACTGTAAACGTAGTTGGTTGACTCACCTCTTATCGACGAAGTTCTAATGAACCCCGTAATAACTACATTGAAAAAGAAATAAATATCTTTTTTCTAAGGCTGTACCTTTTTAACTGAAGATTATGTATGACAAATAAACGGACTAATTATTCTATAAAAAAAAAAATAAAAAAATAATAACTTAATGACAAAGTATATTAAAATTAGTTGAATTTAGACTTTTTAGATTTACTAATGTATAAAGAATTAAATTTTCATGTAATCATGAATATAATTTCATGGAAATACGGACGATTATGAAAAACAGGGAGTTTTTGAAAAATATAGAATTAAAGGACAACTTATTAAGAATTCAGAAAATATTTATAAAAATCTACGTTTCACCCGACATAGAAGTAGCTTGGATCAATCAAAGTTGTCTTACTTTCCTTTATCCTTCGGAAAAATGGATCTTACTTTTGGTTTTGGTTTGGAATTTTCTTTTCTTGTCCTTGGTGATTGTTTTGGCGGTTTTGTCCAGGAGCATTCTTTCTGAATATGGAGTGCCATTAGATCTTTCCTTGTTTCGTTGAAACCAATATTGTTTTGTTTTTGTTGTAGAAATGAAGATTAGTTTGGTTTGTTTTTTTGCGCTTGTTTTGGGGATGTGTCCGTAGAAGTCGATTCATCTTTTACTCATTGTGTTTAACAAATTTTCTGTTTTCTGGTATTCGGTTTCGTTTTTGATGCGAATGAGTTGTTTTGGAAATTGAGGCATACGAATTTTCGTAAGATTTTCCTTTTTTTTATCTCCAGTCTTTCGATTGGGTCGCAGTCGGCGATGAATAATGTTTCGGCTGCATACAAGGCTTCCGATTATGATTACCGTGTTTTAATATTGTATTATTACATTCCAGAATATAGATTATTTTTTTGAAGATGTTTGTGGGGGGGGGGGGCGATTGGCTATTCAAGTTTGTTTCTTCTGGTCGTCTTCATCGTCTGGTGGTCTTCATCGTCTTTCTCTCAAGGGGATTGCCGCTGATCCATTCTCAGAGATATTTAAATTCTTTGGCTACTTCTATCTCTTGTTCCCCAATTTTAAGGTGCCTTGGTGGGTTTTTATGTTTGTCATCAGTTTTTTCGTCTTTTACTTTTCGAAGAAGATTTTGAGATCTCTTTTTGCTGCTTGTTTTTCAAGTCCTACAGTCTGTTCTTTGGCTTTATAACATGTATTAGCTAGTAGGGTATGTTGTCTGAAAGATAAACACTTGATTTTGATACCTTCGTTTTTTATTCCTAATCACATTCCACTAAGGATATTTTGGTTCCATTTTCTAACTATTCTTTCTATACATCTCCATTTGATGGTATTTTTATCCTCTCAATTTATAAAAAAAACTACTTCAAAGCAGTATCATAAATCATATTTTATACGGTATACAGTTTGTCGGGTGGACAAATTAAACCACTCAGAATTAAATATATTATTTATTATATAATTTTCAAAAAAAAAAAAATTTTTTTACAAACAATTCGACGAACAATATCTAGAGGATAAGTAAATTCTACATTTTAGTACAAATTAATATGTGGTATAACTATCTTTTCTTGTATTTAAAAAAAAAATTATGGTAAATAAATTTACATTACGTTGAAAACTCGTTGAAAATTATTTATACCAGACATTTTAGATAGAAAAAAATATTCTATAATAAAAAAATTATTTTCCTAATCAATTAAAGCGATCAGAGATCACTTCAAGGGTCCTTGAAAGTTATTTGCTATCGTAAACTTGGTATGCAGATGCATTTAAATATATTATATTCCACTTAGTAAAGAACACATTGGAAACCATTTCACTCTATCTATATATTCAGAATATAAACTGCATTTTTGTTCATGGGAAACCTGTGTTTCTTTCGGTAGTGATTCTGTGCCAGGTCAATTATAAAAATTGCAGTTATTGTGGTAATAGAGGAGATTTTTTTTTTTATTAAAAGACCGGTGTTGTTTTAATATCTATTTTTGAAGCAATTTATTTATTTTTTAGTTATTTAAAAATTTTAAGATATTTATTCGGTATTTTAAAAACAAATATACTATTTAAATTTTATATGCTGACTTGCGTAGGTACATAATTTTATTTTGCCTATCTCTTTGGCGTGGTGATACCGGTTTAATCTTTCATCTAGAATGCCTCGGATTTAAATCCCACCCAGGTTGGCATTTTTTATATGCAAAAAATTTCAATTTCATATACTTAAGGTTCAACTTAGTTCGTTAATTAATCATAAAAAAATTACTATTATTATAAATCTCTTTAGATATAGTTTATTTACTTCGAAAATAAATAAATATCAGTTCCGATGATCGTACTGCACCAAAGCGGTATTAAATTTGTACATGAAAAATAAATAAAGGTGACAAAGTGTTTTTCTAAAATTTATTACAAATTTACTTATTTGGATGATTTTAATTAAGTAATAAGTATCATAGTTAAAATGATTTGCGACCCGTGGTGGAGTGGTAACCTTTCGGCATTTCATCCGGAAGTCCCGAGTTAGAATCACAGTTAGGCATAAAACTTTTCATACGCTAAACAAATTTTCATTTCATATTCCCATGCACAAGTTTCGAAGCTTACATAGTGTATTGTTTTACCAAAAAAATTTTTACTTACATTTAAAAAAAAAAATTTAATTTGTAGTTTTACATAATTGTTATGTACTGTTATTTTTTTGTTACTATTACGTAAGTATAATTTTATAGCTTACAAATACAGATATTTAAAATTCATTTTTTAAATTTTTTACGACATCTAGAACTATGCATTAGTTATTAGAAACTTAGGTTAATTGCGGGACGTTTCTTGGAAGACAGGTGCTTTTGATGTACCGTATTAAAAGATGCCACAATGAATAAATACATTTATATCTAAATGTGAAACAATCGAATACTGCGTAATGTGCGCATTTGAATACATATATTTTTATTATACCTATATTTAACTGTGTTATTTTGTTTTGGTTAACGTATAATCTAATCTGTAGAACAAGAAACAATATTATTAAAAGTAACTTCGGTGTTATTGTTATTATTATTAATAAGATCATATTTTAGTGTACAGTAGACACTCTTTTTAAAGTATGATAATAGCATGCGTTTTCAAAACAACGCTATAAAGTAAAATACTATGCTCGTTAAGAGTCAAAAGTTGGGGGGGATATAAAACCTTAAGGACTAATTAAATAATCCATTACTGAAAACAGTAAATGGTGCAATAAAGAAAAGTAAATGGCTAATGTAGTCTCGCTTGAATTATACTTAAATCGCAACTTACTTTCAACTTTTTTTTAATTTGTAAATATAATGAACGCCTATGCATTTAAATATCATTTTCAGAATACAAATAAACCAGCAGACTATATAAATTTAAATAGAATTATTCTTAAGACGTAAACAGTTTATAATACTGTCATGCAATTTAATAGTCATACATTTTTGATTTCAATTTTATACAATTTTAAATTTTACTTTACTGGTTTTTAACTTAATAGAAATGTCAGCTTACATTATTCGCAATATAATAATCTCTGAGTATATTTTTAAAAAATATTGCCACGCGTGCCCACACACACACACACACACACACACACACACACACTGTGCACAAACACATACAAAGAATATAATTATGTAATATTGTAGCTTACTATATAGTAAGCTACAATATTAAAAATGCAAGTATTAAATTTTATAAAATGCAAGTTTTACAATATGAAAAATTTATAAATAAATAGTAAAAGAATGTATTCACTTGGGTACTTATTAACGTGCACGTGTTGATAGAATCTAAAAATTCAACACAGACGATATCTTCAATATTAATATTAAAATTATACTATTTTATTAAAAGGCAACTCTTATATTTGAATTACTCATTACAGATTGAAGCCGAATTACGTTTGAGTTTTATACTTGTACATTTTTCGATTTGAAATAGAATGTTAATTAAATGTTTGAAAGTAGTAAAAATGTTAAAAATTTAAATATAAATTTACATGTCATTGAATATAAAATTCAAAAGTACTAAAATGAATGCTGAACTATGTTTTATTATTAATTTTTTTTAAATAAAAATAAACAATATTATGTTAACAATAACTATTTTTGCCTTTCAAATTTTATTAAACACATAAATGATATTAAAAAAAAAAATAACAAAATGTTGAAAAAGTATTCTGATTTTGCAATTTCCAGGTGCTGAGTATATTTTATTTGAGCGTCAGTGCATGTGCATGTGCTTGCGCGTCTGAGTACATTACTCCCAACCGTTCATAGAAATGATTATAAATCAGGTACAAATAAACAGAAATGTAATAATTTACTGCTATATTATTAAAATATAGCAGATGTAATTACTAAAAGTAAGAATTATAATCCATGAAAACAGTGTTATTAAATTAAAATTTAATAAAGTAAGAACCGTGTTAGAAAAAAAAATAGTTATGTTTGTATTAAATACATAAAATGTATGCGTTTTTACATCATAATAAATTTTCAACGAGCACTTTTTTTTTTTTTTTACTTACAAAATCATTATTTTTTTCATTTTACTTTTAGGTTTGATTCTCGGCATGGATCTGAAACGTTTGCTTCTTTCATCCTACCAAGAATTCCAAGACATTTCTAAGACAAAACGAAGAATTCTATATTTATTTATACGTATAACTAATATACATGTTAGCGTAGAAGGATTTCAGTTTGATGTGTATTCTTTTCTTTTATGTTAACGCCTTATTAGTTACTAAAATGATGGGTTTCAATGATTAACTTTTTGAAGTTATACTTTGTTTGGCGCGTTAGGAGAAACTGATCAGAGTGTTTTCAGTAAGTTACGGAAGTTGCGCGCGTCGATGTAACACACCATGAAGTTAGTTTTTAGTGAGAATTAACTTTTTTATTATTATGATTATTATTTTCTTTTCAGTCTGAAGTTATTCAAGTTATCCAATTGTATTATTTGTAAGGTTGCTCATGTATAATAAGGTATTTATTTTATTATATCTTGAGTTAATTTATCAATTTCCAAAATTAATTTTAATGAATATAATTGAAGGAAAATAATTATTGTGAATGTTGAATTAGAAAATAAATAATAAAAAAAGCATATTCAAAATTATTTGCACATTTTTTACAGTTTTTATAGTACAAAAGAACACAGCCCTCCCACTGGTGCCGTATTTACGCGATTCTAGAAAAGGTTTCAACTAAACTATTTATATCATATTTTTCATATCATAAGCCGCTGATAACCCTCGTGCCTATTCAATCGTCATCCGAAGAATTAATGGAACTAAACTAATCTAAATATATTCGATGAACTTTGTTTTATATGTCAATGAATACTTCAATACTTTTTAAACTGTTTAAAATAAATATTATTAAATTTAATTTAAGTGATATTTATTCAAATTTTTATTCATGGCATTTAATGTCGGCTGTGAATCGTTTGACTTAGTTCAAATTTGTTTGAATGCGTAAAAAAAATCTTTATTTATTCACGCCAAAGAAGTATAACTTCTTACGTACGTACGTAAGTACACAGACGCTTTTTTTCATTTTGTACAGGAAGTCCTTCTGGTGCTTCTTTTATACATTTTCCTAAAACATTTATATAAATTAATAAAAAAAAACTGAATACATAGAAACAGAATTTTTGAAGTACGTTTGTCATTACCGTGGCATTAAATTGGTTAGTTAGCACTTAATGATATGCTAATATTAAAACTATTTTTGTGTGATTTAAGACATTAAGTCAAAACTTGCTATTTTCTTGAATTATAAACAATTTTTTAAGCTTAAAACTGTAAATATTTCCGGCATTACAAACAATCTTACCGCAAACTCTATAACAATCTAGTAGGAAAACATCACTTGTTTTAATATTTTTACCAACGTGCAGGTTTTTCGCGTTTCGGTTTTAATTAAAATTTTTTTTCATATAGACATTGTTCTTAATAAATTTATGAATAGGTTTAATAAAGATAAAAAACTCACGCTTTTAAATATAATAAACTTACAAAAAAATTAAAACTGATGAAAAAATAACCGGTCTAAAAGTAAAAAATAATATTTTTTTACCTCAATCACAAGAATAATCTCTGATGGAAAAAGGCAACAATGAGAAAGTACTTGGCCTATTATTAAATATGCAAAAGATTTTCGATAAGGTGGAGTATTCAATTTTACTATATAAAAAGGAAAAAAATGGGTATTAGAGAGATTGTTAATAAGCGATTCACAACATATTTGCAAAATAAAAATGGGTATTAGAGAGATTGTTAATAAGCGATTCACAACATATTTGCAAAATAGAACTCAGTCAGTTAGAGTTGGTAATGTACGAAGTAAGCCAGGTAAACTATCTCCTGGAGTTCCACAAGGGTCTGTACTTGGTCCTACTTCTTACATACGTAAATAATTTTTGTAATGGAAAATTTAAAGGCGAAGTTGTTGCATTTGCAGATGATATGGTTATCGATCAATTAGAAAACAGCAGTTACATACTAATATTGTAAATGATCTAAGACACATAAGGATGGCTAACGTTGAATGGAATTACTTTAAATGTTCAAAAAAAAATTGTAGAATGTCGTCCAAGATGTAGGGTTGTAACTGATAGTCTGCAATGTCATAATTTAAATTATGTGGATGAAACTTATGTAACTGTGTATGTATTCTCATAATTTAAATTATGTGGATGAAACTTATGTAACTGTGTACGTATCATTAAGGTTGATAGTGTTATATATGGTCATGGAATGATCTTAGGTAACCAATTGACATGGAAGAGACCATGTTCATTATGTTAGAAATATTATTGGTTTTTATATAAGAAAGATTTTATTACTTATATTTCCAAATTATATATTGAAATACCGTACTTTTCTCTTGTGCAGTCCAGAATCAATTACGCAGTAACATGTTAAGGAGATACATATGCTTGTAAATCGGTTGTTGAGCTATTAATTATAATCTAAAAAACAAATTGAAAGATTGATTGCAAATGAATTTAGGTTAAATCCATTGTTATCTATTTTTAGGAAATTAAAAATATTATCTATAAAACATTTGAACATCTTTAGATTAATGGTTAAACTAATGATTGTATTAATGGTTAGGTTAATGATTAATAAATTAAACCTCTATTTAAGAAACGGACATATTGAAGGAGATCATAATATCGTGCAAACTGGAAATAAGGGAAAGATTATTGTTTCCTTTACAAAAATTGAAAGTCTCAAAAGGTCGTATGATTATTTGGCTCCTACGATTTAAAACTTAATATCTGATGATATCCTTTCTTCTCTTTAACCTCCGGGACCACCGTTAGGTACTGCTTCAAAGGATGAGATGAATGATTTGTAACGTGTGTGAAAATGCCATGTCTGGGACTCGAACCCGGGAACTTCGGATGAAAGGCCGAGACGCTACCACTCGCGCCACGGAGGCCGGCATCTGATGATATCAGGGAACCTGAAACTTTTTCTGTAAGAAAAAGATCCCTTTCGAATAAAATATTTGAGAAGGATGATCCAGAACGTTTCTTCCTGTCGACTGATCAATTGTCATGACTATGAGATTTTATTGGTTTGTTACTTTATTACAGGATTACCTGTGTTGTTTGAAGAATATACGTTAATTGCTCTGGATTTTCATGTTCAGTCTATGTGAAACATAATAATACATTATCACATATAATATTTATCATATGAATTGATATGGTATCGACCATATATGTATTTGTCTTTTATATTTGAATGGTTAACTGTTCGAATTTGATTACAGTTTGTTAATTGAGTGAAATTCTACGTTTCTTGAATGGGATATACGTTAACGATAAGTTTATGGTGAATATCACTTGATACCTCTTTCAAGTTACTATTAAATTGATGTTTTATTTTTGTTAATAAATTAATTTGTTTATATTAATTAATTATATTACTGGTAATCTCTTGAACATACTTGCCTCTAGAGATACCTAAATTCCAATAATTTGAAGTGTTATCTGAACTACATTATTAAGAAATCTAAATTAATTTTGACGTTTAAAATACTTTTTTTATAAGTTAAAATAATAATTACGGTTTACTATAATTGATTTAATTGGAAATAAAATTATTATTATTATTATTATTGAATACTACACGCAACAATAAGAAAGACAACGGAAAGGAAAAAATATTTTAGATTACTTCATTTTTCGCGAGAAAAACATATGCAACAGTATGTCAAGTCGTTAACTACAACAGCTGCAATATTCAATTTATTAAAACAGAATTTAGATATTGTAAAATTGTAGAAAGCATAAAGTATTCTAATAAAAATGTTACATGTGCATGTATTTTCTAATATGATATACGAGTATAAGTTGAGAAATATCATTTTTGTGATTATCAAGTAACTGTAATATGTTTTAACGATATATGTATTTATATGTTTTAATGAGTCTATGAACGTAGAATGATATCAAGAGGGATATTCGATTGTCATTTTCGCGATTGTAAAGTTTCATCATTTTTCATACTCATATTATACTCGTTTATACACACACACACACACACATATATATATATATATATATATATATATATAATAGTAATAATATTAAAGCCATAGTTTAGGTATAAAAATATTAAAAACCTAAATATTTTAATATTTAATAAAGAATATTAATGAATTTAAAAATAAGATAAAAATTTTAATTAGCTTTAAATTTTTAAGTAAAATCAATAATTTTTGTTATTAAGAAAATAACAACAAATTTGTTTTTATTTGTTTTTTTTTCAAAAATTAAAAAAAAGAAAAATAGTTACTGCAATTTTCAATAAAAATACATTTAAAAAAATTCCGAAATTCAGAAAAAGTTTAACTCTGGCTCGTATGAATAAAATTTAAACATACGCTGAACCAGTTATCATCAAAAACATTTAATTGTTCATTTTTTTTGAAAAAAATTTCCATAAGTGGTTCATTAATTTGAAGTGACTGTGTTAAAAGCTTAATTTGAACTGGACAATGAAATATATACACTATTCAAAAGCTTGTTTATTTAATCTTAAATGTTTCCAAACCTTTTATTTAAACAATAAAATTCAGATAAATTTTTATATGAATTTGAGAATGGATGTAAAGATAAAACAAAAATTTGAAATTCATCGATGCCATTGTTTTTTCACTAAAACCAAATATGTGTTAGCAGAAATGTCTGAACAGGATGAATTTGTTATTATTAAAGAAACTCAGTTTAAAAATAAATAAGGGTAAATCAACTATAATGTAACGTGAACAGAATTGATGATAACGAGACAGTAAATATTAAGTTAGATGAACGTGATATATCAGCAGTAAGAAAACTTTACTATTTAGGGAGTAAAATTACGAAGGATGAACAAAGGATATAGACAGCAAAAGTAGAATGGCATAGCAAGGAGAGATTATATGTAAAAATCTATTGGTATCAAATATAGGTTTTAATATTAGGAAGAATTTTTTTTAAATGTTTATGTGGATAGTAACGCTACTGGGAACAAGGGCAATAGGCAAAACAAAAAGAAAACAAATATAATCTTTGTAATGCGGTGCCTCAGGAGAATATTAAAAATTAGGATGGGTCAATAAAATCCAAAATGAACTGTCTTAAGAGGAATAGAAGATTAAAGAAATTTATGGCTTGCTTATAAAAAAAGAAGAAATATGGTGGAGCATATATTAAGATATCCAGGTTTTGTTAAACAGGTGAAGAGGAATATGTTGAAGTCAAAAAATTGTACAGAAAGATAAAGATTAGGACATATAAACAGAAACTGAGGAAATATTAAAAGCTACTTAATTTATTTTTAGTACAGCAATAAAAGGTGAAGATAATTATAAAATATACTTAACATTTTTCTTAAATATTTGATTGTTTTCAAAACAGAATTCTTATCCCTTTTCAGTCCCGTGCAGTATAAGAAAGAGAATATATTTATAAGGGATTCGAACTCGGATCTTCTTTCTTATCCCTATAAAACCGATAAACTTAACTAATAATATTGTATACATTACACTAAATCATATAAACGTTGAGATATACGTTATTTCATCCTGGAAAAAAGGCAATATTCTTTAATTATACATTTTGTTGAGATTACGAATTGTA
Organism: Lycorma delicatula; assembly: GCF_047948215.1. NCBI lineage: Eukaryota > Metazoa > Arthropoda > Insecta > Hemiptera > Fulgoridae > Lycorma > Lycorma delicatula. The sequence goes on from NC_134462.1 coordinate 58,912,030, forward strand.
TTTCTATTATATTTGAATTCGGGTAGATGTTAAATTGTATAAAACGCCTTTTCAAATTTTGTTTCACATCTTAAGTACACAAAATTTTAACAAAAATTATTTATAATGATAAAGTTTAAAATGAATCTAAAAATAAAATAATACTTCAAATAGTACTACTAAAACAAAACTAACCAAATAAAAAGTTTTATATAAATATATTTATAATGGCGAACTACTATTCATTTATTTACTCCTTGGGTCGCATCTTGATTCATAATTTGAATAAAATCTTCACCTTCAATATTTTCTTCATTTTCAGCAAATGTCTTCTTATATAAATGAGACGACATTCTTGGAAAAATATAAGTACACTTCAGCTTTTCATAACATGCCAATATGAACTACTCGGTATAAAAGAAATAAAATATGAATAGAAAAATTTCATCTTTAAAATGATTTTTATATTTTCATTCCATTTTTCTGTTAATTTAAATTTTGTTACCGTGCAGATTTAAATAAAAATAAATTATATAACTGATTATAAGTTGAAAAATTTATGAAAGATAAATGAATTATTACTTATAGCATTATTATACTTACTAACATGAATACTTTACAATATATAAGAAAATATTTAATAACAAAAAGCTTATTTTGTCACAAAATATTTATTATTAGGGTTATTATTACGGTATAAATGTGTTAACGAAAACGTGTGTATATTTATTATACATATTTAATATTTATTTTCATTAATATTATAAATTCCTTATAATATCATGCTTGAGATACTGAAGGCATACTAATTTAAAATAAATCACACCTGATTACTCAACGACTGTTATCTTTATTAAAACTGTTTTTTACGCATAATTTTAAACGTAGTACGGGAATAGGATACCATTAATAATAATTTGTTGGCCCGAACGGCCGCCATCCTCCTCTTCCAGCCGTCCCAACCGCTATAGGGGTAGGCACCCGGTTGGGGGAACAGAACGTTCGGCATTAGAACCATGAAATATTATAGTGTAATGCCAGTTAACAATAAACTCAATAATAATAATTATTATTATACTGTAGTAATACAGGCTAAAGAAAAATATTGGCCGTCTGACAACATTTTTGAAGTTAACTAACCGCAGCCGGAGAGTCCAATCCGTGGTGGAGTCCATAATTCAGAAAAATAAGAACTCAGAGAACAACTCTGCGGCTGAGATCGTGGATCTCCTAAAGCAGCGCGTAGTGGTATTGAAGGGATGCGTCCGTATTAATTGAATAATTTGTGGCGCGATAAAAACCATCGTTCAGCACCAAACAGCGTGGATTTTATAAACAGCTCCAAAAACCAATCAGCTAAAAGTTCAGGATCACATAATCCCGAGTAGAAAAAAAAAATATTGGAATTTGGGCTTCGATATGGTCAATTTTACACCAACGAGGCGGAGCAGAATGGATCCGTGATGAGAAAAGGAGGGTTGACGGGACATCAGTAATGGTGGATCATGTGTTGATTCGTGCTGTTGTGTTCCGTGCGATTGAGAAACTCATAATTGGAGAGCGCCCGGAGTTGATGAAATGCAAAACTACTGTTACAAGCTCTTTACCGCAATGCACCACCAGCGTCTTCCTGAGCTTTACTCGGAGATTCTTAAGGATAAGGATTTAATTCCGAACTTTTTCACCAAGGGAGTGACATATGTGATTCCTAACACGGCATTACCAGCAGAATATCCTGATACATGCAATTTTATCACCTACAACATACCGGGTTGGTCTAATGGTGAAATGGTCATCACAAATCAGGTGATTTCAAAATCGAGAGTTCTACGGTTCAAATAATAGTAAAGGCAGTTACTTTTATACGGATTTGAGTACTAGATCGTGGATACCGGTGTTCTTTATTGGTTGGGTTTAAATTATTCACCCATCTCAGAATGGTCGACCTTCACTTTCTTTTGTGTAGCCTCCGCAACCACCGTAAGGTGTTACTTCAGAGGATGAGTGAGAATGATATGTATGAATGCAAATGAAGTGTAGTCTTGTACAGTCTCAGGTCCAACTACTCTTAACATTTCCTGAGGGCTAACATTTCCTGAGGGTGTACAAATTATAGCATACGCAGATGATCTGGCAATCCTTGTGCAGGCCAGAACGATCGATGAAGTTAAAAACAAGGCAAACGCTGCATTAGAGACAGTTGGTAGATGGCTCATTGATAGGGGATTGCAGCTTTCGACTGAAAAATGTAAATACATTAAATTCACTGGAAAACGTGTATTGCAGCCAGTAGATATACGAATTGGAGACTATAATATTGAAGAAGTAACAATATTAAAATATCTTGGAGTCATCTTACAGAAAAACTGCAGATTTACTGAGCAGGTACTAAGTGTCTGTCAGAGTGCGGAGAAACTGACTAAATGCCTAAATATAATTTTGTCAAAGCAGAGCGCTCCTCGGGCATCAAAAAGAAGAGTTTTAGCGACAACCATAGTGTCAACAATGATGTATGCCGTGCCGGCATGGAGTTGCGCTCTCACTATTAGCAGAAATAGAGACAGGTTGAAAAGAGCACACAGGGGGATACTACTGGGAGTAGTATCTGCCTATAGAACTGTTTCTTACGAGGCCCTCTGTGTGCTCTCGGGAATGTTACCAATTGACCTTATCGCCAGATATAGAACTGACAGGTTTTTAGGGAGAACAGAAAATGAAGTAAGGGAAAACATACATAGAATCTGGCAGGAGAGATGGGCGGAGGCTGGAGTGGCTGGATGGACAAGAACCTTAATTCCAGAATTAACAGGATGGATAAACAGGCGGCATGGAGAAACTGACTATTGGATCGCTCAGTTCCTGACGGGACATGGGTGTTTCAATGGTTATCTCCATAAGGTGGGAAGAAGGAATGAACCCACGTGCATGTACTGCGAACAGGACGATGATTCTGAGCATACGTTTTTAGTATGTAATAAACGGATAAGACTAAGACACGACGCGGGTATTCATGGAAAAACGCCGAAGGAAACCATGGATTTCATGCTCAGCAGTAAGGAGAACTGGAGGAAGGTCGCTGATTATATAAAGACAATACTAAAACAGAAGAATGAAGAGGAAAGAAGTATGGGTTTCTAGTATGTTAGGTTGGGTGGCCAGCCTCAGCGGTGAGAGCCAGCATGCTTAGGTGTGCTGGTTTCAATGATCCGCTGAGGACTCCTTGGTGTGTGCTGTAGGGACAAGAGAGTATTATGAAAGATCCGGGGTCACATCACGACTTGCAGGTATGATGTGGTTCCATAGAGGACATAATAGAGAATAACAAATCTCAAAAGAGCCACCGGTAGGCCTGACCTGCCATGCCGGTATATAGCCGGTAGGCGGTGAGGGCCTATTAGAGTAACGGACACTCCCCTGGGTGGCGTAATACCATCAAGTCGGTCCGGCCCAGGGGAGTAGAGAAAAAAAAAAAAAAGTCCATCTATTCTTAAGATGTGTGGTTAATTGAAACCCAGCCACCAAAGAACAACGGTATCCACGATCTAGTGTTCAAATCCGTTCAAAGGAACTGCCTTTACTGGATTTGAATCTTAGAACTCTCGACTTCAAAATCAGCGGATTTGCGATGACGAGTTCACTACTAGACCAACCCGGTGGGTAGGAATGGTCAACCTGACTCTGTACAAGGTTACACTTCATTTACTTTTATACACATCATCCTGATTGATCCTCTGAAGTAATACCTTTCGGTAGTTCTGGAGGCTAAACAGAAAAAGAAAAAGGTATTATCACCTGTCTCCCCATATAAGATGTTAACGTCTATCATATATGCCAACGTCTATCATAATCAGCGAACATCTTGAAAGGAATCAAATTATAGCAAAAGAGCGGAAGAGCTCTCGCAAGGGGAACAGACGTTGCAAGGAGCACTTGGTGGTAGATGGTGTTCTCTGTGGTTCAGCTAAGAGAAGCCGAATAATCTGCATACAGCGTGTACAGATTGCAATAAGGATTTCGACTCGGTTCCGCACACTGCACTTGTCGAGGTAATGATTCGGTACAAGGTCGACACAGAGATTGTGAATATTCTGCAACGTACCATGAATGGTGGGTTGGCGCATCATCCTTCTGACAGCCGTCCCTAATAAAGCGATTGCAAAGATCAGTTGAATAAAGATCACTGGAAGGATATTTTCATGGTGATTTACTTAGTGCTCTCTACTTTTATGTTGCCGTAAACCGGTTTTCAAACTTGCTGAAATCGGTCAGCAGAGGCTACGCTTGATCCATTATAGTTATAGTCATCTGATGTATATGGACGATATCAAACTATTTTCAGGCACTGAAAGAGGGATCAGAATGCTCATTAAACTAGTTGAAATATTCAGTGTTGATATATCCATGAGGTTTGGCCTTGAAAAATATACAATCAATGTAAGGGGAGGTGAGCACGGATCTGTGACTGTGCTGTTCCGTCAATGGAGCTCGCAGCGGTCATGACGTCTGTGAAGCGTGGTGACACCTATTGTTATCTAGGTTCCCTAGATGATATTGGAATTAACCATATCCATCCCAAAGAACTCATTAAGCGAGTGCGTACCACTATGGGATCTTAATCGAGTGGGCATAGTAAACTAATGGCTATGAACACGGTTGCGCTGCCGGTGGTTGCCTACAGCTTTGGGATTTTGAAAAGACAAGGACGGATCTGGAGGGGTTAAACAGACAGATAGTGTAGAATAACGTCACAACGCATTCATCATGCGAGGAGTTCAAGTGCTCGCTTCCATCTGTCAAGGGGAAAAGGGTGGTGTCATGGATTTGTTGGGGTTTGTGCTAAACAGATGCAAAATCTCAAAGATTATTTCCACGAGAAAGGCTCTACCAACTTGTTTCACAGGGAAATAGTGAACAAAGACGATTGTCTGACTCCACTGCGCCTTGCAGATGCTGGCTTCCAACCCGTAGGTGATGCCCCAAACTGATTAAACAAAAATAGAGCGTTGGCAAACTGGTGAGCTTCATGGATGGTTTGTCAAAACCGTGCTAGAAGATGGAGTGGAATGTGATGTTTCCTTCAAGTGGCTCAAGAACACCGGGCTGTTTGCGAAAACTGAGGGATTTGTCAAATATTTTACGCGATACTTTCAGACCACTAGATCACTATCATTCGTGTAACTCCACAAATGAGTCCACTGGACACTTGATTGGGGTATGTCGGGTGTTGACTCTGAAAGAGTATACGTCCCGTTACAATAAACTGAACAATAAAGCGAGAATCCTCCATTAAAAATTCGCCTTAGACCTAGGACTCTTTGACAAGACCGTTCTGTATAATCAATATGGTCTGCTTTCTGTTGGAGAATGATCACTTAAGATTTATTAGGATCGAACTATCCTCACAGATAGACCAGTGGAGCATAATCGCACTGATATTGTTTTAATAATGAAGAAGGAGAAGATCACCTGGAATGCTGCCGTTGCCAGATGATTGGTCTCCAACATGAAGAGGAAATATTCTGGAAAGCTCACCAAGTACCAGGACTCGGTAAATAAGACCAGGGAGATCTTGGATCAGAGTAGAGTTAAAGTGGTGCCCATAATTATTAGTACACTAGATGAAATATCCAACTCACTGCAAACCTTAAGCGTACCATCTAACCTCTACCTCACCGTGCAGAAATCCGTAATTTTTGACACGTGCGAATTGGTGAGAAAGCATTTCACTTCTGACCTGGGGACGCTGAAATATCTACAGATTCGGATGACCCCACCGTCTGTCAGTTTGGATATGTGATATTAAATTCAGTATACGATAATGCTTTCCGTAGAAAAATAATAGTCCAGACTCATACCTTGCTTATGCCGGCTGGGACCGTTTTCCAGCATTTGAACTGTGTAAAATAAATAATAATAAAATTGTTTAAAACTCGTTTAGTGAGATCCTAAATAAATTGTATGAAAGCAAGTACGTCAAATTCACTTGTTTGCATAACAACAGAATCGGTGAAATAAAAATATTTTTACTTTGTTTTTTCTACAAAGTACAAAAAACAGAAAAAAGTGAATCTTTAGGTTATTTTTTTAAACCTATTAAAAATTTTTGTTACTTGAAACGAGAAAAGAACTTAATATACATCGTAATATTTGATTTACCAATTTTATCTCACTGACCTCGCTCAGTTTGATAATGGACTTTTTTTAATTATACATTTTTCCAATAAGGTTATTTTACATATAAATAGTTATTAAAAGTATAAAATTAAAAAAAAAACTTGTACAATACTTTTGATTAGTTGAAAAGAAGTTGAAGTTTCACCTTGTTATCAGAATACACATGTAAAATATAGTCCTTTATTTCAAAATGAAGAACACGGAGTACCTCACGGATGTCTTGCTTTTCTTATTGTTTGTTAGTAACTTGCTCAAAATCTTGAGCCGTTTTCTTTTAAATCTCGTCGTAGACGATACTACTCTTTATATTTTTTTTTCTGTTTAGCCTCTGGAGTCTTTTATAGTCTCAGGTCCACCATTCCTGAGATATGTGGTTAACTGAAACCAACGATAACAACTGATCAAACACAACGATACAACTGATCTATATCTGGAAAAAATCATTTAAAAAGGATTGAAAATCTACTACTTCAAAAAGTTAATTACCGAATCAATTGTAACCACCCAACTTTAAATATGGATTAAGCTATTGCATTGCACTTTTCAGGTAAACGTAACAATGATAATGATAGTATTTCTGTTACCCATTAAGTAAAATTTCTGGTCTTAAGGGTCTTAATAAAATAAGCTAATTTTGGTCATTAAATATTTATTATGCCTACGTATGTTACTCTGTACAGTATGATGTCATTTTTGGGGCTCTAAAAAGTCAGAAGGAATTTTTAAAATACAAAAATGGGCTGTCAGATCATTATCTTACAACCATAAGATGAACTGTAGATCGATATTTTTAAAATTAAATAGAATAACTTATCTGTACTTTATACTTGTGAATGTGCAATCTTTGCTAAAAAAAAGATTAAAAAAATAATGATATCCACCCTTGTTAAACCAGGCAACGGAACTGTTTCCTTATAAGTCAACATAATCCTTTTGCTTATGAAATATGGTTCCATTGCCAATTTTAATAAATTGCCAAACAAAAATAAATTAAAAATCTTCTCACCAATTTATTTAAAATATAATTAAAAGATTTTTTTACGGAAATAATATTACACTGTCGATGAATTTTTGGACGATATTAATTAAAACAATAATAAAAAACTCTTACTTTCTTGCAACTCGTTCAATGCGTACACAGATATGTGCTCAAAATAATATTCAATAGAGGTATGAATTGCGAATTGTTTTGTTGTAATGTTTAATGTTTATTTTAACATTATTTCATGGGGTTGTTATATTGAAAAAATTTAATATTTTTTTTTTTTATATTAAATAATATAATTTAATTTAATTAATATAGATTGAATCAAAAATATTTTTTACCTTAAAATTTGTTCTTTTTTTGTTTACAATTTATATTATAAAGAAGAAATGTGTGTAATGTATAAATGCATCATCTACATCCTCATAATGTTCTTCTTAATTGAAAATTTATGTTAATGAGTCGAAGTAATAGTATTCATTTTTAAACGGTTAGTTTATATATATATATTTTTTTTTTCCTCGTGTATTAAGAATACCTGAGAACCGAAATCTAAAACAACTGGTCACAAGGAATATTAATAAAAAAACCTGGGGAAAATATGTTGAAAAAATTGAAAGAGATCTTCAAGAAATTGGCATGAGGGTTGAGGACGCCTCTGATAAAATGAAAGTTAACTACGCACTTCAAAACAATAGATTCAACGTTAAAAAATTAGAAAGGCATAACAAAGTGGAGGTCACAGACGAGATTAGACAGCAACGATCCGATAGAATGAAGAAATACTGGGAAAATTGAAAGGCCAGTCTAATACAGAAATTCAAGAGGAACTGAAATATGGATGACTAAAGTGGTCCAATGTGGCCTCAAAAGTAAAGTATATATGTATATAATATAAAATTAATAAATATATACTAATTTTGGGCCATATATACATTCATTTTAGTCTTTTTCGAACAGAAACAGTATTGAGTTGCAGTTAAGCTTTCGATTTTATAAGGTGTATTTTTATAATCAATACTTTGTTTTCGAATAAGTTCTAAAACGAAAAAATAGTGTAAACTAAAAAAAAAAAGATTTCTTAAAAGACGGTAAAATATAAATAAAATTATATATTGATTAAATTTTATACTATAAGACGAAAAAAAAATCAAATGTAATTTTATATTTTAAGAAAGGTTTTTTGTAATTTAAAAAAAAAAAATATTAAATTTTTTTTTGCAAAAATACCTTTTTTTGGTTAGTTCTATTACCTCCCTTTAAATGCCGCTTTTGAGTAACTTGTACACTCGTCAGATCCTTAAACAATAAGTAATTCTGAACATGTCTTTGAAAAAATTAAAATGCATAAATTTAACTATGAAAAGAGGTTAAAAACACCGTCAATTTTTCTAACCGATTGCCAAAATTTTCTTATTTACAATGAGAAACACATTTATTTTTTCCATTTAAAAATATATAATACATTTTATTACTAAAAAAAAATCAAATAAATGCGATGAAAGAGATGAAATTAATTAATTTTCTTCTTCAATAAAAAACATAATCGTGCTTTTATTTTCCTCTTTTAATAAATTCACTTCGTACAAGATTAAAATTTTAATCTCGTGTTGTAATTTATTCAGTTATGAAGTTGTAATTTATAATTTAACATACTATTGTAGTAAATCTTTGTTGTAATATTTCAAATAAATTTATTACTATTACTCACTTTATAATTCATTTAAAAAAAAATGGAATTAAAAGGTACTACAACAAAATATTCCTAGTAACTCTTATTTCTACTTTTAAGTCATTTAAGATCAAAAGAAGCATTATTAAACTGTGAAGCGGGGAGGAAATCATGACTACCGCTGGATAAGGAACCTCCCATTGACTGGATACAATTTTATAATTTACGCTCCTAAATAAATCTATACTCCTAAACTAATTGACTGACATCCTATAAAAAGCACTTCGCTTTTTAGGGAACGTTACTTAATTTATAATACGCATACACAAATACAAACATAATTGTCAGCACTATATATATATATTTAATATTTAAAATTTTATTTGTAGTTGCAGCAGAAGTTATAGTGGCTCAGTAAGTACAATCATACTAATTCAATTAATTATTAAAAACAGAATTACGTATGCTTTGGCAGCAAAAAATATATTTTCAATTATATTATTATATTATATATTATATTACTATTATATTATTTTTGTTTTAAATCCCTCGCACGAGCGTGCACACACACACACACACACACACACAGTTCGTACAAGAAAATTATTATCTTTTATTAAATTAAACATTTTTCAGCATACAACGTTAAATGTTGGAAGTATTTCAGAGAAAATGAAATTATTGTTGACTTTTGTAAATTAATGAGTCAGTAAGAAAGTTTAAATTAGCGGTAAAGATATTTATGTAATCTAGTTACCAGGTATAATTTTCTTTAAATCTTTTCCATTTCCATATATGTTTTAAAGGCTATTTAATTCTATCGCCTTCCTTATTACAAGTCCTAACGATCTATAATTACTCGAAGTAAATCAATCCTTAAAGTTTACATGTAAACCTATATCGTAATGTACGAATATGAAATAAAAAATTACGGAATTCAGGTTAACAAAAAATGTAAATTTTAATTTCCCAAACAGAAAAAATTAATTAGCTGGAATACAAACACAAATTACAGACTTAGTAAAACAAACGAAAAGAAAAATTAAGTGATTAGCTGGTTTTTAGAAAGATCAGAAAATATATTCTTCTCAACTTATTGACCAAAGCTATGCTTATTTAAGCCTTTTTGATAAAGGTGAACCAGTGGGAAGGGAGAGCAACCCCAATTAATGATTATTGTCTCTTGCAGGAATGAAATTTTTATTATCCAATTATCTGTTGTTTTATCTCCTCTGATTCATTTAAAGTACGAATTAAAAATCTTACGTTACATAACTCGGCAGAATATAAGCAATATCGAGAGGTGCAACACGTTACGAGATCAAATTGTATTCTGTTCTGATCATTCTTATTCGTAACGATTTTATCTGATTATAATTAAGTAATTAATATTGCGCGTAAATATTAACATTATATATTTTATTCTTTCTCATCCATCTAATTTCATCAGAAATACATAATATAGACGCTTCCTTGCTCAGGAAAAAAAGGCTTGACCGATTGAAATATCAATATAAGGTAATAAGTAATAAAAATATAACAGACATAAATTTATTACTAAACATCTGATTCTGACACGAACACTTTAAGAAACAAGCTCGACCATACTGAACTTATTATTTATCTCAACGCATAACTCCATTGTGTCTTTATATTATAAAACGCATACGTTTATTCTATATTTTTCCAAAGAAAAAATCATTAATAACTTTTAGAACAACAAAGAGAACAAAAATAAGAATTATGAAGTCAGATAAAAGATTTATCACTTCCTTACAGATCGTGTTAGTTGTACTTAATAAATTATTAGAACAGTTTAATTTATATCAATATATTATATTCTACCCCGTAAAACTTTTCATATTTTTCATATTAGTTTATAAAAATTTTCCATTAATTTTATAAGAGAATTTCTGAAAATTATATTAATTCAGTCAATAAAAACAAAAGAAGATAAATAGAAAATTTTTATTTTTGATAAATTAATAATTGAAATTAATTGAAGAAACAATTAAAATGTAAACGTTTAAGATAAATAATTCAATTAAGTCACGCGTATTACAGAATCATAATCCTACAAACGCATGGTAATTGATTACGTTATGAGATGTGCAGTAATCAAAGATGACATTGTTAAAATACTTAACTTTCCAAACGAAAAAGGTCTTAGGATTCTTTGAATTTATGTTTTGGTACGTTATTTTTATATAATTTTTTAAAAAAGATAAAGAAGGAAGAATCATTACGCGTACTATTAGAATGTAAAGTCTAAGTAGTTGCTGTACGATGTGGACGGGAGTCTCATATGTAACATAGGGCTCGCAATCCATCTGTAATAAAAAACATTTCACTTTCGAGAAGTGCTCATCAAAGTTTCGTATTTTTAGGGCAAGTAGTTTTAGAGTACTAAACTTTTGAAAATAAAGCACTACAAACGTAGCTTTAATTACTACCAGGCTATTCTTATAACTATTAATTCTTCTTATCGTTATGAAATAACATATTCATGGATTTTTAAAAAAAATTGTTCTCTCTGGTTTTTCTATTTGATGTTAATTGTTTATCGTTTCTTTTTTTTATTAGTAATGATTGTTTGACTTATGTTTGTTTTTAATAATATGCTTTAGAGATAATATTGAAATATTTTATTATTTTTACAAATTTATTTCATAATAAATCGTTAATTTTATAAATAAAATGGATTTATTTATCGGTAAAATGATCAAACCGGTAGTAATATATGGGAGTGAAACACTGGGTCAAATCAAGATAGCATCGAGAACTGAAAAATTAGCCAAAATAGAAAGAAGGATCGTAAGGACCTGTATTGGCGGGGTAAACTTGGTGGAAGGAAAGTGGATATTACTCCCAAACCATAAAATCTACAGAAGAAATAAGAAAGAAGAAAATAACATTTTTTGGCCACCTCTTGCGTTTGGAGGAATCGGGGAAAAGAAAACAACTCTTGGAAAGATTGCTAAAGCTAAAAACTCAACCAGTGTGGCTCACTGAGGTGCTTCAACACATCAAAGAAGGAGGCATTGCACTGCAAGATCTCAGAACAGGATCTGGAATTTATAACAACATACCCGGTGTTAAATTTGCAGAAAAGCCTAAAAAGAGAACGGGCGGAAAAGGGATTTTTTTAGGAAAATGAAAGAGTATTGGCAGATAAGAAAGACTAAACATAAATGACTAATTGGTCCTTACGGGCCGTAAAAAAAAAAAAATGGATTTATTCATATTTCATTTTTTTTAGAGATGACTAATTTGAAGCGTGTGAGAAAATTCCATACCTGACCGGGATTCGAAACCGGGACCTGCGGATGAAAGGCCGAGACGCTACCCCTCTCGCCACGGAGGCCGGCTCATATTTTGATTTTTTTTCCTGCCTTCCGGAACCGGGAGGCCTCCCTGGCACCTCCCTGCCTGCGGTTCCGGGAGGTGCCTTTGCCTCTAATCGGCAAACGAGGGAAATGACAGGCCCGGCTATGCCGTTCCCGACCTCCATCACCCAGCTACCGGGACTCGGTCCTTTGTGCTTCGCCTCTAACGGGGACGGCCCCGCCGGGACTCAGTCGTTTATCCCAGGGGCTCGAGAGTACCCGCACTACATTACATCCGTCCACCCTTGCAAGCACCGGCGAATACGGCAGCTCCGTACGGAGCTGTCCCTCACCCCTCCCCGTTCCGATATTTCTTTTTCAGTATTCCCGACACGAAACCCGTCACATTGTCGAAGTGTACCGAACTGCGTAACATCGTTCAAACGAAGATCCCCACCTCGAGATGCCCAGTTACGGCAGTTCAGTCATGGCATTCTTCGTCTCACCTTGGGCACTGGAATATCACGTGTTCCGGCGTGTCTAACTTCCGACAGTAGGAACAGATATTTAGATTTGAATTCTTATAAACAAACGGCTGAAGTAGAACGGCTAAATATAGTCTATATTTCATATTTTAAATTATATGAAATCATAAATAAATTTCATCAACAAAATATCAAACTGATTCCTAACTTTAAGGACTTTCTTACAGGCATTAAGTATTTTGTAAGCCTTAGAGTGTTATTCACTTATTTCGACAATATTTTGTGAAATTAACCTACGTTGTAAGTATGCTTCCCCCCATTTTGTATTTGTACTGTACTATTTTGTATATACGTATACATAGTATTATATTTTATAAATTGCGTATTTATTCCAGCAATAAATGAAATTTTACGATAAATATTCGTATAATTGTTATCAAAAGATTCTTTGAGAGTGTGACAATTCATTACCACCTCTATAGTAGTGGAGGGAGTAGTTTTTTTGGTAATTCGTACGATTTTCCTTGTTCCTTTCTCTCTAACTGTTTGTTTTTTGCATCTGTTACTCCAATAGTTAGAGGATGAATTCGGCTAATACATAATCTAAATGTCAAATAAAATTATCAATTTTCTTGGAAAAATTCTATTTACTAATAAATTATAATAAGGAATTCTAATCACCAGTAATATAAATAAATTATCGAAAACGCCGTCAATATTGCCAAAAGCGATTAGTTATCAACGTAAAATTTTGGATGTGTTGATAATCGTTTTTGAAAAAAAGATGCTCAGTTAAAAAAAAATTATTTATTTATTATCTAAAATTGTTTTTTTTTTTTTTTTTTTTAATTTTAAAATTACACCTTAATATATTTGAACGTATGTTTCACCGTACATCATAACGTTAATGATTTGGATATGAAACAGATGGGTGTAATTCATATAGTAGGGTAACCATTACCTTACTTCATCCGTTCTCAAGGACTGTTTAAAAAGTGTTTTAGGAAATCAAATTTTCATTCATCGGTTAAAAATAATGAGAACTACTGATTATATCTCTTGTAGATGACAAGGGGATCGCAACAAAAATGCCTGATTTGTCTACAATTGGAGTATTTGAAGAGAAAATTACTTTTGAACGTATCCACCAAAAAACCATACAGAAAATGTTAAGTAACAGGAAAACATTCAAAATTTGGTGTTAAATAAAATAAAAATTGAAAAGGCGGACGAAATTCTTCAATACAACATTCAGGAATAGTTTTTAATTACAAAGGGGTTCAAACGTAATTTTAATTGTCAGATATTAAGAGATTTGTTATTTTTAATCTGTTGTACTAGGTGGAAATTATTGAAAGTTCTACTGATGGGTCAATCAGATCTATACCTATTCGTCAGTGATCTATTCTACCACACCTAAAATTCCATTCTTTTACGCCTAGTCTGACTACGTGCCGAGGAATCTATCTATAAAAATACTTATATGTTATAAAATTTTAATGACAAAGATCCCTACTGAAGAAATATTATTTTATTATTAACAGCAGGTTAAAGGTAATGGGGTACCCTACAATACATGGGGTACGGCGAGCCTTTATTTGCTTTGAAGTATACAGGTAGGTAACAACTCTTTAGAAAAAAAATTCTTGGATTGGTATTGTTTTACAACATGTACTACAAACGGTTTGTACCCATAATGCACTGAGGATACGTATTCCTAAGGATATATAGACATTAAATTATCATAAAAATAGATAAAAATCAGAAATGGATGGAAATTCACTTTATAAAAATAATAATTTTTTTATTATTTTATTTAGTTTTAAAAACTAAAAAAAAAAAAAAATAGTATAAACTATTATAACAGTTTGTATTTAAAAGGTGTTAATCGTCTTAAATGAATACGTATTATGAACATTCAAGGAAAACTAAACTAAAAGTTAATTTAATTTACGAGTGTTGCAGTTTTTTCATTATCTTAAAAATAATAATAAAAAAATTATAATAGAAAAAAATTGACATATTGTGTACTACATAATTTTCTATCTTAATATCGTAAATCTCTTCAAAAATTATAAAATTTTTAATGAAAAAACACAATTTTTAGTTTAGAATCTGAAATTCTAAATAACTAAATGCCATGTCTTATATTTATTTAGGTGGCTGTTTCATTCAATTTTGGTTGTCACGAATAAAAGAAATCAAAAGTGAATAAAATTTATTATTTGAGTTCCAATCCAATTACATTTGGCATTATTTTTTGTTTTCATACACATATTTTTATTTAAATACTTTTAATTTTATACTTCATTAAATTAAATGTTTAACGTTCCTTTAATATCATATTAAAAATTTAAGTGATTTGTATTTCTGGTTTTCATATAGTTTATCTTTTATTTATATGAAATAGTGCAGAGAATAAACATATTTTATAAAATTCAAAAATTATTTTTTAATATTAGTGGGTGGGGGTTTTCTTTCCATTAAACATTTCCGTGCCTTTTACTAATCTATTTTTAATTACTCCCTAGTACAGGAACGTTTTAAAATTAAAATAAAAATATATATACATTTTTTAATTATTTTATTTAGTTTTAAAAACTAAAAAAAATAGTATAAACTATTCCAACAGTTAGTATTTAAAAGATGTTAAAAGTCTTAAATGAATACGTATTATGAACATTCAAGGAAAACTACATTAAAAGTTCTTTAATTTCAGCAATAAAAGGAATTGATTTTTTTATTCGAAGTTTACGTCAGATTGCTATTTTACGAGTTATGGAAATTGATGCAGGAAGAATACGCATTTTAAAATTTGATTCAGTGCTTAAGTTATAAAATATTAATTTTAATCTAATAAATGTGATTTAAGACAAACACCAAGATGGAAATTTGTTTTTAACAATCAAACTGCTGTTTTTTCACAATAATATGTTAGTACTTAAATTACTTAGTAAAATACTTATTATATATAATATATATAAGATTATATTATTATTATATATGTTATTATGTGTAAGAGTCCTAGAGACAAAGATATTAAAGATTTCTTAGAGAGCCCAATACCAGTCAGCTTTCCGGTTAGACTGATCTCGACAAGGGAATTACTGAAGTTAATCAACCAGAGAAGTTGACTAAAGGAAGCCCCGGGTTTTGATTTGGTGAGGCATAAAATACTTGTAGGCCTCATGTGAGTTAAGGATCTCTTTAACGCTATCCTGCGGAAATCTTATTTCCCAGCGGAATGAAGGGTAACTCACATGGTAATGACCCAGGGAAACCTGTAGACGAGGTTTCTTCTTACAGAAATATCTTCTTATATTAATTAGTATAATATTGGTTAGTAATTTCTACTAATTTCTTAAAGAGAATTTGTGAAAGAAGTTATAAGGCACTTAGAATCTTGATTAAGAAAATCAGAGCCTCTTATCGATTGACAAAAAGCTATTTTTTGGAAGAAAATTAACTTCTGATGTTACATATTTTCAGGCTAGATATCAAAAAATCATATTGCAAAGATGACTATTCC
Source organism: Lycorma delicatula (assembly GCF_047948215.1). Lineage (NCBI taxonomy): Eukaryota > Metazoa > Arthropoda > Insecta > Hemiptera > Fulgoridae > Lycorma > Lycorma delicatula. Next base: position 58,928,180 of record NC_134462.1, read on the forward strand.
ACAAGTAAAATTAATTCCATTTTAATCTCGTTGGAAATGCCCGTAAGTAACCTTGAAGAAGAGTTTGCGCAACGGAACTTTCCTAGTCAGATAATTTTTTTTCAAAATCAATTCGTTTTTCTTTTTGTTGATTTCTTCCCCTACTTAGATTTTGTGTACTGTAAGCCAATACTCTGGTAAATCGATGATTACGGTAGGAAGATAGAAGGAAGTCGGCGCTTCTTTTTTTAAATATATACAAATAGGCAGCAGGTAGATATGTACGATGACATGCATATTCTGGTAGTTGCATAATGAGTCTTAAATATATATTGGATAACGTAAGGTCTTGTAATTCATTCTAAAGTGCAATAAATATACTACCAATAAAAGTTTTACCTCACCACTTAACGTAACTCCTTCTTAGTTCAAAACTATTGGTTTATTTGAAAAACTATATTTCTATAGGGATGTTAGTAAGCACGTAATGTATATACTATGTACTCATATATTATGTACATACTCATCGAATGTACGCATCTATATATATAACTCATTAACTGTGGCTGGACAAAAATATTTAACTTTTAAGTCCTTCCTCATATCGTCTCGTATTGTCGATCTAGGAATTCCTAACTCTGCAGAAAGTCTGCGCGTTGATTTCATCGGTGATCTTAAAATCGACGCCTCCACAGTAGCAGACGTCTCAGCTTGAGTGATCGGCCACCTACTGTGTGGCGCATCAAGAACACTCCCCGTTGCAAAAGCCTACTTCTTCCAGTCAGTAACGTTTTCCATGATGGTGACGATTTTCTAAGACGCATAAAGAAGTTATTCATAATGTTCTCAAATGTTTTACCAATCTGTAGACGTTTCATGTGAATCCACATGAAAGCTAACAAACGCTCTTCGACAGTGAACACATTCGTATCCGCCTTCGTTCCACTTTCGACTGCGACTAAGGTCATCTCACCACGAATTAATACACCGGATGATCACACCACGGCTTATCCTTCCCACCTTTTCCAGCAGTGAGAATTTACAGTGGTACAATCCGATTAAGCTGGATTTATTACGATGTAAAGGAACATCCCGCCCAATCCGTAGTACCAGTAGCAGGTCAGAAAACGGCTGTCGTTATAGTTTTAGGCTGGACTTGGATTTAAAAAAATAAAATACTTTTGAGGCTTCTAAATGATAATTCTGAAAAGAATGGATGCATGCATTTGGTTAGCAGAGTTCTGCGTTCCCTTAATGAATGCACGATAAAAGATCATATCTGAAAGAAAATATCACAGCTGAATTGAAAGATCATATTCGACACAGGAATATTTTTATAAGAAATTTTATTATGGCATAGAATTGATTGATATATTTATTGTAGTGGAAATATAACTAAATGGCAAGAGCGACTTAGGAAGGTCAATGAAGCGAAGTCGAAATGTGTCTAAAGCCTAAATCTTTATGAGTTGATAGAGGAAGACAATTACAAACACAACCAATACTACAATTCTTCTTTTTCTTAAAGTGATGTCAAACTTATGTATTTTTAATAAAGTTTTTGATAATTTACACAAGAAGATAAGGTTAATGAAATTTCTATTAACGGTACTTAAATTTGTTAAATTTAAAAAATTCAAATATAGACTGTTTACAAAAATATTGGAATACTTACCTGCAATAAGTATTGGAAAAATTACTTTTACCGAATCGTTATATTTATCACAAAAAAAGGAAAACGAGATAAAAGAAATAGAGAGAATAAAAGAAAGAAAGATATATTTTATGATACGGAAAAATTAAGGGATAGCTTTAAATTATTTTAACAGCAACAATAGAATGACACGTGCCCATAATACAATAACAATATGACCGCAGCTGAAATCCACACAACCACACTACTATCTTAGATTTTTTTATAGCTTTATTTCTTTCTTGGATTTATAGAAACTTATGGTACAACAGGTTTATGGATAAACCTTCCTTCCTAGCATTATCTTTTAGTACTGCAAGTATTATTGCTACTATTAACATCCATCATGAAGTTGTATTGATTTTCGCAAGTTAAATTGCTGGTTGCTATATTTTCTAATCTCACTAATCTATATATATATATATATATATAGGTTATTCATTTGTGTTTTAGATCTTATCCTTTATAATAAAAAAACTGATTTGTGTACCACATGACTCCCTTTTACGCCTATTAAATTACACATAAAGATTTTTTTTTAAATGAAAAGTCTTCTGATATTATTTATCAGAACTATCGAGGATGAACGAATACCTGCCTCAACGCCTTCAATTTTTTTAGAGAACTTTTCAATACCTTGAATTTTGTTGGACAACTTTTTTTACCATTTGATGAACCGCGGGACTCGAATATGTCACTTTTTCATTTTTTTAAGGTGATTTTACGATTGGCGGCGCTAGATAGCAGTACTTGATGTACCAGATAGCGTTCAAAAACTTGATAATGTACTTGAAATAAGAAAAATGTAAAAGAAAATATACTACTGCTTGTTTTAATAAATACTTACGTAAATGAAAGTACTGAAGATGAAACAATTTTTTTAATTCTCATCACTTCTTTAAAAAACAATTAAAGTATTAGTTTACGTATTATTTCGGTAAATGTGATTAGTATTATTTGTTGTTTAATGAATGAAATCGGGCCGGTAAGCAGGTAAACATTTTTTTAATCCTTATTCGTAATTGCAATATCCTCAAAAAATCACTTCTTACCTGAATTAAGCCTAAAAAATAAGGGAATAGTCATTTTGTTTCGAAAATATTGCTTAAAGAAGAAAGTGAAAGTTCTAACATTGACAGTTGAATTTCAAACGGTCGATAGTTAAGATTTTACAGTATTTTCTTTTTCATCACTCATTAATTTTGTTCTATGCTCATATTTCATAGTGATTTTTGGGCATATTTGATATTAAAGTATTAAACTGATGTAATAACTAGGGTATTGTGTTGTTCCGTGCATTGTAGATGGGAGTACATAATAAATAAGTAATTGCATTTACAAATACCATACATATATCCGTTGATACAAATAAGTTTATAAGTGCACACGCGTACGTTTCCACTGAATCGTAATATAAATATCATATTAAGGATAAAAGCTAAACAGTATTTGATGTCGGTAGTGTAAAGAGATAACATGCGATGTTGTTTTTTTATATATAGAAACTACAACTGAACGTAAAAACAGAACATTAAATCGAAGAGGGAGTTAAAAAGGAGGAAAAGGGGTAGTGTGAAGTGAAATAGAAAATAAAAAGAAGGAAAGAAATATATAAATACAGAGAAAGATAAAAATAAAAATATCCGAGGTAATTAAGGTTAGAAAGCAATTAGTGCATTAATTGTATTTTTCTCAGTCGTTAAGCAAATTGAACTATGGTAGGGTTTATCCCGGTACGGTATACTGTTTTACTGGGTTTTGCAATTACTATCGAACTAAATACAAAAATACACGGTTTCAAAAGGGTATAAAAATTGTGATATCGGAAAATGAATTAATGCTACGTATATCTGTGTTGTATAGACACGATGGTTGTTATTTTTTCTGTAAAATTTTCCTGATATTGTTTTTATAAAAAAAATTAGCATTTTAAAATGTTAATTCAGGATAAAATATTGTAATTTTTTCAATTAAAATTTAAAAAATTGAGTAGGGATTCTTTTGCAGTATTTGAGCACAAAACACACACACACGTGCGCGCGAGCGATGAGTAGTTTCAAATAATTTGTTCTATTTATTGCGAAAAAAACAAACAAATAAAGGACGAAATCTCTAAATTTTGATAAAATTAATTATACGATAACCGATTATCTACGTTACAACTGGAAATTTTCATATTAGGTAAATTTACTGAGAAATTTTCACTTATAAATCTAACCTGAGCGATTCCAATAAGTTTTTTTTTATTGGTGGTCACAGTTTGTATGTTCAATTTACCTCATCATTGAAGGATAATTACTTTTAATATCACAAAGGGATTTTGTGATATGCTCAAGCGCAAATGATGTGTTCATTATATAGCATACGAATTTCACCATATCCAGATGCTTCTAATAAAAGTAATTACTTTTAGTAATTGCTTGCTTCTATCCTCAAGAACTATGATATAGTATCAGTTTCTGCTTGATTTTTAACCATATAGAAATTTCAACCGATGAAGAAGCTAAAGTACACGCAATAATCACGCTTAGGAAGATTCCCTTGACTGACTTTCGAGAAATATATAATCCATTCATGTTTTTATTATTCACGCCTTGTAAATCTTCAGCTGAAAACGACGGCAGAATAAGTTTTTGAAAGTTGCCAAAAGTAAGCTCCGTTATATTAATGTTAGTGTATTACTAAACATAATTAGTAAGATGGTCATGGTAAAATAATTCTTGTAGTATACGTTTTTTTTTGTTCTCCATCGATTTCCCCGCCCCATGGAGTTGGATTCGCCACCAAGCTTAATCTCAGCTCCAAGGGGTGCCATCGCCTCAAACTACCTCGGAAGAGGGCAAAACCCCGCCCAGGCAGCAGGGACTCTGTCTTCCTCGCTTGCCATGCCTCAAATGAAGGGATCCCAAAAGGTTATCCTCATCGGTCTTAACGCTTCGCCTCTAACGAGAAACCCCAAAGAGATCCCCCGCCGGGACTACGGTATTACTTTTTCCCCCAACGGCACCGCAAGAGAGTTCCCACCCGATCATCGAAGATGAGACGCCGGAGCCTCCCACTCATCCCAGATGAGGCACATACCACAGCGCAGCTGTGTACATATTCAAGATGCTGGTGTAGGTGGGACCACCTTACATCCTCGATCTCCGGGTGCATGTCCGTGCGATCTACATAACACACAGCGAGTTTCCTGTGTGGAGTTCCTCCTCACATGGCTGGCCATACCGCAGGCAAAACAATGACCACTTCGGTTTGACCAAGACAAAACTTGGCCCTATGTCCCACCCCAAAACCGAAAGGTCATCTGAAGCACGTCGAATCACCCGGCAGGCCACCCAGCCAATGTAACCAAAATAACTCTTAATAACGCATGTTTCAATATTTCCTTTAAACAACTTCATCATACCACTACGTTACATTCTTTTTGAACTGATTTTCAAATTTTCGCTGTAACGCATAGCAGTGATTTATCTTTAGTCTTTGAAAATCTAGCCAGATGAACAAGATTTACTAAAATTCTTGAAGTGGATAGAATTTTATTCTTAATTCTATTACGTATCCATCGGGTTGGTCTAGTGGTGAACGCGGCTTCCCAAATCAGCTAATTTGGAAGTCGAAAGTTCCAGTGTTCAAGTCCAAGTAAAGCCAGTTAAATTTACACTGATTTGAATACTAGATCGTGGATACCGATGTTCTTTGGTGGTTGGGTTTCAATTAACCACACATCTCAGGAATGGTCGAACTGAGAATGTACAAGACTACACTTCATTTACACTCATACATATCATCCTCATTCATACTCTGAAGTATTATCTGAACGGTGGTTACCGAAGGCTAAACAGGAAAAAAGAAAGGATTCTATTATGAATTTGCTTATTCTTAAGTTTTTTTTTGGCTGGAACGCTTAAATCTATTGTAGTTAGCACTTTCGAGTTACTAGTAGTTTGTAAATACATTATTGCTTAATAATTTAAAAATTTTCTTAGTTTACAATTTTTTAAGTTATTTTTTTTTTTGCGAATTGTATTTTTCATTCGTCTTTCTTTAATTTTTTCTTCAGTTTTCGGAATCCCTTTACAAATAATTAATTTATTTTTTATTTCTCTGTATGTTACTACTTCCAGAACTTGTTATAAATGATTATAAAAATTGTTCATCAGTTTTGCTTCGGAATTAGGCAGTTAAAAAATAACTGCCTAATTACACATTTTATATAATGTGGGAGTTCACACAATATACACACACACACGCGCGCACGGTTAAATACGAAAATTCAAAATTTGTTAATTCTTTGGTCATATAACTACTATGAAAATTCCGTGCATCACTTACTTTTTGAATAACAAAGCAAGCAAAGCTGCATCCATAGTTAAGCAAAAGATAATTAATAAACTGTCAAGTAGGATGAAAACGGTGCAGAAATAAATTAGGTTACATAATATGAAAGCGGAAATAAACATAATAGTTTAACTTGTTATGAATGATGTCACTTAAAACTGTCGCTTCAGGTGTAATGTAACTTTTAATCTGCTAGACATAATATTAGTAGTATATATACTGAGAAAACATCACGAGTTTCTCTGGAGAATATATATTAGGAATATTATGGTTTACAGATCTAATCTAATCCCTAGCTTTTAAAAATATTTTGATAGTGGTGATATAATTCAATAACTCTTATTGTGATATCATTTTATTTTTCGACATTAGGTAATTAAAATTTAAATTAAAATCATAGAAGATAATTAATTTTTTATAATGTTTAAATATCATGATATATGGGATTAGTTACTTCATCTACATATAACGGTGAACAGCGTAAACTAATTTGCGCAACGCCATTTCACTCTAATCATTATTTCAACGTCCTATACTCTGACTTCTTCCGGTAAATTTACACATTTTTCAATAATTTTAATCAAATCATTTTTACTTCTGCTACGCTCTCTACAAATTATAATGAGGAAGAGAAACTGAAAGTCATCCACCAACTATTTATTTATTTGCTGAAATGAATCCTGAGAGAAAATCCACAACTTTTTTTTATGGGGGGGCACAACGAAGACTCGTTATTAGCGCTTGGAAGCAATTATTCTAGTGCATAACTCGTGCAATTATATGAACGCAAAATATTACGGACATATAAACTAAATAACAGTAATACATATAATAAAATTAATAACCAAAACGCATAATGTGATAGGAAAAAATAGCACTAAAATACATTATAAAACTCTAAAAAACAAAACATTATAATAATAAAACATTTTAATATAGATGTAAGAGACAATAAGACACTGGATAACATCGTCATATTGTTACCTAAAATATTTCGGATGTTAGCCCCTAATTTAAATTCCCGAAAATGCCACATAACAGACACAGTCCACAAGTATGTGTGTACCGTCAGTTGGCAGTCGCAGTGAACACAAACAGATGCATCGGTCTGATGAGATATCCACGATGGAGTGCCTAGTGCCTATTCACAAACGGCAAATACTGACTTCTTCTTTACGGTTACTCCTGCATGAAGAACTCCACGGTGACACATAATTTCAACTGGATAAAGTTAAGTTAAACCTCGAAATAAACATTAAATAACAGTAATATATAAAATAAAATTAATAATTAAAACTCACGAACTGATAGGAAAAATAGGAAAAATTAAAAAAACACAAACTACAATAATTCTAAAAAACAAATTACAATAATTATAAATATTTCAAGACAAATGCAATACTTCTAAAAGAAGTTGGTGGATCTCCCTTATTTCAATTTTAAAAACAGTTATCTAGAAAGGTTTTTTTTTAATTTTTTACTTCCTTGTACGAAGTAAAGGAAGTATTGTGATCACGAAAAAGTTTGGTTTTCAGATTTCAACGGAAGTATCCATTTTAACCATATCTGAATCCGTTTTGACTAGTTTCGGTGTAACGTCTGTACCTCTTATCACTCAAAAAGGATTACCCGTAGGATGTTGAAATTTTGGATTTAGGATTGTTGTAACATGTAATTGTGTACATCCTTTTTTGATTACAATCCACTGAACGAAAAGTATCCAAAAAAGCCTAAATTAATAAAAAAAAGTTGAATTTTGGACTTTTTTTAACTGCAGTAAAAGGTCCTCATTGAGAGTTTTCAACGACATATCATAAGTGGTACTTATTTTCATTGGTTCCAGAGTTATAGCCAAATCAAATTTTAATTAATTAAATATATGGATCTTACAAGGGGAAGGCACATCGGTTCAAATCCGAGTTCAACTCCTTTTATTTAACTTTTTTTTTAATTTAAATATATTGATTTATTGATAATTATTAACCTGTGATTGTAAAAATAAGTACAATAAATAATATTGCAATAATAACAATAAAAAAAACTATATGAAAAAATATCAGAAGTTATTAATGAAATAAAATTATATGTACTTTTCATTTTAAAAAATGTGAATATATAATTTAACAAGCGTACTCTTTTAGCGTATTTTTTGAAATATATTTCTGAAATTAATCTTTAGAATAAATTTGCAAAAAAAAACTTATCAGAACGTAGACCGAGTAAATTGAAAAATGAACAAATAATTCTTATAAAAAATATCTTTTTACTATTTTTCAATCGGTAAGTAGCTTACAACTATTTTGACTACTCTTGCATGATTTCCAATCGCAGACACGAAATAAGTTTCTACTTATTATTATTATTATTATTACTATGAAATATATAAAATACTTCTAAGAAATGTAATATTCAAGTAAAGACAATTTTTTTTACTACATACGATTATTTCGTAAGTAAGCATTCAAAAGTTTAATCACTAACGATTCATATATCTGCCTAACACGACATGTAAAAATCTGTTTCGTTAAAATCACGATACACAGATAAAATTAATTTTGTTTAATAAACAAAATATAGATTGAAAATTACGACATAGTAAATAATTTTCAATTACTATTACCGTATAAGAAAACAAAATAAAAGCGATGTACGAAGTGAATTTTAAACTGAAATAATAGATCTTATCACTAGATGAGATGTATGGGAATAATCACCTGCATGTATACTGGATTTGCCGTAAGATAAATTTAATTTGGGAGAAATTAATACTGTACTGTATTTAAATTAAAAAATAGCTGGAGACAAAAAAAAAATTAAATCGCTTCCAGTCAGTAATGTAGATCGATTAAGTAATAAAATAAAACAATTTTAAACAATGAAAACTAAAAACTATAAAATAAAATCGGGCGATAATTAAATTTTATTACTATTCTAGAATGGAAAAACCATTAAAGAGATTTAAAAAATAAATAACTCTTAACAAAACATTTGAGATAAATATACATTGCATGTTTAATTTAGGAACTGTAGGCTAACCATTCAGTTCGGAATAATTGATAACCCCTAAAGGGGTTAAATTCATAACCCCTTTTATGAGTAATGAATATATATAAAAAATGACAACCATCACCGGGGTTCAAAGCCAGTATTTGGTTTAAAGGCAGAAACCTTATCACTCCGCCACGTAGAAATAATTTTATAATAATCTTGGTTTTTATTTTTGATATGTTTAATTCTTTTTTCAGCCATCATTTTCCGTTCATGAATTATATTATTTATTTAACGTTTATTTTCTTTCTGAAGATACAAGTGCAACATAACGACAAACAGCTTCTTAGTGTGGTATTGGACTAAGGACAATAAATTCTATTTTAAAACAATTTAACGAAACTGGTTCCTTTTCACCGCAAAGAAAAGGCAAATACGGGCGTAAAAGAAAAAATACTCCAACACAGTATCGATTATTAATGAGAAAAAGTAAACTCGATCCAAAATTATCGTGGACTTAAATAGAGAATTAGCAGTCAGTGGAACAGATTTTTATGTGACAACTGTTATACACAGACTTGCAGTTGGACGGAAAGCTCGACGGTTAGATAAAAAGCAGCTTTTAACACCAGCAATGTTGAAAAAGAAGAAACGCTCTTTTAAGACAAGCTGGATCTAAGAATACTGGATCAAAGAAGACTGGTAAAATTTTATATTTTCCGACGAGTCGCATTTTTACGTTCATGGGCAAAAGAAGGTTCCTACATTAGAAAATCATCATATGAAAATACATCACCGGCTCATAACCAAAAATTAGTTAAACATACCCAGAAAAAAATGTTTTGGTGTTTTTTTTTTTACAGATTTGAAGGCAGTTGTTCAATACTTCCAGTATACGGTGTGTTTAAAAGTGATGGATATATCAAGATTTTGAAGGAATAGGTTGTGATACAATTTGAAAACAAATTCCCACAAGGGAACACTCTGTTCCCTTGTGGGAACTTCCCAGACTTAAACCCAATTAAAAATCTTTGAGCAGTAGTCAAAGAGTGACTCAAAAATGAGATGTACTACAAAAATTAAAATTACTCTAACCGGGGCTTGGTGTCAAGCACATCTACCTCCAGCCAATCAAACTGTCCGAGCAGATTCTAGCCAGCCGGGTAACTAACGCTAAATGAACTCGTAGTCGCCAGCGCAAGATGTGAGGAGAAGTAAGCTAGCCAAGTAAAATTGATAAATACTGCAGTAGAAACTGCCGAGAAAGAGTTCTCTACCAGGTCTTCTATATCAACTCAAACTAAGTTGATATATAGAAATAAGTTAACTTCAGTTAAGATGGAAGCAACTCAAACTAAGGAGATTTGATCAACCCATCCTCAGTGAAAAAGCGTCCCTGCAAGCAGGAACAGAAACACGCAGAAAATGCCCATAGTTCATCACCTAACTCGTGCCAAAGAAGCAATTTGGCAATCGCAATAGACCTACACCAAAGCCTCTTGCATTGTGGAATGGGAAATCGTCACACACGTAAAGAGACCATAAAAACCGAATGACATGATAGATCGCACTACTAGTAAAGGGCGCTGCAAAAAGCAATCCCGAGACTCACAACAACAGTTCACCTAATGCAACGGGGACAATATATTAATGCGACGGGAATTGAAACTTGCGAAGTTTCGATTCTGTTTCCCTGTCCGATGACGATGTTTGTTTGAAACACGTTAGCGGCTCTGGACCGGATAACGGCAGTGTATTTTAAAATTTTGTGTTCGAATTGCAGATAGGTTTGTAATCTTTTACGTGAAATAAAAAATTCATTTACAATAATCACCGGTAACTTTAACTGACGATACAAATTAACCTATACATACAAGGAACACACATGTACAGAAAAGTACATACACAGAAAAACAGTTGAGTAGCAACCTTACCTTACAGAAAGAGAGCACAAATGTTTACTGATACAAGCAAAACAACTAGAAACAAATTTTATAAATATAGCGTTAAACCAGTATTTTAATGAAATCATAAAATAAATTTTATTAATTAAGGCTTCAATCTTACATAATTTGATTTTACATAGGAAAATATGGAGTATTCATCTTTTAAAAAAAATTAATAAATAAAATAAAAAGAGATAGATAGCTTTCAGATTTCTCTATAATAACAAAACACGATACAATAGAGACTAATATAATATGAGTTTTTATATCGGTATAGAATAAAAAATAATAAAATTATAAATCCTCTTTACGAAATTGTTTTTTAAATTTATCGTTTAAATATAATAAATCTTTAATATTATCTATGACAAATGTTTCTATACGATGTAGAAAAGACGTTGGAATTTTCCTTCGAAGTTTGTGAAGCGAAAACAATCAGAAACTGTGACAGCATTACTTAACATTATTATTAATAATTAAATAAATTACATATTTACTACTCTCATGTCGTAGCAACCTAAATAAATTTAAATATTATCAATTAAATATACATTTAAATATTTATCAGATGCCTGTAACTATTCTTTCTTTTTTAAAATTCAAATATATATATATATATATATATATATATATACACCGGGTCATTCACGGGAACCGGATGTTTTTAAAATAATTATAAAAAATTGAATATTTACTTTAAAAACGTTTTATTGGTACTGAAACACTTGTTAAACCAAAGCATTTGTTACTTACTCATGAACGAAAAATTATGTCCGGCAAGTGATGTCCATTTTGGGCAATACATTGTTGTTGCCTTTCACGGTAACTGGCCTCAATTCTTTGCAGCATGTCTGCATCAATCTGGGTGACGTGATGACGAATTGCGATCTTTAGTTCCTCCAATGTACGCGGTTTATTGGCGTACAAACGCGATTTCAGAAACCCCCACAGAAAAAAATCACAACTACTCAAGTCGGGGGACCGAGGGGGCCAAGGAATGTCGCCGAATCTGGAAACGATCCGTCCTGGAAACAAGTTACGAACAGCCATCGTTGCCCTTGCTATGTGCGCTGTAGCTCCATCCTGCTGGAATAACACATTTTGAAAATCGATTCCCCGATTTTGTAACTCAGGGATGAAAAACGTATTCAACATCGCAATGTAACGATCAGCTGTTATAGTTTATGTATATGTAATTATAGGCAGCGTCATTTTCTTCAAAAAAATATGGTCCAATAACACCGACCTTTCCTATTGCACACCAGACAGTCACCTTGGGCTATGAAGTGGTCTCTCGTGAAGCTGATGTGGGTTTCTTTCTGCCCAATACCGGCAATTCTGTTTGTTGACGAAGCCATTCAGATGAAAACGGGCTTCGTCACTCATTAACAATAAAAAATTTTCATTTTCTTCAAAAATGGTAAGCATTTGTTGACAAAATTTAATCGCTGCGTGAAATCTTGCTCGTTTAACTGCTGCACGACGGCTATCTTGTAAGGATGGAAATGCAGGTCTGTATGCAGAATTCGTCTTACCGTACTTGTGCTCATTTGAAGCGTTGCTGAATGCCTTTGAATAGAGCGGAGTGGGCTTCTGACAATGGCTTCCCTTACTATTTCGATATTCTCCGGAGTGCTAGCAGTTCGTCGGGGACCCGGTGGTTTTTTCTTCAATATTGAATCACTCGTTCGAAGGTTGGTTACCCATCGCAATATTGTGTTACGAGAAGGGACACTTGCATTACGATGGATATTAAACTGACGGCGGAAATCTCGGTGAACAGCAGTTACGGATTCGTCATTTCGCACAAAACTGTCATACGCGTACAGGCGTTGGTCTAGCGTCCATTGCTCCATCTCAACGACTAAAATGTAAATGCTATGAACAAAGGAAACGTCAGACACCAGCCACGTGCCCCTCCCACTACGAACGCCCGAGTACAACCCACTTCAAAAACATCCGGTTCCCGTGAATGACTCTGTATATATATATATATATTTTTTTTTAATGCTTTTATTTACACTCGCATCAACAATTTAGTCATTAGCGACTAAAGTAACACTATCATGTAGTATTATATAAAACAACAAAAATCATAAACAACAAAAATAAACAATAAAAAATAAACCATAGACAAGTAACAACAACAAATACAAACTAAAATACATATATCAGACAAAAATTACTAAATCATATTCTTCATTCCACTGCAGGAGAGCAACCGCAATAGACGTTTTATACTTTCTGGTTTAATAGAAATTTCATATCTCAACCTAGGTTTAAATTTCAATTTAAATTACTAAATTTTTACAATCAATCAGGTTTTGAAATAGTACTTGAACAAATCAAATATCAATTTATTCATAGTAAAATACTTAATACTCGTATAAAGAAAAATGTTAAAATAACAATTTTGCTTATAAAACTGTTTCCTACATATTATTACAAGAATTAATAATATTCCCAACTGTTCAAATATAGTTAAGATTTGTTTTGAAAGAGCGGGCATCAACAGCTATGGTCATTAGTTCGGTGGAAATTGGTAGCGTATGAAATCCCATATCTGACCAGGATTTGAACCTGGGGCCTCCCAACGAAATGCCGAGATGCTACCCACTCAGCCACAGAGGTCGGCGTTTTTAAATTTATTTCACAGAGAAAGAAAAATTTCGGTTTAAACATAACGTACTAAATATTTAAATCAGTTTTTCAGATTGCTTTTTTAGAAACGAGACGATTTTTAAATGAGTCTCTTTGTTATATTGATTTGAAGCTGCAGGCAACAAAAATTATTGTCGTATCTTATTTTAATGACTTAGAATCAACTCAATGTAGAAGCCTGTAGTTATTTTTAAACAGAGGTTTCAAATAATTGCGATTTTTTTAAAAGTAATATTGATTTATTTCTTTCTGTAGAAATATATTGCATATTTAAGTTACTAGATAATTGTATTTTTATTTCCTGAATTCAGATGAGCCATAATCTAATAAATCAAAATGGAAACAAACTCATAACCTTACTGACCTTCTGGGAAAGCGGGGATGATTATCTCTACCACAATAAATATTATTTATTAATTAAAAGTTTATAGCATTAACACATTTTTATGTAGAGATCAACATTCAAGATTTATTTTGACGAAGCTTAGAGATATGTAATTATTGAAATTCGTTAGTGAAATATTCGCGCTCATGAAATTCGTTATCCTTTCTACTTTGGAAATTTATAAAATTAAGAATTACCAATTTAATTATTTGAGTGCGATTTAACGTATTTTACACCACTAAAACTGAAATTCATTTATTTTAAACCTTTTTATGGGAGGGAGTAGTTTTCTGAAAACTGTTTTCGCAGATCACTTGAAGGGAAAATTTTTCCCTTCAACATCTTTATGGACAACTCAACATTTTTCTCTCCCTTTTCTTGACGGATTTAAAAAAAATTAATAGTATCCCATTCATTACTACTAATCCAACCTACCAAATTTCAACAATCTTTTATTTATTTATTTTTTTAATAAGTAAACTAAATACCAAAATGGTATTCATTTTAATATTTTTTGAAATTAAAAAATTGTTTTTAAAAGATTTATCTTTAAATAAAAATAAACAATTTCTAAATAAAAAAGTCACAGCTTCTTAATTATGGACTTAAATTGTTTGACAGGGTTGTTTAATGATGGATGGGCATGCACAACAATTTCCAGTGTTTTAGAGTATTTAAAGAGTTGTGTACATGCAAGTAAATAGGATGATTCACCAAGAATGTAACAAAAATTCAGGATATCTTGTACTGATAAAATTAAAGAGAAATTTCATATAAATATAGGTTCGAAAAAGCTTCGTTAGCGAGTGTCGGCTGGTGAAAGTTTTCGCCCTGATTTCTGCGCCTTCGGTAAAATTAAGCCAGACTGTAATAATGCTTTGGACCCAAATTAAGATACACATCTAGTGAGTTTATACGAAATCTTATCGGAAAAATTGAAAAAGGTAACTGTTTTTACCCCAGATTTAGAAATCTGGGGTAAAAATATCTGACCGGGATTTAGTATTAAATATTAACATAATTATATCATATGATAGATTTATCTTTAAATAAAAATAAGCATGATTAAGCATAAAGCAATTGAAAATCACATCGAATATTATTTACTCGTTAAGAAGCTCGATATTTCGCTTCCGCATGGATCTCCTTCAACTCACTTAACACAACCAATATTTGCGGCATGCATCTCGAATCAATTAAGTCAAACTGGTCATCTACAGTAACATCGATCGAAAACGACCATGGCCCGAGGGTTATGAACCAGCAACAGCCACATCGAAAGCCGAATTACATAAAAAAAAATCAAACTGTCAATTTGTTGGGATTACAAAGGTTTTGTGTATTTTAACTGCTTCCAAGTAACCAAATAATTCAGATGTTTATAGTTAACAATTACAGAAAATGGAGGAAGAAATCAAGGAAAAACTACTATAATCGGTAAATCACAAAGAAATCGTGTTCCACTAAGACGATGCGAGGCCTCACGCATCTTTGGTAACTCATGGAAAATTATTGGAGCTCGGTCGGAAAACGAAGTCTCATTTCCCATATATCCCTGATCTTGAACCATTACATTACTATTTATTTTGAAGTTTACAAAACTATTTGTATAGTAAAATAGTTTTGTAAACTTCATAAGACTTTAGTAAAAGTCTCATTAATAATTATGAAGACCTGAAATCGTATAAGGCTCAGTTTTTTTTGTGATAAAGTCCAGAAATTCTATAAGCGTGGAATAATGAAATTGCCAGAAAGATGGCAAAATGTTTTCGGACGAAGTTGAAAATGTACAGTTGAATAAAAGTTCATTCTTTTCATAAAAAAAATTGAGTTTTACTTCGCACTACAAAACCGAATATACAGTAGGCAGCAAATAAATATTGAGCCACGTGTAACCTAAATATTTTTCGTTGCTTTTGGTAAGATAATTATTCCAAAATGTTTTTATGATATAAATTATAGTATACTTCTGTTTAAAAAATTTAATATATACGTTAGATAACATTATAGATTCAATGATAGCAATTACAAAAATAATATATATATGTATATAGCTAGTCATTTTGAAACACAGATAAAATATAAGTCTTGATTTAAGTATGTTTTTTTCCTTATAACGAAATAAACAAACTAAGAATGTGTCCATGGTTACACTACACTTCTTTTTTTTTACTTCAATACAGACGAAAAAGAATGTCTTCAAACGGTGATTACGGTGACTAAATATCGTTGTTGTAGAACTTTGTTTAATATAATTGAACATTTCATATTTTGTAACATTTATACTTGTAAAATATACTTTTATAAGCTAAAATGAAGAAGTTAGTTGCCAACTTATGTAAAAAACTACCGAGAGGGTTGCGTAAAATCAGCTGCTTGGAATTCTTGTTTGGTTTCCTGGTAAATTTGTGAAAAATGGCGTCATCTCAAACAACGTTGTGTGTGCAACTTTGACCAAAAACAGATCAACTTCAAAAAGCAATTCTTTTTAAATTATATCCAAACAGCGAGAAATACTTTACTAGATAATTTTTTTTGCTAATTATTTACTAAATGAGAAATTAATTTTTTATTATTAAAATGAAAAATCGAATTTTCTTTATTTTATTTTTTACATGTTTTAAAGGTTTAATTTAAGCAGCGTATATGTTCGATATTGGTTTTAATAGTTAACCGATTCTGAAACTTTTACAGAAATAATTACTGATTTAGGAAAGAATAGTATCCGATTATTGTCGATTAGTGTTTGTTGTAACTTCTGTCTAAACAGTAATTACAATGCTGAACCTTATAATTGTCTCAAAAGTTCAAAGTTACTATAGCAAGCAATTAAGTTAAATTCAAAATTTTAACCAAAACATTATTCGTCGTTAATTCTAACTATTCTAAATTGTAAATCTATCGCCGAACAACTGAATATAACGTTTCTTGTTGTCGGTTTTTAGTGTCTACTATCAAATTTGTGTAAATTCAACATTTCTATACATCATTTTTGTATAATATGATAGCTGAAATAAGCGTTCTTCGCAAGGAAAAATCGTGAGTTTTTATATTGTCTCCTTTTTATTTTTTTAGCTTTTTGATTATGTACAGACCATTTTGAAAGAAAAAATCTGTCTAAAACCAAGTAAAAATTTCAAGGGGGTTTGGTATTTTACAGTTAAAGCTATTCTTTGGATTTTAACATTGATTACTAAAAGCCACATATAAATCACACTAACTTTTAATTAAAAAAAAAATAAATGTTATAAATAAGGATAACATGTATTTTGAATTTCTTCTTAATTTTTTTATCTTTAAGTTTTGTGTATCTAAACTATTTTATTTTTACTGTTTTCTTTTTATTACCAACAACGATTGCTGAGAAATTGAAATGAGCATCTTGTTTTATGTATTTCATTTTTAATACGGTTTATAATAAGCGTTTTCTAAGTATATATTCCAACAACGATTTGCGTTGTTACTGTTTCATTATTAATAAAAATATTTTATCATGACAAACAGTAAGCATACAGTTGTAATAAATATAAACGGGTACTTTTTGGTGTTTATATCTAGGCAAGATTATTATTACTCAGCTTACCTACCAAATTCTATCTTTTCTTTAATTCATGGGCTCAGCTTTTTACGTTTCACTATTGAGTTTCAATGCGTACAATATTGCCTAACACAGCATTTTGAAAGGTGGCTAACTTTCGTTGTTGTGACGTTATTATTCATACAGTATAAACCGGACCGACTTGAAAAATTCTATTTTTATAATTTGGTGAATATATATACGTTACATGGATCATCTGTTTCAAAAATACTGATCAGTAGGACTTATGAAGTTTGTAAAATAAGATAAGGTTAGCAAATATGTAACTTTGGCATTATTATTTCTTGTTGTAAACGTTGGATCATGTTACTGACGCAACATGGAGCTTCAGCAAGTTTTGAAATTTCCAATATTGAAATCGAGATTTAGATGATTGAAATGCTCCTTTCTGATTATCAAAGATAGTTAGAAGTAAATAGTTTTATTTGTCTGGAAATCTCAGATGATAGATAAACTATACGGATTTGGCAGATGCCCAATTACCACATCAATATAACATATCATATTATATACCCGCTTACGTATATAAAAATACTAGAATTACTATAATGTATTTTTAAATTCTTAAAGGACATACCTGTTTCTTCGCATTTTCCTTGTCAATTTGAGATTTCTTTTGCCACTTAAAACATGTTTAAAATAATTAAACATTTTCTATTAGATTTTTCATTATAATTTTTAAACTAGGTATTATTTTTACACATTACGTACTGACTCTATTGCTCTGATAATACGATCTACACCCTTCATTAAAAAAAATTCATTTTTTTATCGAAAATAAAATAATTGTGTTCATGTAAATAATTACAAAAGTTATATAAAATAAATGTTATTAAAAACAGTTCTATTTTTGATACATAAGAAATGTCTGATTCATTAACTGACACTAAAGAACTTACTTATCTAGCCACATCTTTTTCATACAAGATTTAAAATTGCAATAACCAAACGAAATTATAATAAGTTACCTTACAAATTATAATAACCAATCGAACCTTTATTAGTTATTCTTTAAATATATGTTTATTTAGTCCAAAAAAATATTATAATTTATATAAATAAAAATGGCTTTAAAATTTTGGCACAACCTTGCATTAGAATACGTGCGTGCCTTTATATATCTAAGATTTCACACCTGTGACAGGTAAATACATGATTTTTTTTTTAAACGGTGCTATCTGAAGGATGTAAAAGCAACACACGCAATACTAAATATTTTACGATTACATTTCAATGTTTCTGATATGTATGTCCACTATAGACTATAAACTACTGGACCGATTTATTTGCGGGGAAAACGGGAGAAAGGGAAAATCGGCAAAGGGAAAAATCGAAAAGGTAAAAGGTAAGAAGGGTAAAAATACAATAAAGGAAAACGGGGAAAAGGAAAAAGAAGAAAATGAAATGGAAAGGAGAAAAATATAAAGGAAGAGGAATAAGGAAAGGGAAATAAGGGAAAGAGAAATGGGGAATGAAAAGGTAAGAGGAGGAAAGGAGAAATGGGAGATAAAAATGAAAATAGGAAAAGGAAATTGGGAAAACTCTCTTTTCCCAATTTCCCGATTTCCGATTTCCCGAAAGGGTAAAAGGGAAAGGTTAAATTTTGTGAAGTTCCGTAATGTTCATTTTGTTAATGTTTTATCAAACTTTCAATTGTGTTTATTTAATCTGTATATATACTCAAATCTAGCAAACAGCGAAACATTGCCGTATCTCTAGTATTTTAATAAATCAATACCACTATTACAATGAAACATTTACCATTTTAATTATAGCAATTAATAAAATCATGTATTTATCATTTGTTTAATATGATTTTTTAGAAAGAATTTTATTGGTATTATAATTTTGTCAGTTACCTCATACAATGTACCTACAATATTGAGCCTACGTTAAAAACATTATTATTCTAAATTTGATAAATATTTTTTGATTGCGGATATATAAATTATGTAGATATTTAGGAACAGAGAGAGTGAGATAAAGATATAGATAGAGTGATTGTAAGAGAGGAATAAACGGTGACTTTTATCTAATTAATCATACAAAAATGGTATATCTACAGGCATGCTTAAACATGTTTGGCTTTTATTTTGTAGTTAACTTTTATCACACTTTTTGCAGTTATCACACTTTTATCTAATTATTATAGCAATCATTTTATTAACAAGCACTTGGTCATTTACTTGCTCATGTACAATTTAAAGTTTTCTATTAGCCGAAAGCGTTGTAGCAGATTATAAAGCATTCGTATAAAGACTTAACTCAACGTAGTTGGGGTAGTTAAGGAGTAATAGAGTTACCCATTCTCACGTCGTATTTAACAAAAGAGTATACACTTCATTTTGAAACGGATTATTTCACTTGTGTCAACAAATGGCCAACATACAAAAAATAATATTATGCTTTAAGCAGAATATATAACCAGGGTTTAAATTTATATATATATTTGTTTTTTTGATACCTATGTAATTGGTATATGTAATAAAGAGGTATATGTAGGTATATGTAATAAACATATACATTTATGTGGTGGATGCGCATAATATATAATACTTATCTTAAAATTAATGTAAAAAGATTCATGTATACAAAAAAAACCTACCACATTTGGCATGGCCGCGAGGCCGTTTGATAGGTTGGCTTCAACAATGGAAAGAAAAAAGAAAAATAGTTTATTTTTAAAAAAATTTAATAATATTTTTATCATAACTCATCCGCGAGTAATGCATGGCAGCCATACTAATTTCAGCAGTTGCATGAAAATGACAATCCGTTGTGTCCAGGGAAACTGAGTGAACGATCGTGCTGGAGTTAGATAAGATTACTCCTGTGACAAACTTTGTGAATCCACGTAACCCCTTTCTTTTTTGTAATGTCATTTTGTTTACCTTCTGTGAGTCTTGCGTTGCTTTGCCTCTGTATTTCCATATTCGGCCCTCTCATACGATGCGGGTAACGTTCTTCTGGTCTGACGTATCCAAACGCCACCAAATCAGTAACATCCCTGCCTTAAACCAGTAACTGTAAATATAAAATTTCTCTCACCACCATTATTACAGATGCACGACTTCGATATGTATATGTATATATATATATATATATATATATATATATATATATATATATTTTCTACTAAAACAAGCCAAGAAGGCAAAATAAAACCCAAAACTAATATCACAGACAAAGTTGATAAAATATTAAAGATAAAATAATAGAATAAAGAAAGTATAAAAACTTACCTAACTCTGATGGGTTGTGCAAAAATCCCCAACCCGGATAGTAAAATTAAACTAAAAAATCAAATCGAAAATAAAGGTTAAAATTATTATAAAACTCTCCTTACAGAAAAACATATATAAGTATATTAAATCCTTTACAGTAACCCAGTACTATGCAAAAAGAGAAACATTCGCTCCAAAATCCTGCCATCATTGCCCGAGACATCACGAATACTGCTGTGTATATTAAACTGACGACGCAACGTCGCATAACATACGCAGTCCACGAGAATGTGGTGCACAGTCATGCGGCAGTTGCATCGTGTGCACAGGGGTGGGTCTCCTCCTGACATTAGATATTCGTGTGTGATCCTCGTATGCCCGAACCGTAACCGGAAGAGGACCGCTTCCTCACGATGAGAGTTCCTGCAAGAGGAGCCCCACGGCAACACTGAGTCTTTAATCCGTCGAAGTTTACTATCGACGGCAGCCGTCCAGCCACTTTACCACCTTGCTCGCAGTGATTGTTTTATATGATTAATAAAATCAAAGGTAGTAACTTGGGTGGTGAAAGGAGGCTAAATACACGCATCTTTCGCAGTAGAATCTGTCCTCTCATTACCAAGAATCCCAACGTGGCTAGGGATCCAGCAAAAACCTACCCCCTTGTTTCGTTTTTCTAACTCAGCGATTTTATCATAAATGCCAACGACGACAGGATGTCTAGAATAAAGGTTTTCCAACGCCTGGAAAGCACTGTATGAGTCACTGCAAATAAGAATGTCCCTATATTTAGGGCCAAGGATACTTAGAGCCCTATACACAGCGAGTAGTTCCGCGATAAACACACTCGTAACACCGGGTAGGCCAAACATATAAGTCTGTTCATTGAAAACAAAAGCACAACTAACGTTACCGTCATGCTTCGGCCCATCAGTGTATACCACCACGTCTGGGTTCGACTTTGTGAGGAGAAACTGGAACACGTGCTGGTAAACAATAGTGGCGTTGATTGTTTATCATACGTTGGAAGATCAAACGTAAAGTTTACATGGTTTATTCTCCACGGGGGATTCGAGCACGGACATGATGGAAAGAACGAGGGAGTGCCAACATTCATACGCTGGAGCAGACGTCGTGTACGGACACCCACAGGCGCAGTACAATGTGGACGGTCCTCATACTTCCTCAAATTAGCATTCTTAAGAACTGGGTTAAAAGCTGGGTGATTCGGCTGTTCGCTGAGACGGGCAAAATAAGATAAAAAAAAGCTGGTCTCGTCTATCCCAAAGTGATGGCTCGCCACTGTCTACAAGTAAGCTTGCGATAGGGCTCGATCTAAACGCACTCGTGGCAAGAGGAAGAAAAGAATGATGCACACCGTCCATAAGTACGGTTTGACGAGCCGAAGAATAGGCGACACCACCATAATCCAAACGGGAACGAACAAGGGAGTAGTAAAAACGTAACATACACGACCGATCGGCCCCCCCAGTTGGTGACCCGCATCATATCCAAAAGTTTGGAACACTTTGTCCTCAAATCCCTCATATGTGTGACCCAAGTAAGACGGCTATCAAAAAGCAAACCCAGAAACCTAACGTAAGTAGAGACAGCAATAAGGTCCCTGTTCAGAAAAACCCGCGGATTAGAAGGGTTCCGTAGCCGAGAAAAGACTACACATTTCGTCTTGTCGGGTGAAAATGTGAAACCAGTATTCCCTGACCAAGCCTCAAGGCGAAATATAGTGTTGTGTATCAGCCGCTCCGCAGTGGGTGTAGAGCGGCTCGCAACGTAAATAAAATCATCAACGAAAAGACAACAAGAGACAGGAGCCTGTACACAATTGGTAATGCTGTTTATGCCCACAGAAAAAAAGGTGGCACTTAATACACTACCTTGCGGTATCCCATTTTCTGAGAGACACTGTCTGAAAGTGAATCGTCTACACGAACACGAAACGTCCAGTGATTCAAGAATCCCCGGATAAAAGAATGTTGCCAGTGATCCCCCACCTACTAAGGGTGTTAAGAATGCCACATCGCCAAGCCGTGTCGTACGCCTTTTTTATATCGAAAAAGATAGCAACGAGGTGTTGCGGTTCAGGAAGACGTTGTGTATGGCTGTCTCCATCGACACTAAATGGTCAATGGAAGAACCCCATGTCGGAAACCACACTGTTCCGAAGAAAGAAATCCATGTTTCTCTAAGTACCACGCAAGCCTGCGGTTCACCATCCTCTCCATTACTTTACACAATACGCTTGTTAAAGAAATAGGGCGGTAGCTTAAGGGATCGGTTTTCTCTTGCCAGGCTTTAGTACTGGTATAATAAATGCCTCCGACCAGTCGGGCGGAAAGACTATATATATATCGAAATCTTAATTACATAAAAAAACATACTTAATTACATATTTTGTAACATTTATACTTGTAAAATATACTTTTATAAGCTAAAATGAAGAAGTTAGTTGCTAACTTATGTAACAAACTACCGAAAGGTTTGCGTAAAATCAGCTGCTTGGAATTCTTGTTTGGTTTCGAGGTAAATCTGTGAAAAATGGCGTCATCTCAAACAACGTTGTATGTGCGATCTTGACCAAAAACAGAACAACTTCAAAAAGCAATTCATTTTATATTATATCTTAAGAGCGAGAAATACTTTACTTAGATAATTTTGTTTTGCTATTTATTATCTATTGTAATGCGAAATTAATTTTTTATTATTAAAATAAAAAATCGAATTTTCTTTATTTTATTTTTTCCATGTTTTAAAGGTTTAATTTAAGCTGTGTATATGTTCGGTATTGGTTTTAATAGTTAACCGTTTCTGAAACTTTTACACAAATAATTACTGATTTAGGAAAGAATAGTATCCGATAATTGTCGATTAGTGTTTGTTGTAACTTCTGTCTAAACACTAATTACAAAGCTGAACCTTGTAATTGTCTCAAAAGTTATATATATGTTGTAATTAAAAATTTTTTTGCTGTCTTTAATTGGTTCTGTTGTTATTATATACAAAACTCCACTTGCTCAGAAGAGACAATTCTTACACTAATTTCTATCATTATTATGAATTCTACATATAAAATATGAGCTTGTAACTACAGCATTATTTAAATTTTTATAAATTTACTAAAATATAATATTTTTAAGTAAGCCTATTACTACATACAGTACAGCAGCGATTTCTTAAAATCTCTCTTAGTTGTAAATTACTTTAACTAAACTAATATGTATCATACCCATGATATTAATACGACCTAGTGTTGGATGTGAAAGAGACTTGAAGGAATGAAGAAATTCGTACATCAAAGATTAAAATAACGCATACATTTAGATTAATGTTGCAGATTGAACCGTTTTCAGTTGTATAGCATTGTAAGATGTAAGGAAGTTCATCTCAGATGATAATGACAGTTGAATGGCCCTAAATAGATTATAGAATGTTCATTAAGTAGTGTAACCGTATTAAAGACATATATTGGCAATTTTGTGTTTAACAATTTATAAAAAATATGATAGGCGTGACATATGAGTTAATACATCAATTTCAAATAACATCGGTGAAATTAATTGCCACAGAAAAATACTTTAAATATTACATATAATATAATAATTTATGTATGATCTATGCAGGAAATTACTATGTTATAAAAGTTTGGACGTATAGTTAAGGAAGAGGTTAATCAAATTCTATGTATGGAGTGTCTTGTTTTATGCAAGCGAAGGATGCCGAAGAGGAAGAGGGCGAGGAAGAGTTGAAAAAAATATGGACGGATAACGTAAAGTAACGAACAGGATTAAACAAGAAAGAGTACTTATAGGGGAAGAAAAAAAAAGGAAAAAAAGAGATATGGTTTGAGGAAGTGCATCAGAAGGATTAGTAAAAGGAGAAAGGAAATAATGAAGAAGAAGAATGAAGTTGAAGAATGAGGTGAAAATTGGAGACTATAAGAGACGAAGGGGAAAACTTGAGATAAGGATAGATTGAGAAAATGGTGGTGGAACACCAGATTATGATATGAAATCATCATATTTTCCTCACGACAAGAAAAACAGACATACATCCGGTAAAGGAGTCAACAAAATTCCATATAGTACCTGCATCAATAGAATCAATAATGAATGTCCAGGGACTTTATATCTGGTTAAAATATTAATTTCCAAATAAGTTTTTTGCAATGCAAATATGTTAGTATTTATTTTAATTATTCTATTAAGTAGATACCGCAGATGCCTGCAATATATGTAATTACAAATTCAGAATAGGACTCAGAATAATGAATCATCATCAAATAAACGTATATTTCTGATCTTCTGACTCAGAAAAAAACGTTTTCTTGATGATGCATTTAAATTGATTCATGATAATAAGATTTAATTTTTAATTCATTCGTTATCAGTGTAAACGTTTGATGGTCTGCTGAAGTTGGACATTGCTAAGGGACTATTTATTTTGGAGACTAATTATATATTTTTTCAATCATTTCAGTTGTACGTCAAAATAAATAAACTATTTTAATATTACGGAGATTTAAATTGTTTTATCTCTGAATTTAATATTGGAAGGACAGGTAGAAGGAAAAAAATTGTGCAGGCAGGCAACGTTTGGAATATGTAAAACAAATTGTTAGGGATGTAGAATGTAGGGAGTATACCGAAGTGATACGACTAGCACTAGATAGGGAATCGTGGAGAGCTGCATCAAACCAGTCAAATGACTGAAGACAAAAATAAATCGCTGAATTACTGATTTCATTTCCAAGTGCAGATATGAGTACATTTTATATAGAAGTAACACGTTTTAATATAATAATATAAATTACTATATTTATATAAATTTGAGAATAAAATTAATTTTTTTATGATAGATTTAAAAAAAAAAATATTATGTCGGGAAGAATTTAGTATTTTTTTATTATTATTATTTGAACGATTAAAATCAATGAATGGCAAATTTTAATAATATTATGCGAAAGTCTACAAAGTTAATGTATTTAAAAATATTGAATTTTCTTTACAGATTTTCATTTTATAATTTTTATTACCATAGTGATTACCATGTAACTTCCTTCCACCACTTCAACAAATACTTCGACCTCTTATAACATTTTTGAATTCATTTTCATTCAAAAGTAAACTGAAACTTTTCAAACAACATTTGTAATCCCTAATTTTAATAGAAAGAAAAAAAAAACTTTTTTTTTCTTCAAAAAACCCTGTTTAAATTTTTCCCTCTGTAAAAAACTTTTAATCTTTACTCAATAGGTATCCTAATATATTTTAAATAAAAAAAGGATCAAACTTTACTTGTTTTATTACTTTTAAACTTTACATAATAGTGAAATGATTTTTATTGCTGTATACCTAAATTAACCAACTTTAAATATTAAAATATTTTATTTGGAAATATAAATGTAAATAAGTAAATGTTTACCAATTACTTACTTACGTTCTTTTATGTTTATATTCACTTGAAATTAACGATTCTAAAATTTCGCTCTATTATGATAAAATTGAATTTACTAGAGTTTCACGAATAAAAAACAATTATCAATCAGTTATTTCTTTTTATACTTTTAATAAAAAATTTGATGTGGACATCACATGATTTCCTTGTAAGCCAATCAAATTACATATTCACATTTTTTTTTAAACGAAAAGTACATAAAATTTTATTTTATTAATAACTCTTGATAATTTTTCATAAATTTTTTTTATTGTTATTGAAATATTATTCATCGTAAAATTCTTTTTACAATCAGAGGTTAATAAATATTAATAAATCAGTATATTTAAATTAAAAAAAGTTAAAAAAAAGAAAGGAAATGAAGTCTGATTCGAACCGATGTGTCCTTGTAAGCTTTCAATGAGGGCTTAATATGGCAGTTAAGATAAAGTCCAAAATCCAGTTTTTTTTGGATTTTGGGCTTTTATGGACACTTTCGGTTCAGTCGATTACAATAAAAAGAGGAGGTGCACAAGTAAATGTTACAACAGTACTAAATCCAAAATTTCAACATAAAATCCTTTTTGAGTTATGCGAGATACATACGTACGTACAGACGTCACTTCGAAACTAGTCAAAATGGATTCAGGGATGGTCAAAATGGATATTTACGTTGAAATCTGAGAACCGAAATTTTTCGCGATCACAATACTTCCTTTACTTTTTACAAGGTTGTAAAAAGAAGCGGTTTATTAGCGTTCTTAAAAAGGTACGAAAACTCATAGAGTCACTTTTGTGTGTTATTTGTAGAAAGTAATCTTTTTTTTATTCTCCTTTAGCTCTAGAATATTTCATTATTATGTGGCGATGCTTTATTTGTTTCGCTAATTATGAGATGGTGGAGAAGTTAGTAAGTATGTGATCAAAAATTACTTGTGTTTTGTTCGTTCGTTTATCTTGTTTATTTTATATTATTTTTAATACCTTTATAGAGTTAAGCGTAATTCATCGTTGAGCAAGACTTTCACATGTAGAGTAATGGTTTTTGGCTGTTTGCTGTAATCAATTTCATTGTTTTATTTTACATGTATATGAGTGTGACGTGGGTACACATGCGCGTCAGTCTGATATATATCTATTAAAAATTAAAGGTTAATAAAAATATTTTCTAACTATTTTTGGCAATGTTTATACGTGCACTTTTGGAGTTATTTTCATAATCTAGCAAAGTTAGTTGTGGATAATAGTACTATGTTATTCAGGTTTTTATGTATTTATGTATATCTGTGCATTTTATGTATTATGAAAATTCCCTGAAAAATTAAAAGGCTGTTTCATAGTGCGCTATTTAGTTGTTTCAGATCTTTATTAAATTTTATCCAGAATTATCTTATTAATTATTTTAGAACCAGAATTATCTCGTTATAGTCCAAAAGTAATTTCGCCAAAACCTTTACTAGTTTAAATAAAATGTAGTTCATATTTTCTAACTGAAATATTTTTCTCTTTACAATTAAAGAAGAATATTTTAACACAGGCTACTAGTCTTCTTTGTGAATTGTTTAATTAAAATAAATACAGGGTTTGATATCCTTTTCTCTCGAAATCGTTTAGAATATTTTAAGTTGAAAATATCTTATATTTTAAAATTTCCAAAATTAAATAAAATTACAATTTATTTACTTAATTTAACATTAAAACAGGAAATAAATACTATTTAGATCCATTCACATCTAGAGGTTTACTCAGGACCAGATTTGAGGTCCTCTGGAATTATTTTTATGGTTTTGCACTCCAATAACTAAATTAATTGCTTAATAGCGTTGTACTGAATTAATCATACTGCAAGGTGGCATATGAGTTATGTGGTAGCAAGTTAGGAGCGGGGTCTTCGTGCTTCCACGGGTTTGGCAAAGTAGTTCCAAAGGGCTACGTGGTGGTGCTAATGGTGTCTGATGCCTTCGAGGAAGGCTAAGAGATGGCAGAAATTACTGATGGGAATGTCTTTTGAGGCATTTACATCAGTGGCATCACACTGAGACCACTATAATGAATGACTGTGAAATGACTGATGACTGTGGAATGTGATCAGTTCTTTAGAAGATGTCCTCCGATTAAGTCAATAATGGCTAGGAAAGGAGGAGGGTATGGCAACCGGACATGTCACAAGGCGGGTGTTCTTCTCCCTTGGTGGGGAGGGGGTTTGTGATAAAGGTTTTTTTTTTGTTTTCCGTAGGGGGAGGAAAAAGCTCTGCCAGCCGCCGGGAGGGCTAGAGACAATCCATGGTCGTCCAGCCAGGCGCTGACTCTGTTTGGACAGAGTTATAATAAAATAATATTGTTATTTAATAACAATATTATATATTATTGTTAATAATAACAATAATATATAACATAATATAATGATACGAAACTTCTGATCAAATTTTTCATCCATTGTTATAAGAAAACCACTCGGCTTTATTATCGTAAAAGCATTCATAATTTGGGTTTATGAAAAATAATGCTCAATGATTCGAAAACGTTCTACAATACAAGTACAGTAAATAGGAGTTTATACAAAATAATGAAGTTAAATGTAAAGCTGCTGAAGATTAGACTAAGATTAGAATATGTATTAATAAAATCTTTTTTATTACACAAAATAAACGAAATTATTTTTCATGCTAATTAACAGATGAAAATTATATATACGGTAAACATTTCTCAAAGAATGCCACGTAATTTATTTTCTTAGCACGTTTAGTTTTTTTAAAATTATTTTATGTTACTATAACTCAAATCTTTGTACAGAATTATTCTTACACTATTTCGAGATAGATCAAGAGTACAAGCTTGTTTTCTGATAAGAAAACTGCAGGCACCTTATTTTTTCCTGTCTTACTGTCTCAGTATTTAGTGAGGGTGTCATGGTGTGACTGAGTCCGTGTGGTTTTATGGATTGGAAAGTTATCAAAAGTTTTGTACAAATAAATCTTTTGCATTTCTTTTAGGTACCGCACAATGAATTAAAATGTTCATGATTCTAATATGGGATATTTATTGCATGTTATAACTTTCAATTTCTAAATGTTAAAGTTTTTAAACTTTTTCAACATTTTAAATTGTTTAAAAACTGATTTTTCTAAAAACTCGCACGGTGTTTAATCAAATGATTTATGATATTAAAATATCATTGTCATAGAACGTAAGGAGGTACCAAAATTTCACATTTAGCAATTTTTTTTAATTTATAGCATTAGGCTCATCTGTTGTTTTCAATTGAATTTTGATTATTGTTTTTAATGAATGATCATTTTCTTACAGTTCGATCTGAAAATTTTATTTTTTTTATTAAAAATATTGTAAATTTTAAATTATTGAAACACGTAACTCATGAATATAAGTCTTTATTATTTATTAAGAAGCACTGAAATATTAATATATTCTATTAACTACTTCATTAATTTAAGCAAAAACTTCTACAAAAAACATCAATTTAATAATGGTTAAAAAAAGTTTTATTCAAACTGTTAAAACATTTTTCTATTGAAAAAGCGTTATACTAGTAATGTTTATTTGATCCTTGTTAGTTTATTTTTGTTTTTAAAAGGTGATACGGATGAAAAAACAAATCTTACAAACTTCCTTCACTAATGACCAAATTAGTATTCAAAACAAAGTGTCAAGAAGTTCAAAAGTAGTTTGTAACAAAAAAAGAAGAAAGTGTTGAATTTGAATTGTACTTTGAACAATTTTTATTACCTGTTTTTGTATGCATGAAAGAGACTTAAGAGAAAGTGTGGGTAAAATTGATTTATGAAATTGTGAAAACGTGTTTGTATCTATCTTTTATTAAACTTAATCTCAAATTAATATTTTGAGTTAAAATAAACAAATGTAATGAAAAAATACTGATGGACCAAATATCATAACATTTCATGATAGTTGCTTTTAAATAGATATTTGTAACTGCATTATTATCTCTTTAATCTAATGAGTTCTACCAAGAGAAGCAAGTTACTTCTCTAATTGGTTTTAAATTACATAGTTGAAAACATGTGCTTATTAAACTATATTGTTATTACGTATTACAATTATTATTATAAACATTATTCGCTTACGACAACAACAATTACATTTAATATTCCACTAATCACTTATATGAGTATTCCTTAATTCCTGGAACGGTAGAGGTAAAATTACTGAAACTATAATATCGTATACACGATAGAATATTGAGATATTCTTTGTGTATATAGAATAGAATTTGCTTATATATAATATGCTATGAACAGAATCATTAGAGGGTTACATTGAAAATAGAATTTTATCTAACGTATAATTATTATCTATATAAATAAAAATGTAAATGTTCGTTTTTTCAAAATATTTTATTTCCAAAAGTTCTTCACAAATTGCTTTGAAATTTTGATACGTTACATTCGAATTCACGCGTGTTTTTATATACCTACTATTTATGTATCTAAGATGTCGTACTTGTGACAGATAAAAACATGGGTTTTTTAAAAAAAACAGCGCTATCTGTTGGACGTAAAAGCAACACACGCTATACTAAATATTTTTCGATTCCATTTCAATTTTTCCGATATGTGTGTTCGTTATAGAATAAAAAACTACTGGACCGATTTACGCGCGGGGAAAAAGAGAGAAAGGAAAAAAATCGAAAAAGGTAAAAGGGAAGAAGGGGAAAATGGAAAAAGGGAAACGGGAAAAGAAATGGGAAGGGAAAAGGATAAAAAAGAAAAAGTAAAGTGGAAATGTGGAAGGGGAAAGGGAAATATGGGGTAGATTAATGGAGGAATGAAAGGAAAAGGGGAAATTGGGGAAAGGGAATGAGAATATGGTAGAAATTAAAATGGCGGGAAAAAATGGAAAAAGAGTAAAAGGGAGAAAAAGTAATAGGGAAAAAGAGAAAGGTTTAATTTCGTAATGTTCATTTTCTTAATGTTTTATCAAATTTTCAATTGTGTTCGTTTAATCTATATATATATATATATATATATATATATATATACTCAAATCTAGCAATATTGAAGCATTGCCGGGTCTATTACTTCTTAATAAAATTACTATTGTTCGTAATTTAAAGTTATAAAACATATTTTTAGTTATATTTTAGGAAAGATTAGGTGATGTAACTTTACCCGGTGGATATTTTAATCGTTTTACATTGTTCAGATACATGACAAGTTGGATAAATATAAGAAGGAATACATTAAAAAGAAACTCGCTGAGTTAGTCTAGTGGTTAAACTCGGCATCCAAAATCAAAGGTTCGAGTCGTTGTAAAAGCAGTTGTTTTTATATGCATTTGAATGGAATTTAATTATGAATTAACCATACGTCTCAGGAGTGGTCACCTTGAGTCTGTTACAGATTACATGTTTACTGGTACATTTGCACGTTCAATGCACAACGTCTGTACTATATCAGGTCTCTCGCACGCCGGGGTAATTGCATTTACCTATGCATAAACGCCAAGATTTAGAAGTAACTGGGAAATTAGAAAGAGAAAACAAAATTTAAAATTACAGATGCAACACTGTGTGGAGGCTCCAGATCCAACATATCCACGGATTATTGCGTCTCTATCCTACATCTAGTGAAGACTTAAACCTAAAATATTGAACTCAAATCAGAACAGAAAAAACCAAAGTTAAAGAAAATTAGCGAGTAGTGAAAAAGAATATCAAGTGACAAAGAAAACGTGGCATTAGACAAAAAATCCTCACAAAAATTATTTTTAAAGCACTTTTATTTTTTGTAATGGATCCTAATTCGACTAAATCTTCTCGATTTTGCAAGCTTTTTTTTTTAGAAAAACTTTGCGAAGCGGAGATGAGAGTGACCTGGCTAAATCGACAAGGCGTAGCCTTTAGTGAATGATGATGATCGGGTTTATTTAGATTCACCCTTTTAATTAACATATACGTAACCCATCTGTACAGAAAATAATTTATTTCGGAACACTATTTTCTGATATAATATATCGTAAATATTTGATGTACTGGAAAATACATGACTGGACTCTATTCAATAGCTGGAATTTTCATTGAAGATAATTCATTTCTGTGGTACCTACTTTTGATAATTTTGTTAGTACTTATAATTTCGATAATTTTTTTTCGAGTAAGTTGAATGAAGGGAAGCGATAGTTATTAGATGCGATACAGTAAGGAAAAGAAATAAAATTGTATAAATTTATAAATACACTTCAGGAGTAAATAGTAATTAGGAATGAGATAGAAATTGATTACACTGATACGTCGATGTAAACATATACAATACATAATAAATTACTTACTGACTAATTTAATATGTACTGTTTGTATTCTAGTACGTATATTAGTGTTTAATTTGCAATTAATGTCTTAATAACCGCTAGTAATACCGAAATATGGATATTATGTTGAGAAATTTATCAAATAAACTTCTGAAGCACAGAATAATACAAAAAAAGTTATATATATTTATTTCAATGCGGTGTATAAAACTTATCCCGACTAATCGAGTAATAATCTATCATCATAGTATTCCAAATAAAGTGTAAATTAAAAAAATTACCATTAAATTAATTTTAAAAACTGATGTGGACACCACATTACTTCCTTGTACGCCTATTTAATTACAAATACACAATTTTTTTAAATTGAAAGGTAAGTAACATTTTATTTCATTAATAACTTCTAGTAATTTATATTTTTTTTGTTGTTATTATTGATTTATTATTTATTGTAAATTTTTTTTTTACAATCAGAGGTTAATAATTATTAGTAAATCAATATATTTAAGTTACAAAAAGTAAAAATAAAGGAGATGAAGTCTGAATCAAATCAATTTCCTTCCCTTTGTAAGATCCAAATATTTTATTAATTAAAACTTTATTTGGCTATAACACTGAAACCAATGAAAATAAGTACCACTTATCATATATCGTTGAAAAGCTCTCAATTAGGGCTTATTACTAAAGTTAAGAAAAGTTAAAAATCCAAATTTTTGTTAGGATTTTGGGCTCTTTTTGGGAGCTTTCGGTTCAAAAGAGGAGGTGCACAACTAGATGTTAAAACAGTCCTAAATCCAAAATTTCAACGGCTAATCGTTTTTGAGTTATGCGAGATACATATATACATACAGACATCACGACGAAACTAGTCAAAATGGATTCAGGGTTGTCAAAATGGATATTTCCGTTGAAATCTGGAAACCAAAATTTTTCAAAATACTTTCTTTAATTCGTACAAGGAAGTAAAAATGACAAAAGAACTAATTGTTTTATTATTTAAATCTTTAAATTAATTCATATTTCTGGGTATATTAAACATAAATGTTATAGATATACAGAAAATGAATTGAAACGAGAAATTGGAGAAACACAGCGTAGTATGTTTTCAATTCACAACAAATGCTTTTCAATTGTAGTAGAACTAAATTATCGAGTTGTTTCATAATGCACAGTAGACTGAGAAAGAAATAAAGAAAGAAAGAAAGAAAGAAAGAAAGAAAGAAAGGAGAGAGAACGAGAGAGAGAGAGAGTGAGAGAGAGAAAATTATATATTTTGTTGATAAAAGTTTTTGTATTTTGTTTTTAAAAATAATACGAATAAGATTATCTATTTCTTGCCGATCTGAATAAGTAGTAAATATAGATACTTAAAGTAAATACTTTAAACAAATCTTAAAGTATTAATGTTAGTAATTAAAGTAAATATAGTAAATTATTATTTATATTTTGAATACTAGCACATACACAGAAAGCATAGAAGAAAATAATATATTTTTATTTGATTTTTTTTTCTCCACGAGACACTCAAACGTATTGTCAAAGATTAATAATTGACTGAATATTGTAGCCCTAAACAGCAATATATTACGCATAATTATAGAAATTGTTCTTTTACTTATATTTTGCTGTTTCCTAACAAATATATTTTTCTTATACATATATTTTCCAGTGTCATGTTTCTGTATTTTCTTCCAGATGAAGATACCTGATTTCATGAGTTGGTGAAAACTTTCTTCGTATTTTAATGCAAAAGTAAAACAAGGTTTTTATATTTCAAATAAAGTCTATTAAACCAAACATATGCCGTTTCGATCACTTTTTGTCATTTTTGAAGTAAAATTATAATTTCATCAATGTAAAACTTCAGTATTTTATTAATGAAAAATAATGAAAAGTGGTTTTCACAAGCCTTTATTGAAGTCAACTTTATACTGTTAAAGAATTTTTCAGAGAACAAATGGTAATCTGACGATGAAAGGTCAGGACTAACGGTAGATATTTTCCAGTCAAGCTCTCACAATTTTTGACGGGTCAACAAAGATGAGGGGAATCTGACATTGTCGTGATGGAAGATGATACCTTTTCTGTTGATCAATTCTGGTCGTTTTATCTCGGTCGTTTGCAGTCATGTTTTCAGTTGCTCACAGTAGAGGTTAGAATCAATTGCGTGATCGGGCAGATGCGTATAGCGAACAATTCCTTTCTAATTTCATTACACCCAGAGCATCATTCTTCTTGGTATCAATCCTGGCTTTGCCACCGTTTGAGGAGCATCATCTTCAACTGCACGACGTTTACCATACATGGTTTTCGTATCATCGTATTCATCCATTTTCCGTCATCCATAATAAGCCGTTACAAAAATGGTTCGATTTCGTTCTGTTTTAGTTAAGATTTGAAGGCACCAAAATTATCCAGCCTTTTTTCAAATGGTTTAAAACTGGTGGGCTTATTTTGTGTGTTTACTTTTTACTTCATTACTGATATCGCGACTTATAATGTGCTAGTTTTTCTATATTTTTTTCACGATTTCATCAAATTTTTCACTCACTGTGAGACAAGAGCGAAATGCATCATTGAGAAAAAAAAATTGCAGATTGAAAATGCTTGAACAATCTTTCTGCCACACAAACCATCATATCCATAAACATTATGAACTTTTTTACAGCCCGAGTCGAATTTTTCCTTTTTTTCGTAATAAATTGTTACAAAATGTATCGAATTTCTTATAACTGTTATTTCGTTATAACTGTTAGGTTATGGTAATATTAGTGTATTTATTTAACAGTTATTACGACTTGAAAATAAGTTAAAATAAAGAAGAAATTCGATACATTTTGAAACAATTTATTACGAAAAAAATGAAAAAAATAGCTAAAGATATTCAGTGATATGTCAACTTTCAAAGGCACAAGTATTGACAGATATTATAAATATTAACAGAGCGATACGATACTAAAACCACCTATCGGGAGGATATGAATAAATTTTTTTCTCCAACCTCAGTATAATTCCTTATTACGTAAATTTTAATGAGAAACGTACTATGTTAAATTTTCAGAGAGGGCAACTGTATCACCGGTCATAATTAAGGGTTTCCAAAAAATTAAATTGCTCATTCATAAAGTACTACTGGCCCTTTCGCGACCAATAGATCAATGAGATATTCCCAGTAGATTTATTACTCGTACGTCCCGTGTTATTGTAATTTTCATGTTTTCTGCATTTTTCTTACCATTTTTAATTCCTTGTACAAAGTAAAGGAAGTATTGTGATGGCGAAAAATTTTGGTTTTCAGATTTCAACAGAAATATCTATTTTTATCATCCCTGAATCCATTTTGACAACTTTCGGCATGACGTCTGTACACACGTATGTGCGTATGTACCTCACGTGAAAAACGAGATTAGCTGTAGGATGTTGAAATTTTGGATTTAACTGTTGCAAGATCTAGTTGTGGACCTCCTCTGTTTATTGCAATTGACTGGACAAAAAGCGTCCAAGAAAGCCCAAAATTCCCAAAAAACTGGATTTTGGACTTTTTCTTTTGGATTGCAGTGATAAGCCCTCACTGAGAGCTTTTCAACGATATATAATAAGTGGTACTTATTTTCATTGGTTCCAGAATTATAAACAAATAAAATTTTAATTAATGAAATATTTGGATTTTACAAGAAGGCACATCGGTTCAAATCCGACTTCATCTACTTTTTTCTTTTTATTAACTTAAATATATTATTTATTAATAATTATTAACCTCTGGTGGAAAAAAAATTACAATGAATAATAATTCAATAAAAACAACAAAATAAAAGTATGAAAAAATATCAGAAGTTATTAATGAAATAAAATTTTATGTATTTTTCATTAAAAAAAAAAAAAATTTATATGTAATTTAGTAGTTGAACAAGGAAGTCATGTGGTGTCCACATCAGATTTTTTAATGTAGTGGGGATAAATGTTTCTATAATTAACAAATCGTAAATATAATTTTTTTAAATGTTGATATTATGCCTAAAAAGATTACCAGTAGTTTATATTTACCAAGTAAAATTATTCTATGAACAATAATTTACTTTTATATATATTAATTATTGCTTTTAAAATCATAAAAAAATTATTAAACATTGCAGAACTTTCCTCCTGTAAAAATATCTTTAATTTGTACAAATGTGTAAGTTCTGCAATGTTAAATATTTGTTGTTTGAGTTGTAATAGAAAATTGGCGATTATTTACGATTCTATTTTCACGAGTATTAGACCACACTAGCGCATACATACACAAAAATATATAGGGAAATGAAAAAAACAATGTGTTTCAAATTATTTTTCCAATAAAGATGATGATTTTACTTAATTGGATAAAACATATAAGAATTTTAAGATTTGGCGATTCTTGAAGCGACTAGGGACATATTGAATTATTAGTAATTATTTAATTAAAAAATTTCTATTTTAAATTAAATATAATTCTATTGGATCGGTTTTTAGATATTTAATATTAACTCTTTGAACATTTTGTAAATTTTATATGGTTTTCTTCAAAAAAATAAAAAACAAAACAAAACAGTTGGTACTAAAAAGCAAAAAACTAAATAATATAAAAAATAACAAATAAAATAAACAAAAACATTTTGTACTAAAAAGTAAAAATAAATATTTTTGAAAAATTTTCTATAGTGTAATTTTTACAACTTTACGGAGAAAAAATGTATAATATGATTTGAGAGAGTAATTAGTTAAATTGTAATTTTTATTTTTAGCCTCCGGGACCACCGTTAGGTATTGCTTCAGAGGATGAAATGAAATGGCAGTTCTGTAGCGTGTGAAATAGAGTGCCTCCCGGGATTCGAACTCGGGACATCCGGATGAAAGTCCGAGACACTACCATTCACACCACAGAGGCCGAAAGTTTTATTATGTTACAAAAAATATATTAATTATAATAAAGACATAAAATGTACCTAGTCGTCCACCATACCAAAACTCAATGGCTTTAACATTATGATTGATTTCTAATAGGATGTAAACTAAAACAAAGTTTGATAATTGTTCATGTTGACAGTTCTGTTAATTGAACCCAGATAACAAAAATATTTTCCCTTGGAGCTGTGTTCATGCTTGATTTTGGGTCTGGCTCCACCATGGGGGAGGGGATGAAACTGTGAACTCAAAAAAAAAATATATATATTAGAAGCAAACCCATGATCTGAACATTTGTAGATTTCAAAAAACCTACGACTCCGTAGACAGGCAATCTCTTTTTCAAATTCTAAAAGAGAGAGAGGACTACATCAGAAAACTCGAAGATTAATAGAACAAACATTGACTGGAACTAAATCTAAAATAAAATTTATGGGCGAAATCTCAGAACCTTTTGAAATTAAAACGGGAGTAAGACAAGGGGATGGACTCTCCCCTCTGCTATTTAACATCACGTTGGACAAAGTGATGAAAAAGTGGGAAGATACACTCAAACAACAAAAATACTGGAAACCGATTTCATTGGGATTTGGGAAATTAAATTTAAGTATCTCTTACCTGGCATTTGCAGACGATTTGGCAATCCTCGCGGAAGACGAACGGACTGCGATAAAACAAATAGAAATACGCAAGGAATGTGCAGAAAAAGTAGGACTACAAATTTCTTTTGAAAAAACAGTATAAACAGAGCAGATGACTGCTCAAAAATAGAAATCCAAATTTAAACACAAAATATGGAGTAATAAATAAAATCTCTCACTTCAAATACCTTAGAGAATTTATTACGCCGAACAGCTCTGAGAAATCAAGTCAATTGGACCGTCTGTAGAGAGTCAGGAAGATTCTAGGTTTAGTCCAATAAGAAATCCCTTTCACGTCAAACGAAAATCCGGCATTACAATGCAGTTATTAAACTCACAGCCAGTGAAACATTGACCTTAAATAGGAAAACCGAAGTAGAAGAAATAAAGAAACAGGAAAGGAAAATTATAAGGAAAATATTAGGACTGAGACAAACTGAAGAAGGATACAGATTACAATCGAACAAAATTGTTGAAACATACTCTAATATCGAAACTGACATAAGGAAAAGACGAATGAAATCCCTCGGACACCATTGCAGGCTGCTGGAAAACCGACTGACCAAAAAATAATCGCATACTTAACATCGTTAAAAGATGCAATCCCTTGGCTCGCAGAAATACGAAAAGATTTAGAATAAAAAAAAAAAAAAAAAATTCCACGCCGGAATTACATTGGTGAGGATCATAGACAGAAACCCATATAGAAATAAAATAAATAAATGGGAAGTTAAACCAGAAGCGCCGAAGCCTAAACAACATTGTCCGAAATGGTCTGAAGAACGGAAGAAGGACTTTTGGGAAAGAATGAAAGAATTTTGGAGGGAAAAGGAGAACGAAAGAAACATGAATCATGAATGCTTAACGTTTTCCATTGGGAAGTTCTCGACTTAAAATAATAATAATAAATATATATATATATATATATATATATATATATACACCACCATCGTGTGGACGATGATTACGGAACATGATGGATATTTTTTTTAAATAAAGCATTTTTAGAATATTAATTAAAAGAATCAGTGGATTTTTATTGTAAAAGAAGTTTTAAAATTTTATAGGTTAAATTACATATTTTTAAATAAATATTTTTTAATAGCACGTTCAATATTTCTGTATGGCTGGCGGGGGATTGTGCAATTCAATCCTGATTGAAAAAAAATTAAACTGTAATATACAAAATAGATTAACTTTATCAAAGAAGTAATGGAAAGCAGACATTAATAAATGTAGCACGACAATAATAAAATAAGAGATAAATATTAATAAAACATATAAAAATTTATAACAAAAAAAATTTTAACAAAACAGTTTGACAATTTAACAGAATAAAAGTGAAATTTTTAACAAAAAATATATAATATATAAATTTCTAATTATATATTATAATTCATTATATAAAATTTCCAAGAAATCAAGTTACTATATAAAATTCTTACTCAGTATCGTGTAAGTAAATAAAATATACAATTCTCAATGTAAAAGTGAAAGAGAAGGTATAAAGTAAATTCATTATCGTCTAACAACTGTTAAAACAAAAGACACTTTAGATAATGCATATTAATTTATGAGGTTTATTAGAAGGTAAGTGTGTTCGTAGCAATTGTTAGTTGGAAGACCGTTAAGCGATTCAGTGAGCCGAAATTCAGTGAGTATTCTAGAGGTGAGTCTAGTCGAGATGTGAAATGGGTTTGGTAGAAGGTAAACTAAAGTAAGAGCGACCCACAAAATGTGCAAAAGAGGCTTGAAATACCAAGGGAATCCATGTATACCTTCAGCCCTGCATACATGAATAAAATCTTAGGTTCCGTAGAGATAATGTCCAGCGAACACTAAGCATCGTTTAATCGTACTAAAATTCTAATGTACCTTCCCAATGTCGGGTATTAGTTAGTGGCTTTTATTACAAATACCTATTTATACTTAAATTTTACAAAACGTTTTATTAACTATATAACAAAAAATAATGAACGTGCTTGAAAAAATATTTATTTTAAAAATATATATTAAAAAGTATGCAATTTAACTTAGAAAATTTCTTTTACATTAAAAATCCATCGATACTCTTTATTTTAATTAACATTTTTACGAGTTTCTATTGATTTATAATAGGATGTAAACCAAAATAAAGTTTGATTGATAATTGTTTGTGTTCACAGTTCCGTTAATTGTAATATTTTTTTCTCCTACACCCCTGGACCAGATCTGCAGTCAAACATGACTCACTCCAAGGGCGTGTCCTTGAGACTCTAAGGAGCCTCCCCTTCTGCCGACAACAGATCCGGCATGTCAGATCGGCCTGCCGGTTCTTGATCTTCTTATTTTAATTTGCCTGTCTCTAACTTCAGAGGCGGGGGTATCCGGGTCTATTCCATTCCGGCGACCCTGCCCCATCCGCCGGGACTCGGTCTTTTCTTAATTTTTTTTTGTTGTAAATAAATATCCAAAATGTACCACTATCATGTGGAATGTGATTTCGGAACCTGTTGGATATTTTTTTAAATAAAGAATTTCTATAATATTAAACTGTAATTTAAAAAAAAAATTGTTCTGTGATTATACACGTCCTTAATTGTAACGTTCGTATTACAGTTGTTTCAACGTTACTGGTATTTTGTTAACGGCACTGTCTCACGAGTAATAATAATTTTGAAACCAGCAATTCCAACTGTTGGACCTAATTACGTACTATTTCAACTAGAACGACTAAGAACTTTGTTGATGAATTTTGATAACGATGGAAAATATAGTTTATACAATTACCTTTAGTATTTAGTCAAACGATTCAAAAATATTAATTCATATGTCGCTTGTATAGTTGCGCTCGATCACCTAAACTATAACGTGGCAATCATTACGTATTTCATCCTAAAAACTAGTTTTTTCAGAATCTTAGTTACGAACTGTATTATTTTCTACTGAAATTACTTATAACCATATAAAAGGTAACTGGTTACTAACTAGGCATTAATATCTAATTATCAAGATAAGTAGGTAACTAAAAATTACAACTGACAATAAAAACCAATGATTTTATTATTATAAGGATGGATAATTGCAACTTTTGTGGTTAATGGTAAATTAACAATAACTACAAATGTGAAACAGTGTCCATAGCAACGCACACTACTACCAATATGATCATGCAATTTTGAAAAAGTATCAGTGGGACATATAGACATGAAATTAGTTAATAGTACTTGATATTTTGTTTTTTAAATTGTTTTACGAATTCTAGTTTTTAATAATCTTTTATTTTATTTAGTAAAGGGTTTCTTTTCTCATGAAAAATATTGATAAATTAGGAAAAGATAGAGCTTTTAGTGGCTGGTGCAAAAGGAGATGGACTTGACTATAGATGGGAGTTTCATAGAGGCATATACTTTAAGTACCTTGGCTCTATATTATCACAGGAAGGAAATAGTGTAAAAGATATAAGTCATCGTATAACTTTGGAGCGGATGACTATCCGGAAGTGTAATTTTTGTGGTGGTCTGAAGGGATACGGAAACCAACTAAGTATAGATTATACAAGAATGTTATTGAGATTAGTTTATTGTACGGGTCAGAAGCTTGATAAATTAAAAAAAGAGGTGAGGGAATAACCTTACCTCACCTCTTTTTCATTTTTTTTTTTAAGAGAGGAGATGATGGAGGCTGTAAAGATGGATGTGCTGCACAAGAGTTGTGGAGTTTAAAGAATGCAGTGCGTGAGAAATGAGGAGGTCAGAAGAACTATCGGGGCAACCGGTAAAGTGACTGATGTTTTGGAGGAAAGAAAACTACAATGGTATAGGCATGTTCAGAAAATAGAGGAGTACAGGTGACCTAGGATGATGTTGGGATGGATACCAGCAGAGAGGAGGAAACGTGGACGACTTTCAAAACAGTGGATATCTAGAGTAATGGGAGGCGATAGAAAGAAGGAATTTAGAGGAGGAAAGTTGGCGAGATAGAAGTGTTCAGCGGTTGGGATGTGAGAGACGGCCTTTGTATCTATAAACACTCGCCTAAATGAAAATATCAAGCTTCGGGTGGAAAAGGTTATAAAAATATTTTTTCTTAGGTTTAGAAATATTATTGTGGTAAATAATTATCATCAGTATATAAATATTTATAATTATCAGGTTTTAAAATAAAACTCAAATGGTTTATATTAAGAAAATAACTATATTATACGAATAAATCTTTCCTTCGGGTACAGTTAAAAATTTGAACGAAATTTTGAAAAAAATATTTTTATAGTGGTATTATTGTGAATAGCAAATAAAACATACAAAAATGTACTTTTCCGGTGGAAAATGAAGCTTGTTCAAATTAAAAAAAAAACATAAAAATTAAATATTTTATAAATATTTTAAATTTATATTTTCCATCACTTATGTCAATAAAATTTTCTATTTCTATTTCTCTTGGAAATAAATAACGTTTTTGTCAAAGTAGGTTCAGAACACTGTTTCAAACATAAAATATTTTTTAAAAACATATTTAACATTTTAATGGTTTTTTATGTGTTAAAAATTTCGTGAAAATTATTTGGTAGTACGTGAGTTACGCCTGCAAACACACATTGAAATAAATAATTTAGAAATTTTATTTTATTTTCTATACAATGCAAACATATCATGAACGTTGTTATTTGCGCAAACTAAAACAGAAATTATATTATTCTCTATAACGAAATATGAGTTTATTTTACATTTTTAGCTTTATTTTAACGTTTAACTACAGGCCAAGTAGTATACTTTGCTTGACTACAAATTATTGATAATACTCAAACTACGATTAATGAAGTACTCACAACTTGTGGCTAAATTCTTAAGTTTTACTTCCTTGTACGAAGTAAAGGAAGTATTGTAATCGCAAAAATCTCGGTTTTCTCAGATTTCGACGGAAATATCCATTTTGACTATATCCATTTCGGCGTGACGTCTATGTACGCACGTACGTATGTATCTCGCATAACTCAAAAACTATTAGCTGAGGATCTCAAAATTTTGGGTTTAGGACTGTTGTAACATCCAGTTGTGCATCTCCCCTTTTCATTAAAATCGAGTAGACCAAAAGTAAACAAAAAAGTTCAAAATCCAAAAAAATTTGGAGTTTGGGTAGTGGTACTAATTTTCATTGGTTTCAGAATTATAGCCAAATAAAATAATAATAATTAATGAAACATTTGGATCTTACAAGGGGAAGGCATATCGGTTCGAATCCGACTTCATATATATATTTTTTTAAATTTAAATATATTTAATTATCAATAATTATTAACCTCCGATTGTAAAAAAAAGTTGTTGACCATAGATAATAATTCGATAACAAGAAATATCAGAAGTTATTAATGAAATAAAATGCCATATACTTTTCATTTAAAAAAAAAATGTGTATGTGTAATTTAATAGGCGTACAAGGAAGTTATGTGCTGTCCACATCAGATTTTTAAATTCAGATTAAAACCTGAAAGAGGTAGCAAGCATGATAATTGATATTTCAACTGAAATCTTATTGAATTTTATGATTTCATGTCACCAAGGAAATATTTTGTTTTTGTCGAAGAAAGAATAATATTTAATAAAATAAATATGTTTTAATGTTCTTAAGTAAAATTAATTCTTTAAAGTTATTTTATTTTAAATCGGTTATAGCTTATCGATTACTGAAATATAAAAAAAAATACGATTTGTAATGCTTCTGACAGATAAAATGAATACAAATTTTTAACCGAAACTTAAAATTGTTGTTCGTTTTCTACTGAAGATAGTATCAAAAAATACTACAGACGATCTGAAGTAACTTCTTAAAAGTGCTTTACAATAAAAAATCTGTTTTTTTTTAAATTTATTTAATTTTGCATCAACTTTATCGATTATTAGTGACACCTAGTGGATCATATGGATATAATTTCACTTATAATTCATACATATATAATGCTGAAAATTCAAGCCTTTTAGATTATTTCGTTTTCTCA
This sequence comes from Lycorma delicatula, assembly GCF_047948215.1. Taxonomy (NCBI): domain Eukaryota; kingdom Metazoa; phylum Arthropoda; class Insecta; order Hemiptera; family Fulgoridae; genus Lycorma; species Lycorma delicatula. Next base: position 58,972,266 of record NC_134462.1, read on the forward strand.
CTATTTGTCACTTTATTTAAAGTCTTTTCTAGATATTGAGGTACCTTGTGTTTCCATTTGATAGTTTGGACAATCGCTAATAATGTGCTTAACTGATAGATAATCCTGGGAATATTACATTGATTTCGCTTCTTTTTTAAAATGAGATGTATTTGGCTGAAGTTAGTGTCCTATTCTCAGGGAAATGAGCATGCAGGATTCTTTTCATTAATGCTTTTTCACATTTGATGAAGTTTTTTGTGTTGACATTTTTTGTTCCAGCTCTGATTACTTTCTTTTTGGATAATTTATGAGCTTTTTTAAGCATGGGAAAAGTGTTAAATTTCACGGAGTGTTCGTGAAATTCAGAAGCTTTTTAGCCTACTTGTCTGCTTCTTCATTCGGTTTAATGTCCGAGTGGTATGGTATCTAGCAGAGTTTGATATCTGCAGAAGGTTTTTTGGCTTTAATTAGGTTGAACATTTCATTTATTTTTTGGATTATGGCGCTAATCTGTATGAATATACTCTATATGCTTATATTGTACTTGTACATTAAAATATTATATTATTATATATTATATATGCTTATAGAATATTCTATATGCATAGTTTTATTTAGTTATTGTTTTTCTTAAGTCGCTTATTTTTTTTATTTAACAAAACTTCAATATTTCCTTTTATGATATCAAAGAGGGGAAGATATAACGAATTAAAAAAAAAAATGTTTTTAGATGAAAATGAATATTATTAAAATTTTAATATAAAATTATTTTAATATATTATTTTAATATTTTAATTATTTTAATTTTAATATTAAATACTAATTTGTTAAATACCTATTCAAGTGAAAAAATGACAAAACATTAGATTGCAGTTACATATTTTTTAAATTTCTCTACGAGGATTGTCTGTGTTGAATCAGGATTATTAACCTACACAAAAATTCATAAGAAAGATAAAATTAAATTTTCATACGTACCATTTTTAATGCTTTATGTAAGGTTTAAATGTTTAAAATTTTGAATTAAATACAGTATATTACAAGTAACTGATTATGAATAAATTAAATTTTATTTGTATCTCAGAAAAAGTTTATTTTAACTTTTTTTTAGAATAATATAAATAATATTTTTGATCCAGAAATCTTCCCATTACATAATGATATATTTAAAAATTGAACTTCGATAAAACATTACATTTGTTTAAATCACGTTCAATAAAATACCATTAAAGAAAAGCAATAATAACAATAAAATAAAAAAATGGAACTGAGAAAATGTTAGTCGTCGTTTAAGATTTGAAAAATTTATTCGGCTTTGTTTTCGCTTGTTTTGTTTCTTTAGAGATAAAGTGAGGATGAAATGTTACGATGAATAATACGGAATGACAGAGAAGCATTGAGTAGTACCATTATATCGTTGTTCTCATGGGGACGCATCTGCAAGCAACCCTGCAGATAGAAGTATTGTCGACAATTTTTCTTAATTATCAAGTAATTAACACATACTTCAAAAATATTAAACAGTCGAATGAATCGTTTATCATTGTCTTCTTAAATTGTTATAATAAATTAAACATTTACTATAATTAATTAAAAAATAAATATATATAATGCTGCTAACCTATATTACTTGTCGATAAAAAATGAAATAAAGATTAAACAGAATGAATGATATATTTTTAAATATACCAAAAATAATCATAAAAATAAACTTCGTTAATCAAAGGTGAATAGCAAAATTTAATTGAAATAAAAACTCCGATGGATTATTTAATAAAGTAAGAACACTCATGTAACAAATATTTTATGCTTTCTGTCATTATCTTGTCGGATGATATACTATTTCGTTCTTTAATAGTCTATTTTTCTTGCTCCTGCTTCTCTTTTTGCATTTCTAACTTACTTTAGATTTAAAATCTACTCTCAGTATTTGACTTATTTATAAACTAGCCTATACCCATTTTTTTTTCTTCGTAACAGGCGTACTGTGTATATTGTATTTTCAGAAGAATTAAGAAATTCGGCTTTACATAATAGATATTTCAAGCATTAAGCTAATCACGTTGTCACCAGACAAGAAAGGTCCACTGGATATTGGATAAGACAGCTATTCCTGAATATTCCAAGGGCGCAATGACTCCACAAGTCCTCGCGACTTCCGAATAGATATAATATTGAATCTGAACTACTCTTTTAGAATTCAAAAAGAGGATATTCAGATCAAGGGTAGGAACGTACCTTACATTATAAGGTGATTGGTGAGAAAAAATGGAGAAAGAGTGATTCGTGGCAACCTCGCCCACAGGATATTACTAGGGTCCATCCAGAGAGCGGAAAACTATCTTACCTACTCTTCTGGAAATCAAGGAAAGTTTATTTGGATGTAATCAACTGATTATCTATAATTTTTCATTAAAAATCATAGATATAAATCTCAAGAAAATGTTTTTTCCTTAGATCCATCGAAATACTTAAAAGATATCTGAGAATAAATAGAAGATACTTTTTGTGTTAAAGAATGCTCTTAATTAATTTTTGTATTGTGTGAAATTTGGAATTATAAAACATTGTAACAAATTTTCACTTGGAAAAGGCTAAGCCGAAAATATTCAATAATTTTCTGAATAATGTCTGTTCAACTCTGTTTTTGCCAAATCCCAAATTCATTATCTCAAAATAGCGCAAAATCAATCATATCAATCCAAAATTATCATTGATACTATAGAGTATTTATGTAGTTTAGAGATTTAGAAAACATTAGTAGTTATTTTTATATATCAAACAGTTTGTTCAATCCTTACGATTTGTATTTTTTTATGACAGTTCCATTAAAAAACGAGTAAAATTTCCGCGTAGAAAATATCCTAAAAACAATTCACTTAAGATAATGTTCAATAATGTTTCTGGTGTTTAGTATTATGACCATCTTTATTTTCCCGTCAATTGCTATAGCAAAGCTATAGGTTTACAAGGGAAAGTATTGTAATCGGGTCAGTTTAGGCATATGGAGTTTTTACGATCTTGACGTTTTGACAACTAAAGAACCCAAAAACAAAAAAAACAGAAACGGATGGAAATTTTCCGGATGTTAGTATGTGTGTTCGATCTTGCACTCCTTATATCTACAGAACTCGTGAACCGATTTTGACCAAACTTGGTAGGTTTTATTTTTCTTAATCAAATTTTTTTACAAATAAAAAATAATATTTGCAAAAAAAAGGGTTTACAAAATCTCACCCTCAGCCCAAAAAATTATTCAAATAAACTAGCGGCTAAGTGGGTATACTGCCTCAATAGTACCCCCTCACACCACAAGGAGCGTTAGTACAGCACTGACGTACAGCTGTTTTAGTCGTCTGCCATGTTGTGACGTCACAGGTGTGCGGTAGAATTAAATAAATGAATAATATCAAAGTATAAGAAGCATTTAAAGTGCCCGCTAGTACCATCACACCCATGTGAATGAAATACGGTATGCGCGCACGCTTTATTTAGAATTATTGAATTAAAATTAAAAAAATAAAATATATTTAAATAAACTGATAAATATTTTAACTTCTGTGTCTATGTATGTATAAGCCGTGCATCAGAAAAAAGCATAACGGAAAAGTCCTACAACTGTGTCGTCAGCTTTTTTTTTTTTAACTTTGTCAGTCTTTTATTAACATGTTTTCTTCATATTTATAGTATTTCACTACCTTTATTCCTTACTATTACGCCTCATTTATAATCGGTGCCCTAAACACTTTGAAACCGATTGATAAATTTTAACATGAATGAAGATTATCCAATGATACTGTTTGTCGATTACAAACACTAATAATATACATTACTTTCCAAGAACAACACGTAATGATAGTGCGCCAACACAATGATAAATAACAGAATAAAATAATAGATTAATATAATTAAAATACATGTATTTAAATACATGTAAATACATGTAAATCTCATAATACATTGAAGTATTATGAGATTTCAATGAAAATAAATGAATCAATAAGTAAGAAAAAATAACAGCAATAAATGAAATAATAAAAGAAAATTTATCAACCAACATTAGCTATACTTAAACAATGTTAATAGGTAGTACGACTGAACACAAGTAATACTCCTTAATATACGTATTCAAGTCGAATAATTACAAATGACAGTTGAATTCTCACCTTACTCAGCAACACACACATATAATATAACTAAGATTATAGTTATATGTGAAACTTTCCGATCTATAGGATAGAACGTTGTGTGAAGGATTGCCTTGTGAAGAAATGCAGGTTATGTAAATTAGTGCCGAAGGCGGTAATATAAATAACATTCTATCAGAGATTAAATCAAACCCCAAAGTTTTTTGATCCTTCATTCTCTTAAATTCTTCTGATACCTTTACATATGAAATGGGTTTCATCGGGAGGTATAGCAGAAGAGGACTGTCCAAGGATTCAACAATTTCTTCTATATCGGCTCCTTTCATTTCGTGTAGCCAAAAGACTTTTCACAGGTGTGCAACAAACAATTCCCCCTTTTAGCTGTTGCTTCAATCTCACTCATACGATCATTTTAAAGGTAGAAGTGATAGTGGAGGTCTCTTGAATTTTCTCAGGAATAATCATCTCTTTTCATAAGGTTTTCCACGGGGAATATTCATCTATGCTAAGAGAGGTGAGATTTTCAACACAGCTTCTAAACGCATTTTTGATTGATCTCTAGAGCCCTCTGCAAGCAGCTTTGTTAAGAGCTGTCCTATTATCGGTACTCCGGTAGTATTGTCTCCTACTCCAAATTCTCCTTTTAGTCGCAATAGGTTCCATCAACTCTTAAGGGTAATCTCTGCGTTCTCTTCTCTTAAGTATCTCTGTAGGCGTTGAGCGCCATGCTGCCTCCCGCGTGGTTAAAGTCAAACGTTGAGTTTTATCATCAGTAACATGTACATATTTCAATGGTACTTTCGCACGTAGCCTTTCTTCAGTACAGCTCCGGTAGGATTCCCAGTCTATCCTACTGTAGTGAACGATCGGGAATTATTCTTCTGTATGACCATTCTGCTAACCGTCAATATCACAGGAGAATGATCGGACGTAGAATCAAGGTTATTACTCATATCAGTGTCGAAAGAGCCAACCCCCCCCCCCCTAAAGTAAAGAAGAAATCTAATAAGTCAGGAGTTTTAGTCATGTTCGTAGGCCAATAATTTGATTCTAAGCCAGAGGTAACATTGAATCGCAGCCTCATAATGCCCTCCGTTAAGAATCTTTAAATTTTGGTCTAATGGTTACCAGGATGAGGCAGCTGATCCAGTATTGCCATGATGGTTTTTTGTTGATCCCTGATTCAACGAGAAGAAGTTGTTATTATTCAGTACAAATGATCTGTCCTGTGCACCTTGAGAGGTTCTAGGAGGAGTGAGTTTTGGCGCATAATTCGTTCTCCTTCTATCCTTCCTTTCTAGAATCTCTTTATACACACTATATCCTGCGGTACAACAACACATGTACAGGTAGTCGGAGTATTTCTGCCTTTCTTTTGAGAATCCTTGGTTCTGTACTTGCCCGCTCATTTCACCCAGCGATAAGATCTCAAACAATTATTTTTACTACTCCATATTTCTGACATCACATACATCGGATAATTAAGGAGATCTCTTAGGTTTTTCAAACCTAAACTGCAGTTGGCAATATATCTAAGATTAAATTCTTATTTTTTATTATCTTGAGGTTCTAGGTTAATAAAAAAAGTAGTTATCGATTCCTTTGTAATCCGATGACGGGCGTTGACAATGCTTTGAACCTTGTGGCACTGATTTCCAATACCCTCCTTGATCACGTCGATCTGAATCGAGAAGAATAAATTCCTTAGTACTGCCCGAAACACCTTCTCATCTTTTCTAGAAAAGTATGTCCTATAAGGTTGCGTTCTTTTATCAATTGAATAACCCTTTTATAAGCGTCTCTGTCTTTCAAGATTATTCTCAGTTGTCTGATATTAATCACACGCATACTGTAATCGGAATTGGATACAACTGTTTCTAACAATTTATAGAGTTTTAATATGTCAGTAGTACCACATAAAACTATTTGGGAGGGTTTATCATTCTCCTTTTGGTTTGTTTGCTCGCTGGTGACTTGCATAGGAAAGTATTCAAATTGATTAGAAAGTGTTAAGTCGTTATTTGCGACACCCTTGGTGTGTGCAAAGTTGGTGCAGTTTGCCATGCTACATTGTGTGTTTGGTATATTGTCCACAATGCCAGATTCCCCTTCACACCTTCAGATACTTATATTTTCAATCTGCGACGTGTTGCTTTCTGGGGGTCTCTGCTTGAAGTCATTATTGGTTCTCGTTCCCTGTTCTGAAAATTATTGTTTACAATTGTCGTATCGCCGTCGTCATTATAAACAGCAAGGAACTAACAACGCTAAAAACTGTAGGTTTTTCTAGATTAGATTCTTATAAATGGTCGAATAAAACCATGTAGTATTTCTAAAAAAAAAAAAAAAAAAAAAAAAAAAAAATACAGTTCAAGCAAATATTTTTTGTAATACAATCCTAATCCGCATTAAGATTTGGTGCACCTATTTCCACCATTTCACAAATACATTATTATTTATTTATTTATTTTATATCATATTATTATTTATTATCACGATGTTTACTGTGTTTTCTTAATTCCTTGTTCTGTCTTTCAGTCACCATTTATTTCTTTGATCTAATTAATAACACATGCTTGCTTCAGTATGTTGGATGTAATTACAATTATATGTACACTGCTTTTCAAGAACAACTGACGCAACTGTTTGTATATTTCAATTAAATAAATTTGCATTAGATATTCAAGAACTTTCGTATCACGTAAGATACTAATCAGAAATGTCAAAGTAGTTAAGAAAATTTATAATTATTATTCTTTTTTAAAAAAATCTAGGGAATAATTATAAAATAACAGTCCGATCAAAAATTAAAGTGTTCAGCTGAAATTCTTTTTATTATTTAAGTTTTACAAAATAATAAGCTGTGAGATGATAAATAAAATAAAACATTTTCACCCTTCTTAAACCATTTGGAGAGATAGTAAAATTCTAAACCCATATCTAAGTCATAAAAAAATCAGCGTTATTCAGGGTCATTGCTATCTAAAACCCGGTGATTAAAATATTAGAATTTAAATACCAGTAATAATTGTTTTTTAAATCGATAAATATTTTTTATACGTAATTTATGTACAGACGATAACCGATCTTTATTTAATGATTTTATAATTATTAATCTTAAAAAATTAATTACAGTTATCAATTTTTTCTGTTTGAATTTTAAATGAATTTAAAAAATAAAATAAAATGGGATGAGAAAAGTATTCAGATGAAAATATAATAGCTATCAAAATATATAAAAACTCAATAAACAGAGTTTTTAGTTAAACAATTGTAAGCACGGGTTAAAATTAAGCAAAATTCAAGTCAGTTATCATAGAAGGTTCTTCAGTGTCGGATTAGTTATTATTCATAACCTGTGTAGAATTTAATAGGACTTAACTGCGTTTCGGGTGCTACCACATACCTGTTCATTATAAACGCAAACTAGAATATGAAATGAGCTTACGAAACTGTTTAGCAGACCTTATTTAAATTATAGATTAAAATTCATTGTTTTGTATTTTCTATACTCGGATATTATAGACAATTTATTTTGATTATAAAAAAAAGTTTCATATGTGATGAAACATCTTTACCCATTTTCTAGCTCGTTTGCTATTTATTCTAATAATATATTAACAGTATAATGCAACATTTAAAAAAAAAACTTGAAAATTTTTGTCATTTATTTTTTAAAAAAATAATATTTTTTTTGTTACTGGTATTCAGTTTCGTCAAAGGGTAAACTGGATCTCGTTATAATTAGATTGGCGTATTTATAAACAGGGGTTTTTTTTTTATTAGCTTTAATTTTTTTGCCGATCTCCGTCGCAGAGTGGTAGCGTCTCGACCTTTCATCCGTAGGTCCCGGGTTCGAATCCTCGTCAGACATTCATTTTTCAGACGCTACGAAATTCTATTTCCATATCTCACGCACAAGATTTAAGCTTATGTGGCGATATCATCAAGCCAAAAAAATAAATAAATCAATAAAATTCTAAATTTATCACTGTAATATAGAATACTACAGAAAAAATGATATGAGAGACTACTAAATTTAAACATGAGTAGCATGAAAATTAAAGTCACGAATACAATTTAGAAGAAAAATAATATCACATTAAATAAAAATACTGAAAATTTATTCGGGATGTAAGAATTTTCTAACTGTTAATAGAGAGCCAGCTTCCGTGGCGCGAGTAGTAGTGTCTCGGTCTTTCAACAGGAGGTCCCAGGTTCGAATCCCGGTCTGGTATTGCATTTTTCACACGCTACATAACATTCATCTCATCCTCTAAAGCAATACCTAATGGTGGCCCGGAGGTTAAAAAAAAACTTTTAATCGGCAGAACCACTGATTAAAATTGCTGGTAAAATCTGGTACATTTGCTTGTATTTTGATCAAATAATTTTCGTCAACAAATAATTAAATTATTTATTAGGAAATAAGAGAAAGTTGATTATTTAATGGTTACTTATGACAGGTTTGGTTAAACTAGTAATGACTCTTCCGTTTGCCAAATACTAGGACGTACTGAAGTAATCCCTTGAAATTCCAAGATGTAACGGGCGAGTTGACCTGACGGACTAGACTTACGATCGCCGGATGGGATGGCCGAGGGGGTTGGGTGAAAAAAAAAAGAAAAAAGACATTCCTTTTGCGACTAAATACAACTTTAAAATTCTTCCTCCAAAAACTTCATAAACTTATTCTAATCTTTATTGCCACCTCTATGCAGTTAGCTAAAGCTGATTAAAAAAATTATTGTGTATAAATGATAGTTATGAAAATTATTATACAATAACTTAAAAGTGAATTTCTCAAAATGTACGATTTTTGAGAACTTAACTCCTTTATTGCAACACGTGTTAGTAAAATTGTTTGTATATATTTGAAATCTATCGGCTACTTAAAAAAAGACTGTTGACATTATTTTTGAGTTAGTACCATAAAAAAACTGGTGGGGGATATATTAATGCAAGTCCAAGATGTTACTAAACTATTCTAAATATTATAGGTACATACACAATCATAAGTCCTTTCTGTAAAATACCTTTTTTCCTGTTTAGTCTCCGGGAATCACAGTCACAGGTATTACTTCAAAGGATGAATGAGAATGATATGTATGAGTGTAAGTGAAGTATAGTCTTGTACAGTCTCAGGTCGACCACTTCTGAGATGTGTGGTTAATTGAAACCCAACCGCCAAAGAACACCGGTATCCGCGATCTGGTATTCTAGTATTATTAAAGTAACTGCCTTTACTAGGATTTAAACGTTGGGCTCTCGACTTTGAAATCATCTAATTTGCGAAGACGCGTTCACCACTAGATCAACCCGATGGTTTCTGTAAAATATCTAACAAAGATTTTTTATCACCTTATACAACGTTTTTTCTTCAGAAAATGGAACATTATCGAGATGTTTAAAATGCTTGTCTCAAGTTTATTATGATCGTGGCCATACCCCCTCCCCCTCAAAAGGCACAAATGTATAAGCCACTATCCAAAAGGACTTAAATTATTCATTTGGGGAAGGAATTAAATAATTAATCTGTGAACATGAAAAATTTTATGACTGTAATTATTTGATAAGACGAATTGTTTAAGGACAAGTTTATTTCTAAGAAAGTCATTAATGAAACTAAAATAAATAAGAAATAACGAAAACAAAAGAAAAATTGTGTTGAGGGAAATGTAATTTTCAAAATGATATATTAGATATTATTTAATGAAATAAGAAGACAAAATGTTCAAAAACGTCTGTTAGAATTAATTTTTAAGTGAGATTTTATTATAAAGAACGTTGAAATTGGATTAAGCAGTGTTAGGTGGCATGTTTTTTTATCACAGAATGTTGCGTGATAATAGATTTCTATTTCTAGAATAATGAAGTTAGGAGTGGTTCCCGGTGCCAAAAACCACAGAATGTTTGGCACTCAGGAAAGTATATGAAAGAGGTATGGGTAAGGGAAATATAGGATGGATAAGGGAGTTGTAACGAAAGGAATAGCGAGGGAAGAAGAGGTTTGGAACCCTCCAAACGACACTTAGACCAACTTCCCTAGCCGCAGATGAACTCTCCGTCGTAAGAGTCATAAACTTGGAGACTTTCCCCGTTCCAAACACCGTACAGACCTTAGTTAGTCGGTGTACGTACAGTATATGTGTGGCTTCCAGAAACACACACACGTATAAGTACACGTAAATTTGAACTTACGACAGTTAAACAATTCAATGAAACGAGTTCATTTTATTTCTACCGGTACGTTCTAAATTTTACAACTATTTTAAAATGATTTATTTTTAAATTAGCTTATAATAAATTTTATCTAATAAAAATCTACTTTCACTTTTAGATCAAAACGTAATAAATATTAATTAAAATTACCGACAGTATAAGTAATCTAATTCTAAAAAATTAGAGTTAGAAAGAGTATGGTAAAAGTTCGGGGACAGCGCATTGTTACTTAAATGAAAATAATTTAATTTAATTTAAAAATTAAAAAAAATATTTACTATACGTTTTTCTGTTTTAAATTTTGATTTCCCCTCTCGTATTATTTCTCTCTGCCTATCTCAATTCAAAAGAAAGTCGAACGTGACAGAAAAAGATTTTATTCTGCCAGTGAACAAATATAGTATTGTAAATTAATACAATTATCCATTTTTTTCTAAGCAACTTATAAAATATCTAATAAGACTTAGTTTTTCAAATTTCATTATATATTTCGTTGAAAAATTTTTAACATAATAAAGTTTTATTCAGTAACAACGATTCAGTAACGAAAATTAAATATAATAGAATACTTTAAACTTTATTTGCGAACAACACAAGTTTTATTTTAATATATTTTTGTCACAGAATCTGAAGTTAAATCAGGTTGATTATACAAAAACTTTATTTTGTTTAAATAAAAAAAATTCTATTCTAACATGTTAGAATAAATTTAAAAAACACGAGATCACCGGTAGGTAAATTATGACTTGAGGGTTTAAGTGTCACGGGGGATAAAAATAGTTGGTATTGTCTTTCTTCTCCGCAAAAGTTTGAAAAGTTTTAATAAAAATAATGAAAGAAAAAACTCTTTTCTTGCTAATTCAACATGAAATTTATAATATATTTATATTAAAAATCGAGTAAATAATTTACTTGATTTTATTTTTAATATAACCGAACAAGATGAAAAGTAGAAGTAATGAATTTAAATATTTAGTAAAAAATAAAAACTAAATTCGTTACTAATAGTAAAAGCAAGCTTTTGCGATATTTCTTACTGTAGATAAATTTAAAAAAAAACTCAATATAAAGTAGTTTTTTACCAACGAGTTGATTATATTCCATGGAAGAAAATTAGTAATAAATTTATCATTTTTTAGGTAGGTTTCATAAGAAAGTTACCTATTTTAATGGGTATCATGATTCGACTTCCGGAAAATTTCGACATATCTTCTCGTTTCACATCCCTCAGACCCCAAAACCACCGTCAGTTCAGAAATTTATATATACATTTATATTTATATATTTTTTTTTGTGGTCACGATAACTGCCATAATTTTACGCCAATCGTTTTCAAATTGATACGTAAAATATAACGAGCCAAAATCTCGGTCGGGTTGGTTAATGGGCAAAATCAGACCATGGGGGTGGAAATGGTGGGGCTTTTACAAAAAAAACAACAAAATATCGCTATAACTTTCTTATTAAATTGTTTCATATTAATTTGTTTGAAATTCCTACTATTCTTTGGATAAGGGCCTTTTCTTTGGATAGTAAAGTTTTTTTTATATCACCAACCATTGGCCTAGGGTGAGGAAAAAATAGGGTTTTGAAGACAAAAAAGAAATCGTATCTCCCTTATTAGGCACAGTATCGAATCGATTTAAAGTGGTCAATAGTCCTCTAAACATTACCAAAAATCTTGGTCTGAAATAATTTTTGATATGACCAACCCTTACTGCAAGGGAGAATCAAAATGTTGCTGGAATTGTAAGAATATGGGTCTTGTAGAATTCTAAACGTGTGAAATCTTTTTCACATGCAGCCGTTGTATTGAGTAAATTTGAAGTTTTTATTAACTTTAAGATGTTTTTTTTTCCCCCTAGTTAGGACCAGTGAAATCTACCTCCCGAAAGGAATCTCTTTAATCGAAAGCGTATACATTCGGAAAGGTCCTATATAAATTTTAACCTATATAATCTTAGAAAAAAGACCAAAAAAATAACCGAACAGCTCGACATCCTTGACCGCTGATCGCTCGCGTCAGTACGAGTTGTTTTGTTCTCTCTACGACTAGGATATTAATAACAGTTAATATTATTGTTTAGTCTTCGTGGAAATATTCATGGCATTTCTTTTTCTATTTTTCTTCCTTAAACAATCATTCCTTTAACTGAAACTTTATACATCAACGTAGACCAAATGTAAAAATTGAGCATTCTTCGTCGAAACTTCAAATTCAGATTGTTATTGCAAAACATAGGCTTCATTTTAAGAAAATTTGCTCTAGCTATCTCTACTTTTTGTTTCACCACTTTTATTAGGATTCAGCTGGTTGATAATGTAACTACCCAAATACTTGAAGGAGGTAACTCTTTCTACTAGAAAAAAAGTAACTCCTTTTTTTATTTTTTTTCAATTATACAAATCTGGTTGCGTGTTACAAGGGTATATAAGGTATACTACATTATACACCCTAAAACATTTTATACATTTTTCCAATTTGAAAAAAAATTAGTCAATCGATGTTTTCTAAAAAAAAAAAAAAAAAAAAAAAAACAGAAAAAAACAGTAATCAGTGTGTAGAGCCAATTTACGATTAGCTGTGTTTTAACTTTTATTGAGCAGAAAACAAAACTGGCTTAAAGTACGAAAAAGATGCTACGGTAATATAAATCGATAAAACTGTTATAATCGTTCAAATATATTCGGAAACCGGAAAATCGTTTCCGTAATTAACTCAGTCTTTAAACAGTAAAATATATTAGAGAAGTGTAACGTTGACAAAATAATATATATATTTTTTTTTTTTTACTTTTAAGGCCGCAAAGGACCCCTTTAATCAGAATAATTCAAGGTCTTTTTTTGCCGATCTTTTGCCTTTTAAGTTCTTAGCTTTTACTTTTTCCCAATATTTAGTCATTCTTAATGATCTTGCTATACGATCCTCTTCTGAATAAACCCTTTTTGTATAATTAAAAGTTCTTACTTTAAAGTTGGTATTCGGATCTTTAATAACAAATTTTAATTTTACGGATTTATTAAGTAAATCTTAATAAGTCATATAATTCTTGCATGTCTTCTTAAATTTGTTTGATCCATAATGGCGGATTTTTTAAAGACCAAAATTGATCGATAATTCTCTTAGTAATCCTATCCTGCGATAATCTTAACAAGTGTGCACAGAAAGAAATTCGCTTCTTTTTCATAGTATCAATTAAGGATTGCAAGTTGTCTAACAGAAATTTATTAGGCAATAATCTGTACTGATTTTCGTGTTTATATTTTTTGTTTATGCAGGTTCTAAGAATCCTGCGTTCAACTTTAACCAAAGGTTTAGTCCTATTTTTCTGATTTAATCTAAATAAAAAATCTCGCTCGCGTATGTAATTACTAGTTTAACCACAGTTGTAATATCTAATTTTAGTGTTAATCGAGAGCGATTTTTTGTTGTAAGTATTTTTGGTTACTTGTAGCACTTTAAATAATTTATTAAATCTTTCAGTCCAATTTTGTTTTTCGTTACAATTACAAGTAATGAGCTCTGCAAGATATTTAAATTTTTCTACAAGTTCTAATTTGTTTATTAATAACTTTATAAATAAAGTTCCACATATCATGGTCTGAATTAATATCAAATTATAACCACTAATAATTTTGTAATTTGAAACTTTTCTTTCACGGGAAGGTACAAATTTTAATAAACAAATGATTACGTTCGAAATAGGGCCTGTATTTCATTTACGAACGGTGCGCTTTTGTCACTTACAAATTATTAATTATGTAGGCGCTTAAACGGTGAAGCTAGAAAGGTAAAGCTACCTCAAACGTAAACACGAATTGTTTTTATACTTCATACACAGTTAATAAATTTTAAAAAGCGATAGATAATATTCGTAAGACTACCACTATTTTATATTTACTGAGTAAACAATAGAAATGAATAGTAAATAAATTATGAAACAATTAATTTTTCGAAACCATTACGTTAACGATTTAAACTACAGAAAGTTTATTCATTCATATGACCATATTATGCGGCGTAATCATATAATATGAACAATCCGTGGCAAATATCATAAACCCAAACATGTAAATTTCTGCTATACCAATACTCAACAATTCCGGGGTATCAAAGAATCCATTATGGTTTGACCGGTACCAAAATGATACTCGGGAAAGAGTTATTCACAATTCAAAATCGAAATACATGGATTTCTTACCAATCATCATATCTCTTTCTTTAACTGGTTAAGAAAATGATACCAATTGAAATACACCACTTTTACACCAATTACTTCAAATGTATAAAATTTTGAATAATAAATACTTCTGTATCTACAAATCCTGGAAAAGATCCTGGAAAAAACTTTACTAGAAGAAAAAGAAGTATTTCATGGGAGCAAGGGAAATTAATTAAATTATTAATTACTATGGCAGTTTATACACAATTTATTAGTCTCAATACCTAATTATCAATAAAAATAATTTGTCACATAATTCAACAATTAAAAACTCATTATAATTTCTTGTATTTATTATGATTTTAATGTGATGAATTAAAGGTAGATATTCAAGAATTAAACCGTTTCTGATTTTTTCAAGGTAAAAAAAGATACTTTATTTTTGGTCAAGAGAAAGTTAGTTTATGGATTTTTTATTTAAAAAAGTTAAAAAGATTTTGTTTAATTTCGTCGTCCTTTAGTTTGCCTTTACATTCATTCTCTTTAACCCTCTTGAGTGTATGTAAGTTTTTTATGCAAGGAAGAGTGGAGAAATTTTATGAGTTCATCACATACAAAAAGAGATTTTGCTGTTTGTTTCATAAATTTTGAAAATCAGTCGATATATTAGCTTATTTAATTTGTGTTTTTACCTGAAACCTAAGTTCGTAGCTAGAGGAGTTCAAAGCTATAAGAACTTACAAATTTGCAGATTTTCAGTTGCTGGACATCAGCATGTACTATCTTATTTATGATAACTGGTGCCCATAGGTTGCTAGAAAGCAGTTGAAGTGTAAATATAATGAAATTCTGTAAACATGTAATTTTAAATTTCTATACTGTTGTATAATTGCAAAATGACCAGTTTGTGTTATTTTTCAGCTGTAAGCTATGTTTTAATACACGCCAAAAAAAAAAAAATCACATATACGCGAGGGCGCGCGCGCGCACACACACACAAACCAATGGCATGGAGAAAAGCATGATATGTCTTAGTAAAATTAAAAAAAATTAAGCTGTTTTTTACTAAACTCGAAGAAAATAACTGTTTAAAACTTTTATTTATGCAAAGAAGTCTATGAATTTATAAGTTTGTGAAATTAAAAAGAAAAAACTGAGTATTTAAGGAGAGCATTGAAAATTATTTATTTACTGCAGTTTGGCAGATATAAATGAACGGAGTTTTAAATGACAATGTGAACTCTATGTCTAATTTAATACTCTTTAAATTAAAACTATTTTACAACCACCGACCATCGTTTTAAAAGTATTTTTTTATTACTATATATCAATTTTATATTTTTTTATACTTTTGTCTTTCAACTTTTTTTTGTTTGATCTGAAGAATCCCCAGTGGTAGGAATTACAAAGTGTAATGAAATTGTTCGATAATATTTCCTGTTGTTTCAATTAAAATTATTATTGGGGAGATAATTGATGGTGTACATATTAATATTACATGGTAGGTGGTCACTACTTGATACATTTTAAGTTAATCTATAATCCTTAACAATATTTCTTCCTGTAAAACTTCACAGTTATATTGCCTAGGAAGGAAATTGTGTCAATTTTGATTTGAGCAGCAGAACGTGAAACAATTTCCTGAATTAATTTGAAATATGAAATTTATATAGAGATCAGAATAGCAGAAAAATTTTCCAGCGGTTAATAAAAGATGATAATGTATCCATTTGAACGGAAAGGCATTTTGAATTAGCTTTGTTCGGAACGAACAAACGACATGCAAATAAACTTACTTATAATAAGTAATAATATTACTTATATTATTATTAATAGCAATTACTTATAGAAGTTACGTTAATTATACATAGATATATAAATAGAAACAATAATAAAACGAAATATATAAACGAAAACAATGAAACAAAAAAAACTTTTTACTTTCAGTACCAAAGAAAGTTGATCAAATTAAAAAAAGTATTTTTTAACTTATTCAAACCTAATGCAAATATCCCAATAGCAAGCAGTACAACTGATTACCTCTGAACTTTACGCAACTGAGCTTTGTTTATTTACGGAGAAAATTACACCACAAGATATGATAATTTAAATTATCATTCCTCCTCAATCGAAGCGTTAAATTACACTTTAATCTAAACAGAGATATAGGCAGTTTAACAACCACATACGTTTATTCTGAAAGTTCAGTAAAATAATCAGTCGAATCGGCGCAGTGGTTCTTGAATTTTACCAAACATCGATTAATAGACTTTTTTCTTGTTTAGCCTCCGGGAATCACCGTCAGGTATTACTTCAGAGAATGAATGAGGGTGACATGTACGAATGTAAGTGAAATGTAGTCTTGTACAGTTTCAGGTCGACCTTTTCTGAGAGTGGTTAGTTGAAACCCAACCACCAAAGCGCACCGGTATCCATGATCTAGTATTCAAATCCGTATAAAAGTAACGGCCATTACTAGGATTTGAATGTTGGAATTCACGACTTTGAAATCAGCTGATTTGCAAAGACGCGTTCACGACATAAAGACGTAACAGAAACATACATACAGACGACGTTCAGGTTTGGATGTAATTATAATTAGTTTGGAGGAATACTGCTGCCTTTTTAATTACCCGCAAAACCAACTTTGTAAACCTGGATAAACTTGTTGTTTCTAAATTTTCTATTTATAAACAATAAATCACATTAGAAATAATTTGGTTATTGTGGGTAGAAACACACACAGTATCAAATGGATTGGCACATTCTGATAGGATATCTAAAATGTGATAAATATAATGGCGAAGAAAAATCCAGCTTGCTTTTTTTACAGCTGGATTTCGGTAGCATCAAATATATCTTCTAGTGAGGTATAAAAATTGCTATTTTAAAAATTATCAGGTTTGATTGAAAATATATTCTAAATTAGTACATTTATAACGAATTAATCTGGGTAAACAGAATGATATATGACAATCGCATCAAAATATTCAGAAACAGTAACTAATATCTATTTATTAACGAGATACAGATTCACCACCGATTCTATTTTAGCTTAATTACTCTCAATATGAAATTCTTCAGGTAAAGATTCTAATTCAATTACGATTTGTTCAAACAATCAGATTGCACTGAATCAAGCCAATCAGGATACAGCTTTTTCATGACCAATTACAAATATGAATATGCTAGATCAGCTGGTAAACAAAATATTCAAATTAAACATAATAATTATCAATCGTAACTGACCAATCATAATGCATCAAATTTAATCCAATCACAATTCCCCATTTTGTAGCCAATCACAAGAGTGTAAAATTTTTGACCAATCGGAATGGACAAAATTTGAATCAACTGCAATGCGCATCTCCTTTGATTAATCGTGTTATAGAGTTTTGTTAACACCGCATCCCAATAGATTACAAAATCTAGTTATTTAAATAATTATAACACTCTGTATTTATATTCATTCAGAGGAAAACTAGTTTTCACCAACCACGGGTCGTAATTGTTTATATCATTAACCACAAAAATATTTCCTATAAAGATAAATAAAACTTTTCGTATGTACATAATTAGCCAATAAAAGCCAACTGAAATTTCTTATGTATAATAGAATACATGGAAATTCATGGAATTTTCATATTCTTTAAAAACATGGAAAGTTGTACTCCTCATAGGTTTTGTTCTATTTGTACTAATCTTGGTTCAATTAATCTGTATGGTTTGTTTTAAGCAAGATATTGTTTATCTTGTATTTACTAATAATTACTATACTGGTATTTCAAGCAAGATATAAAGATCCTTTATTGTTAATGAAAAATATATTTCGGTACCTACGTATTAGCCCGTCGAGCAATAAATTGCAGACTTTTGGCTTATTGTTAACCCAAAAGGTTGGTGGTTATATCACCTGATATAACTGTTATATTACCATTTTTATAACCACTTATATTTATTTATTTTGTAAATATAATTTAAACAAACTTACCTTCTTTAACTTCGCTCGCCAACGTTGACTAATTAACACATTAATGTTTTGAACATGTATAAATAGTAGATTCAGTAATTATTGTAATTATTTATTATTTTAATAATCAAAACATTACTGTTAATTAGTCGAGGTTAGCGAGCGAAGCGAGCGTAGGTTAAGTTTGGTTAATTTATGTCTATAATTATAAAAAACAATGCTTATATTTTTAACATGTAAAGTATGTTAATGATCCCATAACTTTGAAGTATTTTCAAAGTTACGGTCCATTATGGTTATGGTCGACGGGCTAATACGTAAGTACCTGTATTTCATATTTTTTTATAGTGAAAACGCTTAGTAATACACATCAATGAACATTATTTTCATTATTGTTAAAAAAGGTGGGATAGTATATCTACAACTTAAAATATTATTAAGTCATTCGATCTGTTTATCACCAATTTTAATATAATCAGAATAATAAACAATTTTAATGTTTTACAACGATATAGACAGTGATGCTTGTATAACTTGTCCCAGTTGTCAATCCTTCAATAACTGACCCGAATTCAATATTCTCAGAATTAATACATACCACTGTTGCTGTGGTAAGTGAAATGATGAGCTAAAGGATAGAGATTATGATACATGAACTAATTCGGAAAATAATTTAATGATTTAGAAAATATTTAACGATTTCGGAAAATAATTTAATGATTTAACAAATTTCGAAGTCGACTCTCTCTTTTTCCTGTTTAGCCTCCGGTAACTACCGTTTAGATAATTCTTCAGAGGATGAATGAGGATGATATGTATGAGTGTAAATGAAGTGTAGTCTTGTACATTCTCAGTTCGACCGTTCCTGAGATGTGTGGTTAATTGAAACCCAACCACCAAAGAACACCGGTATCCACGATCTAGTATTCAAATCCATGCAAAAATAACTGGCTTTATTAGGACTTGAACGCTGTACCTCTCGACTTCCAAATCAGCTGATTTGGGAAGACGCGTTAACCACTAGACCTTTTGAAGTCGACTGTACTTTGATGAAGAACTCTTGTATCTTCTTCAAACTTTGCTGTACTAAAATATTTCTAACAGTTATATAGTGATTTTTCAGTCAGCCAAGCGTTCAGTTATCTTAACAATTTTTTTTTTTTAGTTTTACGACATAAGCAAGATGTCTTTTAGAAAAACATAATATAGTTAAAATAGGCAAAAAATAAAAATATCATCGCGAAAAATAATTTTTTTATAACATTTTTGAGATATTTAAAATAAAGTTGAAAAAAATCGTTGGCAGAAAATAGAATTTTCATATCATTGTGTATGATATTAAATTTTATATTCTGTATACGTTAGTATTTTTAGGAATATTAGGAGGTAATAAACTTCAATGGGTTTATTAATGGATATCGATAATTTAAAATGCAATATAGTGATATTGTGTCATCTATCGATGATCCATACTCTTGTTATTAAATGTTCCTCCGTTTCATGATAAGGAGGAGAATGTAATTAAATTCATGCTACTCTTCGACTCTTGACTTTAAAAGCGTCTTTCCACAGACCGTAACCGTGTTCGTGGTATTACTGTGTGCGTGAGTATTTTGTGAGTCCAAGAGAGAACAAGATAGAGGCAGCGAGTGAGAGAATGACAATGCGTTACTTGACTTCAGTTTACTATATAGCACTAGCGATATACACAAGCTCTTCCTAGTCTTATTATATTCTTATATTATACGCTTACAGAATAGAAGAGAATTATTGTTATTTAATGCGTTTATTTGAAATTAAGCATTCTATTTTAAAATTTACGGCCTTCATAATTTCTTGTTATAAAGTACATTTTTTAATGTCGGGATATTAAATTTTTCCGTTTTAACTTTAGTAGTAAATACAATAAAAATATATTCTCTTGGTAAAACTAATTATTATTGGTAAAATTATTATTTTCTTCTTTATAGGAAATTTATAATAACAATAAAAAGTTACTTCATGAAAACTGTTTCGATATCAATAAAATACTTTTATTTCTTTTTCATCTTTATTTTTTGATTCGTTGCTATAATTTATAATCTTATCGGTTTACGAGCATAATTCGTTAACGGTTTTTTTTATTTTATTACTTAACACATCTTTATCAAACCAAAGAGTAAAACAAAACAGTTTAAGAAAGATTTTAAGGCCAAGCACTTCTTCGTATGTTCGTCTTCCCGATTGAAAACGAACCAAAATATCAAAATTCATAATCTACCACAATAATACAAGTACAACAATACTATCAAGTTTATAAAAATAATAATTATAATACAATAATAATAATTAATACAAGATAATAATAATACATAATAATTAATACAAGATAAGATGTCGTATGATTACGAGAATATCGTGAAACTTTATTTATGCGGTAATTGCCTGCATGATTTAAAGTGGTAATTGAGGTTTATCTATGTTAAAAGTTTGATTGGCTGGGCTATAATATTGTTTACTACAACTTCTTTTTCTCAGAATTTATTTACAAACGTTACAATTTTGTAGGAACCTTAAGTAAATTATATGACGTATGTAACATTAAAAAGGAACCCCCATTGAAATTCCTAAAAATTATATACTAGTACAATTATAGAACATCTTATCGTAGAAGGTATTCACAAGGTAGTTTTGAAGAACTCTTCCACTAGTAGTACAGTAAAAAACAATAACAAGAATTACAAAAATAGTAAATTGATTGAACACTTAGAAAATAAAAAATAAACAAAAAAAAAAAACGATAAAAAATGATAGGGAAAATAGAAATAGAGTGGAAGGGATGAATAGTTGATTAATGCACAACACTCAGCGGATGTAATTTAACATCAGAATTACTAAGATCTAGAACATATAGCCTAACATAAGTCTTCTAACATTCTTACGTTGTCTTCTAGGAGAGTTTTTTTTCCACCCTATCCCCTGGGCCAGATCCACAACAAAGCAAAACACAGCTCAGGGGGTTGTCTATTCAAACAGCCCTCCGGTCATAAGGAGTTAACGGTCTTCTAGAAGGTTAATGGCCAAGAAGTTAACGTGGTAATTTAGCCGAAGTTCATATTTCGAACTGAAACGTATTTTTTCCTTCACCCTACCACAGACCCAAATATTCGTGGATTTAACTGTATTAGCAAACCACGGCGCCGCAGCTGTACACCTCACTAGTTCGTTCTGTAATCGCTTCATGATTTCAACATTTGACTTACTTGCCGTGCTCCACAGTTGGAAGTCATATGTTCATTTTGTTTTCAGAATTGCTAAGTATAAAAGTAGCTTATTAGATAAAGATAACTTATACCGCCTGCCCCACCACAAGCAAATTCCCTTGAACTTCATGTTAAATTGCTTTCTTTTCTCTCTTCCACGAATCGTCCACGTACCCAGGTACCAAATACTTTCATTATGCGGGATTAAAATGATATCAAGGGGTTTATTACAGTTGACGTAAAGATATTTAAAGACTTTTAATTTCTAAAACCACAGAGCTTAAGGTTAAGACTACCTGAAAATAAGACATGGAATACAGTAATATACACATATAAACGTTTTTTTAAAAATCATATTAGTAAAAATGAACTTATTTATTAGTACGTAAATTATTTATTCTTTTACAAAAAATAGAAGATAGGCGGGCAAGAAAAAATATATTGTACTTTGTTACATAGATAAACAGGAATAATAGTGTGCGATACCTAAGACTGCATCTGGATTACCGTCTGACGTGGAGGATTCATGTCAGGGAGAAAAGAGAAGCTTAGTATTAAGTTCAAGAAGATGTATTGGTTGCTAGGATAGGGGACGCAACTATCATTACTTAATAAGCAATTGCTGAACTCAGCGGTCCGGAAACCGACTTGGATCTACGGAATCCAACTGTGGGATACCACAAACCAGAGTAACACTGAAGTCTTGCAGCGTTTACAGAACAAATTATTAAGAAATATAACAGAAGCGAGAACATTGAAATACACTAATATCTGGAACTGCCAATCGTTCGAAAGGAGATTCAGCGATTTGGTACAAGATACAAAATGAGACTGAACGAACATTTGAACTCATTCGAGGATAACTTCCGGGATAAAAGCAAGGATTTAGACGTTTAAAGCAATGAATATATTATATCTAAGTATTCCGATATTTGAGGTGAATCAGCTACCCTAGGGTGTTGTACATCGTCAAAATCTTTCATTTCGTATCGCCACTTATTTTTTTATTGGTCCTTTGATTTGTTTTACTGTTTCTCTTTTTAATTGATTGTCTTTTGTGTGATTGATAAACTATTTTTTTTGTGTTTTCTTTGTCTTTTATGCTTTGAACTTTATCAATTTTCCTTGGACTCATCTTTGTATGTACTTTATGTTAACTATATATTCATGAATACTGTATAAGATATGTATACATATACTGTTCTTTGAGGGATTTCAAATCCCCTTTCTGCATGAAAATTTTTACTGTATTTAGATCTACTTATTGTTCCGGTAAATTGGAACCGATTGTTAACCAAACACTGCGCCAAAAAAAAAAAATTGATTTTGTACACACCAGCTAAGAAAAATATGTGGACAAAATAATCTTCAGCGGCGGCATCGAATTGTAAATTATTTTTTAATAATTTTTAATATTATTTGTATTAACGTTAACATTATTTTAAGTGTTTTTTGTCTTGAGTCATTTGACTGGTTTGATGCAGCTCTCCAAGATTCCCTACTAGTGCTAGTAGTTTCATTTCGGTATACCCCCTACATCCTACATCCCTAAAAATTTGTTTTACATACTCAAACGTTGCCTGCCTGCACAATTTTTTCCTTCTTCCTGTCCCTCTAATATTAAAGCGATTATTCCAGGATGCCTTAATATATGGCCTATAAGACTGTCTCTTTTTTTATCTATATTTTTCTTTCTTCATCAATTTGCCGCAACACTTCTTCCTTTGTCACTTTATCCACCCATCTGATTTTTAACATTCTCCTATAGCACCACATTTCAAAAGGTTCTAATCTTTTCTTCTCTGGTACTCCGATCGTCCAGGTTTCACTTCCATATAAAGCTACGCTCCAAACATAATTTTTGATGTAAAGAAATTATATTTCTGACTGAAGGCTCGTTTTGCCTGTGGTATTCAGCATTTTATATCACTCCTGTTTCGTCCATCTTTAATAATTCTACTTCCCAAATAACAAAATTCTTCTACCTCCATTTAAGTATTTATATTTCAATAATTAATTTACATCTACATTAAAATTGCTTTAAACCATCTTTTATTTTCTTATAAGTTTTTTTTTATAATTTATAATTAACCCTAAACTAATGTAATTTATATAATTTATTTTTATGTATCGATCAAAATAAAGAGTTATCTAATTAACAGCCAGAGAAGCGGATCAACAAATTATAAACTAACATCTTTTGGTTGGTTGTTAATATTTCGTTCACCTCTGCCTCTTCTACTGATAACGATTTCAGATTTGTATACTGATAATTTATATTCAACTGGCAATTGATTTCCGATTTATCATGATAGATTTCGCAACTGATAACGATTTAGTTCAACTGATTTTTTTCTCAACGTGTTATATTGCAGAGTTATTATTAGAATATAATTTTATAAACCTAATATCACACATAAAAATCGATACATTTTTTTTTTAAGTCAAATAATTTTAATAAATATTTACATTTAAGGTATTGTAGAAATTACAAAATTATATTGGCTTTAAATAATAAGCTAAAGTTATGGTACAGTGGGGACGTATAATCATTTCATTTAAATTTTAATTTATACGAGACACAAAAGTTTCTTTATCCCTCATTTACTAAGTTCTCATCAAGTTTTCTACTTTAATGTGAAGGAAAATCAATATATAACAATAAAAATACCAGAGAAACTTTTGAAAGTTGTTTTATAGATGGAAAATTTACATTGTTAAATTTCTTGTCATACTGCCTACCTTCTAACAATGTAATAGAACTAAATTTTCAGTTTGTAAACTTCAATAAATTTATTATATTTCAAAGAAAATAAACTTTATAATTTAGATATATATTATTTCTCGGGTAAAAATCATATCGATTTTATCGGTATACTCTGTAACAAATTATAATAAGAAACTTTACTATTCGAATTTTAAATCTATTGGTTGATAGTTTACGAAAATGGTAATCTGATCGATAAATGAAATAAAATTACAAATCTGTAATGCTACAAAAGAGTTAAAGCTTTTTTCTTTACCCGGGGTAATTTCAAGAACTACTGACCCAGTATGAGTATAAGATATGCATACATACGTATACATATACTGTTCGTTGAGTGATTTCAATGGAAATCCGTCTCTACATGTCATTTTATTTTTAATACAAATCTATTTATGTGGTTTCAGTAAATTGGAACCGAATGTTAATTAGGCACTGAAGAAAAAAAAATTGTTCTAAACTGTCCTTTATAAAAATGTTTATATACATTCAGAAAAATCAATAAGTTAAATTAGTTCTGTTTATCTTGAAAGGATTTGCAGCTCATTTTAATTCAAAATTAAAAAATTGTGATATTCAATCCTTACTTTTCAGCGTCATACTTCTTGAGCGCCAGTAAATATTTTGATATCGAATGTGTTTTTTTTTTTTGAGTGCACCATTTCTTATCCTTACCCTCGAAGCCGGACACACCACTAAGCCAAAACACAGTTCCAGGAGGTGCCTTTGCCTCAAACTGCCTCGTCGAGAACTAATGTTCCTTCCAGGCAGTCGGGACTCTGTCTTTTTTTGGTGATATACCTCTAATGAGGGAACCTCAAGGAGGACCCCTGCGGGACTCCGATATTTACGTCTTGCCTTTAGAGGAATCCCCGGAGCGATCCCCACCAGGACGGTGGTCTTACTTTACTCCCCAAAATCCAAAGCCACAAGGGAGTCCCCGCCCAATCATCGAGGGTGGGACACCTAAGCGGCCCACCCTTTCTGTTGAAAATTTGAAATGTATTGACCATACTGTGTTGTTAATTTTTTTAAATTGTCCTTTTACAAAAAAATATGGAATATTCCAATATTATTTTCAATTAAAAAAAATAAATAAAAAAATTTAATGATGTCAGATAGGTCAGGGAGCTCTTGCCAGCAGAATTCTTTTCAAATAATTAAAATTTATATTTTTTCCCATTCTCAGATTATGAAAATTTAATAAACGTTCGGATTTTAAAACCATTCTTTGCAAATTATCCTATTTTTGAAGTAAGTGAAAGGTGAAAGATTCATTGTTTTCGACCATGTCTAAATTCGATCCATGAGAACACTGCAATTATGTAATTATGTGGGCTTAGAAACCACATAATATTGATACTTGAAATCATTAACATCAGTAAGGTGGTAGAGTAAGAAAAAACCTAATGCAAATGTACCAATTAGAGTTACCTTTTTATTATTTCTTTCGTTTAATTTTTTCTTATTACCAGTACATAATAGCAACGTCAAAGTAAATAAAGTTTGTGGGGGAAGTTATTCATTCATTAATTATAATTTAAATAATACGTTTTATCTTATCAATAAATCTCTTATAATAGAAACTGGGATATTCCTGCTAGGTAGTTTAAAAAAAAGCATTCATTCTTCAACATTTTCAAATACATTTCAAACTGATATTTTCGGTTTATAACTCCGTAAAATGTACCATGAAACTAAGTTCGTTTTCTCTTTTTATATTTGTTCTCGTCTTTTATTTATAATGTTTATGTGATCACAATGAGCTTTCATTTATACATACATTTTGGTAGGAATTTTAAACTTTTATTATTTTGATGCAAGTAAAATAATATAATCGCTTAAACAGAGTGATTCACCAAGAATGTAAAAAATTTCAGGACATGTTCAACTGGTGAAAATAGAAATGAAAGTTCATGTATTAAGAGGTTCGGAAAAGTTCCTCTTAGATAGTATCGGCTGTGAAAAAGTTTCCCCTAATTTCTGCTCCTTCGGTAAAATTAAGCCAGACAGTATATCTTGGAACTCAAATTAAAGGGGAGATTTAATGGTTTTCGAGGGTTATTGTTATAATATGGTGATCATTTAAAGTAATATATCTATTAGGCTCTCGATAAAGGTAGCCCTGGTCTACACCAAACGTTGTGTTTAAAAGTAATATTGTGAAGTTACGTAAATAACTTCAAATAAAAAACGGAACGCAAGAAGGATTAGTAAGAACAATTTTCATTAACGGTTGGAATATTTTTGTCATCTGTTAAGAAAGAACAAAATTTATTCTTGTAAATATGTAATACAATCTAGTCTTTGTATTTATTTGTATCTGACAATTGATACCAACTTTTATATTGATATTATAAACATCTCAACAGACAGTTTTAACATATTTACACGATTTTTTGGGTATAAAAAGCGTTTTCGTTCGATGTTCAATCGAACATTTCTCAAGGGTGTTAAGATTTACTCAAATGCAAGAGTTTTAACCGAGTTTCTTCAAAGTTTTGTAATAGTAGACGAAACGTGAGTTCACAATTGCATGCCAGATCAAACAGTGGGTGGGAGTATATGAAAATGAACCATAGTAAGCGAAAGTGATTCTATCTTTTGAAAAGTTATGTGTATGGTGTTTTTTTTGGTGGGAGGAGGGATTCTCGTAGTGCGGTGCTCATAGGTTAACTGGAAAAAGGCAGGATTATCACCAGGGAATATTATGCTTCCTTACTGGACCGTTTGAAATATTCTGTACAAGCTAAACCTTTGTATCTGCCAAAATAGAAAGTACTCTTTCACCACGATATCCTGTAGCACATACATCTCGGGGTTGTTGCTGTATAATTCTATGATTACGCTTCAAAGTGCTTCCACATGCGCCGTATTCACTGGATTTGACTTTCAGAGATTACTTTCTTTTTTCCAAACCTGAAGAAATGACTTCTTGGGAAGATTTATTTTTAAAAAAATAAGTTCAAAGACGGACAAGTCGCATTGTACTGAGGGTATTATAAAGTTGTT
Organism: Lycorma delicatula; assembly: GCF_047948215.1. Classification (NCBI taxonomy): domain Eukaryota; kingdom Metazoa; phylum Arthropoda; class Insecta; order Hemiptera; family Fulgoridae; genus Lycorma; species Lycorma delicatula. The sequence continues at coordinate 58,999,769 of NC_134462.1, forward strand.
GTATCAAACTACAACGTGACTAAGTTGAAAAAAAATCTTTGAAAATTTTTAATTTTTTTTTCAAGCTGAGAACTTTCCGAACGACCCTCATATTCCTATTATTTTTAAAACATATCTTAATTCTTGGGGATGACTACCAATATGTATCTGAGTTTTAACAGATATATACAGAAATTGTTCGTTTCTGAAGATGTGGTTCTAAAGTAATATTTCTCAATGAATACGGTACTCCGGACGAAAAGTTTCAGAGGAATAAATCTTTAGTAAATAATCTAAAAAAAAATTAGAGTAAACAGCAATAAGGTTTATTTAACAATTTAAGGAAAACTTAACAAATTTTATCTTAGAATTAAATGTCATATAATTAATTTAAATGAAAAAGTACCGTGTAAATTAAAAATTAAAGGAAGAAATATTATAACCAAAGATAAATATCTTTGTATTACAGTATCTGTTATTGTTTAAAAATAAAATTAAATTTCACTGTTTTCACCATGAAATTAATTGCGAACTATAATTCAGTGTTAGCTTGAAATTACGCGGTAACAGCAGCTTTACCAGCAAGCAACCTTAGTTTCTCATTGCTAATTGAAAATTACAACCACCTACCCTGAAGCAAAATGATAAATTATTAACACCTCTCTTATCTTATTCACCTGTCGGCATAATATTACTTATCATATACCTACTGAACACAATGCACTCTTATCCTTGCCACTGTGTGTACTTATGTGCTGTATGTATGTGTGTGTGTTTGTACAAATGTGTAAATAATAGTTGTATCTATAATGTGTTACGTATCTCTGTATCAAAGTGAAAATTTATTGCACCTCTCCTATATAATCAAATAAAGATTGATAAATCTTATTTACGTTCAATTTTAGCTTAAATAGTCCATTTAAATTTTATATTGAAATGGACGCTAGTTTTTTAAAACGCTTCAATTATAAAATACTAAAAAATAATTATTGATAGAGAATATGTTGATGAATAAAAAACTAAATAAAATACACTGTGTGCATGATATTTTCTCATTATGAAAATATTAAAAATTGAAACTATCAAAGATAGAGTTATTAATGGGATCATATAAAAAAATATTTCTTGTGATATAGTTGATTGCAAAACTCTTAAAATTAAAAAGTCAAATGTTTTTAGCAGAAAAATCGGCGATAACTTTTCAGCACAATTTCAGACCAAAATGGTGATCAAAAGAGTATAAAAAATTATTAGATTTTGTTAATATACGGAATGAAAAATTTTACTTAAACAAACAACTTATTCATAATTCAAACCCTGATGAGGCGGTTGTTAAATTTATCCATTACAATAACATACGTAATAATTCACAAATCCCACTTCAAGTGAACTTTGTATTCATCGATAACAAAATACTAATTATCTGGTTCACAGATGAGGCTATATTTCTCATTTTTGGTTGTTAATTAGTCGGCATGATACGCAAATATGAGAGAGTAAGGATATCTATCATATTTCTTTAAATTCTTCTAAATTTTACGTTAGTCTTGAATTTTATATTTCGATTTGGCTTGTTGAAAATAAATGCTCTGAATTTTTTTACAATTTACAAAAAGATCTGATTTTTGCTAAATTAATTAAAACCTTCGATAATTATCCCGAAAAATATCAGATTGTCATACTGGATTTCCCGTCAAGCAGCTAAAGCCGCGTTCCGGGAAAGTTCTACAACTGTGGGTTGTTTCTGAAGCACACCACTTAATTAAAAATATTTATTATTTTATTTAAATATTGTTTCGTTTATTTAATTTAATGATTCTAACCAAAGCGCGTGCGCATACCGTATTTAATTTGCGCGGGTGTGGCGGTACTAGTGGCGACGGTCGGCACTAACTAAACTAATGTAATTTCACAACTTACGTACAACAAATTTCGCTTGTAGGGTCGGCAAACCGGTGTAGCCGCGAGGATTAACGTACCCAGATATCGAGTCAATCGGGCGATGGAGTTCGACATCCGGCCAGACCAAGTTACTTTTTTACAACATCTTTTACGGTGGGGGTGGGAATTTTTCAAAAAATTATTTTTTACAAATATTATTATTTTTTAATTGTTAACAACTGTGTCTAAGAAAAATATGACCTTAATTAATAGTATTAGTATTAATTAATAGTATACTATTTTTTGGTACTAATGACAATAATTAGTACTATTTAAGCTAAAATAAAATATAATTTAATTAAGTAAATGAAGTCGTGTATTCGTTGTCTGTGACCTTAAATAAATGATTAAATTTAAAAAAAAAAAACAGTAAATATATTTCAATTGTAATTGAAGTTAATTTAAAAATTAGTAATAATTTTTTATGTTTACTGTTTAGTCCTAAGAACAAAATTTATTAATGACGTTATTAAGAAGTTTTTATAGAAAACGGGATAACAGAATTTCTTGATTTCATCTTGAGGCCAGCATTTGTTCGGTTCTAATTAACAACACGTCTCTGTCTAACGAACCTAGGATGCAACATTCCGGCTTACGTTGTAACTGGCACTTCACAAATAAGGGATGCAGCTATCTGTGGTTCCTAATTAAATTAAATAGCATCAGATATTCAAGCGGATTTCATATTATCAAACGACTCCATACCTTAAAGTTGCCGGTACTTCTAATTTAGAAATTTCGATAAATTTAATCTTAACTATTTTATTCTTTATATTATTCTCCAAATTACTTTACAGTCTGTACATTCACTTCAGGGCTTCTTGGTATTTATATCCAACAAATAAAATTATTTGTTTTCTTTAGAATTGCTCAATCATCTTACTCAGCCCATCATTCTAGACACAAAACACGTTATCATTGGATGAGTTGCAAAAACACAGAGATAGGAAGGAAAATACTTATTTTCTTTGGTGTAACCTTTATGTTAAAAATAAATCTATAATTTTCACTAAAAATAAATTACCAGTCGAACTATAGAGCGAAAGTTGAAAAAAATATAAAACTAACAAAATACTATTAGATAAGTTCTAAGAAACTTAGACTTGACGAACAAACTTGTTTAACCACATTATTGATGTTAAGACAATACTGTTCATTGAAAGTAGATGTGTTGTCGAACGAATGGGAACAGATGTCAACGTTCAAGTTAAGCTATTTCCCTCTTTAGAACAAATTTCAAAAGGAGAACTTCGTTAACATTTTGTTGACGGGAAACAACTAGTCAGCAAACAGGATTTAAATATCTAATGTAATATTTAAAATAATTATTTAGCTTTTTTATCTAAACAATTTTCTTAACGTTCATTAATAATAAATTAATGAACGAACAAATCAGATGATATTTTATTAAAACAAATTATACAATAATTAATAGGTTGGTAATATTTAATTTCATATCTTATAAGAGTCGTAAACATCCTACTGACATGACGTTTTATTTTATTTAATTATAACTTATTTTAACTACTGACGACAGACTGTTATGGAATTTAATAATTGTAATTTCATTTTAATTGTAATCATACATATAATACTATATATACAGATTCAAATTCATAGTTTTAAATAATCCCTGATGATGGAGAAACGATTCTGAAAGCGCTTGAATAATACATTACAAAAAATTGTTGGTAAGTGGAAATATACTGTTTGTACAATTTATTTAATAATCTCAGTTACCTAATAGATACCGGTTTAATAATAAAGATTTAAATGAAATTAAACGGAAGAAAAGGTTGGTTGGGAAAGAAAAACACTATTAATTTTAAATGAAGTAGCTCATCCTTCGAAGTACAAGTAGAATCAATAATTAATTTTCCTTTTATAACTTTTATGATATCTTTTGTAGTTATGAGATGTTACTAAAAATTTGAACTAAGAAACTGGAAAATCAGAGTAAAGATTTCATTATAAATAAAAAAGATTACTACTAAATTTAATTATCAATCAAAAATATCAATTTCAAGAAATTTGTTAACTAAAGTTTTCAATAAAATCACATCCATCAGATGTGGTTATTTTAATTTATTGATTTGTAACTTCATTAAATGCGATATTTTTAAAAAGGATAGGATACGAGCTAGCAAGGATAGTCACGAATTCTATATATAGCAGTTCTATTAGCACTTCTTTATTGTCATTTAACGTGTAATTTCTACTATTTAGGTAATCGATCTGCTGTCATATTTTTTTAATAATTTATAATAATAAATAAGTGCAATGTACTTTTTCTATAAAAACACTGTTTTAGATTAATGGAACACTTAGGCTAGTGAAATTCAGATTACAGGGATTAGTCTGTGTTAAAGAAAAAAAAAAAACTTTAAAGAACCCAAAAATTGATATTCATAGTTAACACTTTTAAATTACGTAACTTCAAATTGATAATAATTTCACAAAGGAAGATTTTTAATAGAATATTTAGGTTTTTATATTTTATTGTTAAAAAGTTTTACAAAGTGGTTTCACTTTGTAGAATAGCCATTAAATAGTAGTTTATATCAGTATAGTTTTAATTAGTATTTGTAGTTTCTTAATAGGTATTCTGTAAGTAAAATTACACGATTTTATCTATAGAAGATTTTTATAGTCAATTCAAGGCAGTATTTTTATTTCAAACATAATTATTAATTTCAATTAGATTATATTTAATCAAAACTTTTATAATTTGATTATATATGAAATCGACTACAAAAAACCTATTAAACCACTAAAAAAACAGCCTTTAGTATTTTAATACTGAAGTAAGCTGTAATGTGTATTGGATTAAGAATAGCCAGAGATAAAAACAGATAATTCTTTTTGTAGAAATTTTATAATATATTTTTTCTACGGCTGTATTATAATGTTTGAATTACGCGACTATTATGAGGGTCATTATACTCTTTACAATCACTGCCCTATCAAAAGCGAGTATTGTTTAATGTAACAGCTGGTTTTTCTACTTTGATTTTAATCTGATTTAATAGTTAATTTAAAAGTACACCTATAGGTAAGTTTTTATACTATACTGTTTATCCTTTTATTAATTATATAGCACTTTGAGGAAGAAATGTTTTTTAAAACCGATGGATATTAAAGAAAAGGCAGATCTTACGACTAATAACCTATCGCTACAGAAATGCATTTTTTGAAAAATTAAAAAATTATTGCGTAAAAAATGTATCTTATCATTGATTTAAATCAACAATCCCAATATTTTTCCAGCCTTGGAAAAAAAACGGTAAGAAACTATCTTACAATGGCCATTAACGCACTCTTGCGAAGTTTACGACACTCGCCAACGCTCTTGTAACTTACTTCCCACTCGTTCATTAATGAGCTATTACTATAGGCTCCTTGTACAATATCCTATTAATATCAAATAAATATAATATGAAATTAATAGATCCTCCTGAAAGAATGCAATAAAATCTAAGGAAAATGAGAGATTTATAAAGTTTAGAAAACGTATAATGTAAAAAATAAAATATTACTGTCTCATGAGGCCGAAAATTTAGATAATAAAGTTTAAAAATTGTTAGTTTAGATGGCTATCGTTTATAGACTACTGTGTTTCTTAAGTTCACATCGTTAGTACTGTTGCATTCAATATCTTTATCGAAAAAACATCTTTTTTAAATATTTCAGTAATTAAAGTCTAATTTGAAATAATTTGCTCCAACATAAACGAAATGAGACCGTCAAACTACGTAAGCTAATATTTTAAACTCGTAAATTTTTAAAATACAGAGTGATTCACCAATAATGTGACAAACTTTCAAGAAATATACTGAAATTATAGCTAAAAGTTCAAATAAACTGTAGGTTACGGAACGCTTTGTTAGATATTTTCGGATGGCAAAAAAATTCGCCCTGATTTCTGCGTCTTCAGTAAAATTAAGCGAGACGGTAATAATTCATTGGCTCCAGATTAAGAGGTAATTTAATAATTCTGTATGAAATCTGACTAGAAAAATTGAAAAAAATAGGTTAAAGACCTACGTATTTTTAGTAACTTTCGAAAAATCTGGATAAAAAACCAAAGATTAGGGAAGACATTATTTTTTGTTTGCCGTAAAATAACTTTGTTAACTGGGTAATAAACACATAAAATGTTTAAACAAAATTTATATAGAATTTGATTCTGAATAAATGGATAAATTCCATTCTATTTATTCTGTTCCATTCTAATATTCTATTCCATTCTATTTATCCATTCCAATTTATTCTGAATAAATTCTGAGTAAAATGGTGATAAGCGTTATATATTGTAGGTATATTATAGTTGTATTATCGTAGGTCTGATTTCATAAAATAGGACTAAAATTACTACTTAATTTGAGTCCAAGAATTACGGTCGTTTTTTTATGTTTAACCTCCGAGACCACCGTTACATATTGCTTCAGGGCAATGAATCACTTGTAGCGTGTATGAAAACTCCATGTCTAACCGGGATTCGAACCAGGGACCTCCAGATGAAAGGCCTAGACGCTACTACTCGCGCCACGGAGGCCGGCAAGAATTACGGTCTGGCTTAATTTTACTGAACGGGCAGAAATCAGGGGGAAATCATTCCCCAGCCAATATTCCCTATCGAAGCGAATGTTTATGAACATGAAGAACGTGAATCCTTAACTTATGTTTATATGAACATTTTATTTCCCATGTAGGTAGTGCTACAGTAGAACTGTAACTCTAGAAGAGAAAGTATTGTAATCGGTCCAATTTGGGCATATGCGATTTATATCGAATTTTGACGTTTTGGCACCCAAGAAATCCAAAAAAACCGGATGGAAATTTTCCAGATATTAATGTTCGTATGTACGTGTGTTCGATGTTGGCCTCTAAACCACCTAATATCTCTAGAACTACTGGACCGATTTTGACCAAATTTGGTCAGATTAATTCTATATATGAGGAATTGATGCCGTTATATTTTCAACTTAAAAGGTCAAGGAGGTGAGGCTGTAGAGAAAGGTCACCCACAGTATCTCCAGATTTCACGTAATTAAGGTCATATTTCTCTTAGGCATATTTGTTAACGATTAAAAAATAACAATATTTGCGAAAAAGGTTTTTATAAAATCACACGTCTACTCCGAAAAATGCTGTTGTTGTCGTCTGGCTATGTTGTGACGTCAAAGGTGAGCGAAGAATTAAATAAATGAATAATATTTAAAGTGTAAAATAGTAACTTGGTCTGGCTGGATCTTAAACTCGATTACCCGGTTGACTTAATAACTGGTGCGTTAAGCCTCACGACTACATTAGTCTGCCGATCGTAGAAGCGAATTTTATTCTGTGTAAGTTGTGAAATTACATTAGTTTCGTTAGTGTCGACCGTCGCCGCTAGTCCCGCCACAACTCACGCGTATTAAATACGGTATGCGTGCGCGCTTTAGTTAGATTCATTGAATTAAATAAACGAAGAAACATTCCATTTAAATAAAATGATAAATATTTTAAATTGAGTTGTGTGTGTAAGTTGTGGATCAGACTTGTAGGACTTTACCGTTATGCGCTTAATGCCTCGTTCCGGCAAATTTAACAACCAATAAAATCTCTTATACTTGGTATTGCTTCCTTTTCTTTGAGCCCAAGGTAGTATCGAACCCGGCCCCAATGCCGGTGAGAGTCCGTCCAGGTGGACTTTGGGACAGTGACTCCTCCTAAATGCAAACCTAATATGATTTGACTTAATCGGATTTACTTTTATCCTCAATTTTGCTAGCCACTCGTCAGTTAGGTTTAACACCCATTGTAACACCATTGAATTAATTAATTTTTTTAAAGATTTTGACAGATATTCTATAAAATCTATAAAAAAATTCTACAGTGATGAAATGTTTGGAATCTCTTAATAAGGTGAAAAAAAAAAAAAAATAGTACAACTCTTTTCATAATTGGTTTTTAAAAGTAAATCAATTAATTTACTCCTGGTTACGTATTCTTCAACTTTAATACCAAAATGATAAAATAATTACATGAAATATTTTTTTTTTAATTACAAAACTTCGTTACAACGTAAAGATAAAAATTAACAAAATTTTGTATAAATTATTAATACTGCTGGCGATTTTAAAATTCATTTATTACATTAATTTAATTAATTTATACTAATTTTAACAGTAACTCAGTGCTACTGTAAACTCGCATTATAAATTTAAATAGTGTCATTTAATTTAATTAAATAATTTTACTGTTGGTAATATCTTACTATGGATGTAACATACATAATTAAATAAAATTTATTTTTAACCGAGACTAAAAGTAAATAAATGAAAATGTAATACGTGCACACGTAAACCTATCCGCTTATCTATTCACATAGCCGCACGCCTGGGTGGTTAGTTTAATATAATCAGTTTTTATGTGTGGAAAGCAAAGGGTAAAAAAATTATTTAAAAAACATCTATAAAAAAAGAAATTACCTCCTACATTCATATAATGTGAATAATTTTCAACATGGGTATCATTATATTCACTAGTTAGTGATGCCTGCAACATTTTCCATAGATACAATATTTCTATGCAAAAAAATCAATTTTGTATTCGCTAGGATCTTCTAAAGCAAACGTAAATTAAAATGTATTTCATTGTTAGTGTTATTTATTTAGTTTCCTTAATTTAACAGCAACATGAATTGTTAATCCTGCTTTAAAATAATATTCCTCTGTTTTCAACTCATATTATAAAATATTTTAGTTTCATGTTCGATAACACGTATTTCAGTTTTAGTCCCGAAATATTCAAATGTAAAGTTTAACATAATAACATTTGTATATTACATCCCTGTAGATTTACAATTACAACGTATTTCAACAACATTTATTAATTTATACAATAAAATCTAATCACTACTCTGCTGAGAAACCAAAATAAATACTGCAGAAGAATTTATTAACACGGTATCATAAAATATATTTATTTATTTTTGTACGACCGTTAACTAAAAAAATTCACTTCCAATTATATTAAAATTTTATTGTCATAATAATTTCCGCCTGTTTAAAAATTTCTGGCGAAACTTTACATATATTAATATACATTTCAAAAATCAATATTATTGTTATTTCCATGTTGTTGTACACTGTTTTTCAATCTATATGCTTTCGTAACCGATCAATCATAAGCGAATCGGGGACAACCTCATTGTTTTCTTTGAGAGAATGAGGACAATCTGGGGTATTTATATGACCAACGTGAAAATATGATAATCTTTATGTATTTATTTCGTGATAAGCTGATGAAGTATTTACATGATTACGATGCAATATTGAAAATCAAAAGATATTGTCGAAATGTAAATTTTTTTCATAAATAAAGTTGAAGTTACATATCCCTAATTTTCTTTACAACAATTTTTTCAAAATACAATGATTCAACTTAAGAAATTGAATAAACATACACTTAAGTTTGAAATATATTTTATGTTATAAAATGAAGGTAATCTCTGTTTTGTTTTTCTTAATTAAACATTAGTACAGTACATAAATAATAAAAATTAATAACCAAGTATTACAATGAAATACGAATTATTTTATTAATTTACGCTTTATTCATTGAAATTAATTTATACTATTACTATATATGTAGAACAAAAGAGTTTTTGTTTGTCCTCTTAAACAAAAAAACTACTCGATCAATCGCAACAAAATTTTTACCCATGTTTCTTGGCATAACTGGTAAGGTGTTTAGATATATTTCATGTCGAAAAAATATGAGTATATATAAGACCGATCTAAATAAGTCATTTAGAGGAAAAAATAGTTACCTGGACTTTTATAAGTGGAAATGGTAAAAGGGTTATAATAAAGTAAAAAAAAAAATAAATGCGTGAGCGGGAGTGACGGAGGGTTGATTTGAGGTGGTTGAAAAGAAGTGAAAATGGTATTATTGCGATTTTCGGCGAAAGTGACGTCAAAACTTTTGTGGTTATTTAAGACACAGAAATATATACTTTCATCAACTTTCACCAAAATTTAATTATTTTTGCGGAAATGTAAAATAAAAAAAAATAAAAAAAATAAAAGATTTTTCGCATCTATCTCGGACATTTTGAGGTTATGTTAAAAAGTGTCCTCTAAAAAGGTTTTTTACATTTTTGCATGATCTCAACTTTTGTATTGGAAAATGTTGTAATGAACCCCCCAAATCACCCCTCCATCACCTCCGCTCAGACATTTATTTATTTTACGGTAATTTTAAAGCCCCTTTACCATTCCACTTATAAAAGTCTACTTAACAACTTTTTTTTTTAAGTGTAATTTGGTTGGACTATATATGTAGTAGTGGAAATTTTCCAGTTAAGCACAAAATTAAACTGAATTAATGAATTGTCAACTATGAGTTCCTGTCACTGTATGAGCTGGGTTTGAATTGAATGATTCCAATCAGTCGAATGGATAATGTTACAAAAATAATAGAAATAATTTACGTTAAATAAAATAATATTATATAAATTAAAAAAATTCTGTGTAATAATAATAATAATAATGGGATTCCTGTTGAGACTGCGGGTGAGGCTAGAGTGGTAAGGTATGCGAGCACCTCGTGGGAGGCTAGACCAATCATCACCATCAACTGATAACAAACGGGGTGCTCCTGGGGCGCTGTTTTGCGAGGTGCAATAATAAAGAGCGTTTATTAAAGAAGAAAATAATATAAATATCGGTTGCTCTCTGGTAACTGAAAACAACACTATAACGTATATAATATGAAAATTTACATTATTTAGCTATAATGTAAATTACGAGTAACTAAAAATTAATGAAAATTTAATACAGTAATTTTTTATGTAAAGGAATGGTATTACATTAGTATATTAGAGACTTAGTCTTAACTTTAAGTAAGCAAATCGTTTAGCGATGAGATTCAAATATCTCGGTTAAATATTTACGAACACCACCAAAGTTCTGGATCAAATGTTTAATGATATGAAATTAATGTTAGTATGAAAAAATAATTCCAAGGTAGATGCCGCTTTAATAAAATTATAACGTTCATATCTTTTCGATCAATTTAGTTTATTTTTTTTATTTTTACGTTTGGTGTAAGATAATGAAATAAGCTGTTTTTTTGTTTGCTTGGAATATTTTTTATTTTTATTGAGAATGTTTTAATAGCTTTTTTATAAAAAAAAAAAAAAAACGTGGTTTTTTTTCTAAATATATTGTTTTAATCATTTTAAATATATAGAACTAAATCACTGAATTCAATATTTTTATACATTAACACATTTTCTTTTATCTCGTTTAAATACTTCAAGCAATTCTCTCCCAGTAGGTTTTATTTTCTTAAAATTTTAGTAAATTCTAACTTTTTTTAAACAACTTTTCAACCATTATGTTTTAAAAATTCGATCGAAAAAGGTTTATTGGCAGTGAGGGGTATAATATTATTTAAGGGCGGTTACTCCAAATAAATCATAGCATATACTGCTACTCACTCATACACCGTCCGTTTGCTCACAGTACACACACACACAAACACACACACACACACACACACACACACACACACATACATACACACACACAAAATATCTAATACTCACGAAAGTAGGAGCGTATTTATTTATATTCGCTTCAAGCAAAAGCAATTTTATGAAATGTTTCTCTTGCTGAGGTTAGAATGGGAAAAAATAATTTGAAACCAATACAAGCCAATTTCTCTTTGATTGTTCCATCATAACAAAGGAGGTAAATGCAATATTTGTTCAAATCAACTTTTCCCTGAGTACAGCCGTAACCTACGTAATAAAATAAAAGTAAAAATTTTGAAATTCCTCAAGATTAATTCATCCTATGTTGTGGAACGCTATTTTGAAAATAATATAATAAATATTATAAATTTTAATGCAACATAATAAAATAATATTTTACAGTGATTTAATCTTGGATTATTATTGAATCAGAATTAATATTATCTTGAAAATGAAACGGGATCTTTCACTCAGTACAAAAACAATTAGTCGAATTTTACGTATATAATTAGTTTAAATGTAACTGAAATTTAAAAAAATATTGTAATAGATTCATTCACATTGAAATTGTCTATAACCATTAGGTATTTTACGTAATTAAAGATCTAACTAATTGTAATCATCCTTTATATATTTTTTGCTTTAGTTTAAATAAAAAATCTCTTGCTAGAAATATAACTTATAATCTTTAAATAATTTAAATATATACGTAAATGTAAAAATAAATAAAAAAATGTGAATAACAATTTAACACGTTTCGTGTTATTACCTAGATCTCTATGACAAATAAGTCAATCTCACAATTTTATAAACAGGAAACCTTTGTTGGTTAGCAAAAATCTCAAGAATCGCTAAACTAATCGTTTCCAAATTTTAACAGTATCTTCATTATGTTATATGGAGTATCATACGCTATATTAAGTGAACAAATTATTTATTAAAACGCCTAAATAATAAATAATCATTTACGGCGCTGCACTTCTCATTTGAGCCGCTAAGTTGCGAGCCGTTAAATTCTCACTCTCATTTCTTATGACGAGCCGCTTTTCCGCAGTTGATATAATACTAAAAGTCTTTGGATATCGACAAATTATATTCGTCAGCATTTCTGACTTTGAAAAATATTCATCGTTGTTCCAAAATATTCTTCGTCTCTGACTTCATTCGATTTTTATCTATCCACTTAGCCCAAACTTTGTAGTTTGGCGTATGCTGAAGGGTTTACCAATTTGTTCGGCTATTTTGTCGATCAAATTTTTTCTTATTTGATTTTTTGAAAGCAAATTTTTCGGCTGTAAAATACCGAAATCCAGATTGTCTCGGTGAACACTTGTCGCAAGATATATGGGATCTATGTGAATGAATAAAAGATTAAATTTAAGTACCTGGATTTGTTTATATATATATATATATATATATTTGCTCAAATTTAGTGGAAAGATTTAGGAAATCAGTATAAATAAAACAGTTTTTGTGAACAACTGCATTAACTTGCTTCATTTTATTTCTGTTCGCCATTTTATGTTTTTACAGTAAAATTTATATCTTAAGAACGCATTAAAATATTTTAAAGAAATTTGATGTACGTATCCCTAATAATATCTAAATATATATAAGTTTAAAAATTCCAAAATTCCATTCCAAATTAATAAACTCCGTAAATATTAATTTTATGGAATTGTGTTTTTCCCTTTAATGTCCGACAATTTCGTACTAATTTTGAATATACTATTTATACACATACTCACAAAACACACACACAATAAAAGTACAGTAAAATCCTATATCATCGTATATATTTCTTAATAAATATAAGGTGTAAATAAAGATCAAGTCTAAGTATTTTATATATAAAAGAGCTTAATTATAAAATTAAATTAAATTACAATGAAACTATTTAACCCAGCCTTTGTTACGAACACAACACGCAGTTATAATTGTCATTATAAACATTGTACGTATTGTAGCGCCCTAAAGCAGTGCAATTATAGCAAGAATAACTTTTTGTTCTTAATTTAATTTTCTATATCTTTGTTAATTTTATTATACACATTTTTATTAATTTAACTTTGCCCATAGCCCAATCAATGAAAAATCTAATTTGTTATGAAACTAATCATTTTAATGTTCATTTGAAATAATTATAACGTAATAATTATTAACTAAAATAACCTTTTTTTATTTTGATGTTTTTGAAATAAAATAATTAAAAAAAAACAGTTTACACAAAAAAATTCAAAATCTATATTCATACACTGATAATAAAGCATCAAAAAATGATTAAAAAGTAATATTATTATTAAAAATAATACAATTGGAGATACAAAAAGTAAAAAATAACGTAAAAAACACTTTTTCAAAAAATAAAAATATAACTTTCAATTAAGAATATCTACAATACTGACACAAATAACTACAATCTGTTCCCTTGGAACAATGAATAGACGTGTTTAATGTCTATCATTAACTTGCGGGAGGGAAAGCAGAAAAGTAGTCAACACCTTTATATTCTGTTTTATCCTAGCTGGCACTCTCAATGCGAATGCTATTTGATGATAATAAAATGTGGTTTATTTGAAGGGTGTCAAAAAATGCCATTCCTGTTTGGGACTCAAACCCAGGATCTTTGGATTGAAAATCAGTGACACTACTACTTCTACTCTGCCACGGAGATCGGTAGAAACATTAAAATAATAAATAAACGTAGCAGTCTAATCATAGAAATGTAGATCTCTACCTCTTCATAATAAAACTATATGAGTGAGTTCAGATGAAGAGTTTTTTTGATTTAGGATGGTTTCATATACAAGGTTTCCGGGACATATTTTCCGAACTTCAGGTACTGATTTAGGGCACCAAAATGAGCAAAAAAGTATATATCGGCATAAGTCCTATTTTGCTTTGTTTTACTTATGGACGCAATTTTGCGAGTTTCAACAAAAAAAATTATTTCTCAGAAACGTGTAAAATTGAAAATCGTTTGGCAAATTTATACTAGTGTCTTATTCTACAAAAAAATTTTGAAGTCACCTTCAAAAATTTCAAAGTAGCAGCCATCTTAATTTTTTAATTTTCAGTATCTTTCCAATTATTTGTTTGATCAAATTTTTACTTATTACAAGATTTATTAAGTATTTTATTTTTAAAAAAATTACCTCTTATTTGTAAAAATCCGTTGATAAACAATCCAATTATTGCAGACAATTAACCCGACAGTACAATTGCACACCGTAGTGAAAGTGATAAATTTTTTGTAGTTTTTTTTTTTGTAATGCTTTTATTACAACCGCATCAACAATTATAGTCATTAGCGACTAAAAAAACACTACATCATCATAAATAATAAACTAAACAATAAAGAAACAGGAACAATAAAGAATAAACAAAAACAAGAAACAACAAACACAGACTAAACTACATAAATTAGACAAAAACCATTAAATTTCATTCTTCATTCCACTGTAGGAGAGGAACCGCAACATACGTTTTGTAACTTTTTTCCACTTTAGTAGAGATTTCATATCTGAACCTAGGTCTAAGTTTTGTCGGATGGTTTCAAAGATTGGGCAATAAAGAGCAGGTGGTGCACGAACCATTTGCTTGCACATCTCGCAGATCTGTTGAGTTAACACAGTCCCCCGAAGTTATATAATCGCAGAGATCACATCCGGAGATTTCACAGATCTCCCGGATGTGATTTAATGCCGTGGGAGGACTCAGCATCCAGAACTTATTCCACACTGCGCTCGCAATTTTACTCGAATAGAATTCATAAAGTCTCTCTCACGTGTCAGTTGTACTTGGAGCCCATTTATTGCCGATTTCTTGTGAGCCTCATCTACCCGTTCGTTCCCGAGGATGCCACAATAGCCAGGGACCGATATCAATACCATAATCTTAGTTATCTTTGAAAGGATATCATGAATAATCTGAACGATGGATTCAGAACGTCTGCCTAGAGTAGGTAATTATTAGGATGCTGTCGTCAACATGGGTCTCGATAATTTTCAAGGCGGAGTAAATGGCATAGGCCTCGCAAAAGAACGCAGAGGAACAGGCAATAATATTTCAGGTATAATATTATGTCAAGCAGTACAATAAAACAGCAACATCCGTCGGCCGAGACACAGCCGTCTGTATAAATGAGAGTGTACCCAATGTTCTTCTTAGTCACTTGTTTTTATTTCCTCCACTAAATGTAATAAAAATTATTAATAATAAATAATAATAGTAAATTAATAAAAATTATAAGTTTGCATTACGCTTGTACAGCGTAATGTTAATTGTATGCTGGGTTAATTGTATGCAATAACTCAATTAATTATCAACGGATTCTTACAAATTAGATGTCATTTTATTCAACATAAAATGTTTAATACATTTTTTAATAATTAAGAATTTCATCAAACAGATAATTACAAAGACACTGAGGATTAAAAAATTAAGATGGCCGCCATTTTGACATTTTTTAAGGTGACGTTTTCGAAATGTTTTATTTTGTAGAATAAGACACTAGTATTAGATCTGCCAAATTTAATTAAAGTAGGTTTACCCGTTTTTGAGAAAATTTTTTTTTTTGTTGAAAATCATAAAATGCGTCTAGAATGAAAACAAAGCAAAACAGGAGTTTGTCGATATGAACTTTTTTGTTCATTTTTGTGTCCTCAATCAGTACGTGAAGTTCGGCGAATACGTTTCGGAACATTCTTTATGGGAATTTTAAGTATTAAAGATTTTTTTGTAATCCTTTGAATCCCGCTTTTAATGAAAATTGCAAGAATGTATTATTCAAAATGGTCAGTTTTTTATGTTTTGAATAGTGAGGTATTAGGTAGATTTCATACGAAAAGTCACCTATTGTAATGGGTGCCATGATACAACTTCCAGAAAATTTCGACATTCATCGCATTTCACATCTTGTAGATCCTAAAACCAACGTCAGCTCACCAAAAGTTTATATATAGATTTATTATAAAAATACATATTTTTCAATTTCTTGTGGACAGATAACTACCGTAATTTTGCGCCACTCACTTTCAAATTATTCCTTAAAAATAATTCGTCCCAAAATCTCGGTCGAGTTAATTAATGGGAAAAATCAGAGCATGGGATTGGAAATGGGGGGGGGGGGCTTTTTCGAAAAAGCTATAACTTTCTTATTAAGTAAAATATTGAATTCGTTTAAAGAAGGGCCTAAAACTTATCTAAGTAAACCTTTTTGATATCACTAACCATTGGCTCAGGGGGTTGAAAAAATTGGATTTTGAAAACAAAAATAATCATACCTCCCTTAATAGCCACAGTATCGAATCGGTTTACAGTGGTAGTTAGTCCTCTAAACATTACCTAAAACGTTTTTCTGAGACAATTTTTAGTATAACCAACCCTTACGGCAAGGGATGACCAAAATATTGCTGGAATTGTAAGAGGAGGGGGCTTGTTGTATGAAAAACATGTGAAACTTTTTTCACATGTACTCACATGTAATGTGATTACACATGTAATAATAATGTGATTTCACATTCACATGTAATGTGATTGTGTCCATTCATTGTCGTATTGAGTAAATTTGAAGTTTTTCTTAACTTTAAGATGGAAATCTTTTTTATCTCCTATTTAGCACTGGTGAAATCTACCTCCGCCTTCCAGCGTGCCGAAAGGGGCTTTTTTAAAATTTAATTTGGTATATCTCTTATCTAACAGTATAACATTTGATTAATGTATTTCTTATCGCTTGATAAATGTTTCCTTGTTAACTTTTAATTTTTTTATTACTTCTAATAATTAATTTATAACTATTGATGATTTGAGAATAGAGATTATCATCAATAGATTTGTTTACCAATAGATTTCACCGGTGCTAAGGTAAAATCTACCTCTGCTTTCCGTTGTGCCGAAAGGGATTTTTTTTACTTCATAAGTAGTGGGTTTTGTTTATTTATGTATTTTTCAATGTTTTTTTTATTTTCAAAATTCCTTTAACGATGATTATTATTTTACAGCGTAACCGCATTTAAATCCTAGGAAAGATTTTTTTGGTGGACAATTTTTCATTTTTACTACTAAAATTAATTTTTACGTATTTTTACTTAAAGAAAATTAATTTTTAATGATTACTTAAAAATATTAATAAGTAACTATTAACGATCCTTTTTTTTTAGTGCTTTATTTGTAGTGTAATCAACGTAATATAGTAAACAATGTAAATTAATCTAGAAATACCGCAGTTTTTAATTGGGCTTACTACTAATTAATTTACGTAATCAGCTTTTAAGTTTTAATTTACTGTTTTAAACAAAATGTACTTTTAATAAATAATATAGTTTAATTGCATAATTATAAATTTAAAAGTTTAATAAGGGGATAAACACTTCAAACTCTTTAAAAAAAAAGATTATTATTTTATTTTAAATAAAATATTTTTATAATTATCTAATTATTTGGTAATTTCTTCTTTCATTAAACATTCATTTTAATACATGAATTTTTTACCGTTGAAACTTAACTGCCTCTGACGAACTTCTTAAATGAATAAATTAGTCTAATTGTAGTTTTTATAAGAGGATGGTTTTTTGAGAGTAAAGATTTTTGGATATTCTAATTTAATATTTCCTAATAAATATTAATAAAAATTATTTCTTTGCAGTTGTTTCCATAATTATTTACCAACCATAGAATTCCTTTTTCAAAATAATATACAGTAATTTCAATTTTCCTTTAGTATAGTAGGATCCTTTAGATAGTAGGAATGTCACTTAACTGATATCAAATTTTAACTTTTCTTTGAATTTTTATTTTATGTATAAAAAAACTAAAATAAAATTATTTTTTTTACAAAAAAAATCTTTCGATTGTTTTAAATTTCAAAAATAAATCTGGAACTTTTATCATTCTAGGCAAGAAAGAAATGAAACAGAAAAAACTACAAATATCTTTGTCCTTTCAACTCAGGGTAACCTGGATGTCCACCTTAAAGTTATTGGAATCGTTGTAGGTCTATCCAGTACATCTTTTCCATTGCTACCTCGATGTAAAAATAAATGGGAACGCGTAGATCAATGCGACGATTTAACTGCATGAAGAGCGAGGTAACCGTTGCGATCAGATACTGAACAGCAAAAAAATAACTCTTGGGCAACCGGGTGTAATAAAACTGTTTTATTTAGTTTATGTATTTATTACATTATTTCTTATTATAAAGTTTTAAATTGTTAAAATGTCAAACTTAAAATGTAAACAACTAATATCTATTTTGAATTAAAAGATAAACAGACGAAACTGTGACTTTACGTAGAAAAATAAAAACGTGGTAAAATAAAGCTAGAACATATGATTTACAATTTAATAAAAATACAATGCTTTAAAATATTAGGTTGTACTAAAATCATCGATTTTAATGCCAAACTATTAAAAAAAATTAGCAAGCAATTTAATTAAGATTCTGTTGTGATATGCTTAAAAAACGTTAATTGGGTTGCTACTGAAGACAAGGCGAGAAAACAGATGTGTACAGGTTGAGTGTGCACCCGATGAACAGAATATAATACAGATATTCAACTTGAAACAGGGATTAACTTAAAAGAGAGAGAGAGAGAGAGAAAGAGAGAGATTATTAAAATGCACATATTAGTGTGAGATGGGTAAAATAACGTGGAAGATATTGGTCTAAGTGGAGCTGGATTGGAGAGGACTGTTTTTTTGCCTGCACGTTTGAGTATTGCCAGTCTGTGTCGACCACTGGCTTATGAACTAGGTAGCCTAATCGTTTGTTGTTTTTTGTTAAAATACAGTTGAAGAACGTATTAAGTGTTGAAGAACGTATATTATTGATGGAAACCTACTTAGAGAGAGAAATCTGATGTTGTGTGTCGGCGAAAGTTCAGGGAGAAATTTGAAAAGAAAAAAACAGTGAAAAGTGTTACTCAGAAGCTAGTTAAAATATTTCGTGAAACAGTTTCGGTGTTAAACCAGAAACGTGTCTGGCACATCAGTTTTAACGCGCAGGTCGTACAAGACATTAAAGCGGCTGTTACATGATCTCGTAAAGCTTTACGAGGACTAAGATGGGAAAAGAAGATTTCACTAGGTTAAGCCCACACTTCAGTGAGGAGAATGCTGAAATGTTAACCGTGTCGAATGATATCCGAATCTATGAGGTAACTAATTCTGATTATGCTAAAAGAGTTCACTACTATCAATGGTTCAAAAAGTTCATTAGGGGCTACATTGGCAATTTTAGATCAAATGATTTTCACAGATGAAGCGTGGTTTCACCTTGGTGGACAGTCAGAATTACCGGACCTAAGGTACTGAAAACCCGAAAATTTTTTTTAATTCATAAAAAAAAGGCGTATATTTTGCGGTTTCAAGTCTACCGCTAACAGGACCCTTGTTTTTTGAAAGAACTCTGGATGTTGCCATCTACCAAGAAATTATCCCACAGTTCATAACTTTATTGCAAGAGGATGAGCGTTATTACTGGTTGCAACAGGACAGTGCAACTTACTATACAGCTCGCTAGTTTTAATATGGAGATGCTACAGAGTTGTTTGGTGGAAGAATCATTTCTAAAGAATTGTGGCTACCAAGATCCCCTTTTTTTTCTCTTTTTTTTTTTCTCTCAGCTCCCCTGGGCCGGACCGACTTGTTGGTATTACGCCACACAGGGGAGTGTCTTTAAACTCAAATAGGCCTCCCTACCTACCGGCTATATACCGGCATGGCAGGTCGGCCTACCGGTTAGCTCTTTTTGAGAGTTCTTTATTAATATTGCCCTTTTGGACACCACGCCAGACCCAGTTCGCCGCGACGCGGCGCCGGGTCCCTTCAGTATTCAGTGTGCTGTTACCTGACTGTTACCCGTGGAGTCCTTTGTGGCTTATCAGTGCCAACACACCGCAGCATGCTGGACCTCACCAGCAAGGCTGTCCCCCCAGTCCTATTCTAGCCAACACTTTGTCTTCTCTCATCGGAGTATTTCTGTAGAACAACTTGTCTAACAAAACTAGCAAAATTATTCCAGTTTGACTCGCTTCTTAGCATGTAGTCTATTGTTGTCTCTGGAGTTATACCTGTGAGTGCCTTACTATGTCTAAGTGTGTCCCACCTATTGCACTCAAAGGTGTGCTCAGCATCATCTATCTCGTTGCAGTAGTTGCAAATTGGCTCTTCTCTCTTGCCTATTTTGTGCAGGTAGTTATTGAAGGAACCATGTCCTGTAAAAAACTGCGATAGGTGATGATCAACCTCACCAAATCTTCTCGACAACCATGGCTTGATGTTGGGGATAAGGGTTCTCGTCCATCGATCCACAGCTTCCTGCGACCACCTTTCTTGCCAGATATTATAAACGGCATCCCTGACCTCTTGTTCTGGCTTGCCTTGTGCCCTCTCCACACTCTTTTTTGCGATTAGGTCAATAGGAGGTGTACCCGATAAAACGCACAGGGCGGCATAGGACACTGTCCTGTATGCGGACACAACACCTAGGAGCACACACAGTGCGTCCTCGCCAGTCTCTCTTTGTTGCACCTGATGGCGATAGAGCGCCACCAGGCCGGAACGGCATACATAAGCGAAGACACGACGGTGGTCGCCAGTAAACGGCGCTTTGAGGCCCGAGGTGCATTCTGCGATGACATAATGATGTTTAGACTTTTTATCATCCTTTCTGCCTTGTTGCATACATTGACTATGTGCTCGGTGTATCTACCTGACTATGTGCTCGGTGTTTCTACCGTTTTTCTGGAGGATAACTCCTAAGTACTTGATGTTATTCGCTTCTTCTATAGCATGACCGTTGATGGAAATATTGAACGGTTCTAGCACTCTTCTACCCGTAAAGGCAATACACCGGCATTTTTCCGTAGACAGTTGCAGACCCCTGGACCTCAACTACTCCTGTATAGTGTCGATGGCCGCATACACCCTCTCCCGCACCTCCAAGACCGTCCTTCCCTCTACGAGGACTGCAAGGTCATCTGCATAAGCCAGGACCTGGACGCCGACAGGAAACTCCTTCTGAAGGAGTTCATCTATAATCACCAGCCACAACACCGGCCCCAGAACAAGGCCCTGCGGAACTCCACCGTGCATTTGAAGATGTACTGTTTCTTCCTGTGCTTCTACCAGACATCCTCTGTTGGACAAATAACATTCAATTTGCCTACGCAGGTACGGGCTGAGGCCTCTAGCCGCAATTGCGTCATTAATGTGACCCCAACCAATAGCCCCGAACGCGTTTTTTATATCTAGTGACAGCATCAGTGGAATTCTCCTGGTTCGCCAAGTGCCTCTCTTCACCTCGTCGGCCCATCCCGAAATTCGGCAGATAGCCTGCACGGTGGATCGCCCCCGCATAAACCCGTACTGTTTAGGACTGATTCCGGCTCCCTCTTCTAGTTCTTTGATGATGCGGCCAGCCAGCATCTTTTCTACTAGCTTCCCCAACATGTTAAGGAGGCTCAGGGGTCTATAGGTTATATCTCCCTCCAAAGAGGTGCCTTTAGGTAGGAATGCTACTCTGGCCTCCTTCCAGCAGTCGGGGAAGTCTCCGTTCTCCATGCCGTGACTGGCAATCTCGAGCATCTCCCAGGTAGCCTTCTGAACCAGCCCCTTGATCACTGCCGCGGGAATCTTGTCCGGGCCAGGGCTCTTTTTGGTTGCCAAACTCCTCGCCGTAAGTTGTAGCTCTTCCATGGTGAATCTTCTATTGTCGCAAGGTGTGGATCTCACGATATCAGGCACTTATGCGGGAACAACCTGGCTACCTCCCTTGCAACACTGGTCTTATTGAGGATAGGCATACGTCTCCCGAACTTTTTGGTCACAATACGATATGCCTGGCTCCAGGGATTGCTGTCAAGCTCTTCGCAGAGCCTGATCCAGCAATCCTTTTTACGTCTCTTAATAGCCTTATTGAGCGTTCTTCTTGCCTCGAGGCAAGAACCCCTGATATGACTAATACCAAGATCCCCTGATCTGAAATTATTTATAGGAGCAATCCTTATACCTTGCAGAAATTGACAAAAATTACCAATGCTATTTAGGAAATAGACACTGTACAGCTAATAAGATGTAATAAGGAACATGAACAAATGTGTTGACAAATGCATAGAACTGAATGGACATAGTTTTCAACATTTTCTGTAAATTATTATTCATTTTTTGGCAATTAACTATTATTTATAGACTAAACTAAGTGAGTGGACTTCTTTTAAGAAGAACAATGTATTTTATTAAACTACATTCTCCTGACGGCGTTTAGCAAGAAATAGTTGGTGAATATAATAAGAAAATACCTATGTTTTAGTCAAACAGACGTATGCTACGTATTCAAAAATTAGATATACATTGAAAAATAAATCTGCCACTAGGTAGCCGTTTAAAAATTCTTAAACATGAAAATTATTGCGTATTGGTAGGATTTAACTTATATTAGAAAAAATTGTTGTTTGCACTAAAAAAAATTAATGATTTTATAAAATCAGAAAGTAAAATAATTATGTAGATAATGAGATTATACCACAAAAATGGGGATAAAATAATTCTCTTTTTTTTGGTAAGTAAATTGTGATTAAAATGTGATAAAATGAAGTCGAATTCGAACCGATGTGCCTTCTCCTTGTACGATCCAAATATTTCATTAATTAAACTTTTATTTGGCTATAACTCTGGAACCAATAAAAATAAGTACCACTTAAGATACATCGTTGAAAAGCTCTCAATGAAGGCTTATTACTGCAATTAAGAAAAAGTCCAAAATCCAGATTTTTTTGGATTTTGAGCTCTTTTATCACTTTTGGTTCAGTCAATTGCAATGAAAAAGGGAGGTGAACAGATAGATGTTACTTTTTTTTTTTTTTTTTTTTTTTTTTTTGTCTTCAGTCATTTGACTGGTTTGATGCAGCTCTCCAAGATTCCCTATCTAGTGCTAGTCGTTTCATTTCAGTATACCCTCTACATCCTACATCCCCAACAATTTGTTTTACATACTCCAAACGTGGCCTGCCTACACAATTTTTCCCTTCTACCTGTCCTTCCAATATTAAAGCGACTATTCTAGGATGCCTTAGTATGTGGCCTATAAGTCTGTTTCTTCTTTTAACTATATTTTTCCAAATGCTACTTTCTTCATCTATTTGCCGCAATACCTCTTCATTTGTCACTTTATCCACCCATCTGATTTTTAACATTCTCCTATAGCACCACATTTCAAAAGCTTCTAATCTTAGATAGATGTTACAACAGTCCTAAATCCAAAATTTCAACATCCTTCGACTATTCGTTTTTGAGTTATGAAAGATAGATACGTACGTACAGACGTCACGCCGAAACTAGTAAAATTGAATTCAGTGATGATTAAAATAGATATTTCTGTTGAAATCTGAAAACCGAAATTTTTCGAGATCGCAAAACTTCCTTTATTTCGTACAAGGAAGTAAAAAAAAAACTGATTATAGAAGTAGTTTTATTATTTCAGTACAAAATTTACAAGCAAAAAGTGATTAAATTGCAAACTAAACACCTTATTTCCTAATATAAGTTGTAGTAAATAAAAAGTATTTAAAAAAATAAATAAAAAAATTGTTAAAATTAAATTAAAAAATAAATGCTGTTTTCAAGTAATACAGCTTACTCCATAACTTTTTTCCTTTATAACAAAAATTTACAATTGTTTTTTTCTGACTAAACCATAAGTAAATAATATGTTATAATATCTTTTGAGAAAGGCCACCCAATGATTACTCCCCCTCCACGAAAAGAAACAATAAATGATTATAATAACAGTAAACGTAATACACTCATTATGTCATCAGCACTATCACCACTGGATTCTATAACTTGTACAATTTATGGAACACATGTTTCCAACATATTCTGTCGGCACGCGATGTTTTTTATCAAATAGGTCCTCATGCATATATGATCAGTTTGATAAAGAACGAACGAACGAAAAATTAAACAGAGATACATAAAATACAGACAAAATAAGGGAAAATAGGTAAATACAAAACAAGAATACGACAAATAGTAAGAGCATTAAAAAACAATAGTAAATAGGTAGCAAGAATGGAAACATTAAATAGTAACGGAAACAAGTAAATGCATAAGGTAAAAAAGCACAAAAAATAAACATGAAAATAAATTATCTTCAATGACCATCACTAAGATCCACCACATGAACCCTTTTAAATTGTCTAATGTTATCTATTAGGTTCAAAGCAAGGGAATTTACACGTCTACGTAGCCTAAACGTGTATTTACAAATGAAACGGTTAATCTCATCTGAACATACGGGATCCCCAGATGTTCTTCATATATGTCAGAATTTGTGACGAACCAAGCCGGTTGGTTCTGACAAACCAAGGTATTTCACACTAGTTGTGTGAGGAATTTCAACGATATCCAAGTAGAATAGAGAACAGTATCCTCTCCTAGTCGTAAACTAAGGTGGATAAATTTCGTTGGATTGATTTTATTATTACATTTATGCAGCCACTTACCGATTGCATCCAACGCCGACTGAAGCTTCTCCGAGGGTAAAATCCAGTCATCGTCAACTGGTAAGGTAGCCGTATCATCCGCATACAACGCAATTGCAACAGATACTGGACTAGAAGGGTCAAGAGCATATACTAGGAATAAAGCCGGTTCCAATACTGAGCCCTGCGGCACTCCTCAGGTATTTTCAAAGAAGTTAGTCTTGATTATATATCTAACCTGCGAGAAGCGATCGTCTAAATTACTTCGCAGAGTCAAATTGTAAGGTTGAGAACGGCAAGATTTCAATTTGAAGAACACGCCAGGTAACCAAAACATGTCGAAGGCATATTGTACGTCTAAAAACGTCTTAGTGAAGTACCTCTTTCTCTCAAGACACCGGACAACATTATGCATTCTATAGGGTTGCTTTACAGTAGAGTGGCCACTTCTAAAACCAAACTAATAGTCAGGTATTGCATCCTTCCACTACAAAGTAGGTCATAGGCTTCGAAGATATCGAAGATTTTATATAAAATCGACAGCAGGGTAATGGGTCTGAATGAGGAAACTTCCTGTGACGGTTGACGGTATACTTGGCTTTAGATCATCGTCATACGAGAGATTTTCCATTCCACAGAGAAATGTGTCGTTCGAAGAATCCCGTTATAGAATCCCATTCTGTAATATGGCTGAATACGGCAGCATCAATAAGATCTTATGCGTTATAGAGTTGAACTCAGGAGTCTTTGTTATTTGCTCTATCTCCTTGAATTCACTAGATATCTCTTCCAAAGAGAATGATCTTATGGGCAGACTTAGAGGTATAGGGCTATTCAAAATGCCAAAACATTCTCCCTCATCTGCTCCTTACTTATCTTTTGGTCGAAACACCATGCCAATATGTCTAGTAAACAGCTCGGCTTTCTCGATATCGCACAAGCCCATCCGTCGTTACTACCCAATTAAAAAAAAAAAACACAATCTTTAACTGAACTGCTCATTCAGTGGAATTATGGAAGGCATAATCACTGATGGCTACGACACTAAACTACACGTTAAATTGTTTTTTATGACGCTTGGACAGACTTTCCTCTTTGAATGTTCAGTCAACTAATCCCTTTATTTACCTGTACGAATATTTGATATTTCAATGTAGTTAGTTGTCTGTAAGGTTGCTGTCATGATTCAATAAAACAAAAATCATAAAAATGTACTGAACCCTTTACCCAGGACCTTCCATTTATTATTTTAGTTAACATTTTTATTAGGCGTAATTATATAATTATTTTATATATATATTCTTTTTCACTGAATCTTACATTTTTCTATTCAAAGCCAGCCTCGAAAAATCCTTTTAATATTTTCCTTCTTTCACTTCAATCGTAAACAATTACTTACGTCTGATTTTTTTATTGTTCTTTATATATTAATTAGAAGTACAATTTTTGTAATTTTTTAGAAAGAGACAATAGAAACCCTTTTTTTTCATTGTAGAATTGTCATATCATGAAATATTTATTAAAACAATGCTTTTTAATTAATTGTCATCGAGAAATATTACGGATTGCTGAAAAATGCTTTTCATATCTATAAAATGACATCGAGTAATGAAAATAAAAAAAGAGTGGAAATTGTATTTAATACGCAATGGACAGCTTCGTTTTGATCTTGTTTTTACAGTTTGTATTCATTCAATATACAATAATCTAACGTATAATTGAGATACCGTGATTGAATGAAAAACGTACCACGATCAAAGTTTCTAAAAACTCTTTTGAATTCATTTAATACTCATACACTTTATAAATATCTAATATGATTCTTTTTTATAGTACTTTAAGAACAGAATTTTCAATCTTAAAAATTCGACTGAAAAAAAGCTTTTTTTGTTAAAATAATGGAGATAGTCAGAGGGATTTAATTAGAGATTTGTATCTACCTCTTTTTTTAATATTAAGTTACTTTTACATGCTGCAATCTAAAAATCATATTTATCTTATAAAAATACAACTGATAGAAATATCTTTATAATTCATTCTAAAAAATAAGCCGATAACAAAAACATTCTTCAACTTCCCTCTATTTCTACATGATATTTTATTATCTGCTATTATTGTAATCATAAATCCGGTGCAGTTAAAAATCTCCTTCTTGTAATATTTTATTTCCTGTCAAGTAGTATAATATCGTTATTATTTAACATAACATAAGAATGTCCGTGACGACCTAACGAAGAAAGTTTCCAAAGTACTTTATTTCCCGGTTTGGTCATGTCAACTGAAAAACCCCGTTCGTCCGATTGTTTTACAGTAAAACCTCCCCAAAACGGAATCTGACGGGACCGAGTAAGAATTGCGTTTTGAAGAGGTTTCCGTCTTACAGAGTTTTTAAAAATCGAGCTAATTTATCGTGAGGTCCTGTGCTATGAATTATACAAATGAAAAATGAAGTTAGACAAGGATAAAAATTTGGAATAATCCGGAAATTATACTGTATACAGAGAACATTAACACCAATTTTCAAAAATTGTTGGTAATTTTTCATTTAAAAGTTACATTTAATTAGAAGACATATTACTTAGCCTAAAACACAACATGATCTTACACTAATTCTAAAATAAAACATTTTCTAAAATAATCAAGTACAGTTTTGTTTCAATAACACCCTTGGAATTTTCATTTTCAATAATTATATACTGCACTTCAAATATAGACTTCAGTAATACAATTAAATAGAAAAAAATTCACTTATCCTAAAACAAAAAATTATATAATACTGGTTAAAATCATTTTCTAAAATAATCAAGCACAGTGTTCTGTTTCAATAATTTACTCATGGAACTTTCGTTTTCAATAATATTTCTGTCGCAAATCATCGCTGTTTATACGAATCGCGAATTCTTCCAGCGGAGCGACCATACCCAATGCTTCTCCGAAACCGTTAATTTTGTTTTCTGTGTTCTCTCCTTGTTTTGAGTTTGAGCCAAGTTTGGAGCCAAGAATGTGACGGCGTATAATTAGATAAACAACAGTTACAGTACTGTATTACAATAATAATCTACTGGATTTATAATTTGCAAATCGTGGGAATGTACAAACTTTTTTTTTTTAATTTCTTTTTCGTCTTATGGGACAAGATATACGTAAAATTAAAAGTAAAATCTATGTTTCTTCCCATTTCCGTTTTGCGGAGTTTTCCATCTTGAAAAGATTAATTTCTATAAAAACATATCGGGATTTGAGAAACCGTACGTTTTGAGAAGGTTTCTGTTTTTTGGAGGTTCCGTTTTGTAGACGTTTCACTGTGTCATGAAACAATTACTCTTTTTTATATTTTTGGACTTAGACTTTTCAATTTGATTTTTATTCCATACTTACTCTACCTTACATTGTCCATTGTTAACTTTCATTAAAAAATTTTTAATTTTCTTAATAAATTTTTCGAGATCATAAAGTATATCGATTTAAATTCGGATTTTACTTACCCGGCTATACAGATAAACTGCATAACTATACAATGTAATATACGTATAGGGAAAAGTTAGCTAATCGGGTCAAATTTTATATGACTGATTAAATGCAGATCTTTTGGTTTCATGAGCCCCTAAAAACCAAAAGAAAAAAACATTTTCAGCATTTGAGATAGATTTAAATATGTTAGGACTGTGTGGCTTATTTTTTACTTGATATTCTCAGACTGGTTGGACGGATTTGAATAAAATTTGGTTCTATGATTTTTGTATATTGTGATGCCATTTAATTTTGTCCCGGTGTGTACTTCGATGGTGTTCTGATCCCACAAACGGAGACTGTGCGGTATCTGGGACATCATCTGGATCGGCGTTTGATCTGGAAGTGTCACGTGAGGAAGAAGAGGAAACAGTTGAACGCAAGGTACAGGGAACTTCACTGGCTGCTACGGAGGAAATCAGGCCTCACATTATCCAACAAGATCTTAATTTATAAGGCTATCCTGCACCCAATCTGGACGTACGGTGTAGAATTGTGGGGAACGGCTAGTACTAATAATGTGGAAATTATACAACGATTTCAGAACAAAGTAGTGAGGGTAATTGCCGAAGCGCTGTGGTTCACAAAGAATGATGAGATTCATCATTATGTAAAACTCCCGTCGGTTCGTGAGATTGCACAACAGCGCAATGTCAAATACCTGCAGAGGCTTGAGAATCATGTAAACCACTTTGCAATTAATCTACTCGATAACAGCAGAGACGTCCGACGGTTGAAACGAACCCATGAACTCGACTTAGGGTCTGCGTAACAGTTTGGAATCTAACACCGTCAAGTTTAGTGGTGTCGTATCTAATTTCTTGTTACTTCTCTTTCTTTTTTATTTATTATTAATGTTTAATTTTTGGACTATATGGTGTTGAAATTAATGGTTTTTGATTTATGATTGAGCTTGAAATTTCATATTGGACTTTAAGTTTATTTGCAACTACTTATATTGTGTATTACTTATTTTGGGGGTTCCTTAAACCCCCCCCCCCAAAAAAACCCCAAAGTTTCCGTGCTTTTGTCAGTAAAATTTCCTTATGGCTCCGCAGGAGAGCCATTTGTAATTGTTATTGAGCAAAAAAAAAAAAATAATAAAATTAATTTTGGCAAAAATTGGTAAAGGAGATAACTATCTCAAAATTTTACTTAGAGTAGATACATTTTTCGCATAATTAAATGCCTCTTAGGTAGCTAAAAAATTCTGATGGTTTTTTAACTTACCCAGAACTTTCTAAAAGGGTACAATAAAACTGTATTTCTTTTTTTGTCGTTTCTGTACTTGAGAAACAACAATTTCTCAAGTATTGAGAATCTTATACTAATTTGGTGTTTATATTACGTAACTGTGAAAGCATAGTTATGTATTTTGCAACCTCATTCTGGAGTGTAAGCCCGTTATTTGTTTTCGTCATTTTATTTTGTTTGTTAATTTCAACCTAGAATAGCCGATTTTTATGACATTTATTTTCTTACGATAAAATCTGAATATGGGTCATTAATGCCATTTAATTTCGTAACAATAAGTCAAGGCGGAAAAATGCCATCATTATGGGTTTTGTATCTCAAAATTATTTTAAGAGTAGATTAATATTTTTATGCAAGTCTTTATTTGTACATTAACATACGTTAATGTTATAATACTGTGTCAGAGAAAAGCTTCATTTTTCTTTAAAACTTAATTCCCGATGTCATTATTTAACATCTTTATGGTCACCCATCCTCTTTTTTATTCTTTATGAGTCCCCATTCAGTAATTATTATTATTTTTTTAAATTTATTTTGTTTTATTGCTTTTACCCTCTTGAATTTTTACTCTTAAAATGTAGCTTATTGATTAATATTTCAATGAAATATTGAAATATTAATAGGATAAGTACAAAATATATTTAAGATTAATTATATTAAGATTAATTAATAAATCTATTTAAGATTAATACAATAATATAAATAAGGATTTCGTACAAGATGTACATCACGGGGTACCTTAGAAGCATTATCAGAACCTTGCTTTTTTAATGAATTTTTTTAATAAATTTTTTAATGAATTTCATATTTACTTATTCCTTAATTGTCAACTGTGTCATATTTTTGTATTTTCTTGGAGTACTAGAACATGAAGCTTGAATTCTTTCATTCTTATCTAATTATCGGATTCCTTCAGCAATTAACTTTTAAAATGAACTATTTTTTCTATAAAACTATTATTTTGTTTTTGTTTTATTTTCTAATGATAGAAAATATTCTTGTTTTACTTTAGAAATGATTTTACTTGAAGACACTTGCCACGATATTCAAGGTGAAAATTTGTTGAATAGATTTGGTATTAAATACTGTTCTTTCTGGTGTGGCTTATGCTACTGCTAGCCTATATAAAATTTTCATGTAAGGTCATGAAAAAGTATCTTTGTTGATGGATAAATTCATAAAATATAAACTATTTGTTATAAACAGAATTTTATATACCTTACTTAACTGGTTTAATACAAATCTTTATATCCAGGGATTAAACGAAAAGTACGAATAAATAATCCAATTTAACTTTTTATATGAAATAAGCTATTTTTTCTCTTTATATTTTATTTACTATTGTATCTTTAAATATTACAACTTATTTAAATAAAAAATGGAAGATATTTCTCTAACTATGAATATTTAACTACAGTCTTTGCGTTTATTTAAATAGAGAAGCTAAAGCTTAATTTCACGTATATATATATATATATATATATATATATATATTTACAAGTGTTTCTAAAATGGTGAGCTGGCTATACCTTTTAGGATTATAATTGTAAAACTAAACAAAAAATATCTTTAGGAAAAAGGACGATTTCTCCCTCGTTCACCCCCTGTCCGCCATTTTGTTAGTTTTATATAAAAATATATATCAAGTTCGGATAGACGAATCACATTAATATTTGGTAAGCGTCTTGGTAATAAAGTTGTAAAATTAGAAAAACATCAGGAATAAAATACCTTCGCAAATTACAAAATGGCGGCCATGTTTATTTTTCAATCCGTTATTTCTCCGTAAATATTAGTTTTATAAAAGTTTATGTTTTTTTGTAAAATATTAAGCCTTTTATTTTGAACAAAATGACATTTTCTTTTTTAAAAGCAAATAGCCGAGTTATGGCAGAAAATTTAAGTTGTAATTTTGTATCTGTTTTCATGTCCTCCACTTTAAATTCAATTCGATTAAATATTAATTGTTTTTATTTATTGTAAATTCTAGTACTTTAAATTAGTATCAGATTTAGTAATAATTTTCTCACAATACGATTTAATATTAAATAATAATAAAACAATTGATATGAATTTTTCATTTTTGAATTATTTTACACAGCGACTATTATAGCTGAACATTAAAACATTTATTAATCGAATTGAACATAACATGGAGGTCAGGGAAAACAGGCACAAAATTATAACATCAATTTTCTGCATAATTCGGCTATTTCTTAACAGATTTAAAAAAAATAAAATGATATTTTGTTCAAAATAAAAGGCTTAATATTTTAGCAGTAATATAAATTTTGATAAAACTAATATTTACAGAGATATAAGGGATTTAAAAATAAACATGGCCGCCATTTTGTAATTTGCGAATGTATTTATTCCCGATTTTTTATAATTTTAGAAGTTTATTACCAAAACGGTTACCAAATACTAATATGATTCGTCTATTCGCACTTGAGATATAAATTTTTATATAAAAATAAAAAAATGTCGGAAGGGGGAGAACAAAGGAGAAATTGCCATTTTTCCTAAGGATATTTTTTTATTTTAGTTTTACAAGTAGAATCCGAAAAAGTATAGCCAGATCACCATTTCAGAAAACACTCTGTATATATAAATTAATAAATATAATAACTTATTGCTAATAGAATAATTTAATGAAACAGAAACGATTTACAATACATCAGCAAATTTGCATAAAGTTTAATTCTATTCTATTCATCTCATATCCATTATCTCTATGACCTGAGTAAAATATTTCATCGTAAACAATTAATATATATTTTATTTATTAATTGCTATTTCCATTTATAGGTCACTTAAGATGTTTTAGTTTAATTTCTTGTAGTATATTGTATAAATAACTTACTCATCTTCTAATTATTATAATACAAATATCGAGCTATTCGTAAATGTTAGTGAAACAAAATAACTAAGGAAACACTCCAGAACCCTTTTCTAAATTTAAAAAAAACAAGCAATTGATGTGCATCTCTATTCTCAAATAATCATCGTCAAGAGTTACAAATTAATTATTATAAGTAATAAAAAATTAAGTAAATAAGAAAACATTTATCAAGCGATAAAGGAACACATTAATTAAATGCAATACTATTAAATTACAAATTTTCAAATAATTGAAATTAAATTAAATAAAAATTCAAATAAAATTAATTATTTTTAATTAATTCAAATAATTTTCAAATTAAATTGAAAAAAAATCCCTTTCGACACGCCGGAAGACGGAGGTAGATTTCACCGGATCTAAGTAGGTGGAAAAAAATTTCCACCTTAAAGTTCAGAAAAACTTCAAATTTAATTAATACGACAATACTTAATACGACAGTGGTTGCATGTGAAAAAATTACACACGTTTAGCATACAAGCCCGATCTTCTTGCAATTCTAGAAAAAGTTTTGTCATCATTTGCCATAAGGGTTGGTCATATCAACAATTCTTTCAGACAAACGTTTTAGGTAATGTTTAAAGTACTAATGACTACTTTAAACCGATTCGATGCTATGGTTGTTAAGGGAGGTATGACTTTTTTGTCTTCGAAACCCAATTTTTTACACCCCCTGAGCCAATGGTTTGTGATATCAGAAAACTTTACTTAGATCGGTTTTAAATCTTTATCCAAAGAATAGTAGAAACTTTAAAAGAATTCGATATGTTACCTAATAAGAAAGTTATAGCAATATATTTTTTTTTCAAAAAAACCTGCACACACATTTTCACCCCCATGATCCAATTTTGGCTGTTAACGAACACGACCGAAATTTTGGGACGATTTATTTTTAAGGAACAATTTGAAAATGATTGGCGCAAAATTACGGCAGTCATCGTTCCACAAGATAGTGAAATATATAAATATATATATATAAAGATGTATTGTAAAACTTTTGAACTGATGGTAGTTTTTGGGTCTGGGGGATGTGAAACTTGAAGATATGTCGAAATTTTCCGGATATCGAATCATGGTACCCATTACCATGAGTAGCTTTATTATGAAATCTACCTAAAAAGCTTAATAAACTTATGAAAGACGTAACACATTAAATATTATTTCTTCTTGAGTACAACATAGCACTTTTTTTTATAACAGATTATTTTTCGAATACAAAGATACAAAGAAAATTAATTATTGTATTTTTAGCAGATTAACATACACTTTTTTCCTCTAATCTTGATCAAACTTTGGAAGGAAAATTTAATTTTACTCGTTTTACTGATAATAAAATTAAAAATCTTATCTGGTTTATCTCTGGGAATTAGGTGTAATTTTAAAATAAGTTTGAGTTATCAAAAAAAAAAAAAAATTAAGGATGTTCTTAAAATAATAAAGGGATAATTCTTTTAAAATTGCTTTTTTAATATTATAAAGATGAAAAAATAAAATATACTTTCTTATGAGACAATAATTTCTTCTCTCACAAAAAAAACGAATAAAAAATGTAAAAGCGGTAAATGAAATGTAATTATCATTTACTTATGTTTTTATTTGAACTGATTTGAAAATATTTTATTTTAGATTAAGTTGCAATTTTAAGTCACTTGAATGACTGTAATTTGTAATTAGTTATTTTATATATTTGTATTATTTTATAGTATTAGTATTATATCTTATAAAAGTTATTGAATTCTTTACGTTGCAAGATGTAATGTTTCTTTACTTTAAAAATGAGATTTTATATTGTCAAATGACATAAATTACAAAGAACTTCAAAGAGTATTTTTAATGAGTTTTACAATGATTATTATAGAAAATGTCTTCAATAGAAAATGGTTTTTCATACTGAATTACATCCTCTTTGCTTAAGTTCTAACAGTGTCGGGTGAAGTACGGGTACTCTTTGACAGTTCTGAAACTATCCCAGGATTAATGTCCGAGTTGACGGTTGCCTCCAAAATGGGAACATCCCACTCATCCTACTCATTTTATACTTCGTTATCAACGTCTTTCTTCATCTTATTTTCTGTCTTTACTTCATCTTTCACGGTACTACAAGTCTCATTCTACTCACCCTTTCTTTGCCTCTTATATACATCTGAACTACTTGTCGCAAAAAAAAAAAAAATACAAATAAGTAAATAACGAGGGTAAAATAATAACTTTATTATTATGTAAAAAATACACCTGAAATTGTTGACATAATTTTTCACTGAAGAAGAGTAAATTTTTGATTTGTTTTATTTAATTTATCTTTTTCTTAATTTATCTGTAGCTTTAAAAGATTTTTAAATAGAAAATAACTGGTAATACTAATACAACACTATATTTATAAATAATTATTTTAAAAAAATCTTGGGATTTATCTTTTTTGTAAACGTTTTATTTTTTCATACAAAAATATTGCAATTAACTTTCATGACCGCTAAGCGGTTTTCACAGGATTTTGACATTTTTGGAGTCCTAAGAACCCAAAAAACCGAATGGAAATTTTCCGGATCTTAATATTCGTATGTACGTGTGTTCAGTGTTGCCCTCTAAATCACCGTATACCTCCAGAACTACTGGATTGATTTTTACCAAAATTAGATTACTTCTTTATATGGAACACTGATGCCATTAAATTTTCAACTTAAAAGGTCAAGGGGGAAGCTGTACAGCATGTTCACCCACAGTATCTCGAGATTTAGCCTAATTAACTTCTTATTTTCTTAGGAACATTTGTTAACTATTAAAAAATAATATATGCAAAAAAAGATTTTTTGTGTAGCAAAATCACATTTCCACCCCATAAAATGCTGTTGTAGTCGTCTGGTTATGTTGTGACGTCACAGATGAGCGTTAGAATTAAATAAATGAATAATATTTAAAGTATAAAAAAGTAAGTCGGTCCGGCTGGGTCTCGAACTCGTTCGCCCGGTTGACTTTAAGGCGTTAAGCCTCGCGGCTACAACGGTCTGCCGACCGTACAAGCGAATTTTATTCTATGTAAGTTGTGAAATTACATTAGTTTAGTTATTGGCGACCGTCGCGGTAGTACCGGTGAATTAAACACACCCGAGCGAATTAAATAAGGTATGCGCGAGCGCTTTACTTAGAATCATTGCATTCAATAAACGAAAAAATATTGTATTAAAATA
This sequence comes from Lycorma delicatula, assembly GCF_047948215.1. NCBI lineage: Eukaryota > Metazoa > Arthropoda > Insecta > Hemiptera > Fulgoridae > Lycorma > Lycorma delicatula. The sequence continues at coordinate 59,035,547 of NC_134462.1, forward strand.
AAATTATAAATATTTTAAATTAAGTTGTGTGTGTAAGCCGTGCATCATAGACAACCCAAAGTTTTAGGTCTTTCCTAGAATGCAGCTTTAGCTGCGTGACGGGAAAGTCACTTTAGCTGCGTGACGGAGAAAGTCCTATAACTGTGTTGTCAGTTTTTTTTTGTTATTTGTTCTTTGTTTTTTCTTTTAATCATAGCCTGCTATTCGTAACAAAGCATAGCCATACGTATTAGAGAACACTAGTAAAATGAAACAAATAAGTATAACTAATCAAAGCCAAATATACAAAATTTATTATATTTTATGTAGACACATACTTTGTTTTATTTGAAGTAGGATTCTTTGGAAATTATTGAATGATTTAGATAAAAATGTATGTTCCGGACCCGACAATGTTGCATAATTTCTTTTCAGTAATAAATACATTTTGTTCAGCTTTTAGTACCTGCAAACAGTTTTAAAACGATTTATAGAAAATAAGTTATTTATTATTTTTTTAAAAATAGAAAAACTTCATGATGAATTTTTCGGATCCAGTTAGAACAATTTGAAAATAAAAATCTGATGTCTATTTTAATAAATTGAAAAAATTTACTGGGTAAAACCTTTTATCGAAATTGTATGAAAAATTATGAGTAATAATTATAATTTTTTGTCGATAAATTAAGTATGAATAGTAAAAAGTTATGTTTTATAATAAAAAAAAAACTTAATAAAATACAAAAAACCTTCAAAATCAATTTTATTAAAAAATCTGGTTTCTAAAAATCTGTCTTTCAATACGTCTATTGCATACACTATTGGCTGCGTAAGTATATTGTTAAATGCTCACACGTTCAGGTAGAGCATGTATGTTGTTTTCAATTAAACCTACTTGTAAATACCACGGGCTGTTCACTTATACATCTTCTAGAGTCTGTGTGATCTGAAAATCTCATAAATTACAATAAAATGATTACACTCCACCTTCATTATGTTAAACAATGACAAAATTTGAAATGACGAAATGTGAAACATCTTGACGAAGATTTATTATCTAACCTCTCTGACTAGCTAGCTTCCATTCATTTAGCACAGAAATAATTTAATCTGAGATGTAAGTTGCTTTTCCTTATAACTGCGTTGATTTAGCAGATTTGAGTGAAGACCAGTATTAATTTTGTTTTGTGTAGTAAAACTATTTAATAGATAAATTTGTAAGTTTAACTGAATTCCCATGAATTTAATTTTGTCCAACTTCTACAATAACCAACAACGATCAAAAGGACCTCAAGATTATAAATTCAGATGTGTTTTACGGTATAGGTAAAGCTCTTTTAAAATCAAAGCACTTAAATTCCACTAGAGTAGCAACGATTCATGTGTTGCTCTTTACTTTGAAATTGTTACTAGTTTATTACACTCGATTTGGCCATTACATAGATCTGTATTGATCAATATTTAAAAAAGGGAAAATTGTTTCTCTATTTAAATTTTATTTTGTATAAAATAATTTTTGTGGCACTTTGTCTCTGAAAGAGTTCAAATTGTTGTGGGTAACTACTTAACACAAACCTCACTCAGCACTACTATGATAAATATCTCACACAACAGTATCTATGATAAATACCTCACAAAACAATATTATGCTAATATACCAGTAGAGTTACAGCTAAGATATATGCAGATGTACCAAATTATATGCAAAAACTACCACTCAAATTAATTTAATAATATATTTTTTCTGTATAAAAAATATCCTATTTTTTGTTGTTGAAAGTTTAAATTTTTCTTTTAGCAGGAAATTTTAATGTCAGAATCATTAAACAAAAAAAAAATAATGGTTAATTGGAAAACTATTTCGTTATTGTAAATATTAAAATACCAATCTTCAAAAAAAAAATAAGCACTAAAATCTAAATTTATATTTTTAATACTCACATTGCTCTCGTTTAAATCATTCACTTTTAATGAAACACGGCGTTTCAAGTAATCCAGAGCTCTTTAATTTAAAAGAAATATAAAATCATTTTATAAATATAGAAATAAATTTCTTTAGTGCAAGATATTGTTGTATCATAATGGAGCAGTTTATGGATGTAATAAAATAATTATAAAATAATACAATATATTTCTCTTACTGTTTTTGTCACGGAAGTCAGAGAATGCTCGTATGCAATCTTCTCTTCCGTAAAAAAAACAAAACAAAAAAGGTCTGTTTTTGACACACTACATTTGTAAATATTTCGATTTAATATAAATCCATACTTGCATAACAACGTTATTGCATCTATCCTGCGCATTTTTTCTCTACGGATCAACTCATTCTGCTTTAATTTTAATATATCTATTTTCAATCACATTTTAACCTTTTAACAGCAAATATTAATAAACTTTTATGATAAATTTCTAATCTGTTGATTATTAATAAGATCTATTCTTATTCTCTGAATAAGATCTCTTGATTATTCGGTGTATTTTGGAAGGTTTTTATCACTGTCTAAATATAAACTTAAGCAGATAATATTTATTATGAAAGTCAGGGATTCTCTCCAGAGTCTCCATGCTTCATCACTGTCACCCATCCAGGCAAGCGCGGACGAACGACGGCTCCGCAGAGAACTGTCTTTCACCCTTCGACCGTCCGACACTTGATGCGGAAGAACATGACCCTTAGGTCATGTTCTTCCGCCTCAGTCTGAGGACTTTGTATTGTGGTACTCTCTAGGAGATACACCTGGAAGCATCTAAAGTCTTTCTGGACTTTGGTTTGCAAGATTCATGCTACTAATCCTGCGACTGTTTCAAAGTGGTTCTGGCCTTTCAACATGGTGTCTATTATGTCATTTACCATAATCTGCTCCGTGACTGCAACGCAGCAGCGACGTTCCTTCTCCCACCTCAAGCACTAAAAAATGTGATGTTCAGGAGGAACAATTTATATTATTTTTCGTAATTGTAATTACTGTTGTTACCTTGGCGTAGGACATAAGTTATTTCTAAATATGTCAAAGCCATTCTCAATGTGTAGTAAGGATAATATATCAAGAATTTTGGGTAAAGAAAGAATAAAAGTTACCACATTTATTAAAATAACGATTAGCATACCAACACAATTAAAATACACCTGAGATTCAACCAGATATGAGACACGTTCAACCTCATTAACAAGGGTCTGAAATGGACAAAGAGCATATTTAATGATTGTAAAGCAAGTAAATAAGTTTTCCTAAAAAAAATAAAATAAAAAAATAAAGAATTAAATGTTAATTAAATGAAGAAAAAATATATTAATAAAAAAAAGTATAAATATTAAATAAATTTATTTTAAGCTTTATATAAGGTACATAATATGATTACAACTGATTAAAATACAGCAATTAGCTTGTACGATTTAATCGTTTAATACAGTCAAATCGTCAAATATTAGTTTAATTGCAAAAATATTTTACTGTTAATAAAATCGTTTAAAATCATATTCATTGGAGATTTTTTTTTAATCTACTATTCGCAACTTACTTTTAATATCTTATCTCATCGAACGATATGCCATTGAAAAGTAGAGTAGAGGAATAACCTACTCTCTCCAACATACGTAAAAGTCCGACCATAATAAACATCATTACTTTCAGAGAAAGATATTCTGATTAGATTCTTTTGAACTCTAGTTGTTTTATATATTTTCAAAAAAACTACTCAAGCCGATTAGATTATTTTTTAAGAGAGATTATAGACATATTTTTGTATTTTAGTGATGTATTTGCTCGTTAAATTCAAGGTTGCACAATCATATATACAAAAATAAATTTATTATACATAAATACTAAATACCATTCATTAACACGTATCAAGGACGAAATTTAGTCCTCTTAGATTGTAAGTGTTTGCTAAGATAGCTTTTTTGAAAACTTCACCTCATAAAATGTTAGATTATTATTTTGGTTAAAGTTAGTTCGTTAGATTATTTTTTTTTAGAAACGTTGGCTCAAATTTAAGAACACCAATCAAATTTAGTATTATTCTTTCTTCAAATAAAAATACATAGTGCATTGATTTGCTGTATATGCTCACATTTTTATTTTAAACTAGCAAACCCGGAAATGGTTCGCTATTGCTAGATTTGAGTATATATATATGTATATTAAATGAACACACTTGAATGTTTGATAAAACATTAATAAAATGAACATTACGGAACTTCACAAAATTTAACCTTTCCCTTTCTTCCTTTCCCTTTTTCTTTTCCACCTTTCCCCATCTTCATTTTCTCATTTTTACCATATTCCCTTTTTACTTCCCCTTTCCCTTTACCACCCCCATTTCCCTTTCCCTTAGTTCCTTTTCCTTTTTCGTTTGTTTTCCCCTTTACATTTCCTTTTCCGTTTTTAGATTTATTAACAATTATTAACCTCTGGTTGTAAAAAAAAATACGATAAATAATTCAATATTAATAATAATAATAATAATAAAAAAATAAAAAAAATATAAAAACATATCAGAAGTAATCAATTAAACAGAACTTTATGTAATTTTCATTTTTTTTAAATTTGTATATGTAATTTAATAGGCGTATAAGGAAGTCATGTGGTGCCCACATCAGTATTTTTATATTTTGTTTAAATAGACATATTGTAGACATATGGGTTTTTTGCAATTTTGTAAAAATAAATAAGTATAGAATAAATGTTAATGTAAACAAACGTGCTGTTTATAGTACACAATACAATCTATTACACAGTTGTTCAATTTTTACTATTTTTTTTTTAAATTTGTTTTCGTATTGTAATGTTTTTATTATTTAATGTTTGTATATAGATATTTATTTAAAATTATATTTGTGTTTTGGGATTAAAAAAAGGAAAACATTAGGGTTAGAGCTGTGCTAAAAAAACACAACTTATTTAAATGCGAAAGTTTGTTTGCGACAACCACGCGAGAACCAGCAAATCGATTGCTTTCAAATTTTCAGGATATATTTATGTCATTACAGAGAAGGTATTACATTACAGATTGAAGTTCTATCCCGCCTAAGAAATGAATTTGAAAATTAAAAATATTCATTAAAGAAAAAATATCCTTTTACTTCATGAAGTAAAATGATTAATTTTTTTTTCTTTAAAGAATATCTGTAAAATAATTAATATTCTAACAAAACTGAATTCGATAACGAATCGAATATTAATATTCGATAACAAATTCGTTGCGATCCACGGGGCGGAGCCCCCTGTCTAGACCGCCTATTTCTTCTAATAAAGGTTGATACACAGACATATACAGATGATCATTATGTGATCACTTTTTTCATGAACCAAATTTTCATGAAAATCTGACATAACATGTAGATATTTAAATTATTTTCAAGTAATAGCAAGGCGAAATTCAATTAAAAATCATTAAATATCATAGCAAAGAAACAGGTATTTTTCTAGTTTTAAAAACATCTTGAAAGTTTTTCAAGTTTATGCTTCCAAACTTTTTATCCCTTTTATTAAAAAGAGAAGAGAATTTATAATAATTGTAGAAAGGTAAATCAGTTTATGACTTTTAGTATGTATAGTGTTGTATGAAAGTCTAAAGGTTAAAGGTAAAATGAATATTCCATTCTCTTACAGTATGGAATGTTTGACGTCATCATAACGTTGATGAAAGGAGGTACACATTGTATATTGTATTGTACGCAATAGAAAAGGGGAAGTTTCTAAGCGACATGTACTGATGATGAAGGTGGATGTGGCAATGTTGTGGTAGTATCAGTAGTGTAGGAGGTGGAAATCTGAGTATGGTGGTACTCAGTGCTCCTGGGAGCAGAGATTGCAACCGAGGCACGTCAATGCAGTGAAATCAAGTTACTAACTCCGGTTAATTGCATTCCCTTCATTATTGTCAAGTTCCCAGAACTCATCAGTCGGTGAAGGGAGAAGGTCTCACCCAGGCTTGATTTTAGCGTTGTGTTGTTTCTGATACCATTAACGTTACATTAGAATTCATCTGCTGCGTTTTCTACCGAGTACGTTCTTTTAATTAGTGAAAAAAATTATTAAATTATGTTTTCTTTCATTAACCTCACTTCATACAAACAAATATTCGTATTCCTTCATCAATTTGAAGTCGTTACACGTGAACTTAGATACGTTTAAAATTCTATAGAATTTCATAATTAATAAAAGTAATTTAAAATCCTATCTTGTTTTTATAATGTTACCGATTTAATTAGTGAATACGGATTTGGAAGGTTCAGAGTTCGAATATTGTTACCTTCAAATTACAATCCGGATGTTTTTTAAGATTACAATTTTTATTTTTTATAAAGTTCATAATTTATAACATATTTCTACATACAGCTTTCAAGTTTCTTTTATTAAATTATTCATTAAAAAATAACTATCTAAAAGGAAACATACCTTACAAGATAAAATGTTAAAATGAAAAACAAAGTGTATACTGATAACAGACCGAAGTTCCATTTCAGTCGTTTTTATCGGATTAATATTAAAAATCTATCAAAAAAGAAAATAAGATATTTATTATAAAAGGAGATGAAAATAATTATTTGCTTTCAAGTAGTAGAATTTAGTAACTCTGAAAACGACTTAAGGGAGCTTACCGCCCAAATATACTAGATTAGTTGAACCAACACATTAGTTTGACTTTGTTTCAGTACAATAGACCGGTCCGATTAGTTGATTGTAGAGATTTTGTCAAGTTAATTTGTAAAATTAATGTAAACTATTATGTTTATGTGTGCAAATAAAAAATGAAAAATGTAGGATTATAAGCTAAACGTTAGGTAGGTTATTTTCTACGTTTCAATATTAAATGTATGATGGGTAACCTTACAAAAAAATTAAGATCGTAATTTTAAAATAATCATTGTCTTTGTATAATCATTACCTGAATCCAGTGAAGAAATTACTATAAAGTGTATACGCACACACCCACACAAGCGCACACACACACACACACACACATATATATATATTACATTTATATATTATATGAGTGTGTGAGTCTAAGTAAAAAACTACATAACTTTAAATAAGAGTATAGTAAAACAAACGTCATAAAAAACTCTTAAAACCCTTAAATTTACAACTTAAAATATTATTTTTACTTTCCTGTTTAGATGCTGCTATAGCTGAGCTGTAGCTTTAGGAGGGAAAGTGTTATAACCGTTCCAATTTGGGTTTCCCAGGATCTTGACGTTTTTTCACCTAAGGAAATTCGTTCGTATGTACGTGTATGTGTTCGGTGTTGGCTTCAAAATCACCTTATATCTCTAGAACTACCAGACCGATTTTGACCAAACTTAGATAACTTCTTGGGGCATTGATGTCATTAAATTTTCAACATAATAAAAGATCAAGGGGGTGAGACGGTAGAGCAAGGTTATTCTCAGTATATGGAGATTTCGGCTAATTTAGATCGTATTTTTCTTAGGCACACTTGTTAACAATTAAAAAATAGCAGTATTTGCAAAAAACTTTCAAAATCACACCCCATTCCAAAAAGTGTTCTAAACTAGTAGTTAAGTGGGCATACTGAGTGAATAGTACATCCTGTCAGCACAAGGAGCTTTAGTGTCGCAGTCTGCCATCTTGGAATTTCCCTTTTCCCTCGTCCTCTTGAACCGGTATATTTGCAACTTTACAGGGTTGCCAACCAAATTATTTTTTACAGTTTAAATATTAATTATTTTTTTAATTTTTTTAATGTTTCAGACGTTGGTAACACTGACGTACTAAAGCTGTTGTAGTCGTCTGCTATGATGCGACGTCACAGGTGAGTTGCAGCATTAAATAGTTGAATAATATTTAAAGACCGAGTTGCTTTTTTTAAAAAAATTAACTCGAGCTATTTAAAAAAAAAAGTATTTCGGTTTGGCTGGGTCTCAAACTCGTACGCCCGACTCGGTACCTGGTGCGTTAAGCCTCGTGGCTACACCAATCTGCCGACCGTACAAGCGAAATTTTTTCTATATAAGTTGGGAAATTACATTAGTTTAGTTACTGCCCACCTTCGCCGCTAGTATCGCCACATCCACGCCAATTAAAGCGCGCGCGCTTTTGTCAGAATCATTGAATTAAACAAAATGAAAAAATATTATATTTAAATAAAATGTTATATATTTTTAATTATGTTGTGTGTATAAGACGTGCATTAGAAACAACAGTGTTGTCAAAATTGCTTAAATCAAAAAATTACAACAGAACCTGAAGTTTAGAAATCATTTTTAAGTCTAATATGGGTTGCCATGGAAGCGGGACAGGCTTCTGCTTCTTCCTAAACCGTCACCTGCTGGCTGTTCAGTGGCTTATCGGGCAATTTGTTTGTTGCCCTCCCTCGGTAAATTATATGAACTTATTCTAGTACCACCTTGATTTCTGCCACCTTGATCGAACGTGGTTTGGGAGGGGATTTGGTGAGCTCAGTTTCTGGCTCACCCAGTTCCTGACCGGCCACGGTTCATTCCGGGCATATTTGTTTGGAAGGAATAGGGTGGATAGCCCTATTTGTCTATATTGCGACCAACGGGATACAACGGAACATGTTTTCTTTGAATTTTATAGATGGGAGAATGAGAGAAGACGGTGTACTGCGATGACAGGTCCGTCTGATCCAGATAATGTAGTCCAGATGATGTTAACTGATGCGTATAAAATTTTAGCTATGTCCAAATTCATTACCGGGGTTTTGAAACAAAAGCAATAGACTGGGGGTAGCCCCAGTCGTGAGGGCCGGCATGCTTAGGTGTGCCAGTTTTAATGAGCGGCTGGGGACTCCAGGGGTTCGTTAGGTTGGATATATAATGCGTCAAAATATAAGATTGAAGATTGTGAACCGAGACAGGTATTATTAGAGATAATAGAGAAAGGTAATAATAAAGTAGACCAGGTTGAGTGTAAATAAAATAAGATAATGGTGATAGAGTAAAAGACTGAGACCCGAGACAGGCACTACTAGAAGACACAAATTGATGTAACAAAAAACCTGAGACAATTGGTGAAGAATTGACCGGAGAGCGAAATGGGGAAAGGCGCCCTCTGTGGAGCTATCGTTCATTTGCGCTTGAGCGGATAGGCGATGGTGAAGAAACACGGGGACTCTTGACCCCCCGAGTTCAAACCCATTCCCGGGGTTGAGCTAAACTGCTTATCCGACCCCGGGCGGTGAGGAATGGTGAAATAGGAGTTTTAGTCGGTAGGTGCGGGCACACATAAAACATCTAGCCGAACCTGTGCGAGTCCGACACTCTCCCACTTGTGAGGGGTACGTAAACGGTATTTCTCCGCAACACCGATAACAAAAAAAAAGGTAGGGACCACGGGTGGCCAAGCATAAACTACCAGTGTTAGCTGCAATCTCAGTGATTTTATACGCTGTTCCGGCGTGGTTTACGGCCTTGGACAGAAGAAGAACGTGAGGCAGCTGGCTTCCCTCCAGCGTTGGGCAGCTTTGAAGGGGGTTGTGGCTGCCTATAGAACGGTGTCCGCGGAGGTGGTAGAGGTGCCAACGGGAGTCCCGGCGATCGTTGTATCTCTGGTCTCTTTTCATTTCGTATAAATCTTTCGTCTATTACTAAAGTCCCGGCGATCCGTTTCTAGGCCCTACAGCTGAAGAGGATGTACGAGGGGGTGCAGAAGGCTGACTCTGCACCTTCTTCTTCGGGAGTGGTAAAAGGACTGAGACGTATCACTTACAGGGCCCTGGACGGAGATTGATTCCCCCTGACTGGGGCTGTGGCTAGGGAGGAGGCATGAGGAGACGTAGATTTCTTTATTTCTCAGCTCCTCTCTGGCCACGGGGAATTTGGCGTCTACCCGCTCAGGTTTGGGAGGCAGGAGTTTCCTAGCTGCATTTACTGCGGCCAGTGTGATACTATGGAGCACATATTCTTGAGTGCTCTCGGCGGGAAGGAATGAAGGTAACTTCTCAACTACAGTGGATGACGCCGGAGGCCATAGTGGACTACATGCAGCGGGGCGTAGTCGAATGGAGGTGCTAGAAAATTTGGCAGATGATGTCTTAAAATTGAAGGAGATCGATTACCGAGAGTGGTGGGCGGACTAAGTTGTCTACTGTGGGACGTGGGGGTGAGGGACAGCCCCTTGCGGAGCTGCCGTTCGTCCATGCTCGCATGGATTGGTAGTGGCGATGAGGTACGGAAACTCTCTCACTTCCTTGTCGAAAAAGACCAAGTTAGTAATGAAAAAAATAATATATAAAACCAGACGGATAGTATTTAAAAAATTACGTAACCGTCCTTATTGGTTAGCGATATAACATTTGAATATGATCATTAAAATTCTACCGGTCGGTTGAATTATAAAATTGCCTAGAATTTTGTAATAAACTATTGGATAAAATGTTATTTTTGCTGTTGGGTTAAGAAAACAATATCACGCATAGGTAATAAAGAATCGGAATTTGTTATATAAAGGTTTTCTCATATCATACATTAATTTTTTTCTCTCTCAATTTTACCAATGGTAGGGTAATGTTATACGACGTACAATAGTAGTACACGGTTGGATTGTATAAGTTATGAAATAATATTTTCCGTTTGTCTTCTCAGTTACTGAAAAAACATTCAAACATCTTTTATTCTTTTCTTTTTTTCATATTATTTTTTTTTCATATATAAACAATACGTCTTGTATCTTTTTAGTTGTCATAAAATTTAAACGCTGGGTGTGTATGTGTGTGTGTGTGTATATATATATATATATATATATATATATATATATATATATATATATATATATATATATAAATGTTAAGTTCGTTTGTGTACGGCTTCAAAAACTCAAAATGGTCTACACCGATTGAGCTCAAATTTTAGCACGATATATAACCGGCATCAAAGATTGTTTTCATCTATTTTTAATTTGCACATCTTTAATTTGGAAATGTAAACAAAGGAAAACCAATCAGATCAATGCAAGATAGCCGCTGTCAAACACAACGACCAAATTTTTTTGAATTATATTTAATAGCTAAGCTAAAACATCTGTATTTTATTAAGAAAAAAAAAACACGATAAAAAAATTTTTGCACTATATATAACCCGCATCAAAGATTGTTTTCATCTATTTTTAACAAATATATCTATCTATTTTTAATTTGCACAGTTTTTTAATAAATAAGAGGCTAATAAATCAGATGGAAATGTAAACAAAGAAAAACCAATCAGATCAATGCAAGATGGCCGCTGTCAAACACAACGACCAATCACAAGGAGCCCGTATGGCCGTTGCCAATGTAAACAAAATCACAACTGATTAAGTAACAAATTTCTTTGAATTATATTTAACAGCTAAAACATCTGTATTTTATTAAAAAAAAAACATAAAAACACCAAAACCAAAAGAAAAGCCACCATGAAGGATGACACAGTAAATAAATTAAAACACCCAACTTTCTTATAGCCCAGATAAACTTAAGATTATGCAAACAAAAAAAGTCGAAATAACCAAATACACAGAAAATAATATCCCTACATAATGACCAAAAAATCCTTTGTTGGGTTTTTTTTTTTTACATATATATGCTCAAACAATCGTTTTTTGGTCATTTAGCGTTCTTTGCTATGTAAAAGCAAAGAACAAAATTGACAAATAATAACACTGAAACCACACAACTAAGTATTCGTTTTTTTTTTGTTTTTTCTAACCTCCGAAACCACCGTTATGCATTGCTTCAGATGATGATATGAATGATTTACAGCGTATTAAAATGCCATGCCTGACCGGGATTCGAACTCGGAACCACCGGATTAGAGTCCGAGACGTTACCATTCGCGCCACGGAGGCCGGCAAACATATTCGTTAGGAGCCGAATAAAAACACGACTTACCAATATGGCGTTGTGTGTCAAATCAATTTTATACGGACTATAATTACTTTTAATACGCGAAACCCTTTGCAGTGATTGAACATTAACTTAAACCTCTTCAAAAATTATTCCTTTTGAAGTAAGCCGCAGTTTGATATCATTGTTTTTCTATAACACGGCTGGAATTCTTTTCCTTTAATGATAAGAAGCGTTGTCGAAGACAATAACCGAATTCTATTCCAAAGGACATAATACACCGCTAAACAATTTCTAAATAATTCAAATTCGTGTAATTTTTTTACGAATCGCGTTTTTATCAAAATATCACCTTTTTCTCAATTGGCCTGCGGGGTTTTGTTTTCTTTGGAGACCGTAATTCATTAGTAGATTCATATTCGAGAATCACGTTGTACACTGAAGCAGCACAACTTCTACTTACGTTAGCAGTTTATTAACATCTGAAATCAACGCCGTTTCATTATTCTGTAATTTGTAAGCATTACACTGCTTTTGTAAGCATTTAAAATGATGTGTTTTTCGCACGACTTAAGGGGTTTTTTTCGCAGCCCACAAATCTTAATATATAAAAATGTTAAGTTCGTTTGGGTACGCTTCAAAAACTCAAAATGTTCTGCACCGATTGAGCTCAAATTTTAGCACGATATATAACCCGCACCAAAGATTGTTTTTATATATTTTTCGCATCAGTCACATACCCACTACCGCGAGAAAACAGTTCTTTTAACGGTCAGCTGTGTACCAGTGTCCGCGCCATCGCCAGTAAGCGAGGGGAACACTCGCCATACTAGCTAACGACAACCGCAGTCACATGTGAAACAATACCTGTTCTGAATTACATTGTTTATTAACAAAAAAAAAAGTATCCACTTGCATCTGATTCAGATTATTATACAATCTGAATTAAATATTCACTTTAATCGAAGTACTTTTGTGCGATCGTGTCGTGATTGAGCTGCGCCTTTCACCAAGCTTTGAATTTATTAGAAAACGACCAACCGTGGGATATATGTATTAATGACGAGTGCAACACTGCACATCAAAACCAAATTCGCGCATTATTCGCAATTATATTGACCGCTTCCTTCCCTTCATCTCCCATAGAGTTATGGGAAAGATATCGATCTCATATGGCTGAGGATATTTTGCATAGAGTACTTCTAGAAAATACCAATATGACCATGGAATTTACAGAAGGCATTTACAACGAAGCATTGATAAATATTGAAGACAAGTGCTTAGCTATTGCAAATAAAGTTCTTAGTCATTGGGAATGCCAGCACCCACCCGAGCTGCGATTGCTTCATTTGATGTGGATTTACGCCGCGAACAGAGTTATATCATTGGTGATCTTCAGTCATATGTCCAATCAAACATTCCCAAATTAACGCGTGAACAGAAAGGCATTTATGATCGCATAATGCAAATGATAAATGACGGAGTTGGGGGACCTTCTTCTTGGATGCGCCAGGAGGAACTGGGAAAACATTCCTCATTAGATTGATTCTAGCAACGGTTCGATCAAAAAATGATAATTATCCTGTTGCGGAATATTAATCAGCCAAAACTCTGCAACGGCACGCGACTTGCAGTTAAGAAATTGATGAATAACGTAGTGGAAGCAACGATTTTAACGGGGCCTTTCAAAGGTGAAGATGTCCTCATTCCTCGAATACTCATAATCCCGACCGATACACCATTTTAATTTAAAAGATTGCAATTCCCAATTCGTTTGGCATTTGCAATCACAATCAATAAAGCTCAAGGTCAATCTTTAGAATTGTGTGGTTTAGATTTAGATGCGGATTGCTTCTCACATGGGCAACTGAATGTTGCGTGTTCCCGAGTCGGCAAACCAGATAGCCTTTATATCTACGCAGACAGTAAAAAAACAAAAAATATTGTATATCCACAAGTATTGCAAAATTTAACTTCTATGAAAAGTATGCTTTGTTTTGTTTCTCATTTCTCATCCATGCAACCACAATGTACACAGCGAATCGTGGCGGGTAGAGCTAGTATATATATATATATATATATATATATATATATATATATGTATATATATATATATATATATATATATATATATATATTATAGTTTATCAAATCTGAATTGTAGTGTTATCTTAAACTACGTTACATTACAAATGGTCACTTCTTGAAATTCTGAATTACCTCATTACCTTATTTAGAACTTTATTGCATCTAATTTTTATTTATTCACGTAAACATTTTTTTAATGACTTAAATGTCATGGTTTTACTTTGTTTTTAAATTTACCTATGCTTCCAATAAATTGGTACCCGATTGTAAATTAAACAATGCGGCTATTGGTTTGCTTGTCATTTCTTACGCCACCAGAACATTCGGTCGCCCTAAAGCATAAAACCGAATATCTGTGCCACAAATGGCAACTGAGTCTAGAACAGTTTAGCGACCAGTATCCTAAAGCATGAGCGGACTAAGCGCGGTGCCATACACCACCGGCTTACGTGTCCCAACCGCTCAATTGTCATATATTTGCTAAAATGGGTAGGCGCACCCCGTCAACTGCTAACAGCAATGTGGCAAAAACTAACTAAACAATGCGGCAAAGAAAAAAGTTATTAAAAAAGAAAATTCAAACATTTTTCTGTTTTCTTGCTTTCAATCACTGTTTTGTCAGAAAAGTTTAAAACTTGTCAGATAATGTATTAAAACGTATAGCAACGAAATTGAATTTTTTCTAGATTTAAATACCATTATTCTAGATTTAGATACCATTATTCTAGATTTAGATATCAGGTCTCTCAGTTTCGAATGCTTATTGTTTGATTGATTTCTATCACAGCTTATTAGTTTTTTTGCAAATTTTTCTGAATCAATCTCTTGTTTCCATGTGATATAAAAAACATCACTCTGCTGCTAATCTAGTGTAGAATCGGAATTATGTACGTATGATGTAAAATAATTCTTTTTAATTACCTTAATTAATAAAACAATTTCAAAATAAAAGCTTATTTATTTAGTTAACAAACGACCGGATACTTTCTGTAGATATGCGTTATGATACTGCGCCACTTCACCGTCTTTTCAGATTTTGTATAGGGTTCATTGATAAGTCCTGTGAGACAAATTGATAATTAATCTATACTTTAAATGTAGATACATGCAATAAAATTTATTGTTAATATATAGCATTCGTAAATTTGGGTGTAGTATAAAACCTTTTACACGACATAGATGCATAGAAGTCGAATGTTCTAAATTTCATTTTCTAGAAAAGTTAATTGCTTTTGTTTTGAATCTAAACACTGGATACCTGTGTTCTTTGGTGGTTAAGGTTCAATTAACAAACGTTTCAGGAAAGATCGGTCTGAGTCTGTACAAGAGTACACCGCATTTACATGTCATTCATATCAACTTGATCTCACTGGGCCGCGGAGAAAGGCTGCTTATTGTTTACTAATTGTACAAATTGCAACGTATACAATAGAGAATTAAATATTTGTTTGAACATAAGTTTAAGATGACAAAAAACAGATTTAATAAACTTTTTTTTTTTGTCTTCAGTCATTTGACTGGTTTGATGCAGCTCTCCAAGATTCCCTATCTAGTGCTAGTCGTTTCATTTCAGTATACCCTCTACATCCTACATCCCCAACAATTTGTTTTACATACTCCAAACGTGGCCTGCCTACACAATTTTTCCCTTCTACCTGTCCTTCCAATATTAAAGCGACTATTCCAGGATGCCTTAGTATGTGGCCTATAAGTCTGTCTCTTCTTTTAACTATATTTTTCCAAATGCTACTTTCTTCATCTATTTGCCGCAATACCTCTTCATTTGTCACTTTATCCACCCATCTGATTTTTAACATTCTCCTATAGCACCACATTTCAAAAGCTTCTAATCTTTTCTTCTCAGATACTCCGATTGTCCAAGATTCACTTCCATATAAAGCGACACTCCAAACATAATAAACAAATAAAAATAAATTAGAAGTACGCAAATTTCTTTGACATCCACTAAAAAGTTGACGGATATTCAAATATTTTTAATTTTTTTTCCATCATAAAAAAATATTTCGTCATAATAATTGGCTAAAAATGAATAACACAAGAACTATCCTTATTTAAATATTTTAGTATCGTTCGTCTGTTATTATTTAAAAAATTGTTTTTATGAAAGAGGTTTTGGTTATTAGAATTTTTTTTACACACCTTTCAATATCCAGTAAGCTACTTTCTGAAACCTTGCAGCTATTACTTTACTATCGGGTAGTAAAAGAAATGAAGTTTACGTCTTACAAAAAAACCTTTTTGTAGGAATTTATGCTTTGGCTTCCAATATCTGCGATATTTTTTCCTATAAAATTAGAAACATGTAACCACTGAATTTTTCATCGCTTAATATAAAAAAATAATGAGTAAGTAAATTGTGGCCGATTTTTGGTCAAAGTCTCTTAGTATACATGATAGTGTTGGTAATATATATTAGTAATGTAGACGAATATTATTCCTTATCAGGATCGTGGAGCGGTAGCGGCCATACAGTTTGGAATGTAGCCATAACAACACGTTTGACCGTTTTATATTTCAGAACTTATATTAGTAAACAGGTAATAACAAAATACGAATTAGTGATGTATACTACACTTTTTAATTAATTATCGGATGTACTTTAATTTTTTAGCAAGATAAGTCATTAAAATAAGTTTTCATAGTAATAGTATTTCGGTTAAAATGATATTAAGGGAGCCATTTTTGAGAACATCATTAAAGGATTACAAGGAATTATGCCATGTTTTGGGCAGGTATCAACTTCACAGGTATCTAAGGACTTTGCTAGCGCCCCCTCTGACAAATATGACAACTTGACAGACAGGCGGCGACGCTACCTCTATAATCTTTAAAATAAGGTTTATAGACATCTTCTGTTCCTTGAAATTCATTTTATTAAATAAATAAGAATGATTTTGGATATATGAATTGTGTTTAAGAATCCTGAATAAAAATATAATCTTATGCGCAAAACATCTTTTCGATTAGCATTCTTGTTTTTTAATTGGAGCGCTCAAAGTCCCATATTAAGTACTCTAGAAATATTCAGACTTTAGAAGTGGTCCGACCGAGATCAGCTAATCCGGGTCGGTCAAGAACGACTCAGAAACGACCAATTTACATCAAATTTTAACGTGCATATCTAAATTTTAATGAAAGTTAAGTAGTAGTTTAGAAATTTTTGAGCCGCAAACCTTTATGCATAGGCATAAACTGCAAAGTGATTATGCATAGTGATTCTGAATTGCAACGCAAACTCTCGGGAAATGATTCTACAGATAAAAATAAGAAAAAAAGTTTAAATAAACATAGGTCCAAAAACGTTTGTTAGCGAGTTACGGCTAGCGAAATAAATCGCCCGGATTTCTGATCCACTAGTAATATGCGGCTACGCTGAATTTCACGGGGAATAAATTACGACACAAATTTGATACGTTTTGTGACCTGAAAGATTGAAAAAATAGGTCCAAGAACCGTATCTTTTGTAATTAGAAAATTATTATAAAACCCAAAAAGTTGAAGTTGAAAAACACAATTGTTTACTTTTGAAGTTCAATAATTTTAAGTGTTCAATATTTTTAACTTGATTTATAAAAAATTTCATTTTATGTTAATTGATGTGAATAAAAAATAATTAATACTTCAAGAAATCAAGAATACTTCAAGAATTCAAGAATACTTCAAGAATTCAAGAATACTTCAAGAATTAATTTTATTGATTGAAAAACGACACAAAAATTATTAAAATAATCTTAAAATCAAAGTAATGGTTCGATGTGGCCATCATTCTGTTGAACGCGGCATTAAATAAATCACGACAAATATTTGACGGAATGTGTTTTGATCAAAAGTAATCATTACTTTCACCTTTGAAAGAATATGAGAGAACATATTCGCTCTCTTCTATTTTATTTTATTTTTTTTACTCGAATTATTCACCACAGAATCTTGTACGTGTGAATATGGAGATAGAATTTTGTAGCGTATGAAAAATTCCTGACCGGGATTCGAACCCACGATCCCGGATGAAAGGCCGAGACGCTACCACTCCATACAGATTAACTAGTAAATTTTTTACAGAATCAGATGTTACACTGATTCTAGCTCCCATATCACCTATTACGAAAAAATAGTTTTTTTACTGAGCGACTATATTTTCAAATGAAAACAATTAAAAAAATACCCTAAGATAATTTATTCATAAAATTATTACCTATTTAAGATGGGTGACATTCTCTAATGATTATTATGATAATCACAATCTGAAACTGCTTGTTCATTTTCTTAGATTATAACTGTAAAAGTTTAAATTCTTTCAGAAATCTATTGAATTAAAATTAAATAATTAATTATTGCTTGATAAATAAGTAATAGAGGAATCTTCAATAATTGTTGATTTTTTAAAGTTTTTTATTTCTTACTCTCAAAATTTTGTAATATCTAGATATTTCTGTAACCTAAATTATTTCTGTTTAGTTGGTTAATGAACTAAACAAAATTTATACAGAGATAGAGATTTCAATCCATTATATGCTGCTGTATAAATTTGTCATATCAAGTTTTTATGTATGATGATAATAATTTTAGACTAGAAGTAATTGAACGCTTTTTTGCTTTTCCTGTATATTCTTTTCTTTGTTAAGTAATCGTTACAAGATCATTCAAAGAGAGGTTACTACCAATTATTATAGGTAAGATTCTATTTCTAATATGATTAATTCACCACATTAGTTCTCTAGGTCTGCGTTTGAGAATACAGTATAAATTTGAATGATAAATTCTAAGCCTGACCGGAATTGGAACTCCGTACCTTTCGGATAAAAGACGAAGACGGTAACACTCCGCCCCGGAGGTCGGCAATGAATTCATTATTTATTATTGAATTATTTACTAATTTTATATACATTAACTTAAAAACTTATTAAAAAAGATTTACATTTAGTTCCTGGTATAATTATTTACAATCAAATACAATACTTATTATATGAAATTCTTTTTAAATTGATTCCATCTATGTAATGAATGTTAATTGAAGGATAATTCTGATTTAAATATTAAACTGAAATGCATTTACTGATATTTAGTTTAAGAAAATTAATTTTAACATTGAGATTAACATTAAAGTTCATAATATATGACGCGTATCAATCTTTACTAAACTTCTAACAGAAGAAAAGTATCGGCCATCAAATATATATAAGACCGTACATTTGCAAAATTCTACTGTACTTTGTGAAAAAGAAAATTGTGCTGAAAATCAGAAGAGTTTTGCTAAAATTAAGAATAATAACTTTATCCACAATCAATTTTTGTTAAGATAAACATATTTGAGTATCATCGTCAATTTAATGGTCTTTTGTTTGCTTTGCGTACAATTTTTTTTCTCTGGTTAGAGGAGTAATCCCATTTACGGACAAAGTGTCGGGCTCGCTAACAGGTTCCGCAGATGTTATGGCGTATGTAGCCTGCGTCCTACCGACTAAACCTCCACCTCACCAGCCCCCCTCCCGAGGCTGCAAACCGCATTTAAGCATTAATCAGCCCCAGGAGGTCCCTTAGAGCTCAGTGTGTTCAGAGTCCCTGTGCATCATCACTGTCGCCCATCCATGCAAGCACGAACGAACGCCAGCTCTGCAGAGGGCGTCTGTCCTCCCTTCGCTCTCCAGTCCGGTATCCTACACCTCACTTCTTGAGGTTTTGCTGGTCTTCTGTGTTCTGCTGGACGGTACGCATGTTATTATTGGAGAGCCTCGCCTCCTCATTTCAGATGAGTCAGCCATGGCACCCTAGACATGGTTGCACCCGTTGCGTACATATTAAAAAAAATTATTACATTCATATAGAAGAGAGAGAGAGAGAGAGAGAGAGAGAGAGAGAGAGAGAGAGAGAGAGAGAGAGAGAGAGAGAGAGAGAGAGAAGAGAGAGTGAAAAAGAGAGAGAGAGAGAAGGAGAGAGAGATACTTGGTTTGAGAGGGTTTAACTTATAAAGCATATTCCGATAAATTTGAAAATAATTTGAAATTAAATTTATTAAAATATTTGTTCTGACTCCTTTTATTTCGTTTGGTTTTCTTTAAATACTTAATTCACTTAGTTTCATGTTAATAGATTTTTTCCGGATTATTTATTTGATTATGGATTGAAGGTATTAAAAAAGAGAAATGTAGCTTTTATCTAAGTATAAAAGATAAGTATTTATCTAAATACTTAAATACTATGTATAGGTATCTACCTATACATAGGTTTAAATATATACATAAGTGCTTCTACTTGTTTGTGCTGATTACTAAATTGAATTTATAATGAGGTTTCTATATATAAATAGTTTTAATGAATTAAAAAATTAAACGACGCAAGTAGTTATATCGACATTAACATATGATATATTTTTTAACTGGTGATACAAAAAAAAATTATTATTACGTACTTTGATTGAATTATTTTAAACCGTAAAAATTACTTATTATATCGAAGGGACGAGTAACAAAAATATATATCTGAATAACTAATCAGTTTAACATTATATGTTAGAATCGTTTATTTTGATAAGTAAAAAGGTTTTGCCAAACAGTACTATTTTTTGTATTTAGAAAATATGGTTAAGTAGGGATAAATTTGAATAAGAATAGATTAGAGAAGTGAGGATAATCAATGTTGTAAAAAAAAAGAAAACTAGAAAGATAGACCAGTAGGATTTAATAATTCTGAGAGGTGATGGTTTCTATAGTGGGGGTACCTTTATTTAACTTTGTGTTGTTTGTGTGGCAAGCCATTCTCGGATTCGTTTGAAAAATTTTGTTTCTTTCTTTATAACTGAAAAAGCCTAGGATTTTAAGTGAAACATCATGTGATCTTAAACTAATTTTTGTTTTCTTCTGTTTTGTTCAGCTATACTGTTACTTTTCAGGCTATAACTACAGATGCTGGTATGTCAGCTATAGTTATAACGAAATAGAATACAAAAGGATCAAAAAATCTAAAAAACTGATCTTTTTTTTTTAATTTTCTGCCTAAGGAGACTTTAAAAAAACTTTTTAGCAAAAAATAAATAAATTATTAATAATGTACAAGAAAAATCTTTTATTTCAATGCTCACAAGTGCAAAAAATTTATTTTCGTCAGATGGACATTTTTGTGTATGTACGTATGCACGCATGTATGTTGTCCTGTATTTAGTCTTATAACTCTGGATCCTGTTGATCGATTTTATTCAAACTTGGTAGACTTGGTACTATGTTTGGAGGAAAAGAATGTATTAAATTTTTGCAAAATTTTGTAAAAGAAGGGGTGTTTTGGACAAAATAGAATTTCAAATATTTACTTTAGAGGTGTAAGTAAGGCGTTAGGCTGTTGAATTTGACAAACTTGTTTAATATTTATTTGGAAGAAATATTAATGAATGTTTAGGCGGAAGTAGAAGAGTGTGCCTGGGAGGAATAGAACAAGAGAGAAATGAATAAGATTTGCGGATGACCTGGCGAAATAAGAAAAGTAATGACCGAAATAATTGAAGATATGAACAAAAGATGCAGGAAGTACGGGTTAAAGATCAATAAAAAGCCAACAAATTTCATTATAAAGGAAGCACAAAACTGTAATCAAAAGGAATGGAAGGAAGAGATAGAACAAATATAAATTCAAAAAAGTATAAAAGACAGATTCAAATAACTTGGAAGTATTACAACAGAAATCTTTACTGTATCATAGATGTAATATCTCAAATTGCAATTGCTACGGTAAGATTTTACAAGAATAAGTAACTTTTGTGCTGATCATTAGAGAAAGAGTTTAGGAAAAGATTACTTAAATATTATACATGGAGTATCGCTATGTATGGAGTAGAAAAATGGTCACTTAGGAGAGAGGAAGAGAAAATATTGGAGTCTTTGAGATGTGGTTATGAAGAAGTGCTAACAAGAGATAAAGAGGAAAAGAAGATACTGGACATTATAAAGAAGAAAACAATAAGATCGGCCATAGATGCTAGATAACATCAGACAAGGAAAGAAAGGCTACAGTGTAATGAAGGGAGAGAGGAATATGAAGATTGTAAATTAAACAATACGACAAAAAAATTGTGAAGATAAACTTATACCTGCATATATTCGATATAAATCGAATCGAGATATGCCGATGCTAAAATAGAAGGGAAAGGAAATGTATAATTTTTATAAAAATATGTTATTAATTACAACACTTTTAGATTACTTATTATAATAAAACTCTTTAAATTTACAATGCGGTATCTATTTCTGTAATTACATTGAGAGCTTTTCTATTTGTTGATGCATGGTAAATACTAGTTTAACCTACTAAGTAAGCAACCGGAACTTAATTGTTATAATTATTATAATAAAACTATATAGATGATGGAATATATTTTAAATAATAATAATAATCATTATTCTTATTAATATTATAACTTAAAAAATAATAATAATATTTATTATTATTATAAGTCGAGAACTACCCAATGGAAGACGTTAAGCATTCATGATTCATATTTGTTTCGCTTGGCATTCTTCTTTTCCCTCCAAAATTTTTCATTCTTTCAGAAAAGGCCTTCTTCCGTTCTTCAGACCATTTCGGACGATGTAGTTTAGGCTTCGGCGATTCTGGTTTAACTTCCCGTTTATCTATTTTATTATTATTGTTATTATAATTGGGTAATGATTTAGTTAATTTTCATATAATATATTTAACAGGTATCCATGATTTATTAATGTAAACCCTTTCATTTTATAAAATTATTTCAAGAAACACAAGCCATAATTTATAATTGAAATTAAGTCCTTTCTCTTATCTAACTATTAAAAACTTCATATTTACAGCTGTATAAATATTTCATGTATATGGCTGTTTGTAAATACATAATTTTAAAATAAAATTTGAGAATACCGTATAAAACTTTTCTGTCAAAACAAACTTTTTAAACGGAAATAATATGCATCTAAAATACCAAGATGTAATTACGCTGAAGGCAAAAACAGCACAAATCTAAAATTTATTTTGCTTGGAGCAATATATATATATATATATATATTTAAAGTAATCATATTCAAGATTTTATTTTGTTTTCAAACTATTCTTTCCTAAAGCTAAAATAATATTATTTTGATACTTATACATTTTTATGGTTATATATACATATATATATATATATGTCTTTATATTTATACACAACACCCTAGTAGGGTAGTAGGGTAGCTGATTCACCTCAAATCTGGGAAAACTAGCACACGTAATTTATTTATTAAATATATATATATATAGTGCGTCCCACGAAGAGGTATACGCCTTTTAGTATCACTCGCCCATCCCTCCATCGATACTACTGAATCATTACAAACCTTTTAATTAAGATTCAAAAAATGTTCAGTAAAAATTTCAACCTTCTGGGATTTATAGAAACAAAGTGGCGGCTTTCAAATAAAACAATCAATCTCAAATAAATCACAGTTTTTATTCATTACAAAATAATGGGTAAAAATTATTTAAAACAGATGATGCGTTGCTGAACAGCTGTTCAAATTGAATAAAACAATTTAATAATTACCCATTACAATGACTATTTGTTTTTAATTATTCTAGTTCTAAATATTATCTATTTTTAATCATTTTTGGCAGCTATAGAACATTTTTGGACTCTTTGAAATCAGTGGTGAAATGGCCGAGTGATACTAAATCAAAAACGTACATCTCTTCGTGGGACATATATATATATATATATATATATATATATATATATATATATATATATATATATACCATGTGTTTTAATTAATAATATAATTATTAATAATAATTAATTTTACATGAAATAAAAGAGCAATTAAAGAGTTTTAGATGTACACAAGCCACTGATCTCTGTATAACTAAATAAAGGATCCTTATGGGTGAAATACGATTAACTGTTCAATACTGAAGCATACTTCAGCGCCGCAAAATGAGTGGCTGGGAACTAAATAAAGCCACTGGACTCTTGCGCGAATATAATCTTTATGGTAGGGATGCTTATTTTACTCAATTCAGCTAACCAAAAGAACGGTAATTTTCGCAACACAAGCAGAAATTTGCGGACAGTTATAGAAGATTTATATAGAAACCAGATATATAGTTTACAGTGATCAGTGCTCAAAATACAAAATTAGAACACTTCTACTGCGTCCGTTTAAAACACGGTTTTATCTCTACTCTTAAACTTGCCTCTGCGCAAGCGCCGTTTCATTTTATTTAGTTCTAACCACTCATTTGGTGGCGCTAGTTTTTACCAATTCCAATACATGGGATCCTCTATTCAGTTATGTAGAGATGAGTGGTTCAAGCTCAGAAACTATTTCTTGTACCTAACGCTTGTAAGCGCTTGTAGTAAAGATGGCGATCCCTCAACAGAAAGCGATCTGTGTTTTTCAGTTTGCAAAGTAAGTGTAAACTTGTAATTACCGTTCAACGTGCGTTCCGTTGTGATCCCCGAGTGACAATAACGTTCGTATTTGGTATAAACAATCTGAAACCGTTAGCTGAACTTGTAAAGGGAAGAATACAGGACTACCGAGTATGTCAGAAGACAATGTTGAACATGTAAAAATGTCTTTTTTTACGTAGTCCTAGGAAATCCATTAGAAAGGTTAGCCACGAATTAGCAGTTTCAGTGACATTTGAGTGGAGGGTTTTAAGAAAACGCTTTCAGCTGCGTCCATCGTTTACGGCTGTTACAAGCTCTAAAGCCTACAGATTATGGTTTGCGTGCTAGTTTTGCAGATGAAATGATGGACCGTGACGATGAAGACTGTTTATCGTGTCGTATTCTGTGATTAATTAACATTTCATGTTAATGGAAAAGTAAACATTCATAATGTGCGTATGTAGGGATCAAAAAATCCTCACGATAAATTACATTGTGAACGAGAGTCCCCGTTGTTTTTTTCGCGGAAGCAAGCTTGTCTGAAACGAACTATCTTAATATGCTACAACTGTGGCTGTTTTCTCAACTGCGATATGAACCACAGAACTTTATTTGACAACAAGTTGGTACGCCTCCTCACTGGAATAACGTTGTATGTGATCGGTTGAATGGAATTCTCTCCGACCTCTGGATCGGTCGCCGGGGACCAGATGACAGGACTTGTTTGCCGTGGTCTGCACGTTCGCCAGATCTTACCCGATCGGTTTTTTCTTTGGGGATTTATGAAGGGATCAGGTTTATATGCCACTGTTACCAACTGACCTACCCGGCTTGAGGCACAGGATTGAAGAAGTTCTCGCATCGATTATTCCAAACTTACTGATAAAAGTATGGGATGAATTATCCTATCGGCTGGATGTGTGCCGTTTGTTCAATGTGAGCAGCATTGATCGGTGCTCACACTTACAGAGAAAACGAATTGCTCTTCGTTTCGTGTATAATTTATCAATGTAAGTAAAACTTAATAATTATATAATTATACAATATAAATCAGATTTATTTATAATTTGTGGAAGCAAATATAGCTATTAGTATGAAATATAATACGTCTTTTATATAACTATTAGTTGGGTAATTATGACAAAGAGTTTAAAAGTAAACTAGTAATTAAGGGAGACTGGATGGCTTTTAAACAGAAAGTCTATGAAGTAATTAATAGCAAATAAACACTGGTAAGTAAAGTTCATTTTATACATTTAATTAGATTCTGAAAGTTCAAAGAAATTTAATCAAAGGAAATTTATTTCTAATGTTCAAATTACCTCTAAATTAGAAATATGTTTGAATATACGGTCTGTAATTAATTATTCATTGAAAAACAACAATAATTTCAACGGTAATTATTTTTTGGAGTTCATCATGGACGTAAGCATCTGTTATAATTATTAACAAAATATCGTTGCATTCAATTGTAAATAAAAATATAATTTTTTAGTGCACTACATGTTAATAAATTATATTATTATTTTACTTATTTCACTTTCTTGCTGGATACAGGAATCGCAGTGAGTAATAGATTAAGCGTGAAACTAAAGCTATTTAACATCTTAGATTGTATCATATAATATGGGTCATTTGAGACTTCTACATTTAAATTAATTTTGGTTCAAATAAATGTTTTATATCTATTCAATTGAAATAAAAAATGTTAAAAGAAAACATATTTTACTTTTATCATTTGCGTCATTTTATTTATAACTCGCTGAAAGATCGTACGCCAAAAAAAATGGTAACTTTTATTTTGATGATATCGAAACATTTGAAGAAAATGGTTTTAGTTTATTCTCTCAAATAACTGGAAATATTGCTGTCAGCGTAAAATTTTACTTTGAGAGTATTTTGGCCTCATACTAACTTATATTTTTGATGTATTAACAATACTATTATTACAGTGTAAATATGAATCAAATACTTTTATTATCGGAAAAAGGATTTTACCAGAGTGTTAAAAGTTTAATATGAGATAAAAGTATCAATGAGACCTAAACAAGCAATTTTTTGAGTTACTACGCCCTTATTGTAACAAATAATTTCATATTAGTGTATTGGGTAATAAAAAAAAAAAAAAATAAACCTATCAATAAACGAATGAACCTGATGAATATGTTTCATTCATCAAACGAACAAAAAGCTGACTGGTCTTAAGCTGAAATTGGTACTAAATTACTATTTTCGCGATTACTTTTTAGAAATTATGAATGAATAGAATCAAACGTACCATCAACTCAATATTTACCAGTCTCTGTAAAATACCGTATCTACTCTTCTACAGTTACTGTCTATCCATCTTACCTGCAAATAGATTTAGCTATCATATATAAATATATACGGAGTATTCAAAAAGTGACGCATCCTTATGGAAGAATTTTCCCTTTTTTTGTTGCATTTTTAATTGAGGAAAATTGAAGTAAAATGGGTTACACATTGCAGTAGAGAATATTCATTGTCTCCCAATACAATGTGCCAATTACATCCAGACCCAGAATGTCTTCACAGAAAATTACGGTGTGAATGCACCAAACAAGTCCTCCATGAAGCGGCGGTTCAAGTTCCAAGAGGAACTTGTGATAGGGAATAAGGCATTTGCAGCCAAAGTGGTCGACCGAAAGTGCTAACACCAGAAAAGTTGATCGACGTGCAAGCTGAATATTCTTGTAGTCCCAAGAAGTCTGTGCGAGGTCTATTTAGGCAGCCTGATCTCTCTGTTGGTAGTACCAACACGGCATTGCGCAAGTGTTTAAAGATGCATTCTTACAGAATTCGTCTTGTTCACGAGTTGTTACCTGCAGACAGGAAAATGTGTAGCTTTCTGTCAGTGGTTCATGTTATCTGTAACGCTATATGGGGAAAAACTCGATGACTGGTTTTTTTGTCTGAAGAGGCACGGTTCCACCTTGATGGATACGTGAATGCACTGAATTCATGCATTTGGTTTACGAAAAATCCATTTCAGCTGCACGGACAAAAGGTGGGATGTGAAAAAAGTAGGTAGTTTCATGTACACGAATCTTCATGACATTTTTTCATAGCATAGTGAACAATGAGCCCTACATACGGACAATGCAACAATTTGTGAACATTATATCTGCAGATCGGCTAGAGTATACATGGTTTCAGCAGGACAGTGTTTCGGATCATAAAGGCAACAACAATATGACTTTCTGGAATCAGTGTTTTCACAGACAAGTGACTTCAAAAGGATCGTGGCTCCCATGGTCTTCTGATTTATCACCTCCTGAATTTTTCTTGTGGGGATGCCTTAAGGACGCTGCTTACAAAATTCATCCCCACAACATTCTCGAATCGCAGAGCAAATTGATGTGTCACTGCAATTCCTCAAAAAACCATACAATGTAAGATCATGCAACGTCGTATTCAATTATGTCAATTGCATAATTGAGGCCACTTGCAACTACTATTGTAAGTTCCTCATTTTCCCATAAGGTTGCGTCACTTTTTGAACACTTTGTATTTCAGAAATATATTAAAATTAAAAAAAGAAGTAGCCTACATATTATTGCAACTATATGCCTATAGCGACGCAAAAGTGAAATCTAGTAAATATAATCTTTATAAAACTTTTCCATTATTTATTCACACAAAAAATATACTCTATTATGGTCAAATAATATAAATAAAAAAAAAATTATTTTACTCTCTTTCTAAATGTTTTTTTTTTTATAATTATTAATTATTGTTTTTAACCGATTTAACTTATATTAGGATTTTACTTTGGCTTTCGTTCGTTTCAGCCGCTAATAATAATTGTGTCACGTGGTTATCAGTACTACAATAATCTTGTGTAGATTTTATACTCTTGTTACAATAACAGGGATATCGATTAATATTTCAGAATACAGATGTGTACTAGTAACGGGACTGTGTATCTTAATAAGGTTTACAATTTTAGTACAACTATTTCTATAAATCATTGTGAGCCGTGCCCAAATCTCCTGAAATATAAATAATAATGGATAATAAATTTATTCTGAGAGTAAATAAGGTATTCTGTAAATATAAATTAAGGCGATTACTATTATGTAATAATAATAATAATAATAACAACAACAATAATAATAATCGTATTTCATACAAATACGATACAATGATAAAACAGTGAAAATAATGAAAAACTATAATTAAAAGAAGAATATTTGGATAGTACAAAATAACCAGACAATTTGAAATTTTTAGAAATACTTGTCAGTCTTTTCATTTTATGAAATATTTCACTTTTCATAAATTACGCTCTACATATTAAAGGAATACAGAGATATAGAGATCAGACAGGGAGAACTACCTCATTTTACAAGCTAATTGCGTCTACAGTCGAAAACATTTACTCCCCTATCAACAAAGACTGGTGAATCATGTGGCACGAGTGGAATCACCGCTAGGTTATAAAATATTTCTGATCTGAACCGTACGGTCACGATTGAATTTGAAAAATAAATTTCTATCATTGAGCTTTCCTTCTTTAAAAATATTATTTTCTTTAAAGATATTTTGAAAAAGTAAGATTATTTAGAAAAAGAAAAATTTACTTTGAGCATTATTTCGTCAAAAAATAATTTATAAGTAAACGGGTTTTTAAAGTAC
Organism: Lycorma delicatula; assembly: GCF_047948215.1. Taxonomy (NCBI): domain Eukaryota; kingdom Metazoa; phylum Arthropoda; class Insecta; order Hemiptera; family Fulgoridae; genus Lycorma; species Lycorma delicatula. The sequence continues at coordinate 59,064,486 of NC_134462.1, forward strand.
CAAGTCCAATATTTAATAATGCAGTTGTTAAAATTGTTGGAAATTTTTGTGAAAACTTTCCCGAAGAGCAAAAAAAGAAAGAATATATTTATGAAAGTTATTAGATTTTATAATTAAATAAAAATACATTAAAATACTTTTAGCCTATTTTTCCAAATTGCCAAACTTCTATTTAGAATGACTAAAGACCTATAAGAGCATAAAAAAATTCATATCATTATATGGGATTGAACTATTAAGGGCGGCTTTTGGAACGAGCCTATAAAAATATCCAGGCTTTTCAGTAAAAAGTTGTGGGCATGATAACTGACTTCTTTTTCATGTAAACAATCTCAAATATTTTCCACATCTCAATATATATTGACTAAGTTATATCTTTAACTACACTATGAAACTGCAGTTATGTTAAGAGTGATGGGAATGGAACGCAAGGGTAGTGAGAGTTTATTATCGCTCTACTAATCGCAGAGCCTGGACGAATATCCCTTGCTGCTGTGTCTTTTATTTATTGGGTGGGTCATTATTTATTTAGTGGTGGTTATAGATTCTTGTGTTTTATTTATGGACGGAGTTGGTATTTGCGTTCCGGTTCTTTAGACCACTGAGAAATAGTTGACTGGGGGCTGATCGTGGGAGACTAGTTCATATGAGCTTCGTACTCCCGGCGTAATCCCCCTGAAGTCCTTTCGGTGTTAGCGCCTTTCGGCCTAACAGGAATACACCTACCGGGGGACGTGGTGTTTGGAGGAAGGAATGCGTTCCCTTTTCCGGAAGGATTCGCATCTGCTGGCTGGAGCCATAATTGCAACAGCGGCCATAAAAGGCCGCTGATGCTGTTTATGGAATCGGTAGAGTCATTCATTCTGATTGGGGTTGAACTACCGTACCTTGCGTAATATCCTTGACAAAGGTGTCAGTGAAGTTATTATGCTATATGCTGCGCCTGTCTGGGCTCAACGCATGGCTTTTAGATATTGCGCGGACAATTTTTTGCGGGCCCAGCAACTCCTCTTGCTGGCTGTTATAGAACAGTCTCTCGGGAGGCAGTCTGTGTTATAGCCGGAGTCAAACCAATAGATATCTTGGCTAATGAGCGTAGGGAACGCTACATTTCAAAACTAAATAACCTATTAACGTCAGAACGAAAACAGGAGATTGAAGACCGGAGCCTTGCATCTTGGCAGTTCAGGTGGGAAGAATCCTCCACAGGTCGCTACACGCATGGTATATTTCCTATAGTATCTGATTCAGGTGGGATTGAATGGATCTCCCTCAATCGGTATTCACACAGTTTCTCTGCGAGCATGGTACATTTCGGACGAGTTTAGCTAGGACGCGTTTGTTGAATTCGAGTCCATGCCCGGATTGTGAGACTGATGATACAGTGAACCACGTCCTCTACATCTGTCCCCGATACGAGATTGAACGTTCATGAGCTGTTAGGGAACTTGAGAAAATACATTCCTTTCTGGATCTCCGTATTATCTGAATGATCCGCGACGAGTGGTCTATAATGGCTAGTTTTCTTCGCGTCCTTGCGATGTGTAGGTTTGCAGAGGGAGTTTAATCGAGGTACTCGATCGTGGTAGGATCTCCGGTGGCTAAGGTTCCGGCCTAGGCATTGGATTGGTTGGAGAAAGCGCATTGGCATCGTTTTACGGTTATATTGGTGTTGTTTGTGATTCAATTTGGGGCTTCCGCTGGTGGAGGTAGCCGCGACGCCGGGGTATTGTAGCCCGTGCTACCGGGGGCGTGGCTTCGTTCCGCCGCTCCTGATCGTGACTTGGTAATGGCATGCGAGACACCATGATTGGACCCTGCACCCCCTTGGTGGGGGGTACAGTGTTTGTCCCCGTCTATTGCGCGGACCGGAATGAGGTTACGTTTACCTTGTTAGGTGACCTAAATTGGTCAACTTGTTTGGTTGTAGGTCTGTATTTCTATGTTGCGTAAGACGTAATTTTGATTGTTATGATTGTAGCACTGATTTACCTTTCAACTAGTTCGTTCTTTAAGGCTTCACAATCACGAACGGTGCTGTCAAATCTGGACTAGGCGCGGGGATCGCGGTTCGCGGTATCGGTCAGTTAATTTGTGGGCATTTTGTTAGGTTGGATGTAAAGATGTCCGTTTGAAGCCTATGTGAATGCAAAATTTGATTAGTATTTTACTGATGCAAATGTCTGCCGAGGCATTTACATCCGTGCATCCCGACCGAGGCCTGGCTGATGACTGTGAGACGTAGTCAGTTAGATGGTCTAAAGACGACCTCCGGTAAAGCCCCTTATGGCTAGGAACGGAGGGGGTGATTTGGCGCCCGGTAACGTCACAAGGTAGGTGCCTTCCCCCTACGTGGTTGGGATGGAACCATAATTGTAAGAATCAGGTAAAATAAATGGTGGGTGATGGATGAGGTGAAGTTAAATTTTGTAGTCTTCCTTCACTCGGGCTGTCTTCGCTGCTGCGACTCTGCTGGGCTCCGTGGTGCCGGATTCCTCTTCGTGTTGGCGGGCCGATTTTTATTCTTCCTTCTACTGTAGCCTGTCTGTCCGTAAACCGGCTATAAATAATTTACAAACCGTAAACCTTGAATAGTCCCGTGACCCAGAAAGGGCAATTACGAGTCATATAAATCCTACAGTTAATTAGCTCTCCAATAATATTTTTTCAGCCACTAGAAGATTACGACCTAATAGAAATTCAGATTTTATATAAAATCTTAATTTTCTAAATTTGTAAAGTAATCATCGATTAATTATATGCAATGAGTGAAGATATTTTGAATTTAAATTTGTCGAGTCATCAGTGAAATTTTTTACGTCAAAATCCCATATCCTTGGGTCGCTAGATTATCTGCTTTTTCACACTAATTTATGTAAATGTCTCAGATCATAAAATCTTAAAAATAGTTTTACAATATTATACATAATTCTAAATCTAAAATCAAATATGAAACAAAATTAAATAAATATATATAGAACTGATAGATTTTTTAAATTTAAGAAAAAGTTTTAAAACATTCATAAATCGCTTACCAGTTAAACAAAATTCGATACGGTATGTCCGTAATAGGAAAAAAGGCACATTTTTTTCCTAAATCTGAATATAATTTTTTTTTTTTTAATATTGTCGTTTAGTAACTTTAATACAAATTTCATGAGCGTAGGTCAATTTTTGCGACCACTACTACTGTTATTTTAGAATGCAATGTCGAGAACAAGGGAACCGACATACCGCCAGTTGGTTTTTCACATTCCTATATACCCGGAGATACGATTAGAACTTATAAAAGAATGGTCTGGGGGAAAGGATGAATTTTTTCCAATAAAAATACTTTGACATACCTACTTATTTTAGATGGGCTTCAGTTTTTACTTTGTACATCTGTATAAAAAGGTTTGCTTCCATTTATAAAACAACAAAAACATATTTTCATTTAAAGCAATGCGCATGTTTTCATGCACATGACAGTAAAAATTTAAATTCATAGGAATAGATTTTTATTAATTATTTTGCTAGTTAAATTGTTATCAAAACAATTGATTTTTATTTCCTTGTAACTGTTATTCTTAATTTGTCTTAATACTCGTATAATATATTCAAGTTTAAAATAGTTACCGGTATAAATATATATATGATTTGATTAGTAATTAGAAAAAAAAGTATTTTTAAAATTTTTTGGGATTTTAATTAATTTATGTAATATGATCTTTATTTGATATATAATCTAATTTATTATAATGATCTTTAGTTGTGAACCGTTCGGCAAGAAATCTCTTTAGTCAGACTACGATATCAAAATCGTTTGGATCGGCACCCGAATTATTTGGCGGTCAATTTATTAGATAACACGATCAGTGATTTTTCAAGATTGCTGAGGAATCACACCATTCTTGGTTTGCCTTATCCTTTCAATTAGGTGACTATGGTCTGGCAGTACAGAGTGCTCTTCTATTTCATTAGTAAGTCACAAGCCGCTGGGTCTATGGCAACTTAATGTTATTTCAAATACCTCTTATTTATTTAATGTTCAATTATCTTGCTGAACATATCGTAAAATTTCTGCCACAAAAAAAAATTATTTTATTATATTCTTTATTGAATTTTGGAAACGGTCCATAACAGCAATGATCTGATTTTTGATACATTTTGTGGTTACGTTTTTCTTCAGATCATTCAAAATAACATATTTTTTCATAATAAAATTTAAAAATAAGTGTTATATAAGATACTTATTTATTTTCTATTGATCTGTTATTATTTTTTTTAAGCTTTATACAAAAAAAGAGAGCATCTGATGAATAACTCTTCTGAACTAATATGTAAAACCTGTGATAACCGTATCACCCTATTTATTTATTTTTCTTCAAATTATAGAAAAAAATCACTTATAATTCTTTTTAATAGAAATGAATAGAATTATATTCTCTTATATATTGACAAGCGAGATAAAGATATACTTAGAAGTCAAGCTAAAATTAAATTTCTTAAAAACAGTGTAGAAAATTTTGTTACTGATTAAAATGAATATTGTTTAAGTAGAATTAGAGAAAAATGTTAAAGTTTAAGGTTTATTTTTACAATAATCCATCGATGCTAGAATATGATGGCGTATGTGTTTTCCACAATTATAATGTGTGCTTGTATAAATTATACATATGATTATTTTTAACATAAATTGATAAAAAAAGACCGAAGTTGCCTGCATAATAGTCTCTGCTTTTTAAATGTATGCACTCGAATAATTATAATAAAAGAAAGTATGTTTTATTGTAATAAATAATAATGCTGTTAATATTGCCAAAACACTAGATTCACAGACACAGCAAAATCTTCGTGATAAAGTCTATTTTGCATTGAAATTTGGATCAAAATGGCAATACCTAATTACATATTTCAGATATCAGTACAGCCTCTATCAGGATGGCATATGAAAATATCTCGAAAGACATTTCCATCGGTCCAGCGATTCCAAAACAAACTATTGAGAAATATAACAGAAGAGCCTTGGTTTGCAAAAACAGTGAAATATAAGATACAAAAAGAGACTGAACAAACATGTGAACTGGCTCGCGGTTAATTTCCTGGATAACTGTAGGACTTAGGTGCCTAAAGCTACTCCGTATATTCAATTTATCAGTTCTCCGAAATTGATGTGAATTAGCAACTCTAGAGTGTTATGCACCCTCTAATTTTTTCTTTTCGTTTCGGCACTTATTTCTGTTGTTTCTTTTATTTGCTTAACTGTTCCTTTGTTAGTTATTCTTTTTATGTGAATGATAAGACTATGTTTTGGTGTATTATTTAATTATTATGTTCTGAACTTTGGAATTTGATAATGTTCTTTGGACTCATCTTTATATATACTTATTTACGTTTATTAAATATTCATGTATACTGTATAAGATATGTATACAAATAGTTAAAAGAAGAGACAGCCTTATAGGCCACATACTAAGGCATCCTGGAATAGTCGCTTTAATATTGGAAGGACAGGTAGAGGGAAAAAAATTGTGTAGGCAGGCCACGTTTGGAATATGTAAAACAAATTCTTAGGGATGTAGGATGTAGAGGGTATACTGAAATGAAACGACTAGCACTAGATAGGGAATCTTGGAGAGCTGCATCAAACCAGTCAAATGACTGAAGACAAAAAAAAATACAAATAAATGTGGAATTCTTTGGGAGATTTCAATGGAAACCTTTCTCATATAATTTTTTTTTCTTATTTACTTATGATTCCGGTAAATTGGAACCGATTTTAAATTATACTCTACGGCAAAAAGTTAATAAATATAAAAGAAATAAAAATCCTTCAGTTCGAAATTTTTAAAAAGATAAATTAATGGAAGAATAAGAATGACTAGCCTCTAATTGTTGGGTGGATAGTCTCCTTCTAGACATGAACTTTTTGATAATAAAAAAAAATTGTCAAGATAGAATCCTTGTCTTGATAGCTACTGGTCAAAATATTCTTCCGGAACGATGATGGAGTGGTGAATGTGGAAAATCCTTGCTTGGATAACCTTCCTGCTTCTTATACCGGTTGATCACGGCTGTCTTGAGTGAGAGTGAGAGTCTGAGAGAGAACTGGATAGTATTTTGAGAGAATGTTTGAGAGATTGGCTTGTTCCAGGAAACCACCAGGGTTTGTATATACTTGGGGTTCTGACGTCATATAAAATGTTTTCGAAAAAAACAATTTAATAATAGATTAATAAAGTCAAATTTCTTATTCCTTCGGAACAACTTTAAACATTAGTATTTCCTGATAAATTTTTAGTTTTTACATAAAATAATGTCAGTGTTAATGTTAGTAATTACAAAAAAAAATATTAAAAAATAGCGATAACTTTTATCTGTAAATTCTTTATAAACGTAATTCGGTTTGGTATTTTAATTAAGTAACCTCTTCATTGTCCGGTTGTTCTCTTAAAAAAAAACAAAGTTATAAAAATTGTTATTTCAAAATATTTAATACAAAACTGTATAGCCATTATCACTCTGGATAAGAATAATTATGTAGTTCAGATATTTAATTAAAAAGTAAAACAAAAAACTTAATAAAGATTTTTATTTATTTATCTATTGAATTAAATAATAAAATTTTAATAAGTTTCATTTGTCTACTAAAATAAGTAAACAGAAATATAATATTAATTAGATTATGATTGAATTAATATAATATTACAATTAAAATAAGAGGAAACTTAATAAAAACAATATTAAAAAATAAAATAAAATAAAAATCCTTTGGACTCTCAACCACTCAAAGGGAGTAAAAATCCCGTTACGATATATAATTAAACGTAACGCAGTAAATAATTGCTGTGTTTAATTGGTTTTATTTTAATGTTATCTTAAAATTCCGAACACAACTAATGAAAAGGACTTTTCCCAATTAGTCCCACATAAATTATTTGTTTTTTTTTTGTTTTTTTTTTTTATAAACTTTTGTGTTATAGAACAATTTATTTTGTATAGAATTTTATGTTTTAGAATTTAGACGTGATAAATGAACGACGTGATTATGAAATACATAATTGTTGTAAAATAAATATTAAGAGTAATGATATTTTATCTAGACGTAATAAATTTCACGAAATCATAGCAATACAATTCATATCTTTATTTATACTTATTTAGCACTGGTGTTTGTTTGTGTGTGTCTGTATGTGTGCGTGCGCGCTTGCGTATAAAAGGAGTAAAACGGGACGAGAATTAGAAGGAAAACTGTACGAAAACGTCTATTTTTCAGACATTTTTCTTTTCTATAGTTAGATTTGAAAATCATGTTTTAAGAACAGATGATTTACAATTATTTACTAATAATTACACACAGATATTAGCAATAAACAGACATATTATGAATGCTAACTAGTTAAAAGTTAATGTAAAACCTACGATAAGTATTTTCTATTTGTAATTGATAAATTCACACATTTTGAAAACAATATACTACTGAAAAAGTAATACGTGAAGATTTTTTCATGCTATAAATAATATACTGAACATTACTCTAAATTTTCTAAGTATTATTAATCAATATTAGTTAAATAACTAATGAAAATAACTAATAAAATAAAATTACTTAAATAAATAATGTAATAATACATTTATAAATGTATTAGAATTTATAAATGTATTACTTACGAACGGTCAATCCCTCTCTAAAAGTACTAGAGAATCTTAAAAATGCATGTTAGGTCTTAAATTTCATGAAAGGAAAATAAATTCACCTCCACGCCGTAGGAAGCGAGAGCAACGATTATTTATATTAATGTTACTTGATATATATATATATATATATATATATATATATATATATATATATATATAAGGGACCAAACAACTTCCGGGAAAAGGAGCTCCGTCCTTACAAGTGTTCTTCGAGGGTCGATGAGCAATAGGGGTTTAGGACATTCTATTGCTCCGTCGGGTGGAGGAGGAGGAGGAGGAGGAGGAGGAGGAGGGGAGAAATCGCCCCCAAAGGCGAAAGTTACGTCTATAGGAAGTCAACGGAATTAGGATACAGAAGGCAACGGAATACTACTGTATTACTTTTCCTAATCAAACACCATGGTCTTGTCTTCTTTTGTTAAATATTCCGGAAGGTAAAATGACTTCCCATTCGGGTCTCCGGAGGAAGCAGAAGAAGGAATACCGTAGGAAAGACAAAGCAGTGAGAATAGGTAAATGGAATATGAAAATATTATTGTCGTCGGGTAAGTTAGAAAACTTGGAGAGATAAAAATAAATAAATTCGATATAGTAATAATAATCAACGTTAGATTGGAGGAAAGAGGAGAGTTGAGAAGTGGTGAAGTTACCTTTAAATTACTCCGGAATTGAAAGAGAAAAAAAAGGATTAGGAATAGATATAAAACATAATTTAGTAAGAAGAGTAAAACAAGTAATTTTTCTGGATGATAGAGTAATGGCTTTAAGGATTGGAAAGCTGCCAAAAGGTCTAGTAATAGTTCAGATGCATATGCCAACTTCGGTGTATAAGGATTAAGATACTAAAAAGATGTACAATAACGTTGAAGAGTTATTCAAAATAATTATGGGGGATTGAAACGCAGTGGTTGGAGAACGCGAAAATGGAAAGATAAAGGGAAAGTTCGGATTAGGAACACTAAATAAAAGAGGAGACAGGCTGACTGAATTTTCCGAGAGAAGGACTTGATAATTATGAATACATTTTTTAAGAATCATAGATTGGACAAGATCAACAGGTAGATCTTGTTTTCAGATTGATCACTTTTTGGTTGGAAATGAATACAGGAATGAGACGGAAAGAAAAACATGGTACAGAAACAGATGGAGATAACAGTCATGCCAGGGACTTGCCAACAGGCAAAATACCATATATGATGATGATGATGAATGGTCAACCACCCGATGACGTAGTTAGATTTAGTAACATAATACTTTCGGTACAGAATACAGAATGTGATGAGATGAGTTTGATTTGAGACTGGAACGCGATTTTAAAATACCTTCGCTATCCAGAATTCTTACAGAAATAAGTCAGTATAAAGTTACATTAATATTTTATTATTTTCAAAAAAATTAATTTCTCATATATATATATTAAAAATAATGTAAACTAGTTAGAATTTTTTTCTTCTTCTTCTTCTTCTTCCCCAGGCCGCAGTTAAGGCTGCAGTTAAGTATTACACAATCCAGGGGAATGTCCTTTACTCTAACGGGAGTGTCTCCGCTCACCGGTTGGATCTCACTTTGCGTCCACCTCAAACCCACTGAGTATGATCCACCAGGTCCAGCCATGCCGTCCCTGGGTCTCCACTCCAGAAGCTGGGACTTGGTCTTTATGCCAATGACTCTAACGGGGACACCCCGAGTGGGGCATCCATGCCGGGACTTGGTCGTTTTCGCCGGGGTGCGAGAGTCCCCGTGCCTCATCGCTATCGCCCACTCGTGCAAGCAAGTGCTATCAGCAGCTCCGCAGAGGGCTGTCCCTCATCACCAAACTAATTAGAATTAGATCATTACAATTTAACTTTTAATAATATTCTTAACTGTCAGAAAAGTATAAATGTTATTTTATTATATATTAATTAATATTTTTGTTATATGAAATCCGGAAAATTTAAATTTTATTTCTTCAGAATAGTAATAGATCTTTTCACGTTTTTATTGTTATATTTTCTTTAGAAGAAAAACTTAAAAATAATTTGCTTTACACTTCAAAATTAAAAGAGTAATATAAATTATAATAATTTTTAAACCTGGGAGTGCTTATAACATTTTAATGAATAACTGGAGTGGTCAAATTACCACAAGAATAAAAAAATAAATTGAGTAAAGGATTACTCAATCCTTTACTCAACTCATTCCTTTACCTATGTTTTTATTGAAATTTAAGGCATGGCTTTAGTCATAAAATATCAACTAAACAAATCCTAAAACAACGACCTTCCGAATCAGATGAAAGACATATGATTAGAAGTCCTTATTCCAATAAAATTTCAAAGAAAATAAAACAAAAGAGGCCATAATTTTATGATACTAATGCAAAGTATATCCTCATATCCTACTCTCTCTAAATGCTAATTAAAAAATAAGCAAAGTACACATTAATGCTTACTTTGTAAAAAAAAGCTTAAAAATGCTTAAAAAAATCAATCCTCACTTTAGCAAAATTTGACCTGGTGAAAGTTATCTGGTGAAAGACCAACGGTTGTCTATCACTTTTGGGTTGTAATTGACAAAATGGATTAAAATATTTTTTATTTACCAGTATTTCACTATTTTACTTGTACAGTCTCTTAACTAAACAAATTTTTACTTTTGTTTTATTTCCATATTTTAGCAGTATATCTACAGACTTAGTAAGTTACCGCTGTTTAATTTTTTTTTCATAAAAATATTTTGTAATATTTCTTTATTGTGTTAGTGTGTTCCTAATATTTCTAGTAATTTTATCAATCGGATTGTGAGCTTCTTCAAAAAACTTATCAAAACCTATCGCAACTAGGTACTATTTTCATAAATCATAAAAACGTATACGCCTGACTAATAAGAAAGCATTAAATATAGATTAAGTGCAATACAGAATTATTTTTACTGATCTCGATTATCTAATATATCTGACGAATCAAATTACATCATATTTCAACCGATCACATTATTACATTTTTTTCAGCGAGTGTTAATTTGACTCTAAGAAACACTGAATTTTTACCAGCGTTAATACGAAATTAATTCAACCACTAATAAATTTATTCCCGAATAAGGACGAATAAAATCTACAATTTTATTACTCATATTTAAACCAATTAAAAGGAGGCAAGATTTTTTTTATCAGTGAGAGTTTAATTTAATATTTATCGGTATTGATTTCACAATCGAACGTGCAGGTTTTTAAAACTTATAAACGGGATATCTTAATTTCGTACGCCTAATTTACTCATTGTAGCTGTGGTGTATGCTATATAATCAAATTAAAAAAAATCCTTTCCGCACGCCAGACGGTGGAGGTAGATTTCATCGGTGCTAAATAGGAGGATAAAAAAGATTTCTTCCTTAATATTAAGAAAAACTTAATACGATAATGGTTGCATGTGAAAAAAATTTCACAAGTTTAGCATACGACAAGCCCCATCTTCTAACAATTCCAGTAACATTTTGATCATCCCGTCAGGGTTAATCATATCAAAAATTATTAAAAAAACGTTTTAAGTAATGTTTAGAGGACTAACTACCACTTTAACGCGATTCGATACTGTGCTTATTAAGGGAGCTATGATATTTTTTGTCTTCGAAACCCCATTTTATTCATCCACTGGGCCAATGGTCGGTGATATCAAAAAACTTTACTTAGATAAGTTTTAGGCTCTTATTCAAAGAATAGTAGAAGCTTTAAACAAATTCAATATTTTACTTAAAAAAGATATAGCGATATGTTTTTCGAAAAAGCCCCCAATTTCCACCCCCATGGTCCGATTTGGTCCATTAACGAATTTGACCGAGATTTTGGGTCGTTATATTTTATGTATCAATTTGAAAGTGATTAGCGCAAAATTAAGGCAATTATCGTGTCCTCAATAAAATGAAATATATATATATAAACTTTTGATCTGACGGTGGTTTTGGGGTTTGGGGGATGTGAAAGGAAGATTTGTCGAAATTTTCCGGAAGTCGAATCATGGTACTCATTACAATAGGTAGCTTCTTATGACATCTACCTAACACCGTTTATTCTATGCACATTTCTGTTGCCAGTAAAGGATAATCGTGATTTGTCTTTTCCAATAATATAATCAAGAATAATGTTAAAGAACTATAAATTTATATAACTTTGAAAACTAAAACAACTTGCGCAGTTTATAACGTTAAATTGCAATCAAAATCGTTTATATATATATTCCTGTGGCATTTTCTTGAAAGAATTGACGTTTATGTTAAATAATGAGGCCTTTAAATATTTAAGGTTCATTACAAATTACAGTAGAAGTCCATTAGTCCGGCATCCAACAGTCCGGAATGCCTGATAGTCCGGCATCGCTCCGAAAAATTGTAAAAAATTTGGTTTTCTCCAAAACTGTGTCTTTAAAGCAAATAAAAACGCTCGAGAGCTATTCAGAAGTTTTCGGGGTAGTTCGGGATCATCCGGAAGCGGTCGGTATTGTTCGGAAACAATTAGCGGCCGGCTAGTCTCAGCTGTCACAACCAATTCAGGTGCAGTGCATCTCCGTTAATCAATCACGAAGCGTCTTCGCCATTTTTTTGTGCGTTGTTGTTTTGTGTCCTTTCACATCGCAGTAAACGTAACTTTTGAAACTGTTTATAAAAAAAAAAGTGATTTTCGTTCCAACTGTACAGTGACCATGTTTTCAAAACCTAAGCCTTTGAGTTCAAAAGGAGAGGATGAGCCTGTTGAACAAGAACTAACCGATGAGGACATTATCAACATTGTAGTAAACCCTCAGCCTACTCAAAATCTTGAAGAAAGTGACTCAGATGCCGAAACGGAAGAAAAGGAAAAAATCAGCTGGGCAGAAGCTGCAGAATCACTAAATAATTTTATCTCTTTTGGTGAGGCTAGTACTAGCTACAGTGCTTCAGAAATTATTGATTTCCATATCATTAGAAATAAATTTTATACTAAACGACAAAAGTCAAGAAAAAAAAAGACATTCGTGACTTTTTTTAAAGTGAAATATGTTTTACAGTACGTGTACATTCATTATATGAAATGTAAAATAAACTTTGTTGTATGTATTTGCATACAGTACTGTATTTGTAGTTTAATTATTAACCTAATTGTTCTTATAATTACCGCCCGATAGACCGGAATTTTCGGTAGTCCGGCACCGAGCCGGTCCCGAACGTGCCGGACCATCGGACTTCTACTGTATATTTAAATTTAAAGTTTTTAATTCTTAATCGTCCATGAGAAAATAATCCTATACTAAACAGAGGAAATTGTATACAATGCATTGAATCTTGACTGAAGGGATCGATAATGTAATGCTTTATACTACTTTTTCCTTTTATAGTTATGATCGATATAATGCATCGAAATATTGAAGATGAAATATTGTTTAGAAGTTTTAAATAATCAATTTTGGACTTTCTAAGAACGAAAGAACTAAACTTTACCTACCCGAACGGTAAAAATCAGTCGACAAACAACGAATCATAAAACGCAATACAAAAAAATTAACAAAAAATAACAATAACAATAAATAATGTAACATAACTAACGAAAAAAAAAATCTATAACCAGATACAAAAACAGCAACAGTGGAAATATCATAGCAGCAGGAAGTAAAAAAAAAACCTTGCATTTTGTTTTGGGAATATTGCACGTAAATTTTGTAAAATTGTTTATTTCTTCTGTAATTTTAATCGCAAGTTTCGTTGAAAATTTGAATAACGTGTGAAAACCATACTTACCATCAACCTCAAAAAAAAGTTTAGGTTTTTATTAAGCTGTTTTTTAATGTTTTTTTTTAAAGTTTTCTTTTTACTAAAAGAATAACTTTTACAATTAAGTCTATTCAGAAGGAATTACAGTGTGACAATAGATTACATTTACGAACTGAAATGCAGCTTATATGGCATAGTAGTAGCCAATCAGATTTTCTTCTAAAACGTCCCGAGAACGAATCCCAATCAAAACTGGGATTTTTTATCTGTTAAAAAATTCCCAAACCATATTCCCATTCTCATACACGATATGTAAATCATGCCATATAATGATTTTTTTACATTTAAAGGATTATCTGATTAATGATAAATTAGTTACGATTAATAATGATTTTGTAACACTTTGGTAAAATTAATATAAATTAATGGGAGGTAGGTAATTAAAAATAATTTTAAATATATAATAAAAAATACGTATGTTATACCTAAATATAAAATTATTTTTTATACTTACAGAATTTAAATTGTAAATGTTTATATCAAACCGTTTTAGATAAGCCGCTGCTTTTAAAACTGAAAGAAGTGGGTGTAGGCTATAAATAAATAGTTTAGTTGTTCGGTTAACAGCAAAACTCAATCAAATCTGAAAATAAAAAAATTAGACATAGAATCAAGATATCTCTCCAGAAGTCTATTATATTTAAATTCACAAATAATGTTATTTTACTTCTTATTTGATAATATTTCGTTTTATGTAATAAATAACTGATAAATAGATCTCTTTCATATATAAAAAATGAAAAAAAGAAAATTTATTTATTTTTTTAACTTTTTGTAAGTGCATTGCTATATAACTCATAAATAATATTTCAAATAAACTTCAAAAGAAAGGAGAAGAAGCTATGCTATTCTTCTTTTACTGAAGATAGTCTTCTATTTTACCACCGCATGTATTTTTTTATTTATGTAAGTTAAACCCAATTTTTCACAAGATTTATCGAAATTTAAAAATTTTTATAATTCTTATTCTACAAAAAAATATAGTTTTTCTGATGGTTCCGTTGTTTCTTTAATTAATTTGATAAAAATTTTGTTATACCAAAAAATTACATTTTTGGACAGATGATTTGAAATTTATAAAATTCTGTTATTACTGTTTCAGTATGGTTTATAAAACGTGATGCCATTCTGAAAATTCATAAAAATTTCTTACCAAACTTTGGTAAAGATAATACATACTTCCGCATTCCATAAAATCTTTACTCACGCTCAGTTGCATTCTTTTTACATCAGTTCCTCTTTGCTTCTTATTTAATTTTCATCAAGACGCACGTTTCCCTACTTTTCTTATCGTTATAATAGTTTAATTTCAAAATTGAATTATAAACTAGCTAACATTTTTATTGATATTGTTTTGATTATTTATTCTTAATTATCATTAAATAACAGTCGTGTAAACAAGCAAAAAATTCTAAAATTATGTCCTATTAACAAGCAATTTTTTCTAATTTTTCTCCCGGAATGTAGGCTATTCAGACCAACAATTTCCCACTTACCGGCAGATTTTTGGGAAATTTTTTTTTTTAATTTTTTTTTGGGTTTTATGATACTGTCAGAGGATATCGTTTATATGGATTCATGTATTACGAACTGAAAAGAATATTGTATTGTAGAAGTATTTTTAATTGCTTATTAGAAGTTTCTTTTAGTCTGTTTTTCAAAGTGATTTTGCGACTAAACCTATAACTTATACTGGCGGGCAAAATCATTTATTAGCAATCAGCTGTTCCAGATGATGGAGAAGAGACAATTAGTGGTGCAGATTTCTCGTCCAGCAGAAAGCGAGGTCCTTTGGTACATCGGACAGAGACCCCAGAAATCTTTCTCATCGTAAACTGATCAGAGACAGTTTAACTATCGATGTAGATGGCATATCTGAGGGCGAGACTGACGCTTAGGTCGCTGACACTCAGACTACTCCCGTACCATCGAAAACAGTATCATAATTCGTACTCAGGTCGCGGATCCTGAAGAACGTTATAAGGATTTACCCCTTACAAATAAATACAAAATCTTTCGATGGAGGATCGTAGAAAGTAGCCAGAAAAATTGTGTTAAACCAGCGCCGATAATACTTGTATTATTCAGCATAACGGATGTTATGAAACTGTATAAACTACGCAAAACGGCAGTGACAACTACTGCATTTAAGGTGATTAATGATTAGCAACTATATGTTGTCACAAAAAAAATATTTTTGTTTAAATTGAATTTTTATTCTTTAAATAATAACTATAAAATTATTTAGTATGTGCGCAAGGATTATTCTTCTTACATTCACTCGAAACGACGAGAGATTATTCAGAGTAGTGCTGAGGAATTTGCATTACTCGATCCTAATCGAGATCAACAAGGAGGAAATCGAGAACATAGGGAAAGATGTATGTTAGTTCACGCCACTGGGTCACAAAAGAACCATTATCGACGTTATTTGTTAACCTTAATTATATTGCCAAGTGTGGTGTTGGTTTCGAAACAACAAGGAAGACTCTAGATTTAGTCCAATGCATGAGATATAAGCTGTATGGGCATACTAAAAATAATTGAATGAGGCCTTATCGCTGTTTAAAATGTGTACAGGGCCATAAAACTACGGATTATCCCAGACGGGACAGGGTTAACCCAGCGACCTGAGCGCTGTGTCTAACCACCCTGCCAAATGCAGGGTGTACAAAGAAATCTTAGAGAGGAAGCAGTAACAAAGGGCATGTTGGGAGAATTAATATGTTCTAACGTCTTAGGACATGTTAGGAGAATTGTTATTACACTACTCCAGAATCGGGAACACTTTAAATCTTGGCGCGCTGACTTCTGCTAACATCCCTCCGTTAGGTGAAGGAACAAGTATGATTCTGAGCAGCCGTTCTGACGCCGTCCAAGAACATATGCTGCAGCTGTTTAACGAAATATCTACAATGCTTATGATGATAAAATGGAGAAACTAACATGATATATAGAGTTCCTGGTGCAGCAAATAGGCAACCTGATAGGCCTACTCACGACGGTGATACTACTGCTTACTACTATCTCCTCCATCACGTGATCAGGATTGAATTTTTTTCTAATTTCCTTTCAACACAGGGAACTCGTTTTGTAGCAGGAGGTAATTGAAATGCGGAGCATCCTCTCTGGAGCTCTCGGCTAGTGACTACAAGTGGAAGAGTTTTGAGGGATTGCATTACCAAAAACGTCTGAATGTCACCTCTGAGATGCAACCAAATATCGGCCGTCGGGTCTAACTATAATCCCGACTTACAAGATTTCTTTGTCAGTAGGATATTTTGCCGATGTACACCGATGTTAGGAATAGCCTTGACTTGTCGTGTGATCATTCAGCCGTACTTCTTGCCAGCATATGTTATTCTAAATAGACCAGTCTTGACTTTCTAGTGTCAAAACACGTAAATCACGTGATTTATCAGGTGATTTTTGTTTGTCATAGAAAACGGGTTTGGTGCGCGATTTCGTGACGAAAATCGTTTGGATCAGTATTTTTTTATAGAAACGATAATTTAGAAGACTACTTAGAAATTATTACAAATAATTTGTAGTCTTGAAACTAAATTTTTGGATTTAGCAAGATGATTCTACATGCAGACTCAAAATGAATTCGGTTCATATTTATCGATATCTATACAATTTTGCGTGAACTATGCTCTCCACTATCCCCTTATCACTCACCACCAGATTTTTATTTCATAAAACATACCGTTTTTAAGAATAATGCGCACATATTGAAAGAAACTAGTTGATGATGCCTGCATCATGTTCAAGGATTGTCTAAATTTTGGACCTTTAAAAAAATATAAAAAATCCACTTTGCTTAGTTTTATATATCATATAATTGAATCAATCTTC
The DNA here is from genome assembly GCF_047948215.1 of Lycorma delicatula. NCBI lineage: Eukaryota > Metazoa > Arthropoda > Insecta > Hemiptera > Fulgoridae > Lycorma > Lycorma delicatula. The sequence goes on from NC_134462.1 coordinate 59,081,805, forward strand.
TTATTAAATAAATATCATTTATTTTACGGTTGGGTTGCATGATTATATGAAAATACACACATAAGATACTAATTATCTAAAATAGAACAGCATAAATAAGAGAAAAATGTGTGTGTGTGTATTTAATTTACTGTTTATTAATTCTTTTTTTAATCAGTTTATTGTAAGGATAATTTTTCTTATTTGATTGTTTATTTTCCAATAAATTGTTATATGTTTAATAATTTTGGTAAATAGTTAATAATTTTAAATTACAACCTAGCAGAGCTTAAGTTTAGGAAATTCATATACTGTAAAACATTTTATTAAAAAAGAAACTATATTTCATTCAATATTTTTCTTATTTTTACGAATAAAAAGATTGCTTAAAAATATAAGGAATATTTATTATAAGAAATTTATAATAAATATTATTATATTCGGTCATAAAATCTATTTAATTTACGTTAAATTTACATATATATATATATATATATATATATATATATATATATATATATATATATATATATATTCTTTATTCATCAAGCTAAGTAAGAAATACTCCGATGGTGATAATATATTATTACAATAATTTAAAATTGCAACTGATACATCAGAATAATAATAACAATAACGGTATGCCGTCTGAAAGCTAAAAAAATCTAACATGAAATAATGTTTAAAAATGAATTTAACGTAATTTCAGCTTAAAAATCATCTAAATCAAAAGATAAAGCACTATGGTAGCTTTGTTCTGTGAAAAAGCTACAAAATATTGTTCGTTTTTTTTCCGGTATGCTACTTCCATCGGATTTGTGCGTGAAGTGAGGTTGGGCAAACGGCTCTAAATGAGATATTTTCCTCTTGAGTAGAAATAAACAAATAAGGCAGTAAATAAATAAAGCGGTTTATGGCAGCAAAGGGTTTGGGAGCGGCAAGGGATGCAAAAAGAGGGTGGGAAATCGTGACGTCAGAGCGCCGCGGCGCGAGAGCGTCAGTCGACGCCAGGGTCAGGTCGCGAGCGGATGAGGCGTCTGTCCTACTGGCCGCCCCCTGTGGCGGCACTGTTTGCCATCGTTTTATCAATTAATGCTAGCAACGCCTCTGTTGATATGATCCCTCTCGGTAAGTGCATTTCAAATTGTTAATGTTTTGCAGTATATTTAAAAAGTTCTACTTTATATTACTTTATCTCTATGTCGGATAAGTACCATTCCTAATTGTGTACATATTCACACACCCTACGCCCACACGCGCACAAAGAAGTGCACGCGCGCGCACATGTACATATACATACACACACTCACACACACAAAATATAAATAATATATGATTATGCACAAAAATACAGGTATGTATTTTGTCTGAATAGCGAAATCATTTTTGAATTGCTTGATATTTATTTCTTAGATAAAATACAAAATATTACCATAATAAACACAATAAATAATATAGTAACTAAAATTATGAGGAATTATCTCTATGTTTTTAAGATAATATTGCTTCACATTTTTTTATAAATATATTAATGAAATATTTTATCAAAAAAAATTTACTGCAGATAAATTTTTCAATTTTATAAAAATGTAAATATGTTTACTTTCAAACTGACTCATTTTGTTTTGATGATTCGTGTATTGTAAGTACAATTCAAACATTCTAAATTTTACTGGTAATTAGTTAAAATTAATTAATATGGTCTAAATTTTCTAATAGTGTCAAAATGTATTCTTGTAAAAACGTTATAATACATTAAATTTACGAAATATACATTTTTTACGTATGTGAGATTGTAATGTTACAGAATAATTCTGTTACAATTTGAATAATTCAAATAAAATATTTTTTTTTTCTGTAAATTATCAAAGTTTTTCATATTATCTAGAACTTTATAATTTAACTAATTAGAAATGATTTTTAAAAAAGCTAAAAAAAATCAAGATTTTTGAAATTATTTTTTTGTTATTGAACATAAAAAATAGCTTATATTAAAATATTTATAACATAATAAAAATCAATTGTAATAAAAATTAAGAAGAAAAGGATTTGTTTATCATGTAAAAATACATTTGTGTAAAATAACTTATTAATCTAATGACCAAAATATGTTTTATTTGTTAAAATATTAAAATACAATACGAAATTATGGGAAAAAAATTATCTTGTGGTTGCGAATATCTTATATATTTAATTCTGCAAATAAGTGTATGAAATAAAATTCTACTTTTATAAATATTTTAAGGCTTCTTTTTTTTTCTACTTTTCAAATTTACATTCAATTTTTTGTAATTTGCGTCAGGATATTTATCAGAGTGTAATAAAATTTTGTTTAAAAAATTTAATGCGTTTATTATTGAAGCTTCATAAAAAACCAAAAAAAATTATTTTTTTATAAATCAATATTACACTTAATAACAACTTTTAATATCACAGTTATAATTAAAAATACACATCCTGATTTTTTTTTTTATGTTTAATGAAATCTTTTCTTCTTTTTTCTTTTAACTTTGGGACCACCGTTAATTATAATTTCAGAGGATGAGGCATGTTTAATGAAATCTAAATTTACCAAATGTGCAATTTTTATTATTATTCTTTTTTTTAATTTATTTACTAATCATTTTTAATTAAACAAAATAAAATTTAATAAAGTAATTTATTATTTGAGCTACGGTATATTTATTTAAAGTATAATTAAACTACTATTAATGAAAGTTTAAAACGTTTTTGTTAACTGTGTAATCATTTTCAAATATTTTTCGAAAAGAATTGTTATCAAGGTGAAAACAGTTTTAAAAAATATTTCTGAATTAGTCATTAACCTCCTAAATTAAAAATTAAAAAAAATTTATATATATTTCTAACATTACTTTTTCAATTTATCGACTTAACATGTTTTTTTTTATTACAAATTTTTAAATTAGATGATATCAAATTGGAAATGTGTTTCAACTTTTACAATAACAGTAGAGAATAATTTTTAAATGTTTTTAAAACCAAATTTTTCTTGTTGAAAATATTACAAAATCTGTAAATTTCGGTGTATTTTTAACTTCCGGGACCGCCGTTAGATATTACTTCAGAGGATGAGATGAATAAAAATTTTTGTAGTATTCGAAAATGTTTGCCTGACCGGGAATCGAACTCGGGACGTCCGGATGAATGACCAAACGCTACCACTCGCGCCATGGAGGCCGGTACTCTTTATAATTACCTTTACTGAGCGTATTTTATCATAGATCTGCATTTTTTTAAATTTTATCCAAAATATTATAGAAATTAAATCTCATAAATATTATTGAAGAATATTTTTTATGATCTTTCTTTCGAATAGAAAATAATTCTATAAGTTAAGCTAATAAATATTTACAATCTTTTTTTTTCTTATGGAAAGACTAAATTTTAATCTCTGAGAAAATACTAGGAAAGTTTACAACATCGTTAATGAAAATTCTAAATTTTGATTGGATAATTAAATTCTATATTATCACAAAAAATATTAAATTAAACCATTTTCATGAATTAATATGGAATAAGAGGATAAAAAAAAACTCGCATTTATCGCTGCTTATTTCTAAAAATACACCTCTCTAGTAAAGATCTACGTTTAAATCGTAAACATACTCGCGATATATGTTAATTTTTAACCTTATCATGCTTAGATGATATAAGATCTACTTCAGTGAGAAATTTATTCTATACTATCTGCTTTCAAGTCAGTAGGTACTCACAAATTCCTTCATCATTCATTACCATTATCACAAAATTTCTCCGCTGTTCCACCGACCGTTTTACCTTCTTCGATAAAATCATACGGTACTCTACCAACTCGTTTTTTTAGCTGTACATCTTTCTCACAATTTCATCTTATACTAAATTTTTTTATTCCTTCATATTTCTCCAACTTCAATTCATCAACCACATGTACTCGACCAAATATTTTCCTTTCAAAAGATTTTCATCTGATACTTTGATTAGACATTGTAAGAATAAAAAATGCAGACTATTTAACTCTTCAAATTATTTTAACTATGGTTTAGTTTTAATCTAAAGATTTTTATGTTTGGCGAAACATTCTATTTTTTTATCGTATATTTTCTAAGTCGGCTTTAACATTTTTTTTTTTTTTGTGATATACTGAATAAAATTTGTATTTAGTTTTAAACTGAATTTTTATACACTTACGCATTGATTATTCCATTCGTATTAAGAAAAGATGCAAAGCAAACAACGGATTGATCTGGGACTAAATAAGACCAGCTAATAAATTAAATGTTGCTTTGAAGATTCTTACTGTAAAAAAGGATACCGTTAAGAAATATTCAATAAAATAATATTCATCTTTATGAATAAAACTGAGAGTAAAGCTACAGTTAGGCGAACAATATTTTTCATATGCACAGATGAACATGTTGGTAACATAACATCTTACTCATAACTTTTTTTTTAAATGAGAGAACTGTTTTTTTTACAAGGTCACGTCGACCAACCATCATGTAATGTAACCGCTCAGAAATGCTACGTTTGGAAGTGTGTTCTTGTTGCTGGAAGCTGTTGCTATGACAACGATCAATACTGATACAGCAACTGCCTCCAGTTAATGACTCTTTTAATAAATCTATTGATTATATCTGAATAAAATTATCAAAAATATAGAAAGTTAGTTTATCAGCCAAACACTAAAAAATTAAATCGTCATTCACTTGATACTAAACTTCCATTATATTGTGAAATATTTTTACTAATTATTCATTTATTACTTTTTAAAGTAAAAATATAGTTTTAAAATAAAAATTTTATTAACCTTAAAAAATAATATTTTTAATTATTACCAAGATATAAGTAAAATAAAAGAACGAGTTAGAATGCATCATAAAAAGGTAATGAAAATCTTAAAGCCAAAAAATTTCATACACGCATAATTTAACATGTAAAAGTGCATAACTTAATGAATTTTTATAGTTAAAAACAAAAAAAAACAAAACAATTAGTTTAATTGACCGTAAAATAATGTCCTGTCCATAAAAGAAATGTAAATATTTGATAAACAACAAAATATTATCATATTTATTATTATTTCAATAGAATCTTCTAAAAGACGTTATGATTTATCAAAGGAATAACGGTCGTCTTATCATTGAGGCTTTCAAATTTATATATATATATATATATATAATATCACCACCAAAGTAAAAAAGAAATCTTTTCAGACAAAAGAGTTTTGTTCGCAGTACCAACAAATGCGCCAGGCTAAAAGAAAGATAAAATTCCTTATTGTGTTTGTTAACATTAATAATTTTTTTTTCTTTTTAGGCAATTACTTATTTTCATACTGAAAACGTCGTCTTGGTTTGAGATAAAGAAAAAAGAGTACAGAATACTAACTTTTTTTAAACTTTTTTTTCCAGTAAGATTAATTTTCTTTGTAAAAAAAAGAATATCAATTAGGTTATTATGAAATGACAAAAAATATAAACGTCTATATTCGCTTTTTTTATGTAAATATAAAAAAAAAGTTATTATAAAGAGACGGACTTGAACATTTTATTTCCAATACATTTAATTTATATACGTTTATACATCTGACAATTCAAGTAATTAATTATTTTGTTCATCTTTCAGGTAATGAACGTAATGTAACGAAATTCTCTAATAAATGAACGATAAAAATTTAATTATCATGATGTATAATAAAAATGCCTTACTTGTTCATAAAAATAAGATTAAATTCATAAAAATATCTTGATCTCTAAAAGAAAATAATAATAAAAATGTATTAACATAAAGATTTATATCACACAAAGAGCATTTAACTGACGTTTTTTAACGCATTATATTAAATTAACCAGTATTTATAAAGTTAAATAATAATCGATGTTTGAATTGCGTACTTGTATTTAGTACAAGGCATGCTGAAAAATAAGTCTTTTTCAAATAACTAAAAATAAATCACGGCTATTACTGCATAATATACCTTCAAATAATAGTAAAGAAACCAAAATAATTTTAATACGGAAAACATGTGTATATATTTTTTAATTTTAAATTTGTAATCCATTTTTTTTTGTTCAGCTAATTTTTTTTTTCATTTTTTCTTATCAGTAATTATCAATCAATTAATCAGTTTTCTGATCAGTAATTTTTCAATCAAACTCTTCAGGACAAATTTCAATTTCATGAAAAGTTGAAAAGTCTTATTCAGACATAAAAGTCAAATGAATAAAGAAATTCGTATTTAAGATTTATTTGGGCAAATTACTGTAATTTTCTTTATAAATTACAAGTTTAAGCTGAAATACAGATTTAATTTTCCCTATCCTTTTTTTAAAGAGGAAAGCAAACATTTTGTTACGACTTTAGAGATTTAAACATTTATTTTTGTATCACGGTTTTTTTTACAATCGCTCCCAAGAAGGAAGTAAGTAGAATAACATAAGCGCTTGATGAGTGGTTTCCAAGGAAACAATAAAACATGCATTCATAAGTCAGTAGTTCAAATATGATATAAATATAAGATAATAGACTATATAGATATGTAAGACAATGGTAAATTTTTTATAAATATACTTGCACATTTTCACGTCACAAAAAGTACAAAAGTCCGTAAAACCCTGAAAAGACACAAAAATCAAATAATATTACAAGACAAAGAAAAGAAAAGAAAAAAAAACAGTAATATAATTTACTTATCAGAGGAATTTAGGATTATCATCAGGTATAGAGAAGATGCTTATCACTTGAGGTCGTCCCATTTGAAAAGTCACTCAGACTCCTTAGGTCCAGGACGTTTGAGTCGCCGGACATCCTCTCTGTAGTTTAGGAGATTCAACGCTAGATAGTTCATATGATTACCTAACCATTGTTTGTCATGTGAACCGAATCGCTGGATTTCTTCACGGACATAAGGCAATTCTAGGTACAGTATTTATGAAGCGCCGTGCAAACCACGACGTTTTTGAAATGATTCTCGCCAATTTATTCTGTAAGCGTTGTATAACCTCAATGTTTCTCTTGTTTCTCATATCTCACAGGTGTATACCATACGTTCAAATGGATTTCCGAATGACCTTGATATTGAAAGTTTATTGGATAGCGACAAATGTGTATTCCTGTTTAGTAACCAATAAAGCTCCTTAAACCTGATTTTTAGCTGTTTTTTCTTTCACACGGTTCTTCCATGTCAAGCGACGATCAAGATAGAAACCGTGGTAACGTATTCGGTTAGTAGACTGGATGAAAACGCCGTGCAGATTGACTCGGGGATAGTCACCCCTCCTTAACGCAAACAATTACAGTCGTATTTGTGATTACTCATACATTTTATCTTGTAGAATTGTATTCACAATTATAGAAGGTAAGCTGTTACGTGGATTGATTTTGTTGTATTTTTGTAAACGTTTTGAATGACGTAGACGGTAAAAATACTAGATCGTGGATACCGGTGTTCTTTGGTGGTTGGGTTTCAATTAACCACACATCTCAGGAATGGTCGAACTGAGATTGTACAAGACTACACTTCATTTACACTCATACATATCATCCTCATTCATCCTCTGAAGAATTATCTAAACGGTAGTTACCGGAGGCTAAACAGGAAAAAAGGAAAAGAAAGACGGTAAGAAGGAGAATTTGATAATAGCTACTTCTATAATGAAGTAATAAAAATAATAAAAAAGAGCCTGAAAATAAAAATAGTACTGTCTGTGATACAGAAACACAATACTGCGACTAGTTATTTATGTGTAAAGGTAGGAAGCTATTTACATTTAGTAGCCTTAAAAAAAAAAAAAAGAATCGTAACCGGGAACAATTGCTTAACGTCAACGCCAATTAGGCCAATCCGTTTCTACGATCAGTCGACTGTAGCAACCGTTTAAAACTTTGCTGCACATTCTTTTGAAATACTGCGTTTAATCTTTGTTATATTAAAGATAATCTGTGTGTGTATATATATACTTTTAATTTACGTCTAATACACTTTGATACTGATTTTAGAACCTCGTGTCAACATTTTCTTTAACACTATTAGTTCATTTATTTTGTTATTCAGGATTTGGTTTTATAAAGTTACATAATGTATTATAATATTGTTTTTTTGTTTATTACCGATTAGCTTGAAATTTTCTTGATCTAAAATACTCTGGACAAATCACATCCCGTTATGTTATTTAAAAACGACACACGTTTTATAATATCCAAACAATTATAGGAGTAAAAAAAAAAGTTATACTTATTAGTAACAAAGTAAGAACATATTTATATTTCTTCCACAAATCCTTTTTAATATGTTGTTATAGTTAGTGAAATTTTAAAATAATAGAGAATATTTTGTGTTTTAAATAAATAAATATTATATTCGGTCTTATTACTTCCAATAAGAGAATTAAAATTTATATTGCTTAGTCGATTAATAATAAATCAATTGATTATATTGCATTATTCCTAATTAATATGTTGATACTTGTTAAAGCAATTAGGGATTGGTGTATAGGAAGATACGGTCGACAGATAGAATGGTAATCTGCTCTCATCCACATGGCATTCCCAAATACAGTAATATTTAATACAAACATATATATATATATATATATATATATATATATATATATATATATATTTACAAGCACATATATGTATATAAATGTTTTATGGCAAACCCTAATGCATATTGCATTGATAACAGAAGTATCTGAATTATATTTTCAAATGAACTAATCTTCTGTAAAATGAAATCGCTGCTTTTTGAATTTAAAATCGTGTACTGGTAACAACAAATTTTCAAACTTTTATCATTAGTTTATATACATATATAGTATTAGCAATTAAATTACATGTCTTGTACCAATTCTTAGTTAAAATCGATAATCATCAGTTAAAATTGAAAAGATTTTCTAAAAGGATATGTCTTAATTACTTCTTTTCTATTAAAATATTTTTGCTTACATTAATCGTCATGTTGAAGAAAACAGAACCCCCTAAAGTGATTTTATTAACATTTTTTTATAATTTTATTTCAATTATTTTTATTAGTTAAAATATTACTACATATAACTAGTATTTTAAGAAATAAAATCCAACTTTTTCATGAAGAGGGCCGAGCCCTTAAAACCTATTTGAAATTTTTTGTTTTTATTTTAATTACTGTGTGATAAAACGTTTGATAAAATGAATTCTTAGCGATTATTTATAATGAAAACCTATCGTAAGAAATAGTTGGAAATTCTCTTTCAAAATTAAAAAAAAATAATTCCTAAAAACCTATAGCAAAATAAAACTGTATCGCACCAAGAGAAGGGAAATAAGATCAGTGGTATAATTGTGTTCCTGTAAATCCAAATTGACTGCATCCATTTTCACGAGAAAAATATTGAGGAGAACATCTCAACAGCTGCAGAGAGAATTGATATATGAAGTTTTAAAACAAAATCTAATAAAGGGCGATAGACACCATTTTCTTTCAGATCCTTCAACCTCATCCCCTTTAGTTTTCAATCTTCACCTCATCTATTAACCTCATTCTTTTTCTTCCACGCTTCCTTTCTTCGTTTAGTATGCTTTCAAGTTTCAGTTGTCAAGATACCGCATGTCCTAAACCGTATAAGTGCTTCCGTATAAGTGCTCTTTCTTAATATTCTTCATTACTTCCTCATTCTTCACTATATTCGTCCATCTTGTTTTCTTCACCCTTCACTATAACCACATCTCAAATGCCTTAATTCAGTCCTTCTTCCTATTCTTTATTGTCCAATGTTTCACTCATACAACAAGACAATCCGTACGTAGTTTTTGGCTAACCTCTTTCTTGACTCTAAGTCCAGACTTTTACTACATAATAATTCGCTCTTCAGTGACTTCCTTTGAAATCGCTATCCTTCCTTTTATTTACATTGCACTGTTCTAGTTCTCAGTCACCATAGTACCCAAATATCTGTAGTGGATTCGGGGGTGGTAAAAATAGATATTTCCGTTAAAATCTGAAAACTGAAATTTTTTCCAATCACAATACTTTTACTTCGTACAAGGAAGTAAAATAACTCCGTATAAATTTTTTTTTGTTAACTAAAAAATCAAAACATTTAAAATAAAAAATTATTCTTCAGTTTAAATACTTATACATTAGAAAAAGAATAATGGTAAAATTAATAAAAAAAAAAAATTACAAATCAAGAGAATTTAACATGTTCAGATATTATTTCAAAAACTAAGCTCTGTGGAGGAACATTGAATAACATAATTTCTCAGAGATTTTTAAAGGAGAAATGTCGATAGACACTGAATCTCGGCAAGTATGTAAGAAAGGCAACAAACAGAATTGTACTAAAAGGTTAATTTTCTACTAAAATGTAGAAAATTTTTTTCATGAAAATTACTATTAAAATAATTTAATTTATGCATGACTAAAAAGAAAATCGTGGGTCGCAATCTAATTATAAAGTCGTTTCTATTTGAAAGCTTGCCTACGCTTTTTTTTTTTTTAGTCATTCATAAGTAAGAATTCTTTTAAAGGTATTTTCTTGAAAGTAATTTTTTTTAAATAATTTTCTCGACGTAGTTATTATATACTTTTAACACGAATTATTTTGTTTATGTAAGAAAAATATATTTAATTTTTTTCTTTATTTGAATAATATTTTTATTTTTTTATATCTATTAAAATATTTTATTTCATATTTTAAGTAAAATATGTAAGGAAAACAAACTATAATCATATGTTCACGTATTGCATATTTATAATTTGTTTTAATTCTCCTAATGTGTATGTTGTGATCTGTTAAACTAATGAACATCTCAATCCCCCTCCCCCCACGAGGCAGAAGAACACCCGCCTTGTGACATGTCCGGGTGCCACACCTCCTTCCGTTCCTAGCCATTATTGGCTTAATTGGAGGTTTAACTAGTGACAATAAAATACCCCCCCCCCGGGGGGGGGAGCCAATATGATGAGGATGATATGTATGACACGAAAATGTGGTGTGGTCTTGTACAGACTCTTGTACAGGCATGTGATTGAGTACTAACCACAAAAGTATACTGGTATCCACTATTCTAGTATTTAAATTCGTATAAAGGAAATAACTTTTACTAGAATTTAAACGTCAGAAACTTCGACTTCGAAAATCAGCTGTTAAATAACTGATTTTCGACGACGAGTTAACCGAGTTAGACCAGCCTGTTGGCATATTTATGGCATGTTTTGTTTTATGATTTAATTTTTCCCTGCTAGTGACCGGTATATTTCATTTTTGCAATAAAGTCTAACTTGATACGATAAAAAGGGATGAATATGGTCTACTGTTACAACCTATTAGTCTATAAGTTACAATCTAACTTAATATGATTAGAATCAGTTTTCCTTGATTTACTATGAAAATGCTGGGGCAACTACTTTTCTAATTCTTTGTAAATATCTTACGTGATCTGTAATATATACTTACAAATATATACAGATCTGAATAAAATATCGATCTACTTTGTTTAAATCGTGTTATAAACATTCTACATCAGAATATTATTAAGAGTTTTACTACTGTAAATTAAGAAAACTTTCTTAGCCGAATTGGCACAGATCTGATGAACAGCATAGCTGTATATCTTGGTGCCTAACGAGCACGAGTTTATAATACTACTCTATTAAAGATACGGTACGACTATTGTTTTTATTACAATCAATGAACAAATTTACGTCTTATATTTATTCGTTACTTTTTAATCCTGAGTTTATATATTATTAAATTAATAATTAATTTCTTTATTGGATACTGAAATAGATATGTTATGCAATAACGTATCTATTTGCATAGACTATTGGCATAATATGGCTGTTACTTATTAGTGTTTAGGCCTAAATGTATTTATTTATAGTTTTTTAATTGAATAAAATATCCATCAAACACCCACAATATTGTTTACTGTTTGTGCTACGCTCTTCGCCCTTTGTTCTGGAAGTGGAGAATAACCGTACTCTAGCCCAGAGTCGTACGTAAGAAAAATTTCTTTATTTAGGTTTGTGTAACTAATGACCGAACGATGTGTCATTCTAAACATTCAAATGAAACATTAAATCTCTGTTTATACAAACCGTTCCTGATTCATTAAGAAACTAACTTGTTGTTGTAAATGAATCGGTTCTAATTTATACTGTATTTGCAGTTAAAACTTGTCCAGTTAATTGTGTGTATCCAAAGTTTATCGGTCGACTATAACGTTCTTTACGTTTCAGTTCTTGAAAGTAGTTTATTCGCGTTAAATTGGTAAATTTTTATCGGCTCTTATTCTTATGGTAGTGAAAGGATTTTATCATTTTGCATATTATGTCTAATTTTTGTGGAAAAGACATTCACCGCCTAGGGAAAGAAATTATACACAACGTTTTAATTACATGGTAGAAAACGCTGCAGTTGGAATGTTTGTTAGTGATCCAAAAAATGTTGTAGAACGTGTTGCGTCTGCCACAGGAGTTTCAAAAAGAAGAGTTTAACGAATTACTGGTGAAATAGCTTTGGAAAAAATTCATTTCTCCTCTCAAAGGAATGGGGTGCTGAAGTTTGCACTCCACTCTTTAAGCCATTCATCACGCATATGAAAAAAATTGGCAAAAACATCTAATTTTTAATTTGAAGCTATGACTTTCACATAATCTTACATATCACCGTCAAAGGTTGTTGTCAAATTGATTCTGAGATACCGTCCTAAAATTATTTTTTACCTTTTAATGCGGTTAATTAGAGTGGTGTTTTAACATTTTTTTTACATATTTTTAATTTTTTACTTTTTAGTCTTCATAAGTTAATACTTTACAACTGCGCTAGCGCATAAGTTTGAGCGTATTTAGCGAAAGATCGGTTCGATACGTTTTACAGTGCGTGAGTGCAATCAAAACATAGGGCTAAAGGATTTAATTTTACGGATTTCCGGATCCGATTTAATTTGCATTAAACAGTTAATGCTCGATCTGCTGACACATACGCCGTTTGGATTGTGAAAATCGGACAAGCGGTTGCCGAGATATTACGGTAGCACTCTATCCCACCACCCCAAATTCCGAACGGCGTCACGGAGTGGCTTGTAAATATTAACATCTGACGTGTACCACTGGGAGCGGATGAGTATCGCCGAGGGAGTCCAAGTGATTTTTCACAATTTTTTCAAAAATATTTAACTAATTTTTTTGTACTAATTTACGGTATAAATATTTTCATTAAAAATTACTAGAAGATTAAAAAAAATGTATACTTTCTTCCGCGAGTAGCATATTATAGCCCCGCGCTAGCTAGGCAAACATCGCCTAGATCAGATTTGTGCCAATTCGGCTTGGACAAGCTATAACTTACTTTTTAATAAATTAAAGCCACTACACGTGTTTCTTAGACATATTGTAGCTAATCGTTTGAGTATTCTCATTAGTATAAATATTATTAGTTTCATTACTAACGTTTTGAAGTTTGTGGCTAGATCTCTAATCACCTCATACCTGATTCTACAAAATATTTTCACACTGATTTTTTCGGGCTAAGCAAATATTTGGACAACTTCAACGATCTCGTCGGAACTACTGGTCATTCTGGACATAAATCTCATTGAATGATATACGTGGAAAAAATATACTGATTTTATATGGTAGCAAAATGAAATTACAATGGTTGCAATCAAGTCTCTTTGTAAAACGGTAAGCTTGATTTTTTTTTATCTTGTTTCCCTATCCTCCTGGGCTGGATTCACCGTAAAGCCTAAGCACAGCGCAGGGAATTGTCCAGTCTAACAGATCGTTTCAGTACCTACCTAAAACCCCTAGGACTAGGTATGCAGGCCCGACTATGTCGTTCCTGAACCCCAGCCTAGGGGCTAGGACTCGTTCTTGATGCCTTGCTTCCAATGTGAGTACCCCACAAAAGGAGCCAACACCGGGTCTCGGTGTTTTAACAGCTGCCTGCCTCTAACCGGGTTCCCCGAGGGGGTCCCAGCCGGGTCTCGGTCTTAGCAGCTCGAGGGCGATGGAGTCCTCGTGTCTCATCGTCGCCACCCATCCCGGAAAGCTCGGACGAACGACGACTCCGCAGGAGACTGAAGCTTGATGTTATTTGCTTTTATGTTAACTTATCAACTGATAAGAGGTAGTATTTTAATTCAAAATTTTGTTTGCTTTTGGGTATGAGTTTTTTTAAACACTTTTTCATAAAATGTTATGTTTAAAAATGGAGGATGATGTCTTTCTCTGATAGGGGACATAGTAGGAAAAAATTCCCAGTTTATCGTCTCAGCGTCTACGCGATAGATACTTCTCTCCTTTAAGTTTTATTTCATTTTCTATCAGATTTTTCTCCGAGATCGTTTTCCAACTTTAAAACCGCAATGTGTATTTTTCATTTATTATAAAATATTAAGTAATACTAATAGTGATATTATACTTCAGTAATACTAATACTAACTATTATACAATATACAATATTATTGTATTATTATATTATACAATATAAGAAGATGTTTTTCAATAAACTTACTGGTGTTTATGACTTTTTGTCACAGAAAGCTGAGGGGAATCACGCCTCAGCTAACAGACTTTTTAGGTAATTTTTTTAGGCAATTTTACAGAGTAATTAGGTATTGTTTTTCTAATTTTCTTATTTACAAAAAATAAATAAATAAAGTAAACGGTTGTATAGTAGAAGTAACTCTTCACAGACATAAATCTGATGTTCCTGAAAACAATTTTTATTGTATTTTTAGAGTAATAAAAATATTTTTGGCACCAGCTAAACCTTTCATAACCAGTTACGGATGGCACTTTATTTTAATATTTACTTCATTTAATCAATAATACTTTATTTACTTCATTTAATTAGACAATAATTTAATCAATAATTTCATTACCGAACTCAATCTTTTAAATCCATTAAAATGATCCATTAAAACGAGGTCTACTATTTAATTATGTATTATCGTCTGAAATATATTCTAGCTTATATCCTTCTTAAAAGTTAGAGAATAAGTTTTTATGGTTCAAAAATGGTCCTATTGTTTAGTTTGAATATATCCATGTCATTATATATCAATAAATTTTAAGCAGAAAATTTTAACTATTCCATAGATTTCTTAAAACAAGATTAAAAAAGTTATTTTTTTCAATAATAAAATACTATCTTCTTCCGAATCAGAAAACCAAATTTATTTACTTATAGACTATCATACATACCACAGTAGTACTTAACACTATCATAGTAATCCTACGAGAAAGATCATTATTATGCTTTTGTTGATGTTTTTTAATAAATTATTAGAATACCTAAAAGATTTTTCCATCAATCTATTTAAAATCAAATTAAAAACTTACCAGAAAAAAAAATTGATTTACAAACCTATCCTAAGACCAGTTTAAACTTATGGTGTAGAGTTGTGGGGGACAAAAAGTAATATTACCGCAGATATTATACAACGCTTCTAAAACAAAGTAACGAGTTCAACTGCGAAGGCACCACGGTTCAAACGGGACAATGATATTCTTGAATATCTGAAGCCGGTTGGTGAGGTTGTGAGACAGCACAGTATTAAATCACTGAACGTCTAGAAAATCATGTTAATCACCTAGCTATCAGTCTGATTGTTAACAGTGGGTACGTTTGAAGACTGAAACTCCTCCAGTGCAGTTACTATAGCCAAATTTAGCGATGTTATTTTTAATTACTTTACTTTCTTATTTATAGCTACAAGTTGTTCTGCTCTTATCAATTTCTAGATTGTTATATCTCTATCGATTTGATATTGTTTGTTGTTATGGATTATGAAGTGAAGACAAAAATATTCTTTACTAATAAACTTTAAGAATATTACTTACCGATAACTTTTGTTATCGATTGACTTATTATGGGAATTCCTTAAAACTCTATTTTATGTGCTTATTATCAAACGATTTACTAATGGTTCCACTTAAGGGGCCGATTTTAAATATACTGGTTGTAAAAAAAATATATATTTATAATGATTAAACATTTAACTCCATTTTAATAACACTTCATCAAAGTGATATTTATAAGGTGTATATTATTTTTATTGAAAGGAAGAAAAAGAGTTAATAAAATGAAAGTCAAAGTATTCAGTTTATAAGGTGTAAGGGAGAAGAAAAAAACATTAACGTGAAACGCTTGTAGCTTACTTGTAGAGTTGTAGGCGTTATAACAAAAGTTCAGAAATTTTTCAATCCGAACCAACTGATTGAAAATAAGTTTAAAACACCCGTTTTATTATTATTATTATTAGTACTACTACTTTACTGGCTTTTTGTCACAAGTGAGATCACGCCTCAGCTAACAGACTTTAGTAATTAGGTCCTTCTTTTCTAAAACTTCTAATTAGGAACTTAAACCAGATTATTATGGTGGAGTAGAAGTGAAAGCTACGCAATGCACTAAAGGGGTAAGAGTTAATACGACAAAATCTCTCAGTTATATTTTTATCATTACTTTAATATGTTTGGTATATAATTAACTTTACGTTACTATAAGATTTCGTCTTTATACAAACAAGTGTTTAGTTATAAATGTAGGTACGAGTCGGCTTATAAATTTAAGATTAAATAAAACTTTTTTATTTATGTTTAAAGCATAATATATAAAATGTGTTAACGGATGTTTGAAAAAGGACGCAACCTTGTTTGAAGACGTAAATTTATTACAAATGTATTAATGTTTTTTAAGTATACAACAATATTCAAATTACCTTCAATTGGTTAAGTGTATTAAGATTGTTTTTAAAATGTTGGCTATTTAAATACCCCCAAAGGAAAAAAATCTGCTAATGTAAGATCTAAGGATTTTGAGGTCACAATCTATTTGATATCAAACGATGGCCAAAAGATTTCCGTAACGTATCCAGGGTTTCATTAGAAGTATGTTATATTGCATTATCCTCCTGGAACCAACATTCTCGTTCGTGTAAATCTAACAGGGTAATAAACTGTTCGATTACGTTGCGATAAACCACACCATCTATATATTGACGTGAAACTTCTTTAAAATCACACGGAAATATACGTGTACCACAAAAATTTTCAGCGTAACGAAAAGGTCTTCATCGTCCTGCCTTAATAACTTCCTAATAATAGTCTCAGAGAAGTAAATGCGGTTTCATTTTATAACTTACATTGTCAACTCGCCGATACAACTTTAAGTTTGCATCTTTGGCGAGCGAGTTGGCGGGAAGGAGGCACAGCGCAGATCAGCCAAAACTGACGTTCTCGCTCATTTCCATTAAGTGTAATTCACGACTTAGACGTGATAGCGCGGTGATTTGTGTGTTTGTGTTTATAATTTGTCGAGATAAATCTATTTAGGTAATAATAAGTGTTTTTTAGACAATATTTATGTGTAAAAAATTAAAGTAAACGTGTAAAAACTATAAAAGTTCAATACGTCAGCCTCAGCCCTCGAGAAAGCCAGCCGGAAATATAAATTACGCATATCGTTGGAAAGGGGAGGTTATGGGCCACGCACAGGTAACTCAATGACCGGTGACGAAAGAGCGAAACTGTTTCTGGAGCGTTGCAAAGCTGGCACGGTACTCTCAGTGAACGATGTCGACGGCGCGAGCAACTCTACCGCTGCTTTTGTCTCTTACTACTCATATCACAGATCAATGTTGAACAAAATTGACGTCGATAATTAGTCGAAATAAATATCATCTACCGTTTAGTGTGTTTTATGTTGAAATTAAATTTAGTACACAGCCAATGTCACGTTTTTATTTCAATCTAATACACTCAAAATAAATATCTAATACGCGCAACAAATCTCAATAATAAGCACACGTTCGTTCTTGGAAAACGACATAGTATACACAACAGAGATGAATTTATACTGGTGTAACACTAGTGCATAAGAAGGGCATTCCAACTTTTACAAGCTGCTAACCTTGAGTACATTGTTGCCAACTGACATGTAGGGAGAAATAAAATTTACCTATGCGTGACTTCTACCTTCTTAATCTTAGGGTTGCGCCCTTTTGACACACTCGTTATATTATTATAATTAAAATTTTTAATTTATTTACAATTGAGAGGAAATAAAAGAAGCGAAAAATAAGAAATGTCAAACCTGAATTCGGAATCGAACCCGGGACCTACAATATTAAAGGTATCTATCAACTTAAATAAGCTAATGCAACGGTGTAGCCATAATGATGAGGAGGAACGAGCTCCCTTTTTGTCAAAGATATAAATAAACTCATAAATTCAAATTTTGTACTAAATAATGTGGTAAGTGAAATATATTGTGTAGTACAGATCACTCAGTTTTTACTAGAGTTTAAAAATACTAATCATTAAGTAAACATTAAACTATCATGTTTTTGCCCTTTAAACTATTAGTAAAAATGTTTTTGGTAAAATTTATGCTAAATAATAGACATATTAATATTTATTTGTTGCAATATTTTTTTCATTAAACATATTATTTATTATCACATGATTTAATTACACTGAAAAAGTTTAAAAATTACTATCATACACGATTTTACGTTCATGAAAAATATATGCAAATAGAATTGTAAGCGTTTCGCTTACATGGTATTTATTCTTTTAGAAATCGTATTTTTAAAATTTAATTTTTTATTATTAGTTGTAAAATTAAAATATTTTCAACAAATATAGCAATAAGTAATGTGATTAAAATTAGTATCAATCAATGAAATCATATATATATAATTTTTAAACTGAATAATAAACAGTAAAGAAAACCACGACTATATTTGAAATTGTAACATAATAATAACGGAAATAGAACCTAGAAATAAAATTTTAACAATTTAAAAATATTAATTTAGATCAATTTTAGTAAAGTAAAAATCACTAATGCAATCAATGACTCGGCACAAAAATCAGGTGAAGAGTATGTCGACATCGACGTTGTTATACTGAACTACCAAGAAACAACAACAACTATATAGAACCTATCAATTTTTACATAGTTATTAAATCAAATACATATTGTATCTCTTTAGCCTCGTAAAATTACTGGAACTGTTGTCAAGGAGTTGTGGGACTTAGGAGATTACTGGAACTAAATTAGTTCGATCTTTAATTAATTAATTAGATATTTTTTTTTTTTACTGTCTTTTTTAAAACAAAAATTTATATGATTTACGTTAATGTATTTTATTAATTCATACATATAATGCTGTTCAATTGTTTCATATTACATCCTGTGCACACGATTTTACTAATTTTTATAACAAAGTGTTTCGATATAAAAAAAATTAATTATTTTCTGTTTTTACAGTTAACTAATGATTTTTTTTAAATTAGTATTATTAGACTAGTGGTTCAATATCGAACTGAGTAACTTGAACAGAGCCTTTCGCTACTTGAGCTTGAAAATGCACGGGAATAAGAACAGCCCTGCCTCTTGCCGGTTATCGGATCTTCATATATAGCGCTCTGATATTAATACTATTACCTAATGTATTATTTTTTAACTTTATTGTTACGTCTAGTGCCTTGCTCTTTTATTAGTTTTATAAAACAAGCTCAACAGGATTATATACATATATAAAGAAAGGGATTATTTTGATGTATTATTTATTTACGTATTTTTGCTACATAATCTACCTCATTTATCACATTAAATTACGTATTACTGTATTGTTTTGTTAAGTTAAACTGGAAGGATTTCATTTATTACATTTTATTTACTTGGTAATAGAATGAAATAATAACCTGAGATTTTAAAACTTAGACTAATAACAGCAGCTTCTACGTTAACATAATATATTCAAATTCATAAAATTGTAATATTAAAAACTTACAAAAAAACTAAAATACTACTTCATATAAGCCCCTTAATTCAACAAGAGATAAATATTAAAAATTAAAATACACAACTTTTAAAAAAAAACACTGTTGACAAACTATGCATTTTTTGTACTGGTTTGGTTCCAGCGTGATTTTGTATTATACTAGAAAATACCCGGTTTGAATTTTGAAAATCGGAAGATTGGTTGCAAAGATATAACAAAATTTCTGAATAACGTGATCTGTTAGATAGATCGAGAATATACCTGATGAATGCAAAAATTAGCCTTCAACCTACTAACAAATACCCCGTTCGAATTTTGAAAATCGGACGATTGTTTGCAGAGATATTATAAGAGCACCGCAATGTACCTCCCAAAAGAGCTCGCCAGGTGCACGCCGTTTGTTACTAGTTGATGGTGATGATTAGTCTAACCTCGCACAAGGTGCTCGCATCACCTCACCAATCTAGCCTCACAACATGTATTCCCCTCGGGAAGCCTATTATTAATAAACAAAAATTTAAATATTATTTTGTATAATATATATTTTATTTAACGTAAATTTAATTATATTTCTGTAATATTATTCATTCCATTGATCTGAATCATTCAGTTCAAACCCAGCTCACACAATACACTGTATTCATAATTCAATTCATTAAAATGTGTGCTTCCTCTTTTTCTGTTTAACCTCTGGAAACACCGTAAGGCATTACTTCAGAAGATGAATGAAATTGTATTTATGAATATAAATGAAGCGTAGTCTTGTACAGTCTCAGATCAACCATTCCTAAGTTTAGTGGTTTATTGAAACCCAACCACCAAAGACACCAGTATCCACGATCAAATATTAAAATTCGTATAAAAGAAACTGTCTTTAGTATGATTTTTCGAAATTATCTGATTTGCGATGACGAGTTCACCATTAGACCGACCTGGTGGGTTATATCTTCATATATATATATGTGTGTGTGTGTGTGTGTGTGTGTGTGTGTGTGTGTGTGTATGTATGTGTGTAGCCTATGATACTCACGGGAACGTAAGGATTCTAACGCGGAGTCATACATCTAAAGATTTAGCCTCTGAGCTGCTATGGTGGAAAAAATATACATACATACATACGTCCTAAATACATTACACTTCTTTTTGAGCAGTTCTGTAAAATAAACAAAAATCTATTCAAGTTTCCACTTAAATTGCTCACATTTAAAATGTACGTGCTTTATGAGCATTTATTTTAAATATCTCCTCCGGCCTGGTTTAACATATATTCTTCGAAGACTTACTCAAAAAATTTCTATAGATGGGTCAATGATGGCATTAAATTTTGGGAAAAATTAAAACAAAGGGATGGGTAGTTTTCTCAATTTTTTATTTTTGACTTTTTGTAAAGTGTTAGTAAAATACAGAGTTTATACGGTGAAAGTATTTATCAGATTATTTAAAATTATATTAAATTATTTATTTTTCTCTCTTCCAAACCCAGCAAAAGCTATATGGAGTGTCCCGAGAGTAGTTTTTGATCAAAGAAGCAACTGATTCTGGACATAGAAAAAGTTTATGCGGTCAAATTCTTTGTCTCGCTTCATTTCACTTCTTTCCGCCAATTTAAATTCTTTTTAAAATTAAAATTTTAATCATAAATGGATTGATTTATTTTAATGAAATTTGGTGGGTATATACCCAATAACAACTACAAAATAATTAAATATGAAAATTTTACCTTTGAAAACTCAATAACGGTGGCCATTCAAATTAATTGAATATTGATAAGTTTCGTCAAACAACGTTCTGTTAAATTTAATTATTAGAGGTTATTAAACTTAAATTATTTAATGTTTTATTAAACCCTGTTGTTATGAACAACATTTCACAAGCAACATAACTGAAATTTGTTCGAATCGTAGATAGACAAATGAGGTAATGACTAAAATTGTGAAAGATATATCAAAATTTATGCGGAAAATAGGCACAGAATTGTCAGATTGTGTAATCTTTGCGATCCATTTTAACAATTTCAGTCGTATCTCAACATTAACTACCTAATGAAATGTAGTCATAATTTCTAGTAACGTTCTGTAGAATCCCATTTTTAAAATCGTTTACTAAATTCCTTATCTAAATTGATTTTCAGAATAATTTTTATTTGTGTTTCATGACTGATTTGACCGATTTTAAGTAAAAATAATAGTCTTTACATTTAAAAACCCAATGTCATATTTAGAATAAAAATCTATCACGGAAGAAGCCGGGAAAGTTATACAACGATTTTTCGACTTTTTTAATTTATTGGCGACTTATTTAGATTTATTCGTAAAATTACAGAGCAGAATGCACCTGTTATAAAAACAAGAACTTTGATAATTTCAACATTTTAAATTTGTTAATAATCCCATAGATTTATTTTATAAAAATGTTTATTTTTTAAAACAATTTTTTTTTAAAAAAAAGGAAAAAATCTTACTAAAAATTAAAAGTTAACTTTTTTTTAAAGAAAATTGCTTTAACATTTTTTTTTTATTTATATATGACTAAAACAAAGCGTGGGGAGCATTCTAATTATAAAGTCGTTTTATGTGAGATCACGTCCTACGGTTTTTTAAAATTATTTTTCTTTAAAACAAAATTACCTTTTACTTTTTAGTAAGAATTTTTTTTTGTTTTTGTTATTGTTACTATTTTTTTACATAAAGCCAGTTTTAAAATTTTTTAATATTTTTTTTCCTTTTAAGAAATCATACAGTGTCCCACGAAGTTATACGCTTTCGATTTAGTATCACTCACCAATTCCCCCACCGATTCTGTTGAAGCTTTACAGATATTTTAACGAAGGTTCTAAAAATGTCCTGTGGAAATTTCAACCTTTCAGGATTTATAGAAAATAAATAATAATTTATAATTTGAAAATGGAGCTTTCAAATAAAAACATCAATTTTAGATAAACTTTATTTTTAATCATTATAAAATAGCTGGTAAAAATTATTAAAAATAGATAATATACTGTTTAACAGCTTTTCAAATTCAATAAAACAAGTGAATAAATTAGTTATAATCATGAATAATTATCTAACTGTTTTTAATTATTCTAATTCTAATTATCATTTCTTTTAATCATTTTTATCAGCTATTTTAAAAAGGACATAAAATGTGGCTTATCTGAGATTGATGTTTTAATTTGAAAGTTGCCGTTTTTTTAATATAAATCCTAGAAGGTTAAACTTTATACAGAACATTTTTACAACTTTCGTTAAAAGGTCTATAAAGATTCAATAAAATCGGTGGGGAAAATGAGCGAGTGTTATTAAATCAAAAGCGTATGACTTCATGGGAAACATATATGAAAAAATTAAATTCTTTTTATGTTATAGAATTTCTTCGCAGTGTTAATTTTACCACTACTTTTTTTTGTATGTTTCTTTTAAATCGTAGAAATATTTAAACTGACAAGTAAGTTTTTACTTTAAGTTGTTTTGATTCCTGAATAGAATATGGATAATTAGTCCTCATTATTATAAATGATAGGAGCTTCTTATAACTAAATCAGATGATTAGCGTACATATATTTTAAAAGGGGATTTACAGTAGTTATATTAAAATCCACTTCAACAGCCACCATCTTATCGATATCGTAGCATCATCTTATCGATCCATCTCCCTTCCTCAAGATATTATCCTTGTACATCCGTCAACTTATATATAAATGTTCGGTATATATAAAATATAGAAATATATGAAATTAAAAATGGAATATTGTAACATCACCGGACTTATGTCGTTATGTAAAATGTCACCATTTTATGACGTCGGTAAATGAGTTTAATTAAGGTGGCAAGATTTAAGGACACGGTTGAACCATTGTAAGTTAAAGAGAATACAAGTTACATTTTCGGAATTATTTGTAATTCAATATTTTTACATCTAAATTTTCTCAGCCAACTATGATGACGAATATGATGTAGGAAAAATAACTAAAAACTAAAATGTGTTGTTTTTATGTTAAATTACATTAAATTAATTTTATTATTATTAATCATGGCTCGTTGGCATTGATATAAATTAATTATATAATAATTTCCAATTACCAACTATTTTTATTGTTATGTCCGAGCACTTTCGGATATTAATCCATCATCAGGAACATTTATGTGTTATGGACTATAATTATTTCCTTCTCAAATTAATATATTAAATGAATTTTGAATTAAAAAAAAATATATAAGTACAACTGATCGTCAAAAGGTAAAAGAATGTCGACATTATCCGTCGACATATCATGTCAGTGACATGACGGACAATGTCGACATTCTTTTTTTCAGTTGTATTTATAATTTTTGTTTTTAAAATTCAAAAAATTCATTTAATATATTAATTTGTGAAGGAAATAATTATAATCCATAACATATAAATGCTTCTGATGATGGATTAATATCCGAAAGCGCTTGGACATAGTAATAAAAATATTTTGTAAGTGGAAATTATTATATAATAAATTCCATTACTTTACTGGTTTTAGGCGCCCTGATATATGTCACTCCCTCAAAAAATATCAGAAAGTCATTCTGAAGTAAGATAAGAATCAAATATTAGGCTTAACTGGAAAATAATTTCTTGTTTCTTTCTTCATTGAGCCAAATATAGTTACACATTATCATGTCAGACACTGAATAATATTCAGATGATATTATTGATATCACTGACATTCAGGTGAATGATATTCAGCCCTAAAAGTGATAGATTTTCTTGGTTCTTCTGTACAGTGAACATCAAAACTCTCAGAGAAAGCTATTCTGATTAGCGTAACCTGTACTTCAGTACTTAAGATGCTTTACATGCGTCACGGCAATAGGAAAGACTGATAAATATAATGTAAAACGACAAATTAATGTATTCTTTTCTGTTCAATTAAAGAGGAGAAAATCCAAAAAAATATATGGTATAATTGGATAATAATTAAAAGCTGTAGAGGTAAGGATGAAATCGAGTGGTTGTATAAACATGAAGAACATAGGTTACATCACAACCAAAGTAAATTAAGTTTAATAGACGATGTTAATTTATTATGTAGACACATTCCTAACAAAATCACGGTTGTTTATGTAAGAGTTTTAAGTGATAGCTCCGCTATTATATTCACATGAGCTTACAGGTTTTGGTATGAGATTATAACATATTAATATTAAACTGCCATAAGTATTAAAATGATGAAAGTTACTTATACAACTTTAGCCTCCTACTTACTGAAAAACCGGAATTACGAAAACCTAAATTTCAAACACTTTTAATAAATGTATCTATTTAAAATAACAGCTTTTGGTGAAATTCTTCTTTTTTCTGAATTTTTACGGGCATCGACTGCTAGGGTCATTAGCCCTCGTCACATTGTTTAAAAGAAATTAGTATCACCATCAGGATCGTCATATGTAAGGGTTTAAAGGGCCCTTACATTTTATTTAAAAGCACAATCAACATAAAAAACATTAAGACACAACAAGAAGACAAAACAACACTTACGGGGTGTAAAGGGCAATTTAAGATAAGGTTTCTTAAAAAGACCATGAAATTAAAAATACAACTTATCAATACCATTTCTTTCTTCTACCTGTCTCGTTTATAGTTTGTTTAAGCACCCTTGAGTGCGCCAATTTGCCGCCTTGGAGTCGCGGCAGGATGCCGTGGCAGTTGGCTCCTTATAAACAGGCTACAGGCATCCATTGCGCTTACCCATAGCTTCGCGCTCTCAGTTTACCCTTGAGGGTCCCCCATGCCATCATTGGACACACCCCGACTCACTGCTCTTGAATGCAGACAAGCCAGGATGGCCTAGGCAAGAGGGCTACCTCCTGTCACTACACGTGCCACGCTTCGAGACTCCCATATACATAAAGAATTCCACTTAGAGATTCTTTAACACAGCTTTAAAAATTTTTCAACTTTTACAGACTTCTAAGAAGTCCACTGGCGTGTAAATATGCAACTATCTTTTCTTCATTTCCATTAGCTAAATCAGCAGTAATATCATTTCTTAGACGGAACCTCTTTCTGAGGTCCTCATATATTGTACACTCTTCTATTAGATGCTTAATTGTGTTTTATTGCAAATACCGCACATTGGTCTCTCATCGCCGGTTAACAAATATGAATTTGTTAATCGCGTGTGACCGATTCTAAGTCTGGTCACAGCTACTTGTTCTCGGCGAGCCAACTTCACATCGCTTTTCCATTTATATGGAGAAGTTTTTACTGAGTTTAATTTTGTATTAAAAATCCTCTATTCAGTATTCCACTAGTTTTTTACTACGTTAGTTAGACAATTTTTAACATCTGCCACTCTTACAGGAAATGCATCCAAATCATCGCAGACTGTTGACTTTCTGGCTGCTTCGTCTGCGCTCTCACTACCTGTAATACCAGCATGCCCTGGAGTTCATACAAATATGCATCGCTGTCCTCGTTGATTTAAAACGTATAAAATGGACGACAGGATGTTTGAAATTAAGACATCCTTAATGTTTTGTTCCGAATTGCAACAAGTGCACTTACAGAATCGGAACAAATTAGCACTCTCTCTTCGCAATAATGTTCTGTGAAGCGAAGAGCTTGCTGAATAGCAGTAAGTTCTGCCGTATAAACACTGGCCATATCTGGCAGTTCCCAACAATGGGCTTCTCCATTTACATATATGGAGCATCCAACACCATGTTCAGTTTTAGAGCCGTCAGTATAAATTCTGATATGTTCTTCATAGTTACTGACGGTGGCTAAAAATTCTTGTTGGATGATTACTGCTGGCTTCTTTTTTATTTCTCCCTGAGAGAGATCCAACCTTGTATTTACCGCCGGCAAGAGCCATAGCGGTATTTCTCTCGTGGAAATTGCAAATGTCTCAGGAATAGCAATTTCGTGTTTTCTTCTTAATTCGTGGTACCTAATTCCGGCTGGTCTGGAATAGGTAGCACGACGTTCGTATAATGCAGTCATAGAATGATTTGTAAAAAGTTTGTGATTTATATGGGCAGGAAAAGCCCATACGTTTGCTGCATATCTTAGTAAAAGGATCTCTCTTCTATAATGTAGTGGCATTATTCCGGCTTCGGACATTAGACTAGTCGCCGGACTTGTGCGGAAAGCGCCTGTCGCATATCTTATTCCGCTAGGTGAAATTCTTTTTTACAATAATTATCTCGAATTAGAAGTTTTAACATTGTTTTAATATGAGAAGTTGATTTAACTAGAATGAAATATTTTAGGTATTATGATAAAACAACCGAAATTCAATGTTAATTAAAAATTAGCCGGTATGGTAGCTTGCCAGACAGTCTAGGTAGGGGGTGGAGCCCCCTGGACTCTCAACGCGTTTAGGTTGAGTGTCCTGAACGCGTCGAGGGACGCGCAAATATAAAGAGAATATTAAGTATTCTCCATATTTGTGAGAATATTAAATATTTTACACATATTAATTAAAGAATAAAATATTAGTAATTTTACTTAATTATATTTCTGTTGCCATGGTGACAAAACAAAAATTTGAGCATATACAGCAAAAAAAATCAACGCAGCATGCTTTTTTATTGGAGAAAAACAACATAATCAGAATGTTTATAAAAAATTTCTTTATAAAATCAGATGTTTAATGCAGCAAGAACGCGTTTGCAGTAATGTGGTGGAATGCCGTCTAGCTGATAGAAAATTAATCTATTTTCTACTTCAATATCATTAATTTGTGTGAAAAGACATAAAGTGAACATATCACAGAGAATATTCTCGTTAATTGTGTTTTCTATAAAAATGAACGGGACCACAATACGGTCAATCCATCTGTCCGCTCCAAACATTGAGTTAGGGAGACTTACGCTGATAATTTCGTGCGGTAGCTGATCCCCAAATCCTGCAGTCAAGTTGATTTACTAACCCACTTAGGTGGAATTTAGCCTCATCTGAAAACATGACTTTTTCAGGTAGTCCCCATTTTCATCCTTGTTGTTAAACATTAATGCTACAAACTTCAATGATTTTTCATCGAGTTTGATTTCATGTAAAAGTTGTATCTTATACGCACGTAGTCTAAGCCTCTTACCCACCACTTTGCACACTGTAGATTTAGGAATTCCTAAATCTTAAACGTCATCGCCTTGCCGATGACGGATACGCGTCGGTTTTCGGGATACGCATACAAGATGCTCGGATCCGTTCCACATTCTGTTCAGATACGGATGGCCTGCCTGTTTCCTTAAACTAATTAAACCACTGAAGTACTGGTTTTCGTAGGCCCAGTACCGTCATTTCCACGTCTATAATTACGCTGAACTGTGATAACCGATCTTGTTTCGATAAACCAAATCACGCACTGAGCTTTCTGGTGTGGTGTCGTCATGATAAAGAGCGAGACTGCCGGCACGCTCTTCCGCAGTGAAGGTCACGCAGTGGTGCCAACCACGACGGATATTTGAGAAGTAAAGTTTAAAAATGTAACGAACAGAAATATAAAAAAATCCCTTTCGGAACGCCGGAAGGTGGAGAGAGATTTCACCGGTGCTAAGTATGGGATAAAAAAGATTTTCACCTTAAGATTAAGAAAACTTTCAAATTTACTCAATACGACAATGTTGCATGTGAAAAAAGATTTACATGTTTAGCATACGACAAACCCCATCTTCTTACAATTCCAGTAACATTTTGGTCATCCCTTGCCGTAAGGGTTGGTCATATCAAATATTGTTTTAGACAAAGGTTTTAGGTAATGTTTAGAGGACTAACGACCGCTTTAAACCGATTCGATAATGTGCCTATTAAGGGAGGTCTCCAAAGCCCCATTTTTTCCACCCTCTGGGCCAGTATTTGGTGATATCAAAAAACTTTACTGAAATAAATTTTAGAGCCTTACCAAAGAATAGTAGGAACTTAAAATTAAATTCCATATTTTACTTAAAAAGATACTTAGAGAGATATTTTGTTTTTTAGAAAAAGCCCCCCGATTTCCACCCCCATAGTCCAATTTTGTCCATTAAAGAACTCGACCGAGATTCTGGAACGACTTAGTTTTAAGGAACAATTTAAAGGTGATTGGCACAAAATTACGGCAGTTAACGTGTCCACAAGAAAGTGAAAAAAAAAAATATATATGTATATAAACGTTTGGGGTCTGGGGAAGCGAAACGCGAAGATATGTCGAAATTTTCCGGAAGTTGAATCATTCGACCCATTACAATATGTAGCTTTCTTATGAAATGTACCTGAAACCAAATGATTTTAACTGATTAAATTATTTCATTACGATTTTTGGAAACAATGATTTTTTTTGTAAACACTCCTTATAAATAATAATAATATAATATTCTGTTCGTCCAAATCTGTACGACTCTTACTACTAACAAACAACATAGTGTGCAACTTGGCTTAGGGGGTCTGGTTCCGGGAGAAAGGGTTAAAAAAAAGTTGTTTTCACTTAATTACTTCCTTTTATTTTGTATATTGTGAAAAAAATGACGTAAACATAGATAATATCATTCAGATTACAGATAGTTTCTTTTTTTATTTTGAATTAGTTAATTTCATATTCCTGTATGATTTTACTGAAATATAAATTATAAAAAAATTTAAAGTTCATTTACACGCAAGAAGAAGTATTTTTCAAAAATATAATTCAATGAATACGAAATTTAATTGAAGAATTAAAAAATTATGTAAATAAAAACGTCCTAACGTTTGAATAATAAAAAAAAAACGAACAAATTTTGTAGTTGGTAATTTAATCATGTTAATTTGTTTACAGGCATACGTACTTATTCAAACAAACACTGTATTTTGAAATACGAAACTGAAATTAATTAATCCATTTTAAAAGGTAGTCGTCGAATAAAATAGAAATGATTAAAAAAAACCGCGCGTATTGTAGCAGGTTAGGGTGGACTGGTAGCTTCGGAGGGGACAGAGCATATAATACAAAAAAAAGAGAGGTCGAGGGAAAGTACGGTTCGAAAAAGGGGTAAAGAGTAGGTCGGTTGAGCGTTGAGTTGGATAAACAGAGATGAAATGAACTGCCTATAGCATTTTCTGGTCATCAAAAACGTTGGTTGAATTATAACGAAGTATTATAACACGTCTTTTTTAGAAGCTGTAATAGTATAAAAGTTTCTCTCTACCTTCTTTTATTATGACAGTGTATTTCTGTAAGAAAAAAAAAATGTTTACGGTAAAATAACCCAACAATATTAAAACACTACTCTATTTTTAATACGTAAAAAACTTGTGTACACATTTTTTTTTTCATTTTATTAAAAAAGTATGAAAAACTAAATTTTAATTAAACGTTTAATCTGCAAAATAACTAATGTAAAAATTGTGTTTTCGTGTGTAAAGAAGAAAAACAAATATTATGCTTGTTTTAAAGAAGTTTCAAACAAAATTTTCTTACAAAAAATGTTACATCCAGATATTACTAATATATAAGTTTCATCAGAGAGGAGGATTAATTTTAACCACAAAACTTTTCAACACGTAATGGAAAGTAAGAAAAAAAAATTGAAAAATAAATTCTGCTGATAGCTTTCCAAGAATATTAGAAAATTGTCGAAGAATTTTACGTTAGTTATGACTAATCGTTAGGAAAAAAAACATGATTCCTATTAAAAATATTTAACAAATAATACATTATTACAAAATAAAAAATTTGAAAAATGAAAAAAAAATTATATAAATACTAAAATGAGTGAAAATATTAACAAATTTTTTTTTTCTGTTTATTCTTCCACAACTAGTATATTTAAAATCGGCTCCTTAAGTCAAAACATAAGTAAATCATTTGATGCACACGAAGGTGAGGTTATTAACGAAATTCCATCCATAATACGCCAATCCATAACAAATGTTATAAATAAGCAACGTTGTTAAAGTTTATTAATAAAAGAATATAACTGCCTTCACTTCATAGTCCATAAAAACAAACAATTTGCCCTGAGGTAGATAATCCCCACGTCCGGAACACAACATCTATGTTCCACGTCCAGGGCGGCAACAGCTGTACCTTTGTACATCACATATAGCTGGCTAACGGGGTTCCGAGTAAATTCCTCGGTTATGCCTTGTTAAGTTTGACCTGGTTCCAACTTCAGGTCACTAAACGGACTGGATTTTTGGCTACCTGCAGGAAATGGAGTAACAAACGATTTTGGAAATGGATTCATACCACTCTTAGAGCTGGCGATGTGGCGGCCAGGGTCAATGTTATTGCAGGTGTAACGGAGACCCTTCCGTTGTCCACATGCCCCCTGCGATGGCAAGCATGTAGCAATGGTGCCCATGTATGTCGGTGCATGGGAGCTCTGAAAGCTTCGGTGAGTAGGAGCCTGGAGTCAGTGCAGAGACTGCGCATCCGCTCTCTGCCAGGACATATGCCGGTTCCACCGGAGTACCGGATAGGACCTCCAAGGTTAGTAGCCCTGGAGTGGGGGTGTACCCCGGCGGCTAGCCTTGCTACAGAAGGGATCCACTGTTCATGAATATTGAACATTCAAACGTGGCAGAGGGTGCACGTAAACACCCTCGTTTAGAAACCTCCGATTCGCCGCAAGCGAAGAGGAAAAAAAGTAAAGAATCTGATAGTATAAAGAAAGATGCTGATAGGATTAGTAAAGAATTAAAGAAAAGTCTTTTTGGCTATAGCGCACCAAAGCCAAGATTTTTAATTATTACAAGGGAGAATGGAAACTTTCAAAAAGTTAGTCCATTCCTTATCGCAAGAGAAGTTACAAATTGTGCTGGTGGTCCTGTCAAGGATATTCGTAAAACTTTTACTGGATTGCATGTCGAAACCATCAACGACATGCAAAGCCAGAAAGTTTTGGCGTTGAAGAAGATCGGTGAATTTGCGGTTTCTGTCCAACCGCATAGCATACTGAACTCATCCAGAGGAGTTGTTGTTTGTCGCGATCTTCTTAATTGTACAGAAGAAGAAATTGTACAAGAAATGTCGAGTCAGGGAGTAACTCAATGTCGCAGACTTACTATGAGAAGAAATGGTGAGATTCTTCCTTCGGCCTCGCATGTTTTGACATTTAATAGGCCGAATCTTCCTGAAAAGGTACGAGCTGGCATCCATCGGCTTGATGTACGAGCTTTCATCCCGCAGCCGATGAGATGTTTTAAGTGTCAACGATTCGGACACACAGCAGCAAGATGTGAAGCGCAGGAAATATGTATATGTGGAGAGAAAACACATGAGGGTTACCCATGTGAAGACCCTCCAACCTGCGTTAACTGTAAAGGGCATCACAATTGTCGTTCAAGAAACTGCCCTACATATAAATTAGAAACAGCAATTCAGGAAGTTAAAACGCTTCAGAAGGTAAGCTATCCTGAAGCAAAGAAGATTGTTAATAAGCGTACACCACGACCATCGACTTCTTATGCAGAAGCAGCGGCTGCCCCTTCCACATCTAAAATTAATGTGGAGCAGTTGCTTAACACGATGGCACCAAGTCTTGCGACGATGATTGAAAGAATCATTGATTCAAAGATTGAGTCGACTCATCAGAGAAAACAAAGTAAAGATGAGAAGGCTCATCCCCGGACTGACGCCGTTGACATGAGAGACACACCAGCGCCGTTTAAAAAAACAGCTAAATCTGCGATTGTAAAGTCACCAACTTGTGTAAGAATTAAAAATCTTGATTTATCTGACAAAGAGAAACAGACCGCTCCGTCGTGTAGTCACAAATCCAAAGAAATTGTGACAAGAAAACCTGAATCTGCGGAAACAGAGGTGCAAGTTATTATAGAAAAAGCACCAGGCGCAGATGAAATAAAACCTGTACCAATAGAGCCTCCCAAAGCGCAAAGACCAGCTTCGGTGAGAGCATCTATTTCAGCCGGACCCAGTACTGCAGTAGAGATAGGGTCCGGCTCTTCCGCCGCGGAGACATCATCGCACATTAATTTAGATTCTTTAGCAAATATGCTAACAGCGCCGGCGAAAGTTTCATCAACTGACGTCATCCGAAGAACGTCACTGGCATCCGAAATAGAGGAAGACGATGCCATGTCTGAGGCCTCAGATACGCTGTCATCAGAGGTTGAGGCCGTCAGAAGAATGGAGAAACGTAAAAAAGGATGGCCGAAAGGAAAGCCTAGAAAGTAATTTTATTGGATCAGAAGTTATAAGAAAAGTAAAATTTTGATCATTTTTTGACACATGAAAATGTGAAATTTTGAACCCTTTTTTTTATTTTTTTTTGAAGTGGGATGGGGCTAATGACCAAAGTAGTCGATGCCCCTAAAAACCTCAAAAAAACAAAAAAAAAAAAAAACAAACAATAAACAACTAAAATAAAAACAAACAAATTATCAAGTGATTATTTGATCCATTGCCATGAGGTAGACAGCCAAGAATGGCTGTTATTCAAGGACCTTCCCTTAGTCGTGGTGGTTCTCGGGAGATGGTATGCCTCTCCTTCGTTTTTAAGGGGAGCGGGAGCCCGAGTGCTCTCCAACCATGTAAATTTAAACCAATATTTGTTTCGGTTCCACCTGGCAGCTGATGAACTGTGCGTCTGCGGGGAGGGCAATCGAACGAACACATGATGTTCGATTGCCCTGGTTTTTGGGGGGTCAGGACTCAGGCCACCCTGGAACTTATAGGTCAAGGGGAAAATTGGCCACTCACAAGCGGCGAGTTAATTTGGCGAGAGCCGCGTTGTCGGACCGTGTGGGAGTTCCTTGATGCGGTTGTTTTGTTCAACCGACATAAGTAGTTTACGTAAGGGAAAAGACTCCTACCGTGCTGCGGTAGGAAGCTAACCGAGAGATATGGCTGGCCGATCCGTTGCAGGGAATTGCTGTCTTTGATAAGATAAATTAATTATTGATAATCATATATGTTTTAGTAGTTGACGGGGTGCGCCTAGCCATATATATATGACAAGTGGGCGGAAGGATACGCAAGCGAGTGGTGTACGGTACCACGCTTATTCCGCTCACGCTTTTAGGTTAGCAGTTAGGACACTGGTCGCTAAACTATTTCGTGGCTCAGTAGCCGTTTATGGCACAGATATTCGGTTTTATGCTTTAGGGCGACCGAATGGGGTGGCGGCGGGAGAAATGCCAAGCAAACTAATGAAGTAGATAGTGTCCACATGGTTTTCACACGTCTTTTTTTAATTTCGTGATGTATTGTGACCTATTTGAGACCTTTAAGTGATCAGCTTAAATTACATTTTATGGTGTGAAATAAAGACCAGATAGTAAAATATCAAAAATATATATTTTTATAACATTTTAAGAGCGGTATATAATGAAATGCAGTCAATTTCTTTTACATATGTTAACAGTTTTCATTAATATTAAAAATAAATTAATAATAAGAGAATAGTAAAATTTTCTTCAAATATTTTTTTATAAAAGTATGTTTTTATTAAAAAATATACATTCTAAATAAAAGTTCATTCATTTTGATAGTAGCATATATGTATTTTTATCTACAAAATATTTTAAATATTTACATATGAAATATATGTATGATCCTTTAACATAATGTATAAAAATATTTGAGAAGAAAGTGTAGAATGAAAATATAAAAGGAAAAGGGGAAAGTGACAGTAGAAGCTAAATAGCCGTAATATATCACAAGGTGAAAAGAAAAATACTGAAATGAAGGTGTCCGTAACGTTATCTGTGCTGATCCCTACCGAAGTCAATAATAGTAGTAATACTACATCCGAAAGAATATAACCTTACTGTATGTACTACATATATATAAAAAAATAAATCAAAATTCCTAACGTTTACCTCTGTCGAATAACTTAAATTATAATATGAATTCTTGAAATATCGATCCTATAATTGTACTCACAACCTTTAGCATTCCCATATTTTTTCATGATGTACAAGTATTTTTTGATGAAATAAATTAAAAAATTGCTTATAAATTGTGTAGTTGTGTAGTAAAGATAGTATCTAATGAATATAAATATTTATTTGTATTACAACTACATTAAAACAAATAAGGAATTAAATAAAAAATCTAACAAAATGATCATTAGCTACAGGTCATAACTTTTTTTTGTTCTCCTTTTGAAATAGCAAACGGAAAAATATATATTAAAAAAAAAAGCTAAATATTTGATATGCTTCATTAATAATAAGTAAACAACAAGTGATAATTTTAAAAACCGCTCACGAAGAAACATATGAAACATATACTGCAGCACCCCCTGGCGGTTTTTAACCGTAAAACTAATCTAAGAACCTGCTCTGAGGTGATACCTATGTAATGCAAAAACCACCATCAAAATCGGCCCAGCCGTTTTAGAGAAACATATCTACTGTAACGCCCCCTGGTGGCCTGTAACCGTAAAATATGTCTAAGAACCTGCTCTGAAGTGATACGTATATAATACAAACAAAAAAAAACGGATCGAAACTGGTCCAGTATTTTTTGAGGGAAACGGTAACACACACATGAAAACACACACAAAACCTATTACCCCAAACGCATGTACTATCTCCGTTCTGTTGTTAGTAAAAATTATTATATATAAAAATAGAAACTACAAAAACCATAAAGAATTAAATTATTACACCAAAGTATGAAAAAGGCTGAGAAATATGAGGCACGCACAATTTCCGGACTCAAGAAAGTAAATTTAAATTTATATATATTTTCACGATTTCGCGATTCGACAAGGATATTGAGAGACAAAGAATCGTAAAAATTTCTTATAAATACAACTTATTACTCTAATAATATATAAAATAAAAAATAATAAAATATATAAATACAACACGAAATATTAATTCAAATAAAATGTCAATTAAAAAGACAAAATTATAAAAACCAAAGTACAGCTTGATCCACTAAAATCTTTATAAAATATCTGATTTGCACACCACTTGACTTCCTTGTACGCCAATTAAATTACATATACACAGTTTTGTTCCAATACATTTAAACTTATTTCATTTGAAAGAGAGATACGATCCTCTAATTCTTTTAAAAGTGGACAGTTACACAATTGGTAAAATATTACTTTTTTAACATCAAATATTTATACAATTATTAATTCAGAAATCTTACCTGAAATATAAGGTGATACTCCCTTATATTGGGTGGTAAAACTCCCTTTATTACTGTTTAAATAAATTTAAGACTTACATGTATCTAATACTATGGTTTTTCTTTTTTTAAATTATTATGACGTAATCAACAAAATTAAAAAAAAAAAACAATAATGTCACTTTCATACCTTTCTTTCTTTCTTTTACCTGTTTAGCCTCCGGTAACTACCGTTTAGATAATTCTACAGAGGGTGAATGAGGATAATATGTATGAGTGTAAATGAAGTGTAGTCTTGTACATTCTCAGTTCGACCATTCCTAAGATGTGTGGTTAAATTGAAACCCAACCACCAAAGAACACCGGTATCCACGATCTAGTATTCAAATCCATGTAAAAATAACTGGCTTTACTAGGACTTGAACGCTGTAACTCTCGACTTCTAAATCAGCTGATTTGGGAAGACGCGTTAACCACTAGACCAGCCCGGTTGGTTGTCACTTTCATACCTGTTCACAAATAACTCAACGAACAGTTTCCAATTATCAACTACTGCACAGAATGAAATACTCATGACGCACTCTTCAGTTGTTATTACCATACGCTTACTGTTATTGGTTTTATCGCAGCTGCACCGACCTCAGACTAGCATAAATACTGATTCTGTCTGCTGGTTCCCGGCAGTATTTACACCTCCTGACCTGCAGAGCTAGTATCCAATCTGCCCTTTTGATTATTCTAGCGTAATAATTTTTATTGTCCGCGCCTTTACGCTTTTCTATAAGTTTTTCATCCGGTTCGGTAATCATTCTGGTCGAACATTAGCTTTTGGAGGGTATACTGATATTTTAATATTTTACAATCATGATTATTATTTACTGATATTTTAAATCTATAAAAACTGTTCAAAATGTTTAGTTTTATTTTCGCTGTTATGACTCATGACTTCATACTGTTATGACGTTTAACATAAGCATTCAAATTTGGAAGAACCTTGTTTTATCCAAACAATACGATTCAGAAAATCTGGTTCACTTCACAACGGATTAAATTCTGAAAATTCCACAAGATTGTTGGAATATGTTCTGTTCAATTTTGTAACATATTTGGTAGATAAAATCTAAAATTTAATGATTTTAGTGTACGATGTGTCTACATCGTACGTGTCGCACGTGTCTACATCTTGTGCCTGAAATATCATTTCAGGTTAATCATTTTCGTATAGTTCTCCTAGGAGTTTGTGCTCATTCAGTATCGGAAGCAGCTGTTTTGAGTCTCCTACTTCTCTGTAAATCTTGTACGCTTCCAGCAATCTCAAATAATTTATTTAAATTATAATAGACAGCTCGTCTATTTGGCGCCGAAATGCCTGGAAATTAAAAAAAAATTCTTTGCGAATCTTTAATTTCGTTTTGACAGCGTAGGATGAGTATGTGTTGCCACGTTGTTAGTTTGCGATTTATTCTTCCCATTTTTAAAATGCAATTAGCTATAAAATCAAATAAGCTTTTATCTTTGAAGACTGATGATACTAGTCGTGCAAAATGAATTCATCTTATTCATACAGGTTTTGGTAATTTATAAATTCATAAGTTTTAGAGTGAAGCTCGTTTTGTAGCTCAAATTTAGACGGAAGTAAAGAAGTAACAACTAGTTATTAATTTCGAAATCTGTAATATAACACATTTTATTATCCTCATCTCCTTGCTTCTATCAATTCATAATCTTATTATAAGACAGATATCGTAAAATATTTATTTAACGCCAAATTGATTGTAAATTTAATTTTTAAAACTTTTATTAATCTTCAAAAACGAAAACATTATGAAAATTTTAATACATAAAGAGAAAAATATGGATTTAAAGAAATCTATTAGCGGATACATATATATATATATATGTGTGTGTGTGTGTGTGTGTGTGTGTGTATCTTGCATAAGACGAACCATAAACTTTAATTTCTACTTCACACGCCCGGCATGTCTAATAAGAAGTGTTATTTGAGCAAAATTTAAATTAAGATTTCAACTCGTGCTACTGTAAATTTTTGATAAATAAATAATTTTTTGGACGAAAAATGAATTTTTTAAAATGGTTTAGATAAAAACGTTTCGACAAAAACTTTGATCATCTATATTTTAGACAAAAGGTTTTATGAAGCCGATGGGTTATAGGTCGTGCGATTGTAAAAAGAAATAACTTTAAAATAATCTGCATTTTAAATATTAAAATTATTTATGGTATATCATATTATATAAAGAAATATTTTTATAAAGAAACATCAATATTAAAAGAATAATATGTATATATATATATATATATAAAAAATACTATGTATATATATATATATATATATATGTATATAATTCCCATAAAATAGAAATTTTTAACGTTAACACAAGAAATATAATTGAATTTATTGAAAGATTCACACACGAGAATTCACATTCATGAATGCTTATATTCCACTAGCTACATTCTTTATAAAATTCCTGGATCGTTAACTGAAAACATTTTGTTATTTCTTTTATTGGAATGTTCAATAAACCAAAATCAATGGAATCGCATTTGCAATCAGAAATGTGAATTGTTATTTTGATATTTTTAATCTAAAATCACTTTCAATATTATCCGATATGAAAATTCCAAACAATTTACAGAATATAAAATTCATTTCTGTTTAAATTAAATTTTTTTATTTTAATTATTTAATTAATAAAATTCATTACATGCAAATGTTAAATAGAATGGTTTAGATCACAAAATTAACAAACTATAAGATTAGAAAATAATTGTAACATTTTGTTAGTGGCAGAAATTAAAAATCATTCAGCAAATGATAGTTTATTAACGTGTTTATAACGATTAGAAACTATAAATAATTTTTGAACGGAAGTCATCGTTGCTAATTGCAGCTCCGTTTTGTGATTGATCTTAAACAAAAAAAATATTATAAATATTATCAGTTCACCAAATTTATAGTTTGCTACGAAATTTAAATAAAAATTTACAAGTTCTTTTGCATCATTACGTTTAATTTTCGACAACACTTATTTTATTCAGATTTTTAGACGATTAAAATTAGTTTTCCCTTTACTTCATAGATGATTTTTCCTTTCTGAGTAAATCAGTTCAATAATATTCATATAGATATATTTAGTTTTAAAAGATGATGGTCCAAGACTACATATCTAAGATTAATATAGTCGGAGATACAAATTGAAATATAAGTACAATTTTCTAGCATACCGGAAATTCCACGATCAGATTATTTATTAATAGTTTGTAAACTAATAACCAGAACGTGTATTGTTGTTGTCCTTATATCAAATAATGAATATCTGGAGTAAATTATTACAGTAGTATTTTTTTTAACGGTTTGCATTTGTTTATGATGGATTCTGCTTCAAACGGTTCCCATCAAGCTTATTGTAGAGAACAGGAACAAAAAATCCAGTTCATGGACAAATCCACAGTTAGTCAAAATCTTCCAGATCACACAGTATGAATATAGTATCTTCTTCTTCAGTGTCTTCATATCTTCTTTCAGTATCTTCGTCTTCAGTATGAATATAGCGAGAATCTACACCGATAAAATCAGAAATAATGAAGTAATAAAGAATAACGAAAAGGATGTGAAAGGTTTATCTACCGACTGAGAACAGTAATACGACCACGATACCATCAAGGCGTTTTACAGGAAGTGAGCCCGTATCCCGCCCATAATCCTTCGGGAAATCAGGATATATTTTTCGGAAATGGTAGCTGTCGATGATTTTACGTTTATATATGTATGCAGCAGCAAAAGTTACTTTAGTTCAGAATTAAAACAGCTACCTGATAACAGGCTTTCCTTCAGGTACATCTTAACAATTATACAGATTTATGGACACATTAATATACTTATCTAGTTAAGCGATAAACCATTCAACAAAATTTTCGCCAGTGGCGGAAAATTCAGTGATTTTATATCACTGGCTGTAGGATGTGAATACTGGTTTCATGTGACGAACGATATTCCGTAACATCGATTATATGATATTAAATAAATGATAAACAATTATTCATTTCATGTGGTGCTAGAATGTTGTGTAGATTGGCAACAGATGACGATGTAAATAAAAATAAATTATGTAACTTTCAGTAGTTAGCCTGGTAGCTGTTACAAATTTAATGATTTTTTAGTGTATTTGTTGTGGTATAGGTTTTATACAGTTATATTTTTTTTCTTTTTTTTGGGTCAAATTCAGTCTTCCAATTGATTACCGTAATGTATATATGGTGTTTAAGTATGTTGTAATGTTATAGTAGAGTAGTAATGCAAATTATGATTTTTAAACTCATCCACCTTACAGGAAAATAATTTAACGTAATACTGTTCTTGCTTATTAATCATAAGGTAAACTTATAAATATAAACGTGATTAATATTTTAAAGTAAATGATATATATTTTCAAACGAATTTTATCGGGTGCGATCACGATTGTGTCAAATGTATAATACGCAAAGTCTTTTTGAATAATTAAATAACGTTAAAGAGAAAAATAAATATCAAATATAGACCGTAGATGCAGGTAACAAGTTACACCGGTCATCTACTTCCCATACCATTTTACAATCTACCCTTATAGCGTAACTTCGTTACACCCCTATCATCGCATGAAGCGATGTCGGTTAGTCTCTTTGATTATAACAGGTGTATGGTTAGCGGGTGAGGGTTAGGAGCAGAAGGAACGAGGACAAACCGGGAGAAAGGGAGAATCAGCAAGTACTGTGCAACCTCCCTCAATATCTACTCCCCCTACCGATTTCTCTTTGCTTTACCGTACCGTCTATTCACTCATTCCATCGCACCGTAGTGTACATCCTCGTTCATTCCGATGCTGTCACATCAGTAACCATAGTAACACCTTGAATCAGATCATGAAAGTTGAATTTTTTATATTAACGTCGAACATGCCGCACTCATTTTTATTACTTCGTTAAGTTTATTATATTAATTTTATTTTTTGTTTCTATTTTTACTTATATTTATTATACAATCAAAGTTCAATAAATACAATTAAAATCACCTGGAAAAGAATTTATTTAAATTATTTTTAATAATTATCTATTATTCACAACGGCTAAGTAATAATTAAAAATTTTATTTTTCAAAATATAATTAATTTTTTATCCCATCAATAAAGTGGTTATAATTTTATTAAATTAAAAAAAAATAAAATATAGAAATAAATTTTACATTAAGGCATATATATAGGCGCATCAATATTAAACATCTTTGACCATCAGGATATCAATACCATTAACATTATTTATTTTACAATTTTTTTTATTTCCGTTTCCTAAAACCTAACTTAACCTAAACTATCGTAGTTTATCTTTTTACCGATTACGCAAGTATAAAAACAATATTTTTTTATATGTCACTGTAGGGGAATACGATATATGTAATTTTTTCAAAACTGAAAAAGTTATTTAATTTTTCTCTCGTGAAAGAGTAAAGAGGAGATAAGGTTCATTTTGTAAATGCATTTACAATGAAGAATAGGCATTTAAGTTCGTTGTAGAAACTGCTACAATGATGAAGCTCTGTGTTATTATATAAATTTTTCTGAGATTACCAAAAACGTGGGTGGCCATGAACCGTTTTTTGACAAGTGTTATCGGACTATAGGAAACTTTAATATGTAGACTAATAATGTAAATTATATTGGGATCTTGAGAGTGATGACTACCGGCTACAATATTTTGTTTGTTTAGGAACAAACAAAAAACGTTTTGTTTAGTATTTTGTTTGTATAGGAATTGTATTTGCAAGGACTGCGTTTGAAAATTTCAATGGAAAAAGCTTCAGAATAAATACAATGTTAATATTAGAACATAAAAGCAGAGCTTTTAGTTCAAGAATGGCAAGAGATTTGGAATAATACCTCCACAGGAACATGGACAAGGAGGTTTATTCCTGAGCTGAAACCATGGCTAGGGAGGACAACTGGGGACGTGGGCTATTATTTGTCCCAACTTCTATCCGACTATGAAGAGGTTGGCGCTTATCTATACCGGTTCGGGAGGCGAGAACTCCCGAACTGTATTTATTGTGGGCTTGAGGATAATCCACACCATACATTTTTTTGAATGCCGTCGATGGAATGATCTGAAGAGAAGATACAATTTGGAAGGGATTACTGCCGAATCCCTAATTACTGACTAGGGGTATTGATGAATGGAATAACATGGAGTGACTAACGACCGAGATATAAAAAAAGAAAGGATTCGAATATTTAGAATGGAGTGCAGTGTGAAGAGGATATAGCACAGAAGACACAAAAACAAACCGAGCCCCAACGGCGCGGCGGGATCCGAAATGGCATAGCCCGGTCTGGCTCTCCCACCTCGCAGTTTGAGGCAGGCAACAAAATTAGTTAATACTGAAATTGAAAACTCATTCTCACACCATTCCCGAATTGCAGAGCAAAATTGAACGATGTGTCGCTACAATACTTCAACAAACGTTGCAACGTGTGTTTAAGAGTATGTAACGTAGTAATAAATTATGGGAATCGTATAATGGAGGCCAGAACTTATTGTAACTTACTCTTTCTTTTTCCTGTTTAGCCTCCGGTAACTACCGTTTAGATAATAATTCAGAGGATGAATGAGGATGATATGTATGAGTGTGAATGAAGTGTAGTCTTGTACATTCTCAGTTCGACCATACCTGAGATGTGTGGTTAATTGAAACCCAACCACCAAAGAACACCGGTATCCACGATCTAGTATTCAAGTCCGTGTAAAAATATCTGGCTTTACTAGGACTTGAACGCTGGAACTTATTGTAACTTACTCATTTTCCTATAAGACTACGTCAATTTTTTGAACATTCTGTAT
This sequence comes from Lycorma delicatula, assembly GCF_047948215.1. Lineage (NCBI taxonomy): Eukaryota > Metazoa > Arthropoda > Insecta > Hemiptera > Fulgoridae > Lycorma > Lycorma delicatula. The sequence goes on from NC_134462.1 coordinate 59,124,502, forward strand.
GTTTCGTAAAAATATTATGCACGAAAAATAATAAATAATAAAATTTTGACGTAAACAATAAAACTAAATTAAAATCACTCACTATAAAACACTCAGAAATGATTTCTATTTATGGTCGATTATGTTGAATATTTCCCGAATTGTTATCTGGCCCGGAGGACCAATATTTAATATGCGAATCTTGCCTCTCGATATGTTGAGCGGCTAATCCATTGGTCCGCCGGGTCGGATAACAATAATTGAGGAAATATACAGCATAATCTACCATAAATTGGAATCAATTCTTGAATATTTCATAGTGAATGTCACAGCTTCGCATCTTCGTTACATTTACATATAACTATCATTTCATGAATAGGATATAAAAATTATCATCACATTAATTAAAAATCTAATTTAATTTAAAATTATGGAAGTATTGGAAAACGTAAACAAAATATTAAAATATAAAATGAATAATTTGATTACTGTAAATGAATAATTTGATTGACGTATTCAAAATTTTAATAAATTTTGAATTCGTCAATCAAGTGCTCTTCACCGTTTATGAGAGATACTGTAAAATTACCAATTGGAATAAATAGTTGTTTTTGTATGATTTGTAAAGAGAATAAGTGAATTATCGATTGATTGCATTTCATTATTTTATGAAATTTTAATTGTTTGCTACGTAATACATATTATATATATATATATATATATATATAAGTAGAAAAACAGTCAAATTATTTTTATTATTATTATTATATATTCTAGAAGGACTTTCTGTGAATTACGTTATTGAATTGTAATTTTAGAAGTTTAAGAGAATACCAGTATAATACAATTATTTATCCACACTAAAATAGGTACGATAGGTATTTCAACTGTATCTAGAAGCTCTGTTTCTTTTTGATGTATTCTTTTTATTATTTTTTTAGATTTAAATATCCGATTTTATTAGCACCTACTACTTTGTTTTATATTACACTAAAATTCTTCCCAATTACCTCATGATATCTGGATTCTGTTTGTCTAGAATTATACGGTAAGAGGTAATTCATAAAAAGAGAAAATCTAAGAATAAAACTAAGGGTAGAATTGTCTGAAGCGTTTGAGGTAAAGACGGACGTAAGGCAGGGTGATGGAATCTCCCCAGTTTTATTCAACATTTCCTTAAAAAAATAAAAAATAAAATAATTAAAGAACAGAATTAAGAACTGGTTAAGAACATGGAATCTCAGAATTTGTAAATTGAGGAACGCGTAAAAACAGTTTAGCTATTAATCATTTGGCCTTCTAGGATAACGTAGTTATCCTAGCTACAAATAAAGAAGCAGCAAAATTTAAAGTACACTTATTGATAGAAAACAGCAAAAAATTATTTTACAAAATAATATCCTATGGAAAAAAAAACAGAATTTATAACTGATGATAAAAACTATGTAGAGAAAGAAATCTTTGAAAAATACACAGAACAGGCAAATTTAAGTATCTTAGGGAGATATAATAACACCAACCGTACTAGAAAAAGGAGGAATTAAACGTAGCATTCGTAAAATTGAAACAACTTATAAACTGGTAGCAGATGTTTACAATAAGAAATCTTAAGTTATAAAGCTAATATACGACATTTAAAAACAGTAATTTCCCCATAATTCTTATACGTAAGCCATGTTCAGGAAAACGTAATGTAAAAAAATCTTTTAAAAGAGGGAAGAAGAACCTTAAGGAAGATTTTTGAACCCAAAAGAACAGAGGAAGATTATAGGCTAAAATCTAACAAAGATATCTATCAAAAAATAAAAGATCTAGAAACAGAAATGCGGAAAAAAGAATTTGGTTTATTAGCCATGTTTATAAAATAAGAAACAATAAACTTTTTCTTTTTTTTTGTTTCGGTGAGTCGGAGGTACTCCATTTACGAGCGAAGTGCCGGACTCGCTAATAGGTACCGCAAGATACCTGCGTAAGTGCGTAGTGTGCCTGCGCCAAACCGACTAAACCTCCTATCTCAGCAACTCCCCTCCCAAGGACGGATCCGCAATTAAGCATTGCATAGCTCCGAGAGGTGCCTTTGAGCTCGGGGGATCCAGAGTCCCCTTGCATTATCAGCATAACCCATCCACGCAAGCGCGGACGCACGACAGCTCCGCAGGAGGCTGTCGTCCGTCACTCTCTAGATCTCCGGTCCTTTTCTTCGCCTGATCACAGAAATCTACTACAGCTTACTTGGTCTTCCTGATCAGTTCGCTTCTAGTGATCCGGGTTTCGTTCTTCTTAGCTCAGGAATACGAGAGTTACCCCGCTTCCTTGCCGCCGCCAACCCTAGCAAGCCCAAACGAACGACGACTGCACAAAGGGCTGTCCCCTAGACCGAGCACGATCCGCTTGTTCAAAAGTAACACCCTCATCATTAATACAGGAGAGGCGTATGGAACTAATGTGAAACCTAGGTTTCGTAAACCGAAACTTAGAATAACGAAATAAAAATTGAAAAAAAAAACTATAAAAGATAAAACAGAGTTTCAAAAACAATTGAGGATTTCAAACTAGATGAAAATGAAAAAACAGCTATAGAAAATTTATAGATGAGCAGAAATAAGCACTCTTGGAAAGAAAGAAAAAGTTCTGGAAACAACAGAAAAAAAATGAAAAGAAGAAAGGAAATGCAGAGATCTAAAAAGGTCTAATCGAAAGAAGAAGAATGAAAGAGAATTAAGTAAAGAGCAGTCAGTTATAAATTACGCATATTTTTATTAAATAAATAAAATAAAGTAACATATCCATTATTACGTATTTTCCCATTTATAATGTTAATTTGGTTGGAATAAATAAAAAAAAAAATATTAGCTGACAACATCAAGTTAAATATATAACAGACAATTCACGCACTATATTGTTTTGTCCTTTGTATCTCACACATTATAATTTAGAGAAAAAAGCGTTGTAAATATCATAAATTTTAATATATTTTAGAGAGATGAAAAATTCAAGTAATGTTGGTGTGTAAAAATTAGTATTGAATGTAATAATTGTTGCTAAATAATCACATATGTATATTTAACAAAATCAATTAAAATTATACGGTCTTTAATGATTTACGATTAGCGATCAAAAGAGATTAATATATTTAGTAATTATAAATCGACCTACATTATAGAACATTAGAACAATACATCAATTTTGATCTGTCCTGATGTAATTCCCGAATTGAATGCTCATTAATATTGGTTTTCAGTAAGTTGTTTTCGGCCGGTGAAATGAAGGAACATGTTAGATTTGCAGTTCATTAATTCCACATACGATTAGTATAAATGTATTTACCTAACTAATCAAAGGTAGATAAATTTCATTACATATATTTCTGTTATATTTACTTAGTTTAAAACTTTGTAAAAGGTAAATAAAACAATTAATAAATACCTTTTAAAAGTGAAATCAATATAAACAATTATATCTTAAATTCCACATCATTGTAATTTATAGATTTAGAATGCGGTTAATAAATAGAAATGAAGTTGATTGTTAGGTACACCAATAGACTTTAAAATTAATTTTTATTAAATAACATTATATTATTAATACTGTTTGAACGGTATTAAAATAGGACAGGTTCACAAAACGTAAATATTATGCTAAATCCCTCAGCTTCTATATCAAGATTCCACGATAAGGAAATCAACACTTATTTAATTATTTTATGCGGGTCATTATTTGAACTTAAAAATAAATTTAAAAAAACCGACTTCAAAAACGTTTCCACTACAAACTATATAAAACCTTTCAATAATTTTTTAAATATCGACTTTTGGAAGTCGGTGACAAATGAAAAATAGGACTAGGTAAGTCATAATGACATAACAATGAAATACTAGGTAGTGGTTATTACAAAATATCTTCATATGGTCTTCAACTTTAGTTTCACGGAAAATGTTACAACAATTTTACCACAACAGGAACTTTTACAAATTAAAGAAAAAAATCATCAAACTCTATTGGTCTGTTAATGCTTGAGCATACACAAGTTATACGGTTTGAAATTTTTTTAAAACTCAAAATGGACTTAAATAAAAAAGAATACAGTTTATAAAGGATGAAAAAAAAAATCAGGGATCAAAAATACTTTTTATCTTTTTAAAACACTTTATATTCCCAAATTCTATTTTCTGTATTAATCTAAGACTAAAAAATGAAAAACAGAGTCGTCTTTTTTGATTAAATAGTATCTAAAATACATAATTTTACTTTTTAAAATCTTATTTAAAACCACTATCGTTCATAGCATTCCAATTAATCCTTTATTAACTGTTTCATAATAATCAGTCAACTGTAATCGAATTACTTGGAAACTAATATGCATATAACATTTTAAAATACGGTACATTGTTATTACGGGAATGCTGATCTGCTTGACAGACCATACAGATACAGGGCTTGTGTGATGAAACTTGAATACTGCTTTTAAATAAATATTAATTTACTTTTCTATTTTATCAATTGTTTATTTTTTTTTAATTAACTTTTTTTTTGCTTCAAAGATTCGATTACAATCAGTTTTACATACAAAATCTATAAATAAATTAGATTAAACATCAATGACGTGAAAGACAAAATATCCAATGAAACTTATCAAATCGAGTCCATATAAGCAATCGTAGACGTTACTTGCGTGAAAATCAATGGACAGTGAGAAAAGTTCAAACATAACACTATGAAGAAACATAACCAAAAATAAAAAAAATTAGAAAAATAACATAAAAAAACATAATCAACAAATTTTAAAATAAATGATAAAAAGCATAACAATATTTGAGGGAAGAATTCTTAAATTAAACATCACACATTATCTCCAACATCCAAGTCATGGTGTCAGTTTCAAGTGTCTAATATCTTCAATATTATCCAGTAAGTTCACAGCCAGATAATTTTTAATAATTGTTAAACCGTAATTTATATTTCGAACTGAATCGTTGAATTTCCTCATTAACGAATGGCAACTCATAAACCTCGCTGTTTCTCACAAACCGTAGCGCCTCTGTTATAATTAAAATTAATTTATTCTGGAACCGATGGATAATCTCAACTTTGCATGTTGTTCCCCAAAGCTGGATATTATACCAGCCTTAGGAGTACTTAGTACAATAACTATCTCTTAGACAATGACAACTGAGACCTTCTTCCTTACCATCGGTATAACTGTTTAAACTTAATGTTCAGCTGCTTTCTTTTTTTTCTTACATGATGTTTCCAAATCAGACGACGGTCCAGTCCAGAGGCAAACCTAGATACAATACGTGGTCAGAGTGCGGAATAAAAATGCAGGTGGACTAGTAGGCAGTCATGTTTTCTCATTGTAAACGAAAAATGACTTGACTTCGGAGGATTAACTTTTATAATCCACTTCGTTAGCCACCGGTTGACTAGATCCAACTCAGATAGTAATTTATGTGAAGCTAGCGTTGAGTCACCGTCGACCGTCAAGATCACCGTATCGACAACAAACGAAGCAACAGTCACATCATCGGAAGCTGGAAGATCTGCTGTCGATAGAGTACAAATTCGGTCCCAGAATGGAATCTTTAGGAACACTAGACAGAATATAAAAAATACTCAGATAATTCCTAATTATGTTTAACCAAGAAAAAAATACAACCTAGGTAGTTATGCAGGATCAGGTTCAGATAAATATGATTTCAGCTTATAGAGTAAACTCGGCAACCAGACCTTGTCCAAAGGTCTGTTGGACATCGAAAAACACTGCTGAACTATATTTCTTCTCTTCAAAATAACTGTTGATGGCATTAACAATTCTGTGGGTTTGTTTTATAATAAAATTACCACTCGGGAAGACAAACTGATGGTCAGGAAATATATGTACTTTGAAGATAATCTTAAGATTTGAAGAAATATTAAGATTTTAATCTTTGAAGAAAGAGTCTCTTGAAAATTTTAGAAAGAAAAGGCTTATAAGTCTATATGAAGTCACCTCGTGCACTAGCTTACCCGGTTTTGAAATCATTATTTCCTGCGACACTTTCCATTTCAATGGAAAATAAGTCGTGCGAAGGATGACATTTAACAGATTCATTTTTTTACAGGATAGCCTTAAATGGTAACATAAGTTGAATTTTCGAGGTAACTAAGTCAAAACCTGGAGCCTTCTATAAATTCCGGTTCACCATGATCGCATGTTAAATTTCTGTTGATAATAAAGGTTTTATTAGAAATTACAGAGGAATCAGGCTGTTCAATTATTTAAGTATTTAAAAAGAAATATTTAAAAAACTATATTAAAGAACTTAAATGTTTTATTTTGATACGATTTTAATACTGATAATTAATCGTAACATGAATTGGGATAAACACATGTTAAATTTCCTAATATAAATTTCAAGGATGTGAATGCGCATTTGTTACCAAATGCCCTTCAGAACTATAGTCTCCAATACATTCCATGTCATATAGTTATGATGCAATGCAATCTTGATACAACTTAATAAACCTTGACTTGAGAAATCTTGAATCGAGTTTTACAACTTGATTCTCCGATCATTTAAAGATCCTTTATGTAAAATATTTATAAATTATATATATGATTTATCAGTATGTAATTTGTTGCAAACAAAATATTTTGAATACTGTTGTTATTGATCACTGAAAAACTTTTGTGTCTCTTTTTATAAACCATAATGGAAAAAATAATTCCTTTAATTAAAATTTGTGCTAGTAAATAGAAAAAAAACTTATTTCAAAGCAACTTTCTAGTTAAAATAAAAATTACTAAATTAAAAAATACCGTTATTATTTCTGTAAACTCAAACGAATGCAAATGTTATTATATTGGATCCATTATGATAAAATGTATCAAGATTTGATTGCATCATAACTACAAGACATGGAGAGTACTGGAGATTTTAGTTCTGGAGCGGAAAATATGATAAATGCGCATGCTCATACTAGCACTTGTAGCAATTTAAACAATTTGTACACCTTCCTTTTTAACCCTTTTAGAGCGAGAGGGGATAATATTTCTTCTAAATATGGAATTTTTGGTAAATTTTTTTCTTTAACATTTTGCTGTTTCTGATTAATCGATTTGAAACTTCACTAAATTATTGTATTTAATATTTAGCAATATCAGAAGTATATTTTACTCCAGAAAAACATACAGAATTAAAATTATGCTGTCCAAAATTAACCTGTAGTCAGAGCGGAGAAGGGCTATTTACTACATAATAGTAAATAAAAAATACAAAAATTTCACTCGTTATATTTATTTCGTTTCATAAAATTGTGGATTAATAACAAAATATTTCCGTTTATCTCTACGACTTGTAGTTGAAAAAATATTATTTCGTTATAAAAAGAAAATATATTAAACAGATTTATAAAACTGGTGATATTCACCAAATCCATTTAATACAATTTATATAATAATCCTCTAATCAATAAAAATAAATAAAATAAGAAATCATCCTTTAAAAATGTGAGACAACATTGTTATATATTTGGATAGAAAAAATCGACAGAAGTATGGCCTTTGAAATCAGCGAATCAATTAAAAACATCTCTTAAGAATCAAAAACTTTTAAATATAGTCAACATAAAGTTTAATGGGCTAAATTACTATGAATACTTCATGTACATCTCTGATTTCTGAGACATTATTCATAACTAACCATACATTAACTCAACTATACATAATAAAATTTAACTAGCCAGTCAAGGCTCGCATAGCCAGGGGGCTCCGTCCCTGGACCCTCGACGCTTCGTATCCTCAAGTTTGTGAAAATATTAAGTATTTTACAGATATTAATTAAAGAATAAAAGATTAGAAATTTTACTTTATTATATTCCTGTTGCCATGGTGACAAAATAGAAAAGGGAACGCATACAGCAAACAGACTAACGCACCATGCTATTTTATTGGAGAGACATTTTAGTAAAAAGATTATTTCTTTTTTTTCTTTTGAATTTAGAACCTTTTGGATATTGAATAACCTGATGTAATTTGTGAGTATTAAAATTTTGAATTTAATAATTTAAATATTTATTTTTAAAATTTATTTAATATTTTTAAATAACTTCCTTTCTCATGTTGTACATCGAGTCGTTAGATTTTTATTTTTTATAAAACCTTTTTTCATAATAACAAATTATAACCTTGAAATAATTTAACTCAAGTCCGAAAAATTACACTTTAATAGAAAAAAAACTGTAATAATATCTTAAAATACATTTTTTTAAATGTTCATATTTTCTACTTAGGGAAAACTCATAAAATAATTGTTTTTTTTCTGAATTTTATACGTGTAACACAGATATAACGGCAATAATAGTTAATAACTACAAATGTTAAGACAGCAAACGATATAGTAAGTCATAATAGTTAAATGCAATAAACGGAAACACACCGGTTTTTGAAATGCAATAAAAATACACACATATATATATATATATATGTGGAATTGATAATCTTTATAGAGCGATTATCATACGAGCTAATCAGACACATTCATTTGATTCCTCTATCTTGTTATTATTATTGTAATAACAGAACTAATAATAATAATAATAATAATAAAACGACAATGATGACAACAGCGTTATCATTGTGTAATATTAACGTTGCTGCTACTTAGTTGTCATAATAATCGTTCCCAAGAGAAGTTCAACCACCCTCTCCCAAACCGCCGACGTCTTTACTTTCTGTCCCAGAATCGCTGTAATATATGCATATGAAATACCAGTCGACTTCATCTTAACCAAAATAATAAAAAAAATTTGATACTTCAGCAACATTTTCTTTACTTAAATCCTTCTACTTAAACCCTGTAATATTACTCGAAGTTATTGTTATTTTTAATATTTTGTTTAAGGATTTTGTATTCTTATAGTTGCTGGAATTCATTAGTTAAGAAAAAAATACCATTTTCATTTCATGCTTTTTGTTTATTTTACTAAGTAACTGACGTATACTATATTTAATTGATAACTGGAAAAACGATAAGCTGATAGTTTTTTTAAAACTAATGATTGCTTATTAAATTAAATAATAACAAAATTTATCGTATTATTTATATTGACAGTACTTGACCTAATAGTATTAGGAAATATACTGATGACAATTAGACAATTAGTAGAGCTGATTATATATATATATTTATTTATTTATTTATTTATTTAAAATAAATTACTAAAGAAGTACATAATCCTACAACTATGAGAGAGTTAAAACATAAGGTATAGTATTTAAAGTTTAAATATATATACTTAGCCCTTTGATTTTAAGCTTGACTATATAAAACACATTAATAAAAATTAAAAGGAGAAATTTGAGGAAAGAAAAAGAAAATTAATTTAACGAGAAAAAAAAATTTACTGAAACGAAAAAAATTATCCATTGATGTTATTGTTATATAAAATTATTCTGAAGGCAATATTATGGTTAGAAATATATTTAAATTAATATATAATAAAACCAGCAGAATAAAGTTTGGAAAAAGGAGTAATTAAATTTTGTGGAAAATTTTTTTTCCTTGATATCGCTATATAAGCTTGAAGCTTGTGCGTGGGATATAAAAATGGAATTTTGTAGCGTATGAAAAATGTCATGTCTGACCGGGATTTGAACCCGGGACCTCCAGATGAGAGGCCAAGATGCTACCACTCGTGCCACGGAGGCAGGCCCGAAAGTTAAAGTTAGTATATAAAATATTCGACCAGAATTTTATTAACTAGCTACCAAAAACTATAAGTAAACAAAATGTATGTTTATTTGTATGAAATATAGAATTTAGAACTACCAAGAATTTCTAAAAATATTTTTATACTTTTTGAAAACGAAATATAAATGATAAAAAGCTTAAAAATATATAATATAGAAGCTTTAGATGTGGAAAAAATTTAAAGATTAGAACTATTGATAAATTAAAGTCGAAGAAATGTGAAGATATATCAGCAAAATCAGTAGCGGCAAATTCTTAGCAGAAGACCCTAAGTTGGTAGATCATATTTTAAGGAGTAACTTATCGAATGTAAACGAGAGGTAAATGATTGTTATCCACAACCCAATTCATTAGATGACGACACCCTCCATGTGACACTTCTGGTCGCCACACCACCCCTCCCCCGCGTCTAGCCCTGATGGGCTTTAACGGGAGTCGTCTTTTGCCGTCTGACTTTTTACATCTCATAGTAATAAGCCTGGCCTCGTTGGGATGCCACCGATGTAAATGCCTCGATAGACTTTAACATCGGTGATTTATGAACACAGTTTTTGCCTTCGCTGTAGGCCTGGTCCTGACATCTTGAATGTCCTACATCGTTTCCCTCTGAACTAGCTAACCGAGTTCACGGAAGCACGAACCCCGCGATAAGTTCTACTTTTACTGAGCCAATTTCTAGTAAATGTCTCGGGATTCGAGGCAAATTTAACAACATACTACCAAAAAATGTTGTTTGCAACAACGAAATTTAGTCCTAATTCCCTAAATGAACTCAACTTTATTTCATACTCCAGACTTAGGTTAATTTAAGGACTCCGGTCTGGTCTGCAAGGGAGAGGCGGACAGACCTTCTACTCCCACTCAGCTCCATCGCAGAGTCCCGCGTGACATTTACTTGCTTTCAACCATCGTTGAGATGGCGCTACATCTCACGGTTGCATGGGATCCATGCCCTCGGCAGTGCAGTCGCATCCCGCCGAATTATTATTCACAGAAAAATTGACAATAATTTATATTTTTCATTAACTACGACATGACTAGATGTCATGTCACCTTTTATACAAGAAGCATTACTCACAGCCGGTTTATATGATAGGAATAAAGGTCATATGATGAACAAAATAAAAGTTATGAATTCCAAATGTTCGGGTGAATATGGCCTGCATTTAATTTAAAAAAAATTGCTGTACGTATCTACCAAGATACTCAAATATCAATATACAATTATCTAATATAAACATCAAATTATACTACTTATATTCTTACAATGTCGTGAACTATTCATTTATATTATAATACATAAATATTCTTCCCTTTTTAATCCCAATACATTTAAACTGAAATTCAAGATGTTAGTATATTTTTTACCGGGGATTATTTCTGTACTAAAAATGAACGTAAACATTTAATTTTGAAGACTTGTATGATTTAGTAGGTTAATTATGAACTTTTTACTTTTTTAGAACTTAATTGAATTAATAAGTTAAATAATTATGTCACAGTAAATATAATTCCCTATCGTAATAATGAAATTGTAAAAAAATCACATTTTCTGGGTACATAAAAAAATTATTTTATTACTAATTATTTTAGATAACAAATTGACCGTCACTAGAACTTTGTTGTAAAATTTATATTACATTATTTCTTTTAATTCCATTAAATCCATAGTAGTTTCTCTTCTGTTAATTACCTAACGTTTTATAGCATGTATAATTCAATAAAAATCAATTAATTTAATTGATTTTTAGTATCTACATTATAAATATATGTTACATAAATTTTATTCGATTTTATATTAATCATATTATGCTTTTAACTTTAACAATAACAAAATTAATTAAAATTATCAAGAGAAACGAGTTTATCCAACTAATTGAGAGTGGAATGTACTTTATACAATTATGAACGTTAATTAACCTCTGATTTTTGTTTCAGAGTTATTTAGAATCGGCGTAAAATGAAATCACTTTATATAACGTAAAAATATCTAGTAACGTAATAAACTTAAAAAATAAATAAATAAATAATTCAATCATTCTAAAAAACTACCGGTAGAACTTTCACCGTGTGGCCCAATCTCATCGTCGTCTAAGTGTATTTCGTCACAGTAGTAGTAGTGGCAGAAAATAAGCGAGCTAAAAAAATTTTTCAATTCGGTTATTGAGTTAACGCCTGTCACAAAAACAGGGTCTGTTGTGCGAAACATATCACTTCTAAGCGGAAATAGTTGGATCTCGAATTTAAACACATGTACTGGCTGATAGGGCATAGATCTCGGCTTTCAGCAGAAAGTAAATTATTGAGCTATAAATCCGTTTTGAAGCCTGTTTGGACTTACGAGCTTGAATTGTGGGGTACAGCATGCAACTCCAGTATTGGCATACTTGAACGCTTCCAAACAAAAACACTGTGGAAAATGCTCAACATACCCTGGTACATAAGTAATAGCCTTACGGTATAGGTGACTTTATGGTATGGCCGTACGGAGTGCTCATCTATTCCATTATTTAGTCACAAACCGCTGGGTTTGTGGCAACTCAAGTATATCTTATTTACATATTGTTCTATGAACAGATTGTAAAGTCACTGTGGCGTTATAATAAAAAAAATTCTAAGACTTATAAAAATATAAAGTATTTAAAATATTAAATTCAAACCTATTTTAAATCTTGAAAATTAAAATTGGAAAAAAAGTAGGGACTGATGAATATGTGGCCTGCTGTATTTCAAGCTGAAACTACATTTGACTTAATTAGAAACATTATTTTATTAAACTATCCTGTTTCAAATTTAATATTTAATTAAGTAAATGGATAAATACTCTTTATCTTAAAAAAATGTATTTCTTACGGGTAATTATGTTTATTTGAAATATTTAAAAGAGTTAATCTTTGTATCTGTATTCATAGAATTTTCTTTCTGATTAAAGTGGATCAACTGACAAATATTACTATTCTATCTTTCAATGGTGCACATAAACTTGTTGGACATACGTTAGTTCAAAAAATTCATCCGTCATTTATTCCAGAATGAATGTGCACAGTACATAACTATTCCATATATATATATATATATATATATATATATATATATTAGCGGACTCGACAGACGTTGTCCTGACGTGATATTGTTCTGTAATAAATACACATCACATAAATATAAGTAACTTATTTAAGTTAAAATTAGCAGGAATGTAGACGAAATTTCATTAATATGACTATTACAGTTTGTGATTGTTGTATTATTGTAATGGGTTAATTGATTAATTATGTGTAGTATAGGTAATTTTTTTTTTCACTAAATATTGAGATGTCTGATGAAAATTGAATTAAAAAATCGAACCGTCGTAAAATTAATAATTAGAGTAATTAGTAAATTTTCATCCACATTACTACTAATTTTCATTTAGACCATTCTAAAAATGTACCTCCTATACTTTTTTTATTTAATAATTATGAAGTTTCATAACCATGTCATAGCTTAATTAATCTATTAATAAAAAAATTAAAGCATTGCAGTAAAAACAATGTAGTTAAAATTTTAGTCGAAATTTTTATAATTTTTCTCATTCTTTATTTTAACATCTATTTTACCAAATTTCAGATAATTGTAAATTAAAAACAATTTAATAAAATTAATCAGCAACAAAAATTATAATTTCAATTTTTTTAATATACTTTATTTAATTATTTTAAAATAATTATTTAATTTTAATTTTAGTTTATTAAAAAGTAGCAGACCCGGCAATGCTTCGCTATTGCTCTATATATATATATATATATATATATAAGAGTTAGAGAGAGAGAGAGAGAGAGAGAGAGAGAGTGAGTGGGAGAGAGAGTTTAAATGAACACAATTGAAAACTTGATAAAAAATTAAAAAACTGAACTTGACAAATTTTACCTTTCCCTTATTCTCCTTCCCTTTTTCCCTTTCCAACTTCTCCCTCGCCCCTCTCCCAGTTTGCTTTTTACCCTTCACCGTTTTCCCCTTTTCTCTTTCCACCTATTCCCCTTTTCCCCGTTTACCATTTTCCTTTTTCCCTTTTGCCCGCGCGTAAATCGGTCCATTAGTTTTTTGGTCTTTAGCGGACACACAAACGAACATGCTTTTATATATATATATATATATATATATATATATATATATGTATATAGAATAAAAAAGTCTATTTGTATATTTGTTTCGTAAATATCTCGACACCGGCCCCACCTAGCGGGTATAGTTTTCGCAAAAAATATTTCTTTTCACGTAACTAATATTCATATTCTGAATATGAACCAAATCGGTCCATAAATATAATTTTTCTAAACATCTCAACCCCAGCGCCATCTAGAGGGTTAATTTTATGCAGAAATAATTCTTTCCATGTAAGTAACATGTATTCTGAATATGTGGCAAATTGGACCATTAATACAATTTTTCGAAATATCTCGACGCCAGCGACACCTAGCGGATCCAAAATAACTCAGAAACCTTCCCTGGCATGCGTCCAACAATTCCCCAAAGTTTCATCGCTATCGGATGAACGGTTTAGGAAGGCATAAGAGACATACAGATAGACAAATATTCATTATTATATATATAGATTTAATTTAATAAAAATGATTAATTATTTAAATTATTTGTTAATAATAATATTATTTTTTAATTATAATAAATTTATTAATTATTATTTTATATTTATTTTAATTTTATAAATGTTATAATTTACTTTACAAACTTACATTTTTATTTTCAAAGAGCCGTTCAATACTTATCAAGTTGCATAGAATCAAATGAGAACTGACAATTTAAATTTGTAGGTTAAGTTGATTATTATTGAATGCATGTGTATACATCATTAAAAGTCGTGAAAAATAATGTAAAATACTCACTTCAATACTGCACCTAACAAATTGCACAATGTATATTTTAAAATTACACTTTAAAACGTTATTTTAAAGACGCAAGTAACTGATATGCGAAAAAGCAACAAAATAAAAAAAATAAAAAAAATACAGCACCAACTACCGGGTCTGACTGGTATGCCAAAAATTTAAAAAAAATTATAAAATGCGATCGCAGCGCTGCCTACCGGATCCAATTGTACACCTTAACTATCCCAAGATCAACAACGACACATAAATAAATAAATAAATTTAAAAAAAAACATTTTATGTAGGATCAAATTTTGAATCTAAACCATTCTCGAATCAAATTAATCACACACACAAAATTTCATCAAAATCAGCCCAGCCGTTTAGGAGGAGTTCAGTGACATACACACGGACAAAAGAAATATATATATATATATATATATATATATATATATATATATATAGTAGTAAACATATATACATACAGTAAAGTACAGTAAATATATATATATATATGTAAATGTGTATATGTTTTGAAAAAAGAGAGGTTCGTATCCATTGAGTTGGGACAATATTTTTAATGTTATTAGCTTGTTTCCTTTAGTTAAATATTTACGGGAACCGTAAGAAAGTTCTGTAGATAGATGTGACATAATTATCATATTTCTATATTAAGTCTGTATTCACATTCGGTTGGTTATTTACAAGTAATTCCTAAAAAAAGCCAAGTTTTGTTAGTGCTCAGATTTGAAGTCACAAAAATTCATTTAACAATATTTTTCTTGTCTAATTTGGATAAATGTTTCCATGGGATAATGTATGTAAAGGGGACTTTCTGTATGGAGATAGCTTAAATTTTTTATCAGAGTAGAATTGTCTATTTTTTACTTCGATTTCTTTTCGTGAAGATTTTCCATTCTCATTAGTCATTATATTCTCCTTACTTATGTATGTATATTATCCTGTTTTTGGAGTTTATGTTTATAAAGAACTCCTTTGAGGTCTATATTGAAGATGAAGCAACTGTAAAACCAATATCTGAGGAAAATGCTTGTAAACCGACCACGAACGTCTGTCCGGTGGGTTTAAAATAAAACTGATATGTGAATACTTATATCGGGTAAAATCGCATAAAACCTTAACATTTTTAATGTAATGATGCCATATCAGGTAAGATACTGAACGGAATTTCAAACCCCTTCACCTGCATTATCACGTACATTTGGATTATGTTTTTTATTTCACCAATAATATTGATTATTATAATCTAAAGTTAACACGAAAACGATTTTTTCCTCAAGATATCTACAGTAAATTTTATTAAATTCCTGATAACAATTGTTATATTGATAATAAATCAATATAAATTGATAATAACACATTTTTATGTTTAAAAAACGCAGTCATCAAGATATTTTAGAATAAATGAAATCATAACAAATTTGCCGAAAATTTAATTAACATATTTTCTTTTATTTTGTTCTTGGCTATTGTTGGAATAATATATTCAAGTACCTTTTTGTCAACCTGTCTACTTTATTTTAATGAATTCATTTTCTGTATAAACATTACACCAACGCACTAACTCATTTTCATATAAAAGCATTGTTAAAAAAAATCACGATATATTTTTTAATGAACTTGAATTTTAGGTACAAATACAATTGTATTAAAAACTAAAAAAAATGAGAAAAAATCAACAGTCTATCGTTAATATTATATATATATATATACGTTTTACAGGCGTGGAAAGAAATAACGTGTTTTTTCTCCCCAAAAATAACATGTATTGCGTTTAATGGTGCGTTTTCAAAAGAAAAGACAAGAGGAAAGAAAAGAAAATTGTAAAAAGGGAGGGTGAGAAAAAATATTGTGTGGTTGATGGAGGTTGTAAGGAAGTGAGAGAATGGAATGGAAGATAGGGTGAGCACGTTGCATGGTATAGAGAGGTAAGAGGTTGAAAATGATGAGTCGAGACTCGAGAGAGGTAAGAAGAATGAACGAATCTCGTTCCAGATGAGAGTAGAAGCAACGCGTGGACATAATGACTATACTACGATATCCAAGCTCTTTTTCTCATTTATATATAAATCGGTTGAATAAAGCATTTTAGACACATGTATGAATGTGTGTGTGTGTGTGTGTGTGTGTGCGTGTGCGCGCGTATGCGCGCGTGCGTGCGTGTATATATATATTTACGACAAGTTGTCTCTAAAGTAAAGACCGTTTCATTGTAAAAAAATTTATTCTGAAAACTTCATAAATATTTTTTATTTCTCTTAAACTGCTACCTTGACTACTCTATATAATCGCCACATGAATTAACACATTTATCATAGCGATACACAAGCTTCAACATACCCTCGCTGTATTCTTCTGCCGCCAGTCCATTTAGCGATTAACAGCATTATTAAGTTCATCGTCAATTGCGAATTGCTTACCACTCGAAAATCATTCAAATTCCCAGAAAAATGGTAACCAGAAGGAGTTAAGTATATAAGTCTTGACTATATGATGGTTGGTTGTAAATTTTCTATCCAAATGTTCTCAGTAAGTTACGTGTCGTACTCACAACATATGGACGTGCATTATCGTGCAGAAGGACGACGCCATCGTTCAGCCGTCCACGTCGCCGATTTTTAATGGCGCGCTGTAACTTATAGAGTTTCGCGGTAGGCTTCTGCATTTATAGTCTTTCCACGTGGCATAAAATCAATCAGCAGAATGCCAAACCGATCCAAAAACACCGTGGCCATCAGTTTGTGTCCAAATAGCTGTGGTTGGTGATTAAGGATGACGCCATTCACTTTCTCTTTGGCCTGTAATACGAAATCCATGTTTCATCGCCGGTTACAACCGAATTAAGAAACTCATTACTTTTTCTGTATAGTGCATAAAAAATTCCAAAGCAGATCCCATTCGGATTTTTTTGTGACGTTCCGTTAAGACGTGTGGCAACCAACGTGCGCAAACCTTTCTGAAGCCTAAACAATGTGACCGATAACAGCTCTTGAAACAATAGGAAAAAGAAGGGCCAGGTCTAAAATCGTTGAGCGACGATCATTTCTGATTTCATCATCGACGCATTTCAAGTTCTCAGTGATTATCGAGGGTCTCCCTAAACGTTCTTCATCGTGCACATTAATTCTGTAATTTCTAAGGCTTTCACACCATTTTCGGACGTTTCTTTCATTCATTACATTATCACTGTACACAGCAACCGACTTCCTATGAATTTCAGCCGGCTTAACGTTTTAATGGTTTAAAAAACGTATGACCACGTGTTTCACAGTCGCCGGCAACATCAATTTTCCTATTATTTTTATAACGTAATACCTCACACGTAATCAAAGCTACTACAACGCGACAACTTATAGACAACAATGCAGTGTGTACATTACTAGCGTGACTATGAACGGCACAGGTTCACCAACGTTAAGGAGAGAAATTTCCCAGCGGTCTTTACTTTAGAGATATCCTTCGTACATACATAAGGTCTCGCGAAAAATTGTGAGAACAGTTTCATAATCGCAATATTCAGCTAAAATACGAAATATTTGAAAAGCAATTTATAAAATTAGATCAGTATTTTTTATCTTACAATAAATATATTATTGATTAGACAATAAACAAATTTATTATGATTATCCAAGATAAGAAGAAACCTTCTTATCTAACGGTATTAACTCTAAAAGGTTAATCTTACGTTATGTATAATACTCATATTTCGGTATTACGGACCTCCCATTAACGGATTTTGAAGGCAACGGAAAAAATCTGAAGCAGCTGACACAATTCAAAAGACCAACGCGCTAGGAATGGAGTTGTAGCAACACTGGACAACAGCCGTTGCTTCTAGAAGTGGGCGCTAGTTGTTAGGCACTCAGTTTGTTTACTCAGTGTGTAACAACACGTGTAGTTTATTGCTGTATCGTTTTGCCCTTTTCTTATGTGCTATGATTGAATTATCATAGTTTTCTATTACCATGCCATCTGGAGGAAAAGGAGAAAAGAGGAAAACAGGGTATTTAACAATAGCACAGAAGCTTGAGATTATCAAAAAGTTAGAAAGTGGTGTGTCTGAGAATCGGGTGTGCGAGGAATATGGTGTAAAAAACCACAGTTTTAGATATTCGAAAGGCAAAACCTAATTTTACCGAATATGCTGTGAAGTATTCTGTTAATAGATATTCAATTAAGTCTGTTTCTGTAGCGGCCTGCAAGCCGCTAGAGAAACAGACTCAGGTACAGATAGTACTCAGGTAAGGATGAAGAAGTAATGATGGAAGAAGATGAATAAAGAAAGGATTTCGGCACTTTCTGTGATAAAAGCTGACTGTATGCACCGACATAAGTTAGTAATTTTTCTTAAATCAGCTGCCCCCAATGCACTGAAAGATCACATGCACACCTTTGCCAGTTTATTACCACATCAAGAAAGCTTGCTTGAGTGCTTCTATTTTCTCTGGGTGGTTTTATAAGCATTTTGTATAGGAAGTACGAAGACACCAGGTGAAATATTGAAGTTCCAAATCGATGATGTTAAAGTTCTTTTTCTTTAGATAATGCGCCTGCAAATCCCAGTGCTGATAAGTTTATAAGTGCGGATGGCAGAATACGTGTCATGTCTTTGGCTGCAAACACATCACTCATCATTAATCCAGCCGATGAACCACGGCGTCATCAGTGCTTGTAAGAGAAGATACCAATGACATGATTTGAATGAAGTTATGATGGTTATCTGGAGTAAGTAGTACGTGTATATACAGAATTTTCAATTTAAAAGGCCCCCCCCCCCATGACTTAGTTTAGTCTGTAAATAATAATTTATTGGCAAACACTTATATAATAATTTACAGAAGATGTTGAAAATGATGTCCATTCCACTTTTATGTATTTGTCAATACGTTTGACAATTTTCCTGGATATTCTTATTACCTGTACCGTGTATATTTTCTGAATGGCATTGGTAATGTTTGTCTTCAATTTCTACAAAGTATGTGGAGTGCTCCTATAAATAAGTTTTTATAACTAACCTTATAGAAAGAAGTCTGTTCTAGTCAGATCAGGGGATATTGGTGGCCATATTAACTTTCATAATTCGTGGAATGATCTGAAAATATCTACCTCAGAAAATATCAGGAAGTTTATGTTTTGAGGGCTTTGAAGTCCCTGACTATCACCAAGTGCTGCACCGTGCGAGCAAGAAGAAATATTAACCTTGGAGGATGTTCATATCGGCTGGATAAAAATGAGAGTGATCCGGGATACCAGATACTTTCAGATGAAGAGATTGTTGTACCCAGAAGAGCAGGAGCCGTGACAAGGAGGGCATGATTCGGTGACGTTGATAAAACTATCGGAGGTGCTTAGCTGTATGGATACTGTGATACAGTTTTTGGAACACACTAAAAATAGAAATATCACTATTCATTAAGGAAATCACAGAATTCTTCGATAGGCACTAATTAAAGGATAATTTCAAAGTTGCAAGCAGGTCAACACAGCTTTTCAAACTACCAGCCCTACCAACCTACAAGTTGTACATCATTGAAGCTGCAAAGCTCCAATGACGCAGAATAAATTTCTATGAATCCATTACAGGATCACAAAATAGTACCTCTTCACTATCCTATCCGCGGTGTCTGATTTTTTTTTTTTTTTTTTTACTTTTAAGGCCACAAAGGACCACTTTAGTCAGAATAATTCAAGTCTTTTTTGCCGATCTTTTGGCCTTTAAGTTCTTAGGTTTAAGTCTGAGTTTAAATTAAAAATTTTTGAATTTATTGTGTATATTTATCATGTAGAGGTATTTTACACTGTCAGATTAGATAGTGTAGTTGATTAAAAATACAGTAGCGTATTTTCTGTCTTTTGTAATTAAATTGTTGATATTTTTTCTCCTCTTCCCGAGAGGGTCCACAGTTAAGCGTAACACAGCCCAGGGGAGTTTTCATACACTCAAACAGGATTTCCCGCCTACCGGCTACATCCGGCACGTCGTGTCGGCCCTCCGGTCGGATCTTTCCTCCGTGTCAGCCTCTAACTTCCAGAGTAGGGTAACCAAGCCCAACTATGTCGTTCCTGAATCCCACTCCAGATGCCGGGACTCTGTCTTGACGCCAATACCTCTAGTGACAGCACCCTGTTTAAAGCACTCACACCGGGTCTCAGTTTTTTCGCGAAGGGATGAGGGAGTCTCAGTCCCTCATCAATGCCGCGAATTCTTACAAGCAGACAAACGGCAGCTTCGCAAGGGCCTGTCCCTTAACCCCTCGTCGCTCTATCTTCCCTGGATTTGTACTGCAGTATCCTTCTCACAAAGTCAGTTATCGCTCGAAACCTCTTTGTCTTGATAACATACAGTCTACGATTTACGATTGATTTACGATTGTGTCAACTGTAAGAGGCCCAGTCACCAACTCACAGCAGCGACGTTCAGCAGCCCACGTTCGGCAGTCGAACACGACCTGTTCCGGTGTATCGAGCTCTCCGCAAGAAAGGCAAAAGGGGTCGACGGGTATCCTCCTGACATATAAGTATACCCGAAACACGCCGTGGCCAGGTACAAATTGAGTCAACCAGTAGCTGACCTCACCAAATCTGCTCTACTTGTCAGATCAGACGATGTGTCTATCGCCCCGTGGAGGACAAGTCCCAGTGGACCTGCCATTCTCGGTACAACCGCCATCATAATTCTTAATATATTTTACTTGTTAAATTAGTTTAATCCTGTTTAATGAATATATAATTTCTATTTATAAAACATAACAGTAGTAGTCAGTAAGTGAGAAGAAAGTTAGGTCTGTTTCTCCTGCTCACTTTTAATAATATTACTCTTATATATGATAAATACAGTTCATTTATACTAATTTTATATGTACATAACAAATATACAGCTATGTACGAGTGTAACCAATAAATAATATACATTATTCAAATCATAACAGAGTTTATATTACACCATGTTATGAATGATAGGTGTTATATTATATAGATAATAAAATGGGATCTCTCCGTTATTTACTTGGGACAATTAAGGAAAACTTTGGAAACCTCTGATAACAGCATTATCATAATTAATAAAAAAAAAAAAAAAAAATAGCTCATAGTATATACAAAAAATAATTTTATGATAGTAGTATTAACTGTATAATGATTAATAAAGTCGATACAAAATAGAATTATAATCTTAAAAGTATTTATTAAAAAAAAAAACAAAAATAAAACATACATACTGTTTTTTTTTCCTGTTTAGCACCGTAAGGTATTACTTCAGAACCACCGTAAGGTATTACTTCAGAGAATGAATATTTAAATATATAAGACCAGTTAAATAATTGTGGAGAAAATTCGGGTTTATCATTTTTTGAACATCAGTCCGATTTTCTTTACTGATTCAAAGGAAAAATCGGACAGCCTATTTTTGAAACCTGAAATTTCATTCTGACCTCTTTTTTATGGTCTACAGGTAAAATATTATATTTTAGACCGGAATATAGATAAGTAATCAACTAATATTTAATAATAACAAGATCAGCATTTAATTATGATGATTCAAACCAAAACAGTTTAATTTAAATTTTGATGCAAAAAAAAATTTGCAAATAAATTTTATTAAATTTCATTTAACAAGACCTTAAAAAACTTTACGTAATTAGCAAGAGAGATATTATTATTATGTGGAAAATATCCTTGCAGTTGAAATGGTACGAGTTTATGAAAAGCATACTACAACGGTTTAATTTATATTTAATTTGGATAGTTAACAATTGAATTGAATCCAATTTAATTAATCAATAATTCTGTTTTTAAGTAAATTACTTTTTAAAGAATTTTCTATTTCTGCATGATTAAAAAAAAAAGCGTGGGACGCGCTCTCATATACAACCACTTTATAATTAGAACGCGACCCATGCCTTTCTTTTTAGTCATGCACAAATAGAAAATTCTTTAAAAAGTAATTTTCTTGAAAACAAAATTATTTTTACTTTTTAGTACATATTGTTTTTCTTCTTTTTTTTGCTTTTCAAAGCACGTTTTAACAATTTTTAAATCTTATCACAATTTTTTTATTTTATTTTGTAAGTATTTAAACTGATAAAAAAGTTTTTATTTTCATTTGTATTTTTTTGGTAAAAATAATATTTCTATGCAGATTTATTCTATATTATAGCACGGAGAATTAGTTTCCATTATTTTAAATGATACCAGTTATCAGATGATTAGTATAATTTTGAAGTTAAAATACACTTTTTTTTTAATATTATAACGACACAGAAAATTTACAATCTATTAACCAAGATAATTAAACAAAAAGTAAATAAGATCTATTTGAACTAACATTAAGTAGCCACAGATACAGTGGCTGGTAACAACGTTAACAAAGAAAATAAAGAAATGAAATAGAAGAGCATTCCGTACATACAGTAACCTAAATGAAACGATAAGGCAAAACAAGAATATTGTTTCTCAGCAATCTTGAAAAATCACTGATCGTGTTATCCAATAAATTGACCGCCAAATAATTCGGGTGCCGATCCAAACGATTTTGATATTGTAGGCTGACAGAAGAGATTTCCTGCCGAACGGTTCGCAACTTAAAATCGTTATATATAAGGCTATTACTTATGTACCAGGGTATGTTTCGCATTTTTCACAGTATTTTTGCCTGATAGCGTTCAAGTATGTTAATACTGGAATTGCATGCAGTACCCACAATTCAAGCCCGTAACTGCAAACAGGCTTCAAAACTGATTTATAAATCAATAATTTACTTTCTACTGAAAGCTAAGATCTATGTCCTATCAGCCAGTACATGTTTTTAAACTTGAGATCCAACTGTTTCCGCTTAGATTTATACTAGTGATATTAAAATCTGCTTCAACAGCGTCCTGATGTACTCATACTGAATCGACAGTCAAAAATCAACCGGATCGATAGCTATTTTTTATCGATTCAGTTCCCTTCCTCAAGATGTTCCCCTTGTATTTCCGATAACTTGTGTATACATGTTCTGTATATAAAATACAGATATATATATGAAATTAGTGTATTGTCACCCGACTTACGACGTTGTATAAAATTTCACCATTTTATGACGTCGGGAATTTAGTTAAATTAAGGTTGCAAATTAAGGTTTGCTGATGATATAGTAATTCTAGCCGAGAGTAAAAAGGATTTAGAAGAAACAATGAACGGCATAGATGAAGTCCTACGCAAGAACTATCGCATGAAAATAAACAAGAACAAAACAAAAGTAATGAAATGTAGTAGAAATAACAAAGATGGACCGCTGAATGTGAAAATAGGAGGAGAAAAGATTATGGAGGTAGAAGAATTTTGTTATTTGGGAAGTAAAATTACTAAAGATGGACGAAGCAGGAGCGATATAAAATGCCGAATAGCACAAGCTAAACGAGCCTTCAGTAAGAAATATAATTTGTTTACATCAAAAATTAATTTAAATGTCAGGAAAAGATTTTTGAAAGTGTATGTTTGGAGTGTCGCCTTATATGGAAGTGAAACTCGGACAATCGGAGTATCTGAGAAGAAAAGATTAGAAGCTTTTGAAATGTGGTGCTATAGGAGAATGTTAAAAATCAGATGGGCGGATAAAGTGACAAATGAGGTATTGCGGCAAATAGATGAAGAAAGAAGCATTTGGAAAAATATAGTTAAAAGAAGAGACAGACTTATAGGCCACATACTAAGGCATCCTGGAATAGTCGCTTTAATATTGGAAGGACAGGTAGAAGGGAAAAATTGTGTAGGCAGGCCACGTTTGGAGTATGTAAAACAAATTGTTGGGGATGTAGGATGTAGAGGGTATACTGAAATGAAAGGACTAGCACTAGATAGGGAATCTTGGAGAGCTGCATCAAACCAGTCAAATGACTGAAGACAAAAAAAAAAAAAAAAAAAAAAGGTTGCAATAACTCGGTTGAACCGTTGTAAGTTATAAAAAAGCAGGTAAAAATGTGTTGTACTACATAAAAAAACAAAATACACTGCCTACTGATGCCCTTTACGAATAATTTCAAAGTGCACTTTTCATCTTCATCGTTATGTAACTAATTTAATAATATGTAAACAACATATTTTTGTATTAAATAAAGATGTCATGTTAGCAAAAAGACGAATATACTACCTACGTTATTTTGGCGGCAAAACAACGTAACCACAGTTTCTTGGTGCGGTCATGACTTTAAACTAAGCAACTTACAACAAGAGGAACTTGTTTAAATATCTACTTAAAATAACGAATCATTACTAAAGAATTTATTTTGTTGGTTAAAACACTTCTCGTGAAATAAAAGATATATTTTTTTAAATAGTTGATTAATTATTATGTAAATCCCTTATTGCATTTAAATTTCATTTCATATATTTTGTTTTATTCTTTTTTTTTTAAACATGGCAAAATGAGGCTTTACCTTTCCGTTGAAACCTCTACGGTAACCGATTATTCAGCAGAAATTACTTTCGTTACGCTGATTGTGTCTCGATTCTAAATTTTCATTTACAAAAAATAACTAAATATTATTGTATTAATTTTTACACTAAATTTTTCTTATAAAAATGGGAAGCCCGAAACAAAACGTGATCAAAGATTCCTGTACCCCTGAAAAACATTTTTGTGTTCGAACTAATCTTATGATTAAAGAGCAGTCACATTCAGATTTCCTTTACATGATCCCAAATTTTTATTTCACCAGTAGAGAATTCTTCGATGAAATTAGATAATTAAAAAAAAATCGATGATTGCACCAAAGGAGGTGCCAATATTTTTTATTAATATTTTCGTTAAAACATTATTATAGTTTCCTAATGATTTTATATATTAACTTTTTATTCTAATATTTTATTAAAAAACATTTCTACTTTGAATATTGTACAATTACATTCCTCTCAGCTCTGCGTAAATAATTAAATAATAATAATTAAAATTAATAAATAATTATTAAACAATAAAAAATAAATAATTTTAAATAATTAATGACTGAAGTTAAAAATATACATTGTCATAAAGTTTACTTCCATACTCTTTAATTTTTAATAAAACTGTTTTAACGATCTTGCATTTGATTAAAGTGCATTCTGTAACAACACTTATATAACAAATATACAACATCATTAAATACATTAAAATATGTATATAGTGTTATTAAAATAAATAAACTAAGAAAAAAAAGACCTTTAAATTAATTTATAGTAATAATAATATTCGTTATAAATAAATTGAAATCTAAAAGCAATTAAGTTGTATAATATTCTGTGTATTTTAATAGAAAACGAGAAAGATGAAAATAATATTTATTTAAAAAACCACATTTATCAAGAAACGAATGAGATGACTGATTTTCAGAAAGAGATCTAAATAAATATAAATACACTAATAAAAAAAAGAAGCAATTGTAAGAGGAAAAAACAGAGAAAAAACTGACAGGAAGAAAGAAAAAAAAGAATAAACAAGGAAAGGATTCTTTGATCAGAGAGATTGCTGATTAGGAAGGCAGGCTGACCGAACGAGACGTCTTTTCTTTGACTGTTTTGTCGTACATAGTATTATAAAATGGTTGGTCGCTTTGAGATTTACACTTTGTTAACCTTGCTTCTTTATAATAAATAATCATCTCTTAGATATTGTCCAACCAAAATAATATTCATACCGAAGGAATTACTTTACATTTCTCTTTTTATTTTCTAAGAAAATAACAAATAAAAGAATTAAGATATTCTATTTCTTTGGTTAAAAATAATTATATCATTTTTATAAACAATTTCTATTTGTGTTTTGACTCTTTTAAAAAGATTAAAATCTAAGGAAGTTACATTCAATTTCTGCCTGCTCTTTGATAAAAATATAAATACAGATAAACATTTATAAAAACTGAAAAAATAACGGGATTGTGCTATGAAGGTTTGAACTTAAATTCTGATGTCTATATAAATATCGCAACCCTCTGTTTGTGAAGAAACAATGTCTTTTTATTTGAATAAAAACTGAAATTTGAATATGTACCTTAAATTAAAAAAAAAGCTCGTGTGTACTTATGTACGCACGTAAGAAGATATACTTCTTTGGCGTGAATAAAAAAAAAAAACTTTTTTACGCATTCAAACAAATTTGAACCGAGTCAAAAGATTGATAGATGACATTAAATACTATGAATAAAAGTTTCAATAAATAACACATAAATTAAATTATTTATTTATTAAATATTTATTTTTTGCAGTTCAAAAAGTATTGAGGTATTCGTTGTTATATGAAACAAAGTTCATCGAATATATTTCGATTAGTTTAGGCCATTAATTCTTCGGAATGGAATTGAACAGGCACGAGGATTATCAGCGGTTTATGATATGAAAAATATGATATAAATAGTTTTATTTTATAATAGTGTATTTTATCAAAAATTTTGTTTTTTGTAAATTCAAAATTATTTATGTAAAATCAAAAATTCATCTGACGTGTGCTATTTTTCTGTCATTAAAAAATATAATTTTACTCATAAAAAATAATACTTACATATATATAACCTCAAATCTAAACATCAAATGAAATCAGTTTCAAATTTATGTATATAAAAAAATAACAAATTGTCTTTGATAACTAATAATATAATACAGTTTATTAAAAATCATATAAACCATTAACATGATTTAAACCACACAAAATCGCTAGAAGGTTCAACCTTCCTACATACCTTCCCACCTACCTACCTACGTACCTTCTTTCCCACCTTCCTATTTACCTACCCACCCAAAATTTTCACAAAAAAATATACGCTTCAATATAAATACACTTTTATGTATATGAACAACCATATTCACAGTTTAAAATATCTGTCTTCAGAAATCGGTATACATAAATATATGTTTATTACGACTCAATATCTGTTATGTTTACAACACGTGCTAATCTCATAATTGCATTGAACGACTGACCGAATTAGACACTATACATGTGCGTGCAAACTGATCCACTTGGAACTGCGCAAATCTTCATGGTGTGTTACATCGGCGCGCGCAACTTCCCTAACTTGGTGAAATACACTATCATCAATTTCTTCTAACGCGCCAAAAGAAGTATAACTTCAAAAATTTTTAACAATTAAATTTCAATCTACTTCAAAAATATGAAATTTAAAGAAAAAATTAAAAAAGTAATTTTTGTACAGCGTTTTTCTTCTTTTTTTTTAGTTTTTATTTTACCTTTATTAAAGATATAGAGAATTATAAAAATATATCTGAAAAAAATTCAGCGGTAGAAGCCTGCGTTTAAATAAAGATAAAGAAATTAATACAGAAAAACGATGTATTAAAAGACTCCAACGGGCGTATCTAAGACTACATAGAATGAGAGAAAAGATTTTCACCAAAAGCTTTCTAACTAATTTTCTTAAATTTCCGAATGAAAATAACGGGTGATCGTAAAGTCGCGCAACCCAAATGACAACAAATTGTTTTTTAGAAAGTTTTTATTAATTTACAAAATAATATTAACATTTACAAAACTATTATTTACAACCTTATAAATACTGGAAATGTTCTCTATGATTTTCAATGCAATCATCAACGGGTTTTCTTACATTGTTTTCAACCTTTTTCAGTGTAGCAGCAATGATATTTGATATACAGTCCTCAATATTTTGTTTAACTTTATCAAGTGTATGCGGGTTGTTTGAGTACACGTTATTTTTCAAAAAGCCCCAAACATCAGCAGGACTTAGGTCCGGTGTACGAGGAGGACATATACCAAGGGAAATTATCCGGTCATCGAAGAAATTGGACACTACTGTTCGTCATGTGTGTAGTTGCTCCACCTTGTAGCCAGTAAGTCATGTTCATCCGATCAGTTTGTAGCAAAGCTATTAACTACACGATTATTTTTTGATACCGTTCAGTTGTGATGGTCTCCGAAGAAAAGATAGGCCCGACAATTCTCCGACGAGATACATCAAATCACACCGTAATTTTTGCGAATGTAATGGCTGTTCATGGAACACATTAGGGTTCTCTGAAGACCATATTTTGTAATTTTGACTGTTAACATATCTGTTAAGATGAAACCAAGCTTCATTGCTGAAAAAAAAATCTTGTCAAGAACAGATATATCATTTTGAATGAAACTTTTAAACCATCAACAATACTGCATTCGTTTTTCCTTAATTGGTTTTATGGACCGATGACTTACGTTAATCGCTACGGATGTAATATTAGAACTTTAGCAGCCTTATAAACACCTGCGTAAGATAGCTGAATCTGGTTAGAAAGTTTTCGAAGAGACGTTTTTGCAGAATGAAGAAGTGTTTTATTTATCGTCTGCTGATTGTCGTCAGTTAAAACAATTGGACGGCCGGTACACGCTTACGGTTAAGAACAGTATCTGTATCTCGATAACGAGTAAATAAACGATATATAGAGGATTTGTTTGGCACATTAGCACCAGGATTATCATTTAAAAAATCTTCTTGACAATTCACTTACAATTTCGATTAGCAGTAACTCACAACAATAAAGACGCGTTGTCCTTGGGTTAAAGACATGGCTGCTCGAAAAAAAAAAACAAACTGCTTGGTGCCACGCCCACTGTTGCTCGGGGCGTGATCTAGCAGTGTTACCATACACTATTCTGTCGCACAAAAAATTACCCTAATTAAAATATCGTTTACAAATTTGACTGTCATTCCTACAAAGCAGAAAAATTGGATTGCTCGACTTTACGATCAACTTGTACTTTGAATACCAAAATTACCGTACATTTCATTATGCAGTAATAATAATAATATACTAGTAAGCTAGAAAACGACAAAAAATTATAAATATCTTCCACTTGTACATGAAGTCGATGAAACAGATTCATTAAAACTAGTTCATTTGGTGATGAATAATAAGGCTAAAAAATGAAAACCAGAAAGACCTACTTTCTTTTCAGGTATTCATCGGAAATAGTAAACCCATTAATCTTCCCTCGGATTTATTTTTTGGAATAGGACATGGTTAGGATATCAATAAAGAGAATTCTGTATGTGAGGTGTAAAACGGGAACGAAAAAATTGTTCTGTACTGACAAAAATAATGATGCGGGCTTTAGCTTGCAGGCAGGTACATTCGATTTCAAAAAAAAGTGATGGTCTAATAAAGGAAAAATCTGCAATCCCGATACTCAAATATATGATTTTTAGTTAAAACAATTCATAAAAAAGGTATTTTTTAAACATAAATAGGTCTTTATCAACTGTGAAGTCTGAACTAAGTTAAGACTAATTTATTATTAACAGTTAATACCTCTCTTTAAAATCTCAGTACAGCATGTAATATATAAATACACCCTAAATATATTTTTCCCTATAACAGGGGAGAAAATGGAAATAAGTGTTTTTTTGATAACTTATAAAATTATATTTTGTACACGGAATTATGAATAAAAATGCTGTATTTGGTAGTGTGATTCATTATTTAACTACGAATCTTTATAGAAAAAAAAAATTACTTTAATTAAACATAAGTAAAGGCACGCATTGATATTTAGTAGGGGAAAATAACAAAATAGTGTACATAAATATATAACGTAATATAAATAAAATAACGCTTATTCTACTGTTAAAGTGACATTTGAAAGCAATTAAAAATATGGGAGAACAATAAAAAAAAAGTGAGGATACGGAAAATCGAAAAGTGGATCTCACTTTTTACTTCCGAATATTTTACTTAGATTCCGTGAGTTGGTAAAACATGCAATTTAAGTAATCAGTAACAATTAATTGTAAACTATTAGCTATTTAGCTATGATTATTTTGTAAACATTTCGACAGCAAGTTTTGCCTGTGGGTATGTACTCATAGACGACAAATGTGTGTATGTTTGATTGGTAGTAAACCAGTTTTTACAAAGTTTGTAACACTACAGCGATGTCATTTGGTTAGCTTTGCGCAAGAAAATCATATGTATAGAATGTTTAATTATTGATTATAATTAACATAAATTACAGAATGATAACGTGGTAAAATCAAATGATCCGCTGCTAAAAAAAATCACACGATTAACAAATATAAAAATTTATTAATTAAGATCCATTTTTTGTTGCGTTAATAAATAGATTTATAGATAATGTATCTATGACTCATATTTTTTACCATAAAACAAAAACTATTTGCTGCTTATTTAGAGGATGCCTGGCGTCTAATTACGGGAATTAGCAGCTATGCTTCCAAATAACAGAATCGTTTTAAAAATGTTTTAACTATAATTACATTATTTTACTAAGCATTTGGCACCGTTGGTATTAATATAGTTGTATAAATTAAATTTCCACTTACCAACAATTTAAAAAATGTAAATCCTAGTACTTTTGTAGCTGTTACTCCATCTTCAGAGATTTTCTATAAGATGTTAATTTAAATTCAAACGAATAATCGTTTTTAAATTAAACTGTTATGTTCATAATAGTCGATAGTCAATAAGAGTAAGACAAAACATGACGTACACGAAAACATGACGTTACTGTCTTACTGACGTGCGAATTAATTTTATTCTTGACGACCGACTATTATGAACATTACAGTTTAATTTAAAAACGATTATAGATTTGAATTTAAATTAATCTCATTTAGAAAATCCCTGAAGACGGAGTAGCAGCTACGTAAGTACTAGGATTTACACTTTTTAAATTGTTGGTAAGTGGAAATTTAATTTATAGAATTATAATAACATTATTACTGACCTCGGGTCAATATATTCATCAGATTCCATTCGACTCATCACTTCAAAGGTCTTATGTTATCATTTCCGTTCAGTAAGTTTTGGGCTAAGATTTCAAGTAAAAAGAATTGCACCAGATATTGTCATAACTCATTGCAAATGGTTTTCTTTTTAGAATTAGAAAAAAGAAACCAGTTGAAACGTACAGCTACTGCAGTTAATATAAAATGCCGTTGCAGTGCGACGCCGGTTAATGTTTATTTTTCTATTATTTTATACGGAGAAAATATATTGTCTCCGATAGCTGTGAGTGACACTGCAGTAATGCCATTCGTTAAGTAGTGTCACAAAAATTACCGTTGTGACGTTGTTTTGTTTCAAAACAAACTTCTAGCTGTAATATTTTGAATTCAATCCCTTACAAATCAAAAAACCAAACCGTAAAATATAAATATTTAACTATATTTTATATCAGAGTCGTACAGTTCTAATAATGTTGTTATAAAATAAATATATGTATTTATTTTTACCACTAATATCCTCTACATGTATTTCTGCATGTAATTTGTTCTATAAAGAATCTTATCACACAAAATCAATTCCAGAACTTGCCTTCATCGTAGTTGTTTTTGTTTAAGAAGTTACTTTATCTGAAATTAAAAATTTTTCCAAATCTTACCTTATCCAATACTGTATCATTCCAACCATTGGATTTAATATCATCTTTTTTATTTTAGTTAGGTTTTAACTCATTAGTGCAATACACTTGGGACGAGGAACGCCGCAACTGTACTGCCGTAACTGGTCATCACGAGGTGGAGACCATCGTTAGAACGATGTTACGCAGTTCGGTGGACTTCGACATGGTGACGGGTTTTGTGTCGAGAATACTTCAAATGAAATACCGGGAACCGAGGGAGTGAGAGAGATCTCCGTAGGGAGCTGCCGTTCGCCCGTGTTTGCACAGGTTGGCGGTGATGATGAAGTGCGGGGACTCTCGATCCCCTGAGCTAAAAGACTGAGTCCCGGCGGGGCCGTCCCTTCGGGGGTGTCCCCGTAAGAGGACCGAGTCCCGGTTGCTGGATGATGGAGCCCGGGAACGACATAGCCGGTCCTGGCGTTTCCCTCATTTAGCAGCTAGAAGCAAAGGCACTTCCCGGAACCGTGTTCATGCTTAATTGGGGGTCTGGTTCCGAAAGACTGGGATAAAAAAGAAAAAATGCAATACACTTATATGTTTTTTGATGATTTAAGTGCTAGGGTCTGTAATGCTAAAAAATCTGTTGCAAAAGTGTAGCAGAACATATAAAATTTGAATAATTATTGTTTCCCGCCGCTACAAGCCAATCCTTCATAGTATTTAGGGGATTAAACGCGATCCACTTCACATATTTGTTCAGTTTCATTTGGTATCTTGTACCGAATCACAGTATTTCTTTTAGAATGTTTGGCATCCCAGATAATCGTGTATTTTAGTGTTTTCGTAAACATCGGCGCTTCTGTTATATTTCTCAATAGTTTATTCTGGAATCGCTGTACGACTTCGATGTTACTCTCGTTTGTCGTACACAGCAGTTGGATTCCGCAAGTCCAAATCAGTTTTAGGACCGCTGATTACACCAACGGCTTGTTAGATCATGATAGTTGAGACCCTCTGCCTAGCAACCAGTACATCTCCATGAACTGATTTTTCCATGTCAGACGGCGATCCAGAAGCAATCCTAAGTGTCCCACGCTGTTAACATGCGGAATGAAAATCCTAATAAGTTGAACTTGCGGGCAGCCACCCCTTTTCATCGTAAACGTAACATGCGTAGACTTAGCTGGATTAACTTTCATTTTCCATCTAGCTAGCCACTAGTTTATTACATCCAACGTAATTTTCAGTATAACAGAAGCTGCGATAGGGTCAGCATTCACAGCCAGGATCGCCATGTCATCCGCAAACGTTTTATAAGACATTTATAATAATGTGAACCTGGGAGAGGAATAACAGTGAAATCACAGAAGTTGAGTTACGAGACAGTTTTTTTTTTTAACTTGTTCTTTTTAATAAAAATATTAAATTTATAATTCAATTTCTAAAATAAATCATAACCAAACACTGTTTATAAATTTTTTATTTCTTTAAAACTTAGTTTATTTGGCAGTGATTATTCCAAAACTAGTCTTATCTAATTTAAATTGATTTTAAAAATAAAAGCTTGATAAAATATTCATTAATATTATTTTCTGTATTGAAATAAGAATTTCTGACCTAATCATTGTTATAAAATACTAGCAGATCGGCAATGCTTCGGCTATTGCTACATTTGAGTATACATACAGATTAAATGAACACTTTTGATAAAACATTAACAAAATTTAACCTTTCCCTTTTTCCTTTTACCCTTCTCCCTTTTCCCGTTTTCTTCCTTTTTACCTTTTCATTTTTACCCTTTTCCATTTTTTTTACCCTTTTCCCTTCTCTTTCTCCCATTTTCCCCTTTCCATTTCCCTTTCCCAGTTTCCCCCTTTACTTACCCCATCTATCTTTCCGTTATTCACTTTTCCCCTCTTTGTTTTTCTCCTTTCCCCTTTCCATTTCCTTTTCTCGTTTTTCTTTTCCCTGTTTCACCTTTTTTCTTTTTTCCATTTTCCCCTTCTTTCCTTTTACCTTTTTCGATTTTTCCATATTTCCCTTTTCTCCCTTTTTCCCCGAGCGTAAATTGGTCCAGTAGTTTTTTAGTCTATAGCAGGCACACATATCAGAAACATTAAAATGGGTAAAATATTTAGTATAGCGTGGGTTGCTTTTACGTCCAACAGATAGCGCTGTTTTTTTAAAAAAAAGCATGTTTTTTCTGTCATAGGCGTGACATTTTATTTATGTAAATAGTAGGTATATAAAAACACGCGGGTATACGAATGCTACGTTTCAAGCAATCGGTGAAGAACTTTCGGAGATTTAAGATTTTGAACAAACGAACATTTACATTTTATTTATATAGATTTGTACTCGTAAACCAAAG
Organism: Lycorma delicatula; assembly: GCF_047948215.1. Lineage (NCBI taxonomy): Eukaryota > Metazoa > Arthropoda > Insecta > Hemiptera > Fulgoridae > Lycorma > Lycorma delicatula. The sequence continues at coordinate 59,158,792 of NC_134462.1, forward strand.
AAAATATTTGTGAAAGTTTTTTGCTTTTACTAAAATCTTACGTAAAGTGGATAAAGGTACTTTTGGAACTATACGGTTAATTTTCTTGATTAAACACTCATCAGCTCTCAAATTAACTATTATATTACCTGAGTTGAATAAAGAATTCTGTTTTGTTTATTTATTACCTTCAACTCCGAACAAAATGAATTGTAGAGGTTGAAGTAATTAAAATAATTATCGGTTATTCATAAAAGGTAATTATACATGTAGTTAAAATTTATGTTGCCGTAATATTTATAATGAACACATTTTATTACTAATAAAATTATCATACAAATTACCTTATCAAATTAATTTCATGATAAATTTACTACTTTACATATGTAACATTCTTCGATTCATGTGCGCGCGCGTATAACAGATAAATAATGTAGTGTTAATATGTTTTATAGACTAAATATATTGAAGTGGAACTCGTTCACTACTGCTGAAACTACTGCTGTATTTAATTATTCTATTGATTTTGTACAATTATATTTGTAATTATCAATTTCAACATATGATCATGCAGATGTATATGTTGACTGTATGAATACAACAGGCCACTTAATTGGTAGGTAGGTAGGTATCCTGTATAGAATTTATAATTTACATAGCGTTTAGGAAATTATGAGAAATATATCGAGCACTCATAGCATTTTGTAATTAGTACATCGTCCGTTTATTATAAAACTACAGGTGTAACAGCTGCACAAATGTTACTATAATTTAATATGAGTGCAGTGTACGTATAAAGTTTTTGGCACAAAAAGTATGGTACAATCCATACCATAACTAAACTTATTTAATTTGAAATCGTTTAATATGCGACACGTTTTTAAATAAATTAAATAAACTCGTTGTGAAATCAACCTATTTCTTCTAAGAATATCAGCACAAAATTGTTATACATTTTATAAAAATATTCAGGAAAAATTAAGAGTTCAAGTTTTTTACTTCCTTATATAAGTAAAGGAAGTAGTGTGATAGTGAAAAATTACGGTTTTCATATTTCAACGGAAAATCCATTTTGACCACCCATGAATCATTTTTTATTAAGTTTCGGCGTGACGTTTATACTTTCGTATGTGTCTCGCATAACTGCAAAACGATTAGCCGTAGAATTTTGAAATTTTGGATTTAGGACTGTTGTAACATCGTTGTGCACTTTCCCTTTTGATTGCAAACCAGAAGTGTCCAAAAAGGACCAATCAAAAAAAAATTGTATTTTGGACTTTTAACTGCAGCTAATTGAGAACTTTTCGACGATTTAAGTGGTATTTATTTTCAATGGTTCCAGAGTTATAGCCGAATAAAATTTTAATCAATGAAATATTTGGATCTTATAAGGGGAATGCACATCGGTTCAAATAGCATATTTTTTTCTTTTAACTTTTTTTTTTAATTTAAATATATTGATTTATTAATAATTATTAACCTCCGATTGTAAAAAAAAAAACTTTTTCGATAAATAATAATTCAACAATAACAAAAAAAAAAAAATTATGAAAAAATATCAGAAGTTATTAATGAAATACAATTTTATGTACTTTTCCTTTTAAAAAATGTGCAATTTAATAGGCGTTCAAGGAAGTTATATGAGGTCCACATCAGATTTTTTTATTTCATCTTTGTAATATTGACTAGAAGGAAAGCTCCATTATTTGATTAGACTTTGTTTCATTATTTCAATGCCGAATTATAGTTTATACCATACTATGGTTAGTTGTATAAACCATCATATCGTGTAACATTTTGTTCATCTTTTTTGAAAGTAATATAAAGGGAAAACCTAAGATGTGATTTCACAAAATTTTTAGATTAATATTAAAAATGAATTTCAACTATTAATGAATTTCTAGTATAACACGTTATGAAGATATACGGAGGTTAGAGAACACATCTTAGATTTGCCTTGATGGAAAAGTTTTGAATGACAACAGTGTACGCTTGTGGCAGTTTCAATAGTTTTTTTTTTTAACCTCCGGGTCCACTGTTGGGCTTGCTTCAGAGGATGAAATGAATGATTTGTAGCGTGGGTGTAAATGCCATGCCTAATCGGGATTCGAACCTGGGAGTTTCAATAGTTTAAAAACATTAAACTTACTGAAACTACAATGCGCACAAAAATATAATAATAATAATAATAATGTACTCACAATATATTGATATGAAGTCTGAGTTGGAAATTTCAATGTTTTGTTTGGATGTTAATCTAACTTTACACTTTCAACTGGGATTCACTAAACTGACAAAATTTGTCTAGATTTAAAAATTTTATTTTATTAACATTAAGATGTTATACTCAATGTATAATTTCAGATGTATTGTATTATTTTGTATTACTTCATAAGTATTCTTTATTTTTGTTACTTTTTATTTATGCGATTTAATTTTCAGATGGTAAACACGTCGATTTCATCAGTACCAACTGATGGTTGGTACTGAGGAAATCGACGTGGTTATGTAGTTTTAGAGTTTAGATAACACAAGATAAAAATGCTTTAAAAAATGAGCTTTACAGTCTGATTTTATTTTTAATAAACAAAATGTGAAATTTAATTATCGTAATAAATTTTAACATGATTAGAAAAACTCTTTCTTTTATTATACAGGATAGACGAACTAATGAGGAAATGAATGACGCAATTGTCCTTCATTGACAAATTTGGTTTATCAATGGAGAAATGAAATAAAGTTTCATTATCTTGTAATTATTCTCAAAATCCTTATAATTGTTTTTAGATGTTGCACAATGAGCCGATTCGATACACCTTCATTTTTATAATTATTAGAATTTAAAGATTGATATAAATGTAAAGAGTTAAAAAACTAAAGTAACCGAAAAGTTATATAAGTAATATCAAATTAAAATATGGCTTTTTTTTTAATTAGTCGGTACGAAAAAACAAAACGTAAGTAACCTCTCATTTTTGGAATAATTAACTTAAAAAAAAAACCGAAAACAGGTAACGTCAACAATGATAAAACTTCTTTATGAAAACAAGTATGAACCTTTCATTTATCTTACCCAGGAAGAGTAGTAATGTAGTAATGTTATATTTTAATGCGACCTTTCTTATCGTCTTACGTAGGTACATAAAATGAACAATATTAAATTTTATGACAGTTATCCTTTAATGGTAGGAATTTACACGGAATAAGCTAATGTAAGTCAAATGAGTGTTGAGTCATAGCAATGTGAAGCTTCGTTTACTTTGGTAAGGGGGATAAACGAGGAAGATTGTTGTCCGGCATTAAACAGCAACACTGCTGGTCAGTAGGACCCCTGAGTTGTAGAATGATGGTGGGAGAGAAGGCGATGATGATTGCGTGGAGGAAGTGTAGACTATACGGGGAAGTCATCCGGCGTATTAATCTAATCCTCTTTCCACAATTATACCTACAAACCAGCAACATTCGCGTACACGTAGTTACTCCTAATGTTACCCATTAAAGGATATATACTGCGGTAATGCTTAAGTACTATTATTATTACTAGTATTAATTTTATTATTATTATTTCAATATCTTCAAAATTTAACTTTTTCAGCTAGAAATTTTATTTTGTGTTAATGGTATTTTATTTGATGGTGCAGGAAAATAAAAGTAATACATCCCGAAATGAAATAATTTGTAATAGATTAAAGGTGAGGAAGAGAAAGTAATTACTACACTAATAAACTTATATGTAAGTTTACTATTTAGTAATAAAGTAAAACAGCTTCTTATTTTTCTCAATACCTTAAGAAATTATGACACGTATATTGCAAAATTGTTCTTTGTTCGAAATGTAGAAATTAATACGAAATAATTTGTTTATTCGACCCCTGTAATTATCACTTACAAAATACTAAAAAATTAATTAAAGTTTACGGCGTCCACACTTTTAAATTATTATTTATATTAACCCACAATATAATATATATTTAACCACAATATTTTACAATTCCGTTAGGATTATCATAATTGATTTCAGTGTTATTTTCTATTTTTCCTAGTACTGTCATGCTAACATTCGTAATAAGAAAACAGAAAAAAACGTTCAAATGAATAATTATATTTACATTGAAAATAGTGTAATAGGGATTTAAAAGAATAATAATTTACCTTCATGAGAGTTTTTATCTTTTTCTTTTTACTAGAATTATGTTTCAAAAGCTTAAATGATGTACCTGTAATTTAAAGGAAAGAAAAGATTAATAATGGCCAATCTTGGTAAGATTTTTATTCTACACTCTTTTCCATAAAATTTAAATATACGTAATTAGATGCGCATTTTGAATATTAAACGAGATCATCGCTATTAGAAGAATAGATACATTTTTTTATAAATACTATAGCAAAACAAAAAAATAACTATATAAATAATTGAAATTAAAAAAAAAGTAAAACGAAAAACTAATTTATCTTTTATTAAAGTTTTTATGGAATAAAATTAAAAAAAAAATACAATGGGAATTAGCTACTGAAAATTCAAATTAAAAAAAAAAAAATCCTTTCGACATGCCGGAAGGCGAAGGTAGATTTCACCGGTGCTAAGTAGGGGATAAAAAAGATTTCCACCTTAAAAATAAGAAAAACTTAAATTTATTCTATACGACAATGGTTGCATGTGAAAAAAGTTTCACTTGTTTAGCATACGACAACCCCCATCATCCTACAATCGCAGGAAAACTTTGGTTATCCCTTGCCATAAGGTTTGGTCATACCAAAAATTGTTTCAGACAAAATTTTTGGTAATGTTTAGAGAACTAATGACCACTTTAAACGGATTCGATACTGTGCCTTTTACGGGAGGTGTGATATTTTTGTCTTCGAAATTCCATTTTTTCCACCCCTTGTGCCAATGGTTGGTGATATCAAAATATTTTACATAGATACGTTTTAGATCCTTATCCATAGAATAGTAGGAACTTCAAACGAATTCGATATTTTACTTAAAAAGAAAGTTATAGCGATATTTTATTTTTTAGAAAAAGCCTCCCATTTCCATTCTCATGGTCCGATTTTGGCCGTTAACGAACTCGACCGAGATCTTCTGACGAGTTATTTATAAGGAAAAATTTGAAAGTGATTGGCGCAAAATTACCGCAGTTATCGTGTCCACAAGAAAGTGAAACATATATATAAAATTTTGAGCTGACGGTGGTTTTAGAGTCTGAGGGATGTGAAACGCGAAGATATGTCGAAATTTTCCGGAAGTCGAATCATAGTACTCATTACAATAGGTAGCTTTCTTTCGAAATCTACTTAAAACATTAGATTGTCCAAAAATATAATGAAATAAACTATTTTGTAATTTGGGGATTTTACCCGTTTACAACCCCTTAAAATTGGATAATTCATTCAGTTTGAAAAATAGATATTTTAAGTAAAAACAATAATTTATTTTTAATTATTAAAGATCTTTTACTGATTTTGAATAATATTCCATTTAAATACATGATGTCGTTTATATTAAACATCGGACCTTTAATTATTAAATATCACGTCATTATTTTTAAGTCAATTAAATATAAAGTGATGTGTTGATATTAAAGTGTAAGCTCTCCTATCCTGTTCGTATTGTATGTAATAACATAATAGAAAATTAAATTTAAACTTAATTTCAAAGTATAATTTATTATAAGCGTTGTCATTACACGCGTATTATTCGTATCTTTTTATAAATTTTGTTTTTAAAAGATAGACATTTTTAATATTATTACGTTTTATTAAATGAAATGTTTTATCTCTTTAATTTTTAAATAGATAATTTAATTGTTAAAAAGCGAATGTAATAATATTTTTTATTACTTTAAACCAGAACACTCTTTTATAATTCTATTTTGTAATATGTCAACATTAAAATATAAACAACAACAAATATATAAATATATATATAACCTTTTCCTTCAGGGTTATTATCTTTCTTTCTGTTTAGCCTCCAGAATTACCGTAATGTATTACTTCAGAGGATGATATGTATGAATGTCAATGAAATATAGTCTTTTACAGTCTCAGATCGACCACTTTGCCTATTAACGAACTCGACCGAGATTTTGGATCGTTATATTTTATGTAACAATTTGAAGTGATTGGCGCAAAATTACGGCAGTTAACGTGTCCACAAGAAAATGAAATATATATATATAAATGTGTATATAAACTTTTGAACTGACGGTGGTTTTGGGTTCTGGGGGATGTGAAACGCATGTCCGCAACAGCCATTCCGTTGTTTTTGACGTGTGAGTAAGGTGTAGTTTTGTACAGACTCAGGCCGACCGTACCTGAAACTGTGGTTAATTGGAATCCACCCACCAAAGAACACCGATATTCATCATCTAATATTCAAATCCGAATAAGGGAAATATCTTTATTAGGAGTAGATCCCCAGAACCCTCGACTTCGAAATCAGCTGGTTTACGAAAACTAGTTTTACCATTAGACCAACCCGGCGGGTTTGTTATACTTATTGAAGTTAAGGAGGAAATCATGTTAACTGTATGATAGTCTTAACTGAGCAGTTCCATACTTGAAATAAATACCAATTAAACATTTTATATGCTGGTAAGAGAGTCAGGACTAGATTTAAATACACCAATATAAACTCTAATTGTAGGAGAATTCCTAGAGATGAAGATGTTACAAAAAATATAATTAGAACAGAAAGATTATTTTTAAGTATTTAACTTAACTCTTATGGAATAACAATATTGAAGTGAGCAAAGAAGCATATAAAACTATGGAAACTGTAGAAGTATTATACTTCTCTCCATCATCATGAATCAGATCAGTTGATTTTGAATAAAGGTTTAAAATATAAATTGAATGCAGTGGTGTAATTTTTTGTGGAATTAGCTGTCGATAGGCCGTGCTTAATCGAATACGGAATAATAGGATTAGGGGGATAATGGAAGTTTTTTCAACAGCAGCAGATTCTGTGACTACTCATAATACCCATAAAAAAACGTTGTTTTTTGATGTGGATATATCTTCAATCTCCATGAGGGAGTGGTAGCGTTTCTGCCCTTCAACCGGAGATTCCTGGTTCGAATCCCGGTCAGGCATTGCATTGTTCATACTCTAAAAAATTCAATTTTCATATTCCACGCACAACAAGCTTCTAGTTGTAGTGATATCATCAAGGAAAATACTACCTAAGAAAATTTGGGAGTGGTAAGCTTTTAATATGAGGAAAAGAAAGCTCAGAATTTTATGGTAATGTTCGTTTTGAGATGAAACGAATTTTGTATGAAGAAATTGTTTATGGTAAGGTAATTTAGAGGAAAGGATGGATTGAGACAGCTATAGTAGTACTCGTAAAATTCTTCAAATTAGTTTTTATTTTACTTAATATCTAGTCCTTTATACCTAATACTTTTACTTAAAATTTATATTATTGTATATAATTTAAAACAGAGATTACCAAATTCCACTTTAATTTCCTCGAGCGATTTCGGTTATTCTTTCATTTTCAAGAGGAATATAATAATGATTAAAATTATAAAACTACCATAATTGAATTATATATATAAAATAATTGATCATAATCTTATTATTCTTCAAAAGTTAATGTTTAAGTCTAAATGACTACCACCGTACTGTAATAGTTTCTCAATTGTTATGAGCTTTAAGTTGTGGAATAAGTTTAACCAACTTAATTATTGTTCATTATCTGCTTATACAAAATATCATCGTCGAACTTAATATTATTTATTTTTTTCTTTTTTTTAGGTTTTTAGGGGCATCGACTACTTTGGTCATTAGCCCCATCCCACTTCAAAAAAAAAAAAGGTTCAATTATTCACATTCTTATGAATCAAAAATATTCAAAAATTTACGTTCTTCTAACTCCAAATCCAGAATATTACTTTCTAGGCTTTCCTTTCGGCCATCCTTTCTTGCGTTTCTCCATTCTTCTGACGGCCTCAACCTCTGATGACAGCGTATCTGAAGCCTCAGACATGGTATCGTCTTCCTCTCTTTCGGATGCCAGTGACGTTCTGCGGCTGACGTCAGTTGATGAAAGTTTCGTCGGTGTTGTTAGCATCTTTGCTAGGGAATCTAAACTAATAAGCGATGCAGTCTCTGTGGCGGATGAGCTGGACTCTATCTCTACTGCAGTACTGGGTCCAGCTGAAATAGATGCTCTCACCGAAGCTGATCTTTGCGCTTTTGGAGGCTCTATTGGTGCAGGTTTTATTTCACCTGCGTCTGGTGCTTTTTCTATAATAACTTGCACCACCATTTCCGCAGATTCAGATTTTCTTGTCACAATTTCTTTAAACTTGTCACAATTCACAATTTCTTCACAGTTTCACAATTTCTTTAAACTTGTGACTAGATGACGGAGTGATCCGTTTCTCTTTGCTAGATAAGTCAAGATTTTTTATTCTTACTTCAGTTGGTGGCTTAATAATTGCAGGTTTAGCTGGTGATTTAAACTGTACTGGTGCGTCTCTGATGTCAACGGCGTCAGTCCGGGGATGAGCCTTCTCATCTTTACTTTGTTTTCTCTGATGAATCGACTCGATCTTTGAATCAATGATTCTTTCAATCATTGTCGCAAGACTTGGTGCCATCGTGTTAAGCAACTGCTCCACATTAATTTTAGATGTGGAAGGGGCAGCCGCTGCTTCTGCGTAAACTTAAACTTTAACTTTTGACGAATAATAAAATGACGACCAATTGTAATAAATATAATTCAATTATAATCGTTTTATAATTTTAATTATAATTATATTCCTCTTGAAGATGGCAGAATAGCCGAAAGCGCTCGAGAAAATTAAACTGGAATTTAGTAAGCCGTTTCTTAAATTACATATAATAGTTGTCATACTGAACGGTGCGTTGTTCGAAAAAACTAAATTTATATTATTTTATATCTACTGATGACTATTTAAACTTTAATAGTACTTACATATTTTTTTATTGACCGTAACTTATAGACTGCGTTACGTAATTTACTCATTAATTTTTTGTAATTGTATCATTTTCAGTAAAATAAGTTTAAGATTAATGGCTTTTGTCTCCTTGTTAGTTATCTTTAAAGAATGGAACTCTAATGAAATATCGTTCTGGATAAAGTATATCGGCTGGAAAAAGTTTATGAAATACTGTTTTAGACATACAATTTATTTTCTGATACGTAAAGTTTTATTTTTACAAGTAAATATATAATGTAGGTGATTTTTAGAAGTGTTGGTCGTAAACATTTTTCTCATATATGCTTGTTTTTATTGTTCCCAGATTGAAATTTCAATTTGACGATATTATAAATTATTTTAGGTTCAATTTCCTTAACATCTGGCACCGTTGGTATTATACAATTTATATAAAAATAGAGTATCCACATGTCAACAATTGTGAGTATTGACTATCCAAGCGCTTTCAGATTATTCTTCCATCATCAGGGATTACTGATTAATTATGAATTTTATAGTTATGCATATAGATTTTTATGAATGGGAATTAAAATGAAAATAAAATTTAAAATTATTATATTTATAACAGTCGATTGTCAATTGTTACAATAAGTTAAATTTAAAAGAAAAACGTCTTGTCAGTAAGATGTTTACTCCTGTTATCTAGATAACTATTGACAATCAACTGTTATGAACATAATTTTAAATTTATAAAAAATTATATGCACAGCTATAAAATTCATAATTAATCAATAATCCCTGACGATGGAGAAATAATCTGAAAGCGCTTGGATAGTTAATACTCACAATTGTTTTTGGTAAGTGCATACTTTAATTTTATATTATTGACCATTTAATTAATTTAAATTTCAGTTTAGTAACTCATCATCTCATTCTGTCTTTGTTTTTATTTTTTAGTTCTCAAACTAAAATTATGAATTTAATAATTACACAGTACATAAAATTATTTTTAGTTATTTTGTAATGTATCTTTAAACCGCTGTCTTAAAAAAAGTATTTTTAACGTTTTTACTACCTAATTTCTATTTAAGAATTATTTATAATTTACATTTATTTACCTACAACATATTTCTATTCTTTGTAATGTAAAACGCTTTTATAATTGAATAACTAATGCTATGTATTATTGTTGCTTGATTTGGTTTGGTTTGTTGAACCATGATTTGGTTTTAAATATTTTTATCCATAACTGAAACAAACTTATTTTAACTCTATAAACTGAAATTGCAATAAGCCTCATTGAATTTTAGAAATATCACTTTTAGGTAATAATTTTCCTCTATTAGACGAGTCGTAATTGAATTTTATGCTAATGAGAAATGCAGACTGTTTACACTTGAAATGGTATTACGGTATTTGTTCTAACAGTGAATTATATACAACATATTGTGGTGATGCAGAATTGCTTAGTGTATATTCAAAATAATAAATCTATACTCGTGTATATAAGAGTATACATAAATAGAGAGAGTGAGTGAGTGAATGAGTGAGAGAGAGAGAGAGAGAGAGAGAGAGAGAGAGTGAGAGAGAGAGTAAAGAAAAACTGCGTGAGAGTAGGAGGGAAAGAGCATACGCACAAACGCAATTAAATAAATTGCGTTTGTGAGTATCGTTCTACCTATTCCTTAGTATATTCATTTGGAATAGTTAAAAATTGTTATAACTATGAATATATGGAAAATAAATGTTATTTAAATCAGTATTACCTAGAGTATGTAATTGTAAAAGGTCTTTGTAAGAAAACAAATTTCTGGATGTAGCATTACAATACGAGTCACGTACAAGCAAGATTTATTAACTAGTAGATTATAATCTCGTGAGATTTATGTACTTTTCAAAGTAGATAGATATATTTTCTAAAACGTTAAAACTGAAATTTAAAAGTATTTAAGTCTACACAAATGATTACTTTTGTAAAACAAAAAAAAAAAAAAAAAACAAAAAGTATAGAGAAATTTAGTTTTGTATTTTAACAGACCCGATTTATTTTTTGATCTGAAGTATTTTTAACATCAGAGTAATCTCAGACATTGTTATTTTTCATGTTTTTCTTTTATAAATCCCTTTTATATTCAGTCACATCTTACAGATATCTGCATCTTATTTGTTTCTCTGTTAAAAGAAACGTTTAAAACTTTTCGTGTAATATTGTAACAAATTTACTCGAATACAACTCGCAAAGGTAAGCTTTTTAATTTTTTTTTTATTTCTGTTTTCAGGATGCACCTATTAACAAGGCCTGACAGTTTTGTTAACAGGTCTACTTCGGAAAACTATACGATATACAAATTTTGATAAATTATTGTTTTAATTATTTATAAAAATATATTTTTATGCAGTGTTCTTTTATATAGGTTAATTTGTCACTTAATGAGCTTTTGAAAAATATACAAACTTAGTTAATAATAATAATAAAATGGGTATATTTTAATTTCTTAAATTTAAAAAAAAAATTAGTTATAAAATTTAATTATAAGATAAATGAACAAATTAATAAAATACCATCCATTTTAACCATAACAAAAAAAAATCATCTACCATTAAAAATTTAGCATAAAAAAGAATTAGTAATTGCAAAGACATCTGTACACTTGGTTATTGAAATAATCTGACAAACTAGAAACCGCTGAAAACAGATTACATACGTATGAATTATTATTAAATCTAAAACTGTAGTGGAGTAAACTGTAGTGGCTATCTGAGTAAATCAAATTTTTATATTAATTTCATATATACTGGTAAGTAATATTACTCACTTTACACTTTACACTATTTTTTTTAAGTAGAGACCTGCAAATACCGATTGGTTTTGATAAGAATATAACAGATCAGAAAATGACGTAACAAAATATTTTGTTAATATATTTGAAACATCATTTCTTGCCATTATTAATTATAATACTTAAATTGTAAAGTTTTGTTTTGTTTTAAAAATTAATTTCGATAATTTACGATATCATTCCGTACACGTTCCTGTAAGTTTTCCATTGGATTCTCTATCATGTTGTTCGGTATTGCCGCTAATTTCTTTTTTTGTTCTCCTGCTCCCCTAGGCCTGCTCAACAATCAAGTATTACTTAGCCAAGGGGAGCGTCCTTGCGACTCTAATGAGTCTCCTGTCCTTCCGATAGTACGTCCGTCATGGAAGGTGGGCTCACCGGTTCCGGATATTTTCCTTATTTTCATCTTACCTCTGCCTATAACCGCTAAGGCCAGCGATAGTCCCGACAGTCGGATCTCGGTCGTTGTGTATTTTTTCTTTATTTTTTATTTTTTAAAGTAACTCCTCCCACTTCTTGTAATCCACTTCCTTTGCTCATATAATCTCAGCCATTCCTCTTTATCTCTCACCATAAACTTATCTCTTTATTGTCAGCCATTCCTCTTTACCTCTCAGCATACATTTTGTTGTAGTTTCCGGGGTAATCTCTTGTATGTTATATCTTGTTTTTAGGTCCTTCCAACGTGCACATTCAAAAAAGCTGTGGTAGGGAGTGTCCTCTTGACCGCAGTACACACAATCTGGAAGCTCCCTTCTTCTAAACCTGTGTAAATATACACCAAATCCTCAGTGACCGGAGAGGAATTGTGACAGGTACTTTACGTTACCGTGTTTCCTCCCCAGCCACGATATTAACCGCTAATTCATTACGAATAGCTAACTTCAGTTCTTCAGTTTTTTGAGGCCTTCCGAGATAAACTTTCGATTTTAATAATCCCCACAGAAAATAATCACACGCCAACAGATTTTGGGTGCCAACAGGCCATGATTTCTTGAAAAGACTCGTCCTGGAAGTATTCATTGACATTTTTGCCACATGCTTGCAGTATTAATTTTAAGACGACCCCACTCTGGTGGAAGGAAATTATTCAACATTTCAACGTAACTAACTGAGGTAAGCGAAACTGCTCGACCGTTCTCATCATAAAAATATGAACCTATCACTCCGAATTTAGCCACTGCGACCCAAACTGTTACACGTTCGCGATGAAGTGACTTCTCGTGAGCTTACGAGGATTTTCTGCCACCCAGTACCGAAAGCTTTGTCTATTCACGCTGCCAGAAAGGCGAAAGTGGGCCTCATCTGAAATTGATTGTGTTGTTCGTAAAAACGTTCATGATTGCATCGGCACAGTCTTTTCGGCTTTGAAAAAAAAAACGTTCGCTTAATTCTTGAGCTGCTACAATTTGATATGGATGAAAATGAAGACCCATTTGCAGCATCCGACGAACTCTCCGATCTTATACGTCCAGCACAACGACGTGATGTGTGGCTGGACGACGTGGATGCCGGATTATTAACCGACGCAAAGCTTCGATGTTTAAGGGAGTACGTACGGTATGTGGACAGCGTGTGGGTTTCCTTTTTAAAGATGAAGTTGTTTCTACAAAATTATTAACCAATCGCATTACGGCATTGAAAGTCCAAATTTTGTACAAAACAACCGCTGAGTTTTTTATTACAGAATGTTGTTTATTCTAGGAATCCATTGCTAATGAAATGGCATTGAGCGAAGTGTGCATAATGTCATTGGTCCGGTTCTCCCCACTCAAATAGGCGAGACGTACAGTCTGGTTTAAAACCATTCGGTTTTTCTGCCGATCACTATATTATTATTTTTCGTTATAATTTTTTTCACTTATTTATTGAACAATTTCTTTTTAATTTACCATTTTTATATTATCTAATGGCGATTATTTAACAAAAACAAAAAAGTTGACCAATTAGATACTGGCAAAAAAAAAACCAACAAAGAAACAATGACAGACAATAGTGTCAGATAAATACTACACTAATATCGTTTACTATACGATCTTTAAATACTATAATAGTATTTTACCCGGGATTTTAGAATAAGAATACAAAAAATAAATAGATAAAAATTAACATTTATTTTTTATTTCATTTACTATTTGACGAATTTTTTTATGTATAATTTTTCCATACTGTCTACCGATGATAATATAACAATCGAATTGGACATATAAAATTAGATTTTGATAAAGTTTTGTAAATGATTTTTGAAACGAAATCTTGTTATTGTAGTTATATTGTATAGCAGCTATAAAGTATATTATACAAGGAAAAGTATGCTAATCAGATAAAAATTGTCAGGTCTTGACTTTTCATGACTCTCTCTAACAAAAACACAAACAAAAAAAAACAAACCATTTTAGCATTGAAAGATTGCAGAAGGAAGTATGTATGTAGGAGGCTGCTTTTTGATTGATATTTGCAGACTGGGTAGAGTGATTTGGATGGAATTTGGAAAAATTGTATCTATGTATGTGGAATCGATATCCTTTAACTGTCAAGAGGGAAGAGAAATACAAATTCCTTATGGGTTCTGAAGTTTCGAAATTTTACTCAAGTAAACATATATACACATAATTTAATGCACATACATGGTTAGGAGAATTCTGATCATATTTGGTTTTATTCAAACCTAGATAAAAGGACAGAAACAGTTTTTAAATTATACTTTTAGATTTTTAAACTAATTTTTTTTTTGTTTGCTAAGAAGCAGGATTAGTAGACTATTAGTTTAAATTTCTCATTTAGACTATTTTTCATTCATATATTATGTATCCATCTTGTAAAAGGAATATAGAATAAATACCTTGTTTAATTTTCCTAGAAAACCCAGATTAAATTTTTGCCACCTTTTTTTCTAGAATTATAAATTTCATTATATATAAAAACGTTTTCTAAAAATAACAAAAAACTAACAAATAATATTTTAGTTTCTGCTAGAGAAATACGAACGATATAGAATTGTAAACAATTCAGGATTTCTTAAACATATTTTTAAAAATAAAAAAGGATAAGCCTGGCCGATATTTCAACCTTTGTATCTTTAAGAATGACAGAAAATACCATTATTTCGGATAACGGCTGATTGGTATATTTTTTAAAACACCGTTCTCATCGTAAACGAAATAATACCATTTTGACTACTTTCAAAAAGTCAGTACCAGTTTTCAAGACAAAAGATTGGCTGACAGATAATTGCTTTTTTTTCGTAAACATTAAGATATATTCTGAAAATTAATAAATTAAAAAAAAAAAAAAAAACGTTGAATCACATTTATAAAACCAGAAAATAGTTTTCTGTTTTCCTATAAAATAACACAATATTTCGACATACAATAAAAGGAAAAATCATTAATTAACGAACCTTTTAAAAGATTTTCCACCAATATCGAAGTTTAATAGATTCTTTAGTAAATTTCAGGGAATGAAATCTCTTACCTCTTCGATAAGTGTACACGACTATCCAGTAAAATCTTATGTAAAAAGTGGTCAGCAGAAAAAAACTACATTCGCACTGGTTGCAACATGGAAATATGTAGCATTAAAACCGCACCAAACAAACAGAGATTTTCCATTTTAGAGATTATTTATTTTTTTATCATCTCGAACTTTTAATGAAATCCCTGCAGACATCAAACAACTAAAAATAATTACAAAATTTTAATCGGGATTAAAATAATGGCTTTTCGAAGATTACAACGAAAGTTTATTTTCAAAAATAAGCTAATTTATCCGAAGAATTATAAGTATAAATGAATACGTATTTTGAATATAAATAAGCTAATTAATTAAGTTTAAATTAAATAAGTGTAATAAAGTCAAGAACATTACAATGAATAAAGTAACTCAGTAATTCATATTCAGAATTACAAATCACCATATCATGAATATATTACACACCACTATAATTTCTACTTTCTTCTCTCTTTCGAAAAGTTGCGTATTAATATAAAAATACCCAGCATAAACAATTTAATTATTTAGTAATTCGAATTTTCACATTTGTTAAGTTATAAAGGTTGTAATTCCCTTGTAGGATTTCCTAGAGAGAATCAGTTCTCATTTTTTACGTCTAAAAATGGTAGATAAATATCAAAAAAATGTTAGGTGTTATTCTTTCATTGTCATTATAATAGTACTATATATATTTTTACACATGTATCAGAATTACTGTATACATATCAATGTATACATTACTATATATATTCTATACACGTCTGTGTAAGTGTGTCTATTTTATTTTAATTTTTCAAAAACTGTTGCTAAGTTACAACGCAATTTTGTGAAAAATATGTACTTTGTGAAAGATGAAAATAAAACTATTATATTACAAATTTAAATAAAAGATCTATTTTTAAAGAAAATATAGTACTCTTTTGATTGGTATTTAAGTAACACTAATTAAGATATAAAAAAACCCTGAATTTTCTGCATTAAATATTCGTTAAATACGTTCGGATGAGATAAGCTCAAATGACTTCAATGAAAACCTTTTTAATTATTTTGTAAATAAAAACTTAGTATCTTCACATATATGCTTTCATATGGGTAGATATGTGATACTGTGTTAATTCGTTGTTAATATTACATTAACAATAAATATTTTTTTACGTACCTATAAGGACTTAAACCTGCCTTTTTATCTTCTTTTTCGTTTCATCCAACTTTGGGGAACGTTCTATCAATCACTTTTTTGTGTTCTATGCCTTCCTTTTAGACCAGTATTGTTTTATTCTTTCAGAACTTAATTTCCTTTGCTCTTCAGAGAATTGGATCTTACATTTAGTCTTGGTTTTGGCTTAGAACATCGTTTTCTTGTCCTTGGTGATAGTTTTGTCCAGGATCATGCTTTCTGGATTTTCAGTACCAGTATATCTTTTTCTGTTTGGTTGAACTAATCTGGTTTTTTATTTGCCCAAATAAAATTTGTTTGGTTAGTCTGTTTACGGTCTCTGAGGATGTGTCCGTAGAAGTCGAGTCTTCTTTTTTTCATTGTGTCTGAGACTTTTTTTTGTTTTTTTGTATTTGGTTTGTTTTTCACGCGGATTAGTTTATTGTTTTGGAATTTGGAGCCTTGGATTTTTATTAGAATTTTCCTTTCTTTGATCTCCAGTCTTTCGATTGGACCGTAGTCAGCAATGAATAATTTTTAGCAACATACAAGGTTTTCGGTTTAATTACCGTGTTTTAGTGTTGTATTTTTGCATTCCAGGATATAGATATTTTTGGTGAGTTGAAAATCTAGTTCGAGTTTGTTTCTTCTGGTCTCCATTGCAATTTTTTCGAGGGCATTCCAGCTGAACCATTCTCCGTGATATTTAAATTCTCTGACTATTTCCATATTCTCTTCCCAAATTTTAGGTGCCTTGGTGGGGTTTTGATGTATTTCATTATTTTTGTCTTTTCACATGAGATTTTGAGACCTATTTTCGCTGCTTGTTTTTCAACTTCTAGATTCTATTCTTAGGTTTCATCTCATGTCTCAGCTAGCATGGCCATCTCGTCTGCGAAAGCTAAATAGTTGATTTTGATGCCTTTGCTTTTTGTTCCTAGTCGGTTTCAACTATAGATCTTTTGGTTCCAGTCTCTAACTATTTCTTCTAAGGCGCAGTTGAATAGTAGTCCTTCTCCTTATCATATACTGGATTTAATCTCGAAAGGATCGTATAGTTTTCCCATAAATTTAACTTTTGAAGTATGTGCTGATGAGGTTTCTTTAATTAGGATTATGGTTTTGATATCTAGGTGTAGTTCTTTTAGTACGGAGAAGAGGGAGTCTCGATCTATTGAATCGTACACTTTTTGAAAGAAGATGAAAGAGATGATGTATGGCTTTGCTCTCGACTTTTGGTAGTTCATGGTATTTTTGAAGTTTCGGATTTGTTCTGGGCATGTGATCTTCCTATCCAAAAACCTGCTTGTTACTCAATGAGTTAAGGAAAGTATTTTGTAATGCTTCTTTTATCATTTTTACCACCATTTCCTTTGATCCATCCTGGCAAGTGTTGAGGAAATCTCTTCTTTAAGCGTGGATCAATTAATTCCTAACATTTTTCGTAAAATGTATCTATTCCGATTAGAAAAAGATATTTCTTTATTTATTTGTTAAAGTGTAATTAACGGCGCTACCTCTGGAACGGTAATATGATTCTAAATGAAATATAGCTTTATAAATTGTTAAATATGTTGTAGTTAGTTACAAATGTTTATCTAATAATAATATTTTATCAAAATATAATATTGAAGTAATTTATAGAATGTTTGTATTATAATGTACTTTGTTTGGTTTTTACTTATAAGCAATTCATGCCATACACTTAATCAAATATATAGAATCCTTTACTAATTTATTTCCTTTTAATTACATCATTTTATATGTGTATATATAAACTCAAAACATCATTTTAAAAAAATACACACTAATTTAGTAAATCATATGAAAAGAGATTACTATGTAAAAGCATGTTCATTAAAAATGTATTCTTGGTAAAGGGAAATAGAAATATGATTTATACATTTTTAAATGGTTGTGAATTAAAAGGGTATATTAAATGTAACGAAGTCAAAAATAAGATAAAGCATTATACATTATATGAAAGAATATATATTATTAATTAAAAAAAAAAAAAGAAGAATATCTATGTAATAATAATTCAAAGTATTTTCCAGAATTTTGAGACCATTCATAAAAAAAAATCTACAAATCCTGCAAGAGCAGCATATTTTCCATGTAATCTTTTCAGAGCTTCCATGATTTGCGTGCACTAAACTCTCCTTCTCACCCTAATCTCTAAGCGGCTCCTGGACATGAATCACCGAACGTCCTGAGAGCTAGTCGTATCTAAGGGTTGGAAACAACCCCCATAAGGGTTTTTTGGAGTGAGGTGGATAACTGAGAACACCCTTTTTAGGAGACTTGCCAAGCATACCTTTTTATAGTCGCATCTTTTCTTTCAATAAAAATGATTTTCTTTTTTTTTTTATTTCATTTTAAATCAATATTAAAATAATACTTCACAGATGATGCGTTTAATAAACATTTACTTCGATCTATGTATATTTTCCTAGTCAATATATTTCAAAATATATTATTAACGTTTTTTCGTGAATTAATTGATTTGAACATAATTTCTTTATAACATCTCGTACTTGAGACCTAAAGGAAAACATACTGTTATATTTATACAAGTATGGTTAATACTAAATTTATATGTTCAGACATAACTGTATAACACAGTTAAAAAAATGTTAATGAAACATACAGAATTTACTTCATGTTCGTTAAGAAGTTTACTTTTTGTTGTAACTAATAAAAAGGAATAGTAATTACATCGTATTTCTCTTTTCTAGTGACGTAAAAAGTTTGTATTTTAGGTAATATTAGAATAATATACAGGAACTACTTCTGAAATCATTTTTTAGAAAGGAAAATTAGAATGTTTTCAAGTGAGTTTGGATGTATGTCTAGAACGAAAGAAAAAAAATAATAAAAAATAAATAAATAATAAGAATTTCGTATTTCGTTAAATTTTCCACACATGTTTAGTTCTTTAACTGAATATAATGTTTATTATCTTTGTTTTTTTTATGGTTATGAAATGAACTATTTCTCGACACTTGAATAATTAAAAAAATTATTATTATTATTAATTTTATTAAAATCTTCTATTTAATTTTCGTGATTTTCTTATTGTTACGTTTGATATATTTATGCTTATTCTTTTTTCCATCAAACAAAAAGTTTCTTACTTTTTCATTTCTTATTTTCCGACTCTGATAGAAAATCTTATGATCGTTGTAATTTAATACTATACAATTACTTGAAATTTGTTTATCCTATTAGATTTTTTTTTTAATTTCATAGTTGTCTAAGATAAAATAATAGATTATTTTTATCATTTTCCAAAAATTGTTAAATGGTAACGTATCTGTTTGTTGTCCGGTCCTGGGTTTGAATGCCAGTTTGGTTTGGCATTTTTTCACGTGCAAAAAATCATTTCTCACTAGCAGCTGTAATTTTGCAGTTAGCGTGTCTTTGTTTGAAAATGGGAATAAATAAACTTCTACGAATAGGAGTGAATAGTCACCTTGGTGAAACTGGATTTTTACGGTCAATAGTTAAATTTTAACAAAATTTCTTCTTAGGGAATAAATACATGAAAAGGTTTCTTTAAATAAAGAAGTATATAGCAGCATGTATGTATGTATATATATATATATATGCCGGGGTAGCTGAAAAGTAACCTACATCCCGATTAACATTTCTAATAATCGAGATAACTGGATGCGGTTTGCGAATTATTTCTTGTATCGAGAACCTACCTCAATGAACGTATATTTCACTCTTTATGATTTTTGGGCGACGGGGTTTTTGAGGGAGCAACTCAAAAATTTCAAATGGGACCAATGGTTGGTTATCTGATATGTCATTTTAAACAGCTCGATGAGGCGAGAAAACTGATATAGTTAAAATTAAATTCTGATCGTCCAATCAACAATGGCGGCCAATAATGTCTTTGTTTTAGCTGGAACTATGGTTGTATGCTCCACTTAATTTTTTTGTTGTTTGAGGTATGCCGACTCTCTCTTTTTAAATCTTCCCCGATACGAAAGGCTAATTCAGAAAACCCCAAATCTGAGTAATCGATCTGTAGGGGTGGGGGCAATGGCAGGGGCGGTTCAAACATTTTAAATGAGACTTGTGCAATGTAATAGTTTAAAAGGTATTTGCGAGACAAGCAAAATGGTATAAAAAAATTATTTTGACAATTTAAACCGCAATAGTAGCCTTCAATCTAATTAGGATAACTAAAAATTGAAAACAAAATTAATAAATTTTTTCTAAAACTTCTTGTAGTCTAAAATTTAAACTTGCCGTCTTGAATTTAAAAATAATTAAATAATTAATAATAATTAATTTACTTAATAATTTCTTGTCATTAAAAATGTTATTTCATAAATACTTTTAAGAAATAATTTCTTGTTTCATCGAGATCTTTAAAATTATATATCAAATGACCCTTAGACCCATTTTAGATGTTTGAGTTGTCCCACCCACCGCCACAAAAAATCAAAAAGAGTGAAGTATATGTTAATTGAGGTAGCCTTTGTACAGTGAAGAATGCCGCAAACCGCATCAAGTTATCTCAATTATAAAAATAGTTAGAAGGGGGTGTAAGTTACTTTTCAGCTACCCGGTATATATATAAAACACAAACACACATCCTTCTACTGGGTTTCAAATTGTCTTTTATTCTTTTTCTTTATATAAACATCCAGTTAAGCTGAAAGGATAAAAAAAAAAAATAGAAGACAAGAACTAAATAATACAATTTTTGAAGTAAAAAATATTAGGCTTGAAGTAAATACCCTTTGAAGTAAATACCCTTAGAAGTAAATAATATTTTTAAATTTTTCTCAAAATTAATTTATAAAGAATTTTTTTTTTAAAAACAGCAGTAAATGAATTTAATAATCTCTAAGGGCAGCAACACCAAATCCAAGAAAAAAAATCAAATTTAATTTTTTTTAAGTTATATAGATTAGGATAAAATCATATTGTTTATGCAATATTTAGCACACACAGAAAACATTAAATTACAGGCTATAATATTTAATAAAAATCAAATTTTAACTATTTAAACGAAAAAACGTGCTAATAATTTACATGGAAAATTTTGAAACCGAATGTGTTAAGAGAGAGCATATCATGATTATTATAATTGTACTATTAGATTTAAATCCGATTGTCTGATATACTAATCACCTTTTATTTTCAGGTTTTTGGAAAATTCAAATAAAAAGAATATATTTTTTGAAATTTTCTTTATTATAAATATTATAATTCAAAACCACTATTTGTATATGGTTTAAAATATTCAAAAGAATTAATAATTCCGTAACGGCAGGCAAATAATAATAGAAAAAACAATACATTGAACACTTGTAATTGGTTTAATAGGTTATAACTGTCCTGTTCGCGTATGCTACGCAATAGGAACTTGGTTGCAATTAAGATCAGGTAAAACACCCTCTAAATCCATCCTGATAAAATAAAAATAAACATTGGAAATAATTACTAACTGGAAATAATTTTTGTTTCCTAACATGCAATACATGATTTTAATCTGTTTTTTGATGCTGAAAACGATTGTGAATTCAGAATCTTTCTAACACCCAACATTTTTGAAAAATGTTTAAATTTTAATTAAAGGATTTTTTTCATTTTTCAATGTATAGTTAACATTTTAAGCTCCTATACTGTATTTTTTTAGTTCATATTTTATTAACTTTGTTAACATAATTTGTAAGCGATAAATAAACAATACTAGACAAAGAATCATAGTCGGCATATTTTGAAATCATATCTAATACTGAAGAGTGAGACTTCATGGACAAGATTAATCATGTCTGTGCAGGTCAAAACATGTAGCTTAAAACATAACTGTGTTGTTTGTATTAAGCACTGGATTTATGAATGAATTAATTTTGTTCAGTCTTATTGCTATCTTAAGTTTTTTAGTAGTGCAGTGTCATAATGCCAAAAAAATTGTGTAAATGAGGTGGTTGCCTTTTGTTATGCATGTGTTGAGTTTACCGTAAAAATCAAATAGAAAAACACATTACATCTTTAATTAAAAAATCATATCATTTGTACTTTCAATGTAAAATTAGTGATGAGGATAAGACGTGAGCTCTTCATATAGTATGCACTAATTGTTCTGTTTATTTAAGAGGATGGCTGAAAGGTACACAGAAGGCTTTGCCATTTGGTGTACCTATGGTTTGGCGTGAACCAAAGAATCATGTAACCGATTGTTACTTTTGTTTAACAAGTGCGTCAGGAATTTCTAAAAAATTTAAACACACTGTAAAACATCAATCATTGCAATCTGTAATCAAGCCTGTAACTCGCAGTGAATCCGACAATCATTACGATTTTGTTAATAAACTTCTTAATTCATACAGAACTATGGGTTGTAATATGTCTTTGAAAATACATTTCCTTCATTCACATCTGGATTTTTTCCCGGACAACCTCGGAGACGTAAGTGACGAACACGGTGAACGTTTCTACCAAGATATTTCAAGGTATGATGGATATAAAGGGAAATGGAATATTAATATGCTAGCCGATTACTGTACGACATTAATTCGGGGTATGCCTGAGGCTATTTATAAAAGAAAAGCATCAGCAAAATCAAGATATAGTGAATTCAGCGAACACAGGTATGAACATGCAAAATTATAAATTTACAGGTTTTAACTATATTTTTCCTTAATTTTTTTGAAGTGTAATTTATTTAAAACTAAAGGGGATAGAAAAATTGTATTTACGCATCTGTAATGTACGCAAAAAAGTGATTCAAGAAATGGTATCACTCTTGGAAAAACCTTAATAAATTTTTTTTTTGTATCAGTGTTATTTGACTTCCCTTTTAGAGAGACTAAACATAATTAAGCTAAAAATTTCGTTAAATCATTTAATTAGTGTATATTATCTGGATTAATGTAAATAAACTTTTTTTTATTTTTATATTAAAAACAAAGTCGTGTTAAAAAATTTTTTAACAACTTTAATTGATGTATTATTTTATATAATTCTTTTTTGTCTTTTTTCCTCGTGAAACTTTTAAAAAACTAATTCAATTAATGGATGAACTTTTTCTACCTTATCTTTAGAATAAAAGTCACTACTGTTTTATCTATTTTATACTCTGTGTATGTTTTTTAAAGAATAATTAAGAAAATTGGATTTAGTTAAAGAACAATAGGATTTTTTTTAATCAATAAAATAATAAAAAGATTATTTTAGCTAATTAATTGAGTTGCAATTAATTATTTATACTAACTAGTTAACTGTACTAGTAGTTACCTAATTATTTTTCTACTAGTTTTAAAAAGATGAATAAATTAAAAGAACGCTCAGTGTTTCTATTCAATGATATTTACTTTTTAAAGAACATTATATTGCACTTATCAGTTACTGCAATGCTACACCGCATTACTTTTATATTAAAGACAAGTAAAGTGGTGGTGGGTGGAACTAATTTTCCATAGAAACCCCCTTACACGCTTTATTATCTTTGTTGAAAATTGATATCGGATATTAAGAGATAAAAAATTATGTTGTTGATTTAAATGTCTTTGTTGTTTTATTTTCAGTCGTAATAATTTTAGTTTGCGAATTCTTCAAAATATTGCGGAATTTAAGCGTTAAATTTTTATTGAAAATTTATTAATTTCTTCTTAAATTACATCATTTTTTTAATTATTAAATATTTTTAAAAATAGCACGAAAAAAATAGTTAAGTGAATAGTTAAGTAAATAAATTTTAAAGGCCAGGCTCAGTGTAACACCAAATCATAAACCGAAGGACGTTATTTTAATTCAGATGTTATTTTTACTCGACATTTTTATATTTAGTTTGTTTATGATGGTGTTACGACCAAACACCTCTTTGGATTTTTATGAAATTTGCATATTAGGAGGAAAACCTTTGTATAACGATTTTTTAAAATAAAATCTTCTGTTTTAAAATAGTGGCTTCATCTACGGAGACCAATACAACTATTGGAAAGAGCATCAACTGGTAGTTCTTTAGGTGGTATCCTTTGTAATTATTAACGTTTTTATTTGTCTAATGTGTGTACCGTAATTAAACAAATTTGAAAAACAAATACAAAAAAAAATCTTTTATACGTCAGTCATTGTGTTTGAAATTCTTGTAATAGAGGTTACGATTTTGTATCTGCAGAATGATTTTTTTGCTTTGACCTTTCAAAACCAATTATAATTTATTATTCCATTTTATAGTATATTTTATTTTTAATTTTAATATGTAGATTTTGCTGTATAGATAGATTTTTTAAATTCCATTAACAAGAGCGAATTATACTGTTTAGCTTTAGAGAACTCTCAGTATAAGAATTTTAAGTCTGCCTTCTACCAGATTTAAGATGCGAGACTGAAATTTTGGTTTTGGTTCTAGTTAAGGTTAAAAAATTAAGATTGCAGACAAGAATAATAAGAATTTCATTAAAAGCCCTTCAGGTACAGGCGTTTAAGAAGAGATCTGCTCGTTGAATCGATTCTACATGTTACAAACTTTTCAGTAAGTAGGTTAGAGCGCAAAATCATTATTATGTTTATACGACAAAGTAAATTTTAAAAAATTGTACAGAATACAATGATTTTTGATTAACTAAAGCAGTTAAACGTTCAAATGTAGTGAATTATTGTTACTAAAATATATTACGAAATTATGATCAATTATTAAATTTAAAAAAAATAATAGTTTAAACAAATGGTAGAATAACGATTAGAATAAAATTGGTAGAATAAAGATGATAGAATGCTAAATTAACAGTTTTATTAGTTGAAGTAAAAAAAAAATAAATAATAAAAAGAAACTACTACATACAAATGCAAAACCCTTAATTTAGGCCAAAGTACAAAAAATCAAATTTAAAGAATTGAAATAGTATTAGTTTTTATTTTTATCGTTTATTTTGAGGTCAATTTAGTTTAAATATTTTGAAAAATAAATTTTATTTTGTCAATATGAACAAATTATTCGTCCGTAATAAAAATAAAGACTAGAATATTGACCAAAATTATAATATAAGTGTAATGAAAATTACGTGATGAAAAGACTTCTACCGAGCGTGTAAATTATTTCTATTTCTTTAATCAGTTTGAATTTAGAACCTTCTCCTATTTTTCTGCAAATTAATTAACTGCATAAAATATGTCGCCGGCGAATAGCTTCGACCGAACATAGCACCTTAGAACCTTACGGTAGCCCTGAAAAGAGCATTTTAGAATGGTGCCCTGAAAAGAGCTGTTTTTGTGTTTTACAAGGCCCTTTGCAAGCCCTGTAAGTGCTGTTGGAACCTGAAGCTGGTCTCTGGCGATATCGGTTCAGCTCGGATCTGCCCGGTGGGTGACAATCTGATAGCTGCGGCTCGTCCATTGGAATAGGACTGAGCATTCCCTCAGCGGCAGTTGGGTCCCCACTGCAGCGTCCGCTATAATGGTGGCCTCCAGAGCTTCGGACTGTCGGGTCGGCGTCGTCGGTCGTCTTCCGCTGGCGCGGTGCTCGTCCGGCTCCGTCATTATCGCTTCGCCTTCTGATGCTAGCAGGCTTCGTTCCGCGCCGGCCAGACCTGCTGCTCAGGTGGGGATGGTGGCATCCGGCACGGGATCCCAAGTTGGAGTGGCCAAGGGTCACTTCTTTTTCTTCTTCTTCTTGGTCTGCTTTTGGTGCTGGTCCACGAGAGTCCGCTCTCGCTATTCCTTGCGCTATACTCGTCTGCGAGTAGGTGGGCTGTGGTGGGAGAGTTGCGTAGTTAAGTGGCTTGGAGGGGAGGAACACATGTGCAGGCGCGTACGTAGACTGAAATTTCCATCGACATCTACCGGCTAGCGTTGCGCTCGCCGATAATAAACACAGCATGTGGCAACACTGTAATCGTATTATGAAAAAGCGATGAAGAAAATGCCTTGGTTTCTAATGGTTAGATTCTTTACAGCAGAAATGATTACGCTAACAATAAAAGGATTTTTTTTTCAAATTGGTATTTATCCAGTTTTATTCAGAGAATAAATAAAAAAGTTATTTTATTTTTTGTAAAATTTACAAAAGCATATGTTATTTTATTAAATTACATGAAATTATTTTTTACTCAAATTTCTTTATGGATAGCGATTCAAGTAATTTTCATATTTATTGATTTATTAAATGATGTTAAAAATATTTTTAATCATTATTAGTATTAAACAGAATACTAGTTTCATTTCTATTTTTTTTTTAATTGAAAATAATTTCAGTTTTTTTATTAAAATATTACTCTCACTCATGTCAAAAAAAAGAAAATAGTTTGTTATTCAAATAATGAAAATCGATGTAAAATAAAGCCATTTGATTCACCTCCTGGCGTAAAAGGATTAAAATAAACTTATTTTATTCAACATAATTCTTTCAAATTATATATATTTATTTATTAATTTTCTGATCAGCATTTTTTATCATATGGTGTTTATATTTTTTTAAATTATTTACTAAAAACATTACATAATTTTAATATCGTCTAACTATACATTTTTCATTGGAATTTCCTACATGTTTCGCTGCATCAATGTCAGCATCATCAAGGAATGAAAATATTCACAACATTTCGTCAGTCTTACATATAAAAAACATTTAACATCACACCACAATATTACATAGTAAAGTATATATTTAGAAGAAGCACGCAAGCAGATTACCGTGTTATTCGGTCTAAGTCGTTTCTTATTTTTAAACAAATTTTTAATTACTTCTATTTTATGTTTTTTAATCAAACCGGAGGCAGATGCAGCCAGTCGCAAAAGTACAAACAGTAACAGTCGCTATATTGGTTGAGCCACCGCTCAACCGTGACGTACACCATCACACCCTTAAAAAATCAAAATTCAAAAAATCCTAAAAAGGTTTTTAGGTATTTATCTGAAGAATATTTTCAAGATCCAATCTAATCAATATCAT
The DNA here is from genome assembly GCF_047948215.1 of Lycorma delicatula. Taxonomy (NCBI): domain Eukaryota; kingdom Metazoa; phylum Arthropoda; class Insecta; order Hemiptera; family Fulgoridae; genus Lycorma; species Lycorma delicatula. The sequence goes on from NC_134462.1 coordinate 59,186,089, forward strand.
TTTCAGTATACTCGGAAATGAGGAAAACTTGCAATCATTATTCAAATATTTTTTCCCTTTCTTCACCCCTTTCAAATTTGAATTTCAAAAAATCTAGAAACTGGTATTTGGATATTTATGTGAAAATTAGACACAGCAAAAATCGAGTTGATATCTTGATTTGTTATGCTACCAAGAAATTTAAAAAAGTAGCCGGGTTTCAAAAAATCAAAATCGATTTTTATCCTTTAAAAAGAATCTCAAAAAATTTTTAAGTTACTTGTCGGATATTCAAATGAAGATTGCACACACCAAAAATCAAATTTATATTTTCATTTGTTACCGAAAAATTAAATAAATAGTAAATTTCGTTATAACTCCTTTTCAACGTTATAAACTCAGAATTTTGAAGAATTCTTTTTGTGTGCACTTACACCGTAAGAAGAACGTTTATATAAATTTATTAATTTATCTTCAATAGTTTTTGCTGGGAATTGGTGAATCAGTCAGTCAGGACAAGTTGCTTTATAGGTGCAGATATATATATGCATGTAAAGTTGTAATATAAACTCGAAAAAAAGCTGACACTAAACAAAAAATGAAACGATCAAAAAGTAATACGGTTATATCCGATTTGTAACATACTGCTACAAGATGGAAGATTTTATATTAATACTTTTACTACGCTTATTAAACAACGATTTGATGCGCACTATTAATTTTTTAATAAAGAATGCTCGATGATAAAAAAATTAGAAAAGTGTAGTAGTAACTGTATGAGCAATATTTCATCTAAGAAAAGGATTAATTAAATTTAATTATTACAATTTTTTTTTTTTTTTGTTATATCTTAAATGTTATTAAATCTATTTAACTGCTGTTAGGATATCACTTTATCATGGTATTACAAAAAAGTATTAACGTTTTAAAATTAATCACTAAAAATCTTTAAAAAAAATTATCCGGAGAAATATTGTACCATTGTACAATGTATAAAAAGTTGACGGTTAACAGTTGGTATATGAAATTTCTATTTACGGATAAATCTAATAAAGATAGCAAGATAAAAGCTTATTTAATATTCAGAAATTAACATTACTATAGAATAACATCTTCTGAACTGACTTTTTTCTGCCATTAGTCGTTTACTGTTAAAACCTTTAAGGAATTCATTCCTTTGTTGTAATCTCTAAGCACTAAAGAATCTTTTTGTTATCATCAGTTTAATATTAATGAATTCTATTCTAGATTTCCCTTCCATAACATTTAAAAAAAAAATTATTTTCGTTTCAAAATTTGAAGTAGGTAGCCTATGCTATAGGCCAATTCTGTTGTTGAAATCTACTTTCAATAAAGAGAGATCTAGTTGAGCGATCTGTTCTAGAGAGAGAGAGAGAGAGAGAGAGAGAGATCTAATTGTGCAGTTGCGCACTACTTACTTTCCACAGAAATGGGGTTGCTTGAGAAATTTCTTTAATTAGAGTGATCCTACTTTTATATGATTCATTAATAGGAAAATTGATTTATTTTATTATGTGGCCGAGTTGTAAATAGAAAATATCATTGATTAGAAAGGGTGCTGATTGCATCCTGGGTAAAGATACCCAGTATCCAAGGATTGGCTAAGAGTTAGGTATACACAGCTAGAAAGATTTTGAAAAACTTATATAAACGGGTGTTTTTTCCTATCTTTGGGGGTGTTATGAGTGTAGATCATCACTTTTTCACTAAAATATTTTTCTAGAAGTATCCTTGATACTTCTTCCCACAGCTACCGCATTCTTGGTATTAGTATGGTGTGACGGTTTTGCTTATGGGCTTTCCGGAGATTCTGAATTTATTTTATGCCTGTGTATGGAAATCTCCGACTGAGGAAAGTTAACATATTTATGAGATTTAATCCACCGGGTTGGTCTAGTGGTGAACGCGTCTTCGCAAGTCAGCTGATTTCAACAGCTGACTTGCTGTTGAAATTTCTTCGCAAGTCGAGAGTTCCAACGTTCAAATCCTATTAAAGGCAGTTAGTTACTTTTATTCGGATTTGAATACTAGATCGTGGATACCGGTGTTCTTTGGAGGTTGGGTTTCAATTAACCACACATTTCAGAAATGATCGACCTGAGAATTTGCAGGATTTCACTTCATTTACACTCATACATATCCTCATTCATATTCTGAAGTAATACCTGACAGTGATTCCCGGGGGCTAAACAGGGAAAAAATAGAAAAGATATTTATGAGGTAAAACCGGTATTCTGATTACACGTAAACACACCAGTGATAGATATGAAGAAACTATCAGGTGTACTTAAAGGAAAAACTAAAGTCCAATGTAGGAGTTTTCAGCAATAAATAGAAAATAGAAAAGAGCTAATTTTCTATTGTTAATTATACGGTGGGTCTACAGCAATAATTGATTTTTCATCATTCGGATATTAAATTTATCGTAAATAAAGTACTTACAGGTTATCTTAACCCATCCACTTTAAGGATTTTTCGCTGTATTTAAGGAATATAATATTTGCTAAAAATAATGAGTTTATACGATTAAAATTTTATATGTAGAATAAAATAAACAGGTTACAAACTACTTCCAAAAATATTTTTGTTTCCTTGAAACCAGAAATTATGCTTTTTCATTTTATATATGAAGAGAGTCCTGGAACTATTATTTGTAATTAAAAATAAATTAGTTTTAATATTTTTCTTAGAGAAAATATTATATTTATAGAAATAAGAAAACATTCATCTTTTTAAATAATGTTAATTTCAAATCACTCATTTTTACTTCCTTGTACGAAGCAAAGGAAGTATTATGATCGTGATTAATTTCGTTTTTCAGATTTCAACGGAAATATCCATTTTAACCATCCCTGAATCTATTTTGACTAGTTTCGGCGTTATATCTGTACGTACGAACGTATGTACGTGCGTATGAATCTTGCATATCTCAAAAACGATTAGCCGCAGGATGTTGAAATTTTGGATTTAGGCCTGTTGTAACATCTATTTATGCACTACCCCTTTTCATTACAATTTATTGGACCAAAAGTGTCCAACAAAAGCTAAAATCCAAAAAACTTGGTTTCACGGACTTTTTCTTAACTGCCGTAGTAAGTCCTTATTGAGAGATTTTTCAACGATATGTCATAAGTGGTACTTATTTTCCTTGGTTTCAGAGTTACAGCCAAATGAAATTTTAATTAATGAAATATTTGGATCTTAAAAGGGGAAGGCACTTCGGTTCGAATCGGACTTCATTTCCTTTTTTTTTAATTTTTTTTTATTGAAATATGTTGATTTATTAATAATTTCTAACCCCTGATTGTAAAAAAAGTTTTACAATAAATAATAATTCAATAATAATAGAAAAAAAAATGAAAAAATTAGAAATTAGTGAAATAACATTTTACGTACTTTTCATTTTAGTTAAAAAGTGTTTGCAGAGGTTAATAATTATTAATAAATCAACATATTTAAATTAATAAAAAAAGTTTTAAAATATATATGTATATGAAGTCGAACCGATGTGTCCATGGTTACGGATCTCACTTACATCACGTAACTACTTGAGCGATGTGAAATGAAATTAATATATAAACTAATATCAAATGTGATACGGGCATCACAAAAAAATGCGATACAATGTGTTGTCCACTATATTGTGCAACTGTCCACTTTATTAAAGAATTGGAGATTCGCATTTCACTTTCAAATGAAATAAGTTTAAATGAAGTGCAGCAAAAAATGTGTATCTGCAATTTTTAATAGGCGTAGAAGGAAGTCATGTAGTGTATACATAGGATTTTTAATGATGATTCTCATGAATGGGTCGTGGTGTGATCCCAGCATCCTCCTGAAAAAATTCTCATTCTGACTGAACGTTGGCATCTACAAATGATATATTTTTCAGGTCAAGCAAATCGACCTGTTTACTTTAATTAGTACATTATTTATTGACAATTATTTTTCACTATATAAGATATATAAAACTGAAGTGTGTGGGAATACTGCGTAAAAAAAATGTTTATCGTATAAAACTATCGTGGAATTAAAAAAAAAAAAATTAAAACACAGGTTAATTCAAATATTCTTTTAAATTTTGTTTGACGTTACTGTAGCAACGTTTTTTTTGAAAATAACAATCAAACATTTATACTGTTCTTTTTTTATGCATTTGAAAAACATTTACCAGTATGACATTCATATCATAAGGAATCTAATAATTTAAATTTAAAATGCTATTCAACAGAACTGTTTCATAGCAACAAAACTGCCTAAAAAAAACACAAGTTTACTTTATATAACTGTGGAATAAATTTGTTAAATTAAATCAGAAATGAAAATAAGAGTATAGAATCGTTTTTCCTTTGTAATAAAACATTTTTCTATATTTATATGGTAATTAAATAAAACAAATTAAAACACACTACCATCGTGCTGTTTACTTTATTCAGAAGTTAAGGCAGATAACTCAATATAATCAGTCGGCACACAAGTCACATACACATACACGCTCGCGTGCGCGAGTAGACTCCTGTAAAAAAAAAAAGAATAAACAACTTTATGACAACGTTACCTATTTGGAGCGGTTGATGTGTACATGTGTGCATTACACGTTTTTATATACGTGCATGTGTGTGTTCACGAGCACACATTTGTATTTTGAAAGGGGTCATGTGGTCAGTGACGGAGAATGAAATAGACGAAGGGGGATGAAAGTTGAATGTGTGTATAGAAAGGGGAGAGACGGACGGAGGATGCCGTCCGCTGCTCTACTCATCCGGTGCGTCGCATGGCAACCGCTTCACAGTCTTCCCTTCAATAGTAGCTGCTACGCCATCCCCTTCATCAACTTCCACGCTACCATCAACCCTTCACCTCCATTCATCCACCCCTTACTGGCAACAAAGCATCGTTCTCAATAAAGTCTTATGAATATTTGTACTCGTGCTATAATGCTCCTACCTGACTTACCTATTTATTGTTTGTTTATTTGTTTATTGCTTTAAGAAGTAATAAGTAGAAAAGTAGTTATTTATATTATTATATCGTGAAAAGTTAGCTTAAATAATTTATGTATTTTGAAATATAAAAAATTATAAATGTAAAGCAACGGAGCTACTGTTGGTAATTATAATTAGATATTTGGATATCGAAATAAATTATGAATAATTAGAAACTTTTTCGAAAAATTATTAAATACAATTAAAAGACCTAACGATTAATAGTAACACATCATAATTAGACTAGTTTTTTCTAATCGATTAAAAAAAAAACGCTTAGAAAAAATGTTTAAAAAAAGTTTACAAAAAGCTCTGAATCCAGTTCTGTGCAATTTTCTAGTCTTTCTAAAACAGCCTAGATACTTTTGATCCTGAAACCGAGAAAAGATGCATTAAGCTATATGTCATACAGATGAAGAAGAAAAGAAGAGAAATTGTCCTTGTGGATCCTAAAGGGATATTATGACAAACCAGGCTTAGGAGCCTCTATGTCGCGTAACCTATAAATGGAAACCGCGCGAAAATTCCGACTGCAGAAGTGACCGTTTTCACTATTAAATTTTGTTAAAACTATAAAAACCTATACAACACCCCACACCGCCCCACAAAGAGACCACAGTTTAATTCAGTCAGCACATACGGCTCCCTCTCGAGAAGGAGGCGCATTGCTCCCTCCAAATAACTAGGGGCCCGGTCGGCGTATTCCTGCTAGCCCATAAGTTGCTAGTACAGAAGGGACTTCAGCGGACGGACTGAAGGCGAATCATGCCGGGAGTACTAGGCTCGATAGCTTAGTTTCCCACGGACTCATAAATAAATTTCACCCTGGTCCATACGGATAGGAACGCAAATTACCAAATCCTTCCATAAATAAAACTCGAAATTTATAACCGCCACTAAATAACCCACCCGACCCGCGATGAAATCCGCCCGATAATACAAAGATACAACAGCAAGGGACACTGTCCAAGCTCTGCGATCTGTGGAAGAAATATTGAAATTCCCGTCATTCTTGCTTTCCGTTCCGTTAGACGATATTAAATGGGATTACGAATTCAGTTTTATGAGAAACATGAAGCTGCAGAACAAGTTCTTGGATTTGCGGAAATAACTGATGTCTTTGTAAAGAAGTACTGTATGTGTTGGTTGACATACATCGGACCATCGATAAGATTTCAAATACAAAACGTACGCTGCCCTATCCTTATCTTGAAACTCGTGTTTAGAATGTCATTGCTTTCAAATTGAATAGGATGATTTCCCGACTAATCTGGGTAACATCAATTCAGGGATGTCTCAAAGCAATGTTCTTGGACTTTTATATTTTATTTACAGCCGACTATCTCTTAGAGCTTATTACTTTTGCAGATGACACCCCTATCGTAGAAGTTTATAATGATTCAACATTGGCAATTAAATACTTACTGGAAATGCGATACCTGGAGGATAAAAGTGAAAGAAATAAAGTCAAAGCAAGTCATCAAGGCTTCTTTATGTTGGATAAAATCCACTGCCATGCTGTTTTCTTATTTAACATCCCAATAACAAAACCTTACTGTGTTGGGAAATTATTTTGATATATCGGGTGACATGACGAAACCATGTTTTGTCAAAACGTACAAAAATAGAACTCAAGATCAAAAAATATATAATCTACTTATAAGCAATCAAAATTTGATATGTCAAACAGACTAATTCTTAAAAGTCGATTCAGTATTCTATTTGGACTTATAGAGTCAAACTGTGAAGTGTTTCAAGCAATTTGAACAATGTAGTTATTGAAAGATACCAAAGAAAAGTCAAAAGGAAAATGCCACGCACTCTGGAATCCCAGCAACAACTCATCTATCCAGATTTACAACTTTGAATTCGAGCAGGAGATCGCTGAGTTTAGCACGAGATGGTGAGAACCAATACGGTCATCCAAATTGTTCCACTTTCAACCTTTTTGATTATGGTAGGCTACTGGGTAGCAGGGGTAAAATCTGTAAAAATTCTAATCCTGGTAAACCGATTTCCGAAATTTTCGTCTTGTACATTTTTTCTTTTCTTTAATAAAGTTTATCTGCTATATTGTTTAAAGATTGACTCTTTTAACTGTTAGGCTAAGTAGCCGGTCGGGGTTTGCTTCACTCGCCCGATCGTCTAGCCAGAGGCCGGAGCCCCTTAGAATCCCAGCTCTTTCCAGGGTCGCAGAGCTTGGTTCACTCACCATTACCGCCAGGACACCCGCAGTATTCGTTACCCTCATGATTGTGAGAAAAAATACTGATAAATAACAATTAAATTATTCAGGATTTATAGAAACCTAAAAAAGAAAGTAAATTCCAAAATAAAGAGTAGTTAGTAGTAACTATGGTAACTAAACTACATACATCTTTGTCGAGGAAAATTTTATAACTTAGCTCTGTTGCCATGGTTACAGAAATTAATTTAATTTTTAATTCTTTTCTTTAATGAATATTTTAAATTGATAATTCACCCCCAATCGGGGGGGGGGGGATAGGCCCTAATTCTATGGCTTTCCTACGATAACACAAATGTATCCTTCAAATTTGAAAGCAGTATGATGGTTGGTTCTTGCATAATGCGAGAACATACAAACAAATGGACTACAGACAAACAAACTATTAGCTTTATACATAAGATTGTAAAGTTAAGTATTAAGTTATCAATATATAAGAGAGACAACACTGGTGAGCGATCTTATTTACTAATTATTCCTTAGTATTTCTTGTACATCTTTTATTATTACTATGTAAGCGATAATATTATGAAATAAAATAACAATAATAGAAATAATAATAATAATAAATATAATTGTATGCGCATTAAATTGTTATACAATCATCATCAGTAAATATACAGGAATAAAAAACGTATTTTTAGATACAAACACAAACCTTCAATAAATAAATTGTTACGTAAAAGTAAAAAGAAACCATATTTATATTATTATATCTTATATTAGTTTATTTATTGTAATATCATTTTTGTATTTTATTTTTAGTTCTAAATTAATTGATTGTGCCCGATGAACGATCAAAACGCCGAATTTTAAATTATTTTTAATCTTCCTTTTCGTGATAATATTACGTATAAAAATATAATTATTTTTCTACCATTATCGTAGCCCATTACATTAATTCGAAGAGTGTAACTGATAAAACTCCAATACCGTAAGTAGTAAGGCTTTTCGTAGATCCACTGAATAGAAATCATAGTATCCGAAAGCTGTATGGATACAATCATCTCTACCAAACCATATAAATAACAACGACACAGGCCTACACATATCATAGATCTAAGGGACACTGAATCATGTCCTTAGAATAATACTTAAGCACGAATCGAGAATAAAGAAATGGATAAATAATAAGAAAAGGAGGATCAAACCGCAAAAGGAACCGAGAATAAAACGACTCAAAATGAGTTGTTTAAAGCTCATATGTTTATTAGTACTTTTACCTTTCTTAACTTCATTCTTTTGTCTACTGTTGACGCGTATCGGAACAATTTCATTGTCAAAACTTATTGTACCTTCTTTCTTTTACCTGTTTAGCCTCGGTAATTACCGTTCAGGTATTACTTCAGAGGATGATATGTATCACTGTAAATGAAGTGTAGTCTTGAACAGTCTCAGTTCGACCATTCCTGAGATGTGTGGTTAATTGAAACCCAACCACCAAAGAACACCGGTATCCACGATCTAGTATTCAAATCCGTCTTAAAATAACTGACTTTACTAGGACTTGAACGCTCTTGACTATCAAATCAGGTGATTTGGAAAGACGCGTTCTCCACTAAACCAACCTGATGGGTTGATAAAAAATTACTGTATAAAAAAATGACTGTACTGCTTACCTAGGGCTAAACTCAATATTTAGTGCTTCTACTCCTATTTAATGCTCCTTATTAAGAAGTACTAAACATATAATTATGTTTAACTATAGTGATCTTAGAAGAAATGATAATAATAACTATTATCTTAACAATTTTGTTTAAAGCTCCTTCACGTAATGGGTACCTACATTGCCAGAAATCCTGGTTAGATCAAAATACCTTTTCCAAATCTGGGAATTAGTACATTAATGATCAAGAATATTGCGTTGAATATTCGGATATATTGAAAAAATATGTTTTCCTCCGGAAACTAAACATATAAGATTACAATAACGTTATCGATATTAGAAGGATACGGTTTCTATTAGTTAAATTATTTAGTGTTTCTCTGGTTAACCAATCTAATCTTTAGATACTGTATTTGATGTAATTTTATTTAAATGACTTGGTAAAAAAAGGATTTGGTCTGTCTATCTATCAATCTATTTTTTTTTATTGTTATTAGTGTATAAAACTGACATGAGTAGATGTGGAAGGAAGAAGTAGGATGAAGCAAACAATTAAATTGCCATATTTCTGTTATTTGGCTGTAGTATGCAAATCAGATATCTGTCACCAATACGGTGAAGTCAACTTACATGGCTCTTTTTTTAAATTTATAATTACAGTTCCCACACAGTAAAACAACACCGTTTAAAAGAAAGACGAACAGTAACGATTTATAAACGAAAGAATTCAATCAGAATAATTAAAAATAAACGTCAGATATTTCAACTGCAATATAAAATATCACTAAAAACGACAAAATAATATTCGACATGATATACTTTTTAAAAGAATTTCACAAGGAAAAAAAATTGAGTTTCTTTTTTCTTATTTTATAGAAGATAAACACGAATTATATTTGAAAAGTATAAAATAAGGCAGGAAGAATTACAGGGTGGCGCACATTTGTTTTGGCAATAATCGTTTAGGTTAATAATTAATAATGCGTTTTATATCGACAGGGGTGATAGCAGTTTATGAATATTAGTTTATTTTTTTACGAAGTGCGCTGTTTCTCTATCGTTCCAAGACGGCTGACAAAGGAACGCTGACTGTTGAACAGCGCGTAAAGGCTGTGTTGTTTTTTAATGAAATTAAAATCGTGGTGCTTACATAAAGACAATTTCGTGACATATTCTAACACTCGGTGGTCGTCTTATTTCAAAAAAATACGTAGACTTTACGAAAAAGTTAATAGTGATGGTTCAGTATTTGAGAGTAAGCGAGAACGGCCTGCCGATGTCGTTCTTCAGAGAATGTCGAAGCTGTCTGATAAGCGTTGGTGAGGAGCCTGAGCAAACAAGAAAAGCAGCAACACAACTTAGGATTTCTAGGCGATCTGTGCAACGAATTTTAAAAACCGATTTATATTTGAATCCGTACAAAATAACAGTGTGTTGTCCTAAATTAACTGTTGGCAACAAACATCAAAGAATTACATTCGCTGAACGGGCTGTAAACCAAGACGTATTATAGGACCATATTTGGTTTTCAGATGAAGCTTCACCTAGACGGGGTTATTAATAAACAAAATGTACGTTTTTGGATTTCCAAAAATCCCCACGCACTTCATGAAAAGGTGCATCACGCTCCGAAAAAATTACGATACGGGCCGCTATCTCAAGTCACGGTGTAATAGAGCCATTCTTTTTGAACAGATAGTGAACAGTGAACACTATCTAAACACGCAGCGTAATTATTTTGTTCCTCACTTTCTTGCAAAAGGGTTTCGATTAGAAAACCAGTCGTTCATGCAGGATGGAGCCAGACCGTACATAACTAATGTTTCAGACTTTCTGCACGAAACGTTTAATGCAAATTTCATTTCAAATCTATTTTCTAATCGTTTCCCTGTGGACAGAACTGGCCGCCGAAGTTCTGATTTAAATTCGTGTGATTATTTTCTTTAGGGATTTTTAAAGATCTCTAAAAATCCTCCAGTAATGATGGAACTGCTAGTGCTGATCATTGAGGCCTGAAAACGAGATAACTGAGGATATGTGTCGTTGAGTTATTAGCGACAAGGAGTTCGTATTGAAGAAGTTGCTGGACATGAAGGTGGTCATATTGAACATGTGATAAGCAGAACATAATCTCTAGGTATATAGTAAACACGTTGTATTATACTTTCCTGTATTGCCATTCAAATAAATATTTTTTTAACAAATCCAAATGTCGGATCATTTCATGCGCCACTCTATGCCTATAGACGATTAATGAATGTATGAAAGAAGGTAGAGTACTGAGATTGAAAAAGGAATTTCAATCGCAAAGTAAAATTTTGTGAGGTAGAACAAAATGATGTCAACAAAGAGATGACAATGTTCTATGTAAGTTATACAGTCTACGTAAAAAGAAATTTCTTAAATAGTAACAAAAATAACTGTAATAATTATAATAAATACGAAGGATGGAATTTTTAAAGAAACCTTTAACAACACATTTCTTGGATGCGATAAGATACCGTACGATTTCTAAATGTTCTTTTATTATTTAAAATTCCGATCTCCAAAGTGGGGTTTCGTCTTAACCATTCGGGTAACGGTTTGATTATCATAGGCATGGTAATTTTCATAAATTAAAAATATTCATTCTCGATATTCCCATTCACAAGCTTTAGGTATATGGAGTTAATTATCATCTAAAAAATCTGATGTGGACACCACATAACTTTTTTTTACGCCTATTAAATTACATATATACATTTTTTTTTTAAAATGAAAAGTACATGAAATATTATTTCTTTAATAACTTCTTATATTTTTTCATATATCTTTTTTATATTTAATTATTATTTATTGCAAAATTTTTTTTACAATCAGACGTTAGTAATTATTAATAAATAAAAGTTTTTCAACTTTTTTTTTAATTAAAAAAACGTTAAAAAAAGAAGATGAAATCTGATTCGAAACGATGTGCCTTCCCTTATAAGAGCGAAATATTTCTTTAATTAAAATTGTATTTGGTTATAATTATGGAGACAATGAAAATAAGTACCACTTATAATATATCGTTGAAAAGCTCTCAATGAGGGCTTCTTATTGCAGTTGAAGAAAAAAGTCCAAAATTTCTTTTTTTTGTATTTTGGACTTTTTTGGTCCAGCCGATTGCAATCAAAAGGGAAGGTGCACAGTCAGATGTTATAACAGTCTTAAATCCAAAATTTCAACATCCTACGGCTAATCGTTTTTGAGTTATGTGAGATACATACGCACATACATCACGCCGAAACTATTCAAAATGGATTCAGGGTCGGTCAAAATGAATATTTCCGTTGGAATCTGAAAACCGACATTTCCGGCAATCATAATATTTCCTTTACTTTATACAAGGAAGTAAAAATGAGAATTAAAATAAATTAATTTTATAGAAAGAAATGAAAAATTAAAAAAAAATTATCATGGGAGTTTGTATAAAAAAAAACTACACAACTCACGACCAAATAGTCAAAAAATATCTCCATTATGTTAAACAAAACTTTTATTTAAATGAAACTAGCATTTCAATTTTCTAAAAAAAGTTAATACTTTATACCAGCAACTACGACACAGTAACACTGAAAACACAGTGCAACTCATTTCTACTAAATTAAATTTTTTGACAGCTTACGGCTTAATCAAAAAAATTGTTCTCTCTAATGATCAAAAGGTGCAATGTTTGAAATTCTAATAAAATAAAAAAGTATGATGTTACAAATATGCAAAGATTAAATTATTAGCAAAGAGTAGAAAGAAAAATGACCTGTATTAAATCAGTCAAAAGGTAGGTAAGAATAACTATCTAGTTTTTGTTACCTTTTTAGAATTAATATTAGGTAATTTCATAAGAAAGCTACCTATTGTAATGGGTACCATGATTCGACTTCCGGAAAATTTCGACATTCTTCGCGTATCTCATCTCTCAGACACCAACATCACCGTGAGCTCCAACGTTTATAAATATATACATATTTCACTTTCTTGTGGACACGATAACTACCGTAATTTTGTGCCAATAACTTTCAACTTATTCCTTAAAATTAACTCTTCCGAAAATCTCGGTGCAACTCGTTAACGGCCAAAATTGGACCGTGGGAATGGAATTGGAGGGGGGGGGGCTTTATAAAAAAAAACAAAATATCATTATAACCTTCTTATTAATTAAGTTCATAATATTTGTTTTAGGCTCTAATAAGAGCCTAAAACTTATTTCAGTAAATATTTTTTTATAACACCAGCCATTGGCCCAGGGAGTGGAAAAATAAGGGTTTCAAGACAAAAACAATATACCTCCCTTAATAGGCACAGTAACGAATCGGTTTTAAGTGATTGTTATTCCTCTAAACATTACCTAAAACTTTTGTCTGTAATGATTTTTGATACAACCAACCCTTACGACAAGGGATGATCAAAATTTTGCTGGAATTGTAAGATGATGGGCTTGTCGTATCCTAAACATGTGAAACTTTTTTCACATGCAATCATTGTCGTATAAAGTAAATTTTAAGTTTTTCTTAATTTTTAGGTGCAAATATTTTTTATTTCCTACTTAGCACCGGTGAAATTTACCTCCGCTTTCCGGCGTGCCGAAAGGAATTTTTTTTAAATACATAAGCATTTAATAATTGTTTTTATCTTCTCAAAATAATTCTAGTTTAAGCTAAACAAAAAAATTAAAGAAAAACTTTGATTTAACATTAACTAAAGGTTTCATCCTATGTAAATCTTTTTTTTTTTTTAATAGTTTAAAAATAATAAGAGTTTTTATATATTACAATGGAAATGTTCCTGATTAATCGACACATATGTCAATTTCTTTTACCGTATAATCAAATTGATTTTATACTTGTAAAATTACCGTGAAATTCTATTACATAGTATTTAACCAACTTATATAATGAAACGTTAATAAATGAAATAATATATATATATATATAATAATAATAATAATAAATCATTTAAAATTAATTTAGAGAAATATTGAAAAAAAGATATAATTATATATATATAGAATAACGGTAAGAAAGAAAATGGGTAAAAAAAGGAAACATGATGGGTAACGGGGTCTGAAAATGATGATTTACGATGGTTAAGCAACAATTCTTTTAAGGCTGGAATTCTTCTGTTAAAAGAAAGAGAAAAAGCTGTACTGGTTCCAGAAACACAGGATATTATTTTTTCTATGAACTTAAAAAATACTGTAATAATATTTTTATGAAGCCACATTGATTTATGGCTTATTTGTTTTTCAACATTTCCACATTACAAAATTTTAGCGGAATAGAAGTCAATATAAAAGTTATTTTTCATACCTGAATTAAGAAATGATTAATGTTATTCTCATTCTATTTTTATAAAAGGGAATAAAATCATTTAAATAATCCTCATCGGTCCAGATTTAAAAGCGATTAATAAAAAGCAAAATTATCCTTAGTGAAATTTATAGGTTTCCTTAATTACGACGCCCAGTTTTAACTGTTTAATAATTGAGCACGCTAATGTATTAACTGAAAGAAAACCACAACTTAGTAGATTGAATTTCCCTGAGGCTTTCCTTTTCAGATTACGGGACGCCTTGACTTGAATTGGTTGCAGACTTTCATCAAAACTACATATATATATATATATATATAATCTTCATCATTAATTACGTACGTTTAAAGAAAATAAAACTCAACAAATAATTATACATAGATTTACCGTAACAGTGTAATTTTCTTTGAAAGTAAAACTATTTAAAAATCTTACATTAGCTTAAACACCAGTTTAAATGGACTGATCCCCAAAAAGAGTGCTAAATGATTCAGACAAAAATACTTGCCTGAATCTAATCGTTCACTAGGGTTTTAGGATAGTCGAGGCGTGAACGTAAAATTTTATGAACAGTTAATGACCGTTTTGATGCAGTTTTATGTAGTTTATTTCGAATATTATTGGTAAAATATATGTTGAAATAAAAATTTATTCAAAAAGAAAATGTGAATTTTTTTTAAGCATATGATGATGATAATGGATAAATTAAATAATAATTTTGTTCTTTTGATTTCATTAAAAAATTGTTGTCTGGTATTTAAAAAAAAACATTAACATAATTTTATGAATAAAAAGATTTAAATTCTAAATCTGCATCGTAAATAAGAAAACATAAGAATCCATCAGAATTTTATTTTGATTCAAATTTTATGCAAAAAATGTTCGCAGTTTACATAAACCGAGCTAAATGCAAATTTTCACAAAAACATTATAATTTACCAACTATTTTATAGTCGTAATTTAAACCATTTAAAACATGTTCATCTTTTTTTATCAGTATATATAAATTGATCACCAACTTTAATTTAAAATGAACTAACAGATTTTAACGGTGTTGCTGAACTGCTCCGGTGTTTGCTTACAGTATAAAGTTTAACCTTAAATAACTATTAAATATATTTTATTTTAATTAAATTATATCTAGAAGTATTACAATAATAATTGTTACTATTATCACCTCTATTACATCATTTATTTATATACTTATACCTTAAAAAATAAACATAATAAAATAAATAGATATTCATTCCATAACGATTTATTAAACACCATTAGTTTATTTGTGTTAAAATTTCAAAAAAAGCAATTTTGTAATAAAGTAATTTGTTTTATACGAAGTCTCTGCTTCGAATAAATATAATTTTACAAAATATTAAATCATTATAATGATTTTATGTTTTATTAAAATTACCTGATTTTAAATTATTAACGATTAGATATATCTATTCTTTTGATTATCACTTTTGTTACAAACAACCTTTTAATAATTAGGAGTATATGTGAATTTCAATGAAATGTCTATATAGAAATAAGTTAAATTAATTTTATATTGTAGTATCAAAAATCCTACATTATGCAGAGTATTAGTAGAGTTGTTATTATTATTATTATTATTAGTAGTAGTAGTATTCCTCAGAGGTCGGTTCTTGGATCTTTTTACTTTCGATCTTCAGGGTGGACCTTTTTTCTTTCTTTTCCTGTTTAGCCTCCGGGAATTACCGTTCAGGTATTACTTCAGAGGATGAATGAGGATGATATACATTAGTGTAAATGAAGTGTAAGTCTTGTACAGTCTCAGTTCGACCACTCCTGAGATGTGTGGTTAATTGAAACCCAACCACCAAAAAACAACGGTATCTACGATCTAGTATTCAAATAAGTATAAAAGTAACTGCCTTTACTAGCATTTGAACGCTGGAACTCTCGGCTTCCAAATCAGCTGATTTGGGAAGACGCGTTCACCACTATACCAACCCGGTGGATTGAGGTGGACCTTCTGACTCGTGAGGATATCACGGTTGCATAGTTTGTGGACGACACGGGATTCTTGGCTATAGACCCTTTCGCAGCTTCTAATTAGCTGCAAATTCTGTCGGATCTAATTAGAGAATGGCTTTCTAAGTGAAAGATGAAGCTAAATCTGGCAAAATCTACACACTTTCGCGATGAGGAAGCGTGACTGCCCTCGAGTTCTGCTGAACGGCGCTTTCATCCCGCAGTCTAACAGCGTGGCATACCTGTGTTTGCACGTTAATCGCCGTCTGGAATATAGGAATAACGCTAGGGAGAAACGAAAACAGCGTAACATTAAGTTCAGGAAGATGTACTGGTCGCGAACAGGGGGTCACAATTATTACTCTTAAACAAACAGTTGTATATTACCTAGTTGAACCTACGAAATCCAACTGTGGTTACTACAAGCGAAAGTAATGTTGACATCGTTCAACGATTTCACAATAAGTAATTAAGAACTAAAACAGATGCGCCTTGGTTTACAAGAAACACTGAGATAAATGGTTATCTGGAAATGCAAAGCGTTTGAGAGGAGATACAAATATTCAGTACCAAATAGAAAATGAAACTGAACAATCACGTGATTAACCAACAGCTTGCAGTTGGATAATCTCTCTTGAATAATAGTGATGATGTTCACCGCTTAAAACGGATGCACCGTATTGGATTTGTAAGACTTTTCGAGATCTGGGTACATCGACTACATTGGGACATTATGCTTCGACAAAATATCTCATTTTGTTTCGTTTAATTTTCTTTTCATCAAACAATATTTATTTTTTTCATTTTTCTATTATTTATTTATTTTTTACTCATTATGATACTTCCTTTGGTTCGTTTTTATTTATTCTTTGTGAAACTTAGATAAATACGTTTTGATGTTTATCTTTGTTTTCTTTTTATGTTATTGACTTGATCAATGTATTTTTGATTCGTCAGCGTAAGTAAGTGTTTATCTCCATATACCTTTGAGTGTACTGTATAAGATATGTATTTATTTATAATTACAGAGAGTTTTCAACGGAAAACTGTCTTTACGTATCATTTGTTGATTGTAATCAAATTTACTTATGGTTCCGGTTAATAGGAACCGATTGCAAATAAAATTAACTTTACTGGCAAAAAAAAAGTGTGTTATAAATTAAAATATTAAAATGTTCTTTGATATTCGCAAATTGTTAATTAATGTAAGAAATTATTCGTTAGAGAGTAATTCAAGCAGACGTTATTATTAGACATCCAATTTAGTCTATTAATTAGGCTTGTGTATTATTGATTACATTATAATGATCTATCCTACATTTAATAAGGATATTAATTTACGTTGTATGGATGTATATCTCTACAGGAAAAGGAACCAAACCGCGTAAAATAGAATCGATATTGATAAATAATTATTATCCAAGAGGAAAATTAAATGGTATTTAATTTAGTACACGTGTGCATATAAATTAAATATAATTGTACACGTGTACAATTATATTTAATTTAATTTAAAAAAAGATTTATAAGTAAGGAATAAATTTTAAATACTTATTTTTAATTCTATTTAGTGAATTTTTCTACTGCTGTTATTTTGAAACCTGTCGATTTATAATAAAGATAAGTTGATTTAATTATCTTCTAAAATTATATTTTATTCTTTAGAATATTAAAGGGGATATTTTTTGTCATTTTAAGGAAATATTTATATACTCGTACTTCAAATGTTAATCCATACTATCAAGAAGTTTACTTTTTTTTACTCATAAATTGTGTATTTAAAATCTGTTCCCAATAAAGAATCACAAGTAAATCGCATTACAAAACGAATTTGAGGGGTTTACAACAAACAGTCCCAACAAAATATAAGTATATAAATAAAGATATAATAAAATGGTATATAAATGAACTACACACACATACAACTGCACTGATTGTGATGTCTAGTATCACAACGATTCTAGTGATCACAAAAGTCTAACAAAAATCAAACAAAAATAATCCATAACATTATAAAATAATAGACAGAAAAAAACAAAATAGTAATATAACAATTTCACGGAAATAAATATAAGACCGCTAGGCTTCTAAAGATATTTATCACATATCTTGAGACCAAACGAACTCAAGTGTCACTCAGGTACCCCCAAGTGCAGCACTGTAGGCGTTTAAGTCATCGGAAATCTTCACTGTTGTGTAGGAGACTACAACTGCTAGAAAATTGTCAAGGTTTTCTAATCGCTGACTGTAACTTGAACCGAACCGTTTGACCTCGACGCGAACGTAAGACAATTCAAGGTAGTTGTGAGTTTCCTCGTTCCGAGCGAACCGCGGTGCCTCTGCATTGGATCTCTTTAACCTATACTGAAAACTTTGTATAATTTCAACGTTACGCTTGCGCGTCATAGCCCACAGCTGTATTCCAGACGTCCAAAGCGGTTTTAGAAACACATTGTACATATCAAACGTTTGTTAAGACAGCGAGAGGTGTGAGTTCCTAACTAACGACCAATAAATCCTCTTATACTTGGTGTTGTTTCCTTTTTATTCTCTTTCTTGGCGTGGTACTTCAACAATCAAGGTGAAGCCTAAGGTACTGAACCCGGTCAGAGTGTGGCACCGTCCAAGTGGACTTCGGGACAGTCATCACCCCTCCTCATCACAAATGTAACATGACTTGACTTATTCAGATTTACTTTTATCCTTCATTTTGCTAGCCGTACGCCGATCAGATCTAATGTCGATTGTAGCTTCGTGAAGCTACAATCACTAGGTTGAGGTGAAGTACGTGTTCTTGTTAACGGCCAGGATCGCTGGAACGTCATCAAGTCTTTCAAAGTCCATGCATGAACGGATTAGAAAAACATTTTCTAATTGAGATTTTTTTGCGGGTCTCTTAAAATTTTTTATTTTATTTTGGTATAATTTTCAAGCGATTTTAGTAAAAGAGTAAGTATCCAAATTAATCGGATAGATCGATTTCATTAATTCGTTTGTATTTTAAAAAGGATGTTCCGATGAAAGGTTTTCCATATATACACATGAAATTAAACATTTTTTAATGAAAAATTAAATTTTAAATATTTTAAGAAGATTTTGTTTGTGTTTATTTTCAAGTATCATTTACCAGTATTTGTATAATTATTTGTGTGTATATATATCCTGATTTAACTCTTATATTAAAAATATTTTTATAGAAAAATCCTAAAAAATGTAATGTAATTATTAATAAAAAAAATACCCGGGAATTTAAGCTACTAGCTTCTAATTTAAGTTAACAGATTGCCTCCTCTGTTAGTAACGGGCAATCTGTTTATGTCATTTCTCTGCATTCTTTTGTTATTTGCTGAATAAGTTTCTTTCTCACTATTCGTTGTTTTTTAACATTTTTGTTTTCATACGGGTAGTATTTTTCAAGTTCTCATACAACATTTTAATTAAAATAAAAACTTTAAAATAAAATTAGAATAATACTAATAAAACTACTTCAAAAAGAACTGTTCTAAAACAAAAAAAAAACTTTTTTCTAATTCCTTACATTTCAACTTTCTGAAGTCGATCCAACAAACTTAGGATAAGTAAGCTGTTATATTAGGTTTTATTTCGATCAGATTAAAAAACGTTACAGTTTAAGATTGAAAAAATATTACTTTTAACTTTTTCAGACTGGGTTTTTAAAGATGCTTTTTTGTAGATTTTTATTTTACTATACATACTAAGGTTAATTATCATTAATTAAATAAAACCCACAAAGAATATATTTTAGATAAAGAATAGAATAAATTAATATTTGTTTTTATTGATCATAGTATATGTAAGTCGCTTTGTCTTATTATTTACTAATGTATAGATGTCCTATGTAAGTGTTGGATGATGCTTTTTTATAATATACAAGAATATTTCTCGTGAGTCAATACATTTTTTCACGATAGATATGTTTTCTTATTGTTACCTTTTAGAATTAACAGGTAATCTTTCCTTGACTTTTTTGAGTAGGTTTTTATTGATTGTGTATTTAAGTGATGTATATTTTACCTGTGTATGATTACTGATTTGATAAAACTTCCTTTTGCCTACATGTATGTTTGATTCTTGTAAATTATTCAAGGTCGGCAGCAACAATTTTCGTGAAATAGAGATGAATGGTTTGTCTCGATCAAATAAGTGAGCTGCAGTTATTCATGTAGAAGAACTAGTGATTAACATAATATGCTACTTTTTTCTACAAAATTTAAACTCATTAAGTGCGGTATGTTTTTCATTAGACCTTTGGGAATTAGACCTTGTACCTATGTGATCTTATTCAGTGCGAATGTGTTTTTATATATATAAAATTTATATATGTACCTATGTACTTAATTTATATTTTTATGTAAATGTACCTTTCATTGAGGGTATTAGTTGAAAACCCTTCATTATGTGCTTCTTTTACACAATTTACTTGTGTTTCCGAGTTACTTACTGGGAAAAGATTGTAAATAAACAAATTATGAGACAAAAAAAAAAATTAAGTGTGGTATAAATAAAAATTTTTAATTTTAGACAGACGTTAAGAAATTCGTATTAATAAATAAATATAACAAGGAAATGTACGTATTAGTAGTTCATTTAAAACGAAAAGGTTTTTAGTAAATTTAAATTTAGAGACAATAAAAACTTAAAAACTTAAAAACAGAAGCAAAAATTAGAATATACAAATCGATAATAGTGAATATGGATAATATTCTGTAAATATTTTGAGATTAAAAATTAGGTTACTTAATAAAGAAAAGTATAAAGAACTGCACCAAATTAGTCAGCGACTGATGTTAAAAAAAATCAAAATCGGTAAACTTACATAATGTCATAAGATAGTTTAAATTTTTTTAAATTATTTCTATCGTAGAAAAATATTTAAAAAAAACATAATAAATTCCGAGTTAAAAGAAATTTTTAGTAAAATAGATTCCGCAAAAAAGATAACAACATAAATTTTCATAGCAGCAATAACGTCAACAAAAATTAAGGTAAAAAAATGACCTGTATGAATAAGAAAAACCAAATATACAAAAATCGACATTGGAGCAGAGTGATGAATAACACATAAGCCAGGCAAACCACACAATGCGACCACTAAATAGAATACGACTAACACGACCACCCCTTCATACAGGCGTTATCCGGTGATTGAAGCTTGCGTTATACGTTATATGAGACTGAATTACAACCCCATCAGCTAATAAATCAGGCATCAATGTAAGCTTACAAATATCATACCTATGTAATGGCTTTCGGTACAAATTCAATAAATTCAAACAAATAATATAATTATAATACATACAGAGCGCATTCCGAAAATAAAATACGAGATAAATATAAAAATACAATAAAATAAATTAACATAGGTTAAATAAATAAATTAATATTGCCATATAATTACTGAGCGAATACAAAGTCTACTTCTTTTAATCGAGAAGTACAAAAATTTTTTTCGTAAAATGTTAAAACCGAGTTCTGCAATAACTGTTCCGTAAAGCTGTGTAGATTTTTATTTTTTTGGCTAAAATTAAGAAAATATTTCCAACAAAATAAAATAAGTTATATAAGCCCCCAAAGAAGCTTTCTCCATTGTAGATTTATGCTAAAAAAATTCTTCATGAACACAAATAATGCTTTATTTATATTCGATTTCATATTTATTTACGATAGAAACGGAAACGGAACGACAAGTAATAACAGGAATGATAAATACCCAGAGATATTCTTGTTAAATACTGTAAACCAGTAGTTTACACTAATTCTTTTCATAACGAGTATTTACCTACACAAGCGTAAGAAAAAACACATAAAAATAATCACAATGAAAAAACGAAAAAAAAAAACAAATTAAAATAGAAAATAAATTATTAAATAAACAAGTTCTGAAATAAAATCAGCACAAACAACAGACATTATAACGATTTAATATCAGTCAAGAGCAGGATTGACCATACCGCAATAGCCTTCAGTAAATCAATAATGCTCAAATAATTCCAATTGGCAGCTGAGTTCTTTGTCGTAGCAGGTATAAAAAACTAATATAAAAATATGAGATGTAAATCCAATATTACAAACTAGGTTGTTAGTGATAACTGTTATTTTAATCCTGAAAGGTAAAATCCATCGCAACGCAACATACCCCAGGTCCAGTATGTATCGTCTCTTTAGACGGCTAATATTCATACTATTTTTCATGTAATCATTTAGTTTAGATATGTACTTCGGACTATGATGGATTTCCTTACAAATATACGGTGTCCTTGGATATTCATGGATCTCATTGTTTTTTTACAAATCATGCCGCCTCTGTTAAAATCCTGAGTACTTTGTTTTGAAACCTCTTGCCGTAGCTTTTAGTAATTTGTTTGAGAGAGATAAAGCTGATCTGCCCAGCAACCAGTACATTCGCTTAAACTTAGTGTCTAATTACTTTCTCCTCTCTTTTATATGATCTCTTCACGTTAAACGACGATAAAATTGCAATCCCGGATACAGTATTAGTATGCGAGATGTAAATATTATCCAGGCGGATATGTGTACAATCGC
This sequence comes from Lycorma delicatula, assembly GCF_047948215.1. Lineage (NCBI taxonomy): Eukaryota > Metazoa > Arthropoda > Insecta > Hemiptera > Fulgoridae > Lycorma > Lycorma delicatula. The sequence continues at coordinate 59,208,812 of NC_134462.1, forward strand.
TTCTACTCATCGTTAACGTTAAATTATTTAGCCGTATTTACCTTTTACCTTCCATCTATATAGCCATTTTTACAAGACCAATGTAGACTGCAGTTTACTCGAGGTTGCAGCATCGTCATCGCCAAGATAGATACATCACTCGTAAACCAAGCGAATGTCACCAAGTCCGTGCTGGGAAGATCTGCACTGTAAATGAGAAACAAGATTGGATCCAATACTAAACCTTACAGGACTCCTGAATGAGTATCGATAAAGCTAGATAACTTCTATTTTTTTCTATTCTTAACTAGTGAAAAGCATTTTTTCATGTAGTTTCGTAATACAAAATAAAGCGGTTAAGGTAGGGTCGTCAAGAACTAATTTAACTAATTAATTTTCAATTTTAAAAATTATTATTAATAAAATGGTAATTTAATTGCTGACACAACAATCTAAAACAAAGATACTTATTGCATTGTTGACTAACAGATTTTTTACCAAACGATTTGAGTCGTTGTCGAGACTAAGTAATTTTTATGCTAATATCTTAAAATAATCCTAAACAAGAGGAAATACCAGTGGATTTTTCAGACCTCGCAAATATCAGACCTTTGATATTTCTTGATAAATATTACGAATTGTTAAATATAATCATTTAAAGCTACATCTTCTGATGTTCTACATACTCTGTTGTAAGACCAAACCTTTATTAAATATTGTAAAACATCAAACAATGTTATAAAACAATAAACCATGTTATAAACAATAATTCTTTAATGTTATAAACATTAAACAATGTTATAAAACCTTTATAATACATCAGATTTAACGGAAACTGATGAAATAGAAATATCCCGATTGATGACTACCCGGCGGTCTTATTAACTACTGTAAATTCGGAAACATGTTTTCAAAAAACAAATGAGTGATGAAATAATTTACTATTCTAGATGAAAAAAAGAAAATTAAAATAACTATTTTTATGGAAATTGGGTTACATTAGAGATTAATTAAAACAAATTTATAATATTTTAGAGTATATTAATGGCTCAATTACATTTATTAATTTGTAAAGGAAAAGCATATTTAAGTTAAAGAAAATGTGAATTTAATTCAGACAATACTTATGAATTTTGTTCTCTGAGCGAGTCAGAGAATCACTTTCAGCATTTTGAGATCAGCTTTTAAATAAATACTGTAGTATTAATTCAATTCTTAATTAATTAAGGTATATTAATTAAAACTTTTTAGTTTTACGCCGTTTTCATACCGCATGCTGAAAGTAAATGTTACTTTGGTCTTCATCTTGATCGTCGCCTATTGCGGAAGTTCCATGAAAACAACTGAATATTAAATTTAAAGAAAATATACTGCTTGCCGACAGGAGTTCACAGCTTTCACTATCTAACAAGCAGTTGTTCACGACTATTCTAGAAACGATTTGGACACACGGGATCCAGCTTTGGAGTGCTACAAGCAGCAGCAACATCGAGATAATGCAGCAATTCCAAAACAAATTACAGAGAAGCGTAACAAAGGCGCCTTGGTTCGTAAGAAACAGTGAGATCCCAAATATCTGAGTTTTCCGTATGTTAGGTAGTTGATGTGAAGAAATACAACGATTCGGTACAAAGTATAAACTAGGACTACACACTCATGTAAATTAAATATTAACTTTCTAGGCATTAGTGAAGATGTTAGAAGTTAAAACTAGTCCACATGCTGGACCTTGCTGAATTTATGTGATTTGATTTTGAATTTCAACTCGTTCAATTTTAGTTCTTATGTTATTATTTTTATAATTTTCATTTTTTTTCTCTCTATTTAATTTTCTAAATTACTTTTAATTAAGAAGTATCTGTTGTTAACTATTGATTTGTATAATGGAAATATGTTATAATTTTCTGTTGTGTTATTTTTTATTTTCTGTTTAAATATGCTAAAATGATGAAGGGCTTTTAAGTTAGTTAACTGAATATATACATCAGCAAGTATGTTTATTTTCTATTTTGTATGGGTCTTAAGTCTTCCTGTTAAAGGGTAACAATATAAATGAATCAAAATATATTTTTAATTTTTGTATTGGCAGGTTGCCCGGGTAAAATTTAAAAATCTACTTAATGAAGGGTCAGTTTTATTAATAAATTTTATAGAAAATAATATTCATAATGAAGGTTTATTAGAATTAAATCTCTCGTTACAATAATTTAAAATTATTTGGGTAAATCAAAAAATACTTTTTTGTGGAAAATATTTTTTTTATAATCTTGATTATAATTTCTCAATAATTGTTTACAAGAAATTAACAACTTTTTTATCTTTAACAAGGTTAAGAGAAATTTAGACGAATAGATTAAACAACTAAATCAAAACATGTGACATTTCCAATGAGTAAACAAAGTTCTTTAATGGTTAATTTAAACGTTAAAACTAACTTCTAAAGCAAGTGAAGTATTTAGGAATAAATATATGTATATCACGTTTTTAGCAAAACTTATGTTGGTACAAAAAAAGTAAAAAGTTAAATTTTAAGCACTGAAAAGCTTATATTTCAAGGAAAGATATAAATGAAACTAAAAACAACTTCATGAATTTATTTATAAAAGGATTTTTTATTTTAGTATTTTAGGATTCTATATTGTTAGTAACTTAACAACTTTCACCAAAATATTAAATTTTAATGCTTATCACATTATTGGTTGCCATTTTGGAAATATTAAACAGCGATCTATTTATTGCTCTTTGAGTAGGTACAATATATTAAAATAAAAATCTTACGTTTTTTTCATGAATTCTTGGCACTTTTTATTTGATGAAAGAAATTGTTTAAATTATTATTTTTTTAAATTTTCTTTTAATTGATCTTAGGATATACAGATAATTTTCATAGATTGCAGAAAAAAATACATATTTTCAATGATTAAAACTCTTCGCTATATCGGAACTTATTTTATAAATATTATTTCAAGATCTGTATTCCGTTGGAATGTATATTTCTTTACTCTATACATTCACTAAAAAAAAAATAACATACTATACAAAACTCCCTAAAAACGTTTCGCACGAATGAATAAATATATGAGTATACGATTACATATAGCGGATTCAGACACACGTATGCGTGAGCAATCTCTATAGAGTCTAAGGTATCGACATTATCTAGGAGTATATTTTAACGTGAACACTTTATCGATACTTTCTCCAAGTCACTGTACAGTTGGGAACTTCTAATTACCAACACCTCAACGAACCAGAGTTGTAATAAATAACCAACAGATTTACTACACGAAAAAATCTGATGTGGACACCATATAACTTCCTTGTACGCCTAATTAATTACGTATATAAATTTTTTTTATATTTAATGAAAGGTAAAAAAAACATTATTTCACTAATAGCTTCTGATTTTCTTTTCATGTTTTTCTTTTAATTGTTATTATTGAATTATTATTTATTGAAAAAACATTTTAACAATCAAAGGTTAATAATAATTAATAAATCAAATTATTAAATTTAAAAAAAAAAAAATTAAATAAAAAAGGAGATGAAGTTGAATTTGAACCGATGTGACTTCCTCTTGTAAGATCCAAATAATCCATTAATTAAAATGTTATTTTTCTATAACTTGGGAACCAATGAAAATAAATACCACTTATATATTGTTGAAAAGCTCTCAAAGCACAAGAAAAAATCCAAAACTGGATTTTGGGTTTTTATGGTCAAGTCGATTGCAGTCAAAACGGGAAGTGCACAACTAGATTTTACAATTGTCCTAAATCCAAAATTTCAAATCCTACAGCTAATCGTTTTTGAGGTATGCCAGATATATATCTGGCATATCTCTGGCATACGTAGTACAGACGTCACGCCGAAACTAGTCCAAATGAATTTAGGGATGGTCAAAATGGATATTTTTTTAAATATAAATATTAGATTAAAAATAAAATATTTGTTCATTTTATATAAATATGAAAACAATGTTAGCTGACCCAGAAAAGAAAACCCCATAATTGAATTTAAACTTTGTATCATAAGCTATTATTAAAAGAAAAAAAAAATCAGTAAAAGTTTTCTTACATAATTCAAAACTGTACATAATTATGAAAAAAATAATTAAATACAAACAAGCATCAGATTGCGGTTTTTTTAAAAATATTTCATAAAATATTCCGTAAAAAGATTTTCCTTCTTTCCTACAGTGCGCGTGAAAGTAATTTTTCTATTAAATTAATATTTTATAGACTAACTTTGTGCTCAATGTAAATTACGTAAATTTTACTCAAATATTTATGCAAATAGGTCCAAAACAATAAACCTCCTACAGAGATAGTTGATTCATCTCTAATCCCTAAAATTTCTTTGGTTTGTATTTAATGATAATCGGTTGATTAGGTTCAGAGATATGTTTTTTTAAGCCGACTCAGACTTCTACTAATAAATATGAACATGTATGAAATATTTTTTAAAATTTGGAATGATGTAGGAAGTTTTTAAACGGATAAAATAATCTCAAAGAGTACTTACTAAAACAGTCTCTGAAACAGAGACTGTTATATTATATACATACATATACAAGTATAAACCTTGTATATATATATATATATATATATATATATATATATATATATATATATATATAAACCTTTAAAAGTTGTATTAAATAATAATACAGATTATATTATTCATCAAAAGACTAATTAAGTTGAAGTAATTATGTCTACTTCCTTTTGTTAAATTTTATGACGTAATATATAGAATCTAATTATTTTTTTCATAAACTTTGTAAAACACTAAATTAAGTGATGAAATTAGTCATTATTTACTAGTTTGGGGAAAAAAAATAAATATTTATTAAGCCACGAAAATTACAAATTACTTTTGTTATTTAAGATAATTCATGTGCTACAGTTTAAATAATTTAGTAAATATTAAATTACCGATTTTACCAGTTTTGAATTTCATTTTTTATTTTAATATGCATTGTGCCGAGTGCTTATTTATAAGTAAATAATGAATTAATGGGCATCAATTTTCAATGAATCAAAAAAGAAAAGATAGAATAATACTTACTGTTAAAATAACTATGACATTTCGAAATTTGTATATGAATTAAAAAAAGCCGACAGTACAGTTGTAGGATTTTCCCGTCACGCGGAAAAAGCCGCTTTCCGGGAAAGTCATACAATTGAGAGTTGTTTCTGATGCACGGCTCACATACACATGCGCGCGCGCGCGCGCGCATGTGTATGTGAGTGCGCGTGAGTGCGCATGTGTATGTGTGTGTGTGTGTATGTGCGCACACACACACACACACACACACACACACACACACACACACACAACTTAAAATATTTATCATTTTATTTAAATATAATATTCTTTCCATTTGTTTTATTCAATTAAATAAACTAAAGCGCACGCGTATACTGTATTTAATTGGTGCGATTGTGGTGGTACAAGCGGGACAATCGGTATTAACTAAACTAATGTAATTTCAAAAAACTTACGTAGAACAATTGTCGCTTGTACGGACGGCAGACCGGTGTAGCCGCGAGGCTTAACGCACCAGATACCGAGTGATCGAGTTAGAGACCCGGCCAGACCGAGATACTTTTTTACAGTTTAAATATTATTCATTTATTTAATTTATCGCTCACCTGTGATGTCACAACATAATAGTAGCTTAGAGCATTTTTTGGGGAACATTTTTTTTTGCAAATATTGTTATTTTTTAAATGTTAAAAAATGCGCTAAAGAAAAATATGATCTTAATTAGGTGAAATCTCGAAATACTGAGGGTGACCTTACTCTACAGCCTCATTCCCTTGACCTTTTAAGTTGAATATTTAATGGCAATTATCCCCCATTTATAGAAGTACGAATAATCTGAATAAGTTTGGTCAAAATCGGTCCAGTAGTTCTTGAGATATAAGGTAATTTAAAGGCCAACACTGAAAACAACCTCATACGTACGAAAATTAACATCTGGAAAATTTCCATCCGGTTTTTTGGGTTCCTTAGGTGTCAAAACGTCAAGATCCGGTGAAAACCGCGTATGCCCAATTTGGACTAATTACAATACTTTCCTTTCTACAGCTATAGCACTATCTAGACGGGAAAGTAAAATAATTTTATAAACTAAATTTCCACTTAACAATTTAAAAAATGTTAATCCTAGTACTTTCGGAGCTGTTAATTCATCTTCAGGGATTTTCTAAAAGATGTTAATTTAATTTTAAATCAATAATTGTTTTTAAATTAAACTGTTATGTTCATAATAGTCGGTGGTCAAGAATAAAATTAATTAATATGTCAATAAGACAGTAACGACATGTTTGTTAAGATGTTTGTGTTTATTATCCTTAGTCAAGTAAAATAATAACAAAAAATTATTTCGCAAGTTGTCCTTTTTTTTGTTTTTAATGAACAAACAAATTTGTAAAATAACCTAAAAGTTATCATGTACAGAACTGTATCTTATAAGTTATCTCATACAACTGTATTTTTATTAAGATCGTCAAATTAATTTCTTGAAATCCTAAACACTTTCATTAAATTCGGCGCATCTTGACTTAGCTGATATATTTTTTATATACTAATATTGCATAGATCGTGACGATTTTGTAATACTTTAATTAATCATCTTATCTTGTATGACTGGATTAGAGGATATAAAAATTCCTTTACTCTTTGAGTAAAAATTAGCAACAATTTTAATGAAAATTTGTATTTTAGTGTTTCTTCATTTTTTAAAAATTTTTATGGTTCATATAAGTTATTAGTCAAAAAATATTAAAAATGAAAGAATAACTTTTATTTCATGGCTAAAAATAAATTTCTAAAACTTAATTTTCAATAATAAAATTTTTTATTATTACTTTACATTAATAGTGCGTATTGTTGATACGTAGTATTCAGATTTTATTTTCCAGTGTAAACGATGATGTAAATTAGAGAATACAGCGTAGAAACTACTAAACTGGAAATCAAAACAATAAATTAATGAGTAGAAGAAAGTCTTCACCAATAATTTAAAAAAAAAATGGTTATAGTTCAATTTTAATTTACAAAATTTCTTAATTTCTACAAAGTTACAAGTCTTCGACGTGCCCAAATGGCACATCTTGGCTGCCATATCCCCTTCGGAGTTCGGGTCAAGTTTTCCCGAATTAATTTAACCGTTTGCTCATAAAACAATCCCAAACAAAAATCTACTTAAACCATTACACCAAACAGCTATATGCTCGCGCCTCTTTCGTACAAATCTGATTTACTATAAATAAAACCAAACTTAATAAACTCGACATTAAACTATATCCTTATGTCCGAAAACAACTTGAATGATAACCTCAGACATAATTACTGCGAAAAATGAACCCCCTAAAAATCTCAGATCTCTGAGATCTGAACTCTGACCACAAGCTCAGGACTATTACTGAAATGCAGATGCAGATACCGCCTACCTAACCCACCGGGTTGGTCTAGTGGTGAACGCGTCTTCCCAAATCAGCTGATTTGGAAGTCGAGAGTTCCAGCGTTCAAGTCCTAGTAACGCCAGCTATTTTTACACGGATTCGAATACTAGATCGTGGATACCGGTGTTCTTTGGTGGTTGGGTTTTAATTAACCACACATCTCAGGAATGGTCGAACTGAGAATGTACAAGACTACACTTCATTTACACTCATACATATTATCCTCATTCACCCTCTGAAGTATTATCTAAACGATAGTTACCGGAGGCTAAACAGGAAAAAGAAAGAAAAAGATACCGTCTACCAATATTATGTTTAGGACTAGACATATCCACCGTTAATTTGGTTACTGTTCATATAAAGTTACTTAAGCATTTATCGGAAGGGAATTCCGATAAATGAAAGTAATTCTAGAATGAAAAATGGAATTCTAAACGAAGGGACTTAGAAGGGAACGGCAACAGTATTTCCCACTAAGTTTATTTATTTCTTTGGTTACAGTCTGCCTGCTGAAATTCTCGCTAAAATGTATTTGCAGATCGGAATCTTAAAAAATCCTGTAAAATCCGTTACCAAAAATTTTAAAAGGTTGGTTAAAATTATTTTTCTTTGAGTTTTACCACTTTCAAAAATTTTTACTAAAATGAACCTCTATGAAGTATGTTATAAATAAAATTTCTTCTGACATGAAAAATAGGAAATTTCCTTATTGAAAATTTAACAAAGGCCTTGGAAAGTTGTTTTCAAACCTTTATATTTTTAATATATTTATCTCTTATATACTGAAATGCAATATTAAGTTATAAACAAAAAAATAAAACTGATTTGTCAAAAGAAACATCAATGTCATATAATGTGTTGTACTAAAATGTTGTTATACTCTTTACAACTTTTCCTCTTGAACTTTTTACATCAAAAAATGAAGAAAAACATGAAAAAATCAAAAAAAAATCGCATTTTCACCTTAATTTTACAATGGGAATAGATGGATTTTTATTTTTAATTAGAAACATAATAAAAATTAATCCTACAAAATTTATTATAAATATTTTATCTTTAATAACTCTGTTGTAATATTGGATATGGTAAAATACATTCTTCACTACTAAATTTTAATACAATCTTAAATTTTTTAATTAATTAATTCTGCATGACTTTTTTAAATTATATTTATTATTATATTTTTAAATCAGTTCAGTTTTCATCCTTAATGACCGGATAAACAAAACTTAATCGAGATAATCATTTCATAAGCAAAGATTTCATGAGAATAACCTTTCTTCTGAGAAATATAAAAAAAATTAGATTTAAAATAATATAAACGTATATATCGTCACCATAAAGATGTGCCATGTACGGGTTTCAGATCAATTCATATTGCATTTGTTATTCCTTACTAGAAGTTTAATTTCAAAAGAAAAAAAAATCTCATTCTTTAATAGAATTAATCCTTCATAGAATCATTGTTTAAACTAATAAATTGCTATAAAAATAAAAAAATTACCATCTCGCATTTACTGAATCCAAAAAGTCGCTCTATCTTATCCTGCTGCTTTACCACGCATTCTACATTAGAATTTCGATAAAATTAAAAATGCTAAACAATTCAGTTTTGTTTTTGGTTTTATTTTCCATTTAAGAGGAGATGGGAGAAGTGGGGATAGTTTTTCAAAAGTTTACACTATTGCTCATAAACTTAAAACGTGTCCCAGCAAGCTTATCACCAGATTCCAGCTAAGTTGTTGGTTCCAAATGGATCACACCTCCCCACGTTTGTCGAAATTTATGAATTTATTTTTGGTTTTGTGGGCACAAAAAATTTAAGAAAATCATTCCACTGCTGTAGTCATCGAAGTTTCTCGGCGAAGTTTTTTAACAAAACGAATCTCTAGAAAGCAGTCACGAGTAAAAAAGTAAAATAACTACCCCAACCACCTGTTCAATTTAAAAAAAAATAAACTCTTCATACGCTATGAAACACAAAATTTCTATTTTATGCAATCACCCGTACTACAGATGTTAAGCAATATAGATGTTGACATATATCATTATATACAAACTTTTCTCCTTTTTTTTTTTAAACTTAGCACCCTGAAAACATTCAGGCATGAAACATTTTGAACTAAAGAAGAAATTGAGTTATTCAAAATATTTTGATTTGAAAAATAGACCAAAGCAATTAGTATTTAAATAAGTAAATTAAAAGGCAAAATATTGGATTGGATAGATTGAACGAAGTTTCTGCCTGGTTTAAGACCGAGCCCCGACTGAAGCCCCTTCGGGGAACTCGGTTAGAGGCAGGCGGCTGTTAAAAGACCGAGACCCGGTGTAGGTCTCCTTTGTGAGATACTCACATTGGAGGCAAGGCATCAAGACCGAGTACCTGGCCCTGGGGTAGGGTTCAGGAACGACATAGTCTGGCCTGGATACCTTGGTCTAGGGATTAGAGGCAGGCACTGAAACGATCCGTTAGAGAGAATCTCCTGGGCTGTGCTCATACTTCACGGTGAATCCAGCTCAGCGGGGGAGAGGAAACAAGATAAAACAAAAAAAAGCATAAGGGATACAGTGGATTATAAATATGAAATATATTGAAGTAATTATTCGAATAATTACTAATATCATATTACGTATTCCGAAACATCAATTATATTAAGACTCCTAAAAATTGTTTTAATTTAAATAATTAAAAAGAAAACTTTGGAAAAATTACTTAGAATTGATTCTGATGTCATAGGAAAAACATACTAAAGTACTATACTTGTCGGTTGCAGAAATAATGTCTCTTATTTATACTGAAAGGTATTTTGTAAAAATGTTTTATTTATCGTAAGCCGATATTTATATATATATATATATATATTAAAGAAAAATCGATTAACATGATTAAAATACAAATTTATAATTTGAAAGTTCAGTAATTTAGCTGTGTATGGAGCTCAGAACAGAAAAACTTAAGAAAGGAAGTGGTGGTAATTACATACATATAAAATGTAAATAAAGATAACATCAGAGTATAATGCAATAGATATATTTCTCTGAGAATTCACATAAACTAACTTTTATTAAATAGAGAATAATTAAAAGATAATTGTTTTTTATGTTAGTGATTAACGGCTAATTTTATAATTTGCACTTCTGAGAAACAATATGTAATTTAGTTTTCGTTTTATGAAATTCGATTTATTTTAGAATATTTTATCTTTGTACTTTTATTGTTCCAATATAACAATTTTTCGGAAGCGCTTTTTTAGTAGAGGTTGTACTATTTTAAATAATAATGCTTTTTAGATTAAGCCTAGGAAAAAAAATGTTGAGCTAATTATTGGATATGAGTCTTAGGTATTCAGTTATCTACGTAAAAAAGTTTTACTTAGGAAAATATTGACTTAAATTATACTTAACGTTGATATTAGGATATATTTATATACATCAAGATGACAAATAGCGCACAATGGTATAATAGGCATTAAATGACATTTTATTATTCAACTTTTTGTATTTTATATTATATTTGTCTGTTACAACAACGATGTATAAAATAATTGAAAAAATGATAAAAAAGTACTTTGAAGAACTGATAAAAAAAATACGATAACAAAAATCATTTACAGTAAACGTTCTACGGTCTATAACTCTCAATTCCTTTGTCTATCCGACTTCAATCATGTGTCCTTTGTCCTCTCTCAGCGCCATCTAATCGCTTGCTAAAAGTCACTTAATCGATATGTTAGAGCTCTGATGTTTTATCAGTCAAATTGCGTTAGACTAAAAAGGGTATGATAACAATAAGTTAGGAAAGATTTTGTAAAAAAGAGATTTTTAAAAAATACCGAATTCTTTTAAATAAAATTGGTTTTTTGAATTTCAGAGGATTTTATGTGTAAAATTTTTTAAAAATAAAATAGCAAACTGAAGTAAATATAAATTAACAGAATTGAAACATTTTGAAATAAGAACTGATGTTAAGTTTTAGCTGCATTAGAAGTAAAGTTATTAAGCGACTGATTTTATCACTGCAGTTTCTCTTCCGATTAACTTCGCACAGAAAACTACAAAAAAGTTCAGTTCAGCTAGTAATCTGAACTTTTCTTTATATATGGTAACTTTTGTATCTAGATTGCAGTCGCATTTATTGACTACTCTTACCTTAATATACTTTTACTTCCTTGTACGAAGTAAAGGAAGTACTGTTTTCGCAAAAAATTTCGGTTTTCAAATTTCAACGGAAATATACATTTTGACCATCCCTGAATCCATTTTGAATAGTTTTCGACGTGACATCTGTACGTACGTATGTATGTACGTACATTATCTCGCATAAGTAAAAAACGATTAGCCGTAGGATGTTGAAATTTTGGATTTAGAACTGTTGTAACATCTGGTTGTAAAACTCCCTTTTTGATTGTAATCGACTGAACCAAAAGTGTCCAAAAAAGCCTAAAATCAAAAAAATCTTGATTTTGGACTTTTTCTTACCTGCAATAATAAGCCCTCATTAGAGCTTTTCAACGAAATATCGTAAGTGATACTTGTTTTCATTGGTTCCAGAGTTATAGCTAAAAGGAATTCTAATTAATGGAATATAATCATTCTTCATTTTTAATTTATATCGTATTTTTTAATCATATTTTTTTAAATTTAAATATTTTGATTTATTAATAAATATTAACCGCTGATTGTAAAGAAAGTTTTACGATCAACAATAATAATAATAAAAAAAAATGAAAACATATTAGAATTTATTAATGAAATACAATTTTATGTACTTTTCATTTAAAAAAAATATTTATATGTAATTTATTAGGCGTACAAGGAAGTCATGTGGTGCCCAGATAAGTTGTTTTTTTTAAATTCCATTTTCAATGATCAAAATGTATGATCGGTTGCGTAGTGTATAGTAGTTTAATGACTCATAATTCTTTCTATACTACCGAACTTGATTGCATGTGTGAGACAGACAGGGCTAAAATCACGAGTATCATTACCATAGTGGTTTAAGTACTATGTCCATCAGAAGATAAAAAAGCTTGCTTTTGAAAATACTTCTTTGGGATAAGATGGAAATAGTTCATTTTTTTATAGTTAAAATTTATTCTTACTTTTTTCATGTATTTTAAAAAACCTGTAAAATAACAAAAACGTTGCCTTATATCAACGGTATTATTCATGGTGAAAATCTAATTCCTAGAGAAATTATTTAAAAAAGCCTAGTGTTATGCTTATTGGGTCTGTAAATTTAGTCGCAGATTTTAAACTTTGAAAGGAAAAATATTGGGATGGGATTTTTTTTTGGACTTAAAACTGCGTTTACATCTACTAGAGTAAGGATAATTAAAAAATTTCTAAATAAAGGGTTTGATGGAAAGAAAAATTTCAATTAAAATTTGTAGCTAAAATAGCTACAACTACAGCTACACTAAATAGCTAAATGATATATAAAAATGTGTGAGTAAAGTCGCATTGTATTTTCTTGTACGGAATTGAAAACGTTTACACATAACAATTTATATCTGCTGCAGATAATTTTTTTTTTGTTGAATTACTCTAATATAAAACTTTTCAGAGTTACGTCTAAGAATTATTAGTAATAAAAAAATTCTTTTCTGTGTTAGAAGCAAATATTTTCTAATTTTCTATAGAAAAAAAGTTAACATAAATATAATAATTAATTATATAAAAATTGATTATACGTTAATACCAAAAGCAACGGTAACAAATTAAAATACTTTCATTACTTACACAGAAGTAGAAGGGGGAAGACCATACTTAGGCATTATTGTAAATAACAGTAACTACTGTCTTGAGTGTGTACGTGGTTGTGTGTATGTATATATATATATGTGAGTGTGCGCGCTCTCTCATGTGTGTGTGTGTGGGTGTAGTGAGAGAGATAAGTATGATGGTAGATAAATATTGCGTTGAAATTCAATCTTTCATTCTTACTGTAGATAATAATTTTTATGAACATTATTTTATATAAAAATATTGTTCTGTTCTTACTGAAAAAAAAAATAGATAATTTCTAATAAATAGATAAAAGCGATAAGTTAATATAGAGTGTTTTTATGTTTGAATGAAAAAATCTCTTTCAGCATGCCGGAAGGTACATTTCACCGGTGCTAAGTAGGGGATCAAAAATATTTCCACTTTAAAGTTAAGAAAAACTTCAAATTTACTCAATAATACAATGGTTGCATTTGAAAAAAGTTTCATATGTTTACCATACGACAAGCCCCATCTTCTTCCAATTCCAGCAACATTTTTGTCATCCATTATCATAAGCGATGGTATATCAATATCAATAATTGTTTCAGACAAACTTTTTAGATAATGTTTAGAGGATTAACGACAATTTTCAACAGATTCGATACTGTGCCTATTAAGGGAGATATGTTTTTTGTCTTCGAAACCCCATTTTTTCCATCCCCTAGACAATGGTTGGTAATATAAAAAAAAAATTACTTAGGTAATTTTTATTCCCTTAATCAAAGAATAGTAGGAACTTTAAACCAATTCGATATTTTACTTAATAAGAAAGCTATTCCGATATTTTGTTTTTTTGATAAGTCGCCCCCCCATTTTCATGGAGTCAATCGGATCCCCACGGACCGATTTTGCCTATTAACAAACTCGACCGAGATTTTGGGTTGTTATATTTTATGTATCAATTTGAAAGTGATTGGTGCAAAATTACAGCCGTTATCGTGTCCACATATATAAACTTATGAACTGACGGTGGTTTTGGAGTCTGCGGAATGTGAATCGCGAAGATAAGTCGAAATTTTCCGGAAGTCAAATCATGGTACCCATTACAATAGGTAGCTTTCTTATGAAATCTACTTAAAACGTTTATGCAATGGACCATATTTAGTCCCCAATATTATACAATAAAACAGTAATAGACGTAAGTAAAGATTACATGAAGATTACACGCTTATTATGATAAAATTAGCAATCAATCTAACAAGTTAATTATAAATAAATAGTAAATATTTAAAAAATTAAAACCCTTCTTCTTGATTGTTTACATATAAAAGGGTGACAATGTTAAAACCTTTACAATTTATTTTAAACCATTTAAAAAGCATTTGTCTTAATTAAGAGGATATAAGGCAATGTCCACACTGTCGAAACCATCCGTAATACTATTTCGGATCATTTATTTGTTCACCTCATTGATTTCAATTCTGTTGGGCAATTCTTCCCCCAACTCCATCATAAAAACCAACAACTCATGCCACTTTAACGCATTTCATACTGTAATATCAGGCTACTGGACTAAGGCAGTTATAGGATTGTTCAATATGTTTACACACCAATAATATTTTATGTTCATAAACATGTTTGCTTTGTACATTAGTAAACACCTTAAATTTTACAGTTTTATATATATATTTTGAAGATTTATAATTTAATACGTTCTAACTTTTTTTAGCTTAATACTTTTTCATTTCCTTCTAGAGATATTCAGTTTCATGGACACCAAAGTGAAGTTATTGTGCAATACATGACAGTCTAAAAGTCCGACCGTTACTATCAACTTTCACGTATGAAAAGTAAAATTCTTGCTATTTTCGACGATACAATCAGGCCTTAACTAATAAGTATAAATTACTTTTAGACAATGTTGTATTTGAATCGTAAATTATTTATATTACAATAGTAACTGAAAGTAGAAAAAACTATTGCGCAGTTCTCCACAAGACAGACTTTTCGTTTCCGACGCCCAAACTATTTCTTAGACAGAAACTTACTGATTTTCAGAGTACAAAGCACTGCATACGTTCGAATTACGAGTAGAACTCACACAAAAAAACGAGTTTTAACTCACTCACCCCTGTGACTCGCTGCATAAGCGCGAATGAAAAATACGCCACTACGCATTCAACATAACTTCAAATTGAGGTTATGTTGTCTGTTGTCAACCTTAAATTCAGCGTAACTCAGAAACGGGTCAACCAATTCTTAATAAAATTTTCTTATAATACATTACTATAGCACATCTAAATTAAAATCAAGGTTATCTAGTAGTTTTTGAAACTTTTCGAGCCACAAATGTTATATATTGGCCTCTATTTATAAGGAAATCTCAATTTAAGAGAATTATATTTTCGTATTCTTCAAACTTTAAAACATTAAAAAATGTCAATTTCACCCTCCAATCGCACCGTGCGGACGAAAGTAATACCGTAATTTCCTTTGTAAAATCGGTGTAAGTATACTTTAATCCCGAGCTTATAGAAGAGGAATGGCTAATTTATTACGCTAATTCTTTAGAAAACAAAAATTAAAAAAAAACCTTTACACTATTTTGATGTGAAATAGTTTGGTAATTTAATAAGATTAGCGTTGTGGAATTGTTTTCAGCATCGAAGCCGGAAATAAAACAATTTTTCAAAAAGCATGCCGTACGAGATGGAGATGTAATACGAATTATTATAGCCAGTTTTTATGTATTTAAACCTGTGAAAGACAATGCAGGAAAATATAAATACTATACTTAAGCGTTTGAGCCAAAGTAGACCTGCAGAAACATGAAAAGCAATGCATAAAACTGAATGAACGAATTAAAATGAAATTAGCAGTACATAATCGGGGTAATAGTTTCTAAAAACCTTTCTGTTGCCTAGCATTGGTGAAAAAACTACAATAATATAACCGTAGAAATTTTAAAGTATCAAAAAAGTTAATTAAAATTAATATACAACTAAAAATGAAAAGAGTAAAAAGAAAATATTTTATCACTTTACTTAAGAAAGCAGCAAGTATCTTTCAATTTTAACTTGTCCATTGCAGATATTGCCAGATTTATGTACAATGCTATTTTTTATCAGTTTTACATTATTAATAAAATCACCTTTATTTCAGTTTTCTTGAGAATCACAAAATAAAGAAAATAGCTGAATTAATAAAATTTTTAGTGCTATAAATACAAAATATTTACTTATTTATATTGAGCAAGAAAATTATTACTAAGATATAGGTTACGGCATCATTATATTGAAATGATATTTTTAGTTAAAACCTTTAAGTATTTCAATGTTACTCGCCTTGACGTATCCCACAGATATACGTCATGCCGTTTACCCTTTTTTTCCGTAGGGGGAGGAAAAAGCTTTACCAGCCACAGTTAGGCCCTCACTGACGGCAATGCGGGGCGCTAAAATCCTCCCCCTCTTATCATGCAGGGGCCGGATCTAAACAATACGGTATGTTTACAGCTCCTGCATGATCATCCGGGTACTCTAATACCTGAACCTAGATGACCAGAAGGCGTCCCCAGGAGGCGATCCACGAGCGAAGACACCGAGGAGCCCCCGACAATCAACCCCCAGTAGCTGGCCCCCTTGATCATCCGTCATCGAACTTCATGTCTCTTTCGATCCGCAACTCCACAGTTTGTCATTGTGATCGTAGTCGAGACATATTCCCACTTGTCGCTATTGCTGAGCATCACCTCGATTCTATCGTTGGCATCTCCACACACTGTTCCTCGAGCACTACGCTTAAGTCGCCCCATCTAGGGCAAAAGAAAACCACATGCTCTGCTGTATCCAGCCCGCTGAAATCATGACAGCGACTTGTATTGCTTCTGCCCATCCTGTACAGATATTCCCGGAAACATTCATGTCCAGACAGGGGTGAATTCGTAGCCTCTGTTACCGTGCTTTCGTTCCACTCCAGTTTCTGACATCGCTTATAAGCCCGTAGGTCCATTTTCCTTTCTCCGAATCTTGCCATCTGTCATGCCGAGCCATGTAGAGACCGTCAGTTGCTTTCTTTCTGTCCCGTCCGGCCACTATTGAAGCTTTCCTTTTTGCTTGCAAGTGTATCGGTGGCATCCTAGCTGTTGAAATCGGCGCCATAGTTTTTCTATTAAAATCTTTATATAAACAGTTACAATTAAAAAAATATTATTTATATTCATTTAACATTTAAGCTACTATTAAAATCCCTTGTAATACGTAAAAATAAAGATTTTTAATATCCGTATGCTCAACAGAGGTATATATTGATAATTGTGTAAATAATAATTTGCTCAGTCTAACAGCCCTAGCCTTACACAAAAAATAATCACACAAAAAGTAATAATGTGTCAGTTAAAATCTGTGTTTTACGTAATTAATTCCATTTCTTATTAAAACTTTTTTATGAAATGTAAGTTTACAAATAATTATTCAGAATACAGTGACTGTAATTAAAGGCTATGTAAACGATTTCCTGCCGTTGCAGGATATCCGTTACAAACACAATTTCTATTAAAATTTAAAAAAAAATAATTTTTCGTTATAATATTTACTTTCTGTTCAGATAAGCAAACATGAATAATAATTAGTCTAATTTTAAAATAGAACTTCTCAAGAATAATACTTCGTGTAAAAAAGAATTGCATATTTTTATTTAAAAATCTTTATAACTATATATAATTGCTTATAATTATTCTTAATAAACCATTATTTTTAAGGTTAGATACCACACAAATATTTTTCATTATATATATATATATATATATATATATATAGAAATGTAATTTTTTTAAATTTCTGAATTACTAATTTTGGGAGTTCCTTAGAAACCTCTTTTCATGTTCTTGTCAAGCGATCTTACTTATGGTTACACTTAGGGAGCCGATTGTAATTGAAGGGTCATTCACGGGAACCGGATGTTTTTGAGGTACTCGGGCCTTCGTGGTGGGAGGGGCACGTGGCTGGTGTCTGACGTTTCCTTTGTTCATAGCATTTACATTTTAGTCGTTGAAATGGAGCCGTGGACGCTAGACCAACGCCTGTACGCGTATGATAGTTTTGTGCGAAATGACGAATCCGTAACTGCTGTTCAGCGAGATTTCTGCCGTCAGTTTAATATCCATCGTAATGCAAGTGTCCCTTCTCGTAACACAATATGGTGGGTAAACAACCTTCAAACAAGCGGTTCAATATTGAAGAAAAAACCACCGAGTCCCCGACGAACTGCTAGCACTCCGGAGAACATCGAACGAGTAAGGGAAGCCATTGTCAGAAGCCCACGCCGCTCTATTCAAGAGGCATTCAGCAGCGCTTCAAATGAGCACAAGTACGGTAACACGAATTCTGCATACAGACCTGCATTTCCATCCTTACAAGATGGATCCTGTAAGATGGATCCTTACAAGAGCTGTCGTGCAGCAGTTAATCGAGCAAGATTTCACGCAGCGATTACGATTTTGTCGACAAATGCTTACCATTTCTGAAGAAAATGAAAATTTGTTATTGTTAATGAGTGACGAAGCCTATTTTCATCTGAATGGCTTCGTCAACAAACAGAATGAAACCCACAACAGCTTCACGAGAGACCACTTCATAGCCCAAAGGTGACTGTCTGGTGTGCAATAGGAAAGGTCGGTGTTATTGGACCATATTTTTTTGAAGAAAATGACGCTGCCGTAACTGTAACAGCTGATCGTTACATTGCGATGTTGAATACGTTTTTCATTTCTGAGTTAAGAAACCGGGGAATCTATTTTCAAAATGTGTTATTCCAGCAGGATGGAGCTACAGCACACACAGCGAGGGCAACGATGGCTGTTCTCCGTAACTTGTTTCCAGGACGGATCGTTTCCAGATTCGGCGACATTCCTTGGCCCCCTCGGTCCCCCGACTTGAGTAGTTCTGATTTTTTTCTGTGGGGATTTCTGAAATCGTGTGTGTACGGCAATAAACCGCGTACATTGGAGGACCTAAAGTTCGCAATTCGTCATCACGTCACCCAGATTGATGTAGACATGCTGCAAAGAATTGAGGCCAGTTACCGTAAGAGGCTACAACAATGTATTGCCCAAAATGGACATAACTTTTCGTTCATGAGTAAGTAACAAATGCTTTGCTTAAAAACCGTATTCGGTTTAAGCGAATAAATAATAAAATGCCAATACAGATAATATTTTTTAGTATTATTAGATGATAACTTTATAAAATGTTCGCTAAAAACATTATAGTCCAATTTAAATTTCTATGTTTACAGAAATAAATACATAATTACTTTTTACTAATTACCTTCTCTTTCGCCCATCCAGCGTGATTGGAAAAATTTGGCAATCAAAGAGCCCTTGCTTTCCTGTTATTTATTATTGAAAAAACAACTAAACCACTTTCATATTCCTTCCACCGACTAAACTAGAAAAAGAAACAAACAAGGAATGTTCCATACACACGCGGAGTAAAAAAAAAACTACCTTTCACCAGCACGCCAGGGTCGGAACTGCGGGAGTGACAGTGATCTCTCTTGCAGCCTCGTGAGCAGCTACATATGTGCGCATGCGCACATATGTAGCCCATGCTTCACCGTCCCAGCAGTGCTGGGACGGTGAAGCGCAAAACCCCATACAAAAGGTTTTGTATCTTTTTAATGAACTGGGGGATGGCTACTGACATTAAGCTAATGGACATTAAGCTTATTTATTGTACAAGTACAAAGAAAGAATTAAAGATAAAAGGACTCATTATATTAAATGTTATCGATAATATCAAGTGGAAATAGGGGGTGCTGCATTTCCACAGTGCCTACACGCTAGCCTCCACTGCTTGCAGAAGTGTGTTTAATCGTTCGATAAATATTACATGAAAAACAGTGCAGTAATTCTGGATTAATAACAGCATAAAAAACACACAAATAAACAAAAAAACTCATACAAACCTCTTCCTAAAAAAATCTTTTAAGTTTTTTGGAAAATAAGTTATGTTGGTATTTTTAAAGAAGGATATAAAGTAATTTGAAAGAAAATTAATTTTGTTATACGTAAAGTCAGTCACACTTCTTGTTAAGAAAGAGAATATATGAAAATTGTACAAGATAATGAGATGAAAGGACCTTTGTTGAAAACAGTAAGTTATGTATGAATAGAAAGATTTTACTACACCATAACATCAAAAATAAAAGTTTAAACTCACTATTAGTCTATAAAACATTTACAATACATTTTAGTGCTCATAATTCATACTTAATATTAAATACCTAAAAAATTCATCTTCAGACATTTTTTTGGTCTTAAAATCTTCTTTTTCGGCCGAATATCATTAATAGGGTTACACGAGAATAATGTAATTAATATTCGTAATCAACGTATTCATAACTTTAAAATAAAAGTTCAGGATGTTTTGTTTTAATTTATTAATCTATTTATTAACACTTTATTTTGTCAAAATGATAACAAAGTAAATGCAATTTCATATATTACAGATTTATTTTTTTTAGACAAAACTGACCCATGCGAAAATTTTGCCATTTAAATTCTCTAAAAATAAAAACACGTTAACGGCAGTAATAGTCTATTTATAATCAGAGGAAAAGTAACTATAATGATTGAAATGTTACAGTAACAAACTGTAAAGAACATTAGAAAACATGAAAAATAACTGTTACAAGATATTAGCAAGTTAGTTCAAAACATTATTACTGATTCTGATTTTTTTATTCACCCCGCCACCCGGAGTCGGACCCGCAATTAAGCATTAACACAACTCCGGGAGGTGCCATTACCTCAAACTTCTCGGCGGTTACCCTGGGCCCGGCTAACGCCGTTTCAAAGGCACCAACCAGGCAGCCGAGACTCGGTCTGAGAATGCCATGACTTTAGCGAGGGGGTCCTCTCGCCGGGATTCCGGTCTTGATGCCACGCTTCTAATGAGAAACCCCAAAAGGGTTTCTCATCCAATCTGGATCGGATTGTAAATCTCTATTTCTATTTTCCATTTATAAACAGAAGCAAAACGAAGTTTATAAGGAACAACAGTCCAGAAAACAATTTTGGAGTTACAAGATAGCTCGAGCGGACAGAAAAAAGAAAGAAATGGCTGAATTTATGCTAGAAAAATTTCATTTTCCTCATACATAACTCTAATATTTCTTTCATAAGCTTGAAAAATAATATCAGTAATCCGCACGCTCTCGTCATTCCAACTTTGACTGCATATTGAATTCTGCGCATTATTTTATTTTCATCAAACAGATATTTGCTGATACGTCTGATACAACCAAGAATAAAAAGATAATTCCCTGTAAATTATTATATAGACTTATATTTCAAAAGAATGGTACCCTATTAAGTTATTATAAAATAATGCCGTACTAATACTTTCTAAAACCAATATTTAAAGGTATTTATAATTAAATTACGATGTAAAATTGTATATATTACATCAATAGAATTAAAATAATAAGTAAAACTTATTTAATAATACACATTATAATGCCGTCAAATTTTGAGCATTTAAGCATCGCTGATTTAATTAAATTAAATAACTGTTGTTCATTTAGAGAGAACCACATCGAATATTATATGAAAGCACTGAAATGCGAATGTTGCAAAATATTACTAAATCGGTGTATTAAAACCACAAGCGGTAGAAATAAGGAGAGAAGTAACAATAGATAAGGAGAACGGACGGTTCAATTTCGAAACGGCTTTTATTACTCAGGTAAACCTTAAAGCTTATATATGATATTTTACTGGTTTCTATTGTGTAAGAAGGTAAGTTATGAATTATTTAGCTTTTCTCGCATTCAAGCTATGTATAGTATGAAATGAGAAAAGATTAAAACAATTTCTGCTATAATATTTGAAATCTAATTGTAAAATATATGTTTTCTAGTATAATACAATATATAAAGTATATACATTTCCTTGTTTTATTTATATTTTTTTGTACCAATTCTCTTAAAATATCATTATATTAGGCTGATTAAAAATAATAAATTGAAAAATTTTCACCTCTTAAAAGTACTTCTCTTAAAAGCCTATGGTTTTTTTTACGTGTTTTATTGTCGATCTCTATGGCGAAATTTTAGCGTCTCTGTATTTGCAAGTCCCGGATTCGAGTTCCGTTCTGGGTTGGCATTTTTTTACATTATACAAAAATATATTTCTCATCCATCATATAAAAAAAATCCTTTTCGGCACGCCGGAAGGCGGAATTAGATTTTACCGGTGCTAAGTAGGGGTTAAAAATCGTGGGCTGAATGTTGGCGAATAAGGTACAATTCTGTACTACATCTGATTTTATCGCACGGGTCCTTCAAGAGAAGGATAGGGCTGCTAGGGCAACGAGGGGATGAGAGACAGCTCCCTGCTGAGCTGCTATTCGTTTGTGCATGCAATGAAGGGTAGCAGAGATGAGGCAAGGGGACTCTCTCGACCTGTTGTGGAAAAGACCGTAATCCCGGCGAGAATGCTCCTTTGGGTGTTCTCGTTTGAGGCAAACAAGTCATAAAGACCAAGTTCCGGCTACTAGGGTGGGATAACAGAAACGACATAATCGGGCCTAGTAACCCTATTCTGGGAGTTAGAGGCAGGTATTAATAGTTAAGATCCAGTCGGCTTATAAAAGGACACTTCCCTGGATTGTATTGTGCTTCAGATTTGAGAAGAACTATGGAATCCGATTCAAGGAGAGGAAAAAAATTAGGAGTTAAAAAAAATGTCCACCTTAAAGTTATGAAAAACTTTAAATTTGCTCAATACGGCAATGGTTGCATGTGGAAAAATGTTTCATATGTTTAGCATATGACAAGCCCCATCTTACAATTCCAGTAACATTTTGGTCATCCCTGGCTGTAAGGGATGGTCATATCAAAAATTGTTTCAGACAAAAGTTTTAGGTAATGTTTAGAGGACTAACTATCACCTTAAACCGATTCAATACTATGCCTATTAACGGAGATATGGTTTTTTTGGCTTAGAAACCCCATTTTTCCACCCCATGGCCAATGGTTGGTGATATCAAAAAACTTTACTTAATAAGTTTTAGGACCTTATCCAAAGAATAGTAGGAACTTTAAATGAATTCGATATTTTACTTAATATAAAAGTTATAGGGATATTTTGTTTTGTCGAAAAAGCCACTCCATTTCCACCCCCTTGGTTCGATTTTGGCCGTTAACAAACTCGACCAAGATTTTTGTCGAGTTATTTTTAAGTAATAGTTTGAATGGCCCAATATGGCAGTTATCTCTAGTCCACAAGAAAGCGAAATATATATAGATGTATATATAAAATTTTTAGTTGACGGTAGTTTTGAAGTCTGGGTGAGGTGAAACGCGAAGATATGTCGAAATTTTCCGGAAGTCGAATCATACCACGATTCTAATTACAGTAATCGGGCATCAACCTGTTTTTGTTAAGGTTAAGTTAATAATTTAAATATTATAGATACAATGTGGAAATTTAACATACTGCCCTGGAAGCTAGATTTAAAATCATGAAACTACACCTTAATTATTGTAGTTTGACTTTAAAGTTGAAATTTAAGTTATTTTTAGAAGAATTTTGTTATGACGACAGTGCGTGTTGCTATTCTCTCGTGATATTTTTGACTTACGTTAGAAGTTTGCGTTTCCTGGTTGTTTCGAAACAGGATTTTCTCGCAACCGTTTTATAAGGCTGTTGCGTCTATTTTGTTCTATTGCTAATTAGTGTGGTATCATAAAATTTACTAAATATACTATTTAACGGAATTGATTTCATATAACCTAAATAAAATGAATTCCATGTTAAATCGGTTTACAATAACAAGGATTCCGAAAACGAAAAATTTCGTATAACTTTCATAATTTTCACCTTGATTTGGTTAATTTCAATTTTTGTTAACAACACTTATCAACATGATTTGGTTTCACGCGTACCAACAGGTGTACTTATGCAGTTTTTATCCTGTTTTCAAATATATACTCTGAATTTCTCCATCACCCACAGTTTATTTGTTATTTTAATTTTTTTAAATATTGTAAAATGTTTTTCGTCCGTTTGTCTATGTGTAAGTAAAAACTCCTAGAGCATTGTAAATATGATGAAACCAAACGAGCTAACTCAAAGGGTAGCGTTGCTACTGTTGTGCAGGTTCAGACGTGTGTAGAAATGTTACACTAGATCACAAACGTGATCTAGTGTAACATACATTCATCAGAACGATGCCAGTTGTGAGATAGTAGTGAACCAGTAAACACGTCATTGTGAGTGCTTTGTGTTTTTGAATTATTATGCATTACATATTTACAACTTTATTTCTTTTAATTAGTCGTTAATTAAAAAATGCCTAGAATTTGTTTAAATCATCCTAACAATTTTTGTTACGTATGCGGTGAAGTGACGCTCAAGTTCCAAATGCGAAACCTTACTCCATTAGTAAACTAGTGTTATGAACTTTATTTTCAGTGTAAAGTCGGGGACTTCTGCTATCCCTATGATTTGGAGGGAACCCAAAGATCACTCTTCTTACTGTCATTTCTGCTTAACAAACATTAAAGGGATTACGTCAAAACATACAGTGGTGTACCCTAACTTACAATCTGCAATGAGACCGGTTCTACACTGCGAAGAACTGCCCATACCAAAGCCTTCAGAACATCTGACATTTGATTAAAAGAGTTCAGAGTCTGATAGAAGTAAGAAAGAAAAAGGAACAGATTCTGGTGATCCAACGTTTGAAAAAAGAAGTTCATCTGAGCCTCATTTACTGACTTAAGAAAATTTTAACGATCTCATACGAGATTTAAAGTTATCCAAAAAAACAGTCTGAAATGCTTGCTTCCTGGCTAAAAGGATGGAATCTTTTTCAAAAGAATACAAAGATATGTACTTATCGTAATCGTCATTCTGAATTTAAAGATTATTTTTGTGAACGAAATGACTTAGTATTTTGTGATGATATTTCTTCTCTCATGGAGACACTTCGTAAGAACATAATCCAACAGAATCGCCCTTGTTCATTGATTTCTCTAAATTTAGTTTAAAAGTTGTGCTTCTGCATAATGACAGTACCTGTGGCTCACTCTGCTAGTATGAAAGAAACATATGAAAACCTTAAATTTATACTGGAAAAGCAGTGCATATGCAAAGCAGTGCATAAATGGACTATTTGTGGTGATTTAAAGGTAATTGCACTTATTCTTGGTCTGCAGCTTGGTTACACAAAGTACTGTTCTTTTTGTGTGAATGGGATAGTAGGGGCAGAAAAAACAATTTCATTAGAAAAGAATGGCCTAATGCCAATCACTCATTCCTGAATAGAAAAATGTAAAACATGACCCATTATGTAATCCTAAAAATGTGTATCTACCTCCAAACTAGGATTAAACTAGGATTACCTATCAAACTTGGATTAATGAAGAATTTCGTCACGACCATGGACAATACTCCTGGTTTCATGTACTTAAACCCGAAGTTTCCTAAAATTAGTGATGCAAAACTTAAAGAAGGAATATTTGTGGATTCACAAATACGAACACTAATGAATGATGAAAAGTTTGAGAAACTATTGAATCCACTGGATAAAACAGCTTGGCAAGAATTAAAAAATGTTACTCAGAGTTTTTTGGGAAACTAAAAGGGGGAAAATTAACAGTGGTATTGTCAACGATCTTATATAAAATCTTATAAATATTTGGATTGTAATATATCCTTAAAAGTTCACTTCCTGCACTCGCTCCTAGATTTTCCAGGAAAATGTTGATGCAGTGAGCAATAAGCACGGAAAATACTTTTATCAGGAGATTTTAGTTATGGAGGTATCAAGGCAAATACAATCATAATATGATGGCCGATTATTGTTGGACCATCAAGAGGGATTCTCCACAGGCGAAATATAGTAGAAAATCGTCATTTCTTACTTTCTAGGCGAGTCAAATGTTTGAAAAAAAATTGTGTAATTAAAAATGAAAAAAGATGTAAAATGTTTGAAATTATAAATGCTTGTTTCTCGGAAACCTTGCGTGATGGGTAAAAACCAATATCATATTTGAATTCAGGAGAAAAAATACTTTAAGAATCACATATTTTTCTTCCTGAGACAAAAAAGATTCTTTTTTGTTTCCCAATGTAATTTAAAAATAACTAATGTTTGGGCTAAACGCAAAGAAATTTAAAAAATATAGTAAAGTAACGAAAATTCAAGCATTTATAATAAAATTTCGTCAAAATTAAAAATCGTTTGGTAGATATGCGGTACGGTAAGTATAACTAACCTCTGACCAAATTTTTTTTCATTGATTTCATACTTTGTTCTCGAAAGTTTCAGGTACTTCCAAATTAAATCTTTGGTAAATGAATAACAGAAAATTTTTTTTTTGAAAATATTTATAAAAATAAATGAAAAGGACATTGTATCGAACTCTCCTAATACATCATAAAAAAATTTTCATCTGAAATCTGTATAAATAAAAATTTAAACGTTTGTTTGTTCAAAATCTTAAATCTCCGAAAGTTTTTGACCGATTGCTTTAAAATTTTGATGCAACGTTGCATTTGAATACGCGCGTGTTTTTTTATACCTATTATTAATATACCTAAAATGTCACGCCTGTGACAGATAAAAACATGCTGTTTTTGAAAAACAGCGCTATTTATCGAACGTAAAAGAAACACATGCTATACTTAATATTTTACGAATCCATTTCAATGTTTCCGATATGTGTGTCCGCTATAGACTAAAAAAATGCTGGACCGACTTACGCACGGTGAAAAATGGAGAAAGGGAATAATCGGAAAAAGTAAAAATGGAGAAGGGGAAAATGGAAAAAATAAAAAAAGGGGAAAACGGGGAAATGGAAAAACAGGAAAAAGAAAAGGGGAAACAAGACGGGGAAAGGGAAATAAGGAAAAGAGAAACGAGCAAATGAAAAGAAAAGGGAGTGGAAACGGTAAATGGGGGAAAGGGAATATGGTAAAAAAGAAAACGGGAATAGCATATGGGGAAAAGGAAAAGAGGAACGGGAGAAGGGGGAAAAGTAAAGAGGGAAAGGGAATAGGGAGAAAGGAAAAAAGTGAAAGGTTAAATTTGTGAAGTTCGGTAATGTTCATTTTGTTAATGTTTAATCAAACTTTCAATTGTGTTCATTTAATCTATATATATATATATATATATATATATATATATATATATATATATATATATATATATATACTCAAAACTAACAATAGCGAAACATTACTGAGTCTGATAGTAATTAATAAAAAAAATTAGTTGCTGGGCAGAAGAACGTTTTTTGGCTTGTTATGCATTTCAATCATTACGTGATGCGAAAAATAATGCGATTAATATACGGTATCAGGGGATTACTTTTGATATATAGATTATTGTTAAATATTACTAGACAGAGATATGAGTCACGAAGCTTTTAACAATCTACTGCAGGTATTAATATAAACTTTTTGTATGATTTTAGGAAGTAGACACAAAAGTAGATTTTAGAGGTAGAAAAGAAGTTCAAATCCTAGAATTTGTATTCAATAAAAAGATTTTATTAAATCATTACATAGAACTAATCCAAAGTCGGTATGAATCTCGTTCAGATATGTTTAAATGCAAGTAAAAATCTCAATCACAATGTGGGACTTTAAATAAAGTAAAATTTAGAGTTAAAATATTCCTGTATACCATTAACCTTCATTTAATCTTGAATAACGTTTGATTTACTTTCATCAATCCTACACTGATAACTCTCGATGTCGGTAAAGCCTTTGATTCAAGAAATAATTTTAAATGAAACAGTAGTATAATAAAAAAAAAATACTATATCAATCGTGTAAAAATAAAAATAAAAAAAGAACTAAATAAAGATCAGTATGACATATTTTTTAATAAACGAGGGGAAAGAATTACATAAAAAAAGACTTTTCCTTATAAATACTAGAATGAAGAACACTCACAATGATTCACTATTCGTATGTACTATACTTTGGTTCCGGAGCTTTTTCATCTTCCGATGTAGTCTTTGCCAAGGGAAAACATTTCTTTCTTTGGAGTTGTGGTATTGTTAAGTAAAGGATATCTCTTTAGAAAAAAACATTAGAAGATTTAAGTACTAGGTTTTTTTAAATAAATGAAAACAAAGACACATTGTGTTAAGCTAAAGAATAAAATAAATAAAAAATCCATGTTTCTTTTCAAAGGATGAAGAAATTAGACTGAAAAAATGTATTGTTTAATAATAAAAAAAAATCAATAAATGAAATGGTCATACAAAGAGGATTACTAAACCGAAATAAATATCTATATGAATTGGTAAAAGAATTTGTGGTAAAACAGAAGGCAATAGAAAAAATTGAATGAGAATGCATTGGTTTGAATGAGGTATATTTCTATTTCACAGGTAGGCGTGTATGATTTTATTGAATTCCATAATTTTCTTTTCTAAAAATGTTTAATACTAGCCAGTATGGAATTACAATGATTTTGTATAGAAAAAACAATTTGGTAAAGACTTTGCTTAACTATACTGATATTTAAGTAACATTTACAATTTAGTAAATACTTTTCAACAGTAAAACCCTATTATTATTAATGATATTTAAAAAATAATTTACTTTTTTATGAGTTATTATTTAAACAACGTAATTAAAACAACGTACTAGTTTCATTATAATGTAAGGGAAAAGATATCA
The DNA here is from genome assembly GCF_047948215.1 of Lycorma delicatula. Classification (NCBI taxonomy): domain Eukaryota; kingdom Metazoa; phylum Arthropoda; class Insecta; order Hemiptera; family Fulgoridae; genus Lycorma; species Lycorma delicatula. Next base: position 59,237,681 of record NC_134462.1, read on the forward strand.
CGAAAAAACTCAGCGAGAAGACACACTTTCTGATTTATGATAAAATATTATAGAAAACGCTTAAATTATATGTTGGGATAATTAAATAGAATGATAACATTTTTTTTTTTCCTATTTCAGTAATAAAGATTAAAAGTTATTTCTAGCATGTTGATATGAATTTAATGTGGATATTACAGATGATCGTAAAAATAAAATTTTTGGTAATATTTTTTTTTTAGCATGGTTCGTTGGTATATATAATATAAATATATAAATTATAATTCCTCTTACCAACTAATGTAATTAATTATTATGTTCATTGCTTTTAACTTTGATATTAGTTTATTTTAGTTTTATTATGTAAACATTTTTTTATTATATTTTATGTTTGCGATTGTTTTATGAAGTTTTAATTTTAAATAAAAGAATTTCATAGCCATAGTTTTTTTGGTTATAATTTAGACTTTACAAAACAATCGTAAACATAAAATTTAATAAAAAATGTTTTTATCATAAAATAAAACCAAAATATATTAATATCAAAATGGAAAGCAATGAACATAATAAATAATTAATTACGTTGTTTGGTAAGCGGAATTCTAAATTATATATTTACTTTGGGGATATGTAATTGATCGAAGGAAGTTAAGACCGACTGCTAGATGGGGATACATTCAGGCCGACACGAGTTAAGCGTTCCATGCATACCTATAGTCTCATGTATAATCTAATTCATCGGTAATAACCGCATTGCTTAAACCAATACATATGAAAGCAGGCTTAGAAATTTAACTTAAGATGTCTGTAAAATAAAAGCAACGATCTAATTGTGATTTTTATATTGGTCTTAAAACTTTTAGAAATAGCAATTTCGGACTAAATTTTCTGTTGTAATATTTGGAAAATAAAGATATCTAAGAAAATTTAATAAAATATTTTCGATTTATTATAGTGATTCACGGAGTGTTAGTGTTCATTTTACTAGTAAAAATAATGAAAAAAGTTCGTAAAAAATGTGTCCGAAAACGCTCCGTTAGGGAATTCGGCAAGCGAAAGATTTCGCCTTGATTCCTGAGCAAAGAGTGAAATAAAGCCACACTGAAATTTTAGGAATTCAAATTAATGGGTTAATTTGATGGTTTATTATGGTTCTTAACCTGTCAATTTGAACAAAACAAGTTCCAGAACAATATCTCCAGTAGTTTTCATAATATCCGACGTAAAGCAGAAAGATTTGTTGTCTAAAAACACGTATTTTTTACGTTTGTATTACAAAAACATTATCGAATGACTAATAAAACGCGTACAATTTATTATTCAATTTTTTTAGAAAATTTAATTCTTAAATTGACGAAAAATAGCCCCCAAAAAGTTAAAGAAATTTGATTTTATTAATAAAATAATAAAAGTATTTAAGATTTTTATTTATAATTTATTTATTAAAAAAAAACATAAAAAATAATTATCATAATTATTCATAGATAAATTATCCGAACATGAACTGGAACATAATGGGAATCCTAATACATTTTATAATAATAATGATCCCTAAATTATAAATATGAATAAAATTGAAGTACTGTAGAAACAGTGCAAAGACTGTGGAAACGTATTCAACTTAGACTTTTGGAGAACGTTTAAGTTATTATGGTTAAAGCTTATACAAATATTTTCACTGAGTAAGGAAAGTTTACAGAAGAAGATTTGAAACTTTCAATCCTAAAAGTTTGGTCAATCCTCTTAATAATTTAAAATTTATGTAAACAAGTTTACCGAAAGATATTAAAAAAAAGAAAGAAAAACATAGTTTGACTAAAAAAAATTAAATTACTGAATTTAATGACAGTATTGGTAATATTTATATGAAAATGTAATACCGTATTAAAAAAAATCTCATAAAATTTTTTAATTAAATTGTTTTTTTAACACAGTCAAAATTAAGATTTTAATAAAACCACAAAGAAGTCAAAAACTTTTTAATTGAAAGTCAGCAGTCATTTAGTGGAAATAAAACTAAAAATAAATTAAATGCACATTTCGGCTGTTAAGTTATAAATAAAAACAGCTACTGATGTGAAACAAAAGAAAAACTTCTGTTTCTTGTAGTATTATTTGTTTTATTTTTTTTTTTTTTACCTATTCCTTAATAATCATTACAAATTTATTTATTTCATAAGTTTAACAAAAATAATTACTCATCTACAGTAGCCGCACTGTAACTTTCCCGATGATAATTCTATTGCTTATGGTTTCGGTATGTAGTTTTCTTGCAGCAGTGTTTAATTTACAATTAGTATCAATTTGCTAGAACCAAATAAATAAATAAACCAAATAAATAAAATTGAATAAAAAAAAAGACATGCAGAGAGATGTTTCCATTGAAATCCCTCAATTGTATATGAATATATATTGCATGCATATGTACACAAATCAATACATAAATATATATAATATACATACATATATATATATATATATATATATATATATATATATATATATATATATATCGTTAATAAGTTCATAAAAAGATGAGTCCAAAGAACACTGATCAAATTCAGAACATAAAAACAAAGAAAACACCCTAGAAATAGTCTTATCTATCACACAAAGAATAACCAACTAATCAAACAAAGAAACAGTGAAAATAATCATAAAATCAATAAAAGTAAATGGCGAGACGAAAAGAATTTTGACGATGTACAACACCCCTGGAAAACTGATTCACCTCAAATCTCGATGAACTTACAGATCTAATATATGCAATCGGTTTAGACGCCTTACGTCCTCGTTATTATCCCGGAGGTTAACCTCGAGCCAGTTTACATATTTGTTCAGCCTCATTCTGTAATTTGTACGGGGAACGATTGGCAATCCGCTTGAACGGACTGTCAAAAGAAGGATTGCCTTGTCAACCGCAAACGATTCAACTGTGGTGTCCTCTGGAGTTGGGAGATTGGCAATGAAAGCCGAGTATAGAACCGACCTCAGAACTGAGCCCTGAGGAACATCCGATCCCATATCAAAGAATACAGGCAAGTGTTGTGTGAATTCACCTGGAAAAAAAGTCGGTCTTGGTACATTTTTTTCGATTTACTGGATTGCTTCTTCAACCGAACATCACTTTACGTCTGTCCGAAACAAGCACGTAAAATATTCTATTATTATTAAACCGGTTAACAAAAAATTAATTGGGAAATAAAATAAATCAACCCTAGATTTTTACCCAGTTTGAGTTATCAAACTTTAAACTCATCGGCAAAGTTGTGACACTAACTGCTAATTTCTTATTGGGATAATCTTCCATTATCACTACTTATTTTTTTAAATGATTTTCTTAGTTTTATAATATTGCATATTTGACCTTTGCTAAATTGATATTTTCCCAACGATTGACCGGTTTGATGCTATTCTTTCATTTCTTTCTATTCTTTGCAAATTGTTTAAACTTTTTAAAATAGGTTCCCTGAAAAAGATAGCGTTTAATAAGTAATACGTGCAACGACCAAAGAAATGCGTTTTATTTATTTACTTTTATGAATGCTGTTAGAGCTTAAAACCAATTACAGTTATCTAGGGTTATTTTAACTTGAGTAAAAATAGCAAGCTCTAGAATTTAGAACCAAATTCTTCTAAATGAAAGACAGAGATATTATCAGACAATTTTTATATTAACTTATGTGGGTAAAAACAACTTTCCTTTTGAATATATATACATATAAAAATGTTCAGTAGCTACAGAATTTATGCAACTGTTTTACTTTTTTACTTCCCTCATAAAGAATCGGATTAAATATTTTTGAATGTTTTCTAGTTTGTAAAATAATAAACCTATAAGAGTAAATATTATTTAGGAATGGTGTTGCATGAATATTTCTTCTTTAACCGTAACATGGAAACTTCTAAGCGGTTTATTTTAGAGAGTTATTTGTTGAAAATGTTCACAAAGTTGGCTACATTGTAGCATATTTATATCTTTTACATATAACATATATAAACAAGCTGAAATAGTGGGCGAATAAAAAAAGGTCATCCAATATTTTCATACCCGTGTTCTCACAACGACATACGCAAAAAGTTCATATAAACATGCACCCTGGAAAAGCTTAGTTTTCTGTTCATTTTTTCAATGTTTTTTTTTTTTTTTTGGTTATTTTTGTTTGCAACGGACATTCATATCTCAAGAACACAGGTATGAATTTCAATAAAAATTAGTATTCATATTTAAATCAACATTCTCAATAAAAAAGCTAAAAAAAATTATATTAACGATTAAAAATTTAAAAATAACAGCCATAATATTTTTTAATCATTAATAGTTTCAAAATATAAATTTTAGTGATTATTACGGGTGTTTTTAATGAGAAGTAAAGAGCATGAAATTTTCGTGTAAATTAAAATTGAAGGAGAAATAATTTACAGCGATATATCTTTTCAGAATTCATAATATTTTCCATATTTTTCCCAACATATAAAAATTAGATTTATAATGTAAATAAAAAGATTTTTTTTTTATTTTTATTTTATTTGAAAGAAAAAGTTCAAAATCTTAAAATAAAAAAAAGTATTATTAGTTAAAACTTAAAAGAACATTATCTATTCTTCATAGTTGATCTCTTTACATCAATTCTATGAATTAATATTCTCAATCTCAATCTACATTCACTAAATTCATTCTTTTTATTAGGGCAGATGTTTCTAGCATTTTTCCTTACATTCAAAAAGTTTTTTTTTTCATACAGAAACTGGTTCTTATAGATCTACTAAAATTTTAAACGATAAATCACGGATTTCGTTAGAACATCGTCGGTTAGAGGCCATGAAGTCAACGAACTATGTTTACAGTTCTTAACATGACCTAACCTAACAGTGAAATGAAAATGGTAAAAAATAAATAAGCGTGAAAACATTATATTTTAGTTCAATTAGATTAGTTAGACAACTTTTTTTCCATTTGATGAACCGCAGGACTCGAATATGTCATTTTATTCATTTTTTAAGGTGACTTTACGAATCGCGCCGCTAAATAGCAGTACTTGAAAATACTAGGTAGCGTACAACAACTTCATAATGTACTTGAAATAATAAATTAAAAGAAACTATACTACAGCTTGTTTTAATAGTAAATACTGTTATGTAAATGAAAGTACTGAAGATGAAACAATTTTTTTAATTCTCATCATTTCTTTAAAAAAAATTATAATAATATTAGTTTACAAGAGATTATACTAGTTTTATTAAAAAAGGAATAAATAAAATAGAAATAAATTTGATTGGAAAAACCAAATTTAATGGTGAAAATCGAGGGTTACACTTACAAATTAATAAATGCAATATTACATCACAGATTTTCGATTCGTAAAGGTCATTATACTAGTTATAAGAAAAAAAAAAATGGTATGAAGTGAATGATATGACTATCAACAAAAAAACGCTGGCCGTGAAATTCAATTTTTTGTTCTAAGGTAATAAATTTTAATAATAAATTCATAAGATAACAATCAGTAATTCATAAAAAATAAAAGAATAATCTTACAAAACGCAGTTATATCCAAAAAAAATTACAATGAAATTGTAAATCGTACGGTAAGAGTCTCGAAGATGTCATTTCTTCCGCTCAAAAAACAAAGATTTCTGTAATATAAATAAAACTGTATTTAACAAAACCATACTGATTTCAAAAAGGTAAGACACTGAATTTCTATTATCAAAATCTGTTATTAATTTAGAATTTTCTTTAAAATAAATACATGTTAAATATATGTAATAGACAATAGATATACAATAATAGATAAAAAATGTTTAAGCGTTCCGTATAATAAGAAAAAAAAAATTGTTACAAAACACTTACCGGCCCGATTTTATTTATATATAATACATATCACATTTACAGAATTAATACACTTCTTATGATTATTTATTATTTAATAAATGAAAGTGAGCCGGTAAGAGTTTTATAACAAATTTTTCATTTTTTTGTTTATTATATGGAACACTTAAACATTGTTTATTATCTATTATTGTATATCTATATTCTATTAAATAATTTAACATGTATTTTTTTTAAAGAAAATTCTAAATTAATAACAGATTTTGATAATAGAAATGTAGTGTTTTACATTTTTTGGTATCAGTGTCGTTTTGTTAAAAACAGTTTTATTTATATTAAAGAAATTTTTGTTTTTTATGCGGAAGAAATGATATCTGCCAGACTCTTACCGTACGGTTACAATTTCATTGTAATTTCTTTAGATAAAAATAATTAACAAACAAATACTTTTGAATTCTTCTTTAAGTTTTAATTTTTGGAAGCGATGCCAAATTAAGGTTTATAGAATTTTTAGTAGCTTTTTTAAGTTGTCTTTAATTTCATGAACTCGAATTTAAAAAAAAAATAAATAAGGTCGACTTATTTCATTTAGTGCTTGTTTTTTAGGTCGATATTTTATTTGTTTTAAAGTTTAAGATAAATAAATTGTTTAAGAGTAAACTTCATCACTGACGTAAAAACTTTGATTTTAGCAATTAATTGTCGATATAACAGTAAAAAAAGGATATTTATTTTGAATTAATTAAAGTGTTTATTGGAAAACCTAAATTAAACTTGCATCAAGTCAGGAAGGAAAAAAGATAATATTTGTTTGTAGGCCAATGAATATAGTGAAAAAATTGATTATAATTCCTAATATTTATTTAAAATTTTAAACAAAAAATTCTAAAGATAAATTCAGGGAATATCATAGCGTTATTTTTAATTAATAATTTTTGTAAAAACCTAATATTTTGTTCTACTTTTCTTGTTTATACACGGTCAGAATAGGGTTTCTTAACAAAACCGCTTTAAACCTATTGTATCACACTAACAATTCATTTCTGTGTGAACGCATTTAATCCTTTTGTGACGGTCATCGGTCTTGCCACAAGATAATCCTGAGGTAATCAATCCTTGAAGGTTTCGTCTTACTACTAAAATTTATCTCACTGTCCTTCGCCTAGGGCGTTTATTTTCTTTTAACCTGAAACAAACTACAATGGCCAACAATTGCAGATAGTATGAAGTGAATAACATACATTACATACTTTTATCTGGATAACGAACAAAGCGATTTTTTCTGGAAAAAATTTTTTAAACCTTCAAGTGACTATGAAAAAATATAATTACAGCTTGGAAATACTTGAAATTTATTTCTTACTGATGTTAAATATTTATATTATAAAATATATCTTCAAACTACAATCAATAAAATCGAATTAAAAAATCATTATGTCGGCAAGTTGATAAACTACTGTCTAAATAATTCCTCATTTATTTATCAAAATCCTCAACATCTGACCAATAAAACCGAACAGCGGTTAAAGTATAGTATTACTATGAGACTAAACGATCGATTCTGTATGGTTTAAAATGAATGATAAACAGTAAGAATAATTACCACTTATGAAATTGTAAGACATCAGCAATAACTCATATATAACTTAACAACTGAAATGTTTCTCAAATTTCCATTCATTTAGATCACTTTATTAACACTAGAAAAAAGGTGCCGCGTAAATTTTTTCATGGTTTATCATTCATTAGACAAGATTTTTTAAAATGTTTTTGCCAATATTGTAAGTAAATAACATGAATTTTGCATACTAACAACAACAAAACGTTTTACAACGAAAGTTTCAAAATCCTGAACAATTTTATCTGTTCACATATAATGTTATCTTGAGTTGTGATTTTTTAACTAAACTCTAACTCCAAAGTTTTCCTTTTTTATCTCCAAAACACAAATATAATTTTAAATAAATCTTTCGTATCAAGAAGTATAAATCGTTTGAACGAATGAATCGTGAGCTGCGCGCAGCCGCTCGGCGCACCAACATTGGTCTCCACTGCGTCAATAGCAGCTAATATAAAAAAGTTAGCACTTACAACAAACAAAAAAACCCACGCACCATGTTTTTTAATGGGAAAGATGATGAAAGAATATTTATATTATGAAACATATATAAAATAAATAATGAGACTGTAGAAGTATTTGACAATGTCAATAATAAATTACAAGTGATCATGATCATAAATAATTTCAACTACGCGAGTGGTAGCGTCTCGGCCTTTCATCCGGAGGTACCGGGTTTGAATCCCGACCAGGCATGGCATTTTTACAAGCTACAAAAATTGTCATTCATCTCATCTTATGAAGTAATACATTACAGTGTCCCGGAGGTTAAAAAAAAATAAACAATTTTCAAAAAACTGCGTATTTACAAATTTTGAGTTTTGCACAATAATAACGAACTTTTTGTCAGAGTAGTGGTGTCCCTACCTTTCATACGGAGGTTCTGGATTCGAGGTCTGATCAGGCTTCAGATTTTCTCACATGCTACAAAAAAAAAAATCATTTCAGTATCATCAATCAGCAGCTGTTACAGAGTGCCAATCAGAATTAAGGAAATATAAAGTATTTAATTGCTGTGGGACTTTCTCTTCTTCAAGATAATCATAGACAGTCAACAGATCTATTCATTAATCCGAGGGAACAGATTGTAAATGTGTTATAGTGTTAAAAAAAAAAAAAATCAACCTAAATATTACCAAATAGAATGTTAATTTCATCAAAATCACATCTTTAACCATAAAAAATGACATCTTGATAAAATGAACTGAATTTTGTCATTTCTTATTTATCAAAATTTATTTATAATATTTCCATTACTATATTTTTTTGCTTATGTACTGTTTCTCTGCTTTGAAATACTTAAGTTCCTAATATTGGAATTAGTCAATAGACGCAAATTCTGGATGCTAAACGTAAACTGATGTAAGAATCGATAAATCGACAATTCAATCGATAATTGAATCGGTAATTATGATATGTCTTTGATTATATGTTATTTTTTTTAGAGAATGACGGTTCAAGGTTCAAATTTACAATGAAGTGGCCGATATATATTTTCAGAAACTTAGATATAAGTGAGAATATATACAGCATAGATGGCGGTCAAGATTGCGGTCAGATAGATGGCATAGATGGCGGTCCTTAGTATCAAAAGTATATCGACTCTAGAAAAAGAAAAGAAATAGAACATGCTGCTGATCGGTTTATACATATAAATAATTAAACATCCGGGTATAACAGTTACTTATCAAACTCTTACTAGACCAAACTTTCCTGTTGCACACAATTTATACAGAAGAAGAAAATGGAAAAGCAGAGTGGAAAATTATATATAGATTGTCATTATTAAAGAAATATATGACCAGAGAAATAATGAACTGGGAAAAGAATAAATGAAATAACAAAAAAACATGACGGGAATTATTCATCCAATGAAAACGACTTTAGTCTTTGAGGACTGAATTGATTTAACCGTCAATGTATCAGATCTGCATTACCAACAGACGAAGCTTTTTGAGTCACAAACATACGTAACTTCTCTTTAATCACTTTTAATTTGTATTCAGTTCACATGCGGACATAACCAAAAAAAAAAAAAAAAACCCTACCGAGTACTAAGCCAACGTCTTAAATTCTCAACTTCAACTCTCATTTCCATTACAAATATTTTTTACCAGACGATGCTCATATAACTAATAACAGGTTTTCTCGGTTATGACATAATAAATAGTGAGTTGGCAAAACTGCCAAAAAAGAACATCACATATTTATTTGTTTTTTAAATCTGCATTTAGGAGTACTCATAACGATAGATCGTTACAATTGAAACCCTAATATTTTAACCGCTTTTCAAAAACAAATAAACCAATACAAAAAAATAATTCCTTTTTAGAACACTTTATCTTCTTTCAAAATGCTGTAAAATTTTTTGAAAACTCCTTTGAATTTGTCTTTAATATATCGTTGAAAAAAAACCATACAGAGTAATTTATCATAATGTGTGCGATTTCGAACGTAAATTTAACACTAGAAAAGCACTTCTGGATATTATTATCAAGCCTTCGAGTATTGGCTATGAAGATTTGCTACAAGTTAAAAGAAATGCTTCCATTTAGGTTAACTGAAGCATTTATCTAACACCATTTCTTTATTTTCAAATCCTTCTCTAGATTCTTGTGTACATTCTAAAAAATCTACATATTTGCCAAATATCCCTATTAAAGCTGTTGTTCTATAGAGTTCAGTTCATCTATACACTGATATATATATATATACACGAGTATATACTGGTTTATACAGGTAATACTGTATTTCTTCTAGAAATGTTTTTACTTTTGGCACGATCCTCACATTACATCAAAATGTAATGTACATTTTAAAATAATTTAAAAAAATATCTAATGTGAACACTACATGACTTCCTTGTACGCCTATTAAATTACATATACACATTTTTTTTTTTTTTTTTTTTAAATGAAGAGTAAAAAAATTTTATTTCATTAATAACTTTGATATTTTTTCATATTTTTTTTTATTGTTATTATTTAAAAATCTTTTTACAATCAGAGGTTAATAATTATTAATAAATCAATACATTTAAAACAAAAAAATAGTTCAAATAAAAGGTCTGATTCGAACCAATGTGCCTTCTCCTTGTACGATCCAAATATTTCATAATTAAAATTTTATTTGGCAATAACTCTGAAACCAAAGAAAATAAGTACCACTTATGATAGGTATATCGCTGGAAAACTCTCAATAAGGGTTTATTATTGCAGTTAAGAAAAAAAGTTCAAAATCAAACTTTTTTTTGGAATTTTGAGCTTTTTTGGACACTTTGGTTCAGCAGATTGCAATCAAAAGGAGAGGTGCACAACTAGATGTTACAACAGTCCTAAATCCAAAATTTCAACATCCTATGGCTAATCGTTTTTGAGTTATGAGAGATACATACCTACGTACGTACGTACAGACGTCACGCCGAAACTAGTCAAAATGGATTCAGGGATGGTCAAAATAGATATTTCCTTTGATATCTGAAAACCGAATTTTTTTTGAGATCACATTACCTCGTTTACTTCTAACAAGGAAGTAAAAATGAAAGATTAAAATTAACATGACATAATCTACTAAAGTGATTCTCTTTGACATTATGAATGATCACCTGTTTCTTTTAACAACATTCTGAACCTATTATCACATTTAATGAAATATATGAACGTTACATTTGGTAGGAGATTAAAATAGACGCGGGTCCGTACAACAACAAACAAAAATCACTACAACGGTAAACAAGGCTTCTTTATAATCTCATAGATCTACAAATTTGTTTACTGTTATCTAGGAAACTTACAATAAATTAATTTTCTTTTTTTTAACTAACCGGGATATAAGTTTGGGATGAGAGTAATATTTCCTGCAGTTAATCAGTTTATTTCCAACTCATAAAACTAATAACAAATGGCATATAAAAGTTGATACTATTTTCTAAGACTTTTAAATGCACACACATGACTAAAACAATATTTACAAAAGATTTTATCTTTAGCAGAAGAATATTTTTTACGATAAAGTGACAAGATAATTTTGCTCTTTAAGGTTGAAAAGATGTTGAACAAAAAGATTTACTTAAATAATTAATATATTTTATATACATAATATACAAATAAAAAATAATAATAATCAAAAATAACGGTGTAATTTTATTTAATCTGCCGGTAAATATTATTTTTAGATTTTGTTATTGAAGGAACACCGTTGGGTGTGGACTATTTCCTGGGTGTCATTCATTTTCAAGTTATGCTTGTTTTAAATAATAATCCCATTTATGGTTGTATTATTTTATTTAGAAATAATGAATATTAAGAGAAAAAAGAATATAAAAAAAATAACGTTAACATTTTACTATTTTTAAAGAATTAGATTGTACATTAAATAATTATTGTAAATATTTTGCATTATCCGATGTTAGATATCTAGATTTGAAGTTTACTTAAACACAGGAAATATTGAATAACCTAATAACAATGTTAATCATTAGAATATTAGAATAATATTATTTTACCTTTTTAACTGATTTTTATTTACATTTTTAGAATATACATTAAATACTAATATATCAAGTAATCTCAGAACTTTCTCTAAAAATTTTCGTTTGGAATAACTTTAAAATTTCAACAACAGAATACCTTAATGATACCCAAAATTTAATTCCACACGTTTTTTGTGTGGCGTTGTATGCCTTAAGTTCCGGTTTTCTGAATAAGGAAATTGTTATCTTCAATCAAGCAATCAATATTTATCTAGTAAGATCACATTGTTTCCTTTTCAATGAAACTTGTTTTAAAATTATTCAACTCAGATCAAAATACAGCTGTAAGTATTTTACATCGTACTAAACTAGAGGTGAACGTTAGAATAAAATAAAAATGTTTAAACGGTTTTGTAGAAAGGGAAAATTTACTAATCATTTTTATGGAACTTATCATTAAGAACTCATTTCAATTATAATTCCAGAATTTTATGGTAAGATCTTCTTAAAAGATAAATTAGGTTGGGATGCTTTGTATTAAGCCATCCAATTTAGTTAAGTTGATAGTAATGAGATGTGTAAAAAGTAAAAACTGTGGAAGATATCAAAGATTCAAATTTATAATATACTATAGATAACTGAAAAAGTAGAATATAATAATTATATTGAGGGTAAGTTATTTGCACAGTATAGAAATGAATTTAAAAAGAAAAATAAATAAATCAATCAGATCCGATACAGTTTGTAGATTAGCAGAAGCTACCATAGGATCAGCATCCAGAACCAATTAACGACGGTATAGCTAGATGGAAGATGAAGGTTCTTCCGGTTAAGTCTACAAATGCTTGTGATGAGGAGTGGTAACTGTCCGCGAGTTCAACTTAATGTCCTTTTCATTCCGCACGCTAACAGCGTGCGATACCTAGGACAGTATCTGGGTCGCGGTCTGAGTGGAGGAGTCATGTCAAAAAGAAAAGGACACAGGTTAACATTAAGTTCAGAGAGATGTACATTGATTACTAGGCAGGGGGTCGGAATTATCCATAATGAACAAACAATTTTTGTATACAACAATCCTGAAACTTATTTGGACCTACGGAATCCAACTGTGGGGTACAACAAGCGAGAGTAACATTGAAGTCGTACAGTGATTCCAGAACAAATTAATTAAGAAATATAACAGAAACGCCGTAATTTGCGAAAAACACTGAAATTATACATTTTATCTTGGGTTGCCAACCGTTTGAGAAGAGATACGGCGATTCGGTTTAAGATACAAAATGAAGCTGAACAAACATGGGAATATGCTCGTTTTTCACCTCCTGGGTAAGAGCGAGGACGTTAGGCCCATAAAACGACTTCATATATTGGATCTAATCGAGGGTGTTGTGGATCATCAGAATTATTCATTTCGTTTTTCTAGTTACTTTTGTTGGTTCTTTGATTTGTTTCAGCGTTTCTTTGTTTGAATACTTATTGATAAGACAATTTTTGTGGGATGGATAAGACTATTTTTTGGCGTTTTCTACGTCTATGTGTGATTGATAAGACTATATTTTGGTGTTTTCTTTGTTTTTATATTCTGAAATTTGGACTTTGATCAATGTTCTTTGTACTCATATTTGTGTGTACTTATTTATGTTTAGTATGTATTTATTTATTCAACCCACCGGACTGGACTAGTGGCGAACGCGTCTACCCAAATCAGCTGATTTGGAAGTCGAGAGTCGAGAGTATGTATTTATGTATACTGTGTAAGATATATACTTATACAATTCTTTGAGGGATTTCAATGAATACTCCTCTCGTCATGTATTTTTTTGTTATTCATATTTACTTATGGTTGCAGTAAATTGGAACCGATTGTAAATTATGAAATGCGGTAAAAAAAAACAAAAATAAAACAGATGTTGATGATGATGACCTTGACTTAATTATTAAGGAAATAAAGGTTATTTTAAAAATTCTTCATTATCTATTTCTAACATATTTCAGTTGTATTAAACCGAATATTATTTAAAACATGTAGTTTAGAATTGTTTATAATAAATTTTTAATAATTTATGTAATAAAACGTAATAGATGTAACTAATGATAGAGGAAATATAGTAGTAACATAAAGAATAAACGATCCCATTTTGAAATTTAAAAATAAAAAATCGTTATATTATGAAATGAATTTTATTACATACAGTACTATGTAAGATATACTCATTTAATAAATATTATTAACATACCTCGTTCTTGAGATAAGCATTTGTTTAAAATATTGAGTAAAATTAACCGGAAATCGCAATTTTTATACTTTTGTTGTTCACGTTGATTAGCTGAATCAACGTGAATTTTAGTAAGTAGGTTTGCATTTTACCAGTAATTTATATATATATATATATATATATATATATATTTTATATATATTTTATATATATATATGAGTGTTCAAAAGCCGTTCATAAAAAAAAAAATTCTTATATATATATATATATATATATATATATATATAAATGAAAACCTTTTTAATAATATTATATTAATTGTAAGTGTTTTGTATTTTATAGCAGACATTTTTCTAGTAATAAATAGTATTACAAATTTAAATTAATGTATTACTCCAGTTATAGGGGGGGACGGGGACAAAAGTGATATTTATACATTGTACATGACTATGAAGTGGGAGGTTAATATGCGATAAAAACTTTTCTAATCCCCTCTCTCTACTTGTTAGGGCATCAAGACACTTTCATCCATCCAATGGAGTCGGAGAATAAAAGGCTTCTCTGTATCTCATCTTTTGTTTAATGCCAGCAATTTGCTCCACACACATATTTCCCCAGACATTGGACCGGCAACATTTACAACTTCTATGAATTCCAGAATAATATCTCAACAATGGCAATCTACCAGTAGAATGCTTATTAAACTTTTGTTTTAAAATGAATAAGTTAATCAAATGAATACTGAATGGATTGGCAAAAAGAGTGTTCAAAAGCCGTTCATAAAAAAAAAAATTCTTAAATCTGAAAAAGATGACTGTTTCCGTTGTTAAATATTCCTCGTAATTAATAAAAGGAAATTTATATACAAAAATAAAAATAAATAAATGGTAATAAAATCATAATTATTGAATAAACAATATACGCTGAACACTATAAAACAAGTATTTTTACCGATGAGAAAAGAATAAAAACAAATTCAGGCCACTGTTGTTTTATTCTAAGTAATTTAAACACTAAACAGTTGTTTTTTAATATTTAAGTAATTTTTTGAAACGGTTTTCCAGAACTTTTTTTTATTCAATCTTTTTAATAACTGTTCATAGGTTGTTGTTTGTACTGATAAATAAATAGTAATAAGAAACATTTTCTTATTGTACTATTTTATTTAAAAACTTTAAATAATTAGTATTTACTTTCATACTACATGTAATAAACTTAATTTCTGATTTTAAAAAATAATTATAGAAAACTTAATATACAAAAATTGATGTTAATAATAAATCACTCTTTAATTTTACAATAAAAAAAAAGATTTAAAAAAAAATATTTTTTCCCAATTAAGGAATTTGAAAGGACATTCTTATTATTTTTTTAATCTTCCTGATGTATACGTTACAATCAGTTCAACTAGTAAAGAATACCCCCTCCCTCCCCGGTACAATCAGATCTGGATGATATGTCTGACACAACCCACCGGGTTGGTCTAGTGGTGAATGCGTCTTCCCAAATCAGCTGATTTGGTAGTCGAGAGTTCCAGCGTTCAAATCCTAGTGAGGTCATTTATTTTTATACGGATTTGAATATTAGATCGTCGATACCGGTGTTCTTTGGTGGTTGGGGTTCAATTAACCACACACGTCAGGAGTGGTAGAACTGAGACTGTACAAGACTACACTTAATTTGTAGTCATACATATCATCCTCTGAAGTATTTTTTGAACGGTAATTACTGAAGGCTAAACAGGAAAAAGAAAGGAAAGGATATGTCTGACATGTAAATGAAGTCTAGTCTTGCATTAACTCAGACTGAACATACCTGAGTTGTGTGATTAATTGAACTCCAACCACCAGAATACACCAATGTACTCTTCGGTCTACTATTCAAATATATTAAATGTTAAAATCACAATAACTGGTCATCACGGTATAAAGTTAATCATGTCTGTTACGTAAGAAGGTTGCAGTTAAAAATAAATATAAAAAATAAATTAATATACATCATATATTATAATTAAGATACATATCTTAATTAAAAAAAAAAAAAAAAAAAAAAAAAAAAAAAAAAAAAAAAAAAAATATATATATATATATATTATTATTAATCAGATCTAGTAGCATGCATTTTGCAAAGGTCATTTTATGACAATTTTTCTTTTATTTGTATATAAAAGGATAGATTGATAATAAGGTGTCAATATATACAACTCCTTACACAGACAACTACAGAAACACACCATATACACAAAATATACATACATCTTTGAACCGGCAACAACAAATTTGGTACTTTTTTCACTACTACAGCAAGGTTAAATCTGCAATAAATGGAAATTGACAGTGTGTTAATAAAACGATAGATGAAAATGTAAAAAAATAGTTCTAAAGATTGGTAGAATACAAGAACCGAAGAAGAAAGAATAGTATTACAAACACGTGGAATTATGAGAAAGATGAAAAATTAAAAACTACAGAAGAACAGCTGTTGAAAAATTATAAAACTTGCAGAAGAGAAAACCATACATAATTATTAAAACGAATTTTTATAAAACTTCTGTATTTTAAGTATATAATGAAATAGTGTTTTATGTTGTTAGATTCATTTTTACAGAGATTTTATTTTACAGAGATAGAAGAACGACTGCTAATATTTACAGGAACCAAACAGCAACAGTAATAATTGAAGAAAAAGAAGCTGTAATGAAAAAGGGAGTCCTTGTCGAACTCCCTTTTTCATTACGGCTTCTTCCCTATCGGCTATTTCCCTATCCCCGTTACTTTTCAATCTTTACATAGAACTAATAGTTAATGATGTTAAAGAACTATTTAGATCTGGAGTAACAATACAAGGTGAAAAGATAAACATGGTACGATTTGCTGATGATATAGTAATTCTAGCTGAGAGTAAAAATGATTTAGAAGAAACAATGAACAGCATAGATAAAAATAAACAAAAACAAAACTAAAGTAATGAAATGTTGTAGAAATAACGAATATGGACCACTGAATGTAAAAATAGAAAGATTATGGAGGTAGAAGAATTTTGTTATTTGGGAAGTAGAATTACTAAAAATGGACGAAGCAGGAGCGACATAAAATGCCCAATAGCACAGGCGAAACGAGCCTTCGGTCAGAAATATAATTTGTTTACATCAAAAATTAATTTAAACGTCAGGAAAACATTTTTGAAAGTATATGTTTGGAGCGTAGCTTTATATGAAAGTGAAGCATGGACGATCGGAGTACCTGAGAAGAAAAGATTAGAAGCTTTTGAAATGTGGTGCTACAGGAGAATGTTAAAAATCAGATGGTTGGATAAAGTGACAAATGAAGAGGTGTTGCGACAAATAGATGAAGAAAGAAGCATTTGTAAAAAATGTAGTTAAAAGAAGGCAGTCTTTTATGTCACCATATTAAGGCATCCTGGAATAGTCGCTTTAATATTGGAGGGACAGGTAGAAGGGAAAAATTGTACAGGCAGGCAACGTTTGGAATATGTAAAAAAAATTGTTAGGTTTGCAGGATGTAGGGGGTATACTGAAATGAAACAACTAGCATTAGATAGGGAATCTTGGAGAGCTGCATCAAACCAGTCAAATGACTGAAGAAAAAAAAGATTTATTTTACAGGAATTATACATCAAAAATAGAATATTCCTACAAGTTATCAATTGCATCATTTTTGTTGAGTTTCGTTTTCATTAATTATTTTCACTTAGATTTCACATCATTTTTTATAATGAATATTTAAAATTTATTGCCATATTAACGTTTACCATAGTAATGAAGTAACGAAGATTAAAAACTATAATTCCTGAAATAAGTTGAAAATTTATTTTTCAGCGTTAAACTTCGGTTTAGTTTGGATTAATCATCTAAAATAAGAAATCTTACGATTGCAATAAAAACTTATCTAATATAAACATTATGTTTGAATATACTAAATAATATATATATATATATATATATATATACATACATATATATATGTATGTATTAATAAAATATAATAAATTATAGCTTCTGGTTGAGTGTATATATATATATATATATATATATATATATATATATAAAATAAAATATCTTCTATGAATTAGATTAAAATACTCCAATAAAGAATAATAAAGAAATTGGAATTAGACGCTCTTAACCTTTTCGATGATATTAAAATTTTTTGCTAGAATCTCGTAAAGTTAGCAGAACTAGTAATCCACCTAAAAGAAAACGCGGAGAAAGTAGATTTAAAAAGGTCTGTAAATACGAAATACGACAAAATCAGTAGTCAATAAATTAAAAATCAGGGACAAATAATTTAAATTGACTGCTTAGATAAAGAAGTCAAAACAGAACGAGAAAAATTAAATTGGCCACCGACTAACAAATATTTAAAACAAAATGAACATCTCAATAAAATATAAAATCATAAAATTACAATACCAACCAAACTTTTTTTTGCAATAAAAACTTATCTAATATAAATATTATGTATGGATAATATTACACATAATAATAAGCATGAATAATTATGTATTAAATAATATATTTATTTTATATAAAAAAAAATTATAACTTCTCGGTTGATGATATATATATAAAATATCTTCTATGAATTAGATTAAAATATTCCAATAAAGAAATTGGCCTACCGACCAACAAAATCTATTTACAACAAAAAGAATATCTCAATAAAAGTTAAAATCAGGCATTACAACACCAACTACCTTTTTTTTTGGCAATAAAAACTTATCTAATGTTAAAATAACAAATGAATATATATATAAAATATATACATATATATTGATGGGGTTTTGGTTTTTTTTTTTTATTGCCTGTTCGTTGCAGAATGCATTTCGATCAGGTGAAATAAATACAATAGAAAAAAATAGAGGAGAATCTTGAGAAAAGTGCTAGAAGTTATAAATGAAACAAATATAAATTTATAAATAATAAAGATGTTTAAAAATACAATGAAAGTGAGAAAATATCAGATTCCATCAGAAAAATAAGGACCAAATTCTAGGACCACCTAATGAAAATAAGTATTAGCAGGCTCGTAAAACAAATCATCAATCATATTTACAACAAAAAGAACAGGTTTCGATGGATCTCAATAGTTCAAAAAAGCCTAAAGGGAATAAATTCCTCTGAATACAGAACACCGTTTAGAAAACGCATAAGATTTCATTAAGAAACCAGATACATCTGATCGAAGAGAAAAGGCAAAATAATAGCGAAAGAATAAATAAATATTGGAAGACCAGGAAGAAAACTACCAGATAAAAGAAAAATTAATTCAAAATGTTACTTCACGTGATCCTTAGTCGGCCGAACTCGAAAAAAAATCAAAAATTATATTTTTACTTTAATAAACTAGTTTCATAATTTCGAGATAAGAATTTTTTCACAAAAAAAGATTCTTTAATTTTATTCGCAAATCCCATAAGCAGTATGATTTATTAATATATCCAGTTCCATAAATAATAATAATAATAATAATAATAAACGGTTTTGTCAGTATTTTAACTATACATGAACTTGAAGAATGCACTAACATTTTAACCAGTTATAAATGCGATTCCTGAAATGCACAATATCTTTTCTGAAAAGCTTTCATGGCTTTAGACGTGTTAAAAAAAAACTTTCTTACATTTTTGTAATTCTGATTAACCAAAGCGAGGTCCTGTTTTAACTCGATATTTTGTTGTTCCTCATTTATATGCTTGTGAAAAAATTTCAATCTAACGTGTCTTCTGATTTTAGGTAACATTACTGTAAGACTTTCGTTATTGTAGTAAAGAACAATATTTAAAAAATGTTCCTTATCAAAACATTCTTCCTTTAACTAAGGGTTATGGTGAGACACGGTGGAGGAACTTTCCGCTCTAAACCACCGCTAGATTAAACAAAATGATCTTTCTTTCATTCCTGTCATCATACAATTGACAATCTGTTTTTCAGGCTATGCTTTAGATATTTTCACGATTGAGTTTTTAGCTTAAAGTTTGTTCTCTGTTACTTTTCACTACTTTTTCTTAGAAATTTTTTAATATTTAATCTTATATTATAAACCAATAATCCTATTTTTTTATCGGGTTCCCCTTATCACTTTATTTATAAAAAGAATTATCATAATAGTAACAAAAAAACGAAAAAAATTATTGAAATATTTTTTTTTTAATCAAGAGAATATCGTGAAAATACCATCAACCACCGGTCATCAGTCAATGATGTACTGGAAACAGTCTTTGCAATAATAAGATTATTATTTCTGGGAAGTAAGCTCAAAAATTTACAATAATTACTATCAATAACTCTGTTACTTAAATAATTTTAATTTTAATAAATTTAATTTTGTTTGTTCAACTTTATTCTACAGCTTTTCTTTGTTGAGAGAAAGTATCGGTACATAAACATCGGTACGTAATGAGCGAGGTCTACTTTTTACAGAACGACTACCATTAGACCATAATAAAAGAAATCTAGAGCACATCTCATCAAGTATGACGATAATCAAAATACTACATAAATTGGCAAATGGGTATTGCTGCAAACAGTCAATGCCACTAAGCGTAGTACATAATACTAGGAAGCAGTTATATTTGTAATTATTTAATTCACAGCCTTGATGAAAATGTACGGATTTACTTTAGGGTCGAACTGCTAAGCACATAAATAATTACATCGGCTTATCCTAAGCCAGTTCATTTGTTTACATGCACTGTAAACTTAACTGACATCTACTAATATACTTTGGTTTCGAGTGGCTTAAGTATATGACTTACGTTGTAAATCTTAACCAGTTTCAATGCGTTATTAATTACTTACAAAATTGTTCATTATTAAGATACTTCTTAATAATGAAGTTATTAAAAAATAACTTAATTACGCTTAATAATGCTAGGGTCTGCTAGTAAGATACTAGCAGACCCGGCAATGCTTCGTTGTTGCTAGATTTGAGAATACATATAGATTAAATGAACACAATTGAAAGTTTGATAAAACATTAACAAAATGAACATTACAAAATTTAACCTTTCCCTTTTTTCCTTTTCCCTTACCCACTTTCCGATTTCCACTTACTCCCTTTTCCCCTTTCATTTTTCCTTTCCCCAATTTCCCTTTTCCCTTAATAACTTCCCTATTCTCTTCCCCATTTTCCTCTTTTCCCTTTCCTTTCCCATTTCTCTTTCCCTTATTTCCCTTTCACCTTTCTCTTTACCCCCTCTCACCTCGCCCTTTTTTTTCCTTTTACCCGTTTCCCTCTTTTTATTTTTTTCAATTTCCCTGTCTTGTACCTTATTACTATTTTCGATTTTTCCCTCTTTCCCTTAGTGATTTTTCCTTTTCTTCCATTTTCCCCGCGCGTAAATCGGTCCAGCAGATTTTTAATCTATAGCGGACACACATATCGGAAATATTAAGATGGAGTCGCAAAATATTTAGTATAGCGTATATTGCTTTTACGCCCAACAAATAGCATCGTTTAAAAGAAAAAAACATGTTTTTACCTGTCACAGGTGTGACATCTTAGGTATATAAATAAATAGTAGGTATATAAAAGAACGCGCGTATTCGAATGTAACATTGTGTCAAAATTTCAAAGTAGTCGGTGAAGAACTTTCAAAGATTTAAGATTTTGAATTAACAAACATTTACATTTTTATTTACATAGATTTACAAGTATTTATTTTTTTCTGAAAATTAAACTAAAGTAATTTTATCGGCTTTTTCGAAAAAAAGTTCGGTATTACTTTCGGTCTCATGGTGAGAGTGGAGGGTAAATGAATTTCCTTTACGTTTTGAAGTATGAAGAATACGAAAATACCATTATTTTAAATTGGAGTTTTCTAATATATCGCTTTTTTAAATAAAGAGTTAATGTTTGTATGTTAACAAACATCTCAAGAACCGCTTAACTAATTGCTACTAAATTTTAACGGTAGCTTCATTATGTAATCCGTAGTGCAGGCCATATTAAGATGAAAAATTATTTATTATAACGTGTAAATAATAATTAATAATCCGTTTCGATTCTGCACTTCTCATTCAAGCCGCTAGATGGCGAGCCACTAAATTCTTATGCTCCTTTCTTAAGGCGAGCCGCTCCCAAGATATTTATCAATAGAGATGTATATATATATATATATATATATATATATATATATAAAGTTTGTCTGATTGATTGGTCCCCATCTGAGCTAGGAACGGGGAGGGGGTGGCGACCGGAAGCGTCACAAGGCGGGTGTCTTCCCCTACTGGGTTTGATTGGTCTAGCATCATGTAAGAACCAACCGACCGATTGCTTTCAAATTTTCAGGATAGATAGATTCGTGTTATCCCAGAGAGGTTTTTAGGCAATAGAGCAAGGTCCTATGCCTTAAAACCATAGGACATCGTTCAATGGGTTCGATACCTTAACCCTTGAAGGTTAAGATATTAAAAATATTCATTATTTCTTCCCCCAAGGAGGGTGAAGGTGTTAAAGGTATCCATTGAGGAAAAAAAGAGATTAATCCTTTTATTTCATTATTATATTTATCCCATCATAGCAAAGAAATAAGTTATGAATTTTTCGTTGTCAAAGGTGTGTGTGTGTACTTTAGTTACCATAGTTAAATTATTCTGTCGTTTTTAATTTAGTTTCTTTTTCAGTTTCTATAAAGCCTGAATATTTTATTATCTATTCATCATTATACCTCGACTCCATTTGAGAAGTACCACCCTCTTATCTAACCATTAAATCAAACCATTAAAAATATAAAAATTAAGAAAATATGTAACATTTATACAAATACACATAAATAAATATATTCATATAATAATGATTTTTTTATTAAATCTTTGTTGAGATATAAAATAATATATATTTCAAGACACACACACACATAATTTGGATGCACAAATATTTTATATATTTATTATACAGTTGAGTAGTTACACAGCTACAGCTCTAGCTTAGGTATTATCCTAAAAACTGTAGAAAAAACTAACTAGTCATAAAATGAACAAATAAAAATATATAAAAGCTTATTATAGTAGTTTATTATTTAGTTATATTATTATTTACTGTTTACTATTACTGTTTATTGTTTATTATTTTAACTATTTACTTTAATAAAGTATTGGGTTATATAAAAAAATATATTTTTGATTCGTTAAATTAAACCTTTTTTTGCCCAACTAAAGAAATTTAATTAATTTTATTTTCATAACATAATTACCAGCTTACGCTGAATTCACACCCTACTATGTGTATTGTATTTCATTGTAATATGACGGCATGTCCTTCATAATATCTTATTTGAAATCCCCAGTATTGTATACCGTACTGAATATTGATTTGCATTATACTATTGTCTGATATGTCTGGGCGTGAAGATTGATTTGAATGCGTACGACAGATGGTCTAAGATCTTTGGAGAGAGAGAGAGTGTGACAGAGGAAGAGCTATATGGTATGAGAGAGAAAACACGGGAGGGCTTCGAATATCTTGGTAATCACCTTGTCAGCAGGACGGTACAGGCAACAGTTTAATCGCTACTCCATTAAAGTAATATCCAGAATATCATCCTTGATATACGAGATAAATTTGAATATTATTATTTCTGCCATTTCAGATTAACATCTGTTTTATTTTAAATAATACAGCTGGACAGTAATAATTATTTATAATTTTTCATAATTTTTTAAAATAAAAATCTACGTTATGATCTTAAGTAACCTAAATAATTACTATACTTTACACGAAAATATTTCAGGATATTTAATACGGATTTTTGATAAACATCCATTCATATTTTAAAGTGAAGGATATTATTCTCTTGCCATAAGCTGTCATTGTAGGCCAATCAAATTAGATTTTTACTGCCAAAATTAACTTCCGTTAGGTAAGACATGTAAAAAAAAAAATAGGAGAAATTCCATAGAATTGAATGTACTACTTTTCCACCCTCTCATTTTTTTTCAAAATGGCGTCCAAAGTTGGTGAAAAGTAGTTTTTTCGTTTTAAAGAAACTTCGGCATTTTACAAAGAAAGATTTTAAGATGTAGAACTTGTTAAAAAAATTAATTTAAGCCCCACCCGATGTCAATTGATCAATAAATAAATTGGTTATTGCAAAAAAACCGGTAAAAATGGTTTTTTCAATTATAAATATCTTTAAAATAAAAAAGATTTTTCGACAAAACTTCTAGAATATCTAATGCTTGACGAGTAGAATAAGTACCTTTTTTTGACTTTACAAAAATATTGAATAGTTTTGCAAAAATCGAGGTTTTAAAAAAAATACGTTTTCTTAAAATTCGAATAAATCATACTGTAATGCATCTATATAGCCCATCCGGGGCTTAAAATTTTCTTTAAGAGTTGTACTAACCTTGCAAATAGTGTGCGTATTGCCAAACAACTGCCAATATGCGAAAAATTGACCAAAACATCGACTTTTTTTCGGCTTGATAAACTTTAATAATTTTTAAAGTTGGAATTCCATCGAAATGATTTTATTGTCATTTTTCTAGTTGAATTTTTCAGCATTTTCTTTAAAGGTTCAAATTTTTATTTTGTCTAAGTTGATGAAGTTTCTAACTTTAAAAGATTAGATATATATCTTCAACTTTATTTATTTAATTAATTATAAAAAAATAATAAAATATTTCCCAAATAATTTTTTTAACTAGTAAAAAGTAGTAAGAATTGAAAAAAAATCAATCGAATGCTTATATATTCTAATCTAATGCATCATAAAACGTTATTAATAATAATTTTATTGAAAATACTTTCTGCGGTTTGGAAAATTCACCCTATACATCTATTATAAAGTTGAAAATTATTTCCACCCTGATTCTCAGTCAGATTAAAATAATAATAAACTTTATAACTGATTAAGTGAAACAATAAAAAGTTAGGAAAATTTATAATACCTTTATTTTTAGGAGTAAAGTTGATCACCCAAACCCTGTGAAAATATTTTAAAATTTTTCCATAATCAACATCGCTAATTTAGAAAAAAATTATAAAAATTTTAAGCTACTAGATTAGAAGAGTGAAAAGTTTAAAAAATTATTAAAACTATTTCGTAGGGAGAGGTTCTATATGTTCTATAACACTGTAAGACTTGAATATTGTTTCTTCCTTAATATCAAGTATCTAGAGAACAATAATAAAATATTTTTCAAGTTGATTGGTTAAAATTGAGAAGTTTTATAATCATTTGCTTAACTCAAAATATTTTTGATTAGTAGTTATTTTTATCTATTTTCTATTTAATTGTATTATTTAAATTGTATCTGCAACGATAAAAAACACGTGAAGATAAGAACTTTAAAAGTTCAACCATTTTTGAAAGAGAATATCCTTTTTAATACTTTCCCATCACTACATTAAATTTTTTATTTACTTAATTAAATATATTTTCTAATTCGAAAGGTATAAACTTCATTATTGTATTTTAAACCGTTCCTGAGGTACATAGCAAAGTAAGCACTAATGCATGTGTATTTTTTTTTCTAAGGTCAATACTTATAAGACCCAAATTCCTGTGTACCAATACATTGTATTTTTTATAATCAAAAACCAACTTCAACAACCCAAGGATAGAATTACAAAGTAAATCAAATGAGACGTAACTTATTTTTATTTTTTTTATTTTAACAGCACTTTCGCGGTTACCCGCATCATCAGTTGAATATAAAATATATAAAATTACATATCAAAACATAACAATTATATATATATATATTTTTTTATAGAAAAAAAATTAAAAGATTAAAATTATTAAAATTTTTATTAAAAAAAAATTGTTATGTGATATGTAATTTTATATAATTTATATTCAACTAATGATGCGGGATCCTGCAAAAGCGCTATTGGAATAAAGAATAGAAAAAATAAGTTAAGTGACATTTCATTTACTTTGTAATTCTGTTCTTGGGTCGTTCAAGTTGGTTATTGATTACAAATATAATACAATATATATATATATATATATATATATATATATATATATTATATATCACACAAGGATGCTTCCCCATATGTTTATTACTGTTTTTCTTTTAATAGCTGAGTTGATGATAGAATTATGCATCTAAGATTTAATTAGTTCTACGATTAGAGCATAACAGAAAAATTATAAAAAATACATAAAATTTATTTAAAACATAAATAAAAACATTAGGCGGCTTTACGTTTTGTCTAATAGAAATATTCCTTATAATTTTAGATAGGAATTATTAAATATCAATATTCTCCCTGTTTACTATAACAAATTGCCGTTAAGTTCTATACATACATAAGCACAAAAAATAGTAAAACATCATCTCTTACTGGAATATTTTTAATTAGAAAATTATTTTTCAATCATATCAATAATTAGAAAATAAAATTACCAAACATTTAGCAAACAGCTGACAACAATGTTGTAATACTTTCCTGGTATTGGTTATTTATTCTTTTAGTGGAAAAATAATAATACATGAAAAATTAAAAAAAAAAATTAAAGAATCGATAATTTTTTTCTGCTCCCTCACCACCAAATCCACCTTCCAAGAAAGGTGTTTGATTTGTCCACGTTTTCTGTGTTATTGGAAGAAACTAAAAAAAATTTCATTGAAAAATGTGCAACTAACAAAAATTAACTAAGATTTATTTTTGAGGATGATGGTGGTTTATGATGAAATTTTATCATTTATGCTTATAATATAAGCATTAAAACTTTAAAAAAAAACAAAAAGTTTTAAAAAATTTTTTAAATAAATATTTTAAAATTTTTATCGGCTTCCCTATCCTTAATATTACCCCCAATTTTTTTTATGTGTCGTTGCAATACAACTAAATTTAGAAAGGAATAAAAACAATTCGTTTAAAAAAATATGCAACAAAAAAGATACATTTTTTCGATTTATGGGGAAGGAAAGAATTTCAGAGCAAAATTTTCAAAGTGGTAACAGAAGCATATACGCATGTGTATAAAATTAATATAAAGTGTTATGTTTGCAAAATTTTGAGAAAATCGTCTCCAAAAAATTGTCTATATCCCACCGCTTGGAGATATTGACCTCAAATCTTTACCAACAAATTACACCATTTTGAAGAGTCTGCAAAATTTTATCAAAATTGATTGATCCAGTCAGAAGTTATTAAGCTTTAAACACCAAAATAAGACTATTAACTGTTTAAATATTGTTTTAAATAGTAAAATAATCCTATAGGGATTTGGTAATTTAAAATAATCATATATGTTTTTTTAAAGAAATTTCGTAAACCGTTTGCTCTGTATTAGTAAAAAAAAATTAGAAAAAAAACTTCAACAAAAACTTATATTCATGCCCAGTTTTGTCAATTTAACTCCGCTCACATAATTTAACTATTTGAAGTTGGCACACATACACACGCACGCACACACACACACACACACACACACACACACACACACACACACACACACACACACACACACACACACACAAACTATATACCAAGCAGGAAAACATAACTTATTTATAATTTGAGATTGTTATTCTTCGCGAATTTATAAGAGTTATGTTTTGATAAAAATTACTTGTTTAAAATACAAAAAAAAACCCTCCGTAACATGTTTGAAGCAGAATAATGTAAGCGATTTCGTTTTTAAATTTCCAAAACGAATGGGAATAAGAATATTGTTTTGTGGAAATAAAGGGAAATGCCAAATGTCTTTAATGCAAATGAAATATAACAACCAATAAATATTATATTAAAAGGCATCTTAAATTATAGTAATTCAGGACTTCGATAAAAATATACGCACGGAAGTGAAAATTAGTAAGAAAAAAATTAACATGATGAAAAATTTACTGACTAGACAATTTTTCATTAAAAAGTTACAGGAAAAATTGGAAAATGTTACTATAAAATCCTTCAAAATTCTATTAATAATAATTTTGTTATTTGATAGAGCCTAATCAAGGTTTTTTTATCGTTATTAAGGATGAAAATAAAACATTCATTCAAGAGACTGCCAGCGCAATAAATCTTCCTTGTACACTGTGTCCAAAATAAGAGATATTCTAGGTGTTTGTTGTAGTGAAATTTTATTGCAGCATGTGCGCATATGATAGTGGAATAATGTATAAAGTGACTCAATTTCTTAGTCTTCATCAGTATCTATATATACTTTACAGTCAATCGCCTTTTTTTCAACAGTGATCAACTTTAAATAAAATTGCCACATAATTAATTCGTAAATTACTCGATTCAGTCGGCGCCAAATGAAAACATTAAACGTAGATCATAATTCTAACATAAAATATATAACTTTACGCGTAACTTTCAAGACAGTCTATTACAACGCCACGCGGTTTGATTACAACAGGATAGCACTTGAAAGGAATCGAGTATAGGTGGACACATTATTCCAGATTTTAACTACGTAATATATATATAAAATTATTTACCAAAATAGAACTGGACCACAATGCTTAAAACCCTATCCCACGGGGTATTTTTCACGATATCCTCTCCAGGTTATCCCATATAAATACCTCAAAAATTTAAGAAATTTTCATCAAAAGTCAGAACGATACATTGCTGACCTACCATTACGCGTTCAAAAATTGGAATAAGTACTACAATAAAATATTTCTTTTCACCAGTAGATATAAAACCACCTGAGAACAAGGCTTTTCCAAGCAACATTCTAACATCTGTATAAAAAGTATTTTAATATATGTTTATTAACGTGATTTATATATACGTATATATAATCCGCCGTGCTAGTCTAGTAGTTAAACTTGTCATCGCAAAATCAGCTGATTTTCTAAGTCGAGAGTTATAAGGTTCGAGTCCTTGTAAAGGCAGTTGCTTTTTATATAGATTTGAATACTAGAATGTGAATACCGGTGTTCTTTGGTGATCGGGTTTCAATTAACCACATTGGGAAGGCTATGGCAAACCACCCCTAAAACCTGCCAGGAAAATTCCAAGGAATTGGAATCGCCGAGAATCGAACACGGCTATTGCTAATGTTTTTTTTTTACCTCACAAATCGTGTATTTACATCCGGTTCCGGATTAACTAACTACAAGTCAAATAAAATTGACAAACAAAAAATTGCGTTTAAAAATTTGATATATGACGTACTGAGCGTGAAAAATTTTCTTCTTCCACGTGACTAAGATCCTTGATAAGGTATAATGTTATAAAATAATAGTGATTGCATAGTAGAACCTTAGGTTATAACAGAAATATGTATTTAAAAAAGATTATTGAGATGCTATTGGAAATTAAGAAAAAAATATGTTAGCATACAAATAAATGAACTTTAGGTAGTTTCGAATTTAACCACACTGTTTAGAAGATCAGCGTGTTATTGGTTAGAATAATATATAAAAGAAAGCTTTATAAAAAAACTATCTATCAACATTTAATCAAAATGTGTAGTTTTGATTTTTATAATTGTAATTTTTTTCAAAACAGAGGATTATCCATTTATTTATTTATTTTTTCAACATTTTTAATAAATCTTGTCCCTTAATCATCAAACTGCAGCACTAAAATTTTTTCATTATATTAGCTACTGTTGGGCAGAAAAATTGAAATAATATAAGATGTAAAGTAAAATAATTATAAATACATAGAAAAATAAATTTTTATTCAAGTCATTGCATTATCGTTTTATATATATTTCCCCCCCCATTTTGGTTTAAATAGCAGAATTTAATTTTGATATCGTTTTGGTGTCTCGCAAAGACTTTTAAAACACAGTATCACATGACCAAACGTCTAATTTAAAGTTTTGAGCCGCTCATGATAGAAGGTCGAATACTCTAAATTGGGGCTTAATGAGTTAATATCTATTGTCGAAGAAGATTTCCAAAGAAAGAATCGAGCTACCTCAAATAACAAAAAAAAATTAAAAGGGAGCGTACAACCATAGCTGTAGATATGTGAAACAAACACATTGTTGGAGGCCATTTTGGACTGAGCGATCAGAATTTAGTTTTAACTGTATTACTTTTCTCCTTTCATCGATGGATGGCTCTTTAAAATGATGTATCAGATGACAATTGGTCCCATTTGAAATTTTTGAGTTGACCCCTCACCGCCCGCTGCCGAAAAATCAAAATGGGAGAAAATACGTTAATTGAAGTAGCCCTTAGGTACAAGGGAGAATAGCTCAAACCCGATCCAGTTACTTCTATTATAAAAAGAGTAAGAGCAGTGTATTACTTTTCAGTTGTCCAGTATACATTACACATATCAAGTCAAAAATAGTACTTAGCTATCCCATGGAAAACAATAGAAACTCTCCAGTATTTATTTGAAAATATTAAGGAGAGTTAAATACCAAAATGTTTGTAAGCAACCAAAGTCGTAAGTCATTCACGAAAATCATAAAGGAATTCTCCCGAAAAAAGTACCCACTGACAGGTTTAATTGGAAAAATGAGAGTTAAATGGATTTTCATCGCTTTCTTCTCAGTGTCGAATGCACAAACACTTTCAAATCAGCAGTTCAAACCGATTGAAAAATTCAGATGACATTCAGCTACAAAAATTACAGGGTCCCACCAATTAGCTCTGCTACTGATTTTATGTTAACATCATTACATTCAAGGAAAGTAACTCTGACTGGTATGTCTTTTACATCAGGTGCTTTAGATTTATCAAAACCTAAGCTTTATCAAAAACGACTGAGGCAGAAAATGTAAAATATTATGCTAATTTGTCATTTTCATTTGTGAAAGGAGTAATATTAATTTTTTCAACAATTAAGTTGTAGGGGAGAACGAAATCAAAAAATTACAAATATGAATGAGGAGTGATTATAGTAATCTACATAAATACATGAAAATGAAAATTTTATGAAATAATAATGTTGCAATTATTCGAAAATAATAAATATATAAAATCGGTGAACAATAAAATAACTATTTTAAAATTGGTATATATTTGAGTTCCCATAAAATAAGCAGAAATATTTTGTTTTATCTTACTAGTTATTATTTAAAAACATATCGAACAAAAAATATTATTTATTTAAAAGAGAATATTTAATTTAAATTGGTTGGAACATTATATATTACATATATTACGTAGGACATTAGATATTTTATTAAAAGTAATACCTCTTAGGTATACCTCATACTCACAATAAAGTTCTACCTCTTAGATAAGGACCAAAATGTGTGTTAAAAAGCTATAATGCCTGGCGGATAATTTTTTATAAAAATAAATGTTATTTGTTTAGGAATAAATAACTATTTTCTTCGTTTTTATTTTAGCAAACATGACATATTAGTAAATATAAATGCATGGAAATGTCAGAATTTTAATTTGCTTAACATCGGTTTACACGACTCGTATTTACTGGCAAACATAGATCTGACATCTCATTAAAATTGTATCCTGAAAATGCGTTTTCAGTTTTTCATGTTGTGACAAGATAATATATCGTACTTTTGTTTTATTCATAGGGATAATATAACAATATATTTATTTAATAATCATGCAATACTTAATGAAGAAGTTTCACGGCAAAACGTACGATTTACGGTGTTGCAAACTACATAAATTGGGTCATATTTTGTAAATTAATCATCTTACAAAACGCCCAACAATTTTACATATACATAATCTTACGGCTATTATTATTAATAGGAATTCTATCCAAGCTATCAGTATATCTACTGAGAGACCCAATGCAACGGTTTATAAGTATTTGATAGTTAAAATTTGTCAACGAATGACACACGCTCCCACGCACGCACATACACACACTTACAGATACATGTTTACACACGTATATAGAATATATATATATTCGTAATGTTTGTACATGAAAAATATGTAGAGAATTATTTAAGATAATAAGAATACTGGTAAGACTACCGGTGTTAATACTGGAAGAATACTGTTTTGTGAATGTTTCTTTGACAGTAGCATCATAAATAATCAAAATACTATTGGTAATTATATAGAATTTTGGATTCAACTCTGATTTTGATGAAATTTGCAGCAAAAATTATTTAAGACTTAAGTTATTCGTTACAACTGAAATTTGTCGACTGAAAATTACCTTTAGCCGAGTTACGTCCTTCGCAAGTTACCCTGACCAAAAATTTCGTAATTCAGCACTGAATAAATAATTAAGTTTATTTAATTAATAATTAACACCCCACTTACCAAAAATTCTTTTATATATATGTTCAAACGCTTTCAGAATAAAATTCCATCATCAGGTACTAAAAACCTTTTTATGTTATAATCTTATTAAAACTAAAACTTCTTTGTTATGTAAATTTGTTTATGGAACGTAATATAATTATCAGTGGTCTTCGTAGTTTAAAATTATGTCGACTTAACGTCCTGTCATTATGAATGTTTCCACCGTTATAATAAAAATTATAATTAATTATAATTTTGATTAGAATCGTAACATGATTTTGATAAAATTATAATAGTTTACTGTATGCAATTATGGACTAAGCCTAACGATCAGCTAATTTAATATTTAAGGTTAATTAGATAAGATTAGCGAGCGAAGCGAGCGTTTGGTTATGTTTGCTGACATCATACGAAGTTCAGTACACTGAATCGTTAATCTAACCTAACAACCTTAACCTTGACATAAAACTGACTAAACACGATAAAGTTTCACTTAAACCAAGTTTACTCCGTATATAATGCATATTATTTACACACAATTATTGCACAATACCAAAACCCACACCTAAATTTTAACTTAATTTCATTAGGCTTAAGTGAATCTAATGTCATTCTTATTTAATTTCACTGATACCAAATTATTTAGTCCTCAAATAACGTACATTGCACTTATACAGTGCTGAAATACCAAATGTTTGGTGAATGTAACTTACGAGGGACATAACTCGGATGAAAGGCTTTTTCAACAAAAAAAATTCACTTGTAACGAATAACTTACATCTTAAAGTATATTCCAAATTTCATCTAAATCAAAGGTGATTCCATAATTTTATATAATTAGAGGTTTTTTTTAACAGAAAACAATTTTACTTTCTTATGAACGTATTAAATAGTTGTATTTGCTTAGTTTAAATATAAATTATGTTAGGAATATATTTAAAATCTCTGACCTACACGCAACAAACACATGTCCACATACGTTTTAAACATAACTAAAAAATCGTCATTAAAGATTAAATTTATTATTATTAGTAAAAAATAATTAATATAAACTATCAAAATACCTTTTAAAAATCAAGCATGTGACGTTATTTCAGTATTATCGGTTAACAGATTTATGAAAACACTTAAGTTGACACCAAGAAAACAATAAATAAATGCGACTACAGCAGACGATGACTCACTCGTACTAGTCAGTGACTCATACAGTAACAGACAACTCACGTTCGAACATACCTTGTAGTCTCTCTACTTAGTAGAGAAACGACTAGACACGATGTCCTCGCCGTACTCACGACTGTTGCCGAATGCATTGTCGGTATTTATTTGTGTTCATCTTTAACATTAATAGCATGCTACTATAAATTTAAGAATATACATTCGATGTAATTAATTGTCCTGTATTACCATCACAATCAAATAATACACCAGTTATTATTTATTTATATATTTAATTATTATTATTTTCGGTAAATAATTTTATATTAAATTCTGTATTATTGTAAAATAAATACAATTTAAATTTAAAATAAAAAAAAAAACTATTTATAATGCATATTTTAATTGAATATATTTTTTATTTTTATTTTTGAAGTATTTGTTAAGGTTATAAAGATAAAAAAAATTAGTCTTACTCCTCCAGGAATCGAACGTAGGTCTTACTGAATAGTTAATAACTACTGGTTTTCCTCCATTATTCTTTCCTCCGTTTATTTTGTGCGTATTTCAGGCGGAAGTGAAATAGCATATCGGGAGAAATATTTAATAAATACTTTTTATTTTACTTTAAGAAAAAAAATAATTTAAAATGCGCAAATAAATAAATATGCAAAAATAGTCCAATTTATTATTTAAATATAAAAAAAAATATTGTATATTTAAATAATTAAATACAAATTAATGAAACATGAAACTGTAATAATATTTGAAACGTTGGATATTTACATATAATAATTTTCTTTACAATTTAATTATGAGTAATACGAAAAACCATTCACTTAAATTGAAGTTTTCTTATAAGTATATTTATAGACATATGTAAAAGCTTTTGTGGCTTAAAAATCTCCAGAACTACTCGATCAATTTTATTGAAATTTACATATGATATATTAGTGTATCTGAAGTTATGCGTGTGAGAAATTGATGTAGATTGGTTGAGTCTCAAATATTTATTGCGTATGGATAAAGCTGCAATATCTTCCATCATCGCTTGAAACACAATGCGATCAGCCGTTTTCACTTTTTTCGGCCATAAAAATTCGCATAAATAGCTATCCAGAAATTCTCTTGCAATGCATGATTTAAACTTAAGCTAATTTACATAAACTTTAAATTAAATATAAACTAAATTTTATTTAAACCTAAGAAACTTAGACAAGAATGAATGTGAATTTGAGTTACACATTTCAATAATACAGTCTGTACGTCCGTTGTGGTTAATGATCTTCGAATGTCTGGGAGTAGGATAATAGAGGACGAACATTCTCATGTCCAGTCTTTGCTGGTAAAAATTATATTATGGATTCTGTTTAAAAGATTTTAAGCACAAGTTTAAAGCAGTATCCAAAACCCGTATTACTAATATGTCTTTCTTATACATAGTCGCCTGATTTATTATTATTATATATTTAATATTATTTATTTCTTATGTAGCCGCCTTTATTTATTGTTTTCTTCCGTGTCGCCTTAAATGTTTTCGTATATCTGTTAAAAAAAAAGAAATGAGATCATAAATTAATCTAAATGATCTGTCTCTTTCTATAAGTCTATCTTTTATGAACTTCGGAAACAAAAAAAAAAAAAAAAACAGATTTAAAAAACTCTTCCGCAGTTCTTCGAAAGATGACCAATTTTTCGTTAATTTAATTCGGCTCTAATATTTTTTTCTAATATGGTTTAATAAAAGGCATTCTAGAAAAGGCATTCGATAACGTAGACTGGAATAAAATGTTCAGCATTTTAAAAAAATTAGGGTTCAAATACAGAGATAGAAGAACAATTGCTAACATGTACAGGAACCAAACAGCAACAGTAGCAATTGAAGAACATAAGAAAGAAGCCATAATAAGAAAGCGAGTCCGACAAGGATGTTCTCTATCTCCGTTACTTTTTAATCTTTACATGGAACTAGCAGTTAATGATGTTAAAGAACAATTTAGATTCGGAGTAACAGTACAAGGTGAAAAGATAAAGATGCTACGATTTGCTGATGATATAGTAATTCTAGCCGAGAGTAAAAAGGATTTAGAAGAAACAATGAACGGCATAGATGAAGTCCTACGCAAGAACTATCGCGTGAAAATAAACAAGAACAAAACAAAAGTAATGAAATGTAGTAGAAATAACAAAGATGGATCACTGAATGTGAAAATAGGAGGAGAAAAGATTATGGAGGTAGAAGAATTTTGTTATTTGGGAAGTAAAATTACTAAAGATGGACGAAGCAGGAGCGATATAAAATGCCGAATAGCACAAGCTAAACGAGCCTTCAGTAAGAAATATAATTTGTTTACATCAAAAATTAATTTAAATGTCAGGAAAAGATTTTTGAAAGTGTATGTTTGGAGTGTCGCTTTATATGGAAGTGAAACTTGGACAATCGGAGTATCTGAGAAGAAAAGATTAGAAGCTTTTGAAATGTGGTGCTATAGGAGAATGTTAAAAATCAGATGGGTGGATAAAGTGACAAATGAAGAGGTATTGCGGCAAATAGATGAAGAAAGAAGCATTTGGAAAAATATAGTCAAAAGAAGAGACAGACTTATAGGCCACATACTAAGGCATCCTGGAATAGTCGCTTTAATATTGGAAGGACAGGTAGAAGGGAAAAATTGTGTAGGCAGGCCACGTTTGGAGTATGTAAAACAAATTGTTGGGAATGTAGGATGTAGAGGGTATACTGAAATGAAACGACTAGCACTAGATAGGGAATCTTGGAGAGCTGCATCAAACCAGTCAAGTGACTGAAGACAAAAAAAAAAAAAAATGGTTTAATATTGCTAATAATAGATACCGCAGAAAAAAAAAAAGTCAATGTTCCAACTTGCAGCATCATAACAAACCACGCTTCTAACTTGCCCCGATCTTAAATTCAGTGTAACTCAAGAACGACTCAATCAATCTACATAAAATTCTCACACGCACAACTTTATATACATACACTACTACAGTATATCTAAATTTCAATGAAATTTATCTAGTAGTTTTGGAGATTTTTGAGCCACAAAATGTTTTACGTGTGCCTATAAATATATAAGGACCCCCAAATTAAATGAATGGTTTTACGTACTACTTATACCTCAAAATGTAAAGAAAATTTATTTTCATCCCCCCACTCCAGCCATGCAAACGAAAGTAATACCGTACTTTTTTTCGAAAAGTCGTTAAAAAATCAAGGATAATCGTAAAATTGCATTTACTTATAACTTGTTGTCTCGTAAAATGTTCGTCTTAGAAGGTAACCTCTTGGAAATTGAAGAGTTTATAGTAATGTATTTACACTGAGCTAACGCATTTTTTTTTTGTGTTAAACGGAACAATTCTGTAACGGTATAATATCTTTAGCATTCTATTTTGTTTGCCTTAGAAAGTTTGTAATGGTTGATTTGTTTAATATTAGATAAATCTTTTGGTATATAGTAAAATTCCCTTGATTCCGGATATAAGCAGCTGTGTTCCTTATTTGTGTAATATGTATATTTTTATTATGTTAAATAGCTGGATAACCAGACCAGAATCTGTTATTAATTATACCCAACCACAGAATGATGGTTAGGAGGCAATATTGAATGAGTAGCCGTTAGCGTTAAATTATATCTACTCCGGCCGAGCTTCAAACTGTTTACTGTTTACTCCTCCGCTGAGTTTAATTTCTATACTCCTCGGTTATGCATATACGGTGCATTATACGACACAATATGCATTTGTGTATAGTTCTGAGGATAAAGAACCCCGTGATAAAGATCTTAACATTTTGAGTGATATTTAATTTTAAAATTAAATATTTTCTTTAAAAGATGTTTTATTTGTATTTTATGGCTTATTAAATTTTATATAAGTGTACATATGTAGTTTTCAGTACACGAACTTAATATTCTAAATAAATATTTTTTGCATAAACATCAAATGTTTTGTTCGCATATACATTTTGCGTGTAAACATAAAAAATGTATATATAATGTCGAATTTTGTTGTTAAATTAAACATTTTTATTAAATATTTTACTTTTTCCTATGGTACAAATTTAATCAATGTTTGAAATTATGTTAAAAATATACGTAATAAATTTTAGTTTGCAAAATGTTATAGTAACTCTTGTTTACTTCAAATAAAGATAAAATTTCGCAAACACAGTGAATTCAAAAGCACAAAACATTTGTAAAGCATCATTTTCAGTTCAATATGAAAGAAGCAACTGTGCGGTTATGTATTTAAAGTTTATAACTACTGTACTCATATTGTACTCGTTCAATATTGTATACGAATGTTATAGAATATAAAGTGACCGATGCTTCTAAATAAATTGTTAAACTATTTATATACAAAACAATAAATGTGGTTTTTCTCTCTAACAGTATTTATAAAAGGTAATTCCTCTTTGCTTGTCTCTTATTTTAAAAAATAAATTAAAAAAATAGAGAGAATGTATTTTTAAATATTATTAGTTTAATCGCTAACGTGAGCTTTTATATTACAAGGTGATTATCTAACTAAACAAAAACTGCGTTGCAGCAAAAAAAAAGTTATATTTGACTGGAATAAGATAGTAAATAAAACGTTATTTACTTTTCTCTTTCTAAAATTACACTTGTATTTTTTTCTTATTGTTCTTAAATACTCTTCATCCATTATACATATTTAAGCAAACAATATTTAAAAATCTTGCTTGAAATTATTTTTAAAACTTGTTACGTAAGTTAATAAATTGATCGATATTTTTACGCAAAGACTACATCAGCTTCTTCATGATCATTCTCTTAAAGACCCAAGGCCTTTATTTCCTTGAGGTGGAAGGAATCCAGTTACAGACGCACGTAAACAGCGTGTCGGGTTCTCAACAGGTTCCGTTAGGTGCTCAAAAAGCGTGTGTCCCTGTGCCTACCGACTAAACCTTCACCAATCCTCCTTCCCGGAATTGCAGCGAAGTATTACTTTAGGAAGGAGTGGCTTACTCATCGTTGGTGTAGAAATCTGCAATCATCATGGCAAGAGCCGTCAATTGCGAGAATTTATACAGCTTCACCGCGGCCAGACGACCACAGCAAGTCGCGACCCTCCAAGCACTCCATAGGATGCCTATCCCCTGACCTAGAGCTGCAGGGAGAAGATGACAACACCATTTATTCATCAAATTTTTATCAATTTCAACTGATTTTTTTTGTAACCCGACTAAATTAAGTAGATTACCAAAAAAAAATTTACATTGAAAAAAATCTGCAAGAAATAAAACTCTAAAATGTACGTAACAAAAATACAAATATGTTAAACATTAAGATGAGCATTAAACAATTTATTAGATTTATTTAGAGACATCAAGATAAAAACTAAATTTTGATTAAATCTATATCATGATTTATGAGAAATTTAAGAATTTTTAACTATAGCTTCCGGCAACCTACATATTAAGAAAGATATGATATTCGGAAAGCAATTTTATAACAAATTTTGTGGTGTTTTCAAAAATTTATTATTCATAATAAAAATAATATACTATATTTGAAATTGTTCAGAGAAATTAAGGAAGAATACATTTCTTTACAAAAACCTCTCTTTTACTTTTTTTTAAAAAATGGTTGATAAATGAAAAATTTTGAATTAAAATGAGCGTTTGTCCCCACATAAAACAATTATTTTTACTTCGCTACAACTCATGATTTTCACTGTCAGGTTCAATTCAAACTTTTTACCGTTTTCATTGTTTCGTTCTGCTGTTTAACTGCTTGTAAAAATGTTGCCCGGAAACTACTAAAATTATAATAAAAAAATAATTCCGATTTACCGTTTTCGTTGTTTCGTTCTGCGGTTTAACTGCTTGTAAAAATGTTGACCGGAAACTACCAAAATTATAATAAAAAACTAATTCCGATGGAAAAACAGGCAAAATTGAATAGCCAGACTCTACATCATTATAATTATCAAATAATCTTATTACATGTTATATATACTATATATATTATATTAATTTAATGGCTGTGCAAGAAAAAGAACCTCGAATATTCTTATACAGAATAAATTCAACTAAACTTAAAGGATAAAAAAAAAACAAAAACAAGGCTAGTGTAGAAATAAAGCTAATACCAGATTCAAGAAAATACTATGCCAGAGTGTAATAATAACCTCTCTTAAATAACAATAGCAACAAGAAGAAAAAATGGAATTTAGTATGAGAAAAATACAATGTTTTCAATATTTGCAACTGATAAAATAATTCATTTTTCTTTTTTTTTCACCTTCTCTCCTGGTCGGATCTGCAGTTAAGTATAACACAGCCCAGGGAAGTGTCCTATACTCTAACGGGCGTCCCCGTCTCGATCCGCCCGTCGGATAATACTTTGCGCCCGTCTCAAACTCCCAGATTAGGATCCACTAGGCCCGGCTATCCCGTTCCTGGGTTCCTATTCCGGGAGCCGGGACTAAGTCTTTATACCAACTCCTCTAATGGGGATAACCCGAGTGGGGCATCCCCGCCAGGACTCGTTCTTCGCTCGGGGGTGTTCAAGAGTTCCTGTGCCTCATCGTTACTCGTGCAAACACGAGCGAATGGCAGCTCCGCAGAGGGCTGTCCCTCAATCCTTTCCTCAAAAACCCTCGTCACGAATTCTGCGATGGTATCAAAATTCTTCGAGCTTCGCAAAATGGTGATGAAATGATTCCTTGAATAATAAATAGATTACGTACATTAATCTAAAGACAAATATAATGGAGTATCAAAATAAAAACCTATGATGAATCTTGTCGAGACTATCTTTCTCGTGATATAGTAAAAGAGTTGAACGTGCACAATAACTAATTTTAAAATAAAACGATTATGAAAAGAGTGTATAGATATGAAGAATAAGTTTTAAATCGAGTTATTAAATAATTATTGGTTAAATAATTTTTTTAATAATTAGTTGGACTACAACTTGCATCCAAATAAAAAGAAGGAAATTATCAATATAATTTCATATTGATTTACTATAAATTAAAGTCATGATTTATATCTTGAAATGAATTTTGGATGTCACCAAACAAATTTATTACAGTGCACCTTAATCGTCCCGTCTAAAAGACAGAGCCCTTATATTATATACTGAATTATTCAATAACATTATTCATGCTCTAATGTCTCTGTTGTCTCTAGAAAACATATTAAATTGATAACGTATAAACTAACATAGAATTTATTCAGAATGCCGACAGCAATTCTAAATTAGTGTATACTCCTAACTGCTAGCGGTTGTGTTTTGTTTTTTTTTGCGGCAGTGGTTAATTTACAATCGGTTCTAGTTTAGCGGGAACATAAGTAAATTTGAATACAAAAAAATGGTATGCAGAGAGGGGTTTCCATTGAAATTCCTAAAAGAACTGTATATGTATGTATATATATATATATATATATATATATATATATATATATATATATATATATATATATACACACACACATAACTTATAATAAAAATAAATATATTAAATATAAAAATGTATACAAAGATGATTACAAAGAACGTTGATCAAAGTCTAAAGTTCAGAACATAAAAAGCAAAGAAAAAACAAAAATATAGTTTTATTAATCGCAGAAGAGTAAGTAATCAAACAAGTAAACAGTGAAACAAATCAAATAAAAAACAAAAGTCTATAATATTTTTCAAAAGTTTGTTTTGCAATCACGTATGATTTCGATTTTATTTTCGCTTGTCGTGTCCCCAAGTTGGATTTTTAGGTTCAAATCGGTTTCAGGACCGCTGAGTACAGCAATTGCTTGTTAGATAATGATAATCCTTCCCGTCAGATGGCGATCCAGATGCAGTCCTACGTTCGCACGCTGTTAACATCAGTGATGAAAACGTCATTAAGTTGAATTCCCGAGCACTCACCTCTCTTCATCGCAAATGTAATATGAGTGACCAACCCGGATTAACCTTCATTTTCCATTTAGCTAGCCACTCGTTAGTTAGATTCAATACATTTTACTGTTGAGCAGAAGCTACGAAAGCGTCAGCATACACAACCAGGATCGCCGTATCAACTGCAAAAGATGCAACTGTGATGTTCTCTGGAGTCGGCAGGTCCGCAGTAAGCCGAGTATAGAATCGGCCCCAGAACTAAGCCCTAAGGTAACCCAACC
Organism: Lycorma delicatula; assembly: GCF_047948215.1. Taxonomy (NCBI): domain Eukaryota; kingdom Metazoa; phylum Arthropoda; class Insecta; order Hemiptera; family Fulgoridae; genus Lycorma; species Lycorma delicatula. The sequence goes on from NC_134462.1 coordinate 59,279,265, forward strand.
CAATATCAAGGAATTCAGACAAATCATGATTATACTTCAGCTGGGGAAAAACGTCCTCCCAAGTAGCTATGTTTTACCTTTTTCTTTTACCTTATATTAATTTATTGTATAATTAATTCGTTGATTTAAATTTGCATTCAGTGCACCCGAATTTAGATATGGAGATATTTTTATTTTTTTCTCTTTTTTTACTTTAATTGACTATTTTGTTCAGATATTCCACTGCTTGATCAATTAAAGCTAATAATTAATCTGGTATCTGGATGGATTTATAATACTAAAAGCTTTTCAAACCTACTAATCTGCAATATGATATATTGTATTTTTGATGTGTATTTTTCATTCGAAATTATATATAATTTATTAGCTAAATTCCCAAGTAAGTGGAGGACTTCAAAAGTGAAATCTATGCCAAATTTTAAGAAAAAAAATTCCACCCGAAAAAACAATGAAATTATTTGGTTATATTAAATTTTTATCCACCAACCGTTCTTTATAATTTATTAAAATAATAGATTATAGTAAGAAATAATTCTTTATTTTAAAGTTTCACTAACAAATTACGATTATCGGCAAATCACATATGCTATTACAAAAACTAATATTATAACTTTTTTTTCCTCTATAACAATTGTAATTACAATCGGCTCTCCTGCGGAGCCATAACTAAGTTTCCTGACAAAAGCACGTGATAAGAAAGTCCTTAAGGAACCCCCAAAATAAATAATACACAATAAACAATTGCAAGCAAACTTGAAGTCAAATATGAAATTTCAAGCTCAGTCATAAATCACAAACCATTAATTTCAGCACCATATAGTCCACAAAACAAACAATAATAATAAATAAAAAAGGAAAAGAAAGAGAAGTAACAAGAAATTAGATACGACACCACTAAACTTGCAGGGTGTTAGATTCAAAACTGTTACGCAGACCCTAAGTCGAGTACATGGGCTCGTTTCAACCGTCGGACGTCTCTGCTGTTATCGAGTAGATTAATTGCAAAGTGGTTTACATGTTCCTCAAACCTCTACAGGTATTTGACATTGCTCTATGGTACAATCTCACGAACCGATGGGAGCTCCAGATAATCCTGAATCTCATCATTCCGCGCGAACCACGGAGCTGTTATATTATAACTGTAATTACAGTTATATTATAACTGTAAATAATTTTGGTACTTGATGTAGTCCTACTACGTAATCAACCTACCGGATTGGTCTAGTGGTGAACTCGTCATTGCAAATCAGCTGATTTCGAACTCGAGAGTTCTAAGGTTCAAATCCTAGTAAAGAAAATCACTTGTATAGGATTTGAATACTAGATCGTGGATACCGGTGTTCTTTGGTGGGTGGGTTTAAATTACCACATCTCAGAAATGGTCGTCCTGAGACTGTACAAGAGTACACTTCACTTACACTTATACATATCATCCTTATTCATCCTGTGAAGTAATACCTGGCGGTGATTCCCGGAGGCTAAAATGAAAAAAAATCTTTCTTAATTAAACATTTGTAACGCTCATTTATATATTACAAAAAATATTTTTTTCTAAAATTAATACAAAATAGCAGTCTCCGTACTGACATTTCTATTATTGGTCACTGAAGGATTTCAAACAAAATTCCCAATCATATTGGTCTAAATATCCAAAGGTTGCTTTCCCCGCCTATTTTACTCCCACTCCTGTATACTCTAGTATTAGATAGATCCCTATTCATTTACAGCTACCGCCATATAACTTGACAGACTGGCAACAGCCTATCATAACCCAGCACGATGTTTTATATCTCTTATTTTTTGACCACCTGAGCTTCATCGAGTGTATGATTAGTTTTTTGTAAGTTTTAATATTTATCTTGGTCCATGTTATAATTTTTTTTTTTAAAGCAATCATAACACATTTTTTCATAAATTTAATTTTTTTATTTTTATTAGTTTAATATTTTTAACTGACAGTTACATTGTATTTTAAATAAAACTACATCATTATTATCTACAGCACACATGCTGTTTTGATTAAAACAAATTATGAAGTTTATTTTTTGTAGTTTCCAAAAGACTCTCATGGAAGAAGATTAATAATTTTTTGGACTGCTACAATTAATAACTTATCGATATTTATCGCTTTAGATAATAATATAATCTTTATTATATGGCCATTTTTTTAGAAAAATAGTGAAAATATCATTTGTAAGGCCAAATAACACCTGAATTTCATTGGACTAGGCGTGTTGCTTTGCAACAGTTTATTCAGATCAGTGAAAAATACAACCAAGAAATCACTTCATTCCTCATTTTAAGTAAGGAATGTCGTGTCTGGCATGACATTCAGTTGATTAAATCTTTTGAAATAGCTTTTTCCCACTTTTGGAGTGATTTTTATTTACCTTCAACCATTTACCGTTATGGTACCTGACATACACTGACAAACTTATGAATTTCATTACCGATATTAAATAATGAACTTCTAACAAATATTCTGATTAAAATTTACATAAAAGTCTAGAAACAGTTATTATGTAGAATTATATTAAACTTCTGAATTGCTTCTGTGTGGATGTAAAATATGAAAAGTAAAAGATTGATGTAAGGGAAAGCTGTTCAAAATAAGATCGTTATCTGGTAAGGCCATATTGTAAGAGGAGGGATTAATAGAGTGGTAGAAGGATCAAAGATCATTTAAAGGAACAAAGAGTCTATAAAAGTTAAAAGAAAATAAGAGCGATCTACTTGTCAAAAGTTTAGAAGGAAATGGAAGAGAATAATTGTTAAGGAGATGGTTCAAGGGATATGCCTCAGAACAGATAATCTTATTACTTTTTTTAGTAAAATTAGCACCAGTTTTTCTAATCGAACGTTCGTTAATTTCGAAGTAAACTATAAATGATTTAAAACAAAAATTTTCATACCGTTATAAATATACGGAAGAGTTTCTAATTGAATTTAAATAATGGATTACACTTCGTAATATATGAAAATGAAGATAAACAATTTTTCTAATTTTATAACATAAAAAGGTAATGATTTAAAAAATGTTATTCAAGTAGGTTACATAAGAGTTTAAAATTTCAGTCGCAAAGTTAAAAGCTGTGTGTTAGGAAGACTTTTATTGAGTGGTACGTTTCATCAAAGAAAAGCACAGTACATTGAAGGTTTCTTAATTAACTCACGTACTAAAGGAGTCTCTGAAACTTGATGACAGATTAAATAAGTTGAATGTTAAAGTACAAGAGAAGGTATGGCAACACAGCAACATGTTGTACTTTAGGTAATATCTTTTGTATAAAAAAGTACACTTGAAACCTTTCAAATTGTCAGTCTTTTCTTTACTTTTTTGTTTTTCCTTTTTTTAATTAATACGCCTAATTTATCGATAAACAGATTAATTAAAACTAACTTATTGTAGAAAGTAAAACATCAATACTGAGAAAGTTCTTTTCAATAAAAAAGTTTAAAAAAAAATCTTTTGTTAATGCAGAATCAATTAAAGTTAAATTTAATACTTTAATGTTCTTTATATAATTAACTTATTTATTTTCCATAGACCACGGATTTCTCTTTTATAACTTGATTTTTTCTCAAGAGTATAATACATAAATATCTTCCTGAATATAATATTTTAAATATATATCTAAATAAAAATAACTCAGATATAATATTTTCTCTTAATTCACCTTTAAGAAATCAGAAGAGTGTTTAATGATAAAAATGGACTGTCAGTACATTGTTTGAATTGCCTGAAAAAATAACTGAGCTATAATAAATTACAGATATTAACTTATAAAATAAATTAAATATGTAGTAATAGATTTATGAACGTAACTGCCGATAAAAACATATTTTTATGTAAGTTAACGTAGTAATTTAGCTAAAAAAGGGTATTGTTATGCTTATTATGCAGATTTAAATTAATTAGCCCATCTAAAGGCCTCTCCCTGATCATTTATTTAAAACAAAATTATAATAAAAATTGAGAGTTTCGTTATAGAAACAATATAATTAATAATGAATTTTAAACAAACCGTTTAAAAATTAAATAGCTTTTTTAAGTAGTTAAGTTTAAAGACCCTTTTTCTTTCTTTTTCCTGTTTAGCCTCCGGGAATTACCGTTCAGGTATTACTTCAGAGGATGAATGAAGATGATATGTATGAGTGTAAATGAAGTGTAGTCTTGTACATTGTCAATTCGACCATTCCTGAGATGTGTGGTTAATTGAAACCCAACTGGTGTGCGTGGGTTTCCTTGTTATGCCTGCTCACATTTTTATTTTAGCTGATATTGGCGCTGAGCGGATAGTCCACAAAAACCAAATATTAATAAATCAAAAAATAAAAATAAAAACTAAGACAAATAAAAAGAATACAACTAGATTTGGCGTTGTCAAATATCAAACTGTCATGCAGTAGCCGCTAAGTCAAGCACATGAAGACGTTTCAACCTTCGGACGTTCCTGCTGTTATCGAGCAGATTGATAGCAAAGTTGTTGACGTGATTTTCAAGTCGTTGCTGGTATTTAATACTGCGCTGTCGCGCAACTTCACGAACCGTCGGAAGCTCATTCGTGAATTTCATCGTTCCGCGTGAACTATGGTTGCCTCTGCAACTGCCCTCGTTACTTTGTTTTAGAAGCGTTGTATGATTTCTATGTTACTATTACTTGCTGTTCCCCACAACTCCACAACGTACATCCAGATTAGTTGAAGGATAACCTTGTAAAGCAGTACTTAATTGGATAACGTGAGGACTGACTTTCTCTGTAGCAGCCAATGTAATTCTCTACACTTCGAGTTTAGTTGTTTTCCTCCATTTTTTCTATCATGCACAGACATGATCTAGTGCCATTTGTAGTTCCCGCGAAGCTAGTCCAGGATATTTGTTAACGGCAAGAATAGCATTGTATAAATATATGGTGTGGTGACGATGCAATCTTCCAGGGGTGGAAGGTCCGCAGTGAATACAGAATATATAACAGCACCTAGTACAGAGCCCTGAGGGACACCTGACCTAATCTCAAAGAATCTCGATAACCACCTTGTTAACCACATTTCACCTGAGAGAAAAGACCTCTTAAAGATCTTTTCTTCTTCTTAATCTTAAATAATTTTTTAAGATTAGGTAGTAAGGTTGTAATTTCAATTATAGAGCAAGACAGGCAACCATACTTTATCAAAGGCCTGTTGGATGTATGTCCAAGAACGTCGCCGAACAGAATTTCCGTTCCTCCAAACATCCACCTTGACGACACTAATGCGATTGTTCGATGGAGGAGTGGCCGAACCAATTATAAGAAACGAATAAATAATATAATAGTAAAGTATTTTACTTTATGTCATCTATTTAATGATTATATTTTAAAGAGTACATTGAGTACCTCGGTAATAATTCATATCGAAATCTGATTCAACCTAAAGAGATAGCCCGTACCTTGTTTCCAATTTCGTGTATTAGATTGAAGTACCTTAATAAGCTAAAGTTATGAATCAATGAAACCACTGGGACTACCAGTATGAAGAAAACGATATTGATAAGATTCAACATCATGGATATTTAATAAAACAAATGGGAGAAATGCATTAAGAAGGATCTAATGTTAATGAATGACAAAAGAATTAACAAGAATATTATAAGAAATTTTATGATTGATGATTGCCTGAATGTAAAAATGAAGAAAGCTTGTAGATTTATATTAATATTCAGACATATATGAGCACTAGTAGTTTGATATATATATCAAATGAAAGAAAATTAATAACGTAAAAGGAATTTTTTTTTTAATTACCGGAATAAAGTCCGTTCTTCGAAATCCAATATTGATCATATTGGTTTTTTAAAACTAATTTTGTATTTTCGTTTGATAGAATGTGATAAACATTCTTCTCTTCAGTTATATTAAAGTTTGTATCAGTGAAATGAAAAAAAAAAAAAAAAATAACAACAAATAAATGATTTATTTTTCATCATTTTACAAAGAAAATCAAATATGAGATATTTTTTCTCACCACATTCTTTTTTTTTATTGTTTAATTAAACATCTGAAACGAAAAAAATTAGGAGCTTGATGGTGAAATATTTCATTACTTTGTTAAAAATATCCATAATATAAAAAAATATTTTTTTATTTATGAAGGACAATTAATAATTTTCATATTGTGAAAAAAGTTATTAAATGAAAAAAAAAAATTTTTGCAAAATCAATCACTCACTAAGAAAATAAAAAAAAATTACAAAATTCACTTGCTTTTTAATTATTTTCGTTAAAATGTTAATTAATCTATATAAAAATAAATTCGTTAAAAAAATGTAGTATTCTAGTTTGGTATTATGTTAACTGAAATATTTTCTTTTTTTTCTATCTGTTAGCAATAAAAATCGGTACGTCATAGAGGACCATAAATAAAGTTGATTCATAATAATATGAAGAGATGTCCCGACGAAAATCCTCATTAAAGCACCGGTTCATTATCTCACATAAAGGAAAAGCTCTTGTATAAGTGGTCCAAGTAAACTTCAACAACTAGTATAGCACTAGAACAAAATAAATCAGAGGAACAAAAAATAAAAACAATCTCATCAATGTATGAAAACACCGTATAGGTAAACAAATATTCGTCGGTAAATAGAAATAGCTGTAATTCTTAGACTATCAAAATGACTCACTACACAGTGACAGAATCATCCTGTGTTCCCACTCCTAGGTTCCTTCACCAAATTACTCATCCGATAACATCTACCAGGTCCACCATCACACGGAAAAGTTTCAATCGTCTGATGTCATCGCTGTTGTTCAATAAATTATACATTACCGGATAATGTACATGTTTTTCTAACCACTGTGCTGCGAGCTAATGTTTTGGCTCTCTTCTTAAACAGAAGGTAATCCTAGACAGTTATGAATCTTTCTACCCATAAAAAACCACGGCACCTCTGTTATGGTTCTCACCAGATTATCTTGGAATTTTTATCTCAATATTACTTTAATTCGTCGTACTACATAGCTGGATCACATATAGGTTACTTTTTAGGTAATAATATGTAAAAATCATTAATTAATATGTTTTTAAAATCAAAGAAAACTTCAAGGTGACAAAAAAGATATTTTTTTTTTTATTTTTTAAAACTAATAAATGCTACGATGCTGAACTAATAGATGCTACGATTTGCTGATGATATAGTAATTCTAGCCGAAAGTAAAAAGGATTTAGAAGAAATAATGAACGGCATAGATGAAGTCCTACGCAAGAACTATCGCATGAAAATAAACAAGAACAAAACAAAAGTAATGAAATGTAGTAGAAATAACAAAGATGGACCACTGAATGTGAAAATAGGAGGAGAAAAGATTACGGAGGTAGAAGAATTTTGTTATTTGGGAAGTAGAATTACTAAAGATGGACGAAGCAGGAGCGATATAAAATGCCGAATAGCACAAGCTAAACGAGCCTTCAGTAAGAAATATAATTTGTTTACATCAAAAATTAATTTAAATGTCAGGAAAAGATTTTTGAAAGTGTATGTTTGGAGTGTCACTTTATATGGAAGTGAAACTTGGACAATCGGAGTTTTTTTTTTTTTTTGTCTTCAGTCATTTGACTGGTTTGATGCAGCTCTCCAAGATTCCCTATCTAGTGCTAGTCGTTTCATTTCAGTATACCCTCTACATCCTACATCCCCAACAATTTGTTTTACATACTCCAAACGTGGCCTGCCTACACAATTTTTCCCTTCTACCTGTCCTTCCAATATTAAAGCGACTATTCCAGGATGCCTTAGTATGTGGCCTATAAGTCTGTCTCTTCTTTTAACTATATTTTTCCAAATGCTTCTTTCTTCATCTATTTGCCGCAATACCTCTTCATTTGTCACTTTATCCACCCATCTGATTTTTAACATTCTCCTATAGCACCACATTTCAAAAGCTTCTAATCTTTTCTTCTCAAATACTCCGATTGTCAGAGTTTCACTTCCATATAAAGCGACAATCCAAACATACACTTTCAAAAATCTTTTACTGACATTTAAATTAATTTTTGATCTTCTACATTTTCTACCTTATCTTTTTTACTCAGACCTCTTGCGATGTTCTCAAAAATCTTCTTTACCTCCTCTTCCTCAAGCTTCTCTAAATTCCACCGATTCATCTGACACCTTTTCTTCAGGTTTTTAAACCCCAATATACATTTCATTATCACCAAACAATCGGATGTAGACAGTATAACGAAATGAAACGACTAGCACTAGATAGGGAATCTTGGAGAGCTGCATCAAACCAGTCAAATGACTGAAGACAAAAAAGCAATAATTTGTAATTATAGTCTATCATTATTTTAAAATCTTCTGATTCGAAAAGGTAACTCTGTATATCAAGGATAGGCTTATCCAGTAATGTAAATAATTAGTTCAAGAAGTCTAATGAAAAAAGTCTAATTAAAGTGTACTAATTAATAATTAATACAATTTAAACCATTTGATACTGTGCCTATTAAGGGAGGTATGAATTTTGTTTCCAAAACCCCATTATTCCACCCCCTAGGCCAATGGTTTGTGATCAAAAAATTTAATTATATAAGTTTTAGGCCTTTATTCAAAGAAAGTAAAAAACATTAAACTAATTCGATGTTTAACTTAATAGGAAAGTTATAGCAAAATCTTTTTTCGAAAAAGCCGTCCCATTACTACCCCCATGGTCCGATTTTGCCCATTAACGAACTCGACCGAGATTTTAGGTCGTTATATTTTATCTATCAATTTGAAAGTGACTGGAGCAAAATTACGGCAGTTATCGTGTCCACAAGAAAGTGAAATATATATATATATAAACCTTTGAACTGACGGTGATTTTTTGATCTGGGGGGTTTGAAACTCGAATATATGTCGAAATTTTCCGGAAGTTGAATCATGAAACCCATTACAATAGAAATGAAGGTAACCCATTACCTTCATATGAAATTTACCTAATTCATGATGAAAATTACCCTTATAAAAACCAGTATCACCCTCCATTTCTGAAGTATTTAAGCCTGTGTTTTATGATTTGGCATTTCCTTTGTTGTTACTGAGTGTTTGCACGGTACGACACGAAACCTCAACAAATCTTTTAACAATATTGTTTGGAGTAGACTCCCAAAAAAATGTTTTCAGTAGTTTAAAAACTCTTAAGTTAGGTACATATAACAGTGTTGTGACTTTTAAAAAGGGTGTTGTTGAAAGAGTTAACGATTTTAAATTTCTTGATATAGTATTGGGGTTAAATACTTTGATCGGTTTAATCGTCATTGATGTAATTAGAGTAAAAAAAGCTGAAAAAGAAGCTACATTCATTATTAAAAAGCCAATAGGAAATTAAAGAAAAGAAGAGGTGCTGAAAATTAAGAGGAGAATCCAGATGACCTATGGTACAGGGATGCACTAAAACAAGACAGGCCGCTTTTAATGGACGTTTTCCGTAAATTAGTTCTTTTTTTTTTTTTTTTAATTTTATGTTCCCTTTTCAAAATAACCATTCAACTAGGAGGGATGAAATTTTCTTAGGATCTATATGATGTATTAGTACAGCTACTGACAGTTTTTTTGGACATATAATCCTATTCAGTCTTAAGATAATGAGGCTAACAATTCAAAAACATTGATTATATTAAAAAGGTTTGAGAAAATTTAAATATTAGTTTATTAATATGAAAAACTATCAGCAGGTGCAATTTAGTTGTATTTAAATGTTTGCGAAATTTCAAAGTTTTAGTGTTTCTACAAGATAAGTAAAGGAACTTTTTTTTCGTTTTTGATTTGTTAACGATGTTGTGGAGAAAAGCCATTTACGTACCCCCACAAGTGGGGGAGTGTCGGATTCGCACAGGTTTGGCTAGATGTTGATATTCGGAGCCCGCACCCTACCGACTAAAACTTCTATTTCACTGTTCCTCCCTACCCGAGGTTGGATCAGCAGTTAAGCAATATGCGACCCCGGGGGTCCCTTATAGCTCGGGAGTCAAGAGCCCCTGTGCCTCATCACCATCGCCCTTCCACGCAAGCTCGGACGCACGACGGCTCCGCAGAGCACTGTCTATCGCCCTTTCGCTCTGGTCAGTTCTTCACCTGTATTCAAGACTTCATTCTCTTTAACTGTTTTTTATCTTCTTTCTCTTCTCTCTTTTCTTCCCTAATCCTCTATTTTCTTATTACATCAGTTTATGACTTTGCTAGAACATGTTCTCAGGATTTCTTTCTCTTTCCCCTCTTCTCTCATTTTTCTCTTTATTCGTCTCTCTCACTTCTTTGCTTCTCTTAATACACTAGTTTATACCATTGATGGTGCCTGTATCTGTATTCTATTTTAATTTAAACGCCACCCTAACGGATCCATAGAGTCCCCGGCCGCTCAATGGAACCAACATACCAAGGCATGCCAGCCCTCACGACTGGGGCTCTTCACCCTGCCCTATTCTAAACCCCTTGAGCGGCTCTCTGCACTCTTAGCGTGTATTACTGCCGTAGAAAATGCGTTGAACGCCCTCCACCTTTCTTCTGCAGACAATATGTGCTGAACCAAATTATCAATATTAAAAATTTAAAACGAACTTGAACTGACAAATTTAACTTTAGTAAGATGCAAGGTGACTGCATCCCATAAAATCCATCTACAGTGTAAAGTTGCATGATATACAAAATCAACGAATCTTATTCTCTCTTACAACCTTCTACATGAAAGACAACGACACTACCATTTGGTCGGTGGAGTATACATGTACATTTTTGAGTATACACTTTGTCTTACACTACAAAAACATTTATTTATTTTGTAACGTTATAGTAACTTTACAATCTGTTAAGTAAGAGAACTGAACAATAAGTAAATAAGATCTATTTGAACCAACATTAAATAGCTACAGACCCAGTGGTTTGTGATTTAATAATAATAACGAAATAAAAGAAATGTAATAGAAGAGCACTCCGTAAGGCCGGACTATAAAGTCACCTAATTGAAACGATAAATCAAATCAGGAATATTATTATTCATCAATCTTGAACAATCACTGATTGTGTTATCCAGTGAATTGACTGTCATATAATTTGGGTGCTGATCTAAACGATTTTAATATCGTAGGCTGGCCAGAGAGATTTCCTGTCGAACGATTTGTAATTTAAAATCATTATATATGAGGTTATTGCTTACGTACCAGAGTATGTTTAGCATTTTTCGCAGTGTTTTTGTCTGGTAGCGTTCAAGTATGTCAATGTTGGAATTGCTCGCTGTATCCCACAATTCAAACCCGTAAGTCCAAATAAGCTTCATTCAGATAAATCAATAATTTATTTTCTATTGAAAGCCGAGATCTATGTCTTATTAGCCAGTACATATTTTTAAACTTGAGCTCCAACTTTATCCGCTTAGATTTGATATGTTTTGCCCTGGTAATTCGTTGGTCAAGATGAAAGCCTAATTATTTAGTTTTGAGAACTTGGGATTGGAATATTGAAGATAAAAATAGCTGGACAGTCTAAAAATTCAACTTTTACACGTGCCAAATTTTTGTGATAAGATTCTTTGTATATAGTGGTGTACTTTATCGTTGGTGTCTTATAAACGGCTACTTCTATAATGATGTTTCCGTTAATTTCAGTTTCAGTGTCCAAAAAGTGTATTTTCCTAATTAACTGCCATTTGAAACGTGAATTTTAAGGTCATTAATAAAGTTATTAAGTATACTTAATAACTTTAGAATAGTTATATGTTATTCAGAATAGTTATATCTTTTTCATTTGTAACTACAAATCAAAAAATTGATTGTGTGTAATTGTGTATGTGTAAATGATGGTTTGTGGATGACAAATATACTTTCCACAAACTTAATTCACAATTATTTGATGCTTGTTCAAAATATCATTAATTAAGATGTTTTCAAAATGTTGTAAGAAAATTTCGGAAAATTGTTGAAAATTTTGTTTAGTATTTTGGACTGTTAAAATACTCGAAACTTCTTCGATTGCTATGCAATTCTGATGGTATCAAGTTTATTGGCATAGGTTGGATGTTATTGTTATTGTAAGTAATAAGTATGTATTATTTCATTTTCTTTTTTCATAGGCAGCTCAGTGCCTTTATGTTATATACATATATATATATATATATATGTATTTTTTAAAATAATTTTATTCATTTAATTCAATGAAAATAATGTAATGATAACTCCCATAAAGGTTTTTTTCTCGGAGTACCAAAATTCTCTTCACCTTTAAAATAAATTTTAACAATAAATTGTGTCAGTACTAGATACATTAGAAACTTTAATAATGTTAGCAGTTTTTAAGTGCAGTTAATAATTAAGGTGATACAACAATTTTTTTGAATGAAAATGTAATGTAGCTACGAAATTATGTAAAGAAGGGGAGAGGAGAAATAATGAATAAATCTGTATAAATAAAAATGTAAATGTTCGTTAATTCAAAATCTTAAATCACCGAAAGTTCTTTACCGACTGCTTTGAAATTTTGACACAACTTGCATTCAAATACGTGCGTGTTTTTATATACCTACTATTTATGTCACACCTACTATGCCACACCTATGACAGATAAAAACATGCTTTTTATAAAAACAGCGTTATCTGTTGGACGTAAAAGCAACACACGCTATACTAAATAATTTACAATTCCATTTCAATGTTTCCGGTAAGTGTGTCCGCTATAAACTAAAACTACTAGACCGATTTACGCGCTGGGAAAAGAGAGAAAGGGAAAAATCGGAAAAGAGAAAGAGGGAAAAAATTGTAAAAAGGGAAAATCGAAAAAGGGAAAATGGAAAAATAATAAACGGGGAAACAGGAAAAAGTAAAGGAAATGGAAAGGGGAAAAGAGACTAAGAAAGGGGGAAGGAAAAAACCGAGAAAATGAAAGGTAATATGGTAAAAGGTAATGGTAAATGTATTGGTAAAAGGTAATATGGTAATCTATTGTCGCCGAATGGCTTTGATGATTTGTATTTTATAATCTTGTGGTGGCCCTGAAAAGGGCGGTTTTTTCGTTAGCTCTGACAAGAGCTGTTGGGTCCGGAAGCTAGTCTCCGGTGAAATCGGGGAGTTGCGGCTCGTCTATTGAAGTCCGACCGGGATTTCCCTCAGCGGCAGTTGGGACCCCACTACAGCGTGGCAGTGGTGGCCTCCAGAACCCGCAATGTCCGGTCGGCGTCGGTCGTCGCCTCGGCCGGCGCGACCGAGGCGGTTCTCCCCGAGCAATATTCCGCGCCAGCCGGCTCCTGTTGCTGAGTCCGCCGCGGCCAGGGCGATTGAAGCCCGGCAAGCTGGAGCTGGAGCGGAAAGGTAGCGTCCGCGTCCAGCGGTTCCCCCGGCGGCCAGGCCAGGCCTGCTGCTCAGGCGGGAATGTTAGCATCAGCCTGGAGGTCCCACGATGAGACAGCTAGGGGACTTCTTCTTCTTCTTCTTCCAACTTCTTCTTCAGATGGTGGTCGACGTTGAATTGCAAATTCACTCTCGTTCACGCTCTTTTATTGGAGCCTGAGACTGGTGAAGCTGCAGCTCCGCTATGGTGAGAGAACTGCGCGGTCATCTGCGTAGTGGGAGTGATGCTTGTATCAGCGCGACCGTATACTGTGCGCCCTGCTCACCTCGTTGCTACCGTTATCGCTCGCCGATATTAAATTAGCATATATGTGGTACCACTATTTCAAAATACTCAAATCTAGAAATAGCAAAGCATTGCCGGGTCTGCTAGTAAATATTATACGAACTATTCAATAGGTTTGTTTTAAATTAATGTTAATCTTTTATTTATTTTTATTTTTTTTTTGATCTTTCAATATCGTCTACATTTCTATCTTCTAATCTCTATGTGAAACGTGTTTAGTTATGTTCAGCTTTTAAGGTGAACAAGAAGTTTTATTTTTCTGATGCTTACTGAGAGAAGAATACAACTGACCTAATAAAACGATACATATATAATTATATGTAATAATAATACCATGGATAAAAATGATATTCTATGAAATGAAATGTCACAATGAATTAAAAGGAATAATAAATTGTAAAAATAATATAATTAATCATAATCTGAAATGATAAAAACAATTACTAGAATTCATAACAAGCAAGCATAAAATAGACATGATAACAAACAAAGTGTAATATTAATTATTCGTATAATAAAAGTTAGAACGATGTGTTTTACACATAATTATGCAGTGATAAAAGGTTTGAAATATTTTCATACAGTTACAATTAATGATCGTCGGTCATAAGTGGGAATTTGACCACAATCCTCTGTTACCAATTACCAGTAAAGGGTGTACAAAGTCAAGTTAATTAATTTAACAGTTTTCTATTGAGTGTTATATATAAACATTTTCAGTAATTTCAATTCATTGTTCCCCATATGCGTTATGTTTCATCTACGCTTCTTTTTTACGTACAATAATCTGATTACATTCTTTTAATAAATATATTTGTATCTTTGTTTTAGAAAATAGTTTTTCTTTTAAAATAAAATTGTATAATTAGTTAGAGTAAGTTACTCCTTAAATATTATGTTCGAGAAAATCAGAACAGCTTACGATTTTTTTTTTCTGTTTCAGGTAAGAAATATGTCAAGAATTGTTATCACTATTATTAAAATGTATGTAACATAAAAATGTATCAAGTAATAAGGTAAGAAAAATTTTAATTTTCTAAAATGTTTTAACAATATTTTCTAAAATCTGTTTTAACCAATAAATTCTTCATAAGAATCCTACGGAAATATAAACATCTTACTCAGTGAGAACAATTTAAAAAGTAATTTATGTTTAAAAAAATATTACGATTTAGTTATTAACTTAAAAGAAAAGATTAGTTTATTTTCCAAGAGGCTTGACTGAAATATTTTAATTACGCTAAGTAATTTTAACCAAAGATTACAGAGTAAAGAACATGTGGGTTAAACGTCTGTTTGATTATTCAATACAACTTTAAAAGATTAATTTATTCCATTCATTCATTAATTTAAGATGAAAATAAAATAAAATGAAAATTTGGATTTTATTTGGTAAATAATTTATTTTTATATCAGTAAAAACTTAATAGAAAATATTTTTTTCAAAAATTAAATAATTAATTTTTTTACAAGAATTTTTTTAATTTCCTCTTCATCGATTCTGCAAGTTTTTTTTTTGTATGATAAATTATTTATATATTTTTTTCATATTCCAACAGCAAATGCTACAGCTTTTCTACTAAAGGATTTATTTTGAGTAGTTTACACTATAAATAAAATTTTATGGTATGAAATCTTGTTAGTGACAATATAAACTTTTGCAATATCTCTTTTTTTGTTATAAAGTGTTTAATACACGATGGAAATACTATATTATAATTTATTATTAATACACACATATGACACTATAATCTTATAAATTTTTTAAAATTCACCTTTAGAAAAGTAGGTGATGGCCTTTTTCTCGTTAAAACTACCGAGGAAAGGAATTTCATAAAACAGTTTATGTTTTATCATAAAGTTTTATGTTCTATGAACAGTTATCTTCACGTCTTTTTTAACATGTTAACACACTTATATGTGTATGTATATTTGTGTGCATAGTTTTCATTATTTTGCTCTTTTTTAGTAAGATAACAATATTACGAAAACTTTTAATAGTTAGTTAATATATACATAAAATGATAAGAAACAAAGATAATTTTGGATATAGAAACTATAGAAGATCAAAAATTTAGTTAAGCAAAGTTTACAGATGAAAATTTATAGAAATAACTATGAACTATAAAATTTCCATGGGATAAATATTCTCTGTAATGGAAGATTTTTTTTTACGTTAGGTGATAAATACGGTAATAGTTTAAAATGATCTGAAATTAAGAATCTACCAAACATTATTTAATTATTTGTAATTACTTTCAATGAATCAATTGAAAAGTAACAGTTTCCCATTTTATTTTTTAGATCCTTATTAGCTAATATTCTTGCTACTAATAATAATAATAATATGTGCACCATAAATAATTATGGTGCACAGTTATACTATAACCTTTAATATAACTTCGATTGTTAAACAATAAGGAAACTTTAGAAGACAATATCAGTGTATTACATACAGAATAAAATAAAAAAATAGAAATATTACATTCTACCCGACGTTAGAAGCTTACGATGGTAGTTGCCATCATATCAAGCTAGTTGCTACTTGATCTGGAAGCATTTCGTCGAGAAAAGAATTTTATTAAAGAGCAGACGAGTTCAATGGTTTTTACTAAAAAGAGCATTAACAGTATTCACAAAATATCTTACAAAAAAGTTAACAGAATAATTTTACTTCAAAACAAATACAGAATAAGGATCATAGAAAGCAAGGATACAAATTTTAGATTGCTCTCCGAAACAAAAGAAAATTGCTCTCTTAACAAAGTTAAGTTTAAAGAATAATTTTGAAACTCAACTTTAACGGTACTGTAGTTCTTTCTAAGAAATTAGCCTTTATCCTTAGAACGCTAAAGAAAAAAATTAACCCTTTGATAGAGCAGGCTTTTTTTCATATTCCCAAGATTGATTTGTTAACCCACCGATTTGGTCTAGTGGTGAATGCGTCTTCGCAAATCAGCAGATTTCGAAGATGAAAGTTCCAACGTTCAAGTCCTAGTAAAGGCAGTTATTTTTATACGGATTTGAATACTAGATCGTGGATACCGGTGTTCTTTGGTGGTTGGGTTTCAATTAACCACACATATCAGATCATATCATATCTTGTATAGCTGAGACTGTACAAGATTACACTTCACCTACACTCATGGGTGTCCCATATAAAACGCAACCCATCAATCACTCATCCATGAAAGTTTAAAAGTCAAGCTTACTCCCCTACTCGTTACTGAAATGGACTCGTCCAACATCTGAACATCGCGGCGACGCAGAAGAACACTACCGATAGTAACAACAATGCAATCATAACGTTCAGTGCATTGCAAGAGACAAGATGGTGTTTTCGCTAGATGAACATGTTTTCATTGTTGAGTCGTACTTCAGTACAAAATCAGTGGTTGCAGTGCAAGATTTGTTTCGCCATAAGTACCCAGATAAACCAGCTCCTAAGAAAACATCAGTATTAAGGTTAGTTGCAAAATTTAGAGAGACTGGTTCTGTTAATAACAAGAAACACAAAAGATCTGCGTCAGTGTTGAATACAGATACAGTCACTGAAATCAAAGACCGATTACTTGCCTCACCAGATAAATCGATCAGACGTTTGTCTGCTGGAATTAATTTGTCTAAATCAACTGTTCATCGGGCGACCAAACAATTAAAATTATGACCTTATCGCATTCAAACGGTTCATCAACTTCTTGAGCCCGACAAAGAAAAACGGCTACAATGTTGTCAACGGTTCCGTCGACTTCTGCGTGAGGGAATTAATGTTATGGATTCGTTATTTTCACAGATGAAGCACGGTTTCATTTGGATGGTTACGTAAACAGCCAAAACAGTAGAATTTGGAGTGCTGAAAATCCCCACGTTTATCACGAAAAACAGTTACACCCGCAGAAGTTGGGCGTGTGGTGCGCGATATCGCGGAAGAAAATAATCGATCCTATTTTTTTCGAGTACACCATTAATGTAGAACGATATCAGGATATTTTATTTCAGTTCATTGCACTCTTGGAAGAGGAAGACAGACACTGCAGGCTACAACATAACGGTGCGACATCGCACTACACAGGTTCAACTTCTAATTTCGTTGAGGAATACTGTGGTAATCGTGTTATCGGTCGAGGCTTGTGGCCACCAAGATCTCCAGATTTGACTGCGGTGGATTTTTTTCTACGGGGTTACCTCAAAGAAAAAGCCTACAGCAACAAACCACGAACACTTGAACAATTGAAAGTTAATATTGAACAAGCTGCATTAAATATCCAGCCACAAACTTTGAAAAAAGTTGCAAGAAATGCTGTAAAAAGAATTGAAGCTTGTATTCAAGAAGATGGCGGCCACTTCCAACATTTACTCTAAATGTAAAGTAATGGATGGTAATAATAAAAATTACATTTACATTTACACATGCCTTTTTATTATTTCAATTCCTACCAATATAAGGTTGGGTTGCGGTTTATATGGGACACTCTGTATATCATCCTCATTTATCCTCTGAAGTAATACCTGACGGTGATTCCTGGAGGCTAAACAGGAAACAAACAAAAGATTGATTTGTAAAGACAATAATTAGAATAAATAAGAATTTGGATTATTATAAACATAAAAGTATAAAGGATTTGGCTTTAGCCCAGAATTGCCCGGAAACTGCGCAAAATTAGGTTATTACAAAGGACTTAACAAAAATTATATCTAGTGTATAAGAACTGATAACTGGGGTGATAATTTATAAATAATGAAACAGAAACTTTATTTTTAATAAAATTAAGGGACGAATATCCAATACCCTACTTTAAATGTAAATTTATTAAAAAAAATCTTTGAATATTTTCAAATCATAGAAAATTAAACTTTTATTCCCTGCCTTAATTTTATTTCACAAATTTATTTTATTGCTTTAAAGTTCAAACTGTCTTCTTTATCTTGAGATAAATTTTATCTGCACAACATGTACAAACAAGATCGTGAACTAAGCCGTGGTGGGCAGTCTGAATAGGAAGCATAAATGGTTAAAATACGAGTATTTTATACTAAATTTACAAATTTTATTTGGATTGCCCAGTATGACCACAGTTATTTGTTGTAATTTTTACTCTAATATCCTGGCTAAAAAAATACTTATCTTATAATTCCATAAGTACGATTTATTTGTCAGTTAATTGCTTTTTTTTTACATTTACAATTTACTTCTTTTATATTTTTTAATTTAATTTTTTCGTGATATCGACTATTAATGATTATTTAAGAATAATTTAAGTAGCCATGTAAGAAAAACATTGGTGATAATAAAAACTAAAATTAATTTTACTTCCTTGTACGAAGTACAGGAAGTATTGTGATCGCGACAAATTTAGGTTTTCAGATTTAAACGGAAATATTTATTTTGACCATCCCTGAATCCATTTTAACTAGTTTTGGCGTGACATCTGTATGCAGGTACGTATGTATCTTGCATAACTCAAAAACGATTAGCCGTAGGATGATGAAATTTTGGATTTAGGACCGTTATAACATCTAGTTGAGCACCTCCGCTTTTTTTTACAATTGACTGAACCAAAAGTATCAAAAAAAGCCCAAAATCCAAAAAAAATTGGAAGTTGTATTTTTTTTTTTAATTGCAGTTAAAAATTATAATTAAGGTCTAATTGGGAATTTTTCAACGATATATCATAAGTGGTACTTATTTTCATTGGTTTCAGAGTTATAACCAAATAAAATTTTAATTAATGAAATATTTGTATCTTGTAAGGGGAAGGAACATTGGTTCGAATCAGACTTCTTATTTTTTTAATAATTTAAATATATTGATTTATTAATAAATATTAACTTTTCATTGTAAAAAAACTTTTAAAATAAATAACAATAAAAAAAATATATAAAAAATATCAGAAGTTATAAATGAAATAAAATTTTATGTACTTTTCATGAAAAAAAAAAAATAATAATAATTTTTTTATAAAAATTGTGTGTGTAATTTAATAGGCATGCAAGGATGTCATGTGAGCACACATCAGATTTTTTGTTTAAATTCTAAAGTAATCCTTTTCTTTCAAGTTTCATCGTCATATTACACAAAGAGAATGTATTACTTCAGACATTAAATTATTTAGTGGAATTCTCTGATATAATTTTGTTAAATATTTTTTTATTAATTCGCCTGGAAAATTATTCAATCTAGTATCGGATCTAATAAGACACTGGTCGTTTAGCAGAACTTTCAGATATCCGGTCAGCCATTAAAGCTTAGATTATATCAAGGTCGCTGAGCTTGTAAAACGTCTCTAGTTATACCGTACTCGTCCCTCTATCTGATAAACTACATTCCAAATTCGATTCCTAATTCACATACGCGGTCTATCAGACATCAGTTTCGACTGACTGCAGGCCAGTCTAGATAACTAAATGCGGGTGGATGAATTTTAACCAATTTCAATCAAAACGAAAAAAATGTTAAGGTACGTATAATATATTTAAATATTTGATATTCTGTCGGGTTTTTGTTTTTTTGTTCAGATTTTAACAGTATCTTCGTACTTTACTTGATGTAGGCAGCATATTTTTTTCATATAACATCTGTAAAATTTTATAATTCTTCTTCTTCTTTTGCCAGTAGATCAGTTCTTATATCATAACTTATTGGAAATTTATATTTAGATAGATAATAAAACCATAACTAAAAGAAAAGATGTAAAAATATTAAAACCACTTATTTGTACATTATGTAATATTAACGTTAAATTTAATTAATAAAATTAATAAATATGTTTAATGTAAAGCTTTTCTGATAATTGGTAAAATTATATATACCGTCAGAATAAATAGAAATCTGTTTTATAATAAGGCACATATGAAATTATTATACAATACTAATTATATTCTAACATGAATTCTATGTACTGTAAATTGAAGCAGATATCAATAATAGTGTATAACAATGAAACAATAGGTCAATATGATTATAACAATAGAACTATGTAATCAAATGGACCAAGAATGATATCCATCAATAGTCAATCAACGTAATAATGACTTACTTCATAAATGATTTTTGAAATTCAATATTTAAACAAGTGCCAGCCACCGTTTAAATTATTTTGTTAAATGCATTAAACTGAAATAAAATTTTTATAAATCTTAGTTCACTTACAAAATGTATGTAACTTGTGTATAACTATGTTTTCTGTATCTCTTTTTTTATCTATAAGTGAATTCTATCTGAGTTGAACTTTTTCTGGAAATGAGAGAAAACTTTTAAAAGGCCATAAAATACTTTAAAGTTTTCATTTATCTTCCTTTATTGAGTAAAGACTATATATAATTCATTGTTTCCTGTAGAAAGAAGTACATAAATTTATTGCTTTACAGTATTATCACGCGCAGAGTTTTTTTTATGACTGCGATGAATTTAAAGCATTTGAGATAAAGGTGATATAAACCGGTGTTGCTACCTCTGAAAATAATAATATTCAATGTGTAATTAATCCCTACGATGAACAGGTGAGAGAACTGTGGTATTTAGAATATTATTTTTTATTCTTTATTGCTCATTGTGAAAATTTTATCAGGTCAATTTTACTGAAAATTAGTAAGAATTTTTTATTTTTTGCATTGCTTTATTTACAATCAGTCTCCTAAACAATGAAACTGTAGGTAAATTGTATAGTTTTTAGTAATGACGCAAAATAAAGGCATCAAATAAAAAATATAAATATAAGCATAATTAAGTACAAACAATTTGAAGATTTACTGATAAAAAAAAAAAAAAAAAAAGTTAAATGGCAACGTAACATGTCATAGATATTGATAAAAATAAAACTAAATGGTTGAGAACAATAAAATTAACAATAAATTAAACAGAATAAGCAATTGAGTATTAAAAAAAAAGTTACACAAGTCATACATGCGAAAAAAATATAGAGGAATACATACTTTAAAATAAAGAATTATTTATTTTAAAATAAAATATCGGAATGAGAAAAAATCTTCAGAAAGAATGTGAGTTCAAATGATTTTTAATGTTTAATGAATTTCGACTTTCTCAGATTAAAGATATCTTTTAATTCTAGATATTTAAAGTGATAGCATCTACGGCGGCAAAATTAAATAAGGATTTACATTATTTAAATCAAATTTATTAAACGTAAGAGTTTTAATTTTTGTGAACTGCTCTAGAAATGGAAAACATTATGCTGCGGGTCTAAAACTTCATTTAATAGATTTTGTTCATTTATGTAAGCTAAAAATGTAATAGTTTCATAAAATATTATATACATTAAATCTCATTAAATGTTTCAGTAATGTTGATATTATATATACTAACATACTGTATATTATACATATTATGTATGTTGGTATATTTTTTATTACTTTATCAAAGTCTTCTATTTTAACATCAACTTGATATTAGTTACACCCTGCTTATTACGTACTGCTTGCAGTACAAGATGGTGCAATTCAACACTGACGTCTAGTGCTATGAAGAGTTCATTTGCTCATATACCATCTCATACCTTCATAAGGTATGAGATGGTACTTTGTAGCGAGTATTGTTATAAGCAGTACATTCGCATCTCTTATGTCCTATATTTACTTTAAGTACCATAATTATGTAGGCCTATTGTTATAATAATGACAATTTACAATTTTGTCAACATATTTATCCAGGACTTAACCTAAGTAATTTCTCCATCATCTTTGACACCTCAGCTCCTCTCTTTCACTCTCTCTCTCTCTCGTACTGAACATAAAAAGACTTGTATTTTAAGTGTTTTTACCTATTAAATTGGCTACGTAAATATATATATATATATATATATATATATGAATATGCATGTGAATCGAACATCCATCATTTACGATACAGAGTAACTAAAAATATGAATGAATAAGGGTGCCAATTTTATTTTTAGTATTTTCAAATTCGAATTTGAGAGTTCTAAGGTTCAAATCATAGAAGTTACTTTTATCCTAGAAGGTAGTTACTTTTATACGGATTTGAATAGGTGGATAACGGTGTTCTTTGGTGTCTGGGTTTCAATTAACTACATATCTCAGGAATGGTCGACCTGAGACTGTACAAGACTACATTTCATTTACATTCATACATATCATCCTCTGAAGTAATACCTTACGGTGGTTCCGAAGGCTGAACAGAAAAATAAAAAAGAAAGAAGCTTTGTATTAGGTAAGTCAAAGAGGGCTAGTCCAGCTAGAGTGTTTCTTTAAATGGTTAAATGGTCAAGCAGATTAATACAGGTAGAAGAAGATTTTTTATATTAAGGTTTTATAATTATTTCTTTACGAATTAATTACCACTACTACTACTACTGCTACTGCTACTGATGCTGCTGATGATAATGATAGTTTAAAAACTAAAAATTCTAGGTCCGACAAAAATAAAAATAGTGTCCAGCGATCCCACCCCAGAAGCCGGGTTTCGGTCTTACCTTGCCTGCCTCAAACAGAGGTAACCCGAAGGTCACAGCCGCCGGGACTCGGTCTTTTAAGTGCCTGCCTCTAACAAGCACGACCCACAAGTCGTGTCTGCCGAGACTCGGTTTTATCAGCTTCAGCACAGCAGAATCCCCGTGCTTCATCACCGACGGCCACCCACACAAGCGGGGACAGACGCCGACTCCACAAAGGCATTCCAGTATCCAATTACATTCATATATCATCCTTATTACATACATTCATCCTCATTTATCCTCTAAAGTAATATCTTGCGGTGGTTCCAAAGGCTAAACAGAAAAGGGAGAGTATATTCCAGATCAATAATAAAAACGAAGGAAACTACTTTACGTCTTAATTTTCCTACAAAGTTTGGTATAATATGTCAGGTATTTTTGCAAATTATTATGTTACTTTTGGGAGTGACTCGTTTTTCTAACTGTGTCGCTTATACCCATTACGGTTATGAGACTTAACAAACATGGTATAAATAATCAGTACAATTTTCAATATTTAAAAATTTTCAAACTATTGTTATTCCCTTTTTAGTTTTTTTTTTACTTTCCAACTTTTTATACAGTGCTTAGTGAGTAGGTTTGTATTGTGTTATATTTAAAAATTTCATCATAGTATCAAAAAAAAAAAAAAACATATTAATTAAACAAAAACCAAACTCTGAAGTTTTAATTTAAAGTGATATTGTCTAATTACGTACCACTTTAATAGATAACCTGTTATAAGAAACCAGCATTTCTGAAAATATCAGAGAGATATCTAAAAATAGCAAGTACCTATCCTAATAAAGTAGAGTATGAACCCGATCTTTAGGTCCCTTCTCCACTAAGCTGATTGTATCGATACGCACCGGTACGTCAAGCTTAGTAAGAGTAATTATTACTAGTGTTTATTTTTCAGATACATTTATAAAAGTCATAACGAAAGGTTTAAGAATATAATATGAAGCAACAAATTACGAACATATTTCTGTAAGATATGCCCTATTTCCCCACCCCACAGGAGCTGTATCCTCAAATAAACATAAACTCGGCTGCGAGAGGCGAGAGCTATGTTCTATTACATGCATTTCTCTACATTCAGAAGCAAATTATAATTAATTAGTATTTCCAATTAATTTTTTAATGCTAATATTGTTTTACTCATCAGTTTGTATAATCGAGTTATACTTAAAAGTACGAACTTTACTTAAAGTAAATGAAATTAAAAACATAAATGAAATAAATTATACATAAATTACATTATCAGTTAACACAATTGAATCTTTTTTTTGAATTTCCTTTTAAAAAATATTAATAAAAATGAATTTTTTTTTTGTTGAATATATGTAATATCTACAACGAACAAAAAATTGTAGGAAAATGTCTATT
Source organism: Lycorma delicatula (assembly GCF_047948215.1). Lineage (NCBI taxonomy): Eukaryota > Metazoa > Arthropoda > Insecta > Hemiptera > Fulgoridae > Lycorma > Lycorma delicatula. Next base: position 59,303,742 of record NC_134462.1, read on the forward strand.
TAATATTTAGAAAAAATATGTAAAATGCTTTATTAAAAAAATTTATTTTTAAAATTAATGGAAGAAAATTCTTCATGTTAAAAAAAATTATTTACGCATTAAAGTAATTTTTTTTGAGGGCGAAAAACGCTTTCACGTTATCATCACATTAATGTAATGAAAATTTAAAAAAATATAATGTATCTCTACATTGTAATTTTTAAAGGAAAAAATCTAACAGACTGTATATAATGAAATGATTCTATGTAACAGGTATGAAAAGGATTATGAAGGATCATAACAAAAACGTTCTGTAAGAGTAGGCGTTAAAGTTAAATTAAAAAAATATGATAAATTAATTTATTTAAAAAATCTTTTTTAAAAACAAAATAATATATACAATATAAGTGGGTTTTCTAAATAAACCTCATGATATAAAAATATTTTTACTATTTTATTAAAACCTTTGCATTAAATCATATAAGGTAAATTTGATGGTTTTCTAATATATAATCTGTTTTATTACGATATTGGCATAGTTAAAAATAATTGCTGTAAAATAATATTGATAATTATAAGTCAAATTAGGGCCGATGATGTTATTTAAATTCTATACGCATACGTAATAGCTTTTTTATTGAAATTAGATTATTTAAATTAACATTTTTTTTCATGATTAATGTTAATCAAACATGTTGTACGTGTTTTTTTATTTTAATAAATTATTTACATAATAGTTGTAAATTTTGATGTTTTATTCAAATAAAATTTTACTGTTTGTTTTATATAAATACTGTTTTTAAATTTATAAGAAAATCTTAATAAATTACAACAAATACAAATAAGTAACGCTGAATTTAACTTGTTCTTTTATTGAAATTTATTACAAAAGAGTAATAATTAAATATGGATATAGAAATTTAATTTCAACGTTTCTTTAAGAAATAACCGTGGTTTTTTCTTAATAAAAAGTAATCTGCATATAAAGTACAAGGCTATATTTTAAAATATACAATAAATTACATAATCCTTGAGTAAAGAAGCAAATGTGATGTAATAAAAGAAATAAAATTCGGGGGATGTAAAAGAGAATAAAAGATATAAGAGAGGACAGATAAAGGAATAAGGAAGAAGTAAAGGGGAAGGGCTGCACTGTGTAATCGCGATAGAAAGCAGTAGGAGGTGGCTGGAACGATGCCAAACCACTGGACACAATCTTACCTTCCCCCTTCCCCGATACGACTGTTCTTCCTTTCCTTGAAACCAAGGATCACTAGTTTTATTACGTCATGTCTGTTCCTTTGGTCACCTTACCCTTTCTTTTTACTTATTCGTTTGGCCTTCTCATCCAGTACATTTTTTAAATTTCATTTCATTTCTCTTTTAACAATTGTTTTGTAATTAGTAAAGTTAACCATAAATAAATATATTAATTATTTATGGAGTAAATAACTTTATTACAGTTACTCCATGGTTTTAAAATTAAAAAGTTTTATTTATATATAATTGCACATTGAAATAAAATAATTTTTTTTATTGTTACTTCTATTTATAGTAATAAACATCTTAGATTTTCAATCATTACGATCATATATCTTATCCAATTTTATTTCATTCAATATCTTTTTAACTGATTAAGGAGCCAATAATTAGATAATAAATCATGAGAATCAATCCATGTGAATTATAATAATCATAAGGCTATTATTGTTGGAATAACTGTGGATAATTGCATCTTCCAGTATTCGAAACTTATGCCGCTGCGCTGAATCAGTAATATCTTCAACAAATACTTTATTAATGTATTCAATTATATTTATATTGTTTATACATTTTATTACAGATTTAGATATAACTCATTTATTTTATTATTATAATCGTAGCTGCATTTGTTTCACATTATTGTGAGATTAATCAGTATATGCAAGTACAAAATTTATATTTAATTATTTATTTAGATTCATATTTTTAAGTTACAATTTAAAAAGCATTGATTTAACCTTTAAGACATCTTTTATTGAACTTACTTTAACAACAAATTACATGAAACATACTTTAACAACAGCATTATCAAGAAGAAATATATTAAACAGCTGTTGAACTAAACTTAATTAACATAACTATATGCCTAATATAAAAAAGAAGAAAAGAGTTACATAGTTTGTTTATAAATAATAGTGAGGAACCAACCGGGCTGGTCTAGTAGTGAATGCGTCTTCCCAAATCAGTTGATTTGAAAGTCGAGAGTTCCAGAATTCTAGTCCTATTAAAGTCTGTTACTTTTATACTAATTTAAATACCAGATCGTGGATACCGGTGTTCTTTGGTGGTTGGGTTTCAATTAACCACACATCTCAGGAATGGTCGAACTGAGACTGTACAAGACTACACTTCACTTACACTCATGTATCATCCTCATTTATCCTCTGAAGTAATACCTGAACGGTAATTCCTGGAGACTAAACAGGAAAAAGAAAACAAATAAATAATAATGAGGACATGAAACTGAACAATTATAGCGCCAAGAAGTACGAATTAATTTTGTGAATTTTCAATAAAAAGAGAAAGATTTCTTTGTATTAACTGACTAGTTAAATACGTACAGTCAATCATTCCGATTAATTAACTGGAAAACAAAATTATAAGTTTTTATAAAAAAAATAATAAACGTGTTTACAAAGCTAGACTTACATAGGGAATAGAATAACATATTAATAATTTTATTAAAATTCAGAAAAAATTACGCATGATGGCAAAAATGATAAAGAATTATCTTAAATATTTTACAAATTTCTTACGATATTTTGTATCTTACATGCCGAAAACATTATACTTGTACAGAGCCTAAAAAATTACTCCTAAAAATTTCATAACGATTCGCATAGATAACAAGAAAAAAAGATTACGATATATTCACTAAGAAGCGAAACAATTTTCTTTTACTTTTTGTTACAGAACCGAATGTATTATAACAAATCAATATGCTAAATCCATCATAACACAGGTAATAATCAACTATTAAAGTGATTTTTTTCTTTGTTCACTTCTTACGGTGAAAAACCAATTCTCGGACTTGTTGTTTATTGAACATCATTACACTCAAAGAAAGAAACTTTGAATGATGTATCTATACCTCAGGTATTACAGTTGCGTAAGATCATTTTGAAAGACGACGACAGATGACGTAATGTAACAGATTAATGTATTCCTTTCTGTTGGGAAACAATACATCATTGTAGCCTATAACTCCGTCTGAAATCAGCAAGGGAATTGCTGTTATCAGACAGAGAATAATGCTATCGAATTTCGATAGCCTTTACCGTGATGCCTCAGCTCTTAAAATATTCGTAACATTTCCTCAATATTAAAAAAAATGAAGTTAATAGAGTTAAATATATACCTTTAGATTGATATGTTTAGATATAATACAAATAAAAAAAGTTTTATAGAAATAAGAAGATAATGCACAGCATGTCTTTTAAATTGAAATAGTGAGTAAATGCAAAATCCAAGACTCATAAAATAAAGTAGAAAAAAATAAATTTTCATTAGAAGAAGGATTCATATTGAAAAATTATGAATAAAAATAAAGCGATATTTCAGAAAAATGTGCGGGAAGTGTAGTTTGTCAGAGCCAAATAAAGTATTTAGGATGTAACAAAAAAAAAATGTTCCTTGAATGGTGTTCGATCATGAAAGCATGTGTACCATATCGTCTTTTTAATTAGCCGTCTCATATGTAAATTAATTCTTATTCTTCTTGACTTTTACTTCATTCTCAAGAACTCATTGCCGTTCAGTTAATAACGTAATGTTGAAGAGTGAACGTCAACAATATAAAATTAATATGAACATTTATACAAAATCATTATGAAATATCTATACCTAGATAATAATATAAACAAAAAGCTAATAATACAAAAAATAAACATTATTTAATAATAGTGAGTATTGTACCTTTATTGATGAATCTATAAGATGTGATGAATTAACTTATCAATGCTCCAAGAAGCAGTTACTTTTATACGGATTTGAATATTAGATCGTGGATACCGGTGTTCTTTGGTGGTTAGGTTACAATTAACCGCACATCTCAAAAATAGTCGATCTGAGACTGTACTAGACAACACTTCACTTACACTCATACATATCATACTCATTGATCCTCTGAAGTAATACCTGAAGGTGATTCCCGGAGGCTAAACAGGAAAAAATTCACCAAGAAGCAAAAATTTGCACACTGATCAAATGGTGTATCGTAAGAAAATTACAACTTCTTTTAAAAATAGGTCGACGACGAATAAAGTTTTCTAATATTTAAATTTACGTAATTCACAGACTTAAATTAGTTCATCTTACGCTCATCCCTTATCTTTATGGTATGGATTATGATTTTATTTAAATAGTTGAACATTTAGAGGTTTTACAAACAACAAGTTAAAAATTTAAAAAAACAATTTTTTGTAAACAAAATCTGCTTCGTGTTTTTATTCAATTTTATTTTATTACATTATTTATCATTATAAATAATAGTGGAGAATATAGATTAGTTGGTCAGCCATACATAAATCATTTGAGAAATTGTATTTTAAGAAATAAATATATTCTGCTAAAGATAAAATGAGTAAAAATTAAAGAATTTAGTTGATATGATCAGGAATATCAGAGTGAAGCTATTCTTATTTATGGTTCAGTATAAGAAAAGTGGTTGTAAAGTCACTATGATAAAAGATAAGCTCTTGATGAACGCGTAATAAAAAGCAGAGAGGTGAAAAGGATTCGTCGAAGAAATTGAAAGAAAACAATTTGAAAGGAAAGTAAAATTACGACTGAAGTTAAGGACAAGAGAGAGAAGAAAATCAGTCTAGACAGATATACAGCATGAACATAGGGGATACGGCTGAAACTGCTTAGATGAAGATAAAATAGGACTAATGACAACGAATAGAAAAATGTAGAAAGCAGGTTGACAAAGAGAAAACAGTCAATGACAAGAGAGTGACGAAAGGTAAAGTGTATAAATTTATGAGCATAAGGAATAAGGCTGGGACTCATAAATATTAAGACCAGTTTAAAACATTTTTATCTTAGGTATGGTCGAACTGAGACTGTACAAGACTATACTTCATTTACACTCATACATATCATCCTCATTCATTCTCTGAAGTAATACCTGAACGGTAATTCCCGGAGGCTAAACAGAAAAAGAAAGAAGAAATTGTTTAAAAAGCTTAACTGATAGTTTATGTACTATATTTACGTGGTATGTGCTGGCTATGAAGTTGAAATCTTTCTTGTTCTCCTTAGATATTTTTTATCCTTTAAATTGTAAAGGTTTTTTTAATTTAATTTCTTTTAAATTATATTTTGTACAATATGTATAGCGACTCAATATCCTCTGAAAGAAGGAACCTTTGTTCTAAATTATAAAGTAAATAAAACTTTATTATTATTTGTTATTAAATTCATTTTCTGAGTAACTGTGTATCCTACATTATAAGGTTGCTGAATTTCATTTTAATTTTTTATTTCGTTTTTATTTTAGAAATACCAATAACTGCCACAGTAATTACGATTGCATATGTCCTATTAAACATAATTATACTTTTAACAAAAAAAAAAAAGAAAATTTTGTTTAATTTTAAGTAACAACATTATTTTTGTTGTAAATGTATATTTTTATGCAATTTATTACATTAATTTTTAGTTTTTATTTTTTTATTTTCAGGAAAACAAATGTAATCTAAATAATTAGTTTATTTGTATAATTTTTACTAAATAAAATAAAACTAATTAATTTTACCCTAAGAAAATAAACAAGAATCGGAATTTTGCTTTAAGTTGAGAACTTTAAACTTTAAATTTGATAAAAACAAGAGTGACCTATGCAGCACAATTTGGAAGAATTGCCTTAATCAGAACATATATGGGAAAGATTTTTACGAAAACAAAAAGATTTTGTTATATCTTTTACAAATATATTTTCACTTCCTTGTACAAAGTATTGTGGCTGTGAAAAATTTCGGTTTTCACATTTCAACGGAAATATCCATTTTGAACATCCCTGAATCCATTTTGACTAGTTTCGGTGTGACGTCTGTACGTACGTATGTATCTCGCATAACTCAAAAATGATTATCCGTAGGATGTTGAAATTTTGGATTTAGGACTATTATAACTTCTACTTGTGCATCCTCCCATTTTGGTTGCAATCGACTGGGCCAAAATCCAAAAAAATTGGACTTTGTACTTTTTCTTAACCGAAGTAATAAGCCCTCATTGACAGCTTTTCAGCGATATCCCATGAGTAGTACTCATTTTCATTGGTTCCAGAGTTATAGCCAAATTAAATTTTAATTGATGAAATATTTGGTTCTTACAAGGGGAAGGCACATTGGTTTGAATCAGATCGCATCTTCTTTTTTCTAACTCCTTTTTTTTAAATTTAAATATATTGATTTATTTATAAATATTAACCTCTAACTGTAAAAAAATTACGATAAATAATAATTAAATAATAACAATAAAAAAAAATATGGAAAAATATCAGAAGTTATTACTAAAATAAAATTTTATGTACATTTCATTTAGAAAAAAAAAAAATGTTTATATGTAATTTAATGGGCGTACAAGGAAGTTATGTGATATCCATATTAGATTTTTTTTCATACGCGTGGTAAATGATGTGTAATTTAATACTAAATTACAAATTTATTGGTTTTAGAGATACACTAAAATTTCAATCAAACAGACCACGAAAGGATAGATAAATAGACACAGGAGTAGCACCATAAGGGTTTAATGAAACCTTAAAAGGCAACGCGTTCTCCTGAAGGCAAATAGAGTGGTTGATAAAGTAAAACAGAAATGAAAGTGACGTCACACAAGGAACCTGCACTATCTTTTTACATGATTTTCATGCTAGATGTACAACCTTACGTTCTAAAAACAATGACGTAGTGAATTTACAATAATAAATTGTTTTAAACGTTTTATAATATCATTAAATTTTTTTTTCACAATTTTTTTTCTGTATCGTTAGAAGGATCTTATTAAAGTTTAGTGTGCTGATGTAGTAATTTTACGTTTTTTTTTTTTTATTGAATAAAAATTTTATATCATGAAATAAATTAGAATTAAAATTTATTATACGTGATCACTCGATGTAAATGTAATACGTCTAGTTTACTCCATATACGTTCAACAGCATTTTATATTTATCACTTTTTTATTATTTTTTGATGACATTGTCACTAGTTTAAAATCTCTTTTTTATGGTCTATATGGATGGATCTAGTGATTTGATTTCGAAATAATATTGACTTCTCTTAACCCTTCATTCTTACAATATTGTTTTTATAGTCATCAATAACTCTAAACTATATTTGTATCCAACATTATAAACATATAAAATATTTTAAAAAAGAATTATTTTTAATTATTAGTTTTTTTTTTAATTCCCATTTTCCTTTTTATAGCAGACCAGTTTTGTCGGAATAATTTTCATCTGAATAGTTTCATATATACTCATATAAATTCTAAACTATACTTCTATATTTGTACTCTGTAAAACACTGTATACTGTACATAGTATACAGAGTACACAGTATACTGTGTACAGTGCATAGCACACAGTATACTGTACATAGTACACAGTAGTATAGTGTAGTGCACACTACACTCTGTACACTGTATGTGTAAAAAATTGATGTTGACACCACATTACTTCTTTGTACGCCTATTGAATTACATATACACATTTTTTTCTGCACTTCATTTATATTATTTCATTTGAAAGTGAGATACGATCCTCCAATTCTTTAATAAAGTTTTTTTGTGGTGTCCGTATAAGCATTTTATATTAGTTTATATATTAATTTTGTTTCACGTCGCTCAAGTAGTTATGTGGTGTAAGTAAGAACGTGAGGGATCCGTAACCATGCACACATTGGTTCAAATCCGACTACAAATACGTATAATTTATTTTATATATTTTTTAATTTAAATATATTGATTTATTAATAATTATTAACCTCTCTAAAGATTTTTGAATTAAAATAAAATGTACTTAAAATTTTATTTCAGTAAGAACTTCTGATTTTTTCAAATTTCTTTTTTTGTTATTGAATTATTATTTATTGTAAAAGTTTTTTTACAACCAAGAGGTTAATAATTATTAATAAATCAATTATTTAAATAAAAAAATAGGTAAAAAAAAGGAGATGAAATCTGGTGCGAACCGTTGTGCCACCTCCTTGTAAGTGCCAAATATTACATTAAAATTTTATTTGGCTATAACTCTGGAACCAATGAAAATAAGTACCACTCATTGTATATCACTGAAAAGTTCTCAATGAAGCCTTATTACTTCGGTTAAGAAAAAGTCCAAAATCAACATTTTTTGGATTTTGGGATTTTTTGGAGACTTTTAGCCCAGTCGATTGCAATCAAAATGAGAGGTGCACAAGTAGAAGTTATAATAGCCCTAAATCCAAAATTTGAACATCCTACAATCATTTTTGAGTTATGCGAGATACATACGTATGTACAGACGTCACACCGAAACTAGTCAAAATGGATTCAGTGATGGTCAAAATGGACATTTCCGTTGAAATCTGAAAACCGAGGTTTCCGCGATTACCATACTTCCTTTACTACGTACAAGGAAGTAAAAACTGATTACTTTTCATGAAATCAAATGTTATTTTATATTTTTACTTCCTTGTACGTAGTAAAGGGAGATTGTGATTCCGAAAAAATTCTGTTTCCAGATTTCAACGGTATTATCCATTTTGAACATCCTTCAATCCATTTTGATTCGTTTCGGGGTGACTTCTATACATACGTACGTATGTATTTCGCATAACTCAAAAACGATTGGCCGTAGGATGTTGAAATTTTGGATTTAGGACTGCTGTAAAATCTAGTTGTGCATCTCCCTTTTTGATTGCAATTGACAGAACAATCGACAGAAACAATTGACAGAAATTTTAGGCTTTTTTGTTCAAAAAAGCCCAAAATCCGAAACAAAATTGTATTTTTGACTTTTTCTTAATTGAAGTAATGCCCTCATTGAGAGCTTTTCTGCGATATTCCATAAGAGGTACTTATTTTCATTGGTTCCAGAGTTACAGCCAAATAAATTTTTAATTTCTGAAATATTTGGATTTTAGGGGAAGGCACATCGGTTCTAATCAGACTTCATCTCCTTATTTATTTAACTCTTTTTTTTAATTTTAATATAATGATTTATTAATAATTATTAAACTTTCATTGTAGAAACATTTTTACGATCAATAATAATTCAATAATAAAAATATCAATAGTTTAAATAAAATTAAATGAAATTTTGTATACTTTTCATTTAAAAAAAATGTGTAAATGTAATTTAATAGGCGTACAAGGAAGTCATATATTGTCCACATCACAGTTTTCATTTTATACATAGTGTCATTACGTGACATTGTGAAAACCATAACGTAATCACGTATACAGCTGCTATACTAATAACTCATGGCATCCTTTTGCTTGTTTACTAGACAGAGGATTATATAATTAATATATATTATGAACTGAAAAACATATCACTGAAGAATAATTTTTTCGGGCTGCTACATAAAAAAAGTGGATATTATCATACTGAAACTTAATGTTTTCTGTGTTATTGATTTTCGTATCAAATTTGAAGAAAGTATAAAGAGGAAATGAAAAATTGTTCATAAAATGGCTTTTTCTTTAGAAATGAATATTCAACATTCTATACCTTCGTTAAAACTATACGCATTGAAATATCTCTTAAATATATTTATTTTTAACTTTACGTAAAAAATTATTTAAATGTTACTTAAGCATTTAAAATATTTTCCATATGATATGTAAAAACTTTTATTTTTTTTTAAATTTCTTTTTCGGCTTTCACTAAGAAAATCTATTTTGTCAAGGTAAGCAAATATTTTTTACTGAATCATATGTTATTATATTATGAATCAAGTATCATTAATTTTAATTAATATCAAGATGGTATTAAAGTAGTCGCAGTCTTCTACTTGAAAAAATATTATTGTTGCTTCTAATAACCGTAGAATACATTGAAATTTATATTTGCTTCGTAGTACCAAGTATTGAAAAATTTATACAGATATATGCAATTATTTCGTTATTCAAAACTCTAAAAAATTGTACTTGTTTCAAACAGATGACCGATATTTGAAATATTTTTAATGGAAATTTTAATTAATTTTTAAATTCCCATCAAGTGGTTCGTATGGTGTAATTTTTCAAATAAAAGTCTTTTGTTTTGTTCTGTTTTACTAATTATAGTAAGTATTTTTATTGATTACAAAGAAGGAAGTATAAATTTTACCCGTCAGAGTTTGACACTCTTACCTTGGTTTAATCTTTTTCTTTATCGATGTTCAGGCTGTATATAAAAAAATTCAAGTAACATGTAATTCATTTATACCTAAAATAACATGTAATTATCATAGTAATACATGAACATAAAATAAAAAAAAATATCTTGACTAATTTAATAATTAATAATATTATTCTTGAAACTGATTTTGAAGAAAACACTTATTTTTTCGTTTACCCCAAAATTCATAACAATGCTTGCGGGAATAATGAAATTCCATATCAAAACTGTATTTAAAAAAAAAACCTAACAATACAGTTGTAGGAATTTCCCGTCACGCGGCTTTTTTTCTGATGCACAGCTTACACACACATACAAACACAATTTAAAATATTTATAATTTTATTTAAATATAACATTTTATAAATGATTCTAACTTAAGCGCGTGCGCATACAGCTGTACGTCAGTGCTACACTAACGCTCCTTGAGATGACAGGTGGTACTATTTACGAAGTATAATCACTAAGCAACTAGTTTAAAGCTTTTTATTGGGGGTGGGGGTGCGATTTTGTAAACGTTTTTTGCAGATATTACTAATTTTTAGTTATTAACAATGCGCTTAAATAAAATATAACCTTGAATAGGCGAAATCTCGAGATACTGAGGATGACCTTGCTCTACAGCCTCACCCCCTTAACCTTTTAAATTTAATGGAATCAACATCTCATATTTAAAAGTAATCTGAGCAAATTTGGTTAAAATCGGTTCGATAGTTCTGGATATATAAGGTGATTTAGAGTGCGACACCAAACACACACACACTTACATACCAACATCTGGTAATTTCTATCCGGTTTTTTGAGTTCCTTAGGTGTCAAGATCCGGTAAAAACCGCATATACCTAAACTGGACCGATTACAATACTTTCCCTTCTACAGCTATACCTCTGGGCGTCTAGGGCAACAGCCCTAGACGGGAATGTAATACCATTTCTATTTATAGTTTATTTTGTTTTTGTAATTTTAAATATGATTATTACATAACAGAAATCAGTAATATTCTGAAGGAAGAAATTAGAACTCATTTTCTTCTTTTTTTTTTCTTATTTCATAGAAAAAAAATCATACAGAATCAGGAGTAACCTTTTCAATCCCGATATTAAACAATAATACTTACTCTACTTCTAAGAATATTTTTATATTGTAATATAATTTGCAATTCGCGATATAAATTTTAAAGAATGAATTTTAATGTTGCACATAAATCTAGGTAAAATATTTAAAAAAAATAATATCAATTATTATTATTATTATTATTACTAGTTACAAAAATTACTAGTTCGTAAAGTCTAACGGATTATGAAGATATTTTGAAAAAAAGAATAGAAGTTACATATAACTAATTAATTAATATTTCTAAAATACATAATTGAAATTAATGATGCTTATGATTTATTTTAGCCGCGGCGGGGATTAAGAGCAGGTCTCTTCTACATCTAAAAAATAAAAAGCGTGGAATTTCCAATAATTAAGATTTTAAAAACCCACCGGGTTGGTCTAGTGGTAAACTCGTCGTCGTAAATCAGCTGATTGAGGACGAAGTTCTCAGGTTCAACCTAATAAAGGTAATTACTTTTATTGGGATTTGAATACTAGATACCGGTGTTTTTTAGTGTTTTTTTAACCTCCGGGTCCACCGTTAGGTATTGCTTCAGAGAATGAGATAAATGATTTTTAGCGGGTGTGAAAATGCCATAACTGACTGGGATTTGAACCCGAGACCTCTCGATGAAAGGCCGAGACGGTACCACATTGGTGGTTGGGTTTCAATTTACCACATCTCTCAGAAATAGTCGATGTGAGTTTGCTCAAGACTATAAATTTACCGGTACAGTTACATTACACTAAGTCGCTAATAACATTACTTATTGCTGCGACTATAAATAAAAGTATATAAAGAAATAAAATTAAAAACTGCACTATTTTACAAAAATTATTAATTAAACTTTAACCGTTTAAAGTATTAAATACTTTTAATTAGAATTCATTTTTAGTATTTTATTAACAAATATATATTCAACCAGCTAACAAATACCCAGTTTGAAGTTTGAAAATCTGACGATTGTTTGCAGAGATATTATAAGAGCGCCCCATTGCACCGCCCAAAACAGCGCTCCAGAGGCATGCTGTTTGTTACTAGTTTATGGTGATTGGTCTAGCCTCCTACGAATTACTCGCATACCTCACCGCTCTAGACACAGACGCAGTCTCCACGGGAAGCCATCACTCTTAAACAGAAACTTTTTAAATTTATTTAATATTATTTTATTTAACGTAAATTTTATTTCATTATTTTTGATATATTATTCATTTGACTGATTCAAACCATTCTGTTCAAACCCACCTCACACAGTGATAGAGACTCACAGTTTAAGTTCACAAATTCAAATCGGTAAAATTCGTGCTTCAACCGGAAAATCTTATTATATATATACGGGAGGTGGATAAAAAAGTAAGTTACACCCTTGCCGTGTTTTTGAACAGAAAGGGATATATTAATGTCTTGTGGTGGCAGCATTGGTTGCATTGTTGTCTTCACACTACCCCAGCAACAGTTCTGCACGATATGCACTACGTGTGTAGTATCGTTGTCAATACGGCGTGTCCTCTAGAGGTTTCGTCCAGCATAGAATTTCGTTCAGTAGTCCGATTTTTGTAAAAATTCATCTTCAAATTGTTGAAATATACGGTGAGAATGCAATGTCACGCCTGATGATCACAAAATAGTGCCAAACGGAAGAACAAATGTGAATGACGAACTTTGTGCTGCACGTCCTTCAACTGCAAACTCAAGGGTAACGCGGAACGCGTGAATGAAATGATCTTGAGTAACCGGCTCATTAAAATTAGAAAGATTGTAAGTAAACTTAATATCAGTTATGGTTGTGTGTTTACGATTATTCACGATCAGCTTGATTACCGTAAGATGTGTGCGCGATGGGTACCACATCTGTTGACCGACAACCACAAACATCAACGTTTTGCGTCTGCTACTTCTACGTTATTCCAGGACTAGTCCACAGTATTTGAAACAAATGATCACAGGGGATCACATTACACTCCTGTGTTCTCGATTCAACTAGTCCTCTAAACTCCATTCATATGATGCTCAAATCAGCATCATATGAATGGAATCATAAAAATTTGCCGCAGCCAAAAAAGTGAAAACATCTCCACATGTTCGAAAGGTTATACTGACAGTCTTTTTCGATTCTGAGGGAGTTTTTTTACAGTAAATTTATGCCCCAAGGAGCAATAATCAATGCCGAATCTTATTGTGCGACTAAAAAAAATTGCATAAAATTATTAAAGATCGAAGACCCGGAAGATTAAGCAATGGGGTCGTTTTTCTTCACGATAACGTACACCTCTCATTCAGCTTCACGTGGTAAAAAAGTTACTGCAAAAATTCAAGTGGTAAGTGTGGTGTAATTTGCCTTACAGATCTGACCTAACAGCCTGCGACTAACACCTGTTTGTTTCTCTCAAGTGAGACCTGGGAGAGGAGCGTTTCGCTAATGATGATGAACTTAAGGAAGCGGTCCTTAAATGGTTGAAAAAAATTGGACTAAATGTTTACGAGAGTGGAATTGAAAAACTTGGAACAGGATATGAAAAGTGTTTACAAAATCTTGGTGATAATGTCGAAAAGTAGATAAAAATATGTAGTTTTTGTTCAATAAAAAAATTATTATCTTATAAAAATGTGTTTGTTTCATATAGGGGGTGTAACTTTCTGTCTGATGGTCCCTCGTATATTAGGGATTTTTCGAGATGAAATATATCTAAAAACCATCTCATTTATACCAAGAAACATCGATAATCGAGAAGTTTTTTGTTTATCCCGAACAAAAATCCTCTTTCTCTTTATGTAATAGTATATATATAGATTTCGGCACTGGGTATTAATTTCCATATTAATACCAACGGAATACGAACTTAATAATTATGGTAAAAGTAACGAAAACCTTCAATTGTAATTTTACGAGAGGATTTTAAGAAACAAAATACCTAATATTGGATGAATAAAAAAAAAATTGTTAACGAAATTATCAATAATAAACGTATATTAATAAAAATATAATTATTATTAAGATAAGAAATAATTACCGAAACCAGGTATCGAATACACTTAGTATTTTTTAAATAAAATAATAAATGTATTTATTTTCTATATAATTAGATCTAAATATTTTTTAAATTTATATGTTTATATGTCATGTAAGAGATTGCATCAACATATATGGTCATCAGCCCGATGGAAATTGGTAGCGTATGAAAAGATGCCATGCCTAACCGGGATTCGAAACCAGGACTTCCGCACCAAATGCCGAGACGCTCCTACCTAGCCGGAGATCGGCTTATACGTTTTTATTTTAACTGACGTTTTACCTTTTTTCCTGTTAAAACTTGATATTTTCAACTTTGAAAGTATCTTTCAGAAACAGACAACAAACAGCTGTAGAGTTCATATTAAAAAGTCATCCGGTTGAGAAAATGGAAGTTATTCTAGATCTGAAGAAGTTGAGACTGTATGAGAATTTTATTGCTAACTGCACATTTATTTATATCATGATAAATATTTTAAATTCGTAGAAATAACGAAGATGGACCATTGAATGTAAAAATAGGAAGAGAAAAGTTTATGGAGGCAGAAGAATTTTGTTATTTGGGAAGTAGAATTACTAAAGATGGACGAAGCAGGAGCGACATAAAATGCCGAATAGCACAGGCGAAACGTGCCATCAAAAATTAATTTAAACGTCAGGAAAAGATTTTTGAAAGTATATGTTTGGAGCGTAGCTTTATATGGAAGTGAAACTTGAACGATCGGAGTACCTGAGAAGAAAAGATTAGAAGCTTTTGAAATGTGGTGCTATAGGAGAATGTTAAAAATCATATGGGTGGATAAAGTGACAAATGAAGAGGTGTTGCGGCAAATCAACGAAGAAGGAAGGATTTGGAAAAATATAGTTAAAAGAAAAGACAGACTTATAGGCCACATATTAAGGCATCCTGGAATAGTCGCTTTAATATTGGAGGGACAAGTAGAAGGAAAAAATTGTACAGGCAGGCAACGTTAGGAGTATGTAAAACAAATTGATAGGGATGCAGAGGGATGTAGAGGATATACCGAAATGAAACGACTAGCACTAGATAGACAATCCAGGAGAGCTGCTTCAAACCAGTCAAATTACTTAAGACAAAAAAATATATATATATTTTGGAATGAAAATATTTCCATTAAAAATGAACTCTTATTCGAAAATATTTATTTTTAAGCTATAAACCCTTTGTAGTAACACCATGTTTCTACAAAATTCTACGTATTCTTGTGATATTTTTCGTTAAAAAATAGATATTTTTTTAATAATTATTACTTGAGTAATAATCTTTAAATCTTATTTAATAATTGTATTTTATAATATATTTTTTTTTTATACCGAAAGATCTGGAATATAAATCCTTCACAGATATAGCTCATATAAGATAAAGATGGAAAATTTGTAAAGCATAACAAAAATTAATGACGAAATTTTTAGAACTCGATATAATTTAATATTATTGTTCATGTTTCTGAATCAAAATGTTTACTAATTACAAGCAATATTCCAGGTTTATTTTACTTTGTAAATAATTAATTTAATATTTAAATTAAACATTGAAAGATACAATTAATCATAATGGTTTTAGAGAGTTGGGAGTGGACAAAAATTAGAATGATAATTGTCTGAAACATGATTCATGTTACACTGACATCTCTCTCCCTCTCACACTCGCTCTCTCTCTCTCTCTCTCTCTCTCTGTCTCTCTGTGTGTGTGTGTTTACGCCTATGCACGTGAGTGTGTATTTAGTAATGGTAGACAAAATTTATTAGTTTATTCGTGTTTACAATTTAGCTATGTTATTTGATTCGATGGAAAACTGTAAAACAAGAGAGGTGATTGTAAAATGAAAGAGGAGTTTATTCCAATAATAAAGCGTATAAATTATGTTTCGACAAACGTTTTGCTTATTTATTTATTTATTCCTGTGTACTTCCTCATGTTTTTGTTAACGATATATTTAGATGACAAGGTATATGAATTTGTGTTCGGCATGTATATTAATAAATATACTTTCGGTTGTTCAAAATGACTACACTCATATTAGGTATTTACAGATTTATGCTTTTGCTATACACGTGTGTATACAGAGAGATTATCGTGAGGATCACACAAAAAAAAGTGCTGACCGCAGTACAAAGTCGCGGACAGGCAGCGGTTACCGTCACCATCAGCACTGCTGAGTTGTACCAGGATCAATATTTTCTGCCATCATCGGGAACACCCGACTCTACACACTTAACCCATCTATCTCGAATTTAGTTACTCAAAGTTGTCAACAAAAAATCTTCCTCTTGGTTTATAGTTTAATAAGTCATAATTTGGATTTATTTTATTAAATGTAACTGTAAAAATAATATGTTGTATTTAAAAAAAAAAAAAATAATTACAGATAATAAATACTTCTTCTGTCTAACATAATACATTTTTACACATAACAAGTGAGAAACAATAAAGTATGATAAAAATATTAACAAAAATATTCTTTTTTGTTAATATAACCCACAAAAACTAATTACAAATAAAAAAAAAACTAGAATAAAAAACTTAAAGCGAAAAACGATTTGTTTACGTAAAAAATTATTTTAGATTCAGGAGTTTTTTATTTATGGGTAAATTCTATTTGAATAAGAACTGTAATTATTTTATTGCTCAATAAAAAATTATTAAAACTTCGGAAATTTATTCCATTTTTTTTTTCTAATTTTCCAAAATCTCAGATATTTTTTCATTCCAGTTTGTTTGGCGGTTCATTTTCAAGCCTATGTTTTGATATTTGTGAATAGCCAAAAATTTTTCACGGATGAATTATCTACTCAGTCGCACAATCTCTCTAACTTGAGAACCAAGAAATTTTTAATTAGGTTTGAAAATATATTTTAATGTCCGACAGGTTTCACCAAAAACTTATCCATGAAACAAAGTAGAAATTAAAAAAAAAATCATAAAAAAATTCAAAGACGAATAAGAAAGTTAAAAAAAAAAAGAAAAAAAAGGGCTAATTTTATTTCGTTAAAAGATAAGAAGAGCTAGTAGAAACTGCATTTCAAAATTGGACAACCACGTGCATCATCTGACGCTGAATTTACTTAACGATGGTTAGGAAGTAAGACGACTGAGGAGGCTGCATGTACTGGATATCGATGAAGATATGTATGATAATCGGAGTGCGTGAAGCATGATTATACAGTGGTTATTATATTAAAAATGGTTTAAACCTTTAAAATCTATGCTATGTTTATCTGTCTACTTTTTCCCCTTTCCTGAGCTGGACCACAGCTAAGTATAACTCAGCCCAGGGAAGTGCCCCTTTAACTCTAACGGGTCTTTCCATCCACCAGCTGTACGTCGAGCAAGGCAGGTCGACCCGCCAGTTGGATTTTTTTATTGTGCCAGCCTCTAACCCTCAGCGAGAAGACTCTGGATCCAGCTAAGCTGCAATCATTATCCCCACGCCGAAGGCCGGACCTCGGTCTTATCTGTGAGTTATGCTTTAAATGAGGGGTTCCCAAGAGGATCCCCCTGCGGATTATCTGTCTACCTGACTTTAATATTTGAGACTTTACTTGGATGACATTAATAATTTTGATTTTAATATTATTATTATTTCCTTTATCTGTCTTTATTATTTGTTATTTGTTACTTTTATTACCTGTTTTCTTTGTTTTTATTGTTATCTTTGGTGTTGCGTATTACTATTACATTTGAGGTGGACTATCTTTGGATGGTCTCCTTACATTTTACTCTACGCCAAAAATTTTACTCATAGTCACAATCCTTTCGGCAACCAATTATAAAAAATAAATTGCTCAAAAAAAACCCCAAAAATATATTCTTGACTTTAACTTTTGTTTAAAAATTTTCGATTTTATTTTTTAATCCTTTTCTGCATTTTCAATGGATAATGTGTGTTATAGTCCCATCAACGATTAAAGTCATTAGAGACAAAATCAGTGTAATGTAACTGTACCGGTAAATTTGTAGTCTTGAACAAACTCATGTCGACTACTCCTGAGATGTGTGGTTAATTGAAACCCAACCAACAAAAAAACACCGGTATCCGCCATCTTGTATTCAAATCCGAATAAAAGATTACCTTTATTAGGATAAAAAAAACTACTTTTATTAGGATTTGAACCTGAGAATTTAACTACGAAATGTGTGTTTTAATTTGATTTTTATGTAAAACAAAACTGGTAAGTGAAATTTGAACTTTCTGAAACAGGAAATAAAACCTAGATTTAAAAATTAAAATATTTCATTGTTGGTCAAAATAACTAAATGTTTTTTTTTTTGCTACTGATCTATTTAATACAGTCTCAATGCATCTGTCAGATATATATATATAGGTTTTATGAGATCGGAAATTACTCCATTCTGTAAAAATTAAAAAAGCTAGCCGATGCGTTAATCATAGGTTATAAAATTCTGTTGTATAAATTTATTATATACGAGTATTTCTCATGTAACTTATAAACCTGATGGATAAATTGTAAGGATAACGGATATAGTGTTTTTTTACATTATTTATACTAATTTATCCATCATTAAAAAAATATACAGTTGGTAGTTCGTAAATTTTTTTAATATCTTATTCATACTCACAGAATCACACAAAAATTATTTTATGTGTTTTTCCAACCCGATTAAGAATCATTTTATGTGGTGATAAAAAATATAACAAGCATTAAAATTATAAAAAAAATATTAGGCCTACAAATTGTTGCGTAACCGAAAATAAGTTTCTTTCAGAGACAAATATGATACTACTATGGACCTACTGCTCAATTATTATTTTTATGTTTAAGTAGGAAATTGTTATTTTTTATTGTACTCTCCGTTATTCAAATTTATGGATGCTTAGTTTAGATTAATATGGTTATCTTAAAGTTAACATCCCATTTATTGCTGTTCTAGTTACGTACCCGATTTGATTAATGGTGTGAAGATTAGTTCTGCATTTAACTATATTTATAGATAATTAGCTTCTAATTCGTGTCATTTTATATTATCCAAGTTGCGTATCAAATTTGATTAATATTTCTATAGTCTGATGTGGCAAAGGGTATTAATTCTGTTTTGAAAGGTGGATCCTACTGTAGGGGGTTTTATCAATCCATCATCATACTTTTAAAACTATGCTTGAGTTCTCAGACATTATCAATTTATTTCATAAATATGAGTACTAATTTTTTTGTATTTATTCATATTAATTACTTTTGTGCTCGTTGTGGATTATCATGTGATTATCCTATTTTAATTGGTAGTCTATCCTACGATTTACTTATAGCTTTAATATGGAAGCTGATAGTAAATAAACGAATTTAGCAAAAGAAAAATGTAGGCAATATTGTGTAACTACGTTTTACTTTCTTTTTTTTTTGCTTGATGATATCGCTACATAAGCTTGAAGTTTGTGTGTGCGTGGGATATAGAGATAGAATTTTTATGTGAGTGAAAAACGCCATGCCTGACCGGGGTTCGAATCCGGGACCTCCGGATTAAAGGCCGAGACGTTATCACTTGCGCCACGGAGGCCGGCTTTTATTTTGATGATTTCGATAAATAGCGTAGTGAAAACTCTTAAACGACGTTTCATTTAGTTAAAAAAATTATCAAATAGAATTTCGACTTAATTTTTTTGTCTCACAAATTGCATACTTAAAATCGGCTTCGTTGAAGGAACCACATGTGTGACAAAAACATGTGAAGAGGGGTTATCAGTCAACATGCTCAATAAAGTATACTTACATACATAAACATATGTATATATATATATATATATACAAAACACATTTGCATTAATTTGGATCACAAAGATACAAGAGATCACAGTTTCTAGTAAAAAACAAATCAAAAACTAATCCATAACATTATTAAATAAGTATAAATAAACAAGATTATAGCAAAAACGTTAACGGAGAAAAAGCGCTTGGTGTCTCACTAAAGCATATCAAAAGAAGTTCATCACGTATCTGATACCGAATAAGTTCAAGTGTCACTTAGATAACCCTTCACTGATTATGCACCTTCACTGATGTTTAGGAAATTTCAGTTTTTTTTTTTTTTGTTTAACCTCCAGGACCACTGTTAGGCGTTGCTTCAGAGGATGAGATTAATGATTTGTAGAGTGTGAGAAAATGCCATGTCTGACCGGCATTAGAACTCGGGACCTCCGGATGAAAGGCTGAGACGCTACTACTGAATCACCGAGAGGCGATTAAAAACATTTCCATGGGTTTTCTCTAGATGTGTGTCAAGGTCAATCGCTTCCAACTTCTCTCTTATTTTTCCGCAGTAATCATTCAAAGTCACTCTTCTACTAGCTAAAATATCCACTCGTTCAAAAGAGTTTGCCAAGTGGCGGGATCTATACGAATTTAGGGGTGGGGGATAATTCTCCTTGCGTAACTTGACGTACTCTGTATTGTATGGTGTGCTGCATACAATTGTTATTAATTAATGATGTTAAAAAAAATATAATAATTAAAATTGTATTATTTAGAAATAATCCGGAAAAAAATTATCCTATTATGTGTGGGATATATTATTCATTTTTAAAATAGAAAAATTAACACTTACAAAGATGCTTCAAATAAAATTTATTTTATCGACCATCAACGAATATTTGTTAAAATAATATTCAAGTTTATTATTTACATTAGTTTAAATATAATATAATAATGTAACTTTTAAGTCTAAGTTTATTTACCAAAGTTAAGAATCTTATTTATTATTTTCATAATTAGACTATAATTAATTTATTAGGAAATATAAATATAGACAAAACGTATAATTTTGTAAAGTAATAAAATTATATGTGAATATATACTATATTAAAGATCCTTCAGGGGAAATTTATTCATTTTCTTTACGATTCTAAGCAAAATGTTAACAACTCTTGTTTTATACTTACACTGAAAAAAAAACTTACATTGAATACGTCGCGACGTCATCCCTCTTAATTAAATTCTTCATAAAGAAATTTTTTAGAGTGGTAAAAAAAAGTTTAATGAAAGAAGTTTTTATAAGAGTTCGTACAAATGAGATTCTGTTTAAAAGTAAGATTTTGATGAATGTATAGATACGATGCTGAAGATCTGTTTTATAAGATAAAGTTAGTTATTATTATTTAATGAATAAATTCGTTTCTCTCTCATTTATTCATTTCATCATTGTCTTTAGCAATTGTTTTAACCCCACTCACTGTCACGCGCATGCACACGCGCAGGCAAACACACACAGATATCAGATATATATATATATATATATATATATATATATATATGTTTGCGTGGCATTTTACACATGAGTAGAATGGTTACCTTATGAATACACAAGCGGTCTTAAAGTTTTTAAGCTTGGTAATCAGAATTACATAACTGGCGCATTAACCTTTTATGAAACTTTAAAATAAATAAATTATACTACTTAAAGTGAGTTACTCTGGTTTGAGTTGTATTACGATGGAGTTTTATGTTGACACTGTGATGAGTGAATGAATAGTTTTCTCTTATTTTTTAGTTAAATCGGTTTAAACCCTCAGGGTCTTTACCAAAGTATATAAATTATAGTTTTTTTTTCAAGTATTACTATACCAGATTTAAATCTTTTAAATAATTACAAACATTATAAAAAATATAATTTAATTTTCAATGGTTGAACAGCTTTTTACCCCCACCCACCGACTCTTTGAAAAATACGTGAAATAGAATAAAAAGTACAGTTTCCTTCCTAATTAAAAAAAAAATTTTTTTTCATTTTTCTTCAAAATTCAATGCCTATCCCTTGCCATAGTACCATAACAGAAAGCTAAATTTTTACAAATAATTATAGTGTTTATTGTTTAAACAAATGAATTAAGATGAATTAAAATGCTTTTCGTAACATAAGAAGATAATAATTATTATGATAAAAATAAATTTATGCTCTTTGTGAATACTACAATGTTCTGCAAAATCTATATAAAAAACTGTATTTATTTATTACTAGCAAACCCAGCAATGCTTTGCTATTGCTAGTGTATATATATATATATATATATGTAATGAACACAATTGATAGTTTGATAAAACATTAACAAAATGAACATTACAGAACTTCACAAAATTTAACCTTTCCTTTTCCCCCTTTTCCATTTTCCTTTTTTCTTTTCCCCTTTTCAATTTGTTTACCATATGGCCTTTTCCCCATCCCACATTGCTGTTTCTCATTTCCCCCCTTCCTTACCTTTCCCGTTTTCTTACCCCATTTCTATTTCCCCTATTTCATTTTCCCCTTAATCTTTCCCCCATTTCCTTTTTATTTTTTCTCTTTTCCCTTTTCTTTTTCCATTTTTCCCTTCTCCCATTTTTACCTTCTTCCCTTTTACCTCTTTCGATTTTCTATTTGTTCCTTTTTCCCCGTAAAACGGTTCAGCAGTTTTTTAGTCTATAGCAAACACACATATCGGAAACATTGAAATGGAATCGTAAAATATTTAGTATAGCGTGTGTTGCTTTTACGTCCAACAGGTAGCGCTGTTTTTTTAAAAAAACGTGTGTTTACCTGTTTCATATGTGACATCTTAGATATATAAGTAGTTGGTATATAAAAACACGCGCGTATTCGAATGCAATGTTGTATAAAAATTTCAAAGCAATCTGTGAAGAACTTTCGGAGTTTTACAATTTTGAATAAAACGAATATTTACATTTTTATTTATATAGATTTTTTAAAGAAATTATCCTTCTTTTTTATAAAGTTATTTTTAATTTTCCTAGGAGTGGTTACATGAAGTCCGAATACGAGCTATAATTAGTCCATAATAGTACTTTAAATAAAAATTATATATTGTTTTTTTTTTTTTTTAATTATGTCTTTTAGAGCTTAAAATTTCCAGTATATATCAAGTATATTTGTATCTTAAAATTAGAATGATAATTTTTAAAAAAATCATTGGAACTTCAATTTTACATTAAAAAAAAAAAACAAGCAAATATTGAATAATTAAAATAATAAGAGAACAGATGCAGGCGTATTTGTCCTTTTAATAACGATATTTTTTTTGGTGAAAAAGAATAAATTCGATCCTGATAAAAAAAAAGTGAAAGGTTGGTTAATTAAGGATGGGGCACGTAAATTCAGTGAAAATGGAATGAACGAATGAGTATTCGCATTTTCCTAAAGCGCTTCTGAACTTTTTTTCTAAGGGGGGTTAATGAAAAGAGGGTTGGTGAAAGTAAAAAAAAAAAAAAGGTGCTGAAGGGGTAAAACTGAAAGAAGGTATATATAGTTAGAGGTAGCTTTGTTTATAATTTGGTGACGGGGGATCTTCTCTTATACAGTAAAGGGTTTACTCTTCCATTTTTTTAATTATTCGTTTTATCAACACGCTGTTGAATGCTTTTGATGGTTCTCCGAATACTGTATTTCTAATACGAATTATATTTTGTATAAACCTATTTCTCATCGTAGTGACAGAAAGCGTTAAAACCCTATCTAGAGGATAATTCCATAATAATTAATATTTACCATTCGGTTTGATGATTTTATAGTTTCGTAGTGTAAAATCCAATTTATTTTTTAAATTGAGTTCAAAAAAAACTTATTGCTAATTTTAACATGCTTAGATTATTATAGTAAACACTATGTACTGCTAAAGCGCGTATCAATTAATCGATTTCTATCTGAATAAAATAAAATAAATTTAAAAAAATATGTTGTGGACACCACATGACTTCCTTGTACGCCTATTAAATTACATATACAATATTTTTTAAATAAAAAGTACATTAAATTTTATTTCATTAATAACTTCTGATTTATTTTTTTGAAATTGAATTATTATTATGGTAATGTTTTTTTGCAATCAGAGGTTAATAAATATTAATAAATCAATATATTTAAATTTAAAAAAAAAAGTTAACCAAAAAGGAGATGAAGTCTGATTCGAACTGATGTGCCTTCTCCTTGCAAGATCCATATATTTTATTAATTAAAATTTTATTTGGTTATAACTCTGGAACCAATGAAAATAAATACCACTCTCAATGAAAAGCTCTCAATGAGGGCTTATTACTGCAGTTAAAAAAAATTCAAAATCCAAAAAAAAGACTGGATTTTGGGCTTTTATGGACATTTTTGGTCAAGTCGAATGCTATCAAAATGGGAGGTGCACAGCTAGATGTTATAACAGTCGTTAATGAAAAATTTTAACATTCTACGGCTAATAGTTTTTGAATTATGCGAGATACATATGTATGTACAGACGTCAACTCAAAATGGATTCAGGGATGGTCAAAAAGGATATTTCAGTTGAAATCTGAAGACAGAAATTTATCGCGTTTTTAATACCTCCTTTACTTCTTACAAGAAAATAAAAATAAGAAATTACAAAATAATTTATTATTTTAGTAAAAGAAAATTATGAAATGTACAAACAGAATTCAAATCATCAGTTGTTTTAATTAACAATTTTTTTAAAAATATTCTTACTTTTATATGCAAGGTATATTTGTGTAACTATATTTTAAATTAACTTTCGATACGAAAATCTCCACAACACAATATTTGAATTCAGAAAAAAATCATGTTTAGTGGAAATAAAATTCCAACATTAACAAATGGAATTGTTACCGGAAGTGATTCGGAGAATGAGTATTAGTAAAAATGTTACTGTATGGATATTACAAAAAACACTTCATTTTATTCTTTCTGATTAAAAATATATTTTAAAATAAAAATCCAATTAAAATTAGAATAATTAATATTTATTTACTAGGATATTTACTCCCTCATTTATTTACTTGCAAATGTCAAGAAGTAGAGGAAATATATTTCCGTTCAAAAAAAAGAAAATTACATAGCTAGCAACATTCACTGGTTTGTTATAAATCATACCCTCACACCATCTGTTATTATCTCATTGTTTGCAGTAGTGATTGTGTTTAAACGTCAATTTAAAAATAACATTACTTTATCCGATGCATGAAGAAAGAAATAAGAACAGTGATAAGTTTTCTTAATTCAGAAGGGATGAATGAACAGAAATTATTTGTAGAATACAGCAGCAATATTGAAAAATACATTTGAGTGGAAGCACTGCTTCCACTCTTATAGAGCAGAACCACTGATTGCATTCAATAAAATAGGATTTCTCTTTTTCATGAACAAAAGAAAGATAGACTTTCCACTTCAAAGAATAATGAGAATATCGGAGCGGTTAAACAAATGATTCATAATAATCAACTAATTAGAAGCCGAATAAAGTCAAAAGTAAGTTGAATATAAGCAACGGCTTAGGATTTCAAATCATCAACGCGATTCTTTTAACTTTTAAAAACTCTGTACTTCTATCTCACTTGGTTTCATATTAACTAGCAAACATCAGAACAAAATTTTCCAAACATATTGGGAACGTTATGAAGAAAAATGAAATTCACTTCTGTTGGGGTTAATAACCGTTGTTGAGATAAGGGTTCATGATTGATCCGAGAGTAAGCAAAAAAGATTTTGTCCCGAAAAATCATTCATCATCTACGACAAAAGCATTCAAAATTCTCTGTCTGCAGGAAAGTTGATGACGACTTCCTGAGATATGAAACTTCTAATTTTTATTTGTTTCATACCAGTGGATGAATATATAAATAAAGGAAATTATTATGAGGTACTATAATCACTAAAGGCAAAATTCAAATTCTAAAAGACGGAAAATTTAAAAAGTCGTGATTTTGCTAAAGAATAACACTTGACCAAATACAGCCAATAAGACAGTTCTTTGCTTCAAAATCTTGGTTTTGAGGTGCTGGACCAAGATTTTCTAGTGTGATCTTCATATTTTTGGCTCGCTAAAAGGCGAACTGCATGGAAGTTATTTTTTTTCTGAAAAGTTCAATAAAAGTAGAGGAAAATTGGCTAAGTAATAGACCGAGAAATTTCTTTCAGGTAATAAATTCAAAAGCTTGTTAAAAAATGGACTAAGTGCTAAATAAGTATGAGGAGATTATATCGATAATTCATTTATGTTAAAAGTAAAATGTTAGTTATGTTAAAAAAAGTATTGTTTTTTTTTTTTTTTTTTTGTTAAAAAAATAAAATTTTTTTGACTTAATCTTGTATGAAAATAATTTTCTTTTTCGTAGGAAAGGAAAATATAATCGGCTAGAAATTCAGCACCCATATTTCTTTAGAATTTGCACGGTTGAAGGAATAAACCGATTTCTGCCCAAA
This sequence comes from Lycorma delicatula, assembly GCF_047948215.1. Taxonomy (NCBI): domain Eukaryota; kingdom Metazoa; phylum Arthropoda; class Insecta; order Hemiptera; family Fulgoridae; genus Lycorma; species Lycorma delicatula. The sequence goes on from NC_134462.1 coordinate 59,330,452, forward strand.
TAATTAGGATATTTGGAAATTTTTTTTATTTACATAAGTAAAGTATTATCTTTTTGAAAATAAATCAAATTTGCTTAATGTAGATTAAATAAAAGAAATTTGATTTTTCCTATTCTTCCAATTATAAAAATTGATAACAATAGCATTTATGTAAGCGTAGAAAACGGTGAATTGAAAATGTATAGAGAAGTTTTCTTTAACAAAATATTCCAATTATTTCTTGAAGTATTGAACTCCATTTTTAAAATTTTAAATTAACAAAGTGATAAACGGAAAAACAACTATTACGGGTAATTTTTTGTCAGGGATATTTTTTGACAAGAATCCATGGCCGGAGCTTTTGCTATATTCGTTTAAATTTATTTATACGTCCATTTACACGAGTACATGTATTATTTTCTATTTTCGAGCGCTTTTATTTGATACTCAAATTCTCAGGTTTCAATTTTACTCAAATTTAGAAAAAAATGACATACTTTCTGCAGATTGATATCGCGTGAAACTGTACTTTTTCAGACAGATATTTTTAGTACGATTTTAATCGATAGAACATACAATGTTGTCGTAACTCATACATTTACTGGGATAAGATCGTAAAGCGTAAAATTGTATCCAACTATTTTTTGTTATTTTTTCGATGGAGAAATAAACTATTTTTAATAAAATATATTTTTAAGTTAAAAAACTGCTTTATTGATTTTCATACAACTATTAAGATATTATATTAAATACAAAAAGCGGTTTTTAATGATATTTTGATGTTTTAAATTAAAAAATTGTTTAGACAATGTATGAATCAATTTTTTGTAAACAAAACTTTAAAATTTAAAAACAAAAACTTGTTTTACACCTCTTCTCCTGTACACGAGATGTCCATAAGACATGTAGACTTCTCTAGATCAGAGACTTTCACCGGCAAATATAAGGAACTTCAGAAACTTGCTTTTGAATTTTTCCCCTCACCTGTTGGTGAGCAACCACAGGGTCTTCGCTTCCCTGAAGCTTTCAAAGGACGCTTCCTGCCATCCATGAAGTCATCCGCCCGGACCGGAAGGGCGGGAAAACCCTCCTCAACATTCTTGTTCTTCGACTTAATCAGACCGACAGTTCTCTGCTGCCTCCGAGTCGTTTTCTCACCCGTCTTCATCAACAACCGACCCGCGCGCCGAAGTTCTACCATCACCGCTTCGCCAAGCTATCACTGCTACAACAGGTGAGAGAAGTCCTACTGGATAGGACTTCTCTCACCTCAACCCTAGAAGACTTCTTCCTATTGGTTTGCCGCTTCATCACGGGAGAGAAAACCTCTTCATCTGATGGAGGCACTCCCTTTGACTGAAGAGGGTCAGCCATAATAGTAATAACGTTATTTAAACAAAATTAGTTAATCCAAAAGAAATTAAGTGAACGAAAAATAAATTAAAGAAAAATTAATTTAAAAAAATCAAAAACAATAAATCAAAAGTGAACTTCAACTTAAGAACTCCTTCAACTCGAATGTAAATAGTCTATAACAGTTATGTAGCTAGGTAAACAGGTACCCTAGGTAACAGGTACCCTAGCTAGGTAAACAGGTAGTTACCCTAGGTCCAAAACCGTGGTAGCGTCTCGGCTTTTCATCCGGAGGTTCCGGGCTCGAATTCCGGTCAGGCATGGCATTTTCACATGCTACAAAAATTGTCATTCAACTCATCCTCTGAAGTAATACATAACGGTGGTTCGGAGGTCAACAAAACGGCCCAAAACCGAAAATTAAATATAACATTTTTATTTTACAGAAAACAAAACAATGAAACAAATAAACAACAACAGAAAACAAAACGAAAAGAAACAACGAAATAGTAGAAAAAAAACCACGGTAAAACAGCGGAAGTACGGACCACAGAAAAACACAACCGTATCAGTTTCATGCTTCGTAAAAAATGGTAAAACTATTCATTAATTAAATACAGTAAATTTTTATCATACGAATATACTAGTACTTTATTTTTAAATTGAAAAAATATTTAATAAAATATTTGTTATAAAATTGTAAAATGAAAAAAAAAAATAGATAGAAACAAAAAATGTTAAACACAATGATTTAAATTTTATATTAAAGTAAAATCTCCTTACTTTGTACAACTAGATACGTTCTAATGTATGTATATGTTTACAACAAATAAAAGTAATTTAATTTCTAAATTAACTATACTATTGCTTACATATTTATTCTAATCATTTCTTAATTCATAAAAAGAGATGTCAGTGAGGATTGCTTTCACTGAAAGAAATGATGTTCGTTGTACAGCCACTCCCTGCGTGAACAAAATGATGTCATTTATACGCCTGAATATGGTTTTCTTTTACTGATATTTGATAATGTAATCTTTTACACTGCTCTGATGATAAAGTATTCAATAAAATAACTTTTATTATTCTATACAATATAATACATGATATAATTGACCTTTAACATGTTTGTAGTGTTTTATTTTTTTTATATTTAAGTTTACACTTTTTTAGTAGGATTTATTTTACATATGTAATTTTTTGAAGTAAATTTAATATAAAATCTTTACATAAAAAATATATTTGTATTTCATAATATAGTTTTATTTAGATCAATCTCTAAAAACTATATTACACGTTATAACAGTTTTACGATTGATCTAAGCTAAACTGCCGTGTCAACATTTTTTAAAGATTTCAGCAACTAAATTATAATGAGGAAAATAAATAAAAAATGTAATTAAATAAAAAGTTATATGATTTTAAAATAACATATAAATTAAATTTATCTTCTGACTTGTAATTGGCAAAATTTTAAGATAGGATTTTGTTCTAATGGTCAGTTTTAAACGAATTTAGCTGACGTAAAAGATAAATGATGTAGCCAACTCGGTTGGTAAAAATTATAGATGGAAAAGAACAAATCTAACAGTCAGGTTATGGCCATGAGCTCTCCGGTTTAACCGAATGAACGGTGTTCAAATCATCCGAGAAAATCCAAACTAAACTGAACTGAGCGTCCTGGAAGAATTTTTAATTAAAAAAACGGTTCTCCACAGTCGTCGGGGCGGTGATAGCTGATGTTGCAAATAGTCTGGCGTTCTGCTCTGCTCTCTCCGACCCGTCCCATCGTTTCTGCCGCTGCTGTTTTTTTGTTCGTTCGACTTCGACTCATCGGAAGCCATTTTACTGTTAGTCGGCGAAACTGTGGAATTTATTGCTGAAGTGGGGTTGTACCAATCAATAGGCTATTAGCCGAAGCTTTCAAACTGACGTCATTAAGGCTTGTCACGTGCTTGGATTGTCACCTGGGTGCAGTAACGTCCAATACAGAGTTAAAGATACTTTACCCGTATCCCTATTATATAACAATTCCGTATCCCTCCGTTTCTACAGTTTCAAATCTTCACTTATCTTACACTTTCTCTTGACAAATGACCGTATCGTTAGCCTAAAAAGTTTTATAGCTTACAAATAATAAAATACCTTATTTAATCGTTTTCCTCGATAATTTGGACATGAATTTACAATTTATCTAAATGATAATTGAAATTTTATTAAATCTAATACTTCAAAAATATCTCACCGATTTATAATCTTAAAATTTCATAAAAGGTCTGTTACGCCTATAAATTTTTTTACGTTTAATTGTAATGAAATTTGCACGATCGTGACACTATTATATACTATTATACTATCATATACTTAAGTTTTAGATTTTTTGTAGTAATTAAGAAATAACAATTTTTTAAAAAGATAATTACTGCTCGATAAGAATAAAAATTATGAATTATGTTAACAACCTTCTACGATATAATTAAAATCAATTTATTTCAATATTAAAACATTCAATATAAAAACCGATCGAATTAATTATTTCTAACACTAAAATACATATCTTTATATATTCTTTATTATTCTGTTCTTTTAATGGTTTTAGGTAATTCATTTATATTCCAGGACAGTAATCTATACAAAAATGGATTAATTTAAATATATACAATTGAGGTGTAAATAAACAAACTTCATCCAACAAATTTTGTAACAAGATAGTACAGATAAAATACTCGAAAACGTTTTATAGCTTATATAAAAAATAATAACATAAAAATAAAAAATAAATTTGTATTCAGATAATTATGTTGAAAAAAAAACGTATAATTTATGACACCTAAACTTACTACTTGGAGTTTTTTTTAACCTCCGGGACCACCGTTAGGCATTGCTTAGGAGGATGAGATAAATGTGATTTGTAGCGTGTGAAAATGCCATGCCTGACTGGGATTCGAAGTCGGGGCCTCCGGATAAAAGGCCGAGACCACTCGCGCCACGGAGGCCAGCTACAACTTAGGCTTACCACGATTTTTCTGTTTGACTTTATATAGAATAATATTAGATAAATATTATCTCAATTAAGTTTGATGGAAATAACCTTCAACTAGTATAACAATATTTGTTATTTAAAAAAAAAAAAAATATGATACATTCTTAATGACGGTAATATGGCATTATATTCTCTCTATTTCAGTTGACTAGCCATATAGATCATTATTTTTTTCATAAGATCAGACTTCGTTTTATCATTTCTTCTAGGGAAGATTCTTCCCCTTTGTTCTCCCTCAGGTTTTCCTTTATAAAAAAGGTTTTCTATCAATTCTATTTAAATTAAAAGCTTCATTTATTACTCTTCCATGAGGAATTTTCTGTAGCTGCCCAAACTAGATTACTCTGTTTTGTTTAATCCAATCCTGTGATGCATTAATATTATTCAACAATATATTCGGCTCAGTGAATAGGTAAAGTACTCTCAATTTCTCTACTAAACTTGGCATGAGGTTCTTCTTATTTTTAAAAAAGGCTTTACCGTTTGTAGAATTGACTCGTACCTTACGGCAGATTGTTTAAAAACGTTTTGTTACGACAACCTTAATATCTTACGATAGAAATGCTTTTATGAACGTTTTAAATAAATGTTAAAATTTGTTGTTTTTATTAATTAACTTTTTTTTTTTCGATTGGGCCACCTAAGGATCACAATGCTTTAAACTTTTTCTAAAATTTTTTCAGTTTTTCCTTGCGCTTCTCTCTTCTCTCTTTACTCCATTTTAATTTTTAGCTTTCAGCTTTTCTGGAAATTTATACTCATCTATTACCTTTCTAAACGTGTTTATATTTTCAATTACTTCTTCTGAAATATTTAATATTTTTAATACATTGTCATCTTCTTTAAATCATGCAATTTAGTTTTTCAATTTTTAAAGTATGTTAGTAACTGTTTTAAATTTTCTTTATCTTATTGTAGTTTTGATTATTTCAAAATTTCTGTAAATTTCTCTGAGTTTTTAAGCCTTTATTCTCCATTTTAGATTTCAGGGTCTGAATTTTTCTTAATATTTTCTTCTCCATTTATATTACGTTGATTTTTTAAATATTTTGCAAACATTCCGTTCCGTATAGGGTTTCTGGTAAAATGACTTTTATAATATCTAATCGCATTTTTTGAAAGGGATTTTTTGTTATATAAGTTTTTTTGTTAAATTAATAGCTACTTCCATTTTTCTTACTCTAGTTTTCACTCTTTTTTTCCAAAACATTTGGTGTTATTACTTCTCCCAGATATTTAAATTTTTTTCTTCTTTTAATTATTTTATTTTATTAAACGCAGATTAATTTGTTTTATTACTTTCACTGTAGGAAAACCATTCTGTCTTTCCAAAGGAGATTTTTAAACCTATTTTATTCGCACATTTTTCTAATTCTTGGATTTTATTCTTGTTTCTTCATTTTTAACTGAAATTACTAAATTATCTGCAAATCCAAGGATATTTACGGGGATGATTTTCCATTAGTTCCAACTTTTACATTCCCATGAATCTATAGTTCTTCTAACCTTCTATTCTCTGATTGAATTTTCTAACGCACATTTAAAAAGGTTATGATAATTCTAAAAATTTTACTTTTATATGCGTTATTGTAAGTGTTTCTCTAATTATATTTATTTTTTGTTATCAATTCCAAATTCTTTCCTGCAGAGGATTGAGAATCATGTAAACCATTTTGCAATTAATCTACTCGGTAACAGCAGAGACATCCGACGATTGAGACGTACCATGTACTCGATGTAGGGTCTGCGTAACAATTTGGAATCTAACACCGTCATATTTAGTACAGACTCCCTATGAATGGAGTTATGTAATTAACTTTTATTAAACTATATTTAATGTAATTAAAATGGATTTAAATTAAAGTAATTATTACATTATTAACCTAAAAAATTTATTTATATAAATAATTTTATGTAATAATTTAATATAAATTTATTTATATTAATTACTTATGTAATAAAAATAACAATAATAAAAAAAAAGGTAAAAACTTGAAACATAAAATATTTCTACTACGTATGTCAAAAGCGATAACTGCATAAATTATATGCGTGTATGTATATACTACCTGTATACTTAATATTTTATCTTGATAGTTTAGTGGAAGTACAGAAGAGACTAGCACGGCAGGTGTTCAATTCCAGGAGAAGCAATTCTGAAATAGGTTTATATATTTATGTTTTTCCAATTTTCTTAAGCAAAGTATAACATTGTACTAAAACTGAAATCTACCGACTTGTTTCTAGGATAACATAACATAGTAAATTTATTTATTATTTTTTTTATACAATTTCAAATAAATTACTATTTTGATATCAAATACTACTTAATTGTTTTAATTTTTAATTTATAATCCATAATTTTCTTTCTAATGAAATCAGCTATTGATTTGGTATTAATCAACTTATATATATATATGTATGTATGTTTGAAAAAAATTATTACTTCCAATTTTATAATTTATTTAACATTTTACTATTAATTCAGGTACATAAAAGTTCAAAAATTATAAACACGCTATAAAAATAAAGAAAATAAATTCAAAATAGAATAACATTCGTTAGAATTTTAATTAATATCCTGAGTAAAGGTTTTAACACTCTTAGAATGTATGGATATGATTCGGGTAAAACCACTTCATTTTATAATAAACCGCAAGCAAAAGCGATTAAAGATGCAGCATATCCGATCATCATAAACTTTCCCATTAATGTAGTACATGAGTGCGGTGTACGGTAGAGTATGATGGGAGACATCATTTATATTAAAAATTTTAATTAATTTTTCATAGTTGTAATTCATTGACAGTAGTGGTAGTTGTAGGTAGAAGAGTATTTGTTATTTTAAAATCCACATCTCTAAAATATATTATTTTTATGTACAAATAAATTTAATAAATTATATCAGTTAAATCTATATATATAAAAAACTGATGTGAGCACACATGACTCACTTGTTCGCCTATCAAAATATACATTTTTTTTTGTTTTTAATGAAAAGTATATAAAATTTTACTTCATTAATAACTTCTAATATTTTTTCGTATTTTTTTTTTATTGTTATTATTGAATTTTTAATTATTGTAAAAATATTTTTTGCAGAGGTTAATAATTATTAATAAATCAATTTATTTAAATTAAAAAAAAAAAAAAAAAAAAAACATTAAAATAAAAAGGAGATGGAGACTGATTCGAACCGACGTGCCTTCTCCTTATAAGTTCCAAATATTTCATTAATTAAAGTTTCATTTGGGTCTAACTCTGAAAACATTGAAAATAAGCACCGTTTATGTTATATTGTTGAAAAGCTCTCAATGTTTTTGGATTTTGGGTTTTTTGGACAATTTTGGTTCAGCCGATTGCAATCAAAAGGGGAGGTGCCCAACTAGATGTTACAACAATCCTAAATCCAAAATTTCAACATCCTGTGGCTAATCGTTTTTGAGTTATACGAGATACGTACGTACGTACAGACGTCACGCCGAAGTTAGTCAAATGGATTCAGGGATGGTCAAAACGGATATTTCCGTTGAAATTTGAGAAGTTTTAATAATTGATATATTGGATAAAAATCGCTATCAAAATTATTACTTTTTTTGATTAAGTATTAATAATGTGTGATTTTCGAGAAAAATTTTGACAAAAGTGTAGAGAATATCGTAATATATTTTTCTTATAATGAAACAATTTTACCAAAATTTCTGCAGTAGTATATAATTTCCAGAATGTCAGAGTAGTTTATTTGTAAAAATTAAGAAACATCCCAAATCACAAACCTAAATCCTAAACATCATGATATTAAAAAAAAAAAAAAAAAATAGAAAAAATATATGATTATTTATTTGGTTAAAAAGCCTGTGAACAAAGTTGTTAAACTTTCCTGGTATTGGTTATTTTATTCTTATACAGTGAAACAATAAATATATGAAAAAGTTTCAAAAATTAAAAAAAATGATAGTTTTTTACTTTTTTTGTTCCCACCTCCATAATTACCTTTCAAAAAAATGGAAGGTTATTATTAAAAAATATTGTTATTTTACTTATTTTTTATAAAAGAATCTATTTCTATTTTTGGTAGACAAATTACGAGTAATAAATAAAATCCTCTGCCTTTAGTATAATAACATTTTTATTTTTATTTTGTTTATTTAAAAATGTTTATTTGTGGTGTCAAAGGTCTCCATGAGGATAGGCTACGTTTTTTGTTATAATTTTTTTTTTGTATTTATATACATGAGTATGATTTTACAACTTTTTTTTTTTGAGTGATTATTTTTTATGCATAATTCTGTATTGTTTTTTGAAATTAAATTAAATTCTTGAGTTCCATTCATCCACTCGTATGTTTTAAATTATCACTATAAAATGTCAGTTAATCTAAGTTCGACAAGCTCCATCTTCTTACAATTCCAGCAACATTTTGGTCATCCCTTGCCGTAAGGGGTGTTCATATTAAAAATTGTTCCAGACAAACATTTTAGGTAATGTTTAGAAGACTAACGACCACTTTAAACCGATTCGAAACTGTGCCTATTAAGGGAGGTATGATTTTTTTTTGTCTTCAAAATCCCATTTTTTCCACCCCCTGAGCCAATTGTTGGTGATATTAAAAAACTTTACTTAGTTAAGTTTTAAGCCCTTATCGAAAGACTAGTAGGAACTATAAATGAATTCGATATTTTACTTAATAAGAAAGTTGTAGCGATATTTTTATTTTTCGAAAAAACCTTCCCATTTCTACCCCCATGGTCCGATTTTGCCCAATAACGAACTCGACCGCGATTTTGGGTCGTTATATTTTATATATCAATTTGAAAATGACTGACACAAAATTACGATAGTTATCGTGTCCACAATAAAGTGAAATATATATATATATATATATATATATATAAATTTACTTTTGAACTGACGGTGGTTTTTAGGTCTGGGGGATGTAAAATGCGAAGATATGTAAAAATTTTTGAAAGTCTAATCATGATACCTATTACAATAGGTAATCTACAATAGGTAATTACAATAGGTATCTTATGAAGCTTTCTTATGAAATCTACCTAAAAAAATGTAATTTTAATTTTAGTATTTATATACAATCTATTTCTGTCTATTTTTGGTGTACAATTAATAATAAAATTCTCTGCTGTTAAGAATATTGTATTAAGTAAGATCGGAAAAAATAAATAAAGGATGTGTAAAGTTTTCGTAAGTATGCTGTTTACATTTGTAGATATTTTGGCGTCAGGAGAGCGTTATGTTGTAAAATTTCCTCCTCTGTCGAGTGAAATGGGAGTAAACGACACAAACATAAAAATTAAATTAAAAACTTTTTTTGTATTTTCTCCAATAAAAAAATTGCTACTGCTTATTTTCACTTACAAAAGAAAATGTGGAACTAGTTCTATAAGAGGTTATAAAAAAGTTTTGACATTTGTTACGGACAAGTGTATGTAGCAGACAACCGGCTTGTAATTCTTCCTGTGAATACTAGCCAAAAAAATAATCCACAAGTTTTATTGGATTTGAATACCCAAGTTGCAGTTGCTTTTATTGTATGTGACCTTGTTTTGATTTTTTAAAACTGAATAAGAAAATTTCTTTAACAAATTATTTTAAGTAAAATTTTCATGATCTAAAAAGGTGATTTAACATTTTAAAAGATTTTCGTTATTGATTAATATTAATTCATTATGGATTAATATTAAATTGGTATAGAATATTGGTATAATATGAATAAACCTGCATGGTAAAAAAAATATTCATACACACATAAATGTGTTTATTGTAGCTTAACCTATATTTTTTCTAAGTAAAACAATAAATGTTTATTTTTTCATTTCTCTTATGTAACTCTCGAAGTCGTACAGCGATTCCAGAACAAACTATTGAGAAGTATTTCAAAAGCGCCGTGGTTTGCAAAAAAAATGAATTACGATTATCTGGGATAGTTAACCATTTGAAAGGAGATACGGTGATTCGGTACAAAATACGAACAAACATGTGAACTGGCTCGCCGGTTAACCTCCTGAATACTAGCGAGGATCTAAGGCGACTAAAGCAACTGGATATATTAGATCTGCAAATTCTCTTAGATTTGATGGGAATCAGCTACCGAAGGGTGTTGTTCATCATCAAAATTCTTCACTTTGTTTCCCAACTTACTTTTGTTAGTTCTTTGTTTTGTTTCACTGCTTCTTTGTTTGATTACCTATTCTCTGTGTGACTGATAAGATTATTTTGCTGTTTTCTTTGCTTTTTATGTTCTGAACTTGATCAGTGTTCTTTGGACTGATCTTTATAGGTATGCGCTTATTTATGTTTGTTATATATTTACGTATACTCTATAAGATATGCATACGATATGCATATGTATAGGATGAGAGACCACGTATACATGAGATAAAGACTTTAGAAACCTCTGTCTGCACTTCATATTTTTTGGTATTCAAATTTACTTATGGTTTCGGTAATTGGTTAGCTGGCATCTCTCCCGCCACCACCCCATTCGGTTGCCCTAGAGCATAGACCAAATGTTCCGTGCCAAAAAACGGCTACTGTGCCTCAAAACAGATTTGCGACCTCGTTATTCCTAATGCTCCTAGTGAGCATCTTGCGTGAGCGGTTAAGCTGGGTGCCGTATAGCACCCGCTTACGTGTCCCTACCGCTCACTTGTCAAATTAAAACTAGATCGGCGAGGCGCACCCCTTGTTACAAATTAAAACTAAAAAGGTTACAAGTTAAAAAGACGGCAATTTAAGCCGCCACGCCTCGGTCGCTGTCAGCCAGCTAGTGCCTGTCCACCATTTAAAGCGCTTGGAGCTTTTACCGGCTGGTAGCCAGCCATTATTTCGGATAAGGACTTCCCACAGCTCCGCTAAAGGAATCAATAAATCCCATTTAAATTTAAAATCTAACGATGACGGTTGAACATCGCAACCTCATCGAGGAACCCCCACACGGTCCGACAATGCGGCTCTCGCCACATCGACTCGCCGTTTGTGAGCGACCAGTTTTCCCCCTGACCTCTAAGTTCCAGGGTGGCCCGGTCTCTGGCCCCCCCAAGAGCAGGGCAGTCGACATAAGATGTTTGTTCGACTGGACCTCCCCGCAGACACACAACGCATCAGCCGCTAGGCGAAACCTAAACAGATATTGCATCAAATTCACATGGTTGGTGAGCACTTGGGCTCCCGACGCCCTTAAAAATGAAATGGTTTCGGTAAATTGAAACCGATTATAAATTAAACAATGCGACAAAAAATTCTATTATATGTTTCGGCTAAATTAATTGAAGTTAACTTTTTAGTAGCAGGTCTTGTTTTATTATTATTTTTTGTTTTGAAACCCATACAAAAATTAAAAATTGATATCAGTTTTATTACTGGAAAAAACCTACTGTTCATTTAAGAATTAAATGAAAATATAATTTTATCACAGTTATATGTTACACCAATGATATATATGGTAATACGTATTAATGTAGAATGTTATTAGATTCTGGTAGTCAGGCAAATTTTTGCACATAGTTTTGTCCGAAGATTGTGATCAGGAATAGTTTAATTCTGTAAAGTATGCACCCGATTCAGACAATACCTGAAGCGCGTGATACGGCGAGAAAAAGGTAGGTCTAAGCGGGTAAAACCTGAGGAATTTCTGGCTGAGGTAAGGCTTGATGGCTTCTGTTCCTCTTCTGGAAGAGTTACGGGCTGGCCTTTCGGCACTAACGTATAAGCAGAACTTTATTAGCGGTTTCATAAGGTATACTGGGAGAGCTGGAGGTTCAGTGCCTCTGGTAAGGGGATTTGAAGAACATGAGCTTCTATTACGATACTTTCACAATCTTAGTGCTTCCTTTCCCGTTTCTGTGCGGACCTGGGTAATTCCTAAATTACGTGAATTCAAAGCAACGATCGAGAACTTGGTTGAAGGTTTGAAAAGTTAGCATCAAAGCCAGCTGTGGTGAGGGAAGTAGTAGTCAAGGAGACTGTTTCTGTCCCTGTTCCTGTCCCACAGCAGCGTAAGCGTTAAGCAAAATTACTGAAGGAGAAACGGAAGCCAGTCTGTCCCGAAAGTAGCCGGAGATTTTTTTTGTAAATCTTAAGGAAGAAGTAACACAGAAAACAACCAAAGAAAATAATTTGTGGTGGTCCTCTGTCATTTACCGACTCTAGAAGAAAGTACTGTGAGTCAATTGCAGGTTATGCAAGGTTACTTCAGTCTTCGGGATGTGCTACTCTGTGAGGGCAGTCTTGAGGTTGGCAAGACGCTGTCCAAGGGATGTCCCCAGAAGTGTGGGTTAAGGTTCTTTATTGTTGGTGGCGGAGTTTGATTCTCTCTACGACTGAAATTGTCCAGCTGGTGTCATATTGAGGGTTATGATGAAGATGGGCTCCTGCTGGTTAAAGAATGCTCTCGGAAGGAGGTTGAATTCCGTGCCACTCAAGCTTGCAGGATACTTGAGTTGTGGGGTGATCAACATAAGATGACGTTCACCCGGAGAAGACAACGATGATGCTACTCAAAGGCCGTTTGGCAGTGAGTCGGCTAGTAATTGTTTCGATCTCAGGCCAGCGTATCAAGTATGTTCAGGTTTAAGGGTACCTCGGGGTGTTTCTTGTGGAAACGTTGTATTTTAAGAAGCACCTTCAATACGTCGCGAAGTGCCTTCTTTGGAATATGACGTGTGTTCAATTCTGATTGGGGTCTTAACCTCAAGACCATGAGTATCCTGGATCAGGGCCTGCACCAGGCTCTTATGCTATATGCGGCACCAGTTTGGGCGGATAGGCTAAAATTCAAAAGCTATCGGGATATATTATTGAGGTTTCGACGCCTTATATTGTTAACGGTAACAGGTGGTTACCGTACGATTTCGCGGGAGGCAATATCTGTGATTACCGGTGAAACCGATAAATTTTATGGCGTCTGAGAAGCAAAGGCGTTATGTTGCTAAGAGGTCTGGTGAGTTGACTTCATAAAAAGCGTGAGAAATTGAAAAACATGGCAATGCTTTGTGGCAGGCCAGATGGGATGAAACAGAAGTATGAAACAGAAACAGAAGCATGATCTCTTTCCAGATGTTGCTGGTATGCGGCGCGCCTCTTGCGTATACCCTAAAAATTACTTGACGCAATTCCTTTCTGAGCATGGCACTTTCAGGGACAGATTTCAGAAACTCGGCCTGGTGGATTCCGGTATGTGTCCACAATATGAACCGTTGAACGATGCCTATCATGTTCTTTACGTATCCCCGCAGTAGGAGCTAATGCGCACGGAGACTACTTGCCGGCTCGATATTATCGGTCGGCATTAGATCTCTGTGTAAATTGTAGGGACCGGGCTGAGTTAGCGATAGTTGAGAATTTCATGATTTACTTGGAAAGGGAAAGGATTGCCGAAGAAGTTTAGGGTTCCGCTTAGATTTGCCTTATCCTACTTTTTTTTGTTTTATAATTTGTTTTTGATGTTTTTTTTTGTTTTATATTTTGTTATTGTTTCTTGTTTTCGCGCTACGTTTTGCATTATTGTTGCGTGTTAAACTCATATTTTTCCTACTTCGGGTAGGTAGTTGTGATTTCAGTTCCTTCTAGTTATCTATTCAGTCTTGTTAAAGACGTGGACTTGTGTTTTGTTTTTAAAGAGTTATCTGGTAAGTAGTAGTACACCGATGAGAATGTCACATGTGCTATTCGCATCTATTGCATCCTGGCTGAGGCAATAACAAGGCTGAGAGATGCCTTTCCAGATAAAATTACCTGCGAAACAGCTCATCAGGGCTACTGTAGGTACGGAGCGTCACATGGAGGGTGCTTCCTTATGGGGGATCAGGATAATAAAATATTAAGTTTCTATTTATTAGTGAATTTTTAGTTTTTGTATGTTATAATTTTTAATAAAAGATGATTTTTTTTATTTATATATTACATAACTAAATTTTAATTATAAATTAGCTGCAACATAGTGTTCTAATATAACAACTAAACTACTCAGCTAAAATGTATACTTACGTAAAATAAATATATTTTATTGCAGGTGCAGGTGTAGTTGAAAATTGCGAAATGGTGCTATATAATAGTATTTTTATTATTATACATATTCGTTATAAAACTCGGATATATAAATAGAATTTTGCAATAACAACACATTATATATAACACATAAAAGTTTGTTAATGATAAAAATATAAAAATTATATAGGCTTATAGTAAAAAACAAAAAAACTGTTGTCGGTTTTTTACATCATCAATAAAATAATAATTTAATGTACGAGTACATAACCATATTTATTCCATCTAAAATACATTTAAAAAAATACTAATAAAGTTTTTATGTTTTTAATTCATTGTCTAAATATTCAATAAAACATTAATAAATCAAGTAATGAAATTAATAAACATGGATTCAAAATGATACAATAATTTAGAATAATAATTTTTTTATGGATTTTTTACATCACTCCTTACAGCCATTCCAATTACCAAAACAGAGACTTATTATAGGAAGCTAAGTGGTCTCTTACACATATTGAAGCAAAGTAGTAGGACAGTAAGAAAGACCATACTGATTATAATATCAATAGTACAACAGTACAAAATCAAATGTAGTCACTTGATCTACCAGGAAATGGAGTAATTTTCATCACAGGGGTAGTCAAAATCGAGGAACATAATAATAAAATTATAAACTGAATAAATTACTCTGAAACAAGTTTAAATGTATACGTAAATAATAATTTCTCACATATGTTTACAATAATTTTTTTCACGCTGATATACTACATTATCGAAAAACACCTAAGCTGTAAGTTTGTAATTCTCAATTAATTTTTCATCGAACCATTATACAGATTCAGAGAGCAAAGATTCCACGAATAATATTATTAGTAATACTAATATTAATAATAAAACTATAACTTATTGATGAAAGTTAAGGAAATATTTATCAATCAATACTAATTTAACCAGGAACTAAAGATGTCCCAAACGTCTTGCACAATAAAACATATATTGTATGTATCGTTACCACATATGTGTCTAATTTAATATCGGCGGGCGATGACGGTAGCAGCGATGTGAGCGGGACGGACAGTATACGGACGCGCGGATACAAGAATAATTTCCACCACGCAGATGACCGCGCAGTTCTCCCACCATACAGCCTCACCACTCTCTAAAATAGCGTACACGAGAGTGAACTGGCAATTCATCTTCGACCACCACCTGAAGAAGAAGTTGGAAGAAGAAGAATTCCCCTGGCCGGCTCAACGTGGGACCACCCGGCGGATGCCAACATCCTCGTCAGAGCAGCAGGCCTGGCCGGCCCGCCGAGGGAGCCGCTGGACGCGGAAGCTACCTTCCCGTTCCCGCTCGCCGGGCTCAGCAGCAAGAGCCGAATCAGTGTGGGATCGATAGGGGAGAACCGCCTCGGCTGCGCCGGCGAAAGACCACCGATGCCGACCCGACACTGCGGGGCTCTGAGGGCTCCACTGCCATTCTGTAGTGGGGACCCAGCTGCCGCTGAGGGAAAGCCCGGTCGGACTTCAATGGACGAGCCGCAACTCCCCGACTTCACCGGAGACCAGCTTCCAGACCCAAGAGCGCTTCTTAGAGATAACGCAAAAAAACGGCCCTTTTCAGGGTCACCACAAGGTTATGAAATACGAATCGTCGAAGCCATTCAGCGACATTATCAATATACAATATAAAAATATGTTTACAATATCAGTTCAATATGGTTTCCGTATAAGTCGAAACATTTGTTTGCTTGGAATTTCTCCCGCCACTAGGCCGCTGAATGCCAGCAAGTATCTGTCCACCATTAAAGCGCTTGGAGCCTTAAGGCTGCTAGTCAGCCATATCTCTCGGTTAGCTTCCTACAGCAGCGCGGTAGGAGTCTTTTCCCTTAAGTCGAAACATTATTGAAAACGGTCTTCCGTGTTCAAATGGATGTTGATAAAGCAGGCGTTACAGATTGGCACGAAGTTGTGATGCGCTCTCGCAGATGGTTTTTTGTCACTGATCTCGACTATGTACAATTGGGATTTTACATAATCCCATACGACACTATCCATTGGGTTTAAATCTGGGGATCCTAGAGCCCATTCCACTCGTCCTCTACGACCGATCCACTGGGAGAAGTGTTCATCTAACCGATCACGAACTTATGTACCATAGTGCGGGGGTGCACCGTCCTGCATGAACCATTCTGGTTTTCCAGAAAACAGCAAATCCGAATCAGGCAGTAATTCATTTCCTAACACTGCCAAATACGTTTCGCTGTTAACTGTTACATCAAAGAAGTAGGGGCCAATGATCCGGTCTTTCCATAAACCACACCAAACCATGACGCGATCAGCTCCTTGCTCCTTACTGTCGATAAACCAGTGACGGTTACTGTCGGACTACAAACGTAAGTTATGTCGGTTCACCTCACCATTTACTTAAAAGTTGGCTTCGTTGAAAATAACTTTAGACAAAAACTGTGGGTCCTCCTCCTCCAACTGGGACAAAAGCCAATTGTACATTTCCATACGCCAACTAGGATTGTCTGTTATGTGGTGTAACACTTGCAACTTGAACGGATGATATGTTTTTTTTGCAAGGTCCTCCATACTATTGACGAGAAACGCCCACTTCCAAGCTTTGGCCAATTGATTTTTTCGAACTTACAGTTACTTTCGCCAAAACCCCTTCCATTACCTCTGCTGAAGTTCTCGGACGTTCAGATCTTTTGCATCGGACGATCTCTTTTTTTTGCATCGTTGGCAGATCTTTTGCCAACCGTTGTGTGCGATACTGGCTCTCGTTGAGGATGCCTCACATTAAATATATCTTCAACTTGTCTACGACAGAATACTTCTCTTCCACACAGGAAGATAATCTCTCTACCTGCTCATCAGTGGTCAACATTTTTCAGTCCTTCAACTAGAAAACAGAGCAAAATTAGTAAAATTCTTATCGTGCGGAACTTTCGGAACGCCTTTAGTTTACTTACAGTAAAAACTAGAGTAAGCATTAATTTTTTTTACACTAAAGATGTAATTTTATCTTAAACGAATTAAAAAAACTTATCAGGAAAAGGAAATCTTATATTTGAGGCTCAGCTGATAAACTTTGCACACTAGTGTGCTACACGGAGACAAAAGGTACTATCGAATTCAGCTTGGCAGCACATGCTAGGTAAAACCCCCCTCTACAAACCTGCAACAATCCGTTGAAATCCGATTACCGGTTTGTTTTCAGTAGTGGTTAAAATGGTGTGGAGTACAGCCAACAGGTTAACATGCTTAACACAGTGCGCAGAATTTTTAACAGCAGAATATGTGAATCCTACGAATATTTTTCATCGTTTAAAAGCGGTTACGGTAGTAAAACTGTTGACAGGAGTTCTGTCAACAGGTAGACGTTCAAATTTCGCTAATGTTAAGTTGGTAAAATGACAATTGAGGACGCACTTTGCAGCGGACGACCAGTTTATGTAACTGACGAAAAACATCGAAAGAAGGTGGACGATTTACTTCAAAGTGAACGGCAAATCACCCAGCAACGCATCGCTATTCTGTTAGACATATCTAAAGAAGGAGAAGGCCATATTATCGAGCAATTGGATATCTGTGCACGATGGGTACTGCGCAAACTCTCTAATGGCTCTCCGCAAGCTGAAGTTTGACCCCATTCCGCATCCGCCATATTCGCCGGATTTGGCTCCGTGCGACTTCCACTTCTTCCCTCGTCACAACAGAGATTTAAAAGGTAATCATTACACCACCGACAATGAGGTGAAGGAAGCTGTCACCACTTGGATCCCAGAAAGATCGCCAGAATTTTTCAGTGACGGAATGCAAAAACTTGTCAAATGCTGGGAAAAGTGTATCAGTGTAAACGGGGATTATATTGAAAAATAAATACTGCATTTTGTAGCTAAGGTGTTGTACTTTTATTCATTTTTTATTTCATTACAATATCTCTTTTCATTCCCATGCTACGCATATATGGGCAAAATTTATCAGCCGAGCCTAGTAAATACAGGTACTATTAAAATAAACCTAAACACTTACATTATAAGAAAATTTCCTAAATTTCAATCTTAAATGTAATTTAGTAACACTGGTTCTCATACATTCAATATTTCACACAAAAATATTCTCCATGACGATTTAACAGATTCATGTATATACAAATTCTATAAAATAGTGTTTAAAAATTTTGCTTATTCCAAATTACCAATCTGAAATTGGGAAAAATAAAATTACAGAGATGTTATAAAATATAAAAAATACGCACAATTACTCGACTTACCGTAACGGGTAAACTGTTATTACAAATTTTTTTTAAGTGGATATTTATTTTATAAATATTTTGTTACATATAATGGATAAATTAGTTAGTTATTTATTTGCGAAATGATTCATTATAAGTATTGAGGCCCTAGACGGGAATGCAACGTACATTTTCGGTGTAGCAAGCAACCAAGCTGCTAACTGTATCCCGGTCGGAGTTGGCATATTTTCACACGTTGGAAAATTTATTTCTTCTTCAAAATAAAGGAGTAGGCTAACTGTAATTTGGAATCGGTCTGCCTTACTCTTCAACAAATCGAACGACATCTACGATTCTTTTTATTTTACAGAAGTTCTTGTATTATGTGCCGGTTGTAGAATTTTTCCTGATAATCTTACTGGACGATTTTTTTTTTAAACCAAATTTCTGTATATAGTGTAATCAGATGATATTTTTATTTAATTTTAGTAATATAGTTTCGGTCATACTGCGCTCGTGCTTTAACAAGGACGGTTAGGTGGTTGAGTGGATGTGTGAAAAACTGCCAGATCCCAAACAAAAATGTTTTGTTTCTCTTAACAATGTTTAATTATTGAGTGAGTATTTATATACAACCCGATGATTTTATTATATTTAAAAAAATTGTGAAGCAAAATTTAAGCAAATTAAGAGTAATTCAATAAAAAATATTTTAATTTTTTAGATAGGTTATTTCACGCTCGGAAGATTATCTCTTTTACGGGTTTTTGTATTTAATCTTAACAATTTTTTCACTCTACGGGTTTATTACAAATGAATTTTATTTGTTAAACATTAATTTCAAAATCATTTTAAAAAAAAATTATTTTAAATAATTTTAAAAGACCTACTAAACGTTTTTATCTTTAATATTTGTTTTTTCTTTATAACTTTTATTTAAATTTATTTGTTTTGTTTTTTGCCAAATATTTTCTAATATTACTCAACAGGTTGTATTTATTAACTAACTTTTTTTATATTAATTAAAGCATGATTTACTGGTTGTAAAAAAAAAGATTTTACTGAAATAGATTTTTTAAAAACTTCATTGTCAAAAAGTTTCAGAAAGGAATAATTATTCTGAAAACCGCTATTTTTATTTATAGAAATTTTTTTATCATTTTAAAATATTAAAAACTAAAGTTATACCAGAAAATTAATAATTAGAGCCATAAATTATTATAAAATTCATAAAACACAAATAATTTTTCAAGAATAATTTTGAATATGGTAGTGGAAGGTAAAAATTAATTCACTGAATATAAAACCCTCTTTATATGTACATACGCACGTGTGAATATGTTTTAGATACGGATTTCAAAAGATAAAGTTAATGTTTCTAGACAAAGCTTCTTTAAACATTTTAACTTGAATAGAGACAGTTTAACATAAAGACAATTACAACGTATATCATTAATTTAATTAACTCCAGAGAAATTACAGTACATTTAATTATAAGACAGAACTATTCCAACGATTTCTCGTATAAACGCCTGACTAATCTTCGCAAAGAAGGAAGTAGCATATGTTGCACTGCTTGGAAAATAATTAGGTTTCTAAATGAACAACGTATAAAATATTTCTTTACTAAAATTAAAAAAAAAATTATCGATGTGTCTGAACATCGATAAAAACGATTATGTTTTAAGTATTATATATTTTCATATCACAAGTATTACTGCTGGATTAAAAACATTACACCAATTTTTATTGTTAATTGTTATATTTTTGTACATTTGAAATTTCATAAAACGTTTAAGAAAGTACGTCGGTACGTAGACACACGACAGAAGCGAAGCTTCTTACGTAGTATTATATGATTTATTAATGGTGCTAAATAAAGTATACGCAATATTCACAAATTATGAAATTTGTATTAATAAGAAATATGAACTAACAATGAATTTTTTAGAGAGTGAGAGTGGAAGTGTTAGAAAGAGAGAGAGAGAGCGCTTACCAAACACGCGTGTTAGCATCTATATATAGCATGTAATTGGCGTATAGAGGGGCAATCAGCTGGCGCGTGACGATTTTCGTGACGCTCGTTTTTTCGCAGTTGACTCCCCACCCCGAAGCCTGCGTTAAGAATCATTGCATCAATAATCAAAACAGGAATTTAAAATATATAATAATAATAATTACTAACAACAACAATAATAATAAAATTATATACTCCAACATCTTGTTTGGAGCATAATTTTTACCTTGGTGAACACGTAAGGTTTTCATTTAAATTATTAAATTATTATTATTATTATTATTATTATTATTATTGTTTAAATTATTATTATTATTATTATTATTATTGTTTAAATTATTATTATTTTCTTAAATGTAATTAAAGGCAAAAGATTTGATAAGTAACTTTAGTAATTGTCAAAGAGTTATGAATTAAAGAGATTTTAGACGTTCTAGCTACCTATTTAATTCAGAATACATTGTTTTTCTTAGCGAGTTCTATTTCACAGTTTTTAAAATTTTAAAGTTATATTAGCGTCTAGAAAAATATTTTACCATTGAATTTTTAAGAACAATAATATTTCTTAACACCTGAAATAGTCATCCTGTTAATTTGGATTATTAAAAATTAATAGTAGTTCCTAATTTGATTTCTAGAAAATACATTTTTTAAACCTTCTATCTCTTAGTTTTGCGTTTCATCTCAATAATTTGCCTATCTATGTAATTTTCATGATATAAACATGAAATCAGACAGTGAAAAAAATTTTACAGGAATTGTTTTGTTTTATTTTGTAGCTTTGAAGTAGATATAATGATTTTCTTATCCAGTAAAATAATCTATTACTTTAAATGATACCCATTTTAACTGTCAAAACTCTATTTTTTTTATATTTTCAAGTCTGATCTTGTAAATAAATCTCCTGAACAAAAGCAGTGGTCAGATACTCGAACGAAAAAGTAAGTTCATCACAGAAAGTTTTATTAGTAATTACGATAAATTTCATTCTATGTGTGTAGGAAATAAAAAACAAAATCTAGAGAATGTGTAGGCTTACGTAAAAAAAAATTACATTCATACAATTTTTTTTCATATATTAAAATTAATCCATTTTATTAAATTTTAATCTAATCGGGAGGAACGTGGTGTGATAAATTCAGAGTGTTAGGTTTTTTTTTTAATACGTACGAATATAAAAATTAAATAGAAAAACACGATATAATTGTATTATAATTACTCACGGGTATGTTTACAGCAGTTTTATAATTAATATATCTGTGCACTGTTTACTTGGTACTGTGTTCGCTAGGTACCTGAATTTAACTCTGTGAGTTATTCGTCAACTCGACATTCACAAACCCGATGAAAATTAACTTTGCAGAATATTTTCATCTTCATTTGAAATTTAATGAAAATTTCATTCGATTTATAAAACAATCTGCAAAATCTTTTAATGTAGCTAAATGAACTTAATTGACTACTTACTACGTTTTAAATGTAATGCAATGAATAGATTTTATTGTAACAATTTTAAAAATAATTACTACATAAAAATAAGTTATTATAACAATATAAATTGTTTTCTTTGACGAACGTATTTCCATGGATAGAATATGGTAATTTAAAAAAAAATGGGATGACCGTGAAACGCTATTAGACAAATTAAGGAAAAAGTTATTAGTTGAAAAAATTATTTTATAAATATCATCCGGGTTAATCGATTAGTAAAATTGTGTCCATATTTTGGAATACTGTGTCAATATTCATAAATTAAAAATTGGAGATTTAATAAAATTTATATCCACATTTATTTAGTTAAATATCTTGATTTTAAATATCCAAATGATTGTACGTATTTGAGAAATAATATAAATTACGTCGTCGAACAAATTTTTAACCAAGTAATTCTTTTATAATTTTATTTTTTAAAATTGAAGTTACCGCTAGTAAAAAGCCATTATGCTTCAATTTATTTATTCACTAGACACGCTGTCAGTTTTAGAAAAAAGCTAAATACGTTTCCGTTAAACTGGTTTAGAGGAATGAGGATTGGCTGCTGCTGTACCTGAATACCACAAGGTTCCTGTCTGAGACAGCTCCGTCCGGGAGGGTTGGGATGCTCCGGTGTCTCAGTTTCGATGATCGGGCGGGGACTCCTTCCGGAGCCGCCGGAGGAAAAATTAAGACCGTAGTCCAAGTGGGGGATCCCTTCGTTGGTTTTCCATTTGTGGTGAGGCAACGTAAAAACCGGAGTCCCGGTGAGGGTATCCCCGAGGGGGTCTCCTTATTTGAGGCATGACAAGAACAGACCGAGTTCCGGCTAGCCGAACCCAGGGTTATTGCTCAGGTGGTTTGAGGCAATGGCACCCCCCAGAGCTGAGTTTCTGTTTGAGTACGTATCCGGCTCTGGGGGGGGGGGGCAAATAAAGAAGAAGGAAAATGGTTAAGAGATACAAATTTTTCTTATGCACAACAAAAACGAAACAAAAAAATCTTTTTGAATTTAATTAAAAGTTTGTTTGGATGTAGAAAGATTAAGAATTGATAATTAGTTAATTGTCAATTTTTTTCTACCTAAATATAGAAAATGTAATATATACAAACATAAATAATTAATATTTAATATACACAATTAATCTAAAAATCCAATTTATTTATTACAAAAAAAATTATTTTATATGTAGAAAAAAAATTCAAATTTCATTTAGCTTATCGGGCTGATTTTTGAAGTCGAAGATTCTGAAGTTCAAATCGTAGTAAAAGTTAGTTGCTTTTATACGTATTTTAGTACTAGGCAGTGGATACCGGGTGTACGTTGGTGGTTGAGTTTCAATTAATCACGCGTCTCATTAATGGTCAGTCTGAGATTTTGAACAAGACTGCACCTCATTTACATTCATATACATAATCATCACCTCTTTAGTTGTGGGTGGGAATTGCTTATTGTTCACTAGTTGAAGAGATTGCAAAGTACACATTAGGAAAATAAATTTAAAAAATTCCATTTATCATTTTAAGATTAATAATTAGGTATTTTAAGGTTTTATCATAGCTTGATTATCATGTTGGTTGTGATTATATGAGCGTAAATATAAGCACAGAAGGACTCCCTAAAGAAAAGTTGTAACGTTTAATAAAGTTAATTTTAATGACCTAAATAAATTATTGGACTATTAAGTTATTAAAAATAATCCATTTTTTGATTAATTAAACCAATTAAATTAGATATAAAAGTAAATGAAAAAAAAAATAAATTTACAAGAAAAATCAGTCTAAAAAAAGTATTTTAAGGGAAAAATTTTTTAAGTCTATTTTTAAACAAATGATTTTTTAAAATTAATTATTTATTTAAATACAATTTAATTTTTAATTTTTTTTTTTAAATAAATTTATTCTTAATATAAAAAATTTAGAATAACAAGTGGTTTATCCAAGATGTTACAAAGTAAAAATATTACTGATCCTGTTATATAATGAAATCTAGAATTTAGAAACATAAATCTTGAAACACGAAAGTTAGATTTGTTAAAATCTGTAAATTTGCATTTTGTAAGCTTTTTAAGATGTTATTATAATAGACCAACAATTTTGAGGCAAGTGATTCGATATGGTCGTTAACTTTATTCGCGTTTCTTTTGTTTTACTAAATGCTTTAATTTCTTGTTTCAGTATATAAATCATATTGTTTTATGTAGATGAATTTTTTAATGTACCACGGTATCCGTATAATCGTTTTCTGGAAACGTTCTAGATGTATAATTACGATGACATTTTTGTATTAATTGTCTGGAGAAAGGTCTCAACTTTTAAAGAAATCTAAAATGGTGGTATACAAATCAGTTTTGAAAGTTTTATGAAAATATAGATTTGAGTATTGGATATATTCAGTTTCTTTATTATTACAATTTAAAAAAGGTTTAATATATTTTTTTTTTTTAAATTAACGTAAACTATTATTTATAATAAAAAAAAATGTTAAGTGAGGTTAGATATCAAAAATGATGTTGTAAAAGACGGAATTAATTAAATCCCATCCTTAATATAAGTAAAATAAATAACAATTAATTCAAATATTATATACATTAATAAATTTATCACAGATGATAAATTTATTGAGAATGAATTATGATAAACAGTTGGTATCACTGTCATTTTACAAATACAAATACAAATATAAATATTGACTCAAAACAAATATTTAGAAGTGTTTAGTCTTAATAGAGAAAATAAAAGGTGTTAAAAATGTTTATTTCAAGGTCATTTTTAGATCAGCGTTAAAAAATATGTAAGAATAAGAAAAAATTATCTGTGTAACAAAATTGTTGAAAACCATTGTGTGTGTGTGTGTGTGTGTGTGTGTGTTGTGTGTACACAACACACACTGAAAAAAATTTCAAACACACCGTAAAGTAGTAATTTTACAGCTGTGTAGATTCGCGCTTGTTTCTACACCTACTATTGCTTGAAGCCGTCTCCATACTTTAGTATTATTCTGTATATATAAAAATACACACACACGCTACGCAATTGCGCGAACATACACAATCATTCATTTTTCTGAAAATCTTTAACACAACCACCAAGAAAATACTTTCATTATAAAAGAGTTAAATCCCCGAAAAACACTTAAGAGTGTGAACGTATCCCTCAATATAATGGTTTGTCCTGAATCCGAAAAAATATTATTTCTAAATTTAATATATTAAATTCATACATCTTAGTATTTTCTGAACCCTAATAGCTTGCGTCATATGACGGAATATACACGGAAAAATGGAGGTTTCAATTTTTCTTGATGAAAAGGAATTTTTCATGATGAGAAAGGAATAAAACATGTGAATATTGCATGCGCTATCTGACTAAATGGTGGTAAAACATAGTTTATTTTTTTTAAAGCCAACGTAAGTTAGCTTGCTGATGGAGAAGAATAAAAATGGCGGATTCATTTTACGTGATGAGAAATATTAAAAAAATATATTTAACGAGTCAATTAATGAATATATAACAGAAATAAATAGCTTACACTAAATACAAGAGATAAAATATAAAAATTAAAAACATGACTGTTTAATATACGATAATTAAAGGGCGTGCGGCTTTTTGTATGCGACAATTTTGTATTTAGTAAAACTTTTTTCAATTTTTTAAAATTTATATAAACATATATGTAACCTATGACACTCTCGGTAACGTAAGAATTTCAACGCGGGATCGTACATCTAAATCGGTTCAGCCGTTGAGATGCTACGATGGAAAACACATACATATATACACCCTAAATGCATTAAACTCCATTTTGGCCAGTCGTGTAATAATTATTAATAATAATTCTGAGATTTATATTTTATGATTATGATTTTTATACCTGTAAATTCTCTATTAATGAGAACTTGAGAACTACCGTGCGACACGATCGAAGAACATCATTTAAATCGGTATAAATATAAATATTATTATAATTTGCTGAATTACATATTTTCTGTCGTCACTGAATCTAAGAATATAATTTTATTTAAGAATTTGCTTTGACTTTAATTTCTAGTAACTGATGTAAATTTGTAAACGTAACTTGTAACTTTGTAATTCGTATGCTATGGAACGTTAAATAAGGTCCATTTCTGAGTATATCTGTTAATTTTTGTTCTGGTTTGGTTCAATCGTAATTTTGTATTATACTAGCAAAAACCTCATTTGAATTTTCAAAATCGAAAGATTGTTTGCGAAGATATAACAATATTTCTGAATACCGTGGATCGAGAGTGTACCTGATGCATGCAAAAGTTAACCTTTAATCTACTAACAAATACCCCCCGTACGAATATTGAAAATAGGATGACTGTTTGCAGAGATACTATAAGAGCACCCCCTTCAAACTCCCAAAACAGCGCCCCTGGGGCACCCCGTTTGTTACCAGTTGATGATGATCAGTCTAGCTTCGCAAGAGGTGCTCCCATCATTTCACCACTCTAGCCTCACATGCAGTCCGCTATTAACAAATTTTTTTAAATTTATTTAATGTTATTTTATCTTACATAACGTAAATTAAATTCTATTATTTTTATAATACTCGTATTACTCATTCGATTGATTCGAATCATTCAGTTCAAACCCGAGGTCGTGCTGCCCCAAGGAACCAGTTGGGACCCCGGTGGGAATGTCCGATGGGCGGACAGTGCTGATGGGTGGCGGATAGTTTTTGCCGCGTAACATTAGGTCAATCGAGGCAATGTCTTTTAGGCGGTTACCGGTTGACCTGGTATGGTTAAAAAAGGTCACACATAGAGGTTCCACAGTTCAGAGTTCATTAATCCATTTCATTAAAGTTAAACCGGTAAATCTCACTACTACAAATACGAGTATATTTTTACATAGCCTACGACACTCCCGGTAACGTAAGTATTCTAATGCGGGGTCATAAAAATAAATCGGTTCAGACGATGGAATAAACATATAGATACATCCTAAATACATACACTCCTTTTTGGGCAGTGATGTAAAACTACAAAACAAAGCGGTATTACGGTTATCATGCTAGTATATGTATTTTTAGTGAACGAAGTCACGACCTTTCATAAGAAGCTATATCGTTACTGCGAATAACACACGTTTGTCGTTTTCTTGTGGTTTTTATTTTCATTCTTGTTTTTTTTAAACAAGAAATATTTAAAAATTTGACGTTAATTTTTTTGGATAACACGATCAGTGATTTTTCAAGGTTGCTGAGAAACAATATTCTTGGTTTGCCTTATAGGATCAATTAGGTAACTTCATTTACAGATTGCTCTTCTATTTCGTTTCATTCATTTAGTTGTTAACGTTAAGTCACCAGCCGCTGGGTCTGTGATTATTTAATCTTAGTTCAAGTAAATCTTACTTACTTATTATTCAATTATCTCGTTGAACAGATTGTAAAAGTGCTGCGTCGTTATAATAAAAAAAATTCTAATTTTTTTGGCAGAAATTCACTTGACACCAAAACGGGAGTCTTTATCAAAGTTAGCATTAAAAGATACACCTTTTGGAATTTAAAATATATCATTTCGTTAATTTTCCAACAGAAAGATATTAGTTTTTGTGTCGCTTCCTATTTGATAAAAAGTAATATTTTGTGACTATTACAGCATTATTTTCAAATATGAGGAGAACAGATTTGAAATATTTCCATTATTTATGATTATTGTTATTTAATGCACTCCCTTCGATATAATTTAAACTAAGATAATTTCTGTAAACTAAAAATTTATGAAAAATTACAGGTGGTAGTAATTAATACATTTTTATTATGACATAATGCATGTAAAATTTTAAATCACTTTTAATGGTTTTGGTAGATAGCCAAAATTTTAGGGGGTACATTGGATGTAAACAGAGAGAGTCCAGGCTGCCCGCTTCGTTATATTGATGCGTTTCCATTTGATGCGTACCGTATCTGTGGGTATTTCCCCAGGGACATACCACTTCTCCTCTAAAAACTCCTCCCTTTACACACACACACAAACACACACACACTCCCTCTATCACAAATATACATCCTCTCTCTAATTTACCAACGCTACCAGTTCCAAACATATATCCATATATTTGGCATTTCACGTTTATTACGATGCGTAAAACAAATCGAACGTATAGTGTAACTTATTCAAATCCTGCTCTTTTCACTTTTTAAAATCTATTTATTTACAAAAAATCTGCCAATTTACTACAAATTTGATTTCTTATAGGTGTTTCTGGAACTAGCGTTATTACAGATATTGTATTACGGTTCAAATGTTTAATATAAAACTTCAAAGTACATCAAAATAAATAACTATTTATTAATTATTTAATATATACCGTTCTTTTTGGTTTAAATAAAAATTGAATCCAAATAAATACTTACTGAAGTATATAGAGAATTTTTTAATAAAAAAATAACAAAAGTTTGTTTCAAAATGAAAATAACGTGAAATAAATGTTAAAATTAAAAAAATAAATGTGCTTATTGAATGTAAAAAAAAAAAAATTATATGGCTATATGAACATAATTTCTCGCGATTTGTAAAGGTTAACAATACTGGTTTAAAAAATTAACTATTGTTTACATTTTATGCGACAGATTCGTAACTTTGTTCGTGGTTGATGTTGAATACTATTTTATTAACAGGTTATAGTAGACAAAATGATCAAACAAATTTAAAAGCTATCAGTTCATATTTTTATCCTTTAATTACAATATATATATATATATATATATATATATATAAAATGTGTATGTATGTGTGCGTGTGCGTGTACGCGCGCGTATGTGCGTTGAATTCCTTAATCTTAATGGTTGTAAGGAAAAGTTTATACACCTTCAGAATTAGACACTCAATCTGTTCCCCGTAACTAACTGGCTGTATAATGTACATTTATACTCTCAAAAATAGCAATTATGATTTTTGTACTTCTTGTATCTCATGTATTTTACATGCATCACTGCTACAAGAAAATTTAGTACAAGTGCTGTAAAGCAACAAATTCAGAAATACTTTTCTTTTTTGAAAGAGTGCGTTATATACATTCTGTGATGTAAGCCCAATATACGAAATAAACACTAATGAATATAATCATATTTTGCAAAAATTATTTTAAAATTGCCAGCTTTTTAATTTTTTTTTTGAAGGTTCTAAATTCGACTCCCGCTGTCATTTAATTTTTTTGTATCCTCAAAATTTAACGTAACCTCATATTAAAAAAAGAGATTAATTAATGGAAATGATATGCAAGCTTGTAATAACTAAAAATAATATAATAAAGAGCTAATAAAATCGCAAACCCTTTTTAGTTTAGTTAATATTAGTATAAATAAACAGTTAAATTATAGGTATACTTACATATGCATATTAAAAATATTATTACAGAATGTTAATGAAATTGAATAAAATATGTAGATTAATGAACCTTGTAAAATTATTATATTTTTTTTTAATTTCAGTCCGTTACTTATTTGTAGAAACCCGTTTTTTTTCTTTCCATATTAACATTAACTGAATTATGATGATAAAATAAGTGGCTTAATTTTTTTTATACAGAAACTAGCGGACCCGACAGACGTTGTCATGACGTGGCATTGTTCTGTAATAAATGCACACAGCACATAAATAAATATAAGTAACATTTAAGTTAAAATTAGCGGAAATGTAGACGAAATTTCATTAGTATGACTATTATCAGTTTGTGATTGTTATATTATTGTAATAATGGTTTTATTGATTAATTATGTGTAGTATGGGTAATATTTATTTTCACTAAATATTCAGATGTCTGATGAAAATTGAATTAAAAAATCGAAACTTCGTAAAATTAATAATTAGTGTAATTAACAAATTTTCATCCACATTACTGCTAATTTTCACTTAAGATCATTCTAAAAAAGTACTTCCTACATTTTTTTTTTAATTTAATAATTTTGAAGTTTCATAACCATGTGATAGTTTAATTAATCAATTAATGAAAAATTATAAAGCACTGTAAAAAAAGCAACGTAGTGAAAATTTTAGTAAAATTTTTTAAATTTTCTTATTCTTTATTTATTTCTTCTTCTTTAATTTAAGATCTATTTTACCAAATTTTAGATAATTATAAATTAAAAACAATTTTAGAAAATTTTTTTATAAAATTAATCAGCTACAAAAATTATAACTTCAATCTTTTAAATATACTTTAAACTATAATTATTATAAGCAACTTATATTTTAATTTTATAAATATTATAATTTGTTTTACAAACTTTAATTTTTATTTTCGAAGAGCCGTTCAATACTTCATAAGTTGCTACTTATATACTTCAATCAAATGAGAACTGACAATTTAAATTTGTAGGTTAAGTTGATTGTAACTGAATAAACGTGTATACATTATTAAAATTCATGAAAAATCATGTAAAATACTTCAATACTGTACCTCACAAATTTGCACAATGTATATTTTTTAATTACACTTTAAAACGTTATTTCAATAAATAATAATATAGTACAACGTAATATTCTCAATAAGCGCGCAATTCTAACAGACTCGGCAATGCTTCGCTATTGCTATATTTGAATATACATACAGATTAAATGAACACAATTGAAAGTTTCATAAAACCTTAATAAACTGAACATTAGGACCTTCACAAAATTTAACCTTTCACTTTATAAAAGTCAGAATGTAAATTAATTAAAACGGCAAAACAAACAGCACTACCTATCGGATTTAATTCACACTACTCTCTAATCACAGTATTCGGTGAAAAATAATTTTTTAACGAAAAAGGCTTTGGGTGCTAGATCATTACAATTAATACTGAACATTAAGAAACTTACAAAACATTACGAAACTTCATAAGATTTAACCTTTCACTTTATAAAAGTCAGAATTTAAATAAATCCAATTGTCAGAACAGCACTACCTATCGGATTTAATTCAAACTATTCTCTAAACACAGTAGTCTGTTAAAAATACCAATTTTAATGTAATAACAACACTAAGATACGACGCAAGTAACCGATACGTGAAAATGCAACAAAATAAAAAAATTTCCAAGAATGCGATCGCAGCACCAACTACTGACTGATAAGTCAAAAATTAAAAAAAATTCTAAAACGCGATCGCAGCGCTGCCTACCAAATCTAATTGTGAACTTTAACCATCCCAAGATCAACAACAACATATAAATAAATTAAATAAAAACATTTTCTATCGGATAAAATTGTGAATCTAAACATTCTCGAATTAACTTTATCACACACAAAATTTCATCAAAATCAGTCCAGCCGTTTAGAAGGAGTTCATTCACATACATACGAACAGAAGAAATATTGAGATAAAGATATTGAGATAAAGATTGTATTGTAAAAAATTGTATTGTATATTGAATTATACTTAAAAAAATTTAGTTTCAGAAAAAGTAGTCTGAAAAAAGTCGATTTCATAAACGCTTTAGAGATATTATATTTGAATTAAGTTAGGGGTAGTCGACTAAAAATTGGAAATATTGCTTAATTATTAAAACATGTTCTTAAACTAATTTTATTATTAATCATGGCCCGTTGGTATTGATATAAATTAATTATATAATAATTTCCACTTATCAACTATTTTTATTATCATGTCTAAGCGCTTTCGGATGTTAAGCCATCTATATGAATTTTAAATTTAAAAATAAAAGTTATAAATACAACAATTAATTGTCAAAAGGTAAAAATAACAATTTACCTAACAATTGAGAGCTTCACACTGAAATGACGGACAACGTCGATATTATTTTTACTTTTTGACGATCAATTGTATTATCTATAATTTTTGTTTTTAAAAATTCAGTGAAATTATTACATAATTAATTTTCTTAAACATTTTTTTTTAATAATAATGTAATTCGTTGGTTAAAACGTCATTCTGTTCAACATTAAAAAACATTTTAATAAGTTATAAGGAAATCTCACACATTGTTGTTTAAAATGTATTAGTTGCATCATGAATACAGATTGATTTATGGAAACAAATACAGATTACACATGTATTAAAAAAAAATTAATACGATATAATATTGTATTTTATATTAAAAAAAAAAAATTAAAATATTACCAAACAACCTCAATATCTATCCTGGTATGGCATAATGTGCTATAAAGTTAATTTTGTACATTGGTATTAGTCATGAAAATGTAAAATAATTTTAAGTAAAACTCAATCACATTCTCAATGTAATAATTTGCAAAAATAATTAAAAAACAAAAAAAAATCTGATGTAGGCGCCATATATCTTCCTTGTACGCCTATTAAACTACATATAAACATTTTTTTTTTAAATGAAAAGTACATAAAATTTTATTTCCTTAATAACTTCTGATATCTTTTCATATATTATTTTAATTATTATTGAATTATTATTCAATCGTAAATTATTCATCACCGTAAATCATTTTTCGAATCGTTCACAGTACTTCCTTTAATTCGTACAAGGAATTAAAAAGGAAATCTGTTATTAATTCAGGTCTCTCAGGGACGAAATCGGTGTAATGTAGAAATCAGAATTTTTTTAAATTTATTAATATAAAGAAAAATAATAGCATTTTTTTCTTATTTAGATAATATATAATTAAATATGTTTATAAATTTTATGTATAAAGTCCGATAAGAAGTTAATTATAAAACTGCAATTTTTTTGACGAAGAATGTACTAGCATAAATCGAGAAATTAAGAAATAGGTTGTATAATGTAGGTTACGATAAGATTAAAAAGTTAGCCAACGACCGAAAGTAACTGAAAAGTGGATGAATGTGCTAAAACACTGATTAAAAAAAAGTTGTTTTTTTAATTATTTCACTGGTCTGGTTCATTTTTATAATTTCTTTTTTTTCCTATCTCATAATCCCAAATGTTAAATAATACCGTAATGAACTATCCGATAAATTTAAATCTTTGCATTCACCTGTTATTTTTTATTTCAGTATTAATAGTAACTATTTACAATATCCTGTTACAGAAAATTTATCTGCAACATTATTGATATCGCTTCCTTTTTTATTATAATTCCTAGACTTTTAAAATTTTCAAAACAATCACATGCAAATTGTTAAGCTAATATTACTATATTTCATGAGCAACGATACAAAAGAATTGTCTTACAAAGAAATAATAACTTGTATTCATCTACAATCGTAAACATTTTTTACTGAATTAAAGAACCCAAAACAATGCGGAAAGTATACCTACTTATTCAATAAATTTGGAAAAAACATATAGTATAATTACTATTTTTGAAGCTTTTATGAAAGTTTTATAGTCTTCAATCTGTCATGGCAAAATCATTTTTATTTTTTTTTTAAATAGGGTTAAACAGATTAAAAAAGTTATAGCCAATTAAAAAGTTGTATGCAATTCAATCCAAATAACTTTATTTCTTTTGTGAGATGAAGGAATCATATTTAATTGTACAAAAGGAGAATTAATGAGCTCCTGATCATCAAAGTAAAAATATGGTTTGAAAAATCATTAGCATGAAAACAGGAAGGAAACTTTTATAACTGGAAAATATCATTAAATTAGTTTAAAAAAAGATGGAATTTCCCACATACTTAGAATAAAACGTATAAGATAAGCACAATATAGAAGATCACCTTTAATTACTCTGCCAGATGCTGATCAGTGATTATTGTTATGAATTTAAAATTATGTATAACATTAGAACACAAAATTAGTAACACATACAGTCGATCCAAAATTTATTTTACGGATTCGACAAAAAAACAAATTGATAAAAATAATTAAATTGAATAAATAAGGCGTAAGATGGATGAAAATTAGAAAAATACCATTAAAATATAAAGGAAGGAAGGAATAGTAGATAAGTTTTTGGTAGTTTACAACTGGTGTAATACTAATAGTATGTCTCCGGTCTTGGAGAATTTGGTGAATATTTACACCGATTTTGGAAGCGAGA
This sequence comes from Lycorma delicatula, assembly GCF_047948215.1. Classification (NCBI taxonomy): domain Eukaryota; kingdom Metazoa; phylum Arthropoda; class Insecta; order Hemiptera; family Fulgoridae; genus Lycorma; species Lycorma delicatula. Next base: position 59,364,530 of record NC_134462.1, read on the forward strand.
GATGCCCAACTGTATTTACTGCGGCTGGGTAGATTCACCTTACCATACATTTTACGAATGTGAAATGGAATGGATGTAAAGTGAGAGCAGGCCTTGGATGGATAAAGCCCGAAAACACTGTAAGCTATATAACACAAGGCGTAGTAGAATGGATTGCTATATACGGTTTGGCCACGGAAATTCTTCATAGGAAGGAAATAGAGTTTTGTGACTGGAGGAGGGAACAGCAAGTATGAAATAAAGGAAGAGAAAGAGCGAGACCCAACTACTATGGGGAGGGGGTGATCTGGTAATGGCATAGCCGGACTTGGTTTCTCTCCCTGGTGGCTTGAGGCAGGCAAGAGGCAAAACCGAGTCCAGGTTACTGTGGCGGGGCCCGGGAACGGCATAGCCGGCCCGGTTAACTCACCTCAGTGAGGCAGGCGAATGAGGTGAATAAAAGATCCACCCCCCTGGGTTAAGTATTGCGTGAATGCCAATCCGACCCAGAGAGCAGAAAAAAAGAAAAAGTTTATACTTGAGAATAGTAGCTAGCTGGTTATGGTACTTTAAAAAAAAACAACGTTATAGATAGAATATCTAGCAAATAACATAAATTAAAATCCCACAAGCATATCTGCTCAAAAACAAGCAATACATATTAAATTACAGTGAGGAATGAAGTAGTTTCCTGTCATTTTGTTCTCTCATTCCAATATATTATTAATATAAATGGATCCTTAATTAACTGTATTCATGACTGGTTCTAATGAATGTCATTAGGATCCTGAGTGTATAGCCCTTTTAAGAACACTGTGTCACCGAGGACCTCCTTATGCATGAATAACCGTCTAGAGGAATTTATTATTCACCGTTTGCAAATTCGGCACACAAGACTCACTCATGGATGTCTCCAAATTATTGCGGATTGTTTCTGTTATGCGGCCTCGGGTCACAAGTTTAAACTAGGGGTTAACATGCGAAATATGTCAGGGAACAATGAAACAATGCTATCTTATATTTTACTATTTCTTAGGGCCGTCCGTTTATATTCAAACATTTGAGTTTTCTGCAGTATATTTCAGCTATTTTATACCAATATTAATTTTTAATATTTGTTTATTTACAATATAAATATCGTGTCCGGGCGCTGATACTGACACTTCGTTGTGCGCTCAGGAAAAACAAAATTGACATCGTCTATCAAATCAGGAAACAGAACTGTTTTTGTATGTCTCAACATAAAACGCGAAACTAGAACTTAAGGGTAAGATCCTTATTATGCTTCTTCTTGCCATTTTAATAATTTACTAACTTATCTAAAAGGATATTCCAAGAAATTTAATTAATATTAAATTGAAAGATTTCCTATTATAGAAACAATATTACTGCCGATGAGTTTTTAAAGTAATTAAAATGTACGTAATTACGTGTTCAAATAATTTTCATTAACGGTTTCCGAATTGTCATTAATTATGTAATTATTTTTTTTAATTAGTTTCTTTATAAATTTAATATATATGTTTCAAAACTTATGGTTTTATTCTACAATTTCCCTTGAACCATCCAGGTAAATGCTGGTATTATTTTTATTTCTGAAATATATATTCCTGACATGATTTATAAATATATATTTTTTTAAATTTCTATTTTAAATTATATATTTTATTACATACAAATATAATATATGTTTTATATATATATGCGATTTACGAGTGTGTTAAACGACAAACATTAAACGATAAATTATTTTAAGTATGCCGATTCTATGGCAGAGTGGTACGTGTCTGGCTAGCAACCGGAGGTTCTGAGTTTGTCATGCACGGTCAGGCATAACATTTTTCATACGCTACAATAATGATTTTAAAAAAATGGAACCGAGATCAAGACCGTGTAATGGGTTGGAGGTATGTAATATTATAAGACTCCCACTGTCCCTACCGATACAATGAAAATCAGCTGATTTCGAAATCGAGAGTTCTAAGGTTCAAATTCTAGTAAAGGTAAAGCTACTTTTAAACGGATTTGAATACTAGATGGTGGATACCGGTGTACTTTCGTGGTTGGGTTTCAATTAATAACACATCTCAGGAATGGTCTACCTGAGAGTTTAGAAGACTGCACTTCATATACATTTATAAACGTGAACCTCATTTATCCTCTGAAGTATGTCTTACGGTGTTTCCGAAGGGTAAACAGAAAAAGAAGAAATCTCTTGGTTATCCCTACTGATATATATATATAATGTAATGTAATGTTATGTATATATATATATATATATATATATATATATATATATATATACAATGTATATTGAGTCTGAAAAGATTAAGACGAGATATATAGATTTTTGATTTATTAACGTTGCTCTATATACTTTGTACAGAAACATACATTGCCTGTTCTTTAAAAGACATCAGCATTTCCATCCCACAGGATTCCCAACCACGCGCCAGACGCCGAAAAAAGTTTTTGTCAATTTTTAGATCGATTTTTTGGGTCTAAAAAATGTTTTCATCATGGTACGACCGCGAAACCCAGGTGCGACGACTGTATCAAGATTTATTTCAATCGATAATAGGAAAATGATTATGAGCGAACAAATAATATATATATGAATATATAATATATATATATATATATATATATACACAGGTCAAATACCCTCCTTTTATTAAATCTGTTAAAAAATTCATTTCATTATCACCCAGCTCACGGGGTTGATCTAGTGGTATAATCATTTTTGAAAATCAGCTGTTTATCAGCAAGATTACACCTCATTTAAATGTCATACATGATCTTCATCATATTGGGCGATGGGGTTGCTTATTGTTAGCAAGATGAACAGATTGCAACTTACACATTAGTAAAACAAAATAAAAGGATATTTCTCATCATTAGTTGTTTCATGGTGCCAGCCAGAATAAAAGATTTTTTAATCGTTCGTTTATCTAACTCCGCATAAGGATCTTCTATTTGATAAAAAGCGTCGCGTGCGAACTGAATCTGTTTGACAAATGTGCACCATAAAATGGAAAAATTTCTAGAATCCAGTGATGTTAGTGCTTTTGACATAATGAGTGTTTAATTATTACTATAAGTATATTTGTTAACATGAACATTTCCTGTTATTATAACCATTTACTACTTGTTTTCATACGGGGAGGCCATCACTGAATGGCTGTCTCTCTCATGGAATATATAATAACATATTATTTACTTATGGTTTAGTCAGCAGAAACCGAGTAAATTTTTGTTCAACAGCAAAAAAAAAGATTTTATCGCGAAAATAATTCAAACTAAAGTTAGATAAAGAGGTGGTACTTAGAGCGCGATGAAACTGCCTGGACATAAATAATTGCAAATATTGATATAACTCAATCATCTTCAATTCAGTTTATCTCAAAAAATAAATACCACAACCAAATAATTTTGCCGACTTAATCATAAAGAAAATTGGTCGTGAAACTAAAAAGTGATAAATTTAACTGTGAATTTTATTGTTTATACCTAACTATCTTCCTTTTATTTAATAATTCTAATTTTCTTTCTTTTTATTAATATTTTTATTACGCTGTATTTAATTTGCCATTTATGTTCATCATAAAGTTCTTATACAATTTATTTCTTGTAATTGTTAAAATTCATTATGAATTAAAAGTGTATGTAAACTTTTTATATGCGGGGAAGCATCTTTTACAAATTATTTTAAAATAATTAAAATTTTAGACAATTAATCATCCTTTGTTTCCATTAGTTTTCTTGCTGAGTAGAGTTTTTGATGGAATATAAAATATTACTCACCTTCCTTCAGTAGCATTATATTGGCGCACAAACATTTCATTATGTTGCTATTTAATATGTGTTACAGGTAAAATATGTAATTAAATTATTCGCGTCGTCTAAACATTGGTGATAAAGCTTAATATCTCTTTTTATAATAAAGTTAAAAAATCAAGGTAAATAATTTGGAGAATGAAAGCTAAGAAATTAATTATGTTAACCTATATAATTTTTATAAAATTTAATTTTTTTAAAAGAAAATAATTATCATTGACTGGTTTTTCATCCAGTATAAACTTAAAAAAATTCTGTAGTTAACATCTTCGTTCAAATCAGGCGTTTTTTGAGTAAAACCTTTTCTAATAATTTTGTATCAAAATTTTATTTACATTTTTTTACGAATTTTAAGAAGATTATATCATATATACACTTTTAAAAAGGAATTCTGATTGAAATTCCTCAAAAATTAAAATTTTAATTTTAAAAATAATAATTAAAATTTTAATTTTTTTATAATTTTCGATTTTTTTTGGGGGTATGGTCCAGGATGTGAAGCCACTTTTTTAGAACATCCTCATTTCGTCTAAGTGGTTTAGGGCCAAACGGGTAACGTGATCATTTATCCGAAGTTCATAATACAAACTGAAACGTTGTATTTCTTCCTTGACTTAGTGTAGATCTAAATATTTGTAGAATTCATTGGTTTTAGCAAAACACGGCGACTCAGCTATGCACTTGACTAGTTTATTCTGAAACCTCTGCATGATTTCATAATTTGTCTTCCTTGACGTGCCGCATAGTTGAACACCATATGTTCATATTGGTTTCAAAATTACTGAGTATAAAACAGCTTATTAAGCAAAGATAATTCCTGCTCAGCAAACAGATATTTCCTTGAAATTCAGGTTAAATTGATTTCTCTTATCCCGCTCATGAACCTTCCACGTCAAGCGACAATCGAGGTGAAGTTCCAGGTACCTTACACATTCAGTATGAGGAATTATAACGCCATCAAGGTATACACATGGGCAGTCTCCTCTTCTTACTGTGAATCACCTTGCTCGAATTGGCTTGATTAACCCTTATCTTTCACGTGCTCAGCGACATGCTGATTAGATTTAATTCAAATTGTAATTAGTTGAGGCCACAGTTAGATTGTCATCAACAGCCAAAATAGCAATTTAGTTGGCAAAAGAAGGGACAGTGACTCCATTCTCAAGCGGAAGTTCGGTAGTAAGATAGAGTATAAGACAGGTCCCAAAACTGACTCATGCAGATCTAAAAAAAAACTGTTACTCTCAAAAACAAATAAAGATTATTAACCTATTTTATTTTTTTGTCTTCAGTCATTTTATTGGTTTCATGCCGTTCTCCAAGATTCCTTGTCTAGTGCCAATCGTTTAATTTCGGTTTACCCCCTACATCCTACATTCCTAAGAATATATTTTACATAACTATTAATTTTACATATCATTACTAAATTTAATAACTTTTTTCGCGGTTAATAAGGATTAAGTTTGATCTAGGTTAAAAAAATAGTAGAAAAGACACTTTCTTTTCAGATTTTAATCAATTGTGTGAAAAAATGTAATAGTGAAATGATTCTCAAATCATCAACAGAAAAGTGACTAAAGAAAAATTAAAACTCCTCGACTATAACTGATTCATTTATCGTAATCAATTTATTATATTGTTACAATATTTTTATTGTACCAATGGTGGTGCGCCGGATGGCTGCGCAAGGCGACTGTCTCCCGCTAGAAGCAGTCTGTTATCAATTAATTTACAGATTATTTAATTTAATTTCTAATCGTAGAATATTTTTATTTATATTTGTATTTTTATTTACTTATTAATTATTTATTTAATTTTATTAATACAAGAAAGGGATTATTAGTTAATATTTAGCAGTAAAAAAAAAGGATTCTTTATTTAGCGGGAGAGAATCATTGGCGAGCATCCGGTCGGCATATCACCTGGTCTGCTCTGCGCCAATAGCAGCAGCTGGACTGGCAATTAACACAAGATCACATTCATGAATAAACGAAGACAGGGTCCCCAAGCCAATTCCCTATTATCAATATGGCTAGCGATAAAATTATATTTCTATTAAAAACTATTAAATTCTGTATCTACTCCCTCCTAAAGCCTATTTTAAATATAAAAACACCAAAATGTTCAAAAAAATATTCTCTACACAGTAAAATTTCTTTTCTTAAAATATCTCCATAAAATACTTAATATTCTCATAAACATGAGGATACGAACAAGTCGAGGGTCCAGTGGGCAGAGCCCCCTGGCTAGACGGTCGGGTATTAGCAAGCCCATAGCAGTACTAAAATAATATGTTTCGTAATGCAGTGTTTTAACTAACATAATATTATTGCATAATATTATACATAACAATATAATGTAATGTGTGTGTGTGTGTGTGTGTGTGTGTGTGTGTGTGTGTGTGTGTGTGTGTGTGTGTGTGTGCGTGTGCGTGTTTGCGCGCGCGTGTGTATGTCCCTCTTAACTTAGCACCGGAATCTACCGATCACTAGCGAAAAATCCCGATTCGTTAGTACATGTCTCATAATGGTCAGGAGCATACTTCTTCTATTATTATATATTTATTGTTTATACTTATTATTTATACTTGTAATACATATTTATTTCTTTAATCGATACACATGCGAAATATATTTAATAATATTTTTTATTTATTTATGTGATTGATTTTCTTCATAAAATAATAAACTATAACATAAAAGTATCCACCGTAATGTATTGATCACTAGTAGAAAATCCAGATTCGTTAGTATTGTCTCGTGGTGGTCAGGTGTATACTTGTTAAATAATAAATAGTACCGGTCAAGTATGGTCAAAGTCCCGTGTGTTTTAGATTGAAAATAAATCGATTAACGAAGTGGGTTACTTGGTCGTTTCCTTTTTTTCTGTAGGATCCTATTTTAATACAAGACATGTTTTTATTCTACAACAAATTCTTCAGAATGAATTCAGTAAGATACGAAACACTATTAAGAATATTATATAAAAATAAATTGTGATACATCACATCTCTTTTGTTGATATCTAATATATAAAAACGGTTTGCCCAAAATATTAGCTCAACATATTTATCTTTAGGTATAGAGTTGTTGTACGTAGAAAATAATGTCATATTGAAATATGAAAGAACTTCATGTAGTAGGAAAATGATCGAACGAAAATTTAAGTTTGACAGAATGTGATTTCATTTTTTTCATAGATTTGTCCATAGAGTTCCACGTATATCGAGTCATACTTGCTCCTAAAGTTTCTTTTTTTGTAAAAAAAGATGATCAATTACTAATCTATATATGTAAAAAAGGAGTTGATTTCTTTAAAATGAAAAATTAAGAAACCCATAGGTATACAAAAAAATTTAATTCGGTAACAAGTTTTTAATTATTACAAGGGTGGATTTTATGTTTTTCTTTTAAATTCTCGATTTTCCGGTTGTCCGGTTATCCGGACATTATCTTATTCGGAAATTCAGATATATTTACGAGACGGTATTACCAATTTTAAAACTTCAAACAGCATATTTGCTAGCAGTAGAAGGGCTAACGTTGATATACAAAAGATGTACTCTCGATGAAACGGTTGTCCGGTCATTCTCTTATTCCGAAATTATTTTTTTTGTATTTTTTCTTTTTTATCTCCTCCCCGGGCTGGATCAACGTGAAGCATAAACACAGCCCGACGGAATATCCATTACTCTAACGAAATTCAGTTATATCTCTGGAACGGTATGACCAATTTAAACAAATTGAAACAGTGGATTTGATAGCAGTACAAGGGTTAACGTCAAAATTATGAAATAGAAATAAGAAATCGAGATGAATAATTAAAGTACTGGATAAACAAATAGTAAAAATCTTTTAATAACAATAGTTTTTCGTAATGCAGTTAATGTGAGCACGCTAAAATGAATGAATGTATGTAGGCACGCAAAAACGAATCGTGTCTTGTTTTCAGAACTATAAAAGAAAACGCACATTTTGTTGTATCTTATGGGTTATGTGGAAAACAGTTACAATTATTTCATAAAATGTTAGCGAATTTTATAACTAAAGTTAAAATTATATATTTTTACACGATTACGGTAAATAAATCAGTTTTAAAACATTTAATCTCCTTTTACATTCCAAACAGCAGAGCGAAGCGATGCTTGGCTATGAAGCCGGGATAAGCAGGTATTATGTATATAAAAAATGATTTTTGTACAAATTATTTTACATGAAATATAATCACATTTGTGACAGTAAATCTATATCACGCACAACTTTTTTTGTTACTAGTTTATTTATTTAGTTGTAAATTTTTAAATAATTTATTTAATACAATTTTAAATATGTATTAATGAATATGTATTTCAATAAAACTGAATAAAAGTCACTGTAACCTTAAATTTTACAATTTATAGTATATTTTTAAAACAAAACTTATTTATACAAGAGAATAGATGATTCTTTCATATATTTTAAACAGAAAACAAAACATTTCCAGAACTACCACTTTTATTAGAATTTTTTCTTATGAAAAAATTCTAAGAAAAGTGGTAGTCTAGAATTAGTTCCTAAAATGGCTTTCAAAAATACTAAGTGTGAAAAAAATGGAAGTTACTGAATGGTTGGTAGAATTTTTATAACTACTGTTAGCGTCGACGAAGATCAGAAAATGTAAAAAAAAAAAAAACCATCTTGTTTATGTTATATGAAAGCAGTCCCATTACTCCCAGAAGAGAAATTTCGAGGCGAGAAACAGTATCTTTCGGAACCGATATAACTTTTTACACTTCTGAATTATTTATAATATGTTCAATCCACATGAGATGTTAACATTTACAATTCAATTAAAACTAGTATAGTGTAGATTACTATAAGATTTTTTAAATATGTATTTATAAGAATATAAAATAAAATTATGTTAATTTCTTCTTTTTTTAAAAATTAATTTTAGATATCTTCAACGCCGATAATGAAAAATTAGTATATTTAGTATTGATTTTACCGTCCATTTTCGATTATATAATTCAAGAAAGATAAAATATGTTAAAATAGAAAAATTATTCATGTAAAATTTTGGGAACATCTTTATTTTATTAAAAAAAAATTGAATTTTCAACATCTTTGAAAACTGAGATAGCTTATTATCTATTTTGTTGTTACGAATGAAAATATATTTAAAGAAGTAGAAGCTATTTGTGAATTATCCCATTCCAGTTTATAACAATCGATTTTTTTTTTCTTTTTACGCATCCAACAACATACACCAAAAATATGTATAAATTTTTATTGTAGTTTTAGTGGTTTGACCCATTCGATGCTATTTTTCTGTTTATTTATGTATGTATATCTAATCTTCTAACTACAAAATGTTCAGTGCATATTATCCTCTGTTATCCGGCTCCGATCTTTCAAATTATGTCTTTCTCAACAGTTTGTACTCTCACTAGACACCTCTCTATTAACAGACTAATTAAACTTGGATGTTTTAATATAAATTATCAACCAACACAATTCATCTCTTTATAAGATCCTGTCACAAATCTCTTTTGTTCTCAAGATCTCTTCGTTTCGAATTTTAAAGAACAACCAAATTTTCAACATTTATTCCACTATTAGATCCATTTGCTATTCCTATTGTCAATAGATTTATATTTAATTTTAATAATTTTGTCTTTTTGCATGAAAAGTTTCGTTACTAACAGATCTTTTTCCTAAAACATAATTAATTAAATAAAAATGCCCAACTTTACATTTAAATACCCCATATGTTTTTCGTGAAATCGAGTAACACTTTGCTAGTTTCTTGGGATAAATGCCTTATTACAATATTTGATAGTTTTAGAAAAGGGTCTTTTGAAAAAATCCTCCGGCAAAAATATATTTATTTTTAAAAAAATTAAAAGGTTTACCGGATATACTAAATACAAACATGTAAGTATTTTAATCGAAAGTCAGAATTTAAGTTTTAGTGCGAACATTTTTATTTAATTGCTCGTTAAGAAAATTGAACGTTAATTTTTTTTTTTATATCCCAAAAGTTTGTCAATGGAATCTGTTTGATGAAAAAGAACTACCAATCAAAGTTCTTTAATATATGTCTATTCATTAATACATAAAAATATTTCACTTTTTTAAGATTACTAAACATCGACAGCAATTTTCAGTTGAATACAAAATCCATTTTACAAAATTAAAAATGATAAATAAAAGTATTTGATCCTTTTTTTGGAATATCGTCAATTAATTGTAACATTAAATTGCAAATCGTAATAAAAAAGATGTCATGAGTATTTTAAAGCAGTTTCTTCTTTTTGAAAATAAAATAATCTTATTCTTGAAGCGTTAAAACCATTGTGACAAAGTATGATAAATGTTTCTCATATTTTATTACTGAGAATCTGAATGTTAGTTTCTAACTGATTGGAAAGTAGGACAGCAGGAGTTCCTTCTCCTCATGGGAGAAGGCCTCAGATATGGATCGGAAGTATGGAAGAGGGAAAGCTGGTGGAGGAGCGGGTGACGAGTGGTATGATTTCTGATCCTGCCAATCGGAGGAGGTGTTTAGCTAATAATACGACTATTCTTCTCCGTTATGTTAGACAGCTTAGTTCTTTAGTTAGCCAACATGTAGATATGAAGGCAGAGAATAGGGAGTGTTCCCATAATATGGATGGTGTTTCTCGGATGGTGGGATTGTTCCGAGACATATTAGAGGATGCATTTGAGGAACCAAAGAGGGCACGGTCGACTCAGTTGGACCTAGTGAATGAAGCTCCGCAAACCTATTTCATTGTTTATCATGTGGCCACTCAAACAACGGATAGCGTGGGATAGATGTGCGGAAGGCACTGGAGAGTGAGGTAGTTGACAGAGAAATGCCCCAGCTGAAAAGTAAATAAGTAGAGAAGCATTATGCTTCTTGATACAAGCGATGTATATATGTAATATATAAATGTATTAATCCTTACTAATAATTTTTTCTTTAATGAATATCTGTAAAATACTTAATTTTCTCAGAAACATGAGGATACGAACGTGTCGAGATTTCAGAGGGCGAAGCCCCCTGGCTAAACGGTTAGATGAGCGAATTCTGACCGTCTAGTTAATAATATAGAGATATGAGAGGGATAAAGAACCAAAGAGATACCCTGGCGAACTCGGCTGCTGATTGGCTAAACTCTTTTACGATTTTAATTTTAAAAAACAATATTTATAATCTTATTGAGTTATTTAATCTTTTTATGTATATTTGTAGATTTTTATGGCATATTGATACAATTGTTTTAAATCAATTTTGAGTTAGTTCCGTTAATTACTGTCAGATGAGGTATTTGGTAGATGTTTGTACTTCTTACATGGTGATGTTTTATTACCAAAGAAATTTAAAAAAATAAATTAACGATTTTTTTAAAATTACTGTTGTTTTATTAAAAAATAGGATCTGCAAAAAAAAAATTAAACAGAAATGAAAGATGGAATACCATAAACAGTATGAAACTCAAAACCTTTTTATTAAAAGATTCAAAAGAAGTGAATATAAATGATGCATTTCATTTTAAATTTAATTAAATTAAACAAATTTATCGTAAATAAAACATAAATACGGATATTTCAAAATTAACTTCTGTATTTCATTCATGAGTAATTAATTTTTTTTAAAAATATTAATTTAAATACATACGTTTTTGGTATAATCTGAATTGACTTGCTCAGATATATATATATATATATATATATATATATATGTATCTTAATTTACTTACTCATTCATGAATTGAATATGTTTTTATTTAAATGGTTAAACATCTGCAATTAGCGCATGAAAAACATAAAAAGAAATTATTATTTTAACGATCAAAAGAAATTGTTGATGATGGTACTTCGTAATGACATAGAATATTACATTTTACAGTTCAACGTAACAATCTAAAATTAATTTAATTAGTTTTTGCTTAAAATTTATTACCGTATTAAACAAAACCTCATTTATGGAAAAATCTTTTTTTGAAATCAAAATTTAACATTAAATCCCAAGATTAAATGAATATTTCATCAATAAAAAGATTTGTTAAAATAACTTATGTAAATGTTATTGGTAATATTTATTATTAGTAGAATTATTAGTCTGAAAGTAACAGTAGGAGAAGGATATCTACAAGAAATGTATACAAAATAATAGAAATTTACTCGAGTGACTTACTGAAATATTTCATATAAAATATATACTGGCTAATAATCTATGTGCTATATTTAAACCAATTACATATACGAATTATTGAATCTATGAACAAATAAATTATTTTATAATTTGTTATATATTCGTTATTAGTGGATTCCGTCCTAAAAAGGTATGTACATACAGTGATAGGTTTGTACCAGAGGTCTGTCGACACATTGTCAATTGTGTCTTCATCAAACATCAGTAATATATATATATATATCGCATCTGTATGCCTCAGGTAGACTGGGAATACATTCGGCCTACAGCATTTAACGAAAACTGGTCAACATGGATAAACGATGGCAGCAGCCATCGTAGCCAATTGTATTATTATAAGAAAACTGACAAAATGAAATAGAGAGTTGTAGAAAGAATGAGTAAAAAGATTTAGTTTTTCTTTGAGTTTCGTTTAGTTTTCTAGTAGGCTACATAATTTTTCATTTTATAAAATTCCTATTTCTTGGTGTACAATTCAGTAAAATTACCATATCTATATTATTCTTTCTTGTTTTTTCAGATTATATAGTTTCCGGTTTTTCCCCGCGTCTGTATTGTATTCCTCGGCGAGATATTCATCACTACACTATGTTTTTTCGATTTGTTTCATCATTGTATCATATAGTCAGTAATTCTGGAAATCCTTCCAAAAGGGAAATTAGATATTTGTTAATGTTTTTTGTCCACTTCAATTTTTTTTTATATAGGATCAGTAACTCTGTATTATGTATTATTTGGAGTAAAATAATAATGCATAAAGTAGCAAAATTATAAAAGATCTCGACACTCACAGAACATTTTCGCAAATACCGCGTGGCACTTTTTTGACGTGACCACAGTTATTATGAGCTGTTATTAGATTAAAGGTACTAAATTCAGGTCACCGATTCAAGTCTATGCTCAATACACTTAGTGACTCTCAAATTTATAATCTAGATTATCGTAGACCTAATTAAACTAAATTTAAAATTAACATTCTTATGTAAACAATACGAGAGAAAATAATATATAACTGTTTTGTGAAGTACATGTACATTCTGAATGCACCCTGCACACTGGATGGGTCTTGGGCTCAAAGAGACACTGAGAAAGCTAACATAATCGCAAGGTAGGTACCTTAAGAATGTCTTTCAGCCTTTTGTTATACGAGTGGTTGGTGAGGAAGAAATAGTCGAATTTCCGAGTTTTCCAAAATTCCTGTGAAATCTTTTTCGTCAGCAAAGGTTCTGCGAGTAATAGAGGAGAGAATTCGAATAAAGCTTCCAGGTACAGCTTGACCACAAATAAACTGCTTTATATGCTTCCATTTAAGGCCATCCAGCATATAACACATCTGTTTAATAGCATTCTTCGAAGTACGAGCTTCCCGCGGAATGAAAGGTGTTACCTTTGGAAATGGCCCCGAAATCCGGTAAGCCGATCCATGATGTAACTTCTTACATCACATACAGTGATGTACAGTGTGGTACAGGCTTAGGTTGATAAGCCTGTTACCTATTCTAACAAAGCTATTTAAAACGTTACTACTTCTGAGATTAAGATTGATTTTGGAGGAAGGACGGTGTTATTCCTGATAATCATTTCGTCTTCAGATGTGGTCGCTCAACAATCAAACACAGAGGATTATCAGCGAATGCCAAGAAGAGAAGATATATTTCTCAGCTAGATTTTTGGATATCCAGCCTTTGATAAGGTCTGGCTTCCTGACCTACTCTATAGCTTGAAAAGTAGCCTTACTTAAACCTACATAGCTACCTACAGCCTTACTTACTTGATCCTACATAGCTACCTGGAAGGAATTCTTTCCAAGTGAGGTACAATGAAATATTGGATCGGGTATTCCTCAGGGCTTCAGTTCTGGTGCCCGTTCTGTACTCAGTTTTCACAGCGGACCTTCCAACTCTAAAACCATCACAGTTCCATCCGTTTGCGGATGGTTTGCGTTCGCCGTGTCATCCGTTTGCGGATGACACGGCGATCCTGTTTCTGCATGATGAACCTATGCTTCTGCAAAACTGCTAACTGTATTGGATCTAATTAATGAACGGTAAACTAAATGGAAGATGGGAGTTAATCCGGCTAACTCTATACATGTTACTTTTTCGATGAGAAGGGATGAATGCCCGGAAGTTCTACTTAATGGCGTTTTCATTCCGAATATTAACCTAAACTTGCGTGCGATACCTAGACCTCTTTCTGGATCACCGTCTAGTATCGAGAAATCATGTCATGGTGAAAAGTACGCAGCTTAACATTAAGTTCAGGGACATATACTGGTTGTTAGGCAGGAGGTCATAACTATCATAACCTAATAAGTAGTTGCTGTACTCAGCGGTCCTGAAACAGTTATGGACCTAGGGAATCCAACTAAGGGGCATGACAAATAAGAGTAACATCGAAGTCGTTCACCGATTCCAGAACAAACTATTGAGAATGTAACAGAAGGGCCGTGGTTTGCAAAAAACACTAAAATACACGATTATATGGGATTGCCAACCGTTCAAGAGGAGATACGGCGTTGCGGTACACTATACCAAACGAGACAGAACAGAAATATGAACTGACTCGCGGTTAAGGATCAACGAGGACGTAAGGCGCTTAAAGTGATATATTAAATCTATAAGTTCTCCGAGATATAAGATGAATCGCTACTCTAGAATTTGTACGTTATCAAAATTGTTCATTTCGTTTCGCCACCTACACTTGGTGGTTCTTTAATTTGTTTCGGTATTTCACTATTTCTATGCTTGATTCATTGTTCTTTATGTGAATAATCAAAATATTTTATTTTTTTAATGTGTATATTTTTTGTATTTAAAACTTGATCAATGTTTCTTGGATTCATGTTTGTATGTACTTATTTTTTTTTTATCATATATTTATGTGTACTATGTAAGATATGTACACATATGCATACGTATACATTTCATATAAAATAATCATTGCGGCAAAAAAGACCGGCAAATTCCAGCTTTTTCGGTCATGTCATGATTATTAAAACAAAAAAAAAACAAAAAATATATTAGTTTTAATTTATTAAAATCAATTATAATAAAATAGAATATATTTTTAAATTTAATTTATTTGAAATTTATAAGTGAAACTGAACTTACATCTTTCAAATGTTAATTTTTTTATTTCGGCATTTGAAATGCATTACACTAATGGAATTTTGTTTACCTCATTTCAGTATGATAGAAAATATTTTTAAAAATGTGTTATCGAAATTAACCACGTTTGAAATACAACTTTTCATTTTCTACGACACGTGCATATATATATATATATATATATATATTATGTACAAGTTTTTACAGTCTCACTGTTTGAATTTGATTTGTATGAATTTACTTAATTCTTTGAAGAAAAATATAGAATTGTTGTTATTCATATTCTGATTTAATTCTGTCAGGAATTCCATTAGTTCCATTTTTATATCTGCATGTAACACTCTTGACGAGTTAAATAACTCATACTTATGTAACGAATAAAATGCCGATTAATCGAGTTTATTTTTCTTTTTAGATATTATTAATTTTACATCCTCTTCATACTCGTAGTCTACTAATGCCCTCTCCATGGTTGAGTAGGTATCGGTATGGTATTTCATGCGGAGGACCCGGGTTGGAATCCCGGTCAAGCATGGCATATTTTCATACCCCCGCTCTTTTGTAACAAAAAAAAAAAAATCCTACAATTATTATTAATCGCGTAGTTTCGGTAAAAATGTACTTGCAGTGTTTTCTTTGCTAAAAATACAGTTTTTGTTTAATTCATAAGACTTATGTTCATATTTCAGCATAATGGTAGAATAAAACGGTTGGCAGTATATTGATAATTAATTTTTTTGAAGAAAAACTTCTTTGAAATATAGGAAGGAAATTTGCAATGTATTTCAGAACTATTTTTTTTATAGATCATTATGACTGCGGATAAGTGTAAACGTTAATTAATATAAACATATAAATACTTCCTTTTTAAGATTTTAATAAAAAAAAAAAATTCGATTATCTTAAAAAAAATAACTTTTATTTCTTAATTTGAAAGTTTACATAAATCATAAAATCTATCACAGAACTTAAAATGTAAAAATTCATATTATGAACAAACAATTATAAAAACGTTGCAAAAATATAAGTTGTCATTTTGAAAAAAAATGTTGTTCTTTATCTACCAAGGAACAAAAATAACGAAAGGCAAAAAAAAGATTTTAACTATCCATCATTTGTACGCATCAACCCTAACGTACGCATCGGCGGTACCTTTTCTTATTCTCTTCGTGATTGATAAAGGACTCTACCGAAAAATACAAAAATATAGCTTAACCGACAAACAATCATTTTATCATGGTTACACCATCACCATCAATTTTGTTTTTTCACTTAATGAATTTGTTTTTCATTCAGTTAAAAAATTAGTCGAATGAGTATAATAAATTACAAATAGTATTATGTATATAGATTTGTAATTTTTTATAAAATTTACGAGAAGTAAAATATGTTTTATTTTAATGATAATAAAGACTATTTGAAACTGCAATATTTATGTTTTGTTATTATTATTATTACTATTATTAAAAGTATTGTTTGATCTAAATAGACTAGATTATTGTTGTGACTAAGTATAACTTATTTTTCAGACATTAAAAAAAAATAAATAAATAAAATGTGTGTCAGCAATCCCTAAATGTAATAAATCTAAAACTTGAAAAATTTCTTTTTTTATATTATAAACTTACGATAAAGATAATAAATATTTTCAGATTCCCTGACGGTAGTAATATTTTATCGTCATGAATTAATTTTCTTGTTTTTATCACGATGCAAGTCTCCTGTCTTTTACTTTCTTTCGTAAGGATCTTTTCAATTAACAGCGTTTTTTTTTATTTTTGGTAGAGATTACAATCTAAACAAAACTAAAAAATCTGAAAAAACGATTTTAATGCAGTATCTTTTTATTTTTTTTTTTTATGATGGCACAAATTAAATATTATTGCTTTATTAGTAGTGATTTATTTTTAAATTGTCCCCTTATTTATTTTTACTTTTTTTATGAATTGTTTTGCCTGATTGATCTGCCATTGAAAACAAAATAGATAATTAATAGATTAAAATAATTTATTAAATTCAAGTTAAGTAACTTAAATTTAAGTTAAGTACATCAACTTTTAAGTAATTTTAAACTGTTTCACATAATGCTTTTTGGTATTAATGCTAGAATAAATGGTAATATTAAACTTCTGCGCTGTAACCTTTGGATGATATAACAGGAAAACGATGATATCGCATTCAGAGTAATTTACAAACGGTTACCTCTTCCGATAAAATATGAGGCATATTTATTGAATGAAAATACGGCGCGATAGAAAAACCTATCGGGACACTTCACTAATCAGTCATTTTACAGGAATTTTTTTAATAAGATATATAGAATATGGATTTTTTAATAATAATTTAATATTATTTTTTTAAATACAAATAGATCACATCTTTTGATTTATCATTCACAATTTGTAAACAGGAAATTTTATATTTTTAGAAAATGAATGTCAACAGTGTACATGGGTATAATATTGACTACAAAGAGAAAGCTTCTTTTGACAGGGCTATTAATGATGATGACAACCCAACTGTGGCCACTACTAATCTACAATCTGAATTAAATCTAATCAGCAGATGACTTGTCTCATGGAAGATACGCGTTAATCAAGGTTAAGCCATATGAAAATCGCAATAAGGAGAGGAAACTGGACACGGGTTCACCTTGATGGCATTTTAATCCCGCATACTGCAAGTTACCTGGGTCTTCATCTGGATCGTCGCTTGACGTGGAAGATTTATGTGAGAGAAAAGAGAAAGCAACTTAACACAAAGTTCACGGAAATGTCTGGTTGCTAGGCAGGTCTCAGTTATCTTTGCCTAAAAATTTACTTTTATACTCGGTAATTTTGATCCAATACGAAGATATGGCGTCCAATTCGGGGCAAAGCAAGTAAGATAAATATTGAAATCATAGCGAGGCATGTAGCTGTGAAATCCATGAATATTTGGGTCTGTGGTATGTAAAGGAAGAAATACAACGATTAAGTTTGAAATATGAACTTCGGCTAAATAATCACGTTAACCACTTGGCGGTAAACCTTCTAGACACCGGTGATGATGCATAAGACTTAAGCAGCTTCACATTCTGGACCTTAGTAACTCTGTAATGTAATTACACATTATGAGTGTTGTGCATTATTCATTCCTTCATTCTTTTATGTTTCCACTTTTATCTTACATCTTTTTTTCTTTTTTGATTTATTTTTTTTTCTAAATGTTTTCAATAATCTGTTATTTTTACGATTATTGTTGTTATTATTGGTTTTATTTTATACTTCTAATAGTACAGCTCATCAAAACTACCTTATGTACGTACTACGAGCTGTGGCTATTAAATAACCAGACTAATTCTGCTACAGAAGAACTGTTTTACTTAAATTATCTGAAAGAATCTTATTACGGGACAACCAGAAGATTTCCATAAAATCAATGAAAACTTAAGTTTTGTAATAATGGTATAAAATTGTTCACTTTTATGAGACAAAACTGAAGGAGAAAATAATTCTTTTAGCTTAAAATAATTATACACCGCAAAAAATCTATATAAATAAAAATTTTAATGTTCGTTTGTTCAAGATCTTAAATCTCCGAATGTTCTTCACCAATTGCCTTGAAATTTTGACACAACGTTGCATTTGAACACATGCGTGTTTTTATATACCTACTATTTATATATCTAAGATGTCACACCTACAGGTAAAAACATGCTTTTTTGATAAAAAAAAATAGCGCTATCTGTTGGACGTAAAAGCAACACACGCTATAGTAAATATTTTACGATTACATTTCAATGTTTCCAATGTGTGTGTCCGCTAAAGACCAAAAAACAACTAGACCGATTTACGCGCGGGGAAAAGGGAGAAAGGGAAAATCGGAAAAGGGAAAAATCGAAAAAGGTAAAAGGGAAGAAGGTAAAAAAGGAAAATGGGAAAAACGGAAAAAGAAAAAAAAGGAAAAAACGGAGAAAATCACAAAGGGGAAAAGGAAAAACGCGGAAAAGGAAGGGGAAGGAGTAAGGAGAAAAAAGAAAAGGCGAAAGGGAGAATGAAGAAGGGGGAAAAGGGAATAAGTGAAAGAGAAACGGGAGAAGGAATGTGAAGGGAATAAGGGTAAAGTGGGAGGGGTAAGGGGAATATTGTAAAAATGAAAATGGAGAAAGGGAAAAGGGAATGTTTAAATTTTTGAAAGGTTACATTTTTTGAAATCTAACAATAGCGAAGCATTGCCGGGTCAGCTAGTTATTAATAAAATAAATTCATCTAAAGATGAAGTATTGAGAATATTTTATTTAAGCTTATTTCAATGATTAATTTTCATAACAATTTAAAAAAATATAATCTGAATCTAATTTTATATATATATATATACCTACACGAATTCTATCTCTTTCTTTGAATTCATATAAAATTGTACGCTCAGCTTTACGGAAAGAGTAGAAATATCATCTTATGAAATGGAAAAGGATTTGTATGTAAATGGCAGAACATGTTTTCGATCAAAACTCCGACTAGTCAAAGTGTATATAAACTCTATCAAAACTCTACGAATAGCTTAAAAGGGATTTCGGATCAACTGAGTTCGGGCTAAATATTTTTAACATAGATGATATCCAACGTAGAAATCTTACACGAACGAATAATTTTAATCAGACTATTCAAAAATAAATTTTTCTGAATACAGATCCACTGATTTTAGGATATAAATTTATCTTACTTATTCTATTAGTGTATATTTACTATAAAATTTGTTAATATTCCATATTAATCGACATTTACAAATTAAAAATTATTTCCAACTAATCTAAAACATTTTTACGCATAAAAATATGATAACTTAAAGTAACAGATATTTCAAATCTATCTAGGGTATAAAATGTAAAATAAACATAAAAAAAACTTTACTACGTTCTTCGTAAAAATGATTCGTTTAATCGAACATAATAAACACAAAAACACGTACGGACTTATGATCGTATTGTATTACATCCTTTACCGAGTAACAGCCTCCAATAAAAAAAGAGTAAAACTACATGGATTTTTATCGTAAAATAAAAAGGGAGAGAATACCTAAGCCATAAAATAATATTTATATGTTTTACGTAGATCTGTATGAAGATTATCTAGATATACATGATAATATGTTTGAATAGCCGTGATTAATCGAAACTATTTGATTCTATTTTTCATAATAGATGAAAGGGAAAAAGATATCTGTTCTTTTTGTTTTAAGAATACTGTGAGTCTCAACTTGGAAATAATCTCGTTTTCTGCAAGAAATCAAAGTAAAAAGTAATAATTATTACTTACACAAATTTTCGCTTTTTTTCTTTAAAAATGAAAAAAAATGTTTTTTTTATGTCTATCAGCATTTACAATCGGTGTATCATAGGGGATCATAAGTAAATTTGATTCATGATTCAAGAGAGGAGGGATCCCCGACTAAACCCCTCATTAAATCATAAAAAGGTTCAACACCTCATTTATATGAAGAGCACATGTACAGGTGGTCCGAAGTAAGTTAAATGGTTAAAATACTAGAAATAATTCACAGGAAGAAAAACTAAAAACAATGATATCAGTATTAATATATGAAAACAACACTTTAGATAAACAAATATTTGTTCATAAATAAAAAATCTGCAATTCGTATACTATCAAAATGATGTTCACTACGCAGTGACAGAGTTGTCCGGTGTTCCCATTCCTAGGTTCCTTCTTCAGGTCACTCGTTTGGTTACACCTCCCAGGTGTTACAAATGGATACGTTTTAGTCGCTTGATGACATCGCTGTTCTCCAATAAATTTACTGCCTGATAATTAACATATTTGTCTAATCGCTGTTTGTACTGTGAACCACAAATTTTTAGATCTCTTCATAATCCAAAAAATTAAAATCCTAGAAAGTCATGAATTTCTCTTCTCCTAACAAAACATAGCGTCTCTGTTATGTACTTCACCAATTTATTTTGGTATCTTTGAATTAGGTATCTCAATATTGGTGTTGCAATATACCTCCTCATATTCCTTTTGAATTTTAGGGCTATTTAGAAAGTAATAACTTTATGCAATAAATCACAGTGTTGAGCAAGTTGAAAGTAAACGAGTGTAAAAAGAAAGATAAAAAAATACGCCCCGACCGTGTAAGATGCTACAACCATATCAGTATGAATTATAAAATGTTTCTTTCATGTAGAGAAATCTCCTTGGATAAAATAAATTTAAAAATTCAAAATAAATTCTTGTTTAATTGAATAATTATAGTGTTTAAAGGCAGTAAAATATATGAGAACGAGAAAAATACAAAAAAGGCTTATGAAATATGACAACGAAAGAAGAATATTAAAACTGTTCTGGCTTGAGAATACGCTTGAGAATCAAGGCTTGTGTTTAGTGTCTACTCGTTAATCAAACGTATGTAGGGCGTTATAATCTGAAGGTCCAGTGCGTTTCTGATTACGTAATAGTAAGGGCATCGAAACGAAGAGTCAGTTTTCTTGCGCAAATCTGAGGAAGATTTTTTTCATTTTTCAACATTCTACGAACACCTGAATTAAAAAAAAAGACCTACCTGCATGGAGCCAGGTAGGTCAGGACCGGGAAGGGCAGCCTTCCCGCCAAGGGGTTCTTTGGCCGTCCTGAACAGTGATCGAATTGCTCCTATGACGCGGGGGGACTCCGATGGGTTAAGTCCTACAGGACAATTTATAGAGGGGTAGTCAGCTTCCAATGCATCCTGGGGGGACTGATGTAATGCTTAACGGAGGTTTAAGTTGCCACGAGGGGGCTTAAAAAAACGAGTGTTTGTATTATGAAGACATTCTTTTTCATTTTTACTTTTATGTTTTGTTTTTAATATCAAGGCTCATTACAGCCTGTAAGTGTTTTTAGTATGTTTTAATATATAAGAATGTTTAAATGTTTTGTGTTGATAATTTTAATGTTTTTAAATAAAATGTAAGGGCTCTTTACACCCTTACATCTGACAAACCTGATGGTGATTTAAATCTCTTTTAAAGAATGTGACGAGGGCTAGTGACCTTAAAAGTCGATGCTCGTATAACAAAGGAAAAAATTAATATGGAAATAAGGTCATATATATCGTATTACAGAATTTTTGATTCCATTCCATTCTGCTTGATCTCAAGTTATGTTTTAAATTATCAAAAATTTTCTCTTTGTTATATTTGAAAACCCTTTGCACCCCAAAACAAATTTTTTAAAGTGTCCCAACAGCTGTTATGGCTGCAATGCATCTATTCGTCATACCAACGACAGTACACACCCTCAAAATATCGGAGCCTATTGGCAGAACGCCATGGCCTGCAATGCTGGACTCGGGAGTGTAATAGGTTAATCGTTGTGTTGTTTTATATTTTTATCCTGCAGACTTCTTTTCGTTACTATATTTGCTAAACCTGTTTGTACCAATTCATAACAATGCTTATCCAAGTTATGTGAGCTTCAGTTATTTGCCAACATACTTCTTTCTATTTTGGAGATTATGGCAGAAATTTATTTTTCTCCAGTTCGTCTTGAATCGGTTTTTGCGTATTCTCAAGCCAGAACAGTTTTAATATTCTTCTTTCGTTGTCATATTTCATAAGCCTTTTTTGTATTTTTCTCGTTCTCATATATTTTACTGCCTTTAAACACTATAATTATTCAATTAAACAAGAATTTATTTTGAATTTTTAAATTTATTTTATCCAAGGAGATTTCTCTACATGAAAGAAACTTTTTATAATTCATACTGATATGGTTGTAGCATCTTACACGGTCGGGGCGTATTTTTTTATCTTTCTTTTTACACTCGTTTACTTTCAAACTTTATTTTTCCATAATATTGAAATAAAAGCATCCATCGTTTTTTCCCTACTTAAATCATAGTTTTAGGCAAAATCAAGTCATTTAAAAATTTTTTAAACGTTCTTTTGTCACGCTAAGAAGTCACTTTAGGTAAAATTAACCACTTAATTTTTTGTTGTTTTAATTTATAAATAAAATTCTTATTTCACAATTTTTTAAAATCCTATTTTAATAAAATGTTAAAAATTCTATTCAAACATAGATTTAATTAAAATTAAATAAGAAAAAATAAAATTTTTATTTTTGAATAACACTGGAAAAGATTTCTAAACTGAAATATATACAGAATGATCGTAGAAATAATGGAGTATGTGTGTGTGTGTGTGTTTTCATTTTAGTCTGGGAGGGTGAAAAAAAGTTAAAAGGGGTAGGAGAGATCGGTATATTCCAGATAGAGTTCAATGGTGAGGGAGGTTGCAATCCCATTAGGAACTAGCCGGCTACAGGCAGCAGCTCATCCAAGCAATTAGTCCAACAACTGCGGAATAGGTGAGTAATGTGATAGTACACCCGTAATCAATTTGTTGCGTGGGGTAGACTCGGAAAAATAGATTGTCACATCTCCCCGACCGGTTTCGTTCTCATCCAATCCAAAATACTAACATACACATAGTATACACAAGCGCTTGTGCATGATCGTATTGCTTGACCAATGTCTCTTCTATTTTCTAAATAACTAAAACAAATCCTGGTTAAATCTTTGACGATTCTTTCTTATTGAATTCTCTTTTATCCATATATATATATATATATATATATATATATATTACGAATTTTATTCTTTTAAAAATAATTCTAATACTTTGATTTTGTTTAATGTTACTCATTAACCATTCCCAATTGTTATATATCTAAATAATTTCACTTTTAGAATTAATTTAAAAACTCATTTTTTAAATACTTATAAATGTGGTCCAAGTAACATTTTTTGGAACTGCTGCACAATTTATTTACTTTTAAAAGCTTTTTACGTTTTTTTAGTGCAGAACAAAACTGTACAATCGGTTTCTCCAGAAGAAACCATAAATAAATAATATGTTAAAATATCACAAGTGAGAGGACTGTTCAATGATGGAAGACAGATTACGAAAATAAACAGTAAAAGATTATACTAACAGAAATGACCATGTTAATAAACATTCTTATAGTAATAATTAAACAATCATAATGTCATAAGAACTATGATTATTGGATTCTAGAATTTTTTTCATTTTATGGACCACATGTGTTCAACAAATTTTATTCGCACGCGATGTTTTTTATCAAATAGAAGATTCTCATGCACATATAAACACTGTGAACACAGGTAGATAAATGAACGAATAAAAAATTAAACACAGACGTAAATAAAAGACTGACAAAATAAGCATTTATAGGGTAAATGCAAAGCAAAAATAAAACCAACAAGAATACAACACATTAAATAGGAACAATTGAAACAAAAAATAGTAACGGAAACGGTTAAATGCACAAGGTAAAAATTACCGGAAAAAACACAAAAATAAAGTATCTTCTTCAACGATCATCACTAACGTCCAGAACATGAACCCTTTTCAAACATCTAACGTTATCACCGTTGTCTAGCAGGTTCGAACCAAGGGGATTTACACGTCTATTTATCTTATCATGTATTTAGAATTGAAACGATCAATCTCATTCCGAATATATGGGATTCTCTCGTATTTCAGAATTCCTGACGAACCAAGGCGGTCGAGTAATTTTCCTCAATGTCTTGTTCTACGACCTTTGGATCACTTTAATATTGCTGCCACTAGTCGTCCTCCAGAGTTGAATCCCATACGTCCACATCGGTTTCAAGAAGGTCTTATATAGAAGGACTTTATTAGAGAGCGGCAACTGAGACCCCTACCCATTAGTCAATACATACTCTTGAATTTCTGAACAGTCTGTTTCTTCTTCACTAGTACGCGAGCTCTCAACGTGATACGTCGATCTTGATATAATCCAAAGTATCTCACACTAGTTTTAGGAGAAATTTCAACGTTAAGTAGACTGGAGAGGAGATCCTCTCACAGTCGTAAACGTAAGGTGGGTAGATTTCACCGGATTGACTTTAATCTTCCATTTGTGGAGATACGTACTGATTGCATCCAATGCCGTCTGAAGTTTCTCCGAGGTTACAATCCGTTCATCGTCAGCTACTACGATATCCATAACATCCGCATACGATGAAATTTTTAAGTTGAATTTTCTTTAGAAATAATTTTAAGCAATATGTCATTCATTTATACAATTTTATTAATATCTTAATAAAATTAAAACAAATAGCAGATTACATCAGAAATGAATTGCTATTTTCATTTCACCAATACAAATAGAAATTTTTCTAATATTTGGTTTTCTAGATCAAAGAAAATCGCGAAAAATACCATCACGAAATAAAAAGTAATTAAATAAATTCATTCGTTTAAAATTTCAATGTTATTTCACATAAAACTAGTTATTCATATAAAATTGTTATTGATATATAGTTAGTAGAAAATATAATAATAAAATGGTAGGTGTTAACTGTGAATTATTTGAGTATACATGATTTAAGTTTATTATAAACATAAATGTAAAAAATTTGGAGTTTACTTAATTAGTATTACATAAAAATTCATCATATAGGTATTAATAACAGGAAATCTTTTGATTTAATTTCAAATTTATTCTCGAAGATCTTTAATTAAAATAATTTATTAATGAAGGTCAAATTTCATAAATTATGTTGTTCTGAGTGACAGCATCTATCCTGCATTGGACAGCAATGCAGGAGTGAATATTGAACATTTTAGAAAAAGACGAATAATTTATGTAAAAATTGGAAATTCATAATTATAAACGAGAGAAAATATAAATTCTATTATTATGTAAGAAATATTAAATTGCATAATTTATATATTAGTGTCAAAGAAAGTTATGATGGATTTTTATTTGAGTAATTTTTTTTCTTTCTCAGCGAATATTAGCTAGAATAGCTTTATTAAAGGGAAAGTATCACGAGGTATCGGGTATTTTCTAAAATATTTAGGTTTTAGGGGCCACTAGTTCATCTACATAAAAAAAATATATACAAAACATAAAAAGCATATACAAAGGAGTGCGACATACAGTTTAATGTACGTATGTGGTCTTTGGGTCTTGTGTTCCAGGATTGAAAAAACCGATTTTCTTCAAATTTGGTTCAAAAATTTTTGTATTCGAGCCATTGATTAATTTTTTTCTCAAAATTTGTTAAGGGAGTGATATCACGAAAAAAAAAATTTCGATTTTCTCCCGAGATATTTTAGAGAATACTTTATAACAGCAAATTTCTCACCAACTGTGCGTGTATATAATCCAAAAAAAAAATATTTTTCTAAAATTCAACCCCCCCTCTTAAAATTAAAATACATGTCTTTTGATCTCGTTTCGGTTCAAAAATTTTTTGAAAGTTTACTCTTCTTATTTAGGGCTATAAAGAAATATTCACTTTTTTCAATTATTGACCCCGCACCTAAAATGTAGAAAAGATTTTGGAAGTTTTCTTTTTCTTATTTAGCGTCTATTGAAGGGTGTGTTAGATTTAGAAGAAACTTTACTAAGTAAATCTGTTAAATCTTTTAATGAATATATTTAGAAAAAACCTTTTTTTTTATTTATTCTCCACCTCAAAAAAATATGATTCTGTTTTGCTTTTTGGCCTAATGCTTTTAACTTTTATTAATTTTTTTTTTTATATATAATTGAAAGGGTTATTAAAATTTAAATAAAATTGGGATTATTAAAAATAATAATTTAAAAGCTATTAGTATCTACATTAAATTCCTCATCGAAAATGAAAAGCAAATTTTTCCATTACTTTCATAAAGGGTATACCTAATTTTTTCAATATATTAAAATAATTCTCTTTTAAATTAATTTTTTTTTGTTAGTGATCAATTTATTTCTTTTGTACATGAATAGGCCTTCAAAGACTAAATAAATATCATTTAACGTTGTTTCTTTCTTTTTTCTTCTAAAAGTTCTACAGTCTTTCGGACTGTTTAGCTCTTCTTTCTTCAGTCCATTCTCTAGTGTTAAGTTTTTCTTTATGCCTTCAGCAACCTCAGGAACCTTTAATTCAAAAGTTTTCTTTCTATATTCACTTAGATCTAGGCAGTCTTTTTCTGTAATGTTGAACTTTTTGAGCTCTTCTTTTATCTCTAATTATTTTTATTTTTTATAGTCGATTACATTTATTGTAGAAACCTTAAGTTATACCACATATATACATATTAAAAAGGAATCCTCATTGAAATTCCTAAAAAAATTATGTACTGGTACTATTATAGAACTTCTTATGTTAGAACATAATATGTATACTAGGCAGTTTTGAAGAACTGTACTATCAGTAGTACAGTAGAAAACAATAACAATAACAATAATATGAATCATAGAAGTAACAGATTGATGAAACTCTTAGAAAAGAAAAAAATTAAGCCAAAAAGGTAAAAATGAAGGTGAAAACAGAAACAGAGAGAAAGAGAATGAAGGACTGATTAGTTCACAAAAAATAACAGGTATAATAACACTGTAGGGTAATTAAAGTCCAGAACATGTAGTTGCATAAGTCTTCCTACATCCATACTTTTATGTAAAATTTACATCCAAGGGATTAACTTTGTCATTTAATCAAAGTTCATATTTCAAACTGAAACATTGTATTTCTTACTTACCTCACCAAATATTCAAATATTTATGGATTCATTGTTTTTAGAATACCACAGTACCTAGCTATACATCTTGCTAGTTTGTTCTGAAACTTATGTATTGGAACCGCCATATATACGTATCAGTTTCAAGATTGCTGAGTATAAAAGTAGTTTATTAGTCGAAAATAACTCAGACCTTCTGCCTAGCAACTCGTATATTTTCTTGAACTTCACATTAACTTGCTTTCTCTTCTTACTTTCATAAACGTTTCACATCAAACGACAATCCAGGTGAAGACCCAGGTACCTTACACTATGCAGGATTAAAATACCATAAGGTGGATCCATGGTCAGTTTCCTTTCCTCATTGTGAATATCACATGGCTCGACTTGACTTCATTAACCCTTATCTTCCACATGCCAAGCCACCTGCTGATAAGATTTAATTCGGATTGTAGATTAGTTGGAGCCACAGTTGGGTTTGGCATTAACAGCCAGAATAGCCATGTTATTGGCAAAAGAAGTGATAGTGACTCCGTTCTCAACCATAAGTTCGGTTCTCATTCTTGTATATAAGTAAACCATTGATTAAAAGTCAGATGATTAGTGGATCATCATAGTACAGTTGTTATTACTACCCTTCTATAATGCTGAAAGACCCAAGGACTAAGCTAGATTAAAACACAAAATACTTTTATTTGAATTTAAAGATACCTTTTACTTGTGGATATTGATTATTGGGGTTCAATTAATGTCACTGTTTAATAATAAGATTTTCATATTATAAATTTAATAGGTTCTTCTTTCTAAAAATGGAAATAAAACATAATTCTCATTTTTCTGAGGAGAAAAGTTTTAAACTGAACTAATTATTCATCAAAGATTAAAAAAAAAAAAAAATTCTGTTTGAAATTTTACACTTTCTTTTTACTTTTACTATTAGCTTCTCATCAATTTTAAAAGTTTGATGCAACTTATAACGATTTCATACACATTCTTTCATGATATTTACATATTTAAAAATAACACTGGTCAACAAAAAATTTGGAACAGGAAAGCAAGTACGTGTTCTATATAGTATTTTGTATGCTGAATCTGAATATATATTCCAAAACAACCCATCACATAACGTTAAGTTTCAATCCCTTAAATTTATTTTTTCCATTATTCGTGGAACAAACAATACAAATTAGTTAGTACATCTGTACATTTGCCTATTCAGATCTTTTTATATTGTGATGCATGCTGTAGACCTATATTTGATACATAACAGTCGAATGATGTTATTTCAGACAATAAGGCAGACATGTATAGACATGTCAGTAAGTCAAATAATGGGTAATTCAATGTTATGAAATTTTCTTCAGAATGAGTTCAGCTCTTTGTATGACTTCTGTATTCTTTAGTTGTGGTAGTGGTTTAACCGTACATATATTATAAAGATTGTTTCATAAGTGATGCCATAAATTTAGTGAAAGATCTTTATGACGGAATGTTTTGTATTACTTTATTGAACATCAATATTTGTTAAATTGTGTGTGTGTGTTTTGCACTGTGTTTTATTGTACTCTATAGTGAAACAATTTTATGAAGTATTTTAAGTAATTAAGTATTTATTAATTATTCAGAAATTTATTTCTGTAATATTTCAGTTTATTTTCATTCATTGAAATATTTACAATTTTACATTGAATAAAAATCGGGCTTGTTAAAATTCTCTAAATATTTTTTGTTACATTTGCAGAGAATTCTTTACAAAAAGTCAGCGAAAACCAATATAGAATCTGTTGAAAACTGCTTACAAATATTATTCTGATTGTCCCTTGGGAGACCAAGATAAATCCTGGGTTCCACATGTTGCACGCATCAAGTGCTACATTTAACTAACCCATGCCATTAAAAGGAAATAAAGAGCATTTGCCTTTTTGAGTACCTATGATTTGGTGAGGGGCTACTAATCATTATGATGACTGCTATTTTTGCTTAACAAATGTTACTGGTTTCAAATCAAACAATAAAAGCAATGTTCTATACCCAAATGTTCATTCAGCTATGAGACTAGTACTTCATGGTGTTGATTTACCAATTCCGATTGCCCCAACTTCTTAGAAAGAAATTTCTGATTGCCCAAAAGGCTCAACCAATGAATCCTCAACTTCAATCAATAGATATTAATTACATTCCAGAAGAATCAAATACTCAACCTAACCAATAACACAAGCAGAACTGAACGACCTAATTCGTGACTTGTATTGGTTGAAAAAACATGTAGGACTCCTAGGTTCACACTTTAAAGAATGGGATTTATTAAACAAGGAAATTAAAATTTCAATACATAGAAATCTAAAATAAAATTTACTGAAATACTTTAGAAGAGATGGTTTAATTTGTTATTGTTATGATGTTAGGGGGTTAGACAACCCCCTAACATCTGAACTGGACATTGAATATGTTATTAATGATTGGCATTTATTTAAAGATTCATCAGAAAGAGGCTTAAAGGCAGTATTGTTGCATAAATTGAATAAGTTTTATTCAATTACAGTTTTGTTAGGAGGGTTAGACAACCCCGTAACATCTGAACTGGACATTGAATATGTTATTCATGATTGGCGTTTATTTATAGACTCATCAGAAAGAGGCTTAAAGGCAGTGTTGTTGCATAAATTGGATAAGTTTTATTCTATACTGGTAGCACATGCTGTAGAAATGAAAGAAATATATGGTAGTATATCAAAAAGTTTTTGATTTTGATTTTGGAGAATCATTGCTAACCTCAAAGTGACAGGGCTTCTTCTCAGTCTCAGAACAGCCACACAAAATATATGTGTTTCTTGTGTTTATGAGTTAGCTGTGCTACAGATAAGCACTATACAGTTAAAGATTGTGTAAAAAGAAGTCAGTTTACACCTGGAAAGGAAAATGTCAATGTTGCCCTTGTCAAAGCAAATTCTATTATTTTACCAATTTTACCAAAGCAAATTCTATTATTATTCTACGTGCAAGACTAGGCCTGGTGAAGAATTTTGAAAAAGTATTAGAAAAAATATTTGAAAAAGGAGTCAGCTTTAAATATTTAGTTGAGGTTTTTTTTTTACTATTAAGTAAAGACAAATTAAAAGGGTGAATATTAATTTGGCCACAAATAAGAAAATTAATTCGTGGTAATATATTAGACAACAAATTGAATCCTAAAGAACTTTTTTCTTTTTTTTAACCTCTAGGACTACCGTTAAGTATTGCTTCATAGGATGAGATGAATAACAATCTTTGTAGCATATGAACAAGCTATGCCTGATCGGGATTCGAACCCGAGACCTCCAGATGAAATTCCGTCAGATGGAATCCTAAAGAACTAACAGCATGGAAGTCATTCAAAGATGTCATTACTGGTTTTCTTGGAAACAAAAAAGTCGAAAACCATGATCAGCTTATTAATGAACTCTTAGTGAACTACAAAAATTTTGGCTGCAGAATGTCACTGAAAATTTATTTTTTATATTCTTATTTGGACTTTTCCCTTAAACTTGGATGAACATGGAGGAAGGTTCCACCTAGATACATTGTAGATGGAACAACGTTATTAAGGCAGATGGGATGAATCTATAATGAGTGACACTGCAGGATGATAAAAAGAGAAGACTTCACTGAACACAAAAGGAAAATAAGAAAAAAGAAATTAAGATAAACGTAAATGTCTGCAAAATAAAAGTAGGAATTTTAATTGTAATTATTATTGTTATTGTTGTTTTTGTATTTTATTATTTAAGAAATTTCTCAATATTTTGAAGGATCATAACTAAAAATCTGAGGGTGATGAAGAAAAACTGACTTCATCTTAAGATTCAGCATAATAAATACATTCTAATTCATCTAATTTTATCTCAGTTCCAAATTATTATTTTTTGTTGAACTGTGCAATCTTAATATAAATATGAACATAATTATATTGGGAACTCCTAATCAAGCACTTATTGTAATTCTATTTACCTATGGTTCCTTCTGGAAACTGATTGTAAATAAATAAATTGTTATAGAAATAATTTTTTTTTCTCTTAGTTAGAAATGATCTATATTTTTGTAATATTGTTCACTATTAGAGTAATAATAATCAATACTGAAAAAAAAAATATATATATATATGTAAAATGATATATTTTCAATGAAGATTTTCATGAAAAAAAAATGATTTTTATGTCAAAAAACTGAAAGATCTGGAGATTACTGAAAACAAAATTACTGTTCCTGCTAATTTATGTATCTTTGTAAAAAAAAAATTATATAAAAAATTATAATAAAGAAAATATAATAAACATTTGAAACTGTAGTGTTTGTTTAGTATGATGTTTTATTAAAAATTAAATCAAAAATCTTTTGAAAGATCTTTTGTAACTTAATATTAATGTGGTAAAAAAAAACAAAAAAAAAAAACAAATACATGTAATATGAGTCTATTAAATTAAGTAGGAAGAACAATATCTGGTTTGTATATATTATCTAAAAAGAAAAAAAACAATTCAATATCTGCATTAATTTTACGTGGCAGTTTTCATTTAATATACCTCTTATTAGCATTTTTAAACGAATAATTAATATATTTAAAAAACGATTTCTTACAAAAGTATTATACCATAATGTAAAAAAAAATTATAAAACCACTGCAAAAATTCATATTGTAATTATTTTGTGTAGTTTTTTATGTATATTTATTTAACTGACAGTCTAAGTAAGAAATTAAGGTGCAGGCCTCTATGGCGCGAGTGGTAGCATCTCGGCCTTCAATCCGGAGGTCTCAGGTTCGAATCCCAGTCAGTCATGCCAGTTTCACACATCCCAAAATTGACATTTCATCTCATTTTCTGATACAATACCTAACAATGGTAGTCCCAGAAGCTAAAAAAACTAAGGTGAACTTTTTTTTTGGAATGTCACCGGGTACTATAAGCCATATTTATTAGTTAATTTCTGGTCAGTTTCCTGTTCTTCCAACTCTCCTTCGCTTTCAAATTGTGTTTCTTTTTCTCTTCTGACCATTTATTATTATACTAGTCTGTTCCTTTATCGATCCCTTTATAATCTTGTACTTTTCTGAATATTTCTATTTCTATGTCTTTTCACTTTATCTCTGTCGTGCAAATCTGAGATTTTTTTTTGATTATTTGAACCATTTAACCTTAGTGTTGTCCCCAAAACATTTAGGCTTTCTACAACTTGCTGATCCTAATTTTATTTATTAAGTTCTTTATTTGATCCAGTTGATCGAATGACCTCACCTAGGTACTTGAAATTCTCTGTTTTCCTGATTTTTCCAAAGTTAGGTTCTAGATATTTGAAAGCTAGCTTTATGTATTAAGTATAAATATTAAAGAATATTTCATTTCCTTCTCCTTTGTTGTTTATATATCTTCCAGTGCTCTTTCATCTTTTCAATATGTGTTTTTTTCCTTTCCTTGGACAACTTTATTCCAGCTCTCTTATCTACATTGGAATACTTTTATTTTTTGCACTTCCTACGAAACGTATCTTTTTTTCTGTTATTTCATCATCTTTTATGTTGTTTCTTTCTAGATCTTTTTTGACTTCTTGGAGCCAGCTTGTTGTTAACTTTTTTCCCAAAGGTACTTGAAATGTTTCGGTAACCTGTTATCATTCATTTTATATATGTTTCCAAAGAAAATCAATCTTCTTTTTCTCATTGTTTCTGAAATTTTCTCTATGTTTTTATATACTTCATCATTACTTTTTATTTTCCAGCCTTCATTGGTTTTTTTAGTGGACCCAATATTTTCCTAATAATTCTTCTCTCTAACAATTCTAATTTATGTAATTTATAATTAAGCAATAGGCACTCACAAGCATACAAAAATTCTGTTTTAATTACAGTGTTATAATGTGTAATTTTTTAATTCTTTAATAAGCATTTTTTGTTATAGATGATCTTGGTCAGACCATACACTCTTTGTATTCTATGAATCCTATTATCTATGGCAAATTTCTTTAATCAATTTTTTTTTATTCTCTCCTAGATATTAAAATTTTTTAACCTTTTCTATGTGACAGATAGTTAAGAAAAATCTTGGTGCACTCTGTGTTAGACATGAGTTTAGTTTTTCTATAGAAATTCTTAAACCTGTTTTACCAGTTATTTCATCTAAAAGATTAATCTGTGTTGCTGAGTCTGTTAGATTTTCGGAAAGTATGGCAAATCATTTGTTGCAAATACTAGGCAGTTTACTTGAAAGATTAATTTTCCTACCCCAATTTTACTGGTAAAATTTTGCATACTTTTGGTATCACATTCCAAATTCTTATTATTTTGTTCAACAAATAATTAAACAGAATTGCTGATAAATTATCACCTTCTGTAAGTCCGTTTTTATTTCATAGGGTTTAAAATTTTCTCCCGTGAATTTAACTTTTAACATTATGTTTGTGAGAGTTTCATGTATTAGGTTAGTTATTTTACTTTAACACCAAATTCTAAAATTATTTTATCTAAAGTTTTTCTATCAATAGAGTCAAATGTTTTTTTAAAATCGAAAACTACTTCAACTATATTTAGAATTCAACATTCTGTGCCGTATTATTGATTTTAGGAGAAGTATTTGTTTTGAGTAGGATCTAACCTTTCTGAATCCACCCTGAAATTCACTTATTTCATTCTCTAAAGTTTCTTCGACTTTGTTAAGTGGAAGTTTAGAAAATACTTCGTAGGTAAGTGATAAGAGAGATATCCCTTTTTAGTTGTTAACATCTTGCTTATCACTTTCCTTGTAAAGCGGATGTATTTTTTAAAAAGTATTTTTGATCTCCTGTGATTTCAGTTCCGACCATTTCTAAAGTTCAGTTGTTACGGAGTCCCCGCCACAAGCTCTGTTATTTTTCAATGTTTTAATATATATTTTAATTTCTTCAGAGGTTGCTGGTAAATAATCTTCTAAGTTTTCAACAATATGTAAAAATTCTAACTTATTAATTGATTCTGGACAATTTAAAAGTTTATAAAACTATTCTGCAAGAATTTCAGAGTTTTCAGAATTAGTTAGGCCCATTTTACCAATTTCCTTTTTAAAATAGTCACTACAGATGCAGTCCTTTTAGTTTGTATTTAAAAATTTGATAGAAATCTCTAAAGTTGTGTTTAGCAAAGTTTTCCTGCATTTCTAAAAGTTGATATTTTTTTAATGCTCTCTTAATTTCTTTCATAATCCTTGCTGTTTCCTTTCTTTATTGTTTGTACTGTTCATGATTTTCTTTCTTTACAGAAGATTTCCACTTTTTCCAATTTTTGGATCATTCTGCTAATACAACTTCTCATTTTTCATTTCACCATACTTTCTATATGATCTTTGTTAAACCAAAGTCTTCTTAGCAATACTGTTTCCTTCTCTAGATACTTCTTGCCGATCACCGTTTCCTGATATTTATATTTCTTCTTAAAATTTTTTTATTGCATTCTTGTTACAGTAATTCTAATTAAGTTATATTTCACTAATTTTGATTTTTTTTTGTAATTTTAGAAGGTAAAATTTTAATTTTAATTTTACAAAGATAATGATCAGAATCAAACTGTCTATTTCTTATTATTTTAAAGTCAATAATCTTTTTAATACTTCTTTTGGAAATAGTTACATGATCCAGCTGAAATTATCTTAAGTTAGGATTTGGAAATATCCCTGTTTTACCCTCCTTGGAAGTTTTCCAAAAAATGTTGACATTATATTAAGCTGAAAAAACTTACAGAGATTAATAAACCTGATACCATTTTTGAAATTCTTTTTTGTTCTAGATATTCACCACCTTTATTTTTAAAATTTCTTTCTCTGCTTACTTTTGAATTGAAATCGCTCAAGAATATTTTAATGTTTAACTTTGTAATTTTAGACTTTCTTCTTCTAAAAGATCCCAGAATTCTTCTAATTTTTGTAGATCTTTTCTACTGTTGCATTTATGGCAGCGTTACAGTTGATAAGGGGGTAATTTTTGTTTTTACATTAATTGTAAGTAGAAACAGCTTTTCGGAACTGGATTTGAATTCTATTACATTATCTAATTTTTTCTTGTTTACAAAAAAGCGGTACCTATTAAAAATATACTTTTCAAAATTTTGATTGAAGGTTTATCCTTAAAAATTCTATAATTTTTCGTATCCATTAAACCTTTATCTAAAAACCTAGTTTCTTATACTGCTGAACTTTAGATCTAATTTTTGTCTAAAAGTATAATTTCTTTTAAAGTATAAGTTTAATTCTTTTATATTTGCTAAATCTTAATAAGGAATTAGTATTTAATGTACCAAAGAGATATTTCATTTTAAATTTTAATCTTATAGGATTCCAAGGATGCTCCACCTCATCCTGATTGCAGATGTTGAAACACCCCAGAACCCTAAGTCCTGATGCATTGCATGAAGATGGATTCCTTACTTGAGTTACCGATTGAGGTAGTGATTTTATGCTAAAAAATCCACTACCCCAATCACTAAAATCACTACTATTTTTTTTTTTGCATACTTTCCATTCTACAATTTAAATTGTAAGTTGTGAAAGGTACGAATAAATTCCAAGTTAATATCGGATAGTTAGTTCAAAATTCTCCATGTTCGGTTTGGTTAGAGACTAGGTTTAATCTATCCAGCAATACCACATCTATCATTAGAATCTATGAATTGAGTCTGTGCTAAATAATTTTTCCAGAAATGGAGACTCAATTCGCCCTGTTTAGTTTTTATTATTTAATATTTTTGCTAGAATTTATTTTTAATTTGTTTGTAGTTTTATTGATTTATATATAGATGTATAATTTTTTTTTCACTAATGAAAACTGTATAGGAATCAAATGAGCAAACAATTTAAGATTTTTGCTTTGGTAAACAGCTCTTTATCTTGTTATTTGCTATTTAATTATACAAATCAATAAATATATTATAATTCAACAGACCATTTCTGTGAAATTTACCTTTGAAATTCTACAAAATCAAGGTGATACAACGGGTAATATTAAATTACACGGACAAAGTTCAAAGGCAATAGCTTTTGCGTTTAGCTTTGAGTGGTTATTAATATGTAAACTCGTTATCAGAATGAGCCTTCCTAATGTTGTTAAGAATTTAATTATTATAATAGACCGAGAATTTATTTCAGTGAATATATATATGACAAAAAAGGTTTCTTTTTGTATATATATATATATATTACATATATACATAAATAAACATATGATTACATTTAATTCTTAATTAAAGCTCTTTAATAATACATATTATTATTTTTTTTTTTTTTATAAATAAGAGTCTTGTTTAGTTTTACGACAGATTATCATTAAAAAAATTTCTCTGTTTTACATTGGAGTTGTTTTAAAAAATAAATCTAAAAAGAAAACTATTGCTCTTTCAGCTCTGATACTTCAATCATTATATTGGTTGATTACAACCTTAAAATACCTGTATCTTAATAGTTTAAAATCTGCAGAATTATAATAATGATTTAGGTAGATTTATTGAATGTGAAATTACCGATTTTATTTTTTTTAATATTTTAAAGAACAAGTATCATCTTCGTAAATACAAATCGTTGAGATTTGAGCTGCATTTTAATGGTCTCTTTTCGAATTATATGTTATAAGTGCAACATTAAAGAGACATTAGAATAGCAGATTATTAAAATTTTTTACAAAGAATTAGATTATATTTATTTATTATACTATTGACCTAGTGGTAAAAACTCGATCAAGACAGATTTTTTTATTCGTAAATGAAAATATTGCTTATCAAGAAAGACTGGTTATCCTGAAAAAAGCTGGCTATGTTGCACCACTTCCGTGCTAGGGTAGACATCACATCTTTTTAAAAAGTATAATAAATTGAAATGCATGTAGATTAGTAGTATGAAATTTTCCAAATTCATTGAAAAGTTTAATAAAACTTGGTTATAGACTTTATGAGATAATAACAAAATCAAGCCTTTTGGAATCAAAGTTCCAGAAAGTAGTTTTTGAAAAGCTTTTCAGAAGACTTTTAAAAAAATCCTTAAAAAGAAAATTAAATGCAAAATGGAATGTACTAAATAAAATTTGATATTTATTTTATGAAACTCTTACAGTTCATTTAGACAGATATTCTAAAATCAGACACTACATAATGTAGTGGATTCCGGATAATCGACCACTTTGGGACCGGTACCATATATCACTAATACACGGTATTACCAAAAATGAGGAGATCGTACACAAATACAGTATAGTACATACTAATACTTAATAATATGAATTAACGTCCAATTATTTGGAGATTTATGTCTAATACAAGTTACAAAAACAATATTATTAAATTAAAATCAATTTATTTTTTTTATTTTTAACTCCCGGGATCACCATTGCTTGACGTGATGAGGTGAATGACTTGTAGCGTGTAAAAATTCCAAGCCTAACCGGGATTCGAACCCGGGACCTCCGGATAAAAAGCCTACCACTCGCGCGACGGATGCCGGCAAATTGCAAAATTAAATTTTTTTATAGACTTACATCATAAATAAAAAAAAGCTGTTAACAAGAGATAGAAATCAAAATTAGTGTATTTTATCGTCAGTTAAATACAAGAATATGTACTTTAATGCCTCTTTCTTGGTTAAACGTCTTTAAAAATTCTTTTACTTCACTCTGTCATCTTCGTTTCATTACCTGGCGTTCTACAATGCAGTTCTGCTAGCGAGCTTCCTTAACTACTTTCTTGCATAAAATATTAGTGAAGTCTATAAATGAATTTAATAGCGTTTAAACAACAGTTAAATGGCTCATATCATTGCTGGGTAATTTTACATAAAGATACATATTAAACAGTGGGCCATATAAGCGGCATTCTGAGCCATTAAACCGTCGTAATTTTACGTGAATTATAACGTTATGTTTCTGTTCTTAGAAAATTGTCCCAATTATAAGGTTACCCCGAATAATTGGTGGTCCTATTAATCGCAATTTACTGAATATTGTCGGATATAAAGTTTATAAAAAAAATACCAAAAAATTATTCTAACTTTGGAATTATGGATTAAATTGAACACCTAATATCATTTTGAGTTCGTGATTTGTGAGCATAAGATTTTCTAGACGTTAATTTAAAAACCTCTTATAAAATTTCTCATCAATGAAACCCTGAAATGAGACCTCTATTTGTTGTATAATATAGGTAATATTTGAAATTAGATTTGAAAAATATTAAAAGACAACCATTTTGATTGGGACTGTAATTCGATGCATTTTGCGTAAAAAAGTTTGGTTTTCAGTGTCCTTTAATTAGTGATGATTTTAAATGGTGTGTTACAATTTTGCATTCTCCATATAAAATTACATAGTTTTTCCTTCCTTATTGGCCCCTGGGATGTTTTGGATACAGTGGCCTCATTCCAAAAAAATAAATCGATTTGCGTGTCGGTACTGGATAAATTTCTTCTTTATATGCATAATTGTCGGAAAGTTATTCAAGGGGTTCCATAATTTATGAATGCTCTGTGTGTGTGTATGTATATATATATATATATATATATATATATAGATCGTGAGAGAGAGAGAGATTTCTTTTAATAAATTTTATTAAAAGATAAATGCGAATACTAAATAAAATTTTTTTAAGTATTTCGTTTTTTTAATGTAGCTTTACCTAGAATTAGTCAAAGTAGCATTATATTTGTGTATTAAGACACAGAAAGTTCACAGACATTTTCTTTAAAGACATTTTTTCCATTTTAGTTTGTAATAAAACGTATTTTATCGTATAGTTTAAGCTAAATATCTTACACAATCTACAGTAATTAAATCTATTTTTTTCTACTTTTACAACTATTTCCCATAAATTACGTAATTCAATAAAGTAATTGTATTTTTTATTAATTTTGTACAAATCAACGGATGGCTGTCAATATGGAAGATTAATATGGAAAATATAATGGAAGATTAGAGTTAATCAAACGAAGTTGAGTCATGCGACGTACGGAATGAGAAGAGGAGACTGTCCAAAGGTCCACTTTAATGGCATTTTAATCCTCCATTCTGAAAGTGTAAGATACTTTAGTTTTCACCTGGATTGCCGTTTGACGTGAAAGGTCCATTTACGAGAAATGAGAAAAAGACTGGATATTAAGTTTAAGGAAATATACCGGTTGCTGAGCAAAAATTTCATTATCTAAAAAAGAATTATTGTATATGATGATCTTAAACCGATTTGGATCTATGGGATTCAGATTTTGGTTACAGAAAACAGCGGAAATGTACAGATTATACAGCGATTTCAAAATAAA
This sequence comes from Lycorma delicatula, assembly GCF_047948215.1. Classification (NCBI taxonomy): domain Eukaryota; kingdom Metazoa; phylum Arthropoda; class Insecta; order Hemiptera; family Fulgoridae; genus Lycorma; species Lycorma delicatula. The sequence goes on from NC_134462.1 coordinate 59,404,480, forward strand.
TTACTGAGAACCATAACATAGGCGCGTTGGTTTGTAAGAAACAGTGAAATCCACGAATAAATGGGTTTACTGTACGTTCGAAAGGAAATACAACGATTCGGTATAAAATATAAACTGCGGCTAAAAAACCAAGAGAACTATTTAGCTATTAACCTTCCAGAAAATAGTGGAGACGTTAGAAGGCTAAAACAACTTCACATGTAGAACTTTTGTTACTTTATGTCATTTGAATTGAAGCTGCATTAACTTAATACGTATTACATTTCATATCATTATTTCACATCGTTCAATTTTAGTTATTATTCTTTCATTATTGATTATATTTTTATTTTCATTTTTTCTATTGCTTATGAATTTTTATGATTTATGTTGTTTTGTGTTGAACTACCAATGACACTATTCTTTGATCTAACTTTATGTGTTTACTTACAATAAATGTTCTGTGTAGGAATAAAATAGTATGTACGCGTAATTTTTGGGGAGCTTCGATGGAAACCTCTCTACATGTGACAGCATGTGATCATATTTACTTACGGTTTCTGTAATAGTGTAACCAAATATAAATTTTACTTTGGGACAAAGAAAAAAAAATTATTAGTAGTATAAAAAAGATAAATATAAAAATGTAAAGATAGATATTCTCAGACGCTTAGATAGATTGTTTTACATACAATAATTTCATGAAATCAGTTCAACCGTTCCCGTAGTACAGAGAGAAAATCATCAATATACAAGCAATATTTAAATTCCAGAGTCGATAAGTAAATATAAATATATTTGTTTATTTTGGTAGACAGTTAAAATTTATAGAATTAAAAAAAAATTTCCTTTACTTAGTTTTAAGAGTAAATAAACCTAAAAAATGTAAATAATGGAGCCATAGCAAGCATTTTGTATTTACTCAAAGTGTTTGTTTAATACATGTAATATGACGATATGAAAGAAGTAATTCTTCTCTGATGAAACAGACGTGCGTAGGAATCAATAAAATTCATAGTTTATTATCAATTTATATAGATACGTAGATAATTCCGCGGGTAGGAATCTATCCGGGTGAAAAGTACCTGATTAAGGAATTTACGTGGTTGTAATATTTAGAGTTCACGCTATTTCAGTTAGAGGGAAGAAATGTTTTAATAAATATTGCATGAAATTAAGCATTGCACTTGATAAAGCCTAGCAGTTAGTTAAACTAAACAATATGGATTATTTGTATGTAGTTTTCCTTTTTTTTGTACTGATTGATCGCTGATCATCTTAAATGTAAAAGAAGATAATATCTGAAAATATTGAATCGACTTAATTGAATTAATCGAGCGGATGTGGTAGTACAGAGTTAAAATATAATTAATGTTCGTCTGTTGTAAATTATAAATGTGATAACGTTTGTTAAAATATAAATAAAGCTTGAAGATGAACGTTTGCTTCAAAAGCCACAGAATATTTATTTAATCTAAGAAAACGTACGGTGGAAGTATATCGATATCGCAGACAATAGTTGTATCATAATTAATTAACCTATCAATCAGGAGGTAACTAATAAGTCATAATAGATACTAATTTATCAAGACTAATAATTATCACCATGGAAACTTAACGAGTACGGTTAACTTACCTTTGTGTATATATATATATATATATATATATATATATATATATATATATATATATATATATATAATATACTCTGCAAAACTTTTTATAAAATATGGTATGTAGATGCTCAAACTTCTAATATTAAACAATAATATAGAAACAAAAATGTTTTCCGATGCTGTAGCGTGACAAATTGTAAGCCTGATAATTACAATTTTTTTTGACTTGCGATATGCTATTCCAGAAAAAATAGAATCTAATTACAACAAAGTATTTGTACGTAAATAATAGTAATTTTAAAGAGGTTTTAACATTAAAATTTACTTACAGTATTTTAAAACGATCAACAACCAACTTATTATAATAAATATTTGTATACATGACATACAAATTTAAAATATTAAAATATAAAAAAAATAAAACTGGTGACTATCAACTGAAATGTAATAAATTATTATATCATGTAACACACAACTATTTATTACTGATCGCAATACGAGCAAAATTTATTTGCTAGATACATTCACTGTTGTAAAATTCCTCTCCCACTCATCGTTGGAACGAACTTCTCTCGACATTTACACCTATTTTACAGGAATATCATAATGTACTAAATTAGCGTATTATAAGTGATACAAATTCAAATTCTATCAAATGTATTTTTATCCAATGTCATTATTATTTTATCAGTTTTAATTACATTCATGATTTTATTCTTTCCATACTTTTATTATAGAGTTCCTAGATTGAATACTCTACTGTACCTGTAACGATAACAGGAACACAACTTTTTTATCTTCTTTCCATCCCTAAAAAAAAAATACGTATATTCCAGTACACTTTTATTATTTTTACTTCCTTGTACGAAATAAAGGAAGTATTGTGATCGCAAAAAATTTCGGTTTTCAGAATTCAACGGAAATATCCATTTTGACCATCCCTAAATTTAATTTGACTACTTTCGGCGTGACGTCTGTACGTACGTATGTAAATGTATATCTCGCATAACTCAAAAACGATTAGCCGTAGAATGTTGAAATTTTGTATTTACGACTGTTATAACATATAATTGTGCACTTCCGCTTTTGATTCCATCCATCTGGATAGAAAGTGTTTAAAAAGCCAAAAATCCAAAAACATTAGATTTGGGATTTTTCTTAACTGCAGTAATAAGCCCTCATTGAGAGCTTTTCAACGTTGTATCATAAGTGGTACTTTTTTGGTTGGTTTCAGAGTTATAGCTAAATAAAATATTAATTAATGAAATATTTGAATCTTACAAGGGGAAGTCATTGGAAGTTCATTGGTTTGAATCCGTCTTCATGTACATATAAATTTCTTTTTAACTTTTTTTTTTTTTTAATTTAAATATATTGATTTACTAATAATTATTAACCTCTGATTGTAAAAAAATAACAATAATTCAATAATAATACAAAAAAAATAACAGAAGTTATTAGTGAAATAAAATTTTACGTACGTTTCATTTTAATTCAAAATGTTTTACAATCAGAGGTTAATAATTATTACTAAATCAATATATTTAAATTAAAAAAAAAAGTTAAAAAATATATATATATATGAAGTCGGATTTGAACCTATACGAGCATGGTTACGGATCCGATACGTTCTCACTTATACCACATCTACTTGAGCGACATGAAATAAAATTAATATACAAACTAATATAAAATGTTAAGGAAATTTTTAGGGCATTTTCCTCGAGTAAAATTGAATATTGCGTGTTAGTATTTTGTGATGAATACACGTATACAATGTACTATTCACACACGCAATATGGTTCAAATCGGTGTCCCGAAGCCCGTACCTTCCTCTTATTAGCTACAGCAGTCCTAATAACGTATCTTAGGAGTCATACTTATTTTACTTTTTATAGAAAAAGGTCATCATTATAGCTATTTTCTTTCAGAATTCGAAAAACAATTTTTTTTTTTAATATTAAATATGATATTAGTATATTAGAATAATTTTATTTCCAAAGCCTATCTTGTTTTAACATTTACAGATTATCAAAAACGATTATCCGTAGAATATTGAAATTCTGTATTTAGGGAAACTCAGTTGTGCGCCTCTTTGATTGCAATCGACTGGGCAATCGACATTTAGAATAATTGATTGTTATGTTAGTAATAATCATGTACACTACATCTGATATTAATTTAAATTGACATATAATAATTGAAAATTATAATTTAGAATCGTATTATTTTTGGATTTTCACAGCATAATCTTCTAAAAATTGTATATTTATTTAAAAAGAAAAATAATTTTATTTAATTATTTGACAGAACTATAAAATACAGTATTATATTGTACATTTTTTAATTGTATTCAATTTAAAGTGACTGTTGAGAATTATTTTATTAATTACCGATTTCACAAAAGTCTGATTTATACACCACATTACTTCCTTGTACGCCTATTAAATTACATATTGATATTTTTTGCTGCACTTCATTTAAACTTATTTCGTTTGAAAGTGAGATACGATCCTCCAATTCTTTAATAAAGTGGACGGTTACACAATCGCTGAATTATTAGTTTTTATAAATATCAAATATTTATACAATTATTAATTCAACAATCTTAAATGAAATATTAGGATAGAGTAAGAGTCACTTTATTAGTCGTATTACTAGATCAGTATTATTCGTATCTTCGTAAGTTTCTGATTAACAAAGGTTTCATATTTCTGATGTGTCATATAAATAAAAGTTAATAATAATTAGAATTATTCCGTTTAGTGAACTCCTGTATACTGCTTACAAATGTTAATTTTGACCTTACGGTGTAAAATATTCAGTCTTTACTATCGGATTATTTGGGAAATTATCACCATAATATGAAGAAGAATAAACAAATTAAGAGAAGATAATAAATATAAAGAGGAAGAAAACGTTAGGACATAGGAAAGAATAAAAAGATAAAGAGAGAATGATGAATATAAAGAGAGAGAAAACTTGAATACTACAGAACGTGTACACAAATTAAGATCACAAGAATTATATCAAACCAAATATTGACTAAATGATTGGCAAAAAAAACAAAGAAACGAAATGAAGATCAACTCCGACTTACGGAGAATATTGTCCGACAATATCAGAGGAGTAATGAACTAAAAGGTAAGAAATTTTGCAATTAAAGATCGGGCATGTATGCCTCAGTGTTATGTTGCTCTTATGAGGGTCTATTTTTCAGCCATTCTGTAGTTAAATCTAATGTAGATAAAATTAAACAAAAATTCCAGAATAATTAAGTAAACTTAAAGTAATTAAACAAGAAAATCCAAAAAAATAATACTAATACAAATTATAATTTTCAATTAATATTTAATTATCAGATGCTTCACCAGATCTATTACATATACACATTTATAATAACGCCTATTATATTACATGTACGCATTTTTAAAAATACATAACATTTTATTTCACTAATAAATTCTGATTATTTTTAATTTTGTTTTTTTATTATTGAATTTTTTTAAAATTTTTTTACAAAAAAATAATTCTCAGAGGCTAATAATTATTAATAAATAAATATAATTAAAAAAAAAGGTAAAAAAAAGATATGAAGTCGGATTTGAAACGATGTACCTTCCCTTGTACGATCAAAATATTTCATTAATTAAAATTTTATTTAGCTACAACAATGGAACTAATGAAAAGAAGTACCACTTAAGATATACCGTTGAAGGGATCTCAAAGAGGGCTTACTACTGCAGTTAACAAAAAGTCCAAAGTCCAAATTGTTTTGGATTTTGGGCTCTTTTGAATACTTTTAGTTCAGTCGACTGCAATCAAAATGGGAGGTACACAACTAGATGTTACAGCAGTCCTAAATCCAAAATTTCAACATCCTACGGCTAATCGTTTTTGAGTTATGCGAGATGCGTACACACATACGTACGTACGACGTACAGATGTCACACCGAAACTAGTCAAAATGGATTCAGGGATGGTCAAAATGGATATTTCCGTGGAAATCTGAAAACCGAAATTTTTTACGATCACAATACTTCCTTTACTTCGTACAAGGAAGTAAAATAAATAAAATCAAATAGATTTCTAAGATGATTTTATCCTCTTATTCCCTCAGGCTTTCCTTCTTAAACAACAGAATTAAAAAAAACTGGAATTCTAAAAAAATTAATTAGTATTTTTTCTTTGCTATGTCAGAATGTTTTATATACAATTTAAAAATAAGTGTGATGCACAACGACAATCCATGAGTGATTTTTCTCACTTGCCCTCCACCAAAATAAAAAAAAAAAAAAATAATTAATGTGATATTAGAACCATTCTATTCAAAACGTGTCCTACCTTCTGTAAATTTAAAATATATATTATTAAACAAGTTTATGTCCTATTAGCCTTTGGAAGCTAAGGTAACATAAACTTAAAAGGACGGGTTATTTTATTATTATTAAACTTGGTTCAATTAATAACTGGAACATTGGAATGTTTAACCTCTCTTTTTTCAGAATGTTATAATTCTTCAAGCCAGTAAAAACTTTATATAAATTTGAGCTTTTTATCCATATGTTCCTTCATAAAATATATTGAAATTCTGTAATGCTCAAATTTTACTAAAGAAAAAAACCATTGTGAACACATGTAAAAAGAATTAGGGACGCTTGCCACGTCAATCCTTTAAATTAATAAATAATCTTTTCGCTTCCTTACTTAATCAACAATAATTTAGTACATTATAACTTTTCTTTTTTACAATTTCCATTTTTTAAATGAGTAAAAATACTCAATAATATCGAAAAGATTTGGGATAACTTTGTCGCCCTCCCACTCGAAAGCTTTCAATTGCGAAAATTTATAGGATAATGTAGTTATTATAAGAATAAATGTTTATGTTTTAGATAATAATATTAGAGAGTAAATACTAGTATTTGATAGAACTAATAATTTTTAAACGTTACATATATGAGGTCTCTTCAGAAAATAACCTAACTTTATTTTTTAATCTTTATTACTAATTTTATAGATAATTGGTCATTATTCCCTTCAAGTTAATTCCCTCCCCTATTCACACACTTTTCCCAGTAGTATTTCACTTTGCAAAGCAGTCCTGGATAACTTCATTTGAAATTTCTTTTAAGGTCCGTGATGAATTTTCTTTAATGCCATCAGTAGTCTCAAAACGGTGTCCTTTCATTACTGATTTTATTTCAGAAATAAGAAAAAATCGCAAGAAACGAGTTCTGGTAAGTAGGGAGGCTGAGGGAGGAGAGTCGTCTGATCTTTGGTACAAAACTGACGAATTGACAAAGCTGAGTGTGCGGGCGCATCATCGTGAAAAAGGAACCATGAGTTGCCGCGTCACAACTCTGGTCTATTTTTGCGGATTTTTTCACGTAACCGTTCTAAAATGCCTCGATAGTACGCACTTTTCACTGTTTCACGTTGAAGCAAGATTTAAAAATGCACAATTTCATGAAAATTGTAAAACAGAGAGCATCACAAAGACATCGGATTGAGACTGACGTGCTTTCTTGGGACGTGGAAATTCTTTGCCAATCCATTGTAATGATCGAACTTTTGTCTCGATGTCGTAGCCGTAAACCCAGCTTTCGGCTTCCTTTATGATCGTTTGCGATAATTATAAAGCGTGAATGTTTCATCGTCATCGATTTGTTCAAGAAGTTTCCGACAAACGTCCAGTCCATGTTCTTTGTGCTTTTCGGTCATTAAAAGCGGTACAAACTTTGGTACAACTCAATGCATGTTCAATTTTTCAATCAAAATGTCATGGCATGATCCAATTGAGAGGCTAACCTCTTTCCAAGTCCTCCGACAGTCAGATCGTTGATTTTCTGAACATGGGTGTCATCAGTTGAAGTCGAAGACGTTCCTAGTCGAGGGCCATCTTTGACTAACTGACGACCACTTTTAAATCGTGAAAACCATTCGTAACATTGCGTACGACCCAGACCATCGTCTCCGTAGACTTAAATAAAAAGTTGAGACGTTACTGAAAAAATTTTCCCCGGTTATACGTAAAATTTTACGTTGTATCGTTGCTCCCGAAAAATATAAGTTTCAAAAATCACTACTAATACTTAAAACACGTTGCATTCAAATAACAATAACAGGAAAGATATCAATAATTCATGAACGTATGCTCACAGAGGAGGTTATGCAAAATACAGTGATTTTAACCCCACGTCACTAAATATCTCCGTTGGTGTATAATTAAAAATGTTCAGTTGTTTTCTGAACAGACCTCTTATAAAAGTTAAACTTTTGCTTACATCAAAATATGGTCTTTTCATACCTAAATGTTAACAGGAATCATATATGAAAAAAACACTATTCGTATCGAAAATTTCGACTACTTAATTTTTATTCATCAGTTAAAAGGAGGTATTGAATTTAATAAAATTTGCATGAGATGTTAATTTTATTAATGATTAACGTATTATTTTTTTAACTTAAAATGGGTTATACGAGAAAATAACAAATAATACTTTTTGAAATAATTCTTTCAGTGCATAATAAAAGTTAATAAAAATTGCAATTTATATATATTTGGTTTTGTAAACTTTTAATGGAAATATATTTTACCGTTCGATTAGTATGTGATGGCAAAATATGATCACCACCCGGGTGAAGTTGATATTCCAGCTAATTGTTGATAAAAAAATACATTATTTTCCTTGGGAAACGCTATTTTCATATATTTTTTATCGCACCCATCACGGGTAATTATTTAAATATTTTTATCAAATTATTAATAAATTTTTAGTCACTTTTTTCTCAATAATTGTGACATAAATTAATAGATAAAAAGAAAATTTTCATTTGCTAATTCAATACGCTATGCTACAGCTAAATTTAAATTCAGCAAATATAATTCCTTTTTTTATTATTCTTATCACCTTTTTCCTCTTCTATTATAATATTTATTACTCGATTTCTTTGCAGTTCACGTTTCATCAAATTAATGTTCTTTTAAAACATTTATCACCTACCGTCTTTCTTTATCCATTTACATTGTTAAAACATTTATTTATTAAACCTATTTTTTATCTTCATTATTTATTTTTTCATAGTAATGATTTCATTTTTTATTAAATTAAACCTTTAATGTAAAAAAAAAGATTTTTAATATTTACTTTATGTTTCTTTTAACTTTTATTTATAATTTATTACTGTATTTACTAGGTAATTATTAATTATAATAGGGAGATTTACATGCAGTAAATAGACTGAAATTCATATATTGACCAGTAAAAAAAATTGCATAAAAAAATCAAAATTTAAGTATTTGCATTGTAAGTCTTTATAGTTTGTAGTTTGTAAGTTAATTGCAAAAAGATTTACCATCGTAAAATAATTATGGATAAAATTGAAAAAAATCCGAATTTAGTTATGTTTTTAATATCCGTTTTGACCATCCCTGAATCCATTTTGACTAGTTCCGGCGTGACGTCAGTACGTACATACGAACATACATATGTTTGTACGTACGTATCTCGCATAATTCAAAACCAATTAGTCGTAGGATGTTCAAATTTTGTATTTAGGACTGTTGTAACATTTAGTTGGGCACCTCCCATTTTGAATGCAATCGACTGAACCAAAAGTGTCCAAAAAAACCCAATATCCCCCAAAAATTGGATTTTTGACTTTTTCTTAACTGCAGTAATATGCCTTCATTGAAAGCTTTTCAACAATATATCATAAATGGCACTTATTTTCATTCGTTTCAGAGTTATAGCCAAATAAAGTTTTAATTAATGAAATATTTGTATCTTAGGAGAAGGCAGATCGGTTTGAATCAGACTTCATCTCCTTTTTTTTAATTTTAATTTAAACATATTGATTTATTAATAATTATTAGCTTCTCATTGTAAAAAAAAAAAAAAAAAATATGAAAAACTATCAGAAGTTTTTAATGAATTAAAATTTATGTAATTTTTATTAAAAACAAATGTGTAAATGTTATTTAATAGGCGTACAAGGAATTCACATGTTGTCTACGTCAAATTTTTTACACTAGCACTAAATATTGCTCATTCATTTAATTCTACCGCTCATGTGTGACGTCACAACATAGCGGCCGACTACAACAGCTGTACATCAGGACTATACTAACGCTCCTTTTGGTGACAAGAAGTACTACTGACGCAATATTCTCACTTAGCTACTAATTTAGAGCATTTTTTGAGATGGGATGCTATTTTGTAAAAATTGTTTTTTGCAAATATAGTTATTTTATTAATTGTTAATAAATGAAGAAAGTATGACCTTAATTAGGTGAAATCTACTAATCGAAATCTACAATACTGTGGGTGACCTTGCTGTACAGCCTCACCCCCTTGACCTTTTAAAATTTAAATGGACCTTGAAAATTTAATGGCAGAAGTAATTTGACCAAGTTTATTTAATATTGGTCAGTGTTTCTGGAGACACAAGGTGATTTGCAGAGCGACACCGAACACACACACACACACACGTACATACAAACATCCGGAAAATTTCCATCCGGTTTTTTGAATTCCTTAGGTGTCAAAATATCAAGATCCAATGAAAACTGCATATGCCCAAACTGGACCGATTACAATACTTTCCCTTCTAGAGCTATAGCTCTGCTATGTTATATAATTGGGTTACATTTTATATATATATAAAAATATTATTCTGTTATATAATACTTTCCCTAAAGTAAAAAGAACCATGATAGCAAACAACTGAATTTGTATCTAAGTTTAAACGTTCAAAAACTAATTAAAAAAGCCAGCAATTCAAGTTATGCAATTCACTTTTGAAAATACTTTCTGACTACACCAGAATGTTTTCTCAATTCAATTATTTTAAGGTCTATTTCTAACTTTATGATAAAATAATTTCCTTGAAGATTTGGGGGCTCTTGTATCAGTTTAATTTTATTAATTAAAATTGATTTTAAATAAATTAAAATCAAAATTTAAAAAAAATACTTTTTCAATGTTTTAAAGATTTGGGAGCTCCCCTAGCAGGGGAGCAGTATTAAGTTATTTTGTTGACTTTTAGGTTTAGAGCATTAAATATTTGAAATTGCGAAAATTTTTTTATTTTTTTATTTTGGGGGCTCCCATACTCAAGAGAAAAGCAATTGGTTAAATTAATTTTTAAGAAAATAACCCCTTAGTGGTAATGAATTAAATTTTTTATTTTTTTGTATTGTTTAAAAAATAATAAGATACAGTCATAATTCCTAATTAACAGAGTGTAATCTTTTAGGAAGGGGGGTAAAACGTTTTTATTATTTTCAAGAAATACTAAAGAGTAAGGGCAATCAAATAATTACGATTTTTATTTTTTAAATACAGTTGGTAACTAGGGAGATGGACACAAATTTAAAATAAATTAAAAAAGTTTTCTTTTAAATTAAAACAATTTTTTTTTTATTACCACAGACCACTGGGGTTGGAGGGGAAAAACATTTTCATGGTGGTTTGAAGGCCTAACGATATAGAAAATATACATAGAAAAAACTGCTATTAACTTCGTTTCTGAAGCAATATCTAGCAAAATTATATATGACCAACTTTACTTATATAAAGTCATATTTTGGGAAATAATACAATTTTTTACGTTTTTTTTACCGATTTACTTTCCCGCTATAGATATAGCAGCATATATCGCTATCGACGGAAAGTAAAAATTCATAATTATAATTTGATTATAAAAGAAATGAATTTTATTCAGAAAAACATACGCGAGTAAGAATCCGTATATTTTCCCGTTATAACATATATCAATATTGTCGGCAAAGTAAGAAGTATGTAATATGTTTTGTTCATATAAATATTTTGTGGAATATTTTTACGTTTAAAGATTTTGGAAAATGAACTTATGAGTTTTTTGAACTAAGTGACATCGGTATAGAGGTTAATCTCTAAGAATTCCATATTATAACAACATAAGTTACAATCGTGCAAATATAATCTGAATCTACACTATTATATAAAGAGGAAGAGAGTTTATTTTGTTCAGAACAAACGAAAAAGTTAACCAGTCTATCGCTACTAAATGTTTACTTATTTTCTCAAAATAACTGAGAAGGATTTTGGGTATATTTTATCTCGAAAAAAATAATATATATTATGTAGAAGTGGAGGTTTGCCAGTTGAAGCAAGAAATTTAATGAATTGTGAACTGTGAGTGTCTATCACTGTGTGAGCTGAGTTTGAACTGATTGATTATGAACATCTAAAAATATATTTCTAGATTTTTTGAGTTTCTTTCCGAGTTTCAAGGGCAAAAATTGATTTTTGAATATTTTTTAAACCCTGTTATTTTTTTTAATTTGTCGATAACAAATGAAGAAATTAATTTTATTTTTGGTAAGTTAATCTTCATGTCAATAAACCAATTTCTAAATTTTTGAAATTCAACCTTGAAAGGTGATGAAGAAAGGCAAAAAAAATTATTAAACAATGATTGTAAATTTTCCCAATCTCGACTATAATTAACGAGATATTCAGTAGATTAAGGCTTGCAAATACTCTTCAAATAAATATTTAAAAACCATTTTCGGGTCTTTTTTAATTCCAATTTTTTTAAGGGGTGCGAAGGGGTACGGCGCTGTGGCTCAACTAACACAGCCACTGCCACCGTTACTGTATGTGTGACTGGCTGCACCTGCCTCCGGTTACTTGACTAATAAACAAAAATAAAAAGATTGACCTCTACGGGAAACGAAAGTAACCATATAGCACGGACGAAGCTGCGACGGGGAGCTAGTAATTATATGTACTTTTTGATTTAGTGAAGTTCATATTTTGCATAAATATGCAAAGGGTTCTAAGTATGGAATAACCTAACTGTGGAATAATTTACAAAAAAAAAAAATGAATAAAACGATCTATTTTTTTATACTAGACTGTTATGATTAAATAACAGCAATTTGCGTAATACAGAAGAAATGAGATTTATCTAATAATAACGGGTTTATTTTCCTTGTTACGTCCAATATTTTAATTGCTCTGTAATTTTATATCTATTAAATTTTATGTCTTCCTATGAAATTCAACTCGCACAAATTAAAACAATTTTTAAAATAATGAAGAACCCCCTTTTTTCTGGATCAAACATGGTTTAATTATATTATTACAATGAATTTGATTTCCTAAATGTTCTATATATCTTTTGCACGTGTTATTTTTAGTTAAATACACTTTTTGTGTTTATTTTAAACACAACAAATACCTGATTTTTTTTTTAATTTTTACTATGGCTTTGATATTTTATGAAAAATAATAAAGAAAATCGTAAAAAATAATTTTTTTATTTTATTATAACGATACAGCAACTTTACAATCTGTTCAGCGAGATAATTGAGCAAAATAAATAAGATATATTTGAACTAACAATAAGTAGTCAAAGACCCAGCGGCTGGTGACTTAACGATAACAATATTAATGAAAAATAAATTATCAGAAATATTAATTTTTCTTCAAATAAAGATAATTCCATTTCAGTGTAACAATTTATACCGTACGAGGCCTGCAGCGAAGGCAAAAACTGAGTTAAAAATCACCAATGTATATGTCTGTCGAGGCAATTTCATCGGTGGCATCCCAACCGAGTAATAAGCCCTCACAGTAATAAGACAAATAGGCTTATTACTGTGAGTTGTAATCAGTTGATGGTCTATAAGACGACTCCCGTTAAAGCCCATCAAGGCTAGAACGTTTAGGGGGGGAGGGGGGCCGACCGGAATCGTCACAAGGTGGGCGTCTTCCCCTACGGGGTTGGGATGTAACAATTTATAACACAGAAAATGAAACTCCAGAAGGCATTTGCATATAATAAACAAGTATATGACATAAAATTAATTAATTTAAACAAGGAAAGTAAATTTCAAAAACACCAGTAATCACAAAAATTCTGTCAGATTTATCTAGTGCTGAAGAACTTCAATAATCTAAAATATCATTATTTTACAAACTAAATTTTATTCATGGATAAATTCTTTAAATGTTAATTCTTTAAATTGTTTAAATGTTTAAACATTTAAAGAATCTGTATCATTGATTAGAACACCTAATCAATGGAGTTCGTTTTTTACTCCAAAAACCGAACAAAATTATTTAATTTAAAATCTATGTTTGTTAAATGAAATAACCAAAACGACTGAACTGGATTGGCGTGAGACATAAATCACTCCAGAAAAAATATTCGGTAGTCATTTTCTTGAATCACAAAATCTCGTAGTATGTTTACTATGAGAAAAAAGAAGTAAGGCGATTTCTTGGGGTTTTTCACCGAGTCGTATATACTGCGGCAAAACACTACACTAAGTCAGTGAACTGCAGGTGATATCCGGTCCTGCAAGCGATACCTTAATTACGTTTACAGTAGAAATTGACTAAGTAGATTAATCTCTTACAGAACTTAATTTTTTAGATATAGTAATACTTTAATAGCATTTTAGGTTAACAATCAGCTACCAGTTCTTGCCTGCTGGAAATATATGCTTGAAAAATATAACGTAAACATCATTAATTAAAATAAAAATTAATTAATATATCAATAAAATATTAATAAGCTATTTAATTATAACAATAAAAAAACAATAAAATTATAATAAATGGTATATTATTGATTATTATATTATATTACTCGTACATTGTATTAATTATATTATATTACAACATTAATTACAATATTTACCGATCTCCGTGACGGAGTGGTAATGTCTTGGCCTTTCATCCGAAGGTTCCGGGTTCGAATCCTTGTTCGGCAAGACAGTTTTCGTACGTTACAAAAATTCCACTTCCATATATCACGCACAAGTTTCAAGCTTATGTAGCGATATCATCATACAAAAAAAAAAAAAATCTTTAAAAATAAATATTTGATATTGAAAAGAAAAAATATTGTAGAACGTATGTAGTGAGATATGTAGAAGGTATGTTGTGAACTAAGTTGTGAAATATCTTCAGATGGATCGAGGTAAGATCAAATAATAAATTGACAAATGTAGTTGTAACAAACAACAGGTAGCCTGTTTGTTTATTTTGATTTTATGATGACTAGTTTCTGTTATCATTTTTATACTTTATTAAATTTAGTATTCGTTCTGTCTCTTTAAATTACAAATATGATATTTATTAGAAAACAAAAGCATTGTAAAGTAACAATTTTTTTTCTTTTAAATCAAATTCCAGTTGTTAAATCGTAGTAGTGATCTAACATATTTCCAATGGTATGTCAAAAATTTTTCTAAAAAGAAAAATAACTAAGTAACGAGATAAAAATCAAGAATTCAATTATTAACACCGTTTATAAATGTTATTCGATATTTTAGAACTATTTGTCTATAACTTGATATATCTAATCCAAAATATTTGAGCAGTAAATATTACAGAAAAAAAAGATGTGGAAAGTGGGAGAGAAAGGGAATGAGAAAGAGAAAATGTGGGTGAAGATTAGTTAGGGCGGCGTCCCAACCCCGGCTACGGTCGCCATGGTTACTAACTGTGTTAGATTGCCATTGTCAGGAGCTATTATACCAACCATCGTCCCTGGCTCCTGGCATTACATCGGTACAAAGCCGTAAAGTAACGCAACATGTAACCTTATATTTAAAAATTTAAACATAAAAATTATTTTAAAACATTAATAAAAACGAAACGGCGTTAGTAAAATATCACAATTTAATGTTTTGCATAATATACGAATGTAATTCATTTTTAAGGAAATCTTGAAATAGAAATATTTAGTAGGATACTAATTATAGTCGACATAATTCTCTCTTAGTTTTATCATTAATATCAATTTTGTGTGACTTTCTTCTAAATGTAACTTAATATTCTAAAACAAACAAGAACCTTTTGTATTTTATGTTAGCTTACAGTAAAAGATATATGCTTTTTTAAATTTAATGTATTAGACATTTTTTTACAATGTGATAAATATTTTTTAAAAGAATTAAGAAATTAATTAAAATCGATATTTCATTTTTTCTATTCTTTATACGGCTGTATAAATATGTTTAAACTGCATTTTCCTACAAACTGATGGTTTAAAAGCATAAAACATCTCAGGGAACCGCATCTAGAAAATAAAATAAATTAAGGATAAATTAGAACCACGTTTAATAAACCTGTGTCCGTACCGATGTTGTTACTGAGTGACTAAGGATAGCGCTCGACCATAAAGTTTAATTTTAGGGCAGTATATCCGACTAAGCCGGCTTCCTTAGCCGAGGATTAAGTTAGAGATGTACACACACACAGACAGCAACAGTAAATATACCGTACCCTATTCTATTTATTATATGTACTGTTTTACAGCGCTTCTAATTATGCGTAATAATAAACGTTAAGGTAATTATTACACCCATTTTATTTTTATTGGTTAACGAAAATTTAGAATTATGACTTACTGTCTCAGTAATGGAATATTTTAGACTGCAGGAAAATTTATCGTTTAAATATTATAAAGTTCAGAGAGTTTTCTGCCTTAAATATTTTGTTTTTATTATTATTAGTGCTTTTTACTTCCTTGTACAAAGTAAAGGAAATATTATCTTCACGAAAAATTTTGATTTTTTGATTTCAAATGAAATATCCATTTTTACCATCCCTGAATCAATTTTGACTAGTTTCGGCTTGACGTCTGTACGTATGTACGTATCTCATGTAACTCAAAAACAAAAATTAGTCGTAGAATCTCGAAATTTTTGATTTAAGACTTTTGTAACATCTAGTTTTGCGTAGTATTTTTTCGTAGTAATAATTTAATTTTTTATTAAATTAAACCACTAATATAAAAAAAAGATTTCTAATATTTACTTTATGGTTCTTTTAACTTTTATTTATAATTTATTACTGTATTTACTAAGTAATTATTAATTATAATAGGGAGATTTACATACAGTAAATAGATTGAAATTCATATGCTGACCAGTAAAAAAAATTGCATAAAAAAATCAAAGTTTAAATATTTGCATACAAATATTATTATTTAACATATAAATACATATAAAGATTTACCATCGTAAAATAATAATGGATAAAATTGAAAAAAATTCCGAATTTAGTTATGTTTTTAATATCTGTTTCGACCATACCTGAATCCATTTTGACTAGTTCCGGCGTGACGTCAGTACGTACATACGTACCGTCAGTACGTACATACGTACATACATATGTTTGTACGTACGTATCTCTCATAATTCTAAACCAATTAGCCGTAGGATGTTCAAATTTTGGATTTAGTACTGTAACATTTAGTTGTACACCTCCCATTTTGAATGCAATCGAATGAACCAAAAGTGTCCAAAATACCCAACATCCCCCAAAAATTGGAGTTTTGACTTTTTCTTAACTGCAGTAATAAGCCCTAATTGCTTTTCAACGATATTCATAAGTGGTACTTGTTTTTATTGGTTCCAGAGTTATAGTCAAATAAAATTTTAATTAATGTAATATGTGGATCTTAGGGGAAGGCTAAGATCCACATATTACATGTAACATTACATATTACATGTTACATATTACATTAAGATTCGAACATCGGTTCGAATCAGTCTCCTTTTCATCTTTTTTCAACTTTTTTTCATTAATTTCAGTTTTGGTTTATTAATAACTAATTATAAATCATTCATTGTACACAAAGTTTTACGATGAATAATCATTCAATAACAAAAAAAAGTGAAAAAATATCAGAAGTAAGTAAATAATGAAATAAAAGTTTACGTATTTTTTATTTAAAAACAAATGTGTATATGTAATTTAAAAGGTATACAAAGAAGTCATGTGGTGTCCGCAACAAGTATTTTTCTAGTTAAACTACAATATGAAAATTGTAATATATATTTAATATGAAAATCAAATAAAATGAATTGATAAATAGAAGACAAAAAAAAAAGAATAATTCACATCTGTGAAGTGTTTATTTCTGTAGTATAAAGGAAGTATTTACCGTAAATATAACATTGTGTTATTTATTTAACATAATAAATAAAAAACACAAGAAGGGTCCCTAGAAGAAACTAAAAGATTTTCAGGACATGCTCTACTGGTGAAAATAATGAAAAAAGTTCATATTAACATAGATCTGGAAACGCTTTGTTGAAAGATTTCGTCCAGATTTCAGCTTTTCTGATTAACTGAACACAGTTGAAAGTTTGATTAAACATTAAAAAACTGAACATTACAGAACATTACAAAATTTAACTTTTCCTTTAAATTTAACCTTTTTTCTTTTACACTTTCTCCCTTTTTTCATTATCATTTTCCCCTTTCCTTTTTCCTCATTTTCGTTTTCCATTTTCATTTTTACCATATTCCTATTCTCTTTCCCCATTCCATCTTGCCCTTTTCAATTTCCCCCTTTCCCTTCCCTATCCATTCCCAATTTTTCTTTCCCCTTTCCCATTTTCTTTTTTATCCTTTCCTTTTTTCCATTTTCCCCTTCTTCCCTTTTACCTTTTCCGATTTTTCCCTTTTTCCCCGCGCTTAAATCGGTCCAGTACTTTTTTAGTCCGTAGGGGACAAAGAAATTGGAAACATAAAAATGGAATCGTGAAATAGTTAATATAGCGTGAGTTGCTTTTACGTCCAACAGATAGCGCTGTTTTTCAAAAAAGCATGTTTTTACCTGTAACATATTAGGTATTTAAATATTAGGTATATAAAAACACGCGTGTATTCGAATGCAACGTTGTGTCAAAATTTCAAAGCAATCGGTGGAGAACTTTCAGAGATTTAAGATATTTAACAGACGAACATTTACATTTTTATTTATATAGATATATACGTATTTTTTAAAACATACGAATTATTAATTTTTTAAAGCCGATCTTTGTGGCTGAGCAGGTAACGTCTCGGCATTTCGTGCGGAGATTCCTGTGTTCGAATTCCAGTCATGTATGGGATCTTTTCATACGCTACCGATTTCCACCGAGCTAATGACTATAGCTGTTGATGCCCGCTCTTTTACAAAAAAAAAAAAAAAAAAACAGATTTAAAACAAATTAATAAAAAATAACCCTCCATTATAAAGCAGTTTTATTTTGGCTGCCGTTTTGTAAATATCGCTTTGAAAGAAATTTTATTGAAATTTAGCGTTAAATTTCCTCATACCATCATTATATGACATTCCTCTCATCTATAGGATAGTTGTTCTTAAAAGGCTAAGATAAGAATTTGTATGAAAATATTAACCGTACTTTAAAATATAAGGATAATAATTAAAGTATTAGTAAGGATAATAAAATATATTGCAAGAATATGAGGTAATAAGATTAGCATAAAGAATTTATCCTAGAAGCTTTTATGTAGTACTGTAATATAACAAGTACTTGAACGTAAATCGGAAGATCTGAGGCCAGCGTGAGTAAGATTAAAACGCTTTTTACCAATGGGTGGATGCTCCTTACAGAGCTTTGATCTTATACAAAAGAAAAAGTTTCTTTTATATTCTTTTTGCTAAAGCTTCTAAAACCATTTAAAGTAACTACTGTTCTTTATATAAAAAAAAAAGTTAAAATATAGGAATACAAGATTGTTCGTCCACACTGTCAAAAAGTTATTTTGTTTAATAACAAACGCAAAAAAATAAATAAACCACGTTTTATAAAATTCCATTTTATTATATTAACTTTCTCATCTGTGTCTTGAATTTAATTTGATAATTTCTGTCTTATTTTTGTAATATGTTTCATTGTAAATTACGCTTGAATTCTTTCTTTATTTCTTCTTTTTAATTCGTTCTCATTTTCTATCATTTTGTGGTTAAAGTATATCCTTATTTTACTTAAATATAATTCTAAAATTATTATTTATCCATCCGTTTATTTTTTCTATAACTATAACAATCCTGTATGCTAACATTACAAATTTTTTCTATAAGTAACGTGAGCAAACCGGTTTACTATTTCTCCCCCCAAAAAAAGAATCTTTTTTGAACATTCTCATCAAAGAATTCACTTTAATTTAAATGTACACTTAAATTAACGTAAAACAAAAATATGATATTAAATTAATATTATAACACTTATTAAAATAGTTTGAGATTTTCAAGCGGTAAATAAAAAAGATTTTTACCTTAGAAAGGTAGTAAATACTAAGTATTAGGTTAAATTTCATGTCACTAAATTGAATTTCTTTTATTTCCTTTTACTTAATGAAACATATTACACTACAATCCGAAGATGTAAATTACATTATACTTCAGAAAACATAATTAAAAAATCAGTTGTGGACACATGACTTCCTTGGACAACATCTGTTAAATTATATATACACATTCTTTTTATATGAAAAGTAAATAAAATTTTATTTCATTAATAACTTCTAGTATTTTTTTATAATTTTTTTATTGTTATTATTGAATTATTATTTATTGTACATTTTTTTTTAAATTAGAGGTTAATTATTATTATTAATAAAACAATATATTTAAAATAAAAAAATAAAAATTAAAAAGAAAAAATGACATGAAGTCGAATTTGAACCGATGTGCCCTTCCCTTGTAAGACCAAATATTTCATTAATTAAAATTTTATTTGGCTGTAACTCTGGAACCAATGAAAATAAGTACCATTTATGTATGTCGTTGAAAAGCTCCCAATGAGGGTTTATTACTGCACTTAAGAAAAAGCCTAAAATACAATTTTGAGCTTTTTTGGATACTTTTGGTTCAGTCGATTGCAATCCAAAGGGGAGGTGCACAACTCGATGTTACAAAAGTCCTAAATCCAAAATTTCAACATCCTACGGCTAATCGTTATTAAGTTATGAAAGAAACATACATATACATATGTTCGTACAGATGTCACGCAGAAAGTATTCAAAATGGATTCAGAGATGATCAAAATGGATATTTCCGTTGATATCTGAAAACCGTGATTTTTCGCGATGACAGGAAGTAATTACAGAACTTCAAATTTAATTAGAAATAGAACACAAAAATTGGATCAGAAAGGTAATACGGTTTTAAACAGAACAATATTCGCCAATGTTTGAACAACATAATATAAATGAAAACTAATATCAAAATGGTTATTTGATAAAGCTGTAAATATTCCTTTAAAGCAGTTGCTCAATGTGGCCGTTATTCTGTTCAATGCATAGCTCAGCTCAGCAAATCCATGCTAGCCGCGTACGTCTATTTATTTAAAACCCGTTATTTGATATTCGCATACCTATATTTAATTACAAAATATTAATTTTACTTTTTCGTGTTTAATTTGCTATTTAAATTTTACAGCCGATATACCTATTATTATCTTTCTTAATTATTATTTAACGGGAAAGAGCCTAACCACAAGAATTCGAACTAAACATATACTTTATAGAAATGTATTCAGTATGTAGACTTATCTTTATTGATCGATTACATTCTCGGCACATTATGATCTAAAAAATAGGAAATTCATGCCTTACAGTAATAATAACGATTTTATACCCGTGAATCTGTGTATAAACCTTTTAAATTAAATGTAATAGAATAAAAAGAATAAATATTGAATATATTTACAAATTATTTTTTTATTTATAAATTTACAAACAATTCATTAATATAAGAATATTCACGCCGGCCTTCGTGGCGCCAGTAGTAGCGTTTCCGCCTTTCACCCGGAGATCCTGGGTTCGAATCCCAGTCAGGTATGGCATTTGTCATACGCTAAAAATTTCCATTCGGGCTAAATGATCATAGCAGTCGATGCCCGCACATCTGATTAAATTAAAAACAAAAATAAAAAAAGAACGTTTGAATTCTTTTTTTTTTGGGCCTTTAAGTTATTTTCTCTATTTTTTCTTAATGCGGTATTTGAAAACAGGCAAGCGCATCAGTTCCATCTGTTATCGTAAATACATCAGAAGGTATTTGCATACAAAGAGTTGAAAATAACCGTTCGGTAACGGTTTACAACTTCAATGAAGACTTTTATTGTAATAATCATATTATATTATTCAACGACTAAAGATTTATTTTATTTTAGTTTCAATGTAAGCAATAAGCTTATTTTAGCCTATCTTGTAATATTATATGTCTAAAAATTTCTTTGAAATTTAATAACTGGATTCATAATTATAATTATAAGTGATTGACTTATTTTATTCCCTAATTTATTTTAATACTATCTTATAAAATTCCATTTTATAATTATATACATAATTTTTAAATTAAATAGATGTCCCTTTTATTTAATATATTTTTATATAAATAATTTAAGTACTTTAAGAATATAAGCAAAGAGAAGCATTCATTAATTATTAATTTTGGACAAGACTTTTTCCAGTTATTGGCCATTTTATTCTTAATTAGTGGATATTTCATTCACATAATGGTTACTTAAAATTTAAAAAAAATGCTATGTTATGATACTATTATTATAGAAATTATCATTTCTTTAGGGGGGGGGGGGTCACTGTGTTCATTAACCCTTTTCCCAAACAAAAAATAAAAAAAATGTCTTTCAATCGCTGATAAAATTGTAAGCGAACTAGACAGAAGACTAGTCTAGTCAGACAGATCACCCAAAAATAAACTTGTAATAGTACATTAAAAATTCCAACAGAACACAATATGACACGGGTATACAAAGCCGTAATATTTAAAAACATAATTCAATTTCGAAGAAATGTTGTCATATCTGTCAAAACGGATGTAATAATGTGAATTCTTAAAAACTCATCATTAATGAAAATTCACTAAAAACTTATAAAAACTATAATTATACCATTTATCGCCTAGGTTTACCCTTAAGTCTTAGGGTATCCCTTTTCTTTCTTTTCTTCATACTCCTGTCGGCGTCAACCTCTGTTTTAAGGATGTCTGATGCTTCGGAGATGGAATCTTCGATCGTCCGCTGTAAATCACGGAGAATGTCTTACTGCCGGAACCAGATGACACCGACATAAATGGTGTGGTGAGCATTGCATCAGAGTCTAAGCTTGATGCACTCCCTGCTAAAATGTTCGGGCGGCTAAAGACCTCGCCCTTTCTTTTAGAAGGCAAGCTTTTGGGAGGTTTCATTGATGCTTGTTCATCACTCTCTTTTCCAAATATTATCACGTCACCTTCTTTGCTGATTCCCTGAACGAGGGATTTGACTGACTCACGTCGACCGTAGAGCAAGCTCACATCAACTAATCTTCAACCCAATCTCCAGAACAGGTAGGAGAGATAAGCACTTCACGCCCGCATTCCGCCCAACGTCGGCAAAAATAGATCACGGTGATGCCTCCCGACTCCGCAAAAAGCAAAACAATCGAGAATTCAACTGCGACTAACTTGGATAGCTCGGGACTGCCCATACCGCGCTCCACAGTGAGATCCTGAAAAATACCATTACCCCGTTAGCCGATACAAGTGTAGTGTAGAAGTACCATGTTGTTTCCCGCCCCGGTCGTGTGCGTAGACGTAATTGCAAGGATGTGTGGTTGGATTTTGGAAAAAAATATTGTCTAATATTTTATCTTACAGCCATTATTGGCTATAAGAACCGAATGGAGACCATCTAATAAAAAAATTATATTACTGTCGTTTAAAATAAATAATATTTGTAAATAACGTTCGATAACATGTTTTAAAACAAATTTGTTGCTTTGTCTTAACAATAACAGTAAAAAAATTGTCTACGAAATATGAAGTCGATTTTTATTACAAATTTTCTCATTCCAGTAGTTAATATTGCAGTCATTTTAATGTATTTTTTAAATTTTATTTCAGATACCACTTATTTCACTCGTAATTTCTAATATATATATAAAACACCACTCATATTTTCTTATTCAGCTTATTAAAAAAATAAATAAATAAATCATTCCTGAATAATCATTAAAAAAATTGTTTATAACCCCAGAACTTTTTAACTAAAATTTTTCCAATTTGGTAACAATTATTTTTATTTTAACCATTTAACAAGGTAAATTTATAGAATTTTTTCATATTTTATACACCTGAAAAATCATATTAAGTTTCAAATTAATAAAAAAAGTTAATTTTTTTATATAAGGAAGTTATATAGTATGATATATTTAATTTACATATTATAAAGAGGGAAAAGTGAATAAAAATAAGATCGACATCAGTTTTTTCTCTTATTGGGAGTAGTTTTACTATAAAGCTTTCAATTTATCAATATATATATATATATATATATATATATATATATATATATATATAAGTATATAACCCGATTGGTATGGTAAATGATAAGCAAAGAACAAAGGTTTGGTTTGTTGATCGGGTTAGTGACAACATAATGAACGAGGCAATGGAAGTTGCTGCAATGTTCAATAATTTGATGAGTACCTAAAATTTATACCGCAGCAAAAGAGTAATTTCCATACAGTTGAAACTATTATGATCCAAAAATAAGGTAAAACCTCAGATTTTTCCAAATAACTAGACAAGGTTCACCTTTTAACTGTGCAAACATTTTGTAATTCAAAATCAATCTTTTTTTAAACATTGTTAAAATCCTTTCTAAAGGCTGTAAAGAAGACATATTGATATTGCGATGAATCATACCGACTTTTGATATGTGAACTAATGTGAATAAACGCTTTAAAACTGTATATACTTAATTCCAGTAGTTAATTCACCATATATACATTATCTATGTATACATTAATCTCCATTGTTTAATTATTATTATTATTATTATTATTATTATTATTATTAACCGTAACTGTCACTGAAATAAATTTGGATAATTTATCTTTATTTTTCATTTAAAAATTTGATTACGTGCGAAAAATATTTTCTAATTCAATTTGCTCAGAATTTGAAAAGATAATTTCAGTACAAATTTAATATATTATCAATTTCATACTTCATAGTCCTTTAATAGTTTATTTGTTGCTTCACTCTCGAATCAATATACTTGGTTTATATAGATATATATTTCGAAATAAAAACTGCTAAGATAAATTAAAAAATATATATATATATGTAAATTTTTCATATATATTTCAATGCGTAAGCAATTTTCAAGCACTCTATGTGCTTAAATATTCATATGCTTTCATGTGTTAGTATGCACGCGCGCGCGCGCGCGTGTGCATGTGTTTAGATATATATATATTTAGAACATTCAATGTGACAACTTGATTGATATTGCTACATCCATCACTATAAACTCAGTCGCATCAAGAAAAAGCGGACAGGCCTACATTCATTCAAACATATGCATACAGAACACACATGTGTATATATAATATAAATATATATATAATTTAAACCTTATTGACAAGATAGGATATAATTTTTTTTTGTTACGTAAGTAATTATGGTTGTGAACTAGTTATTAAAGAAATACTGTCGCGCAATTTTTGAAATTTATGACCTCTTTGTTGATAAAAAAAAAAGATAAATTAATATAGTGATTAATTTTAAATAACATTTTTTTGAAGGATACCTGATATCTAATGAGAAAATATAAATATTTCTTTATTCTTAGATTGTTGTAGTTAAGTTGGGATTGGAAAGAATACGTTGTAAAAATGTGTAATACATTTGTAAATATATTGTTTATTCTAAAGTTTACTTGTTCCGGTTTCATATGTTTTGAACCGTTAAAATTTTAGTTTCTAGTGATTCTGTCAATTTTTTACCAGAATTTTATTTAAAAAAATTCATTCACAAAAATTCTCATTCACCAGTTGTGTAGAATCAAAAAAAAAAAAAAAAAAAATAAGGATAGAGATCTTGAAAATTAATTAATTCGCAACAAAATTTAGCTTATATTTAAACTTTACATAAATATTAATTAAAAATCGAGGGAAGAAATATTTTCCACCGATTTGAATTTGAACAAGTTATAGATAATTTAGTTATAATGACAAGTGACTTTTAGGAATCTTATAAAAAACTGAAGAGCTGGAAATGATACTCAAATCTGTGAACTCAGTTTCTGAGCTAATAAATTTTTTTTTATGAAAGTAATAATACACTAATGGAATGAGATTTATTTTAACTATCCCTTCTCTTATACGATAAACTTTTTGATGTTCTTTACTTTTAGTTATGGTAAAGTTAGTAGATGTTCGAATTTCATTATAAGTGTAGCTCATGTGCGTCCAAATAGTAGGAAATAAAAGTAGATTTAAAGGAAAACTAACATTTTATCCTAATATCTAAACTATTTGAAATAATGAACTATATCATGAAAATAAGTTGTTGAAAACAAAAGAGAAACAATAAACATTTTACGAATGTGAGAAAATAGGTAGTTGTTGAATAAGGGTTAAACTTTTAACGCAGTATGTGGTTATTCCAGTCTAGTCTACTACCCTATTGGATAGCCAGTTCTATTGGAAAGCTGCCTTAAGTGTGTCAGAAAGCACTCCCTTCTCTTAACCACAAAACCCTTCTAACT
This sequence comes from Lycorma delicatula, assembly GCF_047948215.1. Taxonomy (NCBI): domain Eukaryota; kingdom Metazoa; phylum Arthropoda; class Insecta; order Hemiptera; family Fulgoridae; genus Lycorma; species Lycorma delicatula. The sequence goes on from NC_134462.1 coordinate 59,430,445, forward strand.
GAGATTAAAATTTAAGGTCTTCTACCTTTACGTATTCCCTTTAAATCATCAAATACATTACAATTTTTGCTCCGATAAAATTTAAATTATTTATATTGTAAGTTTTAGATTTTAGAATTAGTTCAAAATAATTTTTAAATTCTGAATAGGTTTTGTAGTATTTAAAAGAAAATTTTATTACTGTTAATTTAATTTTTACAGAACGGCAGTTGAAAATGACAAAGTAATATTGTACCGTTTGTTGTTATACCGGTTTCATTTGTACCTTGTTAGTTATTTTAATTTTATTTTATTTAACCTGTTGTATTTGAACTTTTCATTTAGTTTCACTCTTGTTTTATTTCCTCACCTAGAGGCGACTTTACCTTGCCTCTGTGTTGTTAGCCATTATTAAATTGGCATAATTAAATTTGACTCATAACATTCTTATTCCAAAAAAAAGAATAATAAAATAAACGTAAAATATATAATGAGTTTATTTAAGATTTTTTTTTTTAACTAAAGGCAAATATTTTCTTCATAATTATTTTTAATTTTCAACAATGAAAAGAACGATGTTAATTTATAATAAAAAAATCCGACTTTTTTTCGTTTACGAATGAAGGAAGTAATCTCTGCTGTAACATTACTTTTTTCCTTTATTTTATAAAAATATAGAACTATTTTTACTTATTTTATTAATATTTATCTAATGGATAAAGAAAAAAAAAATAATAAAATAAATTATAAATTAAATAATTTCATAATATTATGATAGATAATTAAATGAATTTCTAAAGAAAGTGATTACTTAGATGGATTTATAAATTAATTTTTAATTAAATGGATTTTTGAGCCGCATTTTTTTAGATATGACGGTAAAAGCTTTCAAGACCATTACTGTATACATATAAAATATCTTTTAATTTAACTTAATCTGTTTCACGTACGACTGTGATACTCCAATGAAACCAGATTTTCGTTTTCGTTTGAATATTTTGTACCATTGAAAGAAATTCAATAACTAACATAAATAATTATTTTACATTTACTGAGAACGTCTGTGTTTCTGGCAAAATTTTTATAAAAAATCTGAAAGTAATATTTTTGAACGAACAGTAGAACGATAGTAATAAATAATTTTTATAATTAATCTATTTTCTAAAATGTAATAATTTTAATGAAGAAATAATCAGTTGCGTTATTATTGGCGTGCCGTAAACCAAGAAACTAAATGCTGCACTTCAGTTTAATAATACTCGTACAAATCGTTTCAGTATTCTTTTTTTATTTCAAAAAAGCTAAAAAATAAAGAAGCATGCAAGGGAATAGCATAAAGTTTGCTGAAAGCAAAGTAAGGGTTGCATAATATAACACAAACAGAAGAGACAATTTAATCCAATCAGAAAAAAATAAAGTAATAAATATATGTAAAAAATATAATGAAAATATAAAGTCGTTGATAAAAATTCTGTAATGTTTAAAGTTTGTGGGTTTAGTAAAGTTTTAGAGTTTTAGTGATGTCTTATCTTTAGCAAAAAGTTTGTTGTTTAATAATTTTTTATTATAAAACGTATTAAAATACGTATTATAATATATATATATATATATATATATATATATATATATATATATAAATTTTCGATAATAGCGTCATCATCAGTTTATAAATAATTTTATAATTTTAAAAATATTTTAACATATACGCTTTCATTTAAAACAAATAGATTAATTAGAAGTTTTAAAAAAAATTGTCTTTTTAGGATTTAATAATTATTTTTTTGATCAGAAAATAGTTGTAATTATTTCCGGAATAAGTATATATATATACACTAGCTATCCGTCTCAGCTTTGCTCGCGCTACGGGAAACTTGCGTTATCCGTAGCGGTCAATCTTTTTATTTCATGTTTTTTAGTCAAGTACAGGAAGAAGGTACAGCCAGTCACACATACAGTAAAGCTGGCAGTAGCTCTGTTAGTTGAGCCACATTGCTGTACATTTTCGCACCCCTTAAAAAATTGGAATTAAAAATAAACAAAAATTCCTTGTAAATATTTATCTGAAGAGTATTTTCAAGCTCAAATCTACTGAATATATCTCAAAAATAGTTGAGATTGGAAAAATTTACAATCATTGTTTAAAAATTATTTTACCTTCCTTCATCCTCTTTCAAGGTCAAATTTAAAATATTCAGAAATTGGTTTATTGACATGTAGATTACACTAACCAAAAATCAGGTTGATTTCTCCATTTTTTACCGAAAAACTGAAAAAACAACATGGTTTCAAAAAAAATTCGAAAATTCATTTTAACCCTTGAAATTAAAAAAAAATTAAAAATTTTTAGATATTCATAATTCAGTTCAAACCTGCTTGCACAGCGGTAGACACTTACAGTTTAAATTACATTAATTCAATTCATTAAACTTTATGCTTCAACCGGAAAATATCCAATTATACAAATATATATATATATATATAATTAGAGATTTTTCGAAATGAAATATAGTTAAATTACTTTACTTAATGTAAATTTATATCTATTATTATGTAATATTATTCATTCATTGTTCAGAATTATTCAGTTTAAATCCTGTTCACAGTTTATTAATTCAATTATTTAAAGTTTTGGTCAACCGCAAATCTCTACTAAAATTATACATTTTTTTCGAAATAAATATTTCCGGAAACCGTTTTTATGCGGAGAAACACGCGGGTAAAAATTTAGTAGCGATATCTCGGGTAATTTTTTTGTTTATTCCGAACAAAACAAATCCTCTTTCTATTTATGAAATAGTATATATAATATATGTATAAATAGTTGCAATAATGATAAAACAATTTTTTTTTTCCTTACTGATCTGATCTTTCCTTTTTTTCTAACACCTACAAATTTGTTCCTTGTTTGTTCTTTCTCCAAAAGTATATTTGATATTAATTTTTTACAAACAATCTTTTAATTTGAAAAATAAATGTGCTACTCCAAATTACAAATTTACTGAATTTTTCATTTTTTATAAATTTTAGTAATACTATGGTAATTATTCATTAACAACTACAATCTGTGAACAGTATAATTCTACCTATCATTATATTCCAGATGTAGGAAAATCAACACGTTTCTGGTATCATAGTTGGTTTCTGGTATCCGGTGTTTCTACACCGTATATAAGTTTCTCAATTAATTTCTATTTATAAATTCGTTTACTTTTATTTATTAGCTAGTTAATTAATCTATAGAATTATCTTAAGAAAAATATGAAAATTTCTACTATTTTGTGCTGTAAAGTGGGTTGGAAATAGCGTTAGACTATCCGTGGCAATGTAACTCACTAACTCCATTTCTCTCTCCTATAAATTTTATAGTTTTTATGACAGAGAGATTATGAATTTTCATTTGTTTTTTTTAAATTTAAATACCAGACAATAGTATAATTCTGTCAAGTTCTATCAAAACAACTAAATATATACAGCAGATAGTAGTTTCCTACCAACTGATGAGTTATTAAATCACAATTAACCAACTCGTAATTTTTCGGGAAAGTTGAAGATCCTTAAGGTGATTTTAGTGTTGATTCTTTAGGTTAAAAAAGTTGTTAAAAAATTTCTTTCCGTTATAATGAAGACAAAAATATAATATTTGCTTCCATTAAGTTCTCTAGTTTATTATTATTATTTCACGAGACCAGAAGACGATGGATCGCAAGGCTTCTGGTTAGACCGTGGACAGCAGTGGCATGGGAAGGTGGAGTATTACGTGACCCAGTTTTTAACTGGTCACGGCTACTTCCGCGCTTATCTCCATTCCATAGGGAAAGCGCCCCCCCCCCCCCAACTGCCTCTATTACCCCGGTATACGGGATAACGCCGAACACACATGTTTGAAATTTGCTTGGTGGGCGATAGATCGAGGAACACTAAAAGCAGAACTCTGATTACTGAGCCTTCACAACGTTGTTGCGATGATGCTCCGTGACCTGAGCGACAGGGAGAGTGTAGGTCGATTAATCAGGAGCATTCTCAGGACCAAGAAGGAAGACCTGGATAGTCTTGAGCCGGGTGAAAATTAGGTAGCGGCCTTCTCAGGCTAGAATAGGAGGACGCACTGCGTGTAGGTGCGAATGTACCTACACGCAGTGTAGGTGCACTGTAGGTGCCCTACTCGTGTAGGTGCGAATGTGCGTGTAAGTGGGAATGTATTTACGCACTGCGTGCGTAAATACATTCCCACTAACTCACAAAAAAAATTTATTTACTACATTCAGTTTACAATTCAACTCAGTTTGTAACTAATTTGATTAGCTAGTAAACAAAAGCCTGAGGTTTTTTCTTTATAATTTAATAAAGAAGGTAGGAATTATAGAAAAATCCTTGATCATTTACGACATTGACTAAATAAAAAAATTAGATCATATTCTTAAAATGATTGGAAAGAAAGAAATTAATTAAAAGTTCTATCTGAATCCAACTACAATAAAAATTAAAGATATTTAAATGGTTTGACCTAGAAAGAGCATTAAAGCAGTAATCCTGTCTTAATACAACTTTTTTTATTTTATATGTGTGTGTATATATATATATATAAAAAAATGTTAAGTTCGTTTGTGTACGGCTTCAAAAACTCAAAATGTTCTGCACCGATTGAGATAAAATTTTAGCACGATATATAACCCGCATCAAAGATTGTTTTCATCTAATAAATCTATCTATCTATTTTTAATTTGTACATTTTTTTAATAAATAAGATGCTAATAAATCAGATGGAAATGTAAACAAAGGAAAACCAATCAGATCAATGCAAGATGGCCGCTGTCAAACACAACGACCAATCACAAAGAGCCCGTATGGCCGTTGCCAATGTAAACAAAATCACAACTGATTAAGTAATAAATTTCTTTGAATTATATTTAACAGTTAAAACATCTGTATTTTATTTTTAAAAAAACCCCAAAAAAAAACCAAAACCAAAAGGAAAGCCACCAAGAAGGATGACTTACTTATAAATTAAAACACCCAAATTTCTTAGAGCCCAGATAGACTTAAAACTATGCAAACAAAAAAAGTCGAAATAACCAAATACACACAAAATAATATCCCTACATAATGACCAAACAATCCTTTGTTAGGTTATTTTTTTACATATATATGACCAAACAATCGTTTTTTGGTCATTCAGCGTTCTTTGCTATGTAAAAGCAAAGAACAAAATTCACAAATAGTAACACTGAAACCACACAACTAAGTATCCGTTTTTTTTTGTTTTTTCTAACCTCCGAAACCACCGTTATGCATTGCTTCAGATGATGATATGAATCATTTATAGCGTATGAAAATGCCATGCCTGACCGGGATTCCAACTCGGACCACCGGATTAAAGTCCGAGACGTTACCACTCGCGCCACGGAGGCCGGCAAACATATTCGTTAGGATCCGAATAAAAACACGACTTACCAATATGGCGTTGTGTGTCAAACCAATTTTATACGGACTATAATTACTTTTAATACGTGCAACCCTTTGCAATGATTGTACATTAACTTAACTTCTTCAAAAATTATTCCTTTTGAACTAAGCCACATTTTGATATCATTGTTTTTCTATAACACGGCTGGAATTATTTTCGTTTAATGATAAGAAGCGTTGTCTTAGACAATAACCGAATTCTCTTCCAAAGGACATAATACACCGCTAAAGTGGACAGTTACACAACTGCTGAAATATTAGTTTTTATTAACATCAAATATTTATACAATTATTAATCCAACAATCTTACACGAAATATTAGGATAAAGTAAAAGTCCCTTTACTACTTGTATTACTAGATCAGTATTATTCGTATCTTCATGAGTTTCTGATTAACAAAAGTTTCAGATTTCTGGTGTGTCGTATAAATAAAAGTTAATAATAATTAAAATTATTCCGTTTAGTGAACTCCTGTATACTGGTTACAAATGTTATATCGACCTTACGGTGTAAAATATTCAATTTTTATTATCGGATTATTTGGTGAATAATCAAAAATGATAAAGAAACAATCAACTAGAAAAAAGAAAATTAACATGAAGAAATATATCTCAAAAAAGAGGAAGAAAATTCAAAAATCAGAGAAAGAATAAAAAGGAAGAAAACGTTGCAAAGCAAGAATAAAAACATTAAAAGAAGATGATAAATATAAAAAAGAAGAAAACGTTAAGACCAAGGAAACTTAAGAGCGGATGATGAATATAAAGAAAGAGAAATTTGAAAACAAGAAACCTTGTACACAAATTAAGATGACACGAATTATACCAAACCAAGAGCGATTAAATGATTGGCAACCAAAAACAAAGAAACGAAATGATGTTCAATTTCGACTTAAGAGAATATCGTCCGACAATATCAGAGGAGTAATTAACTAAAAGATAAAAACTTTTTTCAATTTATTAAAGATCAAGTATGTATGCCTCAGTGTACATGTTCTTGTGAGGGTCTATTTTTCTGTCATTCTGTAGTTAACTTTAATGCAGATATAATTAAACAGAAATTCCAGAATAATTAAATAAAATTAAACAGTAATTAAACTAGAAAATCCAAAAATAATACGATTCTAATTATAATTTTCAATTAATATTAAATAATCAGATGTTTCACCAAATCTATTACATATATACATATGTAATAATGCCTACTAAATTACATATACACATTATTAAATATGTACTTTTAAAAATTTTTGTTTCACTAACAACTTCTGTTTTTTTTCATATTTTTTATTATTATTCAATAATTATTATCTACTGTATAGGTTTTTTTTTAAATTCATGGGTTAATAATAGTTAATAAATCAGTACATTTAAATTAAAATACAAAAAGTTAAAAAATAGAAGATGAAATCTGATTCGAATCAATGCAACTTCCCTTTTATGATCCAAATATTTCTTCATTAATTAAAATTTCACCAATAAAAATAAGTACCACTTATTATATATCGTTGAAAACCTCTCAATGAAGACTTAATACTACAGTTAAGAAAAAGTCAAACATTAAAATTTTTGTGGGATTTTGGCCTTTTTTGTGGACTTTTGGTTCAGTCGATTGCAATCAAAAGGAGAGGTGCACAACTAGATATTACAACAGTTCTAATCCATGATTTCAACATCTTACGGCTAATCGTTTTTAAGTTATGATACGTACCTACAGATGTCACGCCGAAACTGGCCAAAATGGATTTAGGTATGGTCAAAATGGTTATTTCCGTTGAAATCTGAAAACCGAAATTTTTCGCGGTCACAATACTTTCTTTACTCATACAAGGAAGTAAAAATAAACACAGAATGTGATTTAATAATAATTTTTAAAATAAAATTAATTAGGATAGGAGGCAATTACCTAGTTAATGTTAAGATAAAAGAAGGGAGAATTTACTTAAAGAAATAAAACAGTGCAGATAGTTTGGTACGATATTAAATAGGAGATGTCTATACTGAAAACAAATTATAAACAAGAACAGCGATGATTAAGGAACCATTTAACAGATACAAACAGATAGAAAAACTCTAACTCCATCTTCTTCTGTTTTGCAGAAGATGGAGTTAGAGTGGAAGAAGCATCTCGTAATGTATACTTCTGCATGGACATTAAAAATGGACAGTAAAAAAAAGGGGAAAAGTAAAACTGGTGGTATTTGAAGTATTAGGGTGGAGGTTATCAGAGAACATTAAATGGTCAAATGGAGATGAACATGGTACACAAGACCTGCTTCATGTAAAATAATTGTTTGATTATGAGTCCTGTAATAAATATTCTCTTATGAAACATTTCTTTAGTCTAAAACAAAACAAATAATTACACTATTTTATACTAAATTAAAACAGAATGAACTGTGAAAGTAAATTTAATACTAAAATTCGGTTTTGTAACGTAAACACTTCTAATTTATTATAAAAGGGATTCTCACTTAATGAAATATGCAAGCAACAAAATTAACGTGAAACTGCAACAGGAATGTGAAAACATAAAGGTATCCTCCTAATTCATGGATAGAATGATATTTTTACCATAGTTATAATAATCCACTTTTCTGTTTATATCACACGATATATATAAAACCTTATCTAAAAGTAGATTCATTACATAGCTTGTAACATAAATAAATAAACAATTGTGGGAAAAATGTATGATGTTAAATTAAGTAACTGATACTTAAAATATTCATACGACAACGGCTTTCACTACAATATCGTAAAACAGAAAATACTAAACAAAAAATCAAGAGAATAAAAGTATAAAAAAAAGATTGTGCAATGTGATAAAAGATAAATAAGAAATGTGCTATAAATATGATTAAAAGCAATAAAAACAAGACTATACCAAGGCTTTCTTCCTTAATTGAACGATGTTAGTTATAGCAAGTTTGTAGCTTATTATTAAGATGCCTTTATATTGTGTCATAATTTAATGCGTATGCGTCAGCGGTCGCTATGGTTACAAAATTGTTATACTAACCCCAAATACTCGTATTATTTTCTATCTCTATCTATCTTTTTGTCTTCAAAATTGGATATAGCTATTAAAATACATGTTCTATGTATCCATAATGTGTTCTACTTCTTTGTGTACACGAGAACTGCATATATAATTACTTATATCTAATTATTGAATAAATTATACCTAATGTGTTTTACATCGTGAAAGAACAATTTAGTTGGTTTTACTCTTCTTACATTCTTATTTACATGGACTTATATCTTCCAGGAACTAGATTTAAAACATCTAATTATGAGTAATCAGCAAATCGAAAGTATAAAACAATTTTTCATAATAATGATGGTTTAATAAGTTTAATTACAATTAAATTTAATTAATTTTACATTACATTTGTATTACAAATTGTTTTTTTATTACAAATAATGTTAAAATTATTAGAATAGTAAGTTTAATTCTGATTAAATTTAATTATAATTACATTACATAATTTGTATTATAAATAGCGTAAAAAATTATAAGAATAGTTTGTTTTTTGATTGATCATCCCACCGACTAAGAAGATTTGCTGTCTCAATTCTGTAAGATCACTGGTCTGATTTTAGTTTTGCATTTATAGAAGTATTTTTTTGTTGTAATCTACCTAAAAATGGAAGAATGCTGTACAGACTGCTAAAATAAATTGTGATGTTTATGAACACGATGAAGTATCAGTATGTGTAAAACAAAGCTGGTACAAGGGTTTTCAATTGGAAATTATGATGTCAAACATGTAACTCATTCTGGTGGACCACTGACTGTAAAGTTGATGAAATCATGGAAAAATTGTGCATGACTGGCACATTACCAGTTATGATATCAGTAACGAATAAAATAACGACCATAAAACAATTTTAAATCGGTTGAAGAAGGTCGAACACAAAAAGATATTTGAGTGCCATATGAGTTAACAATGAAAAATTTAATGGATCCAATTTTCTTCTAGGAATCGTTGTAAAATAGAACTAATCCGAATGATTTTTGAAACTGTTCATTTCAGGGGATAAAAATGGATCTATTTTGAAAATAATGTACGGAAAAGATCTTGGTCGAAGCATGGTGAACCTTCGCAAACAGTGGAAAGTATTATACAATACAAATTATTTGTATTATGCAATACAAAAGGCATCGATCCTGGCTTTCTGATCCGTATGATGTAGCTTTTACTACAAGCTGCTGCAGTTCAATCAAACGATTGATTTTAACCTCTACTATCAACAACTGGAAAAATTACTCCTAACATTTAAGGTAAGTCGATCAGCATCGATCATTAGAAAAGATATTTTCAATTACGACAACGCCAGACATACTCGTATACTTGGTGTCTCGTCAAAAACTGAATGAGATTGGTCGGGAAGTTTTGATGAATCCATCGTATAGTCTTGATTTTGAACCGTGAGATTGCCCTTTATTTTGGTCTCCATAAACTCTTAATGGTAAAAAATTGGCTTCAAAAGAGGCTTGTGAATCACTTACCACAGTTCTTCGTCCAGAAAACACTGAAGTTTTACAGTGACGGGATTATGGTTTTCCATAATCCTATCAAAAATGTTAAAATGTGATCGATCAAAACGGTACATATTTGGTTTACTAAACTTAATTTGAAACATAAAAAAAAAATTTATATTTACTTTTTCATTAAAATACGAAGAAACTGTTTTCACAATTTTATATATATAAACAGAGAGACAGATGAAAATTTAAACAATTCTGAACCTAAATTTATAGTAACACCTTAATTAATCTGAAACACCTTACATAAAACACTACCAAAATAAAGGATGACTTATCCTTTAAACAATAATAGTTGATTTATTGATTTACTTCTACTGACGTAAACTGTTATTTCGAAGCGGCCTACTATGGACCACGCCAGTATCATTTGTTTTTATTTTCCATATTTCCATCATTTTCTGGTATGATCCCTGTTTTTTTCTTATCCATTTTCTTCTGGTGCTCTTTTTTCCTTCATCCACAAGGAGCCTCACCTCTCGTTTTATCTTTAGGTTTTTAAGTTTCTCTTTTTTCTGCTTTATGAATCCTATTCGACTTTTTAGTTCACAAATTTTTCGAAAATTTTTTAAATTATTCTTTTTGAATTCATTTTGATGTGTCAGAATTTTTAAATTTTCTTTTTCTAATTTTGATTTTCACTTCTCCTTGGGTTTTACAAATCTCTATTCTTCTGTTTTTCTAAGGCCATAGATTCTCATTAGGTTATTCATTTTGATTTTGAGGAAATTTTCTTGGCCAGTCAGATTTGCTGTCTCAATTCTGTAAGATCACTGTTCTGACTTAGTTTTTGCATTTTTAAAAATATTCTTTTGTTGTACATTTCTTTGGTTATATAATTAAAATTTTTTAATATAAACCAGATTTTCAAAGAAGCTCTGTTTTCCCGTTTTACTGATTATATAAATCATTAAATAAAGTTTTAATATTAAAGCAAGTTTTAAAATAAATTGAATAAATAATTTTAAACCTTAACTAAATAAAATTTTCATAATAATGATGGTGACGTCAGTTTAATAAGTTTAATTATAATTAAATTTAATTAATATTACATTACATACTTCGTATTATAAACAATATTAAAATTATTAGAATACTAAGTTTAATTCTGATTAAATTTAATTATAATTATATTATATAATTTGTATTATAAACAGCATTAATATTATCAAAATAGTTTGTTTTTTGATTGATCATCCCACCGGCTAATTTCCTTAGGTTCGTTTTCTTTTCCAACGAAGTAGAATAATGATTTTGAATTAATTAATTTAACCATCAATATATTAACGTTCATTAGATTGTCAATCACAAACTAAATGTAAGCTCTTTAGTTTTTTAATAGGCAATATTATAATTAAAAATATAAATAATTAATTAAATTATAAATGCAACGAATTAATTTTAATAAAATATAGTTTATCTGAAATGACATCCGATATTAAATATAACATAAATAATAATAAGAATATGCCCTGAGGTAGGTAATCCCCACGTCCGGAACACAACACCATTTTCCACGTCCACGGCGGTAACAGCTGTACTTATGTACAATACCTATAAATGGCTAACGGGGCTCCGAGTAAATTCCTCGGATGTATTACTACTTTATTGATCTGTCTTCATCTTCAGGTCAACAGACGGATTGGATTTTTCGGCTACCTGCAGGATATGAACAAATAATTGATTAGGAAGTGGGCATATTCCAAACTTAGAGCCGGCGATGTGGCGACCAGGGTCAATGTTATTGCAGGTGTAACGGAGACCCTTCCGTTGTCCATATGCCCCCTGCGATGGCAAGCATGTAGCAATGGTGCCCATGTATGTCGGTGCATGGGAGCTCTGAAAGCTTCGGTGAGTAGGAGCCTGGAGTCAGTGCAGAGATTGCGCATCCGCTCTCTGCCAGGACATATGCCGGTTCCACCGGAGTACCGGATCGGACCTCCAAGGTTAGTAGCCCTGGAGTGGGGGTGTACCCCGGTGGCTAGCCTTGCTACAGAAGGGATAAACGTTCATGAATATTGAACAAACTAACGTGGCAGAGGGTGACCTAAACACCCTCGTTTAGAAACCTCCGATTCGCCACAAGCGAAGAGGAAAAAGAGCAAGGAGCCAGATAAAATCAAGAGAGATGCTGACAAAATCAGTAGGGAATTGAGAAAGTCGTTGTTTGGAAACATTGCTCCCAAATCAAGATTTTTAATTATTACACAGGAGAATGGAAACTTTCAAAAAGTTAGCCGATTCTTAATCCCAAGAGAAATTACTAATTGTGCTGGTGGTCCTGTCAAGGAAATTAGTAAAACTTTTAATGGATTGCGTGTCGAAACTATCAACGACATGCAAAGCCAGAAAGTTCAGGCGTTGAAGAAGATCGGTGAATTTGCGGTTTCTGTCCAACCGCATAGCACACTTAACTCATCCAGAGGAGTTGTTGTTTGTCGCGATCTTCTTAATTGTACAGAAGAAGAAATTCTACAAGAAATGTCGAGTCAGGGAGTCAGGGAATCTTCCTGAAAAGGTACGAGCTGGCATCCATCGGCTTGATGTACGAGCTTTCATTCCGCAGCCGATGAGAGTTTTAAGTGTCAACGATTCGGACACACAGCAACTAGATGTGAAGCGCAGGAAATATGTATATGTGGAGAGAAAACACATGAGGGTGACCCATGTAAAGACCCTCCAATCTGCGTTAACTGTAAAGGGCATCACGACTGTCGCTAAAGGAACTGCCCTACATATAAATTAGAAACAGCCATTCAGGAAGTTAAAACGCTTCAGAAGGTCAGTTATAATGAAACGAAGAAAATTGTTAATCAGCGTACACCACGACCATCGACTTCTTATGCAGAAGCAGCGGCTGCCCCTTCCACATCTAAAATTAATGTGGAGCAGTTGCTTAACACGATGGCACCAAGTCTTGCGACAATGATTGAAAGAATCATTGATTCAAAGATTGAGTTGACTCATCAGAGAAAACAAAGTAAAGATGAGACGGCTCATCCCCGGACTGACGCCGTTGACATGAGAGACGCACCAACGCCGTTTAAAAAACCAGCCAAATCCGCGATCGTAAAGCTACCAACTAGCGTAAAAATTAAAAATCTTGACTTATCTGACAAAGAGAAACAGATCACTCCGTCGACCAGTCACAAACCGAAAGAAATTATGACAAGAAAATCCGAGTCTACCGAAATGGAGGTGCAAGTTACTATTGAAAATGCACCAGACGCAGATGATATAAAAACTGCAACAAAGGAGCCTTCAAACGCTCAAAGAACAGCTTCAGCGAGAGCATCTATTTCAGCTGGACCCAGCACTGCAGTAGAGATAGAATCCAGCTCATCAGCCGCCGAAAGTGCATCCCTTGCTAGTTTAGATTCAATTGCAACGATGCTTACAGCACCAATGATGCTTTCATCACATGATGTAAGCCGGCGAACGTCATTGGCATCAGAAAGAAAAGATGATGCCATGTCCGAGGCCTCAGACACTCTTTCATCAGAAGTTGAGGCCGTTTGCAGGATGGAAAAACGGCGCAAGAAAGGATGGCCGAAAGGAAAGTAACTCGGAAGTAACTTTCTGGATTATGAAGTTATAGAAGAATGTTAAAATTTTCAACATTTTTTTATTAATGAAAATGTGAAATATTGAATCTTTTTTTTATTTTTTTTTTTTAAGTGGGATGGGGCTAATGACCAAAGTAGTCGATGCCCCAAAAAACCTCAAAAAAAAAGTAATAATAATAAGAATTAATACGCACGCGCTTGTGAGTGTGTTTTAGATTAACCGCTTCAGCTTCATGAAAAAAACTTCCACTATTTGTCTATATATCAGCACACCTTAAGTCTTTAAGTATTTTTGTATGTGACCTTAAGTCACCTTAAGGTCACATACAAAAATTCTCAACATGAGCATTTGTTAAATTTTATTTATTTTTATTGTTTTACTGTTAAGTAGTTATTAAAAGGTACTACAGACCACTTTTCATACTAATTGTGAAAAATATTAAATTGCCGCCGTTTTAATTAGAACTGTCATAACCCGAATATTTTTCAGTGTAATTTAAAATGACTGTTCATAATTCTAACTTTACATTTAAAACTTTTGAATTGCTTACTCCTGAAGAGTTCGAAAAATAGATCATTTAAAAATAGGAATTCGGTAAAAAAATTCAGTTTTTTTCTATTCTGTTTATATATATATATATATATATATATAAAATAACATATAAATCAGGAATATATGGATTATAAATTTAACTATTTACTAAACGATATTAATGTTTACTAAAAATTTTTTCTGTAAAAAAATGTTCTATTGACGAAACCAGTAGTAAATATGTTAAAATATAACAAGGAAGAGGGTCATCAAACAATGACCCCCCACCAAAACAAACAGTAAAACATTATAATAGCATAAACGTCTATGTTCATAAATATACAATTAAATCCTCTTTATGTCAATAGAACTACCATCACTGGATTTTATAACTTTTTTCAATCTATGGACCACATATATCCAATACATTCAGTTCGTCTGTGACGTTTTCTATCATATTGAAAAACGAACAAATGAAAACAGCATTAAATAAATAATAATAGTGTTAAAACGATAGTAAACAAAAACAGTAACAAGAAATAGTAGCCTAAAAAGTAGTCCTAAAAAAGTAGGAAACTAGAGCATTCTCAACGACCATCAATAAGGTGCAGCACATGAACCTTTTTCAATCCTCTAATGTTATCACCGTTGTCTAGCAGGTTCAGACCATGTCTACTTAGCCTAACCATGTATTTAAAAATGAAACGGTTAATCTCGTCTTGAACATACGAAATTCTCAGGTATTTATGAATCTCAAAATTTCTGACGAACCAAGGTGGTTGGGTGAGATTTCTCAATTTCTTGTTCTGTGAGCTTTGGATCACTTAATATTGCTCTCACTAGTCACCTGTCAGAGCTGAATCTCCTACACCCAAGTCGGTTTTAAGAAGGTCTTATATAGAAGGATCTTGTTAGAAAGAGACAATTGAGGACCCCTCCCACTAGCCAATATATACGCTTGAATTTCTGGTCAATCTGTTTCTACTTCTCCAGAACCTTTCCACGTCATATGTCGATCTAGGTATAAACTAAGGATCTCACTTTGGTTGTACGAGGAATTTCAACGTTATCCAAGTAGACTGGAGTCTTTGCTTTGGGCCGTTCGGGTCCAGCAGATAGCTGGATCTGGACGTTCTGATGACGCATTGAGGACCCTCGAGGTTTGTGAGGTGGGCGAGCGATTCGGAGGGGATATGCGTGGGGTGCATACCCGGACCAGAATAAGTGATTAGGAAGGGAAAGGTAGGCCTCCTGGAGAGAGTCACCATGGCAACCGGGAGGGATGTCGTGATGTCTTAAAGATCCAAGAGGGACCCCGTCGGGAGATCAGCTTCAAGCTGCACGAAGGGGGGGGGGGGGCTAGTCACGTAACTTGGGACCGACTGAAGTAACGTCTTCTTCAGTAGACTGGAGAGAAGTATCTCGTCTTAGTCGTACAGGTATCTCGGGTCGGTTTCGATGGATTGACTTTAATCTTCCATTTGTGCAGCCACGTACTGATTGCTTATAACGCCAACTGAAGCTTCTCTAAGGCTACAATCCGTTCATTATCAACTGCTAAGATAGATGTATCATCCGCATACGATGCAATTGTAACAGATCCTGGACAAGGAAGGTCAACAATATGCACTAGGACTAAATCTTTTATTTAATCTTTCTTTAAAAAATATTTCTTTTTTAAACTATCATTAAAGAATTGTACAGAACCGATTATTGATTAAAAATTTATTTAAAAAATTATATTATTATTTAATTAAACTTGTTCGGAATTTTGTTTTAATATCAATAAATGTATAAATTTACTAAATGTATATCTGCTGTTTTACTCGTTTAAAAACATTAATTTTGTACCCTTCTTTAAAGGTTTCCAATAATTTTAGTTTACTTTTTTAGGAGAAAATCACACTGTAGTACACCATTATCAGTCATTTTCCTTAAAACTTATGTATTCTGTTTTTACTTCCACATTTAAGAAAAATCATTTATTATTTCCATCAAATTAATGAGATCTATAAGGCATAATGAAACACAATAAAATACCTTGTTTTTGACTAAATAAAAAAGAAGCCTACTGAATTTGATACGAACAAATATTAAAACAAAAACAATTAAAATTAGTAACGTTATGTCAGTTGAAAAATAATTATAAAGAATCTTAATAAAATCTGATGAAATAAATCTACTTTGAAACACTGTTAAAAATTTAGAACAGAAAAGAATAAAAAAAAAGTTTTCTAAAAAATCTTACGAGACACGTCAGTGGAAGAATGGCGTGTCAAATTCAGTGTCAAATCTTTTTCCACATTATTGCAATCATTCTGTACGAAACATATGTAGACTAAAAACTGACAAACACATACTCAACTAAACGTTTGTTTCACCTACGAACAGGGAATGACAGTGTTATGGGGAGGGTTCAGAAATGTTTACTTGGGAGAGAAAGATATGTAATAGTAGGCAGTTTAATAGCGAAATGAGCATTCTCTCAGCTAAGCTTGATGAGTGGTTTAGCCCGTAGCCCAAAGCGTTACCCGCATCTGTCTTGTACAGTTAATTACACCGACCTTTTTGTACACAATGCTAAAAGATAAAAAACAAAACTGCTTTTAATTTTATCATTTTGTTTCACTGAAAATATAATAAAAATAATCATAATAATGATGATGAAATAATGAAATTTCAAAATCATATTTATAGTTTTCTTTTAGTTCTTTCTTAGTTAATTACATGAAATTTTATTTGTTTAAATAAATTAATAAATGTCTATATTACTGTGAACATTGCAGAAATTTAAAAAAAATTGTAAGCACATTATTTTATTTTGGGTGGATTTCAGAATAAATGTTAAGGGTTTATTTTCAAGAGTCAAAGAATATGATAATGATAAATGATATGATATATGATAATGATAAAAAGACAAAAGCATCAAAATTGCTTGTAAATATTTGTATAAATAAGCTTTTCATATATAAGTTGATCGAAGCTATATATAAAAAATACTCTTGGAAATATAATTATCGAAAGATAAACTAAAATATGAAAAGAAGAAAAACTTTCATGTTTTATCTCATTAGTCTTGTTATGGAATACTAAAGATGGATAAAGCATTTTTTAAAACGTAATAAACGAAAATAATTAAATTTAAAGATGAATAAAACCAACTTTAATAAAAAAAAAAAAAAAAAAAAAAAAAAAACATTACACAGTAGTACCATTTAATTATTTTAAAATTTCGATTTTTAGAAATCAGCGCCAAATTGAAAACAAATACCAAAGAGTTAATCCTTAATTTGGTTTCAACTTAAAAATAATCCAAAATTTAAGTAAGGAATAGGAAAGTACAACATAGTTTTTAACATTTTTAGTTATATGATGGTGTTTTAATTATTTTTAAATGTTTATTTTATTATAAATTTGTTTTTTAATTTTAAAATAAACTATAGAAAATCTTCAAAAACAATTTTGAAATGAACACAATTCAAACGTAAGAAATTCATGGAGTAGAAGACTAATTCTTAAAAAGGTTTTTTTTTGTCGATACGTTGGGGGAACCCCATTTAGGGTGAAGTAGCGGGATGGCTAACAAGTTCCGCAAGAACCTGTTATGAAGAGTGCGTATGTGTGTCTGCGCCCTACGGACTAAATCTTCAATTCCACTGATCTTCCCCTCCCGGGGCCGGACCCGCAAAATATGCATATACAGCCCCAGAGGTGCCATCGGGCTCAGGGCATTCAGAGTCCCGGTGCCTCATCACCGTCGTCGATCCACGCAAACGCGGACCAACGACGGCTCCGCAGGAAGCTGTCCTCCAACCCTTCGCCACTCAGTCGATTTCTTCACCACAGCCTTGTAGGTCTTACTCCAGTCATCTATGCTCAAACGTAGATCTTCCCTCTCCTGTTAACTCCTCTCTCCTTCGTCTATATCCAGCGTATGCACCTATAAAAGTTGCGTTAGCTCTCCATATATAAGAACCTCATTTATTGTGTTCACACTTCCGGCACCCATTCTGTAACCGGCTTTACCATATAAAACACACCTAGGTTCCTCCTTACAGTCTGCCTCATGGTGGCCAGGTCCACCACAGTCTTGAAAACTAGATCGTGGATACCGGTGTTCTTTGGTGGTTGGGTTTCAATTAACCACACATCTCAGGTATGGTCGAACTGAGAATGTACAAGACTACACTTCATTCACACTCATACATATCTCATCCTCATTCATCCTCTGAAGTATTATCTAAACGGTAGTTATCGGAGGCTAAACAGGAAAAAGAAAGAAAAGGTCCACCACAGTTATAGCAGGCACGGCTCCTGTCTATTGCTTTACATGTGGTCGCTGTGTGTGTAACCTCCCAGCAACTGAAGCAGTTTATTTCCGACCTCCTGATTTCAGCTCGGCGCGACTGCCAACCAACGAGTATTCTCCCAATGGCCGTCAGCCGCCGTGCTTCACCTGGCGACAGAACTACCGTGGCGTTTTGAGTGCAACCGAACGCCGGCCTCAACGACGTAACTTTGGCAGAGGTGGTGTCACTCAATGACCTCTTGACCGCGGCCATAACCTCGTCCCTCGTCACCTCGGCATCCAGGTCTTTAATATGCACTGCAGAATTCCTTAAACCTCCTCTTTCAGCCAACGTCGCACTTGGAACAGAAGCCAGGATTTTGTCGTTTAAAGCCTGAAGTGCTCTTCCTCCGTTACTTTAGCCTAACTTAGCCTAGGTCCTTTAGCCTAGGTCTTCACCCTGCCTTTTCTAACGGACAGGATATCCTCAGCTCAGGTCTCTTCAACCGATGTCTTAACGTTCCTTAGAAGGTCTGCCTAGGTGGCGGCCTGTTGGCGCACCACCATTGTCGCTGTTCTCTGAAACTCCCTCGGGATAGTTCCGGCTCCCTCATCCACCAAGAAGAGTGTGGCCGCTAAGTTTTGCCTCCTGAACCAGTCTTTCTAACTATTAGACCCTACTTTCCCTTAGTGGTTGCAAACATCATATCATGTACCTCAACTTCTTGTATTTTGTCCAGGCCCTTCACTAGTTCAGTAACCCCTTCACTGCCATCACCCTCCACAACAATCACGTAACTGTCTCCTCTACTAATAAGGCCGTTCGCTTCCCCGAGGATGGTCACTGCGGAAACCTCCCTGATAACTGCGCCTGGGGAAAGCTTGCTACAATTCATTTCTTTTGTCTACGGCAAGCTCCTCTAGTGAGCCCGATTGTAGAAGTCTTTGCAGCAGTTCTAGACCATTCCTTGGCCCAGTAGTGGGACCCTCCGTCTTTGTAGCCTGCGTCAATCTCACAATCTGCACCCGAACGTTCCCAGACTCTTCCCAGAGACCTTCAAAGTGTGTTATCTGCCGTGAAAGTTCCGCCAGCCGACTAACATCCTCCTTTATAACATTCTTGAAATTACGACTCTCAGAGACCATCTGGTTCAAGCACCCAATTTTAATCAGCAGATACTTCAGTTTGTCAAGAAATTCTTCCCCTGTATGAGCAACTCATCATACAGGAGGGGAGCGGGGAGATTCCTCCCCGCTCCCCTCCTCATCATCATAGATTTGATCTTCGTCATCAGAGCCTCGCTTCACCGCACTAACTTCTTCAAGTCTTCGCCTTCAATAGGAGATACACTTAACCTCCGTTTAGCCGAAGGCTCGTCAACTAGATGTTCCAAGTCCTCACATACTGCAGAGGCCATCCTCGGGGACTTGTTAAATTACATATACACATTTTTTTCTGCAGTTTATTTACACTTATTTCATTTGAAAGTGAGATACGATCCTCCAATTCTTCTTTAATAAAGTGAACAATTACACAATTGAATTGTGGTGTTCACCACACTGCATCACAATTTTGTGGTGTCCGTATCAGCATTTTATATTAGTTTATATATTAATTTTGTTTCACGTCGCTCAAGTAGTTATGTGGTGCAGGTGAGAACGTATCGGATCCGCAACCATAGACACATCGGTTTTATATATATTGATTTATTAATAAGTATTAACCTCTGTAAAATTTTTTAAATTCAAATAAAAAATACATAAAGATTTATTTCACTATTAACTTCTGATTTTTTTCATATTTTTTTTATCGTTATTATTTAATTATTATTTATCGTAAAACTTTTTTTACAATTAGAGGTTAATAATTGTTAATAAATCAATATATTTAAATTAAAAAAAAAACATAATAAATAAAAAAATGTACGTATATGAAGTCGGATTCGAACCGATGTGCCTTCCCATTATAGTGAAGAAGTATATGAAAGAATATAATTATATTCTTTCATATACTTCTTCACTTTTTCGTCAATAATTCCAAAGCGTTGGGTCCAATTCAGAAAAATTTATTTTCGTATACCTCTTTAATATTATCAATGTCAAAAATTACAATGTGGCTGCCAAGAAAACCTTTTACTTAAAAAGGTAAAAGCCATTTCAGTAGGTTTAAATCTGGATAATATAGGGATAAATTTTACATGTCATGTCAGTTTTTCTTTACATATTCATTAAAAAAAAAAATAATACAATTCTTATTTTTTAATTGTTTTTGAAGCGGTAATACAGTCTACGCGTATTTTGTAGCTATTATATGTAAAATTTAAAGACGGATCCTCCTTACAAACTGCCTCTACTTGCCTTCTCAACGCTACACCTATAATCCGGCATGTGGAGCACATGCTACTGGTTGCCGCAAAAGCAATGCTTACATGCTAATTAAAAGTAATTTTCGTAAATAATTACGCCACATCAAAAAAAAAACATAACATTATAGCCTTTTTCTTTTTCTGTTTAGCCTCCTCCGGAACTACTGCAGGTATTATTTCAGAGGATGAATGAGGATGATATGTATGAGTGTAAATGAAGTGTAGTCTTGTGCAGTCTTAGGTCCACCGTTTCTGAGATGTGTGGTTAATTAAAACCCAACCACCAAAGAACATCGGTATCCACGATATAGTATTCAAATCCGTATAAAAGTAACTATCCTTATTAGCATTTGAACCTTAGAAATCGACTTCAAAATCGGCTGATTTGTGAAGACGCGTTCACCACTAGACCAACTTGGTGGGTTAACATTATAGCCTACAATAAATAAACAACTGATTTCATATGCTTTTGTATTACGTCATTGTTACGGTTTATTTATAGCAAAACCTTAGTTTAATATATTTGAAAAAGATATACTTTCAAGATATAAATAAATAATTTCATATACATATTGAACAAAATATTAGGCATAAATAATTTTATAACATTAATAATTTTATTTTTATAATAGTAACAAATTACTAGAACATATTTCGTTACTAGTGATGTCAAAATTAAATACGGTGCAAGTCATTATAAATGAATTAATGTGACTTTTGGATACACTACTTCAACTGCTGGTGTGAGAAGTCGCTGGATGGATGTTAAGATCAGTGGAGGGGATGCCACAGCGTATTACGAACTCGCCTTTAGATATTACGTATAATGTAACTTTAGCTACAATTGTGGTTATTATTTATTATTTTATTGTTGTCATTAATGTAAATTAAATTAATTTTTGTTTATTTTGAATACCAGTAATATTGATATAATATACTTACTGGTTATCACACAGTTTATCCTTAAATACTGTCATTTAAGGAGAGAGTAATTCATGTTTTAATCCTAATTGTTTCATTCTACAGAAAAATTTCACAGATAATGCGGTATTACTTGTCTATCTCTTGGTTTATTATTTATTAAAACAATAAATTTTCTCCAAATTTACAGCATTCGTTATTTTTTAACACTGGATAATAAATTTTCATAACAATTAAATCAGTAAAATATTATTTTTCAACTAAACTAATATTATTTGTACAAGGGTAATAATTCAGTACAACTTCAACGGGAATAATACTAGTTATATTGTATGTAATAATTACAGTTTTTGTAAAGGACTGAAAAAAGTAAAGTGGATTTTGTTTTGTGAAAACTGGTATTTTTTTTATAGTGGGTGATATATTGCATAATATTCATCGGAGAGCTCGGAAAATCTATACTTAATGTGAAATTTAAATGTATAACGAATTTCGTATCTGTCAAGTATTTTAGGTACGTGACTTTATGTTAAAAAATTTGTTAATTTTAGTAAATATATTTCTTGAGTGCTTTTATTTCTATAAGTATACTTAAGTAAATCATTTTTTATTCATACAAAAAGAAATCATTCAATAAATCTGAAAATTTAATCAGAATGAAATTAATTTCATTAAATATAAAATTCAATAAATTTTTATAGATTGTTTCTTTGTGAAAAACCTATAAAACTTATTTTTGGAAACTAAAAACAGTTATTGCCATTTCAAAATATTTTTCACCAATTGTTTATTTCACTCATATTAGAGAGAGTGAGAGAGAGAATTCACATAGCAAATAATAATAAAATATTCTAGTCCAAACTTGAAGTGTCATTGTAGTATAGACGGCGGAATACGTGACTGAAACAAACGTGACCTGCCCCTTAATCCTGTTGCTTTGAGGCTTTATTTTACCCTTAAGAGAAACACACAATATTTTTTCTAAGACAGCAGAAATCTATATTAGATCACTGGTCTTTCAGTATAATTGTTTTTATGTTAAGAAACATGGTTTGATAATAATGTAATAATATTCTTGAAGGATAAAACTTATTTCTTTCAGAAAAAAAGTGGTCAAAAATACCTAAATACTTAAAACTCATTTAATGTAAATCTTGTAATCTTTACAACATCCCAAAGTGTAATAGAATTTAAGGTGTATATTTGATAGGTAATTTTCCAAACATTAACCCTTAAATATATCTAATTTCTACAATAAAAAATCCTTTTCAACTTTGGGAGGCTTTTACAGACCTACTTTGATTACATACACAACGGTTATAAAAAAAATTTATATCTTTGGAAATGTTGCCTATGATGCATTCATCAGACTGAATTTAATTTGAGGGTTATTTTAGGGGAATCAATTTCCGTTTTTATATTCCAGTGGTTGTAAATAAATCTCAAAAAGCTTATGTATGTGGTTTTGTGACTGTTTTGTAGTATGTATAACTGAGAAGAAGATTATAAGTAAGGTTGTACGGCTCTCCAATTATTTCACCTTGACACAATAAAATAAAATCCTGAAATCGATGTTACTAAACATTCCCGATATAAGCTGAGCGGTTTAAGATTAACCTCTTCCCTAAGTTGTAACTGGAAAATAGTTAACATCCTTAGCAATTTTGTTTTTAATTATTATTTAAAATATTAAAAATAATAACTTGTTTAGGTTTCATATTTATGATTTTGTTAATCAAATTTATAAAGGTTAAGATTCATTCCTGTGTCCCTTCAAGGAATTAGCTAGCATATTCAATCGTTAATTATCATTAACGAAGAATTATGACGGTCATTATCCTTAACCAGTGTTTCAGTTCGTCTAGTTTCAGAAACAAAATTGTTAAAAATGTGTGCAAAAGCTGAAAAAACGCCTAAACTTTCAATTCCTAAAAAGTAGAAAAAAATATAAATGGAGTCTCTTATCGCAAAGATTGTTTGATCGATCAAAATCGATTTACATTAAAGAAGCGTCAATTTAAAATCGCGATTTTAGGTAGATTTTATAAGAAAGCTACCTATTTTAATGGGTACCATGATTCGACTTCCGGAAAATTTTCAACATTTCGCGTTTCATATTCCCCAGGACCCAAAACTACTGTCACTTCAAAAGTTTATATATATATATATATATATATATATATTTCACTTTCTTGGGGACACGATAACTGCAGTAATTTTGCGCCAATCGCTTTCAAATTGATACATAAAATAACGACCCAAAATCTCGGTCGAGTTCGTTAATGGGCAAAGTCGGACCAAGGGGATAGAAATTGGAAGGTTTTTTCGAAAAACCAAAATATCGCTATAACTTTCCTATTAAGTAAAACATCGAATTCATTTAAAGTTCCTAATTACTCTTTGGTTAAGAGCTTAAAACTTTTCTAAGTAAAGGTTTTTGATATCACCAACCACTGGTTCAGGGGATGGAAAAAATGGGGTATCAAAGACAAAAATAATAATACCTCCCTTAACAGGCACAGTATCGAATCATCGGTTTAAAGTGGTCGTTAGTCTTCTAAACATTACCTAAAAATTTTCTGAAACAGTTTTTGATATGACCAACCCGGCAATGGATGACCAAAGTTTAACTGGAATTGTAAGAAGATGGGCTTGACGTATGTTAAACATATGAAACGTTATTCATATGCGACCATTGTCGTATTGAGTAAATTTGAACTTTTTCTTAACTTTAAGGTGGAAATCTCTTTTATACCCTATTTACCACCGGTGAAATCTACCTCCGCCTTTGGGCGTACCGAAAGGAATTTTTTCTTTATTGTTATCATAGTAATATAAAAATGGTTAAAAAATTAATCGTAAAATCCCATTTTGCAGTATAAACTAATCTAACAGCTATTTTAACGTTAATTAGAATGAGCAGAAAAAAAATTATTTATATAAACTTCTAACAAAAGTGTAAATACCTTTTTACACTGGATTGCTTTTAATATATTTTATTTATAATTAATATAATTTTTTTCTATTATCCATTTATTTTTATTTTTTTTAGTCTAAGGAACAATATATTTGATCCTAATATAATATTTTCAAGCAGAATTAAAATATATAATTAAATTTTCTCAATTTCCCCGTTTTTTTTTTTTTGTTGTTTTTTGTAAGAAGTATATAAACTTTGAAAGAATTGTAATAATTCAGATGCATTCAGAGCACTATTTAACTTACCTAAAATGTGGCAGTTGTTGATTTCCTTTTTCTGTTTGGCATCTGGAACATCCCTCTTTAGAGCCGCATCAATAATCAATCTGCAACCATTCTTGCACTCCACTACCTCTGGTACTTTTTTCCATTACTGAGATTTCCAGGTGGAAGCGTACCCCGTCATGGTCACTGAAGGCGCCGAGATTATCTGGAAAGAGATCCAAGTGTGAATCCAAGAAACGAATTTTTAGAAACGTATTACATCCAATGTAATCGTTACTGTAATCGTTCATCCAAAATGTCTAGATAGTTGAGAAATTTATGATTTCCTTAAACGTTTTGTACAGTACTTTTAAGTGATCTTCAAGCTGACTTTTCCCTTGGCTTAACATTTTTTTGAATTATCCATCTCAAATCAAAGTTTTTATTTGGGGACACTAAAAATGTCTTCCTTGAATTTAGGGTTGCTAACACGAGAAAAAGTTTCTTTCAAACAACTATTTTTCCAGGACCATGTTTATCTATCACCTTAAAAATGCTTTTAAAAAACCTAATTTTTCTATGGAGTGGAGGTAAAAGAATCATTTCCAAATTAACTGCGGGAGATGTACAACATTTTTCTGTTTGGTGAGCAACTGCCTCACCCATTGGATATTCCTTCCTGATATAATGATTTGTCTTTTACCTACGGCCCCATTCACACATAAAGCAACAAATTTCGTATAGCTGCAAACCCATTAATAACCCAATGTCTTTTAAATCGCAACATGTAGTCCGGCGGTACCGGTACCGTTTTTCATCAGAAACAGGTTTTCGTATTGTGATGTATTTCTTTTATGTTACGTATGACAATGATATATTTACATATGACATTTTCATGTTACTTATATAATAAGGAAGGAGATTTGTTCCCATTCTGCAAAAGGACATCCTTTAAACAAGTTTTCGAAGAATTGTTGAACAGTCTCCATTCTGTAATGTTAGGTTAATGATGAAGTGCATGACAAGTGCATGATAGAAAAATATTGTTACAATGCAATGAATCATTTTTTTCAGAATATAAATCTTGAAACTCTTCTTGATGATTACGAAAGAAACACAGTTTAGTGTGTCAATGTGGCGGAGATTACAGCTTTCAGCCTAGATCCCAAAACCTCGATTATATTAATTTCAATTTATTTCTTTGATAAGTTTAAATCCTGGACAAATTCTTTTAATTTACCTTAAGTTATTACATGAGGTTCACGGGAACAGGATTTTGCTTCAAAAGTAGGATCATATTGACCTCATAAGAGAGTACAGTAGCTACCGTACACCATGAAGTACTGGACTCAGAGTAGACAAAAACTTCTGGTTCTGCATTGTATGTTCGGATTTACTACTTATTAATTTTATATTTATATTACAGAAATAACATTCCGACAAATGTGGTTTGTGCTACACCATCGGCATGGCAAAACTCATGTTCCGATTTTCCGTAGCTCAGACTGTTAGACGATTCACTCAGGTTGAACAGCGGATATGAGGGGCCCATTTCTTATCTTAACTCCCAAATTTATAGCCTGAATATACTTCATAACATTTTTTAACTTGTGGAATCAATCTTCGTCGTTGTTCTTTAGATACTAAATCCTCGCACACCTAACAGAAATTATTCAGAGCACTTCCTTGGTATACTTATTCACTAACACACACCCACACTCACACTTGGCGACACAGTAACTGTAAATCACAAAATGAAACAACAGTATCACTTTTTTATTTTTTTTTTCTATTTTTACTGTGTAATTCACAGCGAACGTTTAAACGATACTGTGTCTGTTAATTTCATGACTAAGAAGACTGCTCTGTACTAGAATATCAGAACATACACTAAATGAATCATTGTGCATATACATTTATTGCCTTCATATTATTGTGTTTGTACTCTACTCCCTGATAACAGTCATTTAAAATATTGTTTTAAGAACCCCAAAAAAATTCATAGAATTCCGCAAAAGTAATACTTGGAAAATGTTATCATCTATTAACTGTGGGTGATGGAAAAATTCTGATTTTCATTTTATAATTCAGCATAAGGAGTTATATTAGGCATACAATAAACTTTCAAGAGTCAAAAACCATATATATTAGTACTGTTATTCCGCTCAATTCCACTCTCGATTTTTGTGTACGTATGATGAGTATATGCGTGTGTGCATGCTTGTGCACACACATGGTTACACAAGATTTTGATGAATTGATGAAACAATAATTAACAGCGTAGTGATATTTCTCTCTACTTCATAAAGATTTAGTGAAAATGACTTTGATAAATAACAAGTCAAAAAACTAACTAATTTTGAATGGAATTACACACACACACACACACACACACACACACACATATATATATATATCAATTAAAATTAATGAAAATGTTCT
The DNA here is from genome assembly GCF_047948215.1 of Lycorma delicatula. Classification (NCBI taxonomy): domain Eukaryota; kingdom Metazoa; phylum Arthropoda; class Insecta; order Hemiptera; family Fulgoridae; genus Lycorma; species Lycorma delicatula. The sequence continues at coordinate 59,457,736 of NC_134462.1, forward strand.
ACGGTGTTAATTTTTTTTAAATTTAATTTTTACCTGCCGTTTTGCAGTTATTATTAAAATCATAAATAACAAAACAGTATAATGTAATATAATGATGAAAAATATAATTAATAAAGACAATATACAAATGATGTAAAGGAGAGAATTTCATCACGTAATAAGTTCGCATCTGCTATTAGACAAGTCTTATGGATAAATTCACAGGGGAAATTTAGAAGCATTGCCCTTCTGCACTATGTAAGCAACTCTCTAATGAACTTGGTTTTCAGCGCTTTTCTATTTAAAATTGTAATATTATATACTGACAATATAAACATGTACTATTAAAATTATAACTGAATATAATAAAAAAAGAATAAAGAATTGTACCTATATTATTAAAAATAATAATAATACAATTATTAATAACAGCAATAAAATTATTTAATTCTCATGTTTTGAAACTGAGAAATTAAAAACTATTAAAATTATTTTTATAAATTTTTTGTGATATATTAAATTACGAATACATTAATTATTTCGTCTTAAACTAATTTCAGAAAGTACAAGAATATTTGACAAAAACATTAATTTATCTAACTTCAAAAAAGCACGTGATGTCATGTACTTTTTTAACTTCCATGTACGAAGTAAAGGAAGTAGTGTGATCGCGAAAAATTTCCGTTTTCAAATTTAAACGGAAATATCCATTTTGACAATTCCTGAATCCATGTTGACTAGTTTCGGCGTGACGTCTGTACGTACGTACTGACGTATGTATTTCGTATAACTCAAAAACGAGATTAGCTGTAGGATGCTGAAATTTTGGACTGCTATAACATCTAGCTGTGCATCACCCGTTTTGATTGAAATCGACTGAACCAAAAGTGTCCAAAAAATTTGGATTTTGGACTTTTTCTTAAATGCAGCAATAAGTTATCATTGAGAGCTTTTCAACGATATATCATAAATGTTACTTATTTTCATTGGTTCCAAAGTTATAACCAAATAAAATTTTAATTAATGAAATATTTGGATCTTATGAGAAGGTACATCGGTTCAAATTAAACTTCATCTCCTTTTTTTTTACTTTGTTTTTTAATTTAAAAATATTGAGATATTAATAATCATTATTCTCTGACTGTAAAAAAAATTAGGATAAATAATAAGTCAATAATAACAATAAAGAAAATGAAATAATATCAAAATGTATTATGAAATAAATTCTTTTGTACTATCAGTTAAAAAAAAAAATGTATATGCAATTTAACAGGCGTACGTGGGAGTCATATGGTGTCCATATCAGATTTAATGAAACATATGATTATTTGAAATTAATTAATAATTATTGTTTAGAATCGTAGTAAAATTTTATGTACATTTTATTTTTAACAATGCATATATATATATAAATTAATAGGCGTACAAGGAAGTTATGTGGTGTACAATAAGATTTTTTTATATTTTAACCATTAAACTTTTTAATTATTATTAATAACATTTTTTCTTTTTTAATTCAACATATACTGACACCGACGTTACGATATTTCTAAACAATTGTATTTCTTTTTCTTCCATTCGAAGAAAATATAAAAAAGCATTATGAATATAATACATGTATGAGTACTAAATAAAAAATAAATAAAAATGAAACAAAATAGTTCGTTTTAATTCATTTAGTATATATATTCTTCATTTTAACGTAAGACGGTGAATATATTTAAGATTAAAATCGCTTGTAACAAATATTGCAGTTCTTCCAAATACCTGTTGTTATTGGGAAAACAGCAATAGTAAGGTAACGCAGCAGAAAGGTTACTACTGCGGTTACTATTGAGTTAGATTTGAGGCATTGAAAAGTATCTTCTCTATAGCAATAGATAAGACGCTTTTAAAAAAATCGAAATTTAGTGCTATTATTGTCTGTTTCAAGAAATTTTAGATAAATTTATTAAATATTGTAATTTAAAAAAAAAATATCCATGCCTGTTACAAGTTGTAAAGTATATCTTCAAATTTTATATATTATGATTACATAATAACAAAAAAAAGTATAAATAATTTTTATATACATTTGAAATGTATATGTTAGCTTTGTCATATGTTAACCCGTTTCGGATATATTCCATTTATAAACTTACTTTACTGGTCTCAGTACAGTACTGGCGGCAGTACAATGAGTTTTGAAATTGCCCGAAACGTGTCAAAATACAATTTAGTTTTGACGCAGCTAATAGAGGTAGATAAGTGTACTCAATATAAAAATTATGACGATCTTAGCAGAAAAAAAGTTAACTTCAGTGCATATATATATATATATATATGAAAATTAAAACCGCTTTTCGGGAAAGTACTACAACTGTGGGTTGTTTCTGATGCACAGCTTACACACACGTACACACAAAATTTAATTAAAAATATTATCATTTTAAATATTTATCATTAAAAAATAATATTTTTTTTCATGATTCTAAATAAAGCGCGCGGGCATACCGCATTTAATTCAAGCAGTTATGGTGGTACTAGCGGCGCTGGTCAGTACTACCTAAACTAATTTCACAACTTACGTAGAACAAATTTCACTTGCATGGTAAGCAGACTGGTGTAGCTGCGAGGTTTAACGCAACAGGTACTGAGTCAACCGGGCGATCGTGTTCGATACTCATCCAGACCGAGTTACCTTTTACACTTTAAATATTATTCATTTATTTAATTCTATCGGTGACCTTTTTTTTCATCATCTTCTCATGCACTACTCCCTATTGAGGGTAATCCCCGCCAAAACGCATAATGCCTCATAAGTTGCGGTCCGGTAGGCCGCCATCACGACTAGTAGGGATGACCAGCCTCATTCGATTCCACTGGATATTAATCGCTCCACCCCAAATCGGTGCAGCGTGCAAAATAACGGATAACATCGTCGTTGTAATAACCCTGCGTTTGGAAGCCCTTGGCGCCACATGTGATGACATCAACTCATTCAAAGGAGTTAGGGTCCTCTCATCTCTACTGCAGCATTCTATTATATGCTCACCAAATTTACGTGACTGCTCTAAAGTGACAGCAAGATATTTCACCTTGCTCACCGCCTGAACATTATGATCCACAATTGTCAGCACAATTGGATCCATCCTTCTCCTCACGGTTAGAGTGATATAACGACATTTCATCCAATCATCAACCAAGGTAAGAGCATGTTACCTCTATCTTGCATGTTACCTCTATCTTGAATCTCCTGCATTGCTTTCCCGCTGACCATCAGCACCAAGTCCTCCGCATACACGATAACTTCCGAATGCGGTAGCAACTGAATCCTAAGAACATCATCAAAAACAATGTTCCATAAGAGGGGGCCCAGCACAGGCCCCTATGGGGCCCCAAAACATCTAAAAGTGAATACGCTCCTTCAACTTTTCCGCCATTATCCATCTATCACTTAAGTACGAACTAACCACTTTTAACAAATAATCGCTGATGCCCTTGTTAGACAATGGAGTCATTATAATGCTCCACGGCAACGACCCGACAGCATTTTTTACATCGAGCAATATCAACATCGGTAAGTGTTTCGTAAGAACTGTTTATTATAAACTAATTAGTTTCTTACTTTTTTCTATTTCTATTTTTATCGTATTGTACACTAATACCGATTATTTAACAATTTAAATATTCATATTGGTTTAGAATTTAGGTAAAATTTTAGTGAACAGTTTATCAGCAAAAATTTTGTTTTTATTTTACAGTTCGGCTGAGCTCATAATTTGTACTCTTAATAGTTGATGAATTATTTTTAATTTTTTGTTGTCAATTTACAAAAATAATATAGGATTTAATAAGAAAGTACCTTCATCTAAGAAGTCAGACCAGTTCCTTTCTACCACTGTGAAAGATAAATTATTAATCTTTGTATAATAAAGCAGATATAAATTTTCGATAAAGAATAAATATTAAAAAAAAAAAAATATATATATATATATACACACACACTATATTCTCACAAGATTTAAGGGATATAAGGATTAATATTATTATTAATTCTACTTTACTTCTATTTATTAATTATGTCCAGTAAAACTTTAGAACAGTAGAATTGCTTTTAACTGAAAGAAAAACTGTAAAATATGAAACTTGGGTATTTTCCTGACAAAAAAGTTAACAAAAATCCCTTTTACATAACATGAAAGTACATAATCTTCTTATATTAAATAATATATATAAATGAAAAATTTACTTATTTATTGAGTTTAAAAATTTGCTGTACATCAATGTTTTTTTATAGATAAATGATTAAGAATATTATGATAGAAAACTAACATTGAGTAATCGTCTTAAAAGCTTGGGAAAGTCGTATTATCCATAAAAGCCTTATTATCGATTAAACATCAAATCCATTTACCTCTGCAGTAGAAATACCAATATTTTTATTAAATGATAAAGGAAACATTATTCAACGTAAAAGAATATTTACTTTTGAATTCAAAAAATCTGATTCCCAGAAAAATGTATTTTTAAAAAAAGATTTTTCAAAAATGATGCAGAAAATTAGGACTACCACAATTTTTTGGTATAAGCAGGCTTATAACCTTTGTACCTCTATTATTAAAAATAATAATAATACAATTATTAACAGCAATAAAATTATTTAATTCTTATATTTTGAAACTGAGAAATTAAAATCTATTAAAATTATTTTTATAAATTTTTTGTGATATATTAAATTACGAATACATTAATTATTTCGTCTTAAACTAATTTCAGAAAGTACAAGAATATTTGACAAAAACATTAATTTATCTAACTTCAAAAAAGCAAGTGATGTCATGTACTTTTTTAACTTCCATGTACGAAGTAAAGGAAGTAGTGTGATCGCGAAAAATTTCCGTTTTCAAATTTAAACGGAAATATCCATTTTGACAATTCCTGAATCCATGTTGACTAGTTTCGACGTGAAGTCTGTACGTACGTACTTACGTATGTTTTTCGTATAACTCAAAAACGAGATTAGCTGTAGGATGCTGAAATTTTTGACTGCTATAACATCTAGCTGTGCATCACACGTTTTGATTGAAATCGACTGAACCAAAAGTGTCCAAAAAGTTTGGATTTTGGACTTTTTCTTAAATGCAGCAATAAGTTATCATTGAGAGCTTTTCAACGATATATCATAAATGTTACTTATTTTCATTGGTTCCAAAGTTATAACCAAATAAAATTTTAATTAATGAAATATTTGGATCTTATGAGAAGGTACATCGGTTCAAATTAAACTTCATCTCCTTTTTTTTAACTTTGTTTTTTAATTTAAAAATATTGAGATATTAATAATCATTATTCTCTGACTGTAAAAAAAAATTAGGATAAATAATAATTCAAAAATAACAATAAAAAAAATGAAATAATATCAAAAGGTATTAATGAAATAAAATCTTTTGTACTATTAATTAAAAAAAAAAAAGTGTATATGCAATTTAACAGGCGTACATGGGAGTCATATGGTGTCCATATCAGATTTAATGAAACATATGATTATTTGATATTAATTAATAATTATTTTTTGGAATCGTAGTAAAATTTTATGTACATTTTATTTTTAACAAATGCATATATATATATAAATTAATAGGCGTACAAGGAAGTTATGTGGTGTACACATAAGATTTTTTTATATTTTAACCTTTAAACATTTTAATTATTATTAATATCATTTTTTCTTTTTTAATTCATCTTATACTGACACCGACGTTACGATAATTCTAAACAATTGTATTTCTTTTTCTTCCATTCGAAGAAAATATAAAAAAGCATTATGAATATAATACATGTATGAGTACTAAATATAAAATAAATAAAAATGAAACAAAATGGTTCGTTGTAATTCCTTTATTATAAACGAACCATTTTGTACATTCTTTTCCATTATGTATAATCTTCATTTTAACGTGTAGAACTTTCAAGCGATTAAATCGCTTGTAACACATATTGGAGTTCTCCCAAATACCTGTTGTTATTGGGAAAACAGCAATAGTAAGGTAACGCAGTAGAAAGGTTACTACTGCGGTTACTATTGAGTTAGATTTGAGGCATTGAAAAGTATCTTCTCTATAGCAATAGATAAGACGCTTTTATAAAAATCGAAATTTAGTGCTATTATTGTCTTTGTTTCAAGAAATTTAGATAAATTTATTAAATATTGTAAATTTAAAAAAAAAATATCCATGCCTGTTACAAGTTATAAAGTATATCTTTAAATTTTATATATTATGATTACATAATAACAAAAAAAAAAGTATAATTAATTTTTATATACGTTTATCTACCTTTCTTAGCTTTGACATATGTTAACTCGTTTCGGATATATTCCATTTTTAAAACTTACTTTACTGGCCTCAGTACAGTACTGGCGACAGTACAATGAGTTTTGAAATTGCCCGAAACGTGTCAAAATACAATTTAGTTTTGACGCAGCTAATAGAGGTAGATAACTGTACTCAATATAAAAATTATGACGATATATATATATATATATCGTCAATAATTAAAGCCGCACGAGGTGACGAGGTGTGTTTTGTTTCCCCTTTTTTAAATCTTATAATTACTTCTATTTTATGTTTTTTAGTCATTTAATCGGAGTCAGATTCAGCAAGTCGCGTCACACATACAGTAATAGTGGCTGTACTGGTTGAGACGCCACACCGTACACCGTCTCACCCGTTAAAAAAGAAAAAGAAAATGATTTTAAATATTTATCTGAAGAATGAATAGTAAGCCTCCTTTAATACCTCATTTAGTATAGTGGGAAATTTTTAATTATTGTTAACATTTTTTTTACCTTTCTTTACCATTTTTAAGGTTGTTGAACTTCGAAAAATCTTGATATTTGTTTTTAGATATTAACATGAAAATTACACACACCAAAATCAAGTTTATATCTTTACTTTCTTCCGAGAAATTAAAAAAAAAAAAAAAAAAATAGCCGGGTTTCAAAAAAATCATAATCAGTTTTAACCCTTTAAACTCGGAATTTCAAAAAAAATCTAGAAATAAGTTTTTAGTTATTCACATGAAGATTATACACACCAAAAATTAAGTTGATACCTGGGAATAATGGGAATCATAATGGGAATTTGTTATCTAGATATTAAAAACATAGTAAATTTCATTGTTACTCCATTTTAACGTTTTAAAATCGGAATTTCAAAAATCTTTTCTTAGTGTGCACTTACACCGTAATACAAATTTTCATCAATTTATCTTCAGTAATTTTTCCATACTCAGTAACATTTTTAAACTTTCTTAGCTTTCGAAAATAAAATTACTGCGGGACCACAGAAGCAATTTATTTGGAATTTACTAAAAGAATGAAATCAGAATTATCGATGTCGGTGCAAGTAATAATAAGTAAGACTTAAATATATATGTAGAAATAAACTCGACCAAATCTTCTCCTTTTTGATGGCCAATCAAAAAATAATATTACGTGCAGAAATATGAAATATTATAACTACTTTTGACACTTACTTTCTGACAAAAATTTTTAATGCGTAATTGTACGATAACTCTCAATTACTGCAGAATTAATACAGCAATACAAAGATTGTAAATTTATAACCTAATAATAAAAATAAAAATTCTCTGCTTTTCAGTCTTTTAATTCATAAATATTATCTATTAAAAGTTTTTTTGTAATTTGTTTAAAAGGTTTTAATTCATTTCAAACAAACAAGTATTGGGACAACACTTTTTTATTATTGATTGGATTATCTTAAAACCTTTCATAAAAATGTAATTTTTTACATTATGTAATATAATATCAAACAGTTTACATAACAGTAGAAAAAAACCGTGTCTTAATTTGTTTAGTAAGTTAATTTGTAAGTTGATCACGTACACAGGACGATTTAAATATGTAATAAACCAACCGGCTGCATCTTATAATTTTCATAAGAAATGTAATTTTTTTAATGGATTATAAACCAATAAATTTATATTAAAAAAATTCAAACAAAAATATTTGAATTTATTTTGTAATTTTGAATGTATCAATATGAAAATTTGACATATATACGAGTAACATCCTTTGCTTTTTTCTAATTACATTAATGTTTAAAATAAATCGTATATCTTTTTTAATTTTAAAAATCTAAATATCTATTTGAAAAGGAAAGTTTAAAAAAAAAAATAATTTTTATAGAAACGTTTTTATTAATATGAAAGGAATGAATTTTAATAAAGTAATATTTGAATCCATTTTGAAATCAGTTTCTTTTTATAAAATATTGCGGCGTTCTTGAAAGATCTTTGCTACGTTACTGAATACATTACCTTATAAGTTATTAATAATATTGAAAGAAATATAGAAGAATTATTCTACCAGCAAGTTTTAATAAATATTAGGATTTAGTGATCTTGTAAATCAAATTCAAAAAGTAATCTAGGAAAAATACGAAAATAAATGATTAAAGTTTTACATGAAAAATAAAAATTTCATTTTTTGAGATTACTATACTTGTACAATGAAAGTCTTACACGAACATAGTTAAAGAAATTTTCTTCTAATTATTACGATTTAGTTCAAATGTATTATACGAAAATTCCAATTAAGTTTCTTTGAAATTACAAAGTTGTTTGTTAAAATATATTTTCAAATAATAATAATACAATAAATGATTTTCAATAAAACGGTAAATAAATGTATGATTTATTAGACTGAAAAAAGTTGTATGATTGTTTTTAACAAATGTTTTTATAAACTGAAATAAAATATCGCCAGTAATTGTTTATAATAAAATAATCGATTAAAGAATCACTTAAGTAAAACTATTTAAAACTAGGAAAGTAATTAAAAAATTATTGATCAATAAACTATGTAAGAACATCCTGGTTATGAAAAAAAAAGGGAGTAAAAGTTAAAAAGACACTGTAAAGTTTTGTAAAATTCAGTATACTTCCTCTTTCTATGACAGTGGTTGGCAATACTGTAATTTTTTAAACTTCTACACCAGGTCATCCCCAACCCGTCTGTTTATCGGGCTTAACTGCAACTACTTCTTTTTTTCCTTTTGTTTTCTAAAAATAGTTCATATAAAGGAGTTTATTACTATTCTCTTTTTGTATAAGCCCTAACATATAGTTATGCTGATACAGACTATAAGTACAGCACCTTTTTTCATATCACAGTAATGAAAGATGCAATTCTATACTTTGTATTCATTGTTAATCCTCTACTGCCGTAAGTAGAGGATACAGTTATTACAATACACGTTTTATTATACGTATTTACTAAACTGTAAATTTCATTCGCTACCGTCAGTAATGAATATCTCATAGTCTATTTAAAAGTAGATTTTTACTTTATCTTATATGATAAAATAACATATTCTGACACATCAATAAAATATTGAGTAGGAGGCTAGGCAAAGATATTAATGTTATGCCAAGTTACGCCATTGTGCGGCCCACATAATTTAAGCTTTTTCAATCATCAAAAGCTAGCTTCATCGTAGACTATAGAAATTTCAGGAACAAAACGACCCTTTATAGAGGGAAAAATAGATAAACTAGTATGAAAAGTAGTAGAAAAATTACTCTTAACGCCACTATATCGGCAGTTATATCCCTCTCATAAAATCCAGGCTATTCTTATAACAGTGCTGTGCGATAATTTGTTGAGATAGATTTATCCAAGGAATAGTATACGTCATTACAAAACAAAAGACAGTTTACAAAGTAGTCAAGAATATCTATAACTTCTATTATCAAGATCTAACCAACTTTAACAATAACTACAACATCAAATACATCACACACTATGGAATAATAAAACAGTAATGTAATACATTTATGTAGTATTTAAAAAGAAAACAGCATACAAATTTAAATATTCTACAATAAATTTATATATTATTTAAATATTATTACTATTATAAACAAATAAAATTACCTCAAAATGAATTTGTTTAAAAACTTTAACTTAGTTCATCATATATACAATATGACGCGCTTCAGAATCACTTTACTATGGACGTAAAAAATGTTCAACCATTGTAATTTATTTGACTGATCTCATCTCATGATGTTTATTGTTTAATAATATTACTTTAAACTTTTCTAAATAGAAATATTGTATTATCTTTTTCGTTATACGCAATATATTATAATAATTTACATCTTTTGTCTTATTGCAAAAAAACTGCAAAAACATATATACGTCTGAATTATCCAGTCATTATAATTCAACTATTTATTATAATATTTGTATATAAAAAGGACATTATTAAGAAGGAATTTGATATTTTGTTGACCAAATTTGCTGTACATCATCATAACATTTCGTCTTATTATCTTCCATATTTTTGTATTTAAATATTAATAATATATTACAATTATAATTATGGAATACTAACGCATTTATTTATCATCAAATAGGAGATTGTAAATTAATATTAATAAAATCCTGAAATATGTTGTATCATATTTATTAAAGGTAGTAGAAATTAACTTCAAATGAAGAATGCTAGGGAATACAAGAAGGGATAGGGTAAGGAACAATAATATCATTAGAGAGGAACCGAAAATTGGAAGCTTTGACGAGTCAGTTGGAAGATCAAAGCTCAGGTGGTTTGTATATATTAAAAAGATGGGTATACTTAATTATGTTTTCATTGTTTTTATTTAATTTGTTTGTTATGCCGCTGAATAACTTTTGATTTTGTATTGTTTTGTGTCGCTTTGATTAACTGTACTCACTTTTATTTTGTGTTATTGAGTTATTTTTGTTGTTATAAATCGTTTTTTGTTGACTGTCTCCATTATTTGCGAGTTTAAAATTATAATTTTTACTTTCAGCCTACGGTTGCTAGGAGTTGTTTATTGGCAACAACAGCTGTTTCATTTGTTTAAGAAGTTGTTTAGCTTCGTGGTAGCCGACCTAGGTCGAATTTTATTTGTAAACACGTGTTTGCATTTTAACGGTGATTGACAGAATACAGTTATTTAATTTACAAATTTAAGTTGCAACTAATTGATTATGTCCCGTTGTAATGAATCACAGAATGTCTCCCGTACCCTTCGTGATGTGTCATCATTTCGGGTGGAGGAGACTGTCAGGAAGGCCTCTAGAAGTACTCTGCAGAGTACCAGAAGGGGTATGGTCATTGTAGGAAGAGAGATAAATGATTCTTCTGGAGAGAATTTACTGGAGAGATATATGAGAGAGAGTAACCGCCTGTATCTATAGAGGCCGCACCGGCTCCGGTTCCAAGTGAGGTTGAGATGGACAATGATTATGTGGAGAAGATTAAACCGAATAATAAGCGGTAACAGTCGCGATCTTCCCCACTAGTGGTGAGGCTGACGAACGGTAGCCCCTCTACGGAGCTGCCGTTCGTCTGAGCTTACACGGTTGGGCGGCAGTGATGAGGCACTGGGACTCCTATAACCCTTCGCGAAAAAGACCGAGACGCGATGAGAGTGCCCTACACAAAGTGCTTTCACTAGAGGTAATGGCGGCAAGACCGATTTCCGGCTTCTGAAGTGGGGTTCAGGAACGACATAGTCGGGTTTGGATACTCCGCCCTAGAGGTTAGATGCAAGCAATGAAAAGATCTAACCGGCAGGTTGACCTGTCGCACTAGATTTATGGCCGGCGGACGGGAAGGCCCGTTTGAGTAGACAATCCCCCGGGCTGTGTTTGCTTTGTCGTGGATCCAGCCCGGGAAGGGAACGGTGAAAAAAAAAAAAAATAGAGAGGATGTGGTAGAAGATCCAACCCGAGGAAATTTGGATTATAAGGAACTGAAGATGATGATTGTATTACCTGATAATAGAATATTTTATTAAAATACTAATGTTATATAAAATAAGTGTTTAATCTAACGAATTTAATTTTTTCAAATGTTTAGAAATCGAGTTCTACTTGATTGTAAAATATGGGACTTTTAACTAAATTCATCTAAAAATAAGTAAATTTTTAATTATAACGGACAGTATTTGTTTTAAATAAAATCCCCTATTTTTTAGAGAATATAAGACAAAATTCAATGTCAGATTATAAATTAAAAATTATAGCTGAAAAATGATATGCCTACCTGTTTTAAACTTTTTTTTTTTAATAAAGCAGAACGAACAAACACTTCTCCACCCCCCAAAGTGTAAGAGGACTGTTCCTTTGTTCACCAAGGAATTAATAATGATTCCTACTGAGTTATTAGAATCTTGAGTTATGTTTAGACAATATAACACGGTCGGCGTTGGAGTTCATTACTGTAGAATGAGTCCAGTTACAATTCATTAAAATCTGATATCATGAAATTCTATTTGAGTTTCTGTTACTATTATAATGAAAATAATTATCTAGAAATGATACTTTCATTTCCAAAATGGTTTGGAATTTTTTAATGAGATTAAAATGTGGGCAATAACACCACAAATCATCACGCAAGTTGTTTCAGTTACTGATATGATACAATTATTTTAGCACGACCAGCAATTATTTCCTAACTTCTGTTTATTTCTAAAGTTACAGAACTTACTTTTTATTATGTTATGTTTTCAAGAATAATATTTAAAGGAACATAGAAAATTACTGTCTAGCCTTAATAATATTTAACATATGTTTACCGATAAGGAAACACATATTGTACCAAATTGAAAGGTGAGATAAAACCTTTTTTTTCCTGCGTCCCAGGGCCGGACCCACATTTAAGCATAAACACAGCCTTGGGAGGTGCCGTCGCCTCTAACCACTGGGAAGGAGCAGCCCCAGGCCCGGCTATGCTGTTCCCAACCTCACCAACTCAGTAGCCGAGACTAGGTCCTTTGATGTCTACCCTCTAACGGGGCTCCCTCGAGGGGCCCCTCCGCAGAGACTCAATCTTTTCAGACTGGGGGCGTCAGAAGTCTCTCTGCTTCCTCCCCAGCCCAAATCCGAGCAAACCCAGGTGAACGATGACTCCATAGAAGACTGTCTCTTACCACCTCGCTCACCGATCTTTCTGCTGAATCACCCCTCCTACGCACTGCAAGATCAGCGTTTACCAACGCTCGCTCGTCAGCATCTTTCAGATGATGTTCTCCACGCTCAGCGGCCTCACCAGCCGTTCAAATACCAGACGATCATGATTCCATCTATTCCACTAAAAACCCAGGAACGAAATTGCTCAACGGCTCTCGTGTTGTCTTCCGTTTTCAGCATATGTCACTAATGTCAGCGCGTCCGCGATGCTCTTCCCACTCAGGATAGTGGAACAGCGTATGCTCTTCTGTGTCTCGGTCATCACAGTACATGCATTCGGGTGATTCCCGCCTGAGACAATACCTCTCTTTTTCTGTTTAGCCTCCGGAATCACCGTAAGGAATTACTTCAGAGGATAATATGTATGAATGTGAATGAAGTGTAGTCTTGTACAGACTCACGTCGACCACTCCTGAGAAGTGTAGTTAATCGAAACTCAACCACCGAAAAACACCGGTATCCACAATCTAGTATTCAAATTCGTATAAAATTAACTGCTATCTTTACTAGGATTTGAACCTTAGAATTTTCGACTTCGAAATCAGCTGATTTGCGATGACGAGTTCCCACTCAGGATAGTGGAACAGCGTATGCTCTTCTGTGTCTCGGTCATCACAGTACATGCATTCGGGTGATTCCCGCCTGAGACAATACCTCTCTTTTTCTGTTTAGCCTCCGGAATCACCGTAAGGAATTACTTCAGAGGATAATATGTATGAATGTGAATGAAGTGTAGTCTTGTACAGACTCACGTCGACCACTCCTGAGAAGTGTAGTTAATCGAAACTCAACCACCGAAAAACACCGGTATCCACAATCTAGTATTCAAATTCGTATAAAATTAACTGCTATCTTTACTAGGATTTGAACCTTAGAATTTTCGACTTCGAAATCAGCTGATTTGCGATGACGAGTTCCCACTCAGGATAGTGGAACAGCGTATGCTCTTCTGTGTCTCGGTCATCACAGTACATGCATTCGGGTGATTCCCGCCTGAGACAATACCTCTCTTTTTCTGTTTAGCCTCCGGAATCACCGTAAGGAATTACTTCAGAGGATAATATGTATGAATGTGAATGAAGTGTAGTCTTGTACAGACTCACGTCGACCACTCCTGAGAAGTGTAGTTAATCGAAACTCAACCACCGAAAAACACCGGTATCCACAATCTAGTATTCAAATTCGTATAAAATTAACTGCTATCTTTACTAGGATTTGAACCTTAGAATTTTCGACTTCGAAATCAGCTGATTTGCGATGACGAGTTAACCACTAGACCAGTCCGCTGTGCTCTGAGGCAAAACCTCTTTTTTTCTTTTTTTTTGCCGCCGGGCTACCGTTAGGTAAACCCCAAAAAAAGAAAAGAGGTTATATGGTGAATTAATCATCCGAAAAATGCTTTATATTATTTTAATAAAGCTAAAAATATATAATATTTGTTAATTTGTCTGGACTTAGGGTAATGAATCTGTAGTTCGGAAACCATCATAGTCACATTATTTGTCGTATTTTTCATGGGGAAGTGAATTCCCGAGATATATTTTTTAATTAAGACATTATGAAGATTTTTAATATAAGTAAATTTCGATTATTTAATCAATTTGAGAATTCATGAAAGTTGCCAGAACAAATTAATCGGATAAAAAGTTAAAAGAGGTTATAGTTCTGGAAGGAAAAGTATTGTAATCGGTCTAATTTGAGCATATGTGGTTTTCACCGGATTTTGGCGTTTTGACACCTAAGGATAAAAACCGGATGGGAATTTTCCGGATGTTAATGTTCGTATGTACGTGTGCTCAGTGTTGGCCTCTAATTCACCTTATATGATCCAGACTACTGGACCGATTTTGATCAGACTTGGTCAGGTTACTACTATATATTGGGCATTGATGCCATTAATTTCCTACTTAAATTGTCAAGGGGGTGAGGCTATAGCGCAAGGTCACTCTCATTATATCAAGATTTCTCCTAATTAAGATAATTTTTTAATAATTAAATTTATCGCGGCTACACCAATTTGTCAACCGAACAATCAAAATTTGTTCTATGTAAGTTGTGAAATTACATTACTTTAGTTAGTGCCGACCGTCGCCACTAGTACCGCCGCGATAATACGGTATTAAATACGGTATGCACGCGCGGTTTAGTTAGAATCATTAAATTAAATAACGATAAAATATTATGTTTAAATAAACTGGTAAGAATTATAAATTAAGTTGTGTGTGTTGGATCAGAAACAACTGTGTTGTCAATTATTTTTATGAAGGAAAAAATGATATAAAGTTATCTATTCAATGAATGTACAACCAAAATAAATTTAGTTATATCTAAATAACTACACTATTGACTACTTGCTAGATATTTAGCTTTAATTGCCGATCTCTGCGGCAGAGTGGTAGTGATCTCAGCCTCATCAGAGTGTCCCAATTCGAATCTTGGTCAGGCATGGGTAATTTTTCATACTCTACAAGATTCCATTTCCATATTTCCACGTACAGGCTACAAAGCTTTTGTGGTGAATTAATACATCAAGGAAAAAAATTTTCCTTTCCCATTTTTCATTAAAGAAGTTTTAAATGTCTAGATATCATTGCTTTACATGTATACGTAATTTTAGACTAACAAGGGAAATTATATAAGTTAGCTTTATTAACTTAAGTCCAGATTTCAAATCGAGGTAAATCTTTTGACAGTAAAGAGAGCTTAATGCTAAAAACTTATGCATAATATAATCTTATAAGCTTATTTATAAGAACACAAGATAAGTAATATAATTAAATTAAATAACTTAAATTATTTAAAGGAAGTAGTTAGTAATTATGAAACAAAAGAAGGTAGGGCAAGAAAGAGCGAGAAAGTAAGAGGAAAATAGAACAGAGTAAGAGCATGATGTGGATTAAAACCTGACAATAGAAGAAATTCCCTTTCAACCAGATTATCAGTATGCATTCTATTATTATTATTACTACTATGTTATCTTCATTATTATTACAATTAAGATAATCTATTACATATTTTTACTTAATATTATTATTGTTTCAATAAGCTCATTGAAAGTTATTGCTGGAATATATAAAACAATGTAAAGAAACTTAAATTAATTTATTTTATTAAATAACAGATGTTATTTTTACTATAACTACTTTCTGAATAATTTATACCTTATTTATATGCATCAGTACATCATATACCTTTAGATATGGTAAAGGGGTTTACTTAGAGAGAGAGATGTAAGCCTTATGTTAGGGATGACTTTCGAATATGAAGGAAACTTTTATACGTTTCAGTAAATCAATAAAAATCAATGAGTAGTGAGATGCTACTTCCATTTTTGTAAAATATCTGTATCTTTCGAGGAATTATGGATTGGATGTATGTTTGTTATCTGAAGAGAGCGTTGAAGCAACCGGTTTTTGTTTCTGTTCCTTTCTGATTAGATTATCCCGATCTTACTATCCATCCCTTTCTTTTATATTATTAACCCCGTCAACTGAAATAATAAGCCCTCATTGAGAACTTTTCAACGGTATATCATATGATAATTTTTTTCATTGGTTCTAGGGTTATAGGAAATAATATTTTGGGGTTTATTTGTGAATTCTCTATCCAATGGAACAGTGCTAAGAATTTAAAAAATTATATAGTTAACGTATATTCGGTATTAATGAAATTCTTTGAGAACGACTTAGTTATGGATCTGTCCAGAGAAATCTGTTTCATTTCTTACAGCTGAAGCTAACTCTAAGGCTGAGAAAAGGTTATATTTTTAAGTAATGCTGAGTCTTTTAATTTCTCCAAATACATACAAGTATGGTAAAGCTACTAAAAATAAATATATAATAATAGAAAAAATAAATCAGTGGAAAAAAATATAAATAAATAAACTATTCAATCAGGATATATTTATTCTAATAAACTAGAAAAAAACACATAAGTTTTATGAAGATATTGTCAGTTTAAGAATATTAAATAATTTTGAATTTAAAAAATAATATATATATATTTATTTTGAAGAAAGCAAAGTTAACAAAATATAATCTTTGTTATAATCTTCAACTCGTGATTGCGTTAATAAGGATAATGAAATTAATAAGGTTACTGAACTTCCAGTAAAAGAATGTAGGCGTGTTTTAAGTAGATGATGACATATTATTTAATATTATTTACTAAATGTCATGGAGTAATTTTTTTCCAATTACTGGTCTTTTTTCTTATTTTATTATTCACAATATTTTTATTTATTATGAATTAAAGTACTCTTCTATTTACAGTTTTTGAGTAATTTTATGCTACTTTCCATCTCTTTCTATTCGGTATTAATCGTTTAATAACAATAAATTTATTTCACAACACATCCTCAATATATTTTAATTTTTTTCTCTTTGTCTTCCCTTATTATTTTTTAAACAATTCACTACACCTAGAAGTCTTAATATACGGCTCACTAGCCTTGATCTTCTTTTTAGAAGATTTACGACATACTCTTCTCTGTTATAAATCGACTTAAAATAAAAAAAAGCTTAGGTTTTTCTTTTATTTATTTAATCTATCCAATACTCTCCAAGTATATATTTCCTTTTATATACAAGATTAAATCATCTATTTCTTCATTTACACCACATATTTATTTTATTTACGGTTAAAAGTTTGGTACTATGACCTGGTACTACAATGATATAAATAATATGAATAACAGAACGCGAAGGAAACGGAAAAAAACAAAATTAATTAATTGAAATAGTTTTAAATATATATATATATATAAATAACAGGGAATTCTGCTTAGCTTAAAGATTTTTATTCCGAAAAAGAAGTTTTTAAAAGTAAAGAACCGTATAAGAGAAGAGTATATGGGTAATAGAAGAGTAAATAATTAAAATTAAAAGATAAATAAATAAAGAACCGTCTTTGTTTATAAAGTTTGATGCTGAAAAAAATTGATTGAACGTGTTTGATATGAAGATTTTTATAAGTTGAACCGAATAAAATTACCATTGTTTTAGAATCAAAGTAGACGAATTGTGTTGGTGAGAGATATTAATCATAAATCCATTTCTTTATACTCTTAATATAATATAAATTAAGACATCAAAGTATGGATAATTTATGGATGAAAGTAAAATAAATGGTAAAAATAGCAGCAAAGAAAGACAAATATTAGGATATAAAAAATATAATACGTCATGAAATATTTCAAAATATATACTGAGAAGAAAAGATGTGGGAAAGCGTATCAAATAAATAAAGTTACTGCCAATAAAACAATTTATTAATATTTACTTAACTCGTTTTATATACAAATTGAAACAATTAGAGTATGAAAATACAAAACAATTAGCGTGTAATATTACCAAAATTTAATAAAACTATTTAAAAATTTAAGATTAAATTTTTTTGCTTTTTTGGGTAAATCATCACTTCATTTGAGTTATCCATTTATTTTAATTGCTTCCTTTGATTTTATCTCATAATTTATTTCTTCTTTTTTTTGTTTTTATTTAATTTTCGTTTACAACGAGCTAGTTCTTAAATGGAATAAAACCGTTTAAAAAATAAATTCGGCCAATAATAAATAATAAGTTTATTGACAGAAAAATGAAGAATAATAAAGATTAGTAACATTAATGTAAAATCATTAAAATAAAAATATTACTTTTATTTTTAAACTAGGAAAAAGACGGGCCTAAGGCTCGCCGCGAAAATTTTACATGGTTTATTTTTTATTACACATGATTTTGTTAAATGTTTTAGCCAATTGTAACTTTTTGTTTTGTTTAACCTCCGAATCCATCATTAAGTATTACTTCAGAGGATGAGATGAATGATTTGTAGCGTGTGAAAATGCCATGCCTGACCGGAACTCGAACCTGGGACCTCCGAATGAAAGGCCGAGACGCTACCACTCGCGCCACGAAGACCGGTTTGCCAATTGTAACTAAATAACGTTCATGAATTCAGCGCCCTAAAGTCAACATAAACGTTTATAACGAAAATCTTCAAAATCCTGAACATTTTTACCTGTATCTTGAGTTGTGATTTTTTAACATAGCTCTAACCACAATGTTTTACATTTTTATCCCCAAAACACGAATATGAGTTTAGATGAAACGTTCGTATCAAGAAATCCTTTAAACGAATAAATCGTTAGAGAAGTAAAAATTGTTCGAACGAATGAATCGTTCAAGAAGTATAAATCGTTCGAACGAATGAATCGTTCGTGCGCTGCGCGCAGTCGCCCGGTGCACCATCATTGGTGAGCTCTCCCCCAATAGTAGCTAAAATAAAAATTTGAGCACATACAACAAACAGACAAACCCATGTACCATCCTTTCTTTATGGAAAGTGATACAAAATCGGTATTTCTACACAGATTTTATTGACGAAATATCGGTAAGTTTAATCATTTGTGGGAAAATAAATGTAAAAAGTTATTTTAAAATCTTCATTTTAATTTTGACCAACGAAGGTATACCGATTGCTAGAAAAAGAAAGATTAAAAAATAAAGTATGTTTTATTTTACTTTTAATGTAATGAATAACAATTTAATTAATATTTCAAAAAAGGTTTATGAAATTATTATGTGGATTATAGCATTCATTTTTATGCATGTACGTTAAAAGAATATATAAGAAGACAGGAAAAATTTAATCCAAGATTTCACAAAATGATGTTGAGAATTTACAGGTACATTAAACGGTCATATAAAGTTAGAAATAATGAATTATTTTAACAGTAAAAGGGTCCAGTGAATTGTATAGAAATGTGCAGGAGGAAAAAAATAGTGAAAGCTTTTACTGATGGAGATATTAAGGAATGAAATACAAGAGGTAAGAGGTGCACCGAGACTTGAATTTTAAACTTGAATTTCTTCTGGGCAGATTAATGCACACTATTATCAAAGCAATATATAAAAAATAAAATTATTCGCAAAAGGGTTCTATTCAAGCAAAAAGACTATTATGTACGATGGAATAAACATGGATATTAATGTAATTAGTTTTTTCTTAAAAAAAAATTTATTCGAATTTAAATTATCTTCGAATTTAATTTTCCAGTTTTTCTCCGTTACGTAA
The DNA here is from genome assembly GCF_047948215.1 of Lycorma delicatula. Classification (NCBI taxonomy): domain Eukaryota; kingdom Metazoa; phylum Arthropoda; class Insecta; order Hemiptera; family Fulgoridae; genus Lycorma; species Lycorma delicatula. Next base: position 59,477,801 of record NC_134462.1, read on the forward strand.
ATAATCGTGAGCATATATGTAACAGCTAAATCTATGATGTTTATTCCAAATTGGTAAAAATTATCTTATTTATGGAATAATTATTTTTATTAATAAACTTAAATATACTCCTAATTATTTTTTATTTGCACTGAACCAAGTGTTTTAACAATACGTATGTAGTTTATAATTTATATAAATAATTAGGTAAAAAGATTGTCGAAGAAAGAAGAATGTCATTACAACTTCTGGGAATCTATACAGCTGTTATAAAATAGAACGGTCATTTCTTAGTTGCTAATTTAAGAAATAACGTTCAGTGCTTTTTCTTTCGTGATAAATTCAATAACTTTCGTATGTATTCGTATGTTTAACATTTATTTAATATTATTTTTATTTTTACAAGATTCTACTTCGAACTTTTTTCTTTCACTTCGTCTAAGATTCCATAAATTCATATTCAATTAACGCATCCAGTTTTTCACATTCCTATCATCATAACATCACATTTCAAAAATCTCCAATCATTATTTTTATAGCTTTCCGTTTGCCTATTTTCGCTGTTATATACTGTTGTATAACAAATACTTTCAACAATTTCTTTTCGATTACTAATTGTACGTCTGATCTCAGCGTAATTCTTTTCTCTTTTAACGTTTTCTTGCTCATAACGCTAAAATTGTTTATCCTTTGTAATTTTTAATAATAAAATTATAAAATTTTACAATTTCCTATAGTTTATATAATTATTAGTAACAAATGATTATCTTTAAAGTTTCAGTGGTTCAACCGTGTCCTCAAATGTTGAAACTTTAATTTAACTCATTTCCCGATGTCATATAGTGATGAAAGTTTTCACAGCGAATTAATTCGGGTAAAAATAGCATATTCTATTGTTAAATTCATATATTTCTATATTTTATATATATAATACCAAGGGAACATCCTAAAGAAGGGAGGTGAATCGATAAGATGTAGCTATCGATCCGATTGATTTTGACTGTCGATTCAGTATGAATAGATCAGGTAGCTGAAGCGGATTTTAATATTACTAGTGTAAATTTACCATCAAAGATTTATTTATGCTAATCATCTAATTTAATTATAAATAATTCGTATCATTTATAATAATGAAAACTAATTATCCAGGTTATAGAATAAAACAGCAAATATATATTTTATTGTTTGCTAAAGAATTAAAACAGGTAAAAGTAAAATCTTCCTTTTCAGTTTGAATACATATAAAATTACAAAAAAAAGGTGGTAATATTTGATTTACGAAGAAATTTTATAACAAAACAGAATTTAATTTCTTTAAATGTGATTTCAAACAACTCAGTTCTATGGAGGAAGTAACAAATGTAATAATATAATTCCTCAGAAATTACGACTAAAACGAAATAAACCTCAAACATTGTTTTCTTAAAAAAATAACAAAAACAAACAAAACAATCCATATTCACAAATACCTTTGTTTTCAAGAGAATTACTTTCAGAAAAGGTGTTTTCTATTTTGGCGTGAATAAAAAGGAAAACATGGGGCGCAATCTACTAATAAAATGGTTGTATATGAAAGCGCGCCTAAACCATTTTTATTTCCTTGTACGAAGTAAAGGAAGTATTGTGATACGGAATTCAAGTTTCAACGGAAATATCAGTTTTGACCATCCCTGAATCCATTTTGACTAGTTTCGGCCTGACATCTGTACGTATGTATGTATCTCGCATAACTCAAACACGATTAGCCCTAGGATATTGAAATTTTGGATTTATGACTGTTGTACCATCTAGTTGTGCACCTCCCTTTTTGATTACAATCGACTGAACTAAAAGTGCCCAAAGTAGCCCAAATTTAAAACAATTTGAATTTAGAAATTTTTCTTAATTCCAGTAATAAGCCCTAGTTGAGAGCTTTTCAACGATGTATCATAAAAGGTACTTATTTTCATTGGTTCCAGAGTTATAGCCGAATAAAATTATAATTAATGATATATTTGGATCTTAAAAGGGGAAAAACATCGGTTAGAAACAGATTTCAACGCCTTTTTTTTTTTTAATTTAAACAATTTCATTTATTAATAATTATTAACCTCTGACTGTAAAAAAATCATTACGATAAATAATAATTCAATAACAACAAAAAAAAAAAATGAAAAACAAACAGAAGTTACTAATGAAATAAAATTTTATGTACTTTTCATTTTTTTAAAAAAAGTGTATATGAAATTTAATAAGCGTTTTTTTTTTTTGTCTTCAGTCATTTGACTGATTTGATGCAGCTCTCCATGATTCCCTATCTAGTGCTAGTCGTTTCATTTCAGTATACCCTCTACATCCTACATCCCTAACAATTTGTTTTACATATTTCAAACGTGGCCTGCCTACACAATTTTTCCCTTCTACCTGTCCTTCCAATATTAAAGCGACTATTCCAGGATGCCTTAGTATGTGGCCTATAAGTCTGTCTCTTCTTTTAACTATATTTTTCCAAATGCTTCTTTCTTCATCTATTTGCCGCAATACCTCTTCATTTGTCACTTTATCCACCCATCTGATTTTTAACATTCTCCTATAGCACCACATTTCAAAAGCTTCTAATCTTTTCTTCTCAGATACTCCGATTGTCCAAGTTTCACTTCCATTAAAGCGACACTCCAAACATACACTTTCAAAAATCTTTTCCTGACATTTAAATTAATTTTTGATGTAAAAAAATAATATTTCTTACTGAAGGCTCGTTTAGCTTGTGCTATTGGGCATTTTATATCGCTCCTGCTTTGCCCATCTTTAGTAATTCTACTTCCCAAATAACAAAATTCTTCTACCTCCATAATCTTTTCTCCCCCTATTTTCACATTCAGTGGTCCATCTTTGTTATTTCTACTACATTTCATTACTTTTGTTTTATTCTTGTTTACTTTCATGCGATAGTCCTTGCGCAGGACTTCATCTATGCCGTTCATTGTTTCTTCTAAATCCTTTTTACTCTCGGCTAAAATCAATGTATCATCAGCAAATCGTAGCATCTTTATCTTTTCGCCTTGTACTGTTACTCCGAATCTAAATTGTTCTTTAACATCATTAACTGCTAGTTCCATGTAAAGATTAAAAAGTAACGGAGATAGGGAACATCCTTGTCGGACTCCCTTTCTTATTATTCTTATGTTCTTATTATTCTTCTTTCTTATGTTCTTCAATTATTACTGTTGCTGTTTGGTTCCTGTACATGTTAGCAATTGTTCTTCTATCTCTGTATTTGAACCCTAATTTTTTTAAAATGCAGAACATTTTATTCCAGTCTACGTTATCGAATGCCTTTTCTAGGTCTATAAACGCCAAGTATGTTGGTTTGTTTTTCTTTAATCTTCCTTCTACTATTAATCTGAGGCCTAAAATTGCTTTCCTTGTCCCTATACTTTTCCTGAAACCAAATTGGTCTTCTGCTAACACTTCTTCCACTCTCCTCTCAATTCTTCTGTATAGAATTCTATACAGTTCTTAATAAGCGTACAAGGAAGTTATGTGGTGGCCACATCAAATTTTTTTAGTCATGCATAAACAGAATTTTATAACGGTAATTTTCATGAAATTAATATTTTTCAAATAATTTTCTTAAAAATAAATTAGTTTTTTTTGTTACTTATCTATTTTTTTTAAGAAAATCATGTTTTACTATTTTTTTTTATACCTTTTTATAATCATCACTGTGAATTCTAACCTGTTAATTAGATTTATTTCATATTTTATTACTTGTATTTAAATTTAAATTGAATTGGATTTTTTGTAGTAAAATCCAATATCATTAATTATTTGTTCTAAATATTAGTTCAATTATTTAATATTAGTTCAGTTAAAACAATAACACATGATAAAAAACTTAAAAGTTTTATTTAGGGTCGCTGGACTACTATTCAAAATTAAAATCAATTGTTAGTACTACCTCCCTTTTTCTGTTTAGCCTCCGGAACCCCCCCCCAAAAAGGTATTACTTCAGAGGATGAAATGTATGAATAAAATGAAGTATTATTATGTATTCTCAGGTCGACCATTCAGAATCAGTTGATTTTCGATGACGAGTTCACCACTAGAGTAACCAGATGTTTGCTTGCATTTAATTTTTTCCATACGTCAGCTTGCATTTACAATGATCTAACTAACATTATTTTAAATGTTTAATAGTAGACAAGTAAAAGAATAAACCAAAATTGATAAATCTATAGAATCAATAATTTTCAGTACAATTTGTACTAATTAATGTAAACATATTCCGTAAATTTTACTAAAATTTAAGTCAATAGTTAAATAAAAAGCCAATTGCCACAAATTACGGTAATTATTATTTTAAAGCATTACAATAATACCCATTGATGTTTTAATTTAATTAACGCGCGTAAATGTTTAATTTAAACAAAGTGGTGATTCGACTTAAAGTTACGTATTTTATTATTTAAACAAGCAAATAGTAGGCATGTAATATTAAACAATCTTGTTTAAACATCCGTTAAATATTAAAACAAACAAGACGCCAATTTAAATTTTAATATTTTTAGCCTAAAATTAAATCCTATAGTATGATATTTTGAAAATAACTTTATCCTAATTATAAATAAACAAGTGAAATGTAATTATAATATGTAAATAATATTAAAAGTGTTTAGTTAAATTAAAATTCTGGATAGGTTATAAATTTAAACTTAATTAGAAATAAATTTATTTAAATTAACTCAAAAATTATAACCTTAAACCATAAATCATTGCTATCCTGTCAACGTAAAAACTTGAATATATTAATTATTTCGATTTATTAACAAGAAGGACGAAATTAATTATTCTTAAAAAAATTATTTACTCAATTTCCCTAAATTATGTTTTAAATTTTTTGTTTTATTTTTTGAAGAATTTTAGATTTTATAGTAAACTATATTTATCTTATGAAACAACTTGTATCTAATAAATAAATTAAGTTATAGCATAATTTCTGGTAAGGTTCTTTTTATTTAACCAATGTTTGGACAATGATGTAATTATAAAATTAAGTAATCGAGAGTAATATTAAGTTGTTGACAGATTATTTCCATCTTTAGATCATTTGGAAAAGAAAATGATACTAATAGTTTGTAAAGGAAATTTTAATAAAAGAAACTTATTTGTAAAGCGTTTATTTCATGAAATTCATAAGACTGTGCCACTCACGCTGTATTATTTCTCCGTAATTAATTTCAGTACTGAATATATATATATAGGCAATTTTGTGTATTATTAAATCAAATAACTCATCATAATTACTTACTGTACTGTACTGACACATTCATCCAGGAAAATTCAAATAATTTTATAACGTAGCTAACACCAAAGTAAAAAAACCTGACAACGAAGAAAAAGGTTTTGAATATTGGTATATTTTATAAAATTTTAAGCACTTTAAATTCACTCTTCACTGGTGCCAGGTTTCTTTATACCTCATCACCGAGACCGTACTTTTGTTTTTATATTTCAAAGAACATCGTTTTATAATCTCAGTTAATATTTTGTTTTCTTATGAATATTTCGGAAGTCTCAAGTCTCAAGAATACTAAGCAGCTTCCTAAATTGGAGAATGATAGGCAACAACCTTTCTCATTTATAGAGATATCGAAATAATGTAGAAAGATAACAATTTTAAAAACGTTCCAGCATTTGACTCAATCACTCATAAGATGTTATTTATGTTGCCACCTATAATTATATTATACATAACTCACCTTTTTAATATGATCACGTATTTCCTTTCGGTGTGGAAAGTATCACAAATAACAATGGTCTTGAAACCAAGTAAACCCATGCACAATGTATCTTATACAGACCTTTCTTTTTCCTGTTTAGCCTACGGTAACTACCGTTTAGATAATTCTTCAGAGGATGAATGAGAATGATATGTATGAGTGTAAATGAAGTGTAGTCTTGTACATTCTCAGTTCGACCATTCCTGAGATGTGTAGTTAATTGAAACCCAACCACCAAAGAACACCGATATCCACGATCTAGTACCTAATACAGATCTAGTACCACGATCTTATACAGACCTATAAGAAGCTTATTGCTTATTCTTTATAAGATCTTTGTGACTCACTTTCTTTGAAGACCATAGCCAATTTTTATAACCAAAGGCGTTTCTCCGACCATCAGTTTGGCTTCAGAAGTGACCATTCAACCATTAAACAAAAATATGAAATTATTAGTAATACCAATAGGTGTCTAGAAAAAAATCGATATTGTTCAGCGGCATTTTTGGACGTACAGCAGGCTTTTAATAAGGTTTGGTTACCTGGTCTTCTTTACACAACCTGGTTATGTATAATCAAAGTTATGTATAATCTGGAGTTGTCTAACTTTATTGACTCTCAGCCATGAGTTGCACAAGGTTCAGTTTTGAGTCCGATTTTATACTTGATCATTACTGCAGACTTCCCATTCGGGATTATGTCACAGTTGCATCGTTTGCGGATGACACGGCTATATTGGCGGTTGACGATGACGCAACTCTAGCCTCGGATAAACTACAATCTGTATTGGATCTTATCAGCGAGTGGCTATGTAAATAGAAGATAAAAGATAATCTGGATCAGTCTAATCACGTGACATTTATAGTGAGGAGAAGAGACTGCTCTCAAGTCCACCTGGATAATGTTCACATCCCACATACGTTCTAGCGAACGTTACCTAGGTTTACATATGGACCGTCGTATGTCGTGGAGAGATTATGTAAAAGAAAAAAATAAAGCAACTAAACATTATATTTAAGAGTATGTTCTGGTTACTGGACAGGGGTTCTCAATTGTCTCTATCAAACAAAATATTGCTCTATAAGGTACTCTTGAAACCGATATGGAGCTACGGCATTCAACTACGGGGTACAACCTTTAATAGGAACGTTGAGCTCATCCAATGATTCCAGAACAAAGTACTTAAAAACACAACGGAATCACCGTTGTTCGTGAGAAAAAATGAAGTCCACGACTATCTAGAAATCCCATACGTTCTTCAGGATATCTAACCAATAAGCACGAAACATCTAAGGTAAATAGACATATGAATCTTCTATCAGTGAATGTTTTAGACAACGATGAGGATGTCAGACAGCTAAAAAGGTACTATATGTTACAGCTGAGAAATGTTACATGATGACTAAATTGTTCACTCGAACTGGGATGATAACATAACTAAGATTACACTTAAGATGATAATTATGCTTGATTAATTGGTGTATATTGAATATTATTCATTACGTTATGTTTGATATATTAAAATTTTGTTCGATTATATTATACTTTGTTATATTAAAATATAAGTGTGTGATAAATAACGTGAAAATTCTGCCATAAATTGTATTTATTCAACCTTGCATCGATATGCTGAGAACTATTGATTGTGTTATATTCTGTCCTGTTGTCACATTCATTTTGCAATCATCGATTGTAATTATTCAACTTCGATCGTTATACTGAGGACTGTTGATTGTGTCTTGTTCAGTTCTGTTATCTCGTTTATTTTGTTGTTTTCTTTTATTATTTGTTGTTTATTTTGTTGGATACTGTTGTACTATTATAATCTCATTTTACATATTGTTCCGGAGAATTAACATTATTGTTATTTGTATTCTTCTAGGACTATCACTGTATACTCCTCTTTTCATGTAATTATTTATTACAGGATTTACTTATGGTTTCAATTTACGAGGAACCAATTGTAAATAAAGCACTGTAGAAAAAAAAATAGTTAATTACCTATGAGCAGTTGAAAATATTTGGTGCAAATAAAATAAAACTGCTTTGTTACTTTTTTGCTTCATTTAAAAAAAAAAATTAAAATAATTTTCGCCTCCAACCGGGCATACACATGAAATATAGAGATTTTATCACGTGTAATTATTCATGCGTAATGTGTTACGCATTGAGTGTTCCTAAATTATTATTATTATCATCAATATGCGTTTAAAATAATAATAAGAGTTATTTATTTAAAAGGCCTAGAGTTAATTTATTTATTTACATTTTATACCAAATTCATGAAATTACAAGAAACCACTGAAAGAATTTAACTATTACATAAAATATGTCCTTTTTATTTATCTATTTTTTTTTTTTTTTTTTACTTACTGTTTAACAACAATTAGCTAAACGGTAAATATTTGAATTGTAGTCAATCCTTTTTAACACGCATAGTAGCATGTCTTGCATGACTTACACAATTGTCTAAATTCTTTTCAGTAGAAACGGTTAGTTAACAATTCAAGGCAGGCATAATGCATAATATTATCATTTTCAGAATCACCGTAATAAAGGGATAAGGAAACGAAGGTTCATAGCAAGTCAAATTATAGGGGGCCATATAAAAAAGGGATAGAACAGAAAAAATTAAACAATATAATAAATTTAAAAAACAGAATGAACAATAATTTAAAAAATATAAACTAAAACATAATGATAATAATTTTTTAATGTCGTATTCAAAATTCGGCTCCAAATTAAATACGGCGGCCTCCGTATCGCGAGTGATACCGTCTCGGCCTTTCATCCGGGGGTCCAGGGTACGAATCCCGGTCGGGCATGGCATTTTCATACACGCTATAAATAATTTATCTCATTCTCTGAAGTAATACCTAACGGTAGTCTCGGAGGTTAAAAAAAAAATTAAATACAAATAATTACTTATAACTTACTAACCCATAATTTTTTACCGAATTTAAATGTTAAAATAAAGAAACAAAAATAGTTATTTGTTAAGTTTTAGTATAATTTGTTGAATTAGGATTTATTATTTCTTTAAGATTTAGTTTATTTTATAAAATATAAATAGGCTTAACATAAAGATGTTGTCTATACGATAAAAAGCTTCTCGAAAGACATTTAAAGGATATAGAGAAACGATATTGAGGCTATTGCCGAGGATGAGCTAAGGTTCTTTGGGATGCGAGTTTAAACATAATTTAAAAAAAAATAAGAAAAGAATAGAGATAAATAATGTAAAGGGGTAAAGTTAAGGATTTATTGAATGTGGGAATATATTGTGTTTCTTTTTTACCCTAAGTTTTTTCAATTAATTTCTTTTTTAAACTAAACCATGAAAGCATTTTTAATATAAATAATTACATCTAGCCACGTATCATTAATAATTCAATATTAAAAAATGATAATGACAATAAGAAGAGAAATGTCTTCAAATCCTAACAAAACAACTTCCGCTTCTATTACCCGTGAAAATTTTCTACAGGTTTACCAAAGGGTGATACTACCTTAACAATATAAAATAAGAAACATTTAAATTGACCCGTCTGTTGAAGAGTAAGGATTCAAAAAAGAAAATATCGCATACGGGTCGAATTGATAATCTTCTTAGTTAGTTTTATTAAAGTCAATTAAATATTAACTTTACATAAGCTACTAACTGTGCTAAATTCATATTCTCTAAAGCTGATACAGATAATGTATTATGGGTATATCGTTAAAAATAAATACTTATAAAAAAAAAAAACTTACTGAAAACATTCAACTTACTGATAAAAAGATTTTGAACCGTTTTTTTTTCAATATAGAAATTTTAAATGATTTTTTTTTAAATATTAATATTAATAATTATCAAAAATTAGAATAATTCGCTGTATAAAAAATTGACATTTAAATTTTTTTCTAACTGTAATTTACCTTTTGGGTACACGAGTTAAAAAAAAAGAATTATCTAAAAATAAAGAACACGATAAATGAATCTGCTTAATAATCTGTATTATCCTGTAAAAAATTAACAATGGTATTGTAAAAAAGCTTATTCATAAAAAAATTATCTTTTTTAAGTCTTTAAGCCTATTTTCATTCATTCTGTAAACTATATTCTGTTTTCAGTGAACAGAGATTAGTTTATATGCGTAAATTAACATTCTAATACGATAATATTGTACTTTAATCTTAAGTCAAACTGATATAAATGAATTTCAATATTTACGTTGATATTCTGTATCGAGTCATTAATTTAATAATTTATTTATTAATAAATTAAGAAACAGAAAAAAATCAATTTTATAATTTTAAATCGATAATGTAATCCAATTTGGATTAAACCACACGACTGCAATTTAACAGTTTAATATCTAATTTGGGTAGGAATAACAAGTGAGTAGGTGAAAGAATATAATTGGAAAATGGAGATTTTCTGAGAGGAGTTTTGTGTTTTATGACTTTTTTTTCAGACTTTCTGGCTGAATTTGGAGAATTTTTTTTCAGAATTATGGAGAATTTTGGTGAGAAGTTTTCAGCCTGCCGTGATGCGCAGTAAAAGGATTTTATAGCGTATACATATTAAACAATTTAAACAAATTTAAACAAGGAAATGAAAAAAATTAATTTTTACTTTCCGTAAAGTTTTTTGGTTATAAAAAAGGGTTTATTTTTTTAAAAAGTGTTATTTTATATAGGTTAATAAAAAAACCGCAGCTAGTTAAAAAATAACATTTTTTGCGAGGATTCAAAGATCAGAAACCTAATGTCTCGATAAAAATAATAAAAAAATGTACAGAAAAGACTCTGAATTAAGTGTAAAACGTATTGCATTTTTTTTTCATAAATTAATTTTTTCGAATTTATACATAAAAATACTTCGAATATTAGAATGATGTCAAGATCACTCACATTTACACAAGATCATGTCATATCACTCGGGGTAAAAACCAATAATAATTATCGATAATGAAAAAAACATGAAAGTTTTCGTTTAAATAATCTTCTATTCAAGATATAAATGAAAGAAAACTTTAATTGTGAGTTACAGTGGTATTTCCCTTTCTCAGTATAAGAAACTCAGCGAAATTGTTTTAATTAGCAAAGAATAAGGTTTAAAAAAAACATGGTAAAAACACCTAAGCGTTGATTTAAAGATCTATTCCTTTCCTGAAAACATTTAAAAAATAAAATTTCTGCCCGTAAATAAAATATCAACCTAAACGCAAATGCCCTAAACCATCTATCAGTAGAGGATGGCATGTCATTACTAAATAATTGATATACCAGTAATTTTACAAAATTTATAATTTTCATTATTAAAATATTGAGTTAATTTTGTGGAATAAATGATATTTTGATATTCAATTACTAGTATACTTAAGAGAACTAGCTAATATTATACATTTCCTCTTTTATTTTTCTTGGTAATTTGGTATTCAGGATAATAGAGAGAAAATTCTATTATTGGTCAAATTCATCCCGGTTTTTGGGTTGTAATGTAAAAATCTTATTAAAATCTTTTAACACGTATCTAAATTTGTAGGTTGAATATAAGTTGACAAATTTACATTTTTTTTTTATTTTAAGAACGGTAAAAACAAGAATCAAGAAATTTTCTGTAGAATAAGCTATGAATCTATTAAATTGTAATGTTAAAATCATACGAAACGATAAGGGGAAAATAAGCGCAACGTTATAATTTAAAAAAAAAAAAATAATAAAAATTTGTTATTACGTAGTTTTTAATTTAAAAAAAAATATATACATAAACATTTCATAAAAAATAAATAAAATTATTAATTCAGATCTAAAATAATTGCTACCATTGTAGATATTACACACGCGCGCGTGCGTAGTCAAAGAAGATTTTATTTACGAGTAAAATGTTATGAAGAAAGACAAAGTTTTCATTATTGAATAACAGTATAAAGCACATGTTGAATTATTCCATTTGGAAGCCACGTACAGCATGATTTCAATGTTGTATACCGACATAAAAAATAATTTTATTAAGTTGTTATGACTAAAATATTACAATATATACGAATAAATAAGATACAAATAACGAAAAAATAAAAATAATTGGCTATTTAATCAAGACATTTTTGTTTTTTTAACTTCTGCAGTTACTTAAAAAAATTTAGTAATCATTAATTCCTTGATAACTAATTTTAATTTCATCCATTTTATTAGTTTTAATTCTTTTAAATATTAAATAACTGCGAATATATTTCTGGTTAGTATTTCCAGTTTCCGTAAGGATATCTCCATTTAACCAAACCATATAAGATTATGGTTAGTGTTTTCTGAAAAAAATTATAAAAAATTACAAAAAAATTGAATTTTAACATTTTTTGAAAAGCATACTAAGCAGTATTAACAAACTTTCATAGTTTTCGAGAAAACAACACTCACCCATTCCCAGTTTTTGAATATTTAAAATTCTGTACATAACGAAAGATTACATTTTTAATTTTTTGCAACCTCAGCAAAGTATTCGATTTACATTTGTTAGTTATGGAAAAATTAATTAGCTATGAAATCAGAGCTGCTTAAAATAGGCTACAGTCATACCTTACCAATCGTGAAAACGTAGTTGAAATTTCATCTTTTCATAAGAATACACATATAAAAAAAATTAGGAAGTGTTTTCAGTCCTTTGCTTTTTTATGTTTTTTTTTTTAGAACTCACCACAAAATTTTGAGCTATTTATTGTAACGCTTTTTCATACGACACAACTGCATCTATATCTGAAGATAATTATTTAAAAGTAATAGAAAATTCTACGTTAGCAGCTCAAAAAACTATTCATTGGGTAGATTGTAACCATCTAACTTTAAATTGGATTAATCCGTTCCTTTATGTTTCTCAGATAGACGTAACATTGCTGATCACGTGGATTGAATATCCACTAATGATAACGATAATGTTTCTGTTGCCTAAATATTAAATTTCTAGGTTTCATTAGATGACAAATTCTCGTGGGATGACCAAATTGATTTCATTTATAACAAAATTAAGTCGTACTCTTTTGCACTGAAGTGTCTTAACAAAAGGCTAAGTTTGTCATTATTATTAAATATTTATTGTACTTCAATAAATTCTCATATACAAGTATAATTTCATTCTTTGGGGCTCCATCAAAAGGCTAGAACGAGTTTTAAAAATACAAAAAGGGCTGACAGATCTGGCGTCAAAAAGTATCAATCGTGTAGAGCTACATTTACAAAAATTAAATATGTTTACTTATCCTTGTGTTCATATTTATGAACGTGTAATTTTTTTAAAAAGAATGGTTAGTTATCCTTAAAAAAATAACAATTTCCATCTTTAACAAACCAAACAACGAAACTGTTTTCGTAACCTTACACAATACTTCTGCTTACGAGAAAGCATATTAGAAATATGGTTCTGTCGCCATTTTTAATTAATTGACAAAACATTTGAAAAGTTTTTCCACCAATTTATTTAAAATGTAATTAAAAGATTTTCTTTTATTTAAACAATATTACTCTAATAAATGAATTTTTAAATTATTTTATTTTAAAAAACATCTGGTTATCTGCATCCCGTTCAATATGCACATAAATACACACGTGTTCTAAATATTTTTTTCTGAATTGTGTATTTTTGTAGTAATCCTTTTATACTTTATTTATTTATCTTAATATTATTTCATTTGTTGTTATTTAAACAAATAATATGAATTTGATACATATCTATTTTTTCTTGTAATATAACAATTTTAAGCTCTTTTTTGTCTTTTCCTTTTACAACTCAAAGAAACGTTCTATATCTGTAAATTAATATGCAAATTAATTTGTTCAAACAATTTCATATTCGATTTTTGTTCATACTTAATGAGTAAAATTTTCTCTTATACGTGATTTTTTCAAACAAATAATTTTTTAATATACCCTAGAAATATAAAATTTGTCTATTATGTTTAATCCTGTTAAGGATTATTTAAAGAAAAATCTCAAATTTCTTTCATTTAATTTTTGGAATTATTTTATTAGACGAATTTTAGCTTCTATAATTTTTTTTTTTTTTAGAAAAATATAAACTAATACTTTAAATTGTTTTGTTAAATATAGAATCCAAAGATTTTTTCGATAGATTATTGGAATTAATTACTGAACTTTAAGATTTTATCACAAAATTTATAAAAAATACGAACATGTGATAATTATGGAATACAACTATTAGTATCATTTAACCTTTTGAAGGATGATATTTAACAAATATTTTTAAAAAATTAGCAATTACTCCTGACAAGTTTCAGTGTTGTATTTAGATTAAACTATATCCTTTAATAAATTTTTCCCTCTTAAGGACAGAAAAAAACACCATTAAATTAATGGTAAAACAACAAACAAATTTAAAAAACTTATTACAAGTCCTAGAGAAAATCCTTTCATTATTAAAAAAAAGCCTTCAGTTTTCTAATTTTGAATTAATTGGAGGGGTCCTTGATTTTCTTCTTAGAAAGAATTTCTTATTTCTGTGGATATAAGAAAAACATCCCATCTTAGTGGAGTAATTTTCTATTAAGGATATAATCCCTGTCAGTAAGAATACTGCTCTTCCATTTCTAATATCTCCTTTTAATTAAACTCATTAGGAGTTGTTAAACGAAATAATTTTTTCATACTTTTCCTTAAGATCCTTAATAATAATTTCCTAGCTATTCGGAAATAATATAAAATTCGTAAGTAAGATGGTAAGGTCTTTTTTTTTATTTGCTTAAACACATTTTTATAAAATTTTTAATCTAAACGGTTTACATTTAAATAAATAATTAAATTTCCTGTAGATATATGCTTAATGTAATCGGTTTTATTAATTTTGAAAACCTTCATTTACAAGATGACATTTTTAACAAACAAATTTAAATAAATTTCTTTGGTAATAAGCAGGCAATTTTTCAGTTTACAGATAAATCATTTCATTACATTACAGTAGCTATATTACTTCAACTGGATAATAGTTTAGAATTTTACACAAATTAATTCTATAAGACTGTATAGAATTTTTTTAATTTTTTTTTTGTATTAAATTAATCTTGTATTATATTAGTATAGATTATACAACTAACTAGGTCAAGTAACAATTAAACTGTTCACTTTCTAAAATTACTTATTATTGATTTAAATTGAAATCCAAGACAAAGATCCACTTATACAGTAAAACATAATCATTTTAAATAATCGGGTTTGATACTGATTAATAAGGTTTATGAGTGGAAGAGATTTGCATTATAGCCTATATACTGTGTGAATTTAATAATTTTAATGAACTGTCGTTATGGAAATCGCGAACATTTTGAGATATTAACGTGTAGTGTAGTTTACGCAATGAAGAAGTGTAGCAGTATTACGGTAGTAATACTAATAGTAGTAGTTATAGTTGTGCCAGTTGAGTTTGCACAGAGCGTGGCAGAGGAAGCAAAGGCACATACAGAGGAGGCAAGAGAGAGGAGAGATGGAAAAGTGGGTAAGTGGTGGAGGTGGGGGTTTTATATATATATATATATATATATATAGAAGAGACGTGAACCAGAGGAATGGGGAGGTACAGACCACGGCTGATATTGATTCGCGGCGGGCGGGCCAGGAGGAGAAGTAGGGTGGTTTATAGGGAGGTGAGGGATGCTGGGCCCACGGCGCCGCCCGCCACTTCAGCTCAGCTTCTCTTCCAGCTCAATCTCGCTTCACAGTACTCCCAATATTGTTTCTGTCGTCCACTACAGTACATAACTTGCGGTACAATGATCGAGCGATAGATCGAGTTCAAAGATCAAATATCTTTTTCTCCAATTTACTGTTACAATCGGCTTAAATTGATCGCAACGGGATGTAGACATTACCGGATGCTACTAAGCAGGGAACCTACGTCGCAGTTACCGAGGCTTTGACTCTAATTTATAAAGTACGACGTAAAGAACTAATATCGATTTTAAAAGAAACTATTAGTACTGAAATAATTTCGTTCAACTTTTAGGGTTTTGTGAATACCAACAGGAAACCTAAAGTATCCTCGCTACTATTATTATCCATCTTTCTCTTTCATTTTTATCTCCCATAAAATAGAGCCTTGATACGATTCATACAAAATGTACATTTTATTATGTTTTATACAAGAAGATGGTGGTAGACAATAAATTTCATTTATCAGCTGGTCTTCGATTAAACTCAACCATTGGAAAAATTTAATCATTTTTTGCTCATATCATGTGGGTAAACTCGTTATCTTGAATAAAATACATTTAAAAAAATTTTTAATAAAAAAAAATAGTGTTAAATAATCAAAACGAAAAAATCCTCAATTTTATGCTGCTCAGATGTAAAATTAGAACAAATTTCTTTCTAGACACATGATAAGATATTATTAAATTCACCAGGGTTTAAAGCGACTTAATATTAGAAAAACATCAAATATGACGTTTCCAAAATATGGCAGGTGTAAGGAATGAGGAGTAAAGTGGTTTCTCATTGTCTTTTCAATTAGCCAGATTTACAGCATAATATAATACCATTAGTTATAGCAATAAAAATGCAATTGATATTCATCTATTTAAGTGATAACTTCATTATGCTTACTATAATAAACTATATAGTGAGCACTATATAGTGGAAAATATATAGTGAGCATCACTGCTCTCACAGAAAGCTATTGTTTGCTGGAGTCGTTTTTAAATCAGTTATTTTACAATAAAGGATCTCTATAATTTTTAAATACGTAAATATCACTGAAACATTTTTTTCAATTTTAAAACTAATTTAAAAAAATATAATTTAGATTTGTGTTAAAAAAACGGCTACGAAACGCTATCAACATGCACTCGGTATTCTCATGGATAATTTATTTTGTTTCTATTATTATTCTTATTATTATATGTTCTGGTTTCTAGCATTCTCCTGATATCGAGATTTTCTTCACTATTTTATCTCCATCCCGATTTTTTTCAATATTTGGTCGGTTCCGTTTTCGTTTAATTCGTCAATTACCATTGTTTTGCTTGGCCTCGTTTTCTTTCCTTTTTAACTGTGCTTCTAAAACCGGCCTTGGCGTGTCATCTCTTTTGAATAAATCTTCCAGCCAATTTACTTTTCTCTTTAAAATGTTATTAAATAATTCTACTTTCCTCATTCCTTCTTTCAAGAATTGTTCTCAATTTATATTTTATATCTTCAGAACGACATTCCAGATCCCTTTGAATTCCTTACTTTATTTTCCTTAAAATAAATATTTCGATATAAAATTACTGTAACCGATAACAAATATTCACTAATTTAATAATACGTATATTTTATATATTAGAATAAAATTAATTTTCCCCTGTTTTGGCTAATTCTCTTTTTTTATCGTTTTATCAATTCATAAATATATTTATTTTTAACTTTTCTATTCAATATTATTATTATTTATTTTATATGATTTTCATTTATTTTTATTAATTTTATTTCATTTTATAAAATTACGCAGAGTTCAATTCTGAAATTGTTTTACTTATTAGAAATAGGTATTTGACATTTAATTTACGATCATTTTTTTTATTCTCTTATTTATAGTCGCATTAACGATTAGAGTTATTAGCGACTTAAATTAACAGAAGTTAGTTTACAATTAACCAATAAAACATTAATCTAATGTATAAGTAATGTTACACAATTACCCCTACGCATAATAATATTTGTTAAATTATGTTCCCTATCCAGTTATCACAAAAAATTGTTACATCGTCTTGATATCAACTTCTCGATTAAGCATCCTCTTCATAATTTCTTGTAAGTTCAATTGCCAACTACTAACTTCAAACTTTTTTGTTATCTAGAAGAAGATGATTTATAGATCATTGTAAATTACACATCTCACAATAAGCCCGAGAAGAGCCAAGCAGATGGGTAGGTTGGCATAGTGTGTCCAACCCTCAGTCGCTTTAGGATGACTTGATTTTACCTGTTACTGGGGATGTATGATTCTTCAAAAATATTTTTTCTGATATAAAGTAGACCCTTGGATGAATTTAACTGCCAAACCTTTTCCATTGAGTATGGAATGTAGTTTTTTGGGGGTTTTCATTTTGAAGTCATTCTGACCCGTCAAATTCGGTAAGCCATTCACCGAGATTCTCTTAGCTGCTTTATCAGCCTGTTCATTTGATTCCTGTGATTGCAGAAATGGCTTGGAGATTAGATAAATACCACCTTCTTGTTTATATTTGAAAAAAAGTTATAGATTCTCTGAATGATTGGCTCTCTGCAGTGTAGTATCTGGAGTACATATTTCGAGTCTTTTTACATATTTGGAGTCTCTATAAGACTATGGAGTCTTTGTCTACCACAAAGTTGTACTAATTGTGGGTCCTAACAATTCTTAAAACAGAATATATTGCGTAATCTTCATGAAAGAATTAGAAGAATATGCATTCAGTTTATATAGCAGTTCGGTATTAGGGAATATAATTGAACATCCAGTCTCTTCTGCAGAGATAGAGCCGTCTGCGTAAACGTGTGTTCATAACCTTTGTACAACTAAACATTCTCTTTAAATTGGTCCCTGACTGCACTTTTTCGTAAACTTTGTTTAATTTTTCAGCCAACGGATAACCAATCTCTGAAAATATACTTAGCCATGGGGTAATATACTCCTTTTCTTTTTTATGAAACCTCAGAACAGGCAAATTTAATTCTCAGAGGTTACGATTTAGTCTTTGATTGAAAGGTTAGGTAGGTATTTTTCCTTTTCAAATAAATATATGTGCGCAGTTCTAGCTGCTTGCCTTAAGTGTTTGAGAATACATGACCTGCTTACTACATATTTAATAATCTGGTATTTCCTCCTATACGATAGTGGGAGTTGGTGTTTTTCCGGATATAATCTGGATTTTGGGCTTGTAGCAAATGCTCCTATGAATAGTTGAATGGAAGTATTATGAGTAGAGCGTAACAAATCTTTAACCTTTTTCCTCGCAAAGTCGTACAATATTGATCCGTAATCCAGTTTCGACAATATTATACTTTTGTAGGTGTTGAGGATGTATGTTTGCTGGCATATAATTTTAATTAAATTAATTTAAATAAATTAAATTCTTCGTCCACTTTTAAAATAATAATAAAATATTTTATGAAAATTCATTTTGCTGTTTGTACTTTAATTACCTTTTCATTTTTATTTAATAGATATGTAAAAGATTTAAATCTTGTATTTAAAATTTCTCACGTGATGCTAGTATTATAATATTAACGTAAATATGTGAAATTATTATTAAGTTACTACCTCAAGGGTGATATCTGTATAGAACCTTACGTAATTACTTTTAAAAAATTGACATTAAAGAGGTGTATGCAGCAGATTTGTATATTTGTGAAAATACACAGTTCTTTGTAAGAGAGGTTATCTCTAAAGTAAAGGCCGTTTCATTGTAAAAAAAAATTATTCTGAAAACTTCATAAATATTTTTTATTTCTCTTAAACTACTTCTCTATATAATCGCCACGTGAATTAAGATATTTTTCGTAGCGATACACCGTTCAATACACCCTCGTCCTGTTCTTCACCCGCAAATTGCTTACCACTCGAAACTTTTATGAGTTTCCCAAACAAATGGTTATCAGAAGGAGCTATGTCCGGACTATATGGTGGGCGATCGTAAATTTCCCATCCAAATTTTCTCAGTAAATCACGTATGGGACCCTCAACATGTGGACGTGCATTACTGTGCAGCAGAACGACGCTATCGGTCAGCTGCTCAGGTCGCCGATTTTGAATGGCGAGCCGTAACTTATGTAGAGTTTTGCAGTAGGCTTCTGTATTTATAGACGTTCCACTTGGTATGAAATCAATCAGCAGTATACCAAACCGATCCCAAAAGATTGTAGCCATAATTTTGCGTCCAAATGGCTGTGGCTTGACCTTTGTTGGTCTGGTTTGTAATTGAGGATGACGCCAATCATTTGACTGTCGTTTTCTCTCTGGCGTGTAATAAGAAATCCATATTTCATCGCCGGTAACAATTGAATTACGGAAATCATCACCGTTTTCTGAGAAGCTCATAAAAAATTCCAAAGCAGACTCCATTCGGATTTTTTTGTGACGTTCCGTTAAGATGCGCTGCACCCAACGTGCATAAATCTTTCTGAAGCCTAAGTGATTACGAACAATGTAACCAATAACAGCTCTTGTAACGCCAGGAAAAACAATGGCCAGGTCGGATAGCATGTTTTGCTTTGAAACGGTCACGGATATGTATCACTTTGTACAACGATAAAGAATATTATTTTTAACTTGGCTTAGACCTTTTTTTTTTTTAAATTTAAATAAGTAAATAAATAAATAAAACATTCACTGCTAAGAAAGTTAATAGATTAAATTTATTTCTTGAACTATTTAATGTATAGTATATTCCAAAAGTTTGTTTAATGTGACCGGAACAGTTATAAATATTTATTACTAAAAATTAGTTATAAATATATATTTAAAATACTCACTTTGATAAATGTAATAAATAAATTATCTTTCATTAGGAAATGACCTTTTGTAGTAGTGAACGCGTTTTCCCAAATCAGCTGATTTGGAAGTAGAGAGTTCCAGCGTTCAAGTCCTAGTAAAGTCAGGTATTTTTATACGGATTTGAATACTAGATAGTGGATACCGGTGTTCTTTGGTAGTTGGGTTTCAATTAATCACACATCTCAGGTGTGGACGGACTGAGACTGTACAAGACTACATTACATTTACACTCATACATATCATCCTCATTCATCCTCTGAAGTACTACCTGAACGGTAATTCCCGGAGGCTAAACAGGAAAAAAAAGGAAATGAACTTTTGGGAATAAATTAAAATTTTTAAACGTCTATTCACCATAAAAATAATTTATTATAGTCAATAATCGTATGGATATCCCGAATGTAAGCTTACCTCTCTGAGTAAATGGCACAAAATAATTTATTATAGTTAATATTCATATGGATATCAGGAATGTAATCTTACATAACTGTGTAAATGGCATACATTTCTTACTTTAACGTGACATTTACACCATATGTCGATATAATTTTTTTTTTTAATTATTATACCTTCAATCAGTTTCAGGAAATATTTTAAAATTTAAAATTTCTACTTCTGTTTGCTCTAACAATTATTTAACAGTTCTGGAATTTTTTGAAAATACTGGAAATATGTATTACTACTCATGTAATAATGTACAATAATGTATTATGTACAATTATTTCTGTGAGTTAAGATATCTACTCCTACCACAATAAATTTATGCAGTTTTCCTAACACGTAAAGAAATTATTTTAAAATCGCTCAAATTCAACATATTTTAAACTTCAAAGTATTATCATAAAACGGTTAATCTATACGGTATTAATACAATTGCGGTTTTGAAACACGTAATAAGTAATTAATCATATGCTACTACTAAAACCGTCAGTTTAGTCTCTTGTGCTCTCGTACAGTGAATTTTTATAAATTGTAATCCACTGTTGATCTCTTTTAGAAGGTAAAACGTATCTTACATAAAATCATTATTTCGTATTTTTTATGATACAGCATCTTCTTTCGTAGCTCTAAATCTGCTTTCAAATTTTTACAATATTACTAGTTTCTGTTATAAATATACGTGTCATTTCATTTTACCTGTCAATTCACAACCGGTTACAATAAATATATATACACAATTTTTTTTCAAAATATTTTGTTACAATATATTAATCTACTATGTATTCTTTCGTTGTGTAAATAATAGCTGGATGAATGAATGCATGAACCTTATTTTTTATTTTACATAAAATTTGTTAAATTATTTTTTAAGTACTGATTTTAATTTACAAAATATATATTTATTTGCTTTACGTAAATTAACTATTTATATTAGCTACCAAAATTGTTTAGATTTATTTAATCTAAATCAATAATGTACAGCTTAAATAATAAATAATTCATCAAACCTTATTTGTTAATCCCTATTTTACCATTTATTTTGTTGTTGTTTATTTAAGGAAAGTTAAAATCAGTTTAAAACAACTTTTAGTTTTTTTATTTTGTTTAACGTTAATTGTACCCCTCGATTAATATGCTTTACATCCTACTTACTCAAAACTAATTTAATATAAATTAAGTGAAATTATTGCAGTTTAGTTAAAAATACAGGAATTAACTTTACTGTTATATTGCATCTAAATTTCATTTTTGGAATTATGATTGCAGTAAATGAAGTCAAAATGTTTAAATAAATGAAATATTGTTTAATAGTTACATGAATAACTTATAATTAACTAACTTTACAAGGACTGTAGTTGTTGTGACGACCTGAATTTATTTCACGACAATTCATTTCATTTTAAACGTAAATAATGATTACCTTTCGTAATAAATTAACATATAATTTATTTTAATTTTGGAATTTATCTTTAGTAGTATATTCATTCATTTGCAATAATTTTTATTGTAGCATTTGATTAAAATTTTGTTGAATTTTGGTTACAAATAAATTTGTTTTTCTTTTTACATTTAATTCAGTAATTATTTTTCATTTCTAAGATTTGTTTTAAATATTACTATTTTAAAACGGTTTTTACATCATACGACATGAATTTTTATTTTATTTTTAATTACATTTATGAATAAATAAAAAAATATAAATGTTAAGAATGCACGTTGTGTGAAGTACTATGTTCTTTTAGTATATTGTATGCAATAAATAAAATAACTGAACCTATTTAGGAAAAATTGCTAATGAGTTAGTAAAATAGCTTATCTAGAGTTAGTAAAATAGCTAATAGTTAATAAAAATTAGCTTATTAGGCGTAGAATGTTTTACTAATTAATACAACTGTTACGTTAAAAACAAACAATCAGTTTATTATCATTTCAATTTCATTTAAGCCGAATTATACTGTGTGAACCACTTAAAACCAACCGATTCGGCTCAAATTGCAGGTGTATGAGGTCATCTTTACCGCTGCAACAATTATTGCTACAATTAGTGGGATGTTTCGTTGTGCATGTTACTACTCTCATCTGCTGTTAGTTGTAAACTGCTCACGCCTTAGTGCAGTGTAGTTTCGTTCTTTGCAGTTGTGATTTTAAAATGCCTTATTTGATTGAGGAAAGGGATGTGATAATGAAAACTTATATGCGTTCTCGATCCTTAAAAGAAACGGAATAAATATTGAAATAAATGCCAGTACCCAGAAAAGAGTAGCAAAAACGAATGGTTAAAAAATGCTGTACAAGGAACTCGGTTTCAAACGCAAAACGAAATAGTCGAATTTCCGTTAGAACTCCAGAGACAATATCTGATATTCATAGAAGAATTTCTGCCGCTCCGAAAAAATGTTTACGTAAGTTATTACAACAAAAATGTGTAAAATTCACTTCTTGTGGTAAGATTATTCATGATTTAAATTTGAAATGACTAAGCAACAACTTTAGAAAGCAGAAAAACCTAAACGTCTTTGCCGTTAGAGGCTAAAAAAAAAACCATAAGGTCTTAATTATTGCAACATTTTCAATGGACAAATAGTCCAACGCTGTATCTCTATGTAAGCTGAGGCACGGTTTTATTTATCTGTGCGTGTCAATTTTCACGACAGGACCAGGTTGTAGACGAGTGAAAATTTCATCGGATGTTGGAGAATCCACTTTAGGATGAGAAAATTGGTGTATGGTATTCTATTTCTGATAATTGTATAATGGGGCTTTTTACCGAACTGTCAGTACAATTTTTAAAGTATTCTACCCTTAGTTCACAGATCACGAAAAAGAAAACAGTTTCTTCCAAAAAGACTTCGCGATGATCATACATCAAACATCAAATGTCACACATCAAACGATTCAGTAGCATGCATTCATGTGAATTTTTCAGAAGACTGTATTGTCAGCCGAGGGCGGTAATCTCCGTGTTCCGAGATTTGTCTAGGTGCCATATTTTTTCTTCAGGGCTATTTAAAGGATAAAGTTTATGAATGGAATCTCAACAATATCGATGAAATGAAGGCGAACATTCAATAAGAATTTGATGAAACGACAAGATTTTTGCATCACGTGACTCTCAATAAAATCACTAAAGTAAAAAAGCGTGCAGAACTGCAGAGCGCTCACTTTGGACATTTATTGTAAAAATATGGTAAATAAGTAACCTTTTTTAATGTAAGTACAATTTAATTTAAGTTTTTAATTTTGCACTTTACTCATAAAATATTACGTCACAATTGTGTGTCAAATATTGTGTTCTGTCTGTAGCGGTTCAGTTTTAAATTGCTCGTCTATGTTAATATTTAAATTGAGAAGATTAACAAAACTGTAACGAGTGGTATTAAATATTTTCTTATAGCGTAATTATATGATTGTTCTGAGAAGTTATATATGTATATTAAATTGATTGAAGGTGAGCAGATGTCTCTAACAACACGAAGAATCTTCACGAAATGTCGATAGTGGTAAGAGGTAACACTAAAACATTGCTTACAACTATCCCAATTGATATTCGGGTGGCCTTTGTTCCATTTTGCATTTCCTTACTATTTGAAAATATTTGTTCATATACACTGCTCACTGGGACTACCGATTTATACCTTTAATTGTCGTTGAAATGATGAAACCAACTTTTTCAAATGTAGGTGTACAGTACGGTCGTGTGAGTAGAGCAAATTAATAACCCTTCTCTAAATTTATATTGGTGGAAGAATTTTCAAGATGACCTATACAAATACCCACTTCTTTATTTAAAAATTCCAGTAAAGATCTGCTATTGTGGATAAATACAGTAATTAGTTTCCTACTTTGTAAATATGCTTTCGTCGAATTCTACACAAAACCGTTTCTACCAATTTTTAAAAAGTTTATTGTTGTAAAGCTGATATACCTGTTTTTTAATGTATTTGTCTCAGCTGCCGATGGCTTTTTATTCAACAGTCTTTTACATCGTTTAGTTGATATATTTCACTCAGAAAATGCATGGATTATCAATTATAATTCACTTGTATATGATAACACGGCACATTTTGTGACAAAACTAAGTGGTCATTCTTTAAGGTACAATTATGAATAAAGTATTTATTACGGTAAAGATGATGACAAAAATCATATTTGATTCTTCACAGCGGGATTTTCTAAATAAAATCATACACCGATTTCATGAATAGTAAATAAAATTTTAAAACTTAATTCAAAAACGTCGTTTCAACGATGTGTATCTAATCGCAATCAGGATGTACATAAAAGATTTTAATATATTTTTAATGAAAATTCGGATTTAAAATTTGTTTACAATCAATGCACGAATACCTTTTAGCACAAACTGTAACCTGGGGATTATTTATTATCTTTCTTTTTTCAAAATACCAACTTAAAATATGTCTCTAAAAAATTTCCATTATATTAAATCACATTTGGAGTATTATCAATGATTATTTATTCAGTAATTTTCAAATATGAAATATATTTTCTTAATTCTATTAATATTTTCGCCGCGGTTATTATAAGGTAATATAAAAGCTACCTATTGAAATGGGTACTATGATTCGACTTCCGGAAATTATAGACATATCTTTGCGTTTTTTTATCCCACAGACCCCAAAACCACCGTCAATTGAAACTTTTAAAGGTACATTTATATATATATTTCATTTTGTTGTAGACACGATAACTGCCGTAATTTTCCGCCAATCACTTTCAAATTGGTACATAAAATATAGCGATCCAAAATTTCCAGTTCGTTGTTGAGCTAACTCGGTCCATGGGGGTAGAAATGGAAGGGCTTTTTCAAAAAAATAATTTCGATATAATTTTATTATTAAGTAAAATATCGAATTTGTTTAGAGTTCCTACTATTTTTTGGATAAGGGCCTAAAACTCACCTAAGTAAAGTTTTTAATATATCAACCATTGGCCTAGGGGGTGGAAAATGGGGTTTAGAAGACAAAAAATATAATACCTCCCAATAGGCACAGTATATTGGTTTAAAGTGGTAGTTAGTCCTCTAAACATTACCTAAAATGTATGTGTAAAACAATTTTTGATATGACCAACCCGTACGGCAAGAGACCAAAATATTGCTGGAATTGTCAGAACATGGGGCATGTCATATGCTAAACATGTGAAACTTTTTTTTTCCAATGCAACCGTTGTTGTATTGAGTAAATTTGAAGTTTTTCTTAATTTTAAGGTGGATATTTTTTTATCCCCTATTTAGCACCGGTGAAATTTACCTCCACCTTCCGGCGTGCCGAAAGGGATTCTTTTTATTAATTTAAACATTCGTACGTTTTCAAGTTTCATAAGAATTTTTCATGTATACAATTTTTATAAAACAGGACGACATGAATATTATTTCTGATTCCTTATTTTAGATTCTTTATTTTCTTCAATAACCTTACAGTTAAATTTCAAAAAATTCTAAACTTTCGGTTTGATTAAAAAAGCGTATTTTATATAAAACTTCTTAATTTTTACAAGCAATGCATTAAAAAACAATGACTGCACTCTGTAGAATAACATCTACAGGAGGTTAAGTACGAGAATATTAAGAGTAAAGTTGTTTTCTACCCAGATATCCATAGAATGGTTATAAAATAATCAGGTCATACTTCACCGAATAAAATACTGCTAATTTTTTTCAATTTATTTAAACTAAATACTATATATGATTAAAATGAAACTGTAATGAAAAATGTTTAAATTTGTTTTTTTAAATATTCATTATTAATTAAAATAAAAATATTACTATTTAAGTTTCTTTCATGAAGAAACTACTGTACACTCGATAAAACTATTGCATTTCATTGTAACCAACTATGTAATCAAAGTGTTTTTTTTTTGTTTTATAATTAACAAAAAGTTCAAATTTAATATATGAACTATATTTATTATAACAGAGGTAAGGAATGAGTATACGAAAATCCCACATTATGCCATATATACGTTTCTGACAGTCCAACAAATTATTCGTAAATTCTTTTAAAATGAGTGTTATTTCAAAGCGAGGAAATAAGAGAGCGTCGTTCCAAACCGATCAGGATAAAGAGTAGTAGAACAAATTGTTGGAAGCGGCTGACCGCGAATAAATAGGGTATGAGAAACTCCAACGGACTATAATTGGTTCTGGATTGGGGTTAATATGGATAATTAAATTACAGATATAGATTAATACGTTAGTAATAAAATAGAAGCTTTTTTATTCAGGCTTCAGATATTTGATAAATTAAAATAATTTTTTTAAAAATCAATCTGAAATCCCGATGACATTTTTGTTTTTTCCGTTTTTTTAATTAATGGTCATATGAATAGGAGAATTCAATTTGTACATTATATAGGTTGTTATACATACACACATATATATATACAGATATATACATACACACATATATATACAGATATATACATACACACATATATATTTATATATATATATATCTTTTATAAAAGAACTTTTTTTACTATAAAAAAGTCATATAAAATTTTAATGAACTACATTTTTGTTATCTTTTGAAAAGATTTAACTTAAATACTCTTTTATTATTAAGAATGCTATTTGTAAAAAAGTATTTCACTCTAAGAGTATAATCTTTTATTTCAATTCATTTTATTATTTAAGAAATAAAATTAAAAGGAATTAAGGTTTTAAATAGTATAAAATAAATGTACATTCTTTATTTAGTCAAAGAAATAATGAATAACATAAAGAAAAATAATAAAAAAAGAAAATTTATTGTTGAATATATAGCCTATTGAAAACTAAGATCTGTTAATGAAACCTAAACTGCAGTAGTTGAATAGAGAATCATTTATTTTATTTTATAGTTTTATGTTAGTTATCTTTGAACATAACAGGAGTAAAATAACTGATAAAAGCTGTGACGCGTTTTTAAAAGTACGTATATAAAAAAATTGGGAAAAATATTTAATCGTTATAAACAATTAATTATTAACATTAATTGGTTTATTTAATGGAAAGAATTGATCAATTTTTATCTTGAATAGTTACTGGATACTCAGAAGTTCTTATAAACCTAAGAAAAGATTTTACCATTAAAAAAAAAGAAAAAAGAAATGCAATTCAATTTTATTATAAAGAACTCGGGGACATTATATTTTTTATGCATGTATTTTAATGAGAAACAAAATGATCGTTGATTTGTACAATGAACATCGTGGTAAATACAATAATTAGCTGACAGAAAAACTTCCTAACAAAATATGTTAATTTTAAAAATTTATAGATATTATTATATATTTCATTTAAGTTGATAACGGTTGTATAGGGACATATTGGCTTATGATAAACCGACGAAATTAGCTACATGCATCGGACGATCGATACTAAAATAAATACAGTACGTTCTTTCTAATCAGGGTAGTTATATGAGAGGAGATAATTACCTTACAACCTTTTATACGCATACATTTAGTACAAGAGCATTTTGTATTTATTTAAAAACATTAACATTATAAGTAGTTTTACTATCTTATATTAAATTTAATATATTATTAAAAATGAATTATAAATTATTGCTATAATGTTACAGATAAACAAGTGAAACTCAGTGGAGTACTGAGTATTACTATTGCAAATAATATTAGCGGATATGGTACCACGAATCGTGGTGCTGTCAAATATAACATAATATCTCCTTGTTAATACATGCAATGTATTGTTTACATCCAGTTACCTTAACTGAGATATTATATAGATCATGTTTTCATTAAAAAAAAAATGATTCGATTTGATTAGAAATCGAACCACGTACTCTTGATTATAGCTATGTTTCTTGGAACGTTTTACTCGCAAACGTGATCTATTGTATTAGAAAATATAGAAAAGATAAAAAATTGTAAGAAAATTACTGTATCATAACTTAATCTAAGGTAATGATGATATAACTGCTACCATAACACGGCCTAATGAAAACACTAAATCTGGATTTGAATCGTTTCAAGTCAAAATGAATAAAACTATCGTAAAACGGAACCGACTAATATCTTCAGTTAAGAACTATAATATTTGTGCTGAAAGTATTACTTGTCACTTCATTACTTGCACTTCATCTCGTGCAGCAGACAAATTATTAATTTAAAAATCTATTATGTGATATTGAAACTAAAACGTATAAATTGAATTTTTTTAAACGTAAAATTTATGAATATTTATTTAAAAACATACATTTTATGAATTAGTATCTTACTTCACTACTCTATGATTAATGTAGAAAATTCCGTCAGAATAATCGTTATAATTCGATAATAACACCAACACTGAGCGTCTAATTACCAATCATTAAGCCCGGCAATTATACATCGAGCACGCCTAGACGGTAGGTGAAAGTGCCGTCAACTAAGTTTACAAGATGAGGCACTAGGATTCCCTCTCCCTTCGCGAAAAATACCGAGACCCGGTGTGAGTGCCCTTCACAGGATGCTCTCACTAGAGGCATTGACATCAGACCGAATCCTGGCTTATGAGCGGGGTGTAGGAACGACATAGTCGGGCTTGGATACCCCGCCCTAGGGGTTAGGAGCAGGCAATGAAAATATCTAACCGGCGGACTGAGCTGTCGGACTAGACTTATGGCCAGCGGACGGGGAGGCACCTTTGAGTAGACAACCGCCTGGGCTGTGCTTTGCTTTGTTGTGGATCCGACCCGTGGGGGGGGGGGCGAGTACGGTGAAAAAAAGTCTATTTTAAGAACCAATTATTATGTTAATGCTTCTAGGTTATTCCAGGCGTTGCTTTATTTACTCATGGAGTTCATAAATAAACGATTCATATCTGTTAAGGCTGATATAAGACTGTTTTAGCCGCTACTGTTGAAGACCCTGATTTAATAAACAGGTCCTTCAAATACTCAAAATGCTACTTCTTACTTTCCATTGATATTTTATACACTGCACAGTTATGTAAAAGAGAGGAGAAATTAAGAAAATTCGTTTCCAAACATAACTACGTATTTCTTTGATAAATTACATTCCTTATAAAAAAATACTTCAGAAAAATGACATTATTAGATGTCAAGGTACAATCATTCAGATATCAAACTATATATATTTATAGTCGGTTAAATATTTATACATGCGTATATAATTAATTATTTTAATTATTCGTGGACATTTATACTGAGTTAATATTACGATCGGAAAAATTGTTTTTATCTGCGATGTGGTTTTGACCTTGATAAATATTTCCTCTTTCTTCTGTAATACAAATAAGAATAAAAACTTTTGTAAATCCTTTTGTAAAAAAGAAAGTAAGAGTTTATCAAGAAAAACTAAAGATTTCCAACAATTTCAGACCGAAGAGGATTTAATAAATCCCTTATTTTATGGAAAAACAAATTTGTAACATCTCTTTGACATTGCTGCATTGTATTTTCTTATATATAACGAGAGATTTGTAAGTTAAGTAACAGAACTTTAAATTTTATTTCTTTTCAATTTATATAATAAAATATAATATAAATATCGCTTTTATATCACCTATATATGTAGATTTAAAAATCCTATATATATCTTTTTTAAATCTTCAATCGTTTTAGTGAACATCTATTTATTTTTACAATAAACTAAATCAAGGCAAAGGTTATCATGATTTTATATCTTTAAAAGACTAGATTGAATAATAACATTTTACATGATTTCACAATATTTTATTGCTTTTCGTAAGGTAAAAATAAGATAAATATTTTCTTTCTCTTTTAAGAAAGGTTGTTTCGTGTATTATTTTTCTATTTATTTCATTACCACATAACCTTCTGAGGATTTAAAACTTCTGTTTATTATGTGTGCATCCTGTTTCTTTACTATTCGTTAAAATTTATAGTGGGGACTCTACAAACGATCAAAACTGCATGAGAAAAACAAAATAAAGAAGAAAAGGATGAAACAAACGAAAAAAAGGAGGAAAAGTTATAAAAAATAAAAGAAACCTTGCAGAAAGAGGAAGAAGAAAAATGTGATCATGATGACGGAAGAAGATAAGCCAGACAAAAAAGAAGAGAAAGAAACAGAAGTGGAAGTGAACGGAGAACTAAGATTATAAGAAGAATATGAAGATAAGTAGAAGTATAGGGGAAGAGGAAATAGCAGAAGAAAAAATATAGGAGTTGCAGGGGGAAAACTAAACGAAGAAATATAATATAAAATACATTGAAATATCAACTGGTGTAGAAAGGAGAGGAAGAATAAAAAATAGTAAGGAAGAAAAAAGGTAAAGTGCAGGAAGAAATAATTGAAAAGATAACAAAAAAAAAATCTGTTCAAGAGGAGAATGAAGTATTCCATCAATTAAAAAAAAAAATATGGTACTCTGAAAAGCATTGTTAATTTTTAAAACTGATAAAAATTAATCTCATATTTCTATAAAAATTACGAATTAAAAATAATGGAAGTTCCATCAAAACATTTACAGATATAGTGATTCTGTAATATTTAAAATTTTTGTTGACGCATCTATGCAGCACCTGAAAATGTGATACCATTGTACTTATACTTTATCGTTAGGTAAAGAATTAATTTGTTTGTTCTCAGAGAATATTCAATCGTTTCTACTAACATTTTTTCAACTATACGACTAATATTACGTTACATATTTTCATATAAGTTTGTGCGGTTGAGTTTAACGCAAAATAAAATAATAAGTATTTGTTAATCTCATTATCTTATATTTTATTCTTCACATTTAACCCCGATTTTTCTTAATCCTACTTATCCATTAATAAGTGTACATAAAGAGCCTGTAAAAAAAAATGCTACAAACGTACACGAAATATAGTGTCAATTTAAAAACATTGTTGGTACGTCTTTTGCATTTCTAGTTTCGCACATTCGAATAGTTTTTTCTTTGAAATAATGAGACAAAGATTAACAAGTTTTAATTATGAAAGTTTTAAGATGTATTTTAATTTTAGTTCAGTATCTTCAATTCATCATTAGTGAGTAAATTACTCAGGAAAACTCAACTTCTCAATGATCTGGACAAACAACTTTTTTAACTTCCTTGATAATACGATTAATTTAGATATTCAAAAACATCTGTATCAACCAAAGTACCTTTATCAATCGTTTACCTTATCTGTGTTAATCGGTTTAGGTGGAGAAATTGAATTGACGATTTAGTTTAGACTGTTTTAGTTAACATTAGTACGGATTTATGTAAAAGGATTCTTCATAATTTTTAATCAATATATATTTTTTTTACACAAAAATAGAAGTACCTGTTTCGTTATTTTAAATAAGTAATGCATGATATTATTTAACAATCAAAATAACCATTTAGTTTCAGATTTAAAAAAAAAAATTAAAGAATTATTTTCTCCTTTTTTTTTCTAATACTTTTATTTATAGTCCCATCAACAATTAAAGTCATTAGCGACTTATTAGTCTAATGTAACTGTACCGGTAAATTTGTAGTACTGAAGAAACTCAGGTCGACTACTCCTGAGACGTGTGGTTAATTTAAATCCAACCACCAAAGAATACCGACATCCGCGATCTAGTTTTCAAATCCGAATAAAAGTAACTAACTACTTTATTAGGATTTGAACGTGAGAACTTCGATTTTGAAATCAGCTGATGTACGACGACGAGTTTACTATTAGACCAACCCGGTGGTTTATTTTATACTTTTTAATTTTATGATTTTAACTCGCATGCCTAATTTATTTTACAATGGAAGTAATCAATAATTAAATAATTCATAAGTAATTGTAAATCATCACGTAGCTAACATAAGTTATCTCTTCATTAAAAATAAATATTTATTGTT
Organism: Lycorma delicatula; assembly: GCF_047948215.1. NCBI lineage: Eukaryota > Metazoa > Arthropoda > Insecta > Hemiptera > Fulgoridae > Lycorma > Lycorma delicatula. Next base: position 59,510,304 of record NC_134462.1, read on the forward strand.
CAATTGGTATAATCAGAATAAAATTCGAAGTAATTTTACGAAGCATATTATTTATTGAAACTATCCTTCTTTTATTCCTTCTAATCCTATAGAAGAAAGGGAATTAATATCGTATACTTTCATCTTTGTTTCGGTTTAAAATATCATTGTATTTTTATGAATTTTAAGCTTAGCTGAATACTTTATGATCTTTTATTGAGGGATATTTTATATTCCAACAACCGATATTTCAATTTATTTGTTTTCATTTAATACTTCTATCAATTTCTGATCGACTCCAGGGCTTCATTACCGAAGTGTTTTTTTTACTTTAGTTTATATTGACAAAAAATAAGTACTTGATCTATATTCTCATTTCGAACCCTGTAAAGTATTTTATTTTTCTCATCTCTACCGTACCCGGGGAACTTTTCCCAGTTCATCAACTAAGAAACTATATATAACTCAGATAGAAAATTATTTATTTAACGTAATTATCTTCATCAAAATAATATTAATAATTATTATTTTAGTTTTCTTTTTTTTTTTTTATTTCATTCAATTTACATTTTTATAAGATCCCAAAACTGACACAGTAGTTTGTCAGGGAGGTTTACATATAATAATAAATACAAAGTTAAAACTGAAAACAGAAATAATTCCATTGAAAAATAAAGCATAAAACAAAATTCATAACTTATGATTAATTAACATAAACACAACAAACAAATACTAATCAGTCTTTGAAATTACCATCATAAAACTGATTAACTATATGTTTAATACATCTGCTTTTCATTTTTTTAAAAATAAAGTACACATAATAAACTGTTCATAAAATATAAACAGTGTTATTGAAGTTGAATAATAATCTTAAATTGTAAGTTTTTAAATGAAACTTTATGTTAATTACAAGTGCATTGTTTTTTCATTGAACGAATATGAATTTATTATGCATTTTAAATTAAGATTAATAATAAAAAAGGTAAATATTTATTAAATGTAAATAAAAAGCTATGCTCAACGGGATTATCTAGTAACAGTTACGCCCCAAGCACCGTTTACAAAAACTTTGTGCATAAAATCTAAACCTAATATATCAAAGAATCCAGATAACTCACCGTTGCATCTGACCTGGGAGAAACGCTCATCGAAATATTTTCGTTAAACCGTGTGCATAATTGGTTCTAAGTCTGTCTTAGAACCAGTTCTGCACACGATTTTTACTGAAGTCCTTCCAGCTCCGGATGATGTTACCGTCCCCTCGTTTGCTGAGGATAGAGCAAACCTGGCTACTGACGAGGACCCGCAATTGGCCTCATCGAAGCTACAATTGGTGTTAGACCTGATCGGTGAGTGGCTAGTAAAATGGAGGATAAAAGTAAATCCGAATAAGTTAAAATCATATTTCGTTTGGACTAAGGATGGATGACTATACCGAAGTCAACTGGACGGGGTCGTCATCCCGTACTTTGATCGGGATTGGTACATCTTGAAAGAGAAAAGGAAGCATCTTAACACCAAATATGAGGCTTTATTGGTTGGTAGGTAGGAACTCGCACCTGGCGTTGTCCAATAAACTTTTGATATACAAAGTGATTCTAAAATCGGTTTGGACATATAGCATACAGCTATGAGGAACGAGAGAGCAAGAGTAACGTTGAGATTATATAACCTTTACAAAACAAGTTGGCGAGATCCATTGTACAGGCACCGTAGTTCTCTCGGAATGAAGAAATTCATGACTATCTTATATCGCCTTATGTTCGTGACGAAATTAAACGGTTCGGTTTAAGTTACAGACAGCGATTAGACAGTCATGTGAACTTCCTAACAGTTAAGCTCCTAGATAACAGTGAAGATGTCTGGTGACAAAAACGCCAACACGTACTGGAGTTGAGTTATTTGAATGACACTTGAACTATTTCGTCAGTTATCAGACATGTAATAAACATATTTACTATGCTGTGAAATGCTACTATTTTGTTTATCTATTTTTTAATAATATTGTGAATTCTTTTTTTGTCTGTTTTTTTCACTGGATTATTGTTATCTCTTGAATCTTTGTGATCCCAATGAATGCAAGTGTGTTTTGATTATATGGAATTTTTATGCATATGTAGTACATATATATTGTTACCACATATATGCCTAATTTAATATCGGCAGGCGGACACGATAGCAACAATATGAGCTCTCTCTCTCTCTCTTTTCCTGTTTAGCCTCCGGTAACTACCGTTAAGATAATTCTTCAGAGGATGAATGAGGATGATATGTATGAGTGTAAATGAAGTGTAGTCTTGTACATTCTCAGTTCGACCATTCCTGAGATGTGTGGTTAATTGAAACCCAACCACCAAAGAACACCGGTATCCGCGATCTAGTATTCAAATCCGTGTAAAAATAACTGGCTTTACTAGGACTTGAACGCTGGAACTCTCGACCACCAAATCAGCTGATTTGGGAAGACGCGTTCACCACTAGACCAACCCGGTGACTAACGATATGAACTGACGCACAGTATACGGACGCACTGATACAAGCATTACTCTCCCGTCCAGTTCTCCCACCATAGTGGCACTGTAGTCCCACAACTCTCAGGCGCCAATAAAGAGCGTGAACGAGAGTGAATTTTCAATTCTTCGTCGACCACCACCTGGAGAAGACCAAGAAGAAAAAGATGAAAGAAGACAGAAGTTCCCTGGTCGCCTTAACGTGGGACTACCGGCAGATGCCAACATCCCGCTGGAGCAGCAGGCCTGGCCGGCCCGCCGAGGGAGCCGCTGGACGCGGACGCGGACGCTACCTTCCCGGTCCAGCTCGCCGGGCTTCAATCGCCCTGGCCGGCGAACTCGGTAGCAGTAGCCGGTCCAGCGTGGGATTGTTCGGGGAGAACCGCCTCCGCCGCGCCAGCGAAGGATGACTGACGCCAAACCGACACTGCGGGGCTCTGAGGTCTACCACTGCCACGCTGTAGTGGGGACCCAACTTCCGCTGAGGGAAAATACCGGTCGGACTTCAATGGACGAGGCGCAACTCCCCGACTTCGCCGGAGACCAGTTTCCGGACCCAACAGCTCTACTCAAAAACGGGCCTTTTCAGGGCCACCACAAGGTTATGAATTACGAGCCGTCGAAGCCATTCGATGACAACAGCCCTTCTCAGGGCTACCATAAGGTTAGTCACTACAACAAGCTAATTGACGACAAAAAACGGCCCTTTTCAGTGCTACCATAAGGTTAGTAAGTGCCACGTGCCATCGAAGCCATTCGGCGACAATATATGTATATATATATATATATATATATATATATATATATATATATATATATATATATATACATATATACAAATATATATATATATATATATATATATATATATATATATATATATATATATTTATTTATTTATTTGTATAAGTACTCTTCATTGAGAGTATTCGCTGAAAACCCCTCTTCACGTGTTTTTTGTAATGCAATATACTACTGGTTCCCTAATCGGAACCGATTGTAAATACACGATTTGTGAGACAAAACAGAATTTAAACTACCATTTGGATTGTAAAACAACTATCAGTAGAGACTACAAAAAAAGGAATAAAAAAATGAACTATAAAATTTGGTAACGGTAAAGTAATGATTTTGTTAAAAATATTATTAATTGTAGTGTTTCGATCTAGGAAATTGGCCTCTATTCTCGAAACACAAAAAAAAAAAATAAATCCATTAAAATATGAAGTATTTATTAATGTTTTTGTAAAGAAAATAATAATTTTCAATTAAGAATACATAGGGTAAACTAAAAAAAAGTAAAGTAAGTAGGGTAAAAAAAAAAAATGGCGGCTTCCGTGGTGCGAGTGGTAGCGTCTCCGCCTTTCATCCGGAGATCCCGAGTTCGAATGCCGGTCAAACATGGCATTCTCACACACGCTACAAATCATTCACCTCTGAATCAATACCTAACGGTGCTCCCGAAGGTTGAAAAAAAAATTGATTATAAAAGGTTTGAATAAAATACTTAATTGTTGTTATTAAGATAACAATTTAAATTATTAAAATAATTACTAATAATTTTTCTCCTAAAAACATTATAATTTCTATGTTGAGTACTATTTATCTTTCTTAGCTTCTTTCTCTTATTAATCTTTGGTGCGTTTCAAAACCACTCACTCCATTGTCAAAACTTATTTTACTGGTACTTATTTCTGTTAATCTTTTTATAGCACTTAGTAAACGCCTCTCCCTTTATTTGGAGTTATAGCTTAAATAAAGGGAGGGGCTTTTAAGTGCTATATAAAGATTAACAGAAATTTTTTAAATTATTAGTACAATAAGTTTTGTCAATAAGTGATTCCGAAATGTATCAAAATATTAAAAAAATGAAGATAAGAAAGTCAAACAGTACACAACATAGAAAAATAAAGACGTTTACAATAGAGAAACCAAAGATATCGTCCGTAGCCCAGCATCTCATGGAAACTACCATCAAACTTAGTTTATTAGAAATGATTATAAAAATTTTCTTAATAAACTGAAATTTGATAATCAGGAAACTTCCTTTATAAAATGAAATAGAATCTCCATTGTTGTACAACGATGTGGAATCAACATCTAACTAATAACCTGTTTAAATTTTAAATAATTTTAGGAAAGTTTTCAATCATAAGAATATTAAAGTATTGTTCACGGATTGGGGCCATCTCTTTGATTGGTTTAGGTTTCATATTGCCTTTATCTTTCTTGAGGTAGGTTTTACCAACCGACCTACAAAATGGATGGGAGCTACAAAATTACATTCCGTAGAAATAAAATTTTAATAAAATATAATAATTACTTTGTGTATATACAATATTTTATTTACAAGAATTGAAACCGTTAATTAAAATAACAATCAATGAAATTACATTTATTAGGTAATTATAAAATAATTTATAACAAAATCTTTCCAATAGCTTTTCGTAACCAAACCTGTAAACATTACCGCAAACCTTAAGTATTATATAATTTAAAAAATAATTTTATAGTTTAAAACGTTTTAAACATTGCTGAAAACTGTAGTTAATTATGTTCCAAATTGTATAAAAACAAAGTTGTACGTTAAACTTCTGGTGAAGGCGTTAAATAACAATGATAAATAAGACCATAAATACAATTTATTACCAAATTTCTCACCAAAGTTGAATTATTTGTCGTTTCAACTGTAATAACAATAATAATAATAATAATAATAATAATAATAATAATAATAATAATAATAATAATAATAATATCCCTTTCATACTCCCAATTTTACCTAGTCAACTTCACTCATTACTGGTTTCCAAACAAATATTACATTAAAATAATTTTCAACAAAGCCATTTTCAAATTACCAACAGCTAAAACAATTTTAAGTTTTGTTTCACCTATTTGAAAAACTCAGTTTAAGCTATATTTAATACAAAAAATACTGGTACAACAAAATATTAGGCTTCTGGCTAAAATATCTTATAAATATTAAACGGCCTAAGCTATCGTAAAATAAGGGATTTGTATAAATTTAAAAATAGACATAACACATTTAAAAAATAAACAAGTTTTATAATCGGATATTTTTCAAAAAACTATGGATTTTGATACTGTAATTTTTGAGTTGTATGTAAGTTATTTGTTTGTTTATTTTTTCATATAACTTACATTACCCACCTATAATAAATAAATACGAGGTCTGTTCAAGAAATTCGTGGACTGTTTGAATTGCTCGAGTCCAGTTGGTTTCAGTCAAATCCGCTTGGCGTCGCCATGTTCGTACAGATCAAGCTGATTACAACGCAGTTTTTTGATTGAAAATATCATTATTGTTTGGTTAGCTATGCGGTTGTTTGTGAAGTGTGTTTTTTTCGTTTGGCCGATTTTAGAATGAGTGACTTGAACGAGCAAACAGTTGCTGTGAAATTTTGTGTTAAACTCGGAAAATGTGTGAGTGAAACATTTGATACGCTGAAGACGGTTTACGGCGACGTTGCTATGAAGCGTGCAACATGTTTTAAGTGGTATGGACGTTTTAAAGATGGTCGTCAGTCGATTGAAGACGATGAGCGTCCTGGACGTCCTTCCACGTCAACTGAAGACTCACACGTAGTCAAAATCAACACCTTGGTTCGAGCAAATCGACGTCTGACCATCAGAGAGCTTGTTGAAGAGTGTGGGATATCACTTGGATCATGGTACGAGATTTCGAGATCATTTTACGAGAGTGGCGACTGGTTTTATCACCACGATAACGCTTCAGCCCATTCAGTCCTCAGAAGTCGTGAGTTTTTAGCCAAATACTCAATCACTGTTCTTCCCCACCCACCCTACTCACCTGACCTAGCTCCTGGTGACTTTTTCTTGTTCCCCAAACTCAAAAGACCTTTGAAATTAAGAAGATTTGAGACGATCCCGAGATTGAAGCAAATGCGACGAAGGAATTGAAGAACATCACAAAAGTTACAGAACTGTTTCCAAAAGTGTAAACACCGTTGGGATAAGTGTGTGCGTCGGGGAGGAGAGTACTTTGAAGGGGACCCAGACGACAAGTAACTTTTAAATAAGTATTTTGTTTTATGATGTTAGTCCACGTATTTTTTTAACAGGCTTCATATATAATAGATTTTTCCACAAAACGCAGTAGAATAATTTCACATTACTATCTGTCTCAATTTTTCTTATTCCTCGCATAGAAAGCTGCTCATGGTACAAAATAACCAAAGAATCTGTTTTTATTTTTTTGAAAGCAAGTAATATTCATTGTAAAATCAATCCCCGAGGTGAAAATAATTAAGAGACTTAGTAACTTTATTGATCTAAATATCACTGGCAATCCGATGGAAATAGGATAATAATATGCCATGCTACGAGTTTATTCCTTTCAGTAAATAAGACAATCTGTAAATAATTCTCGTTGAATTAATCGCACAGAAGTTGAGTTAAGGACCGGGATTGGGTCTGGTTGGCACAGGATAGGAAGAACTGGTGAATCTTTGTTAATACTACGCACTTTCCAATTCCTGAGGTGACGGAGTAGATAAGTTGGTTAATTTTTTTTTAAGAATCGAACAGCAAAAAACCATTTTTGAAAACTGTTTTTTTTGTTTAATTTCCTTCTTTTAAGTAAAATGATTTAATAATTATTAATATATTAGCTACGGTTAAGTAAATACATGATTAGCATAGATATCATTATGTAGTAAACTTAATGTATATTTATAGAATAATAATATAAAGATAATGTAATAAAATATTTTTCCTACTGATTTGAGACGGTATATAACGCATTTTTTACGGTAGAACTTACACGTTTATTTGGTGCTTCACACATTCTTACGGCTGTAACGCATACAATAGATCCGAGGTGCGAGAAAATCCAGTCAAGAATTCCTTTTTTTGAGAATAGTAATGTTTACTAAACAGACAATTTCTATAGTGAACAGAATATATCTGACAAAGATAGAATGACCTTGAGGCTTACCGTAAGCAAATTGTATTCAGCTTAGTTGCGATGATTACATAATAATAATTTTTATGATCGTTAATAAGCATATACAATTTAACAAGGATATTAAATATATATTTTTCCATAAATATGAATGAGATGGGATAATTAAAGTTAAAAAAAGAAGATAAATATGAATTAAAATAACCAACCGTTCAATAAGTTTGATTTTTTAGTTTGTCATGGTTTCCTAAACTGGTTTATTTTATTTTTTATTAACAAATAAATACTCATTTCTAAGATTATTTCTTTTTAAATGTTATTAATTAAAAAAATTTTTTTTAGGATCCAACTTCATTGTAAATCTAATCTAACGTGTTAACCACAGTGATAACATTTTAAAAAGATTTGAATTAATTCATCATCTTGGCAATAAACAACTGTAATCTAGATATAAAATTAATATTATTTCAAATTCAAACTTATGTAAAACGAAATTTTCACACTAGAATATAAATCCTCTTTTAATTATTAAAGAAGTCAGTTATTTACGATGTTGTAAGTATGTATTCTAGTTCATATAAAATATATGTATAGTTTTGCATCTTAAGTATTTGTGGACATATACATACAATATATCTGTGTCAATTTTACGAAGAATTTAAAATATTTATATGATATTCTTTATTTAAACATACTTTCCAACTCAAAGGATGGAAACACTATGCATACATATTCTATATATATATATATATATATTTGTATGTGCCTGTGTTTGTGTATTTTTATTTGTAACTGTCTATCAAAGAGTAAAGCATAGTAGCATTACGAAGTTAGCTACTGTTTTTTTCTTCTTACAACTGTATAAAATATATGTATGTAAAAGCTTATTTTCTATTCTGTACATGTCTAAATCTAATAAAATGATGAATGACAATATATATAACTTCTACCCGTACATCCAAGTCGATTGCTTTTTCGTTCTAAAATATATTTTACTGCAGAAATTTTTTCTCCAGCAGATCACTATGGTATTATATATACACACATATATATATATATATATATATATATATATATATATATATATATATATATATAATATACGAGTATATATATATTTATGGAAATGGAATGTCGTTGCAGAAAAAAATATTTTTTATAAATAAAATTACGAGTAAATTATGCGCTTATTGGTTTATATGTAAAAATTTTATGAAAATTTAAAAAAAAGTTGTATATGTTAACAAATCAAAACTATCTCAATATAAGTTCAGTCTTACGTATCCAAGTTATTAAATAGAGAGATTTACAGAAGAATATAACGAAAGATAGAAGTATGTACTAGATGTATTTTTTATTAGAAAAAGCATGAAAATATTTATAATATACACAAATTACAAATGTATAAAAATAAATTTTTATAAGTTTACCATAAGCATCTACCAACCTTTTTTAAGCTTCTAACATTCCACGCTCCGACTCGTAGAATGTTATTTTTTAATTTTCTGGTGACCCCTTCCTTAGTAGTTCCCACCCGGAGATCCGAACGGGGGACTAGTTTACCTCCGGAATATTTTATCAAGGAAGGCGCCTCCATCATTGCTATATGAAAATGCAGAGAGCCACATTTTCTTGGAAAAAAAGCAGCTGTAGTTTTCCATTGCTTTCAGCTGCCCAGTACTCAGAGGACTGAGTGATGTTGATATGGCCGTTTAAGTCATTGTGACTCACGCCCCTAACAACTACTGAAGGAGCTGCTGCCCTCTTTCAGGAATCATTCCTTAGTCTGGCTCTCAACAGATACCTCTCCGATATGATTGCACCTTCGGTCCAGCTACTCTGTAGCTGGACTCTGTAGCAATATAGGGGCTGAGCACTCAAGCCCCTTCACCAACGGCAAGGTCTCATGATTCATAGAGGAGGTAAAAATCAGATGGGTGGATAAAGTGACAAATGAAGAGGTATTGCGGCAAATAGATGAAGAAAGAAGCATTTGGAAAAATATAGTTAAAAGAAGAGACAGACTTATAGGCCACATACTAAGGCATCCTGGAATAGTCGCTTTGATATTGGAAGGACAGGTAGAAGGAAAAAATTGTGTAGGCAGGCCACGTTTGGAATATGTAAAACAAATTGTTAGGGATGTAGGATGTAGAGGGTATACTGAAATGAAACGACTAGCACTAGATAAGGAATCTTGGAGAGCTGCATCAAACCAGTCAAATGACTGAAGACAAAAAAAAAACATAAGCATCTTGAAATAATTTTATAACAGATAACACCGTTTTTATTACTCATCATTATAATAACAAATAAAAAACAACAATTAAATTAGAAAAAAAATAGCTTAAAATTTAATGTATAATCCCATTTCAATAAAAACCTAAATTTTTAAATTTATATATTTCTTCATTAACTAAAACAACCCGTTGGGCTCGTCTAGTAGTAAACTTGTCATAAATCAGCTGATTTCGATGTCGAGAGTTCTCAGGTTCAAATGCTGATAAAGGTAGTTGGTTTTACAAGGTTTTGATAACTAGATCGTGGATACCGGTATTCATTGGTGGTTGGGTTTCAGTTAACCAGACGTCTCAGTAATGGTCGGCCTAAGTTTATTCAAGATTACGTTTACTGGTTAAGTTATATTACATTGATAAATCTCTAACAAGTTAATTGTTGAAGCGACTAAAAAAACACAATAACACATAAACAAAATAAACACAAAAACACATAAAATTAAAAAAAACACAGATTATTTAGCATTTTCTGGATTTATGTGAACGTTTTTTTCATATTATCTAAGGAACAGACACTACCAAAATGGATGATTCTTTTTCTCCCTTATTTTGAATATGAGTAGTATGTTTGCCAAATTTTTAGCAATATATTTCATATATATATATATATATATATATATATAGCTGGAATAAAATGATCAGGCACAGTTAGGCAACACTGTGTTGTTCAGTAGAAAACTGAAGTGAAGTATAAGAAAAGAACCTTTTCCACATGTTTATTCCCAAATAACATTGGTAAGGTTCATTAAAAATCTTTTTTTAAATAATTTTGTTTTCATCGAGTACAGTATTTTCATTCACTGGAATATAATTATCATAAAATAAAAATATTTGAATTTATAAAAATCGTTGAAAATTAAGTTAACTATTTCGGTTAAGATGTAAAAAAAAATTATCGTTCATTACAACAAAACTGACAACTATATATTTTTACACGACTGCTCAAAAAGGAGTGTAATGTATTTAGGGTGAATGTATGTATGTATGTTAATTCCTCCATATAAGCTCAACGGCTGAACCGATTTAGATTAATCCCGTGTTGGATTCCTTGTTACCGGAAGTGTCACAGGCTATCTAAATACACACACACATGTATATATATATATACATATATATGTGTGTGTGTGTGTGCGTGTGTGTGTGTGTGTGTGTGGCTGTGTAGTAGTGGAGATTTTCCGGTTGAAACACAAACTTTAATGAACTGTGAACTATGAGACTTTGTCACTGTGTGAGTTGGGTTTGAACTGAAAGATTTGAAACAATCGAATAAATAATATTAAAAAAATAACAAAATTAAATTTACGTTAAATATAATAATAATAAATAAGTTTGAATATTTCTGTTTTATAATAATAACAATGGGCTTCCCGTCGGGACTGCGTATGAGACTAGAGTGATGAGGTAATGCGAGCACTTCAGGAGAGGCTAGACCAATCATCACCGTCAACTGGTAACAAACAGGGAGTCCTCCCTGTTGGGAGGTGAAATGGGGAGGTCTTATAACATCTCTGCAAAAAAATCGTCCGATTTTCAAAATTCAAACGGGGTATTTATTAGTAGGTTAAAGGCTAACTTTTTAATCCATCAGATTTACTCTTGATCAGAATTATTAAAAAAAATATCTTCGTAACCAATTTTCTGATTTTCAAAATTTAAACGAGGTATTTGCTGCTATAATACTATAATACAAAATCACGATGGAACCAAACCAGAATAAAAAGAGCAATTTTTTTTTTCGGCAGTTGTGTTTTTTAATTTTTATTACTTATCTCTTGTTTGTTACAAGTAAGCGATCTTTTTAAAAAGAGACGCGGTGACCTGTATGCAAGTCATTATTTTAATAATACTTATTAAGATCCAGTATAACAAAAAAATAATAAATTAGATATTACAACAATAGAATTTATTAGGACTTATAATCGCTATGTAATATAAAATATCCGTTTTTACTTATCATTATTATTATTTTAAATTAAATTTTTAAAAATATATATTCATTTTACTACAAATGAGTTACTTAAGGTTAGAAACTAAAGAAGGTGTAAGTTAAATACATATTTAAAATGTACTTAGTATGGAAATTTTCTCTTAGAGGTTTTCTATTGATTTATCAAAGTATATGTAAAGTTGAAACTTTTATTTGTATGAAAATATCTTTACAAATGTAATACTCGTACTAAATTTTATGAAAAAAACATATTATTGTAACTTTTATAAATATTTAAGTACAATTGTTACACGATATTATTCGATTATTTAAAATTACTTTATGTTTTATATTTTTTTTTATAGTTATATATTAAATTAAAGTTAACAAAAAAAAAAACTTATATTGGCACCAAATGACTTCTTTTTACGCATATTAAATTACATATACACCTTTTTTTAAAACAAAAATAAATTTTATTTCATTAATAACTTATGATATTTTACTTCTTTTTTTATTATTATTATTGAATTATTATTTATTGTAAATTTTTGTTTACCATCAGAGGTTAATAATTATTAATAAATCAATATATTTAAATTAAAAAAAAGAGATGAAGTTTGATTCGAACCGATGTGCCTTCACCTTCTAGATACAAATATTTCATTTGGCTATAACTCTGGAACCAATAAAATAAGTACCACTTCTGATATATCGTTGAAAAGCTCTCGGTGATGGCTTATTACAGCAGTTAAGAAAAAGTCCAAAATCCAAATCTTCTTGGATACTTTTGGTTCAGTTGATTGCAATCAAAAAGGTAGGTGTAAAATTAGATGTTAGAGCAGTCCTAAATTCAAAATTTCAACATCGTAAGGCTAATCGGTTTTAAGTTGCATGAAATACATACGTACGTACAGACATCACGCCGAAACTAGTAAAAATTGATTTGTGGATGGTCAAAATGGATATTTCCGTTGAAATTTGAAAACCAAAATTTTTCCCGATCAAAATAATTCTTTTACTTCGTTCAAGGAAGTAAAAACAAAGGCTAAAAAAAATTTATTACTATATTTACATGTACTCTTCTCTTGCTCTTTACACTTCTCTTGTATGTAGCCGTCTATAAAACCGGTAAATCAATAACTACCCATAATATAACATATCAAGCAAACTACTATTACCCTTTTGACATGTCTGACTTGTCAAATACAAACCGTTGTTAATCAAAGTTAAGCTAACATTTTACTAGAATTTGATACACAGTCCTTTTAATTAATAGTGGAAGTACGTGGAGTGTTGTGGTAACCAAGTCCAGTTTGATTTTGGGTTGTAACGAAAAAGTTTATGTAAATGCTGTAATTTTGATTCTTTTACGAGAAAAATATATTTAGTAAAACAAAAAAAAAAAAAAAATTAGCAAACATAATATTCAACATCACAAGTCGAAAAAATAAACAAATTAAAAAATCTCATAGGGTTGTTTTTCTGAACTAGTTTTTCACTTTTAAAAAATCATATTTCTTCTATTCATTTGATGATCCCCTCTTTATGATTATAAATGTATTAAAAGTAAACAATCATGTCAATCCACGATTTAGGAATTTCCTTCTGAACAAAAGTCGTGCGAGCGTTATGATTTTTCTGTAGGGGAAAATTGATCATAGACCGGTTTCGCTCGCAATTAATAGTGTTTCATCGTTAGGATTAATAAATTTGAACTATTTTGTGAGTGTATTGAATTATTTTTAATTTAAATATTTACAGTAAGAATTTTGTTTTTATTGAAAAGATGGTTTTTTGGGGGATTTTAGAATTTTTAAAAGCTTTTTCTTTTAACTAAAGAAATAATACTAATCAGATTTCTACTAAAACCTACGCTGTTGAAGAGAGTGAATATTAATCAGTTTTTTAACTGTTTTCATGTACTGTTTGTCTTCAGTCATTTGACTGGTTTGATGCAGCTCTCCAAGATTCCCTATCTAGTGCTAGTCGTTTCATTTCAGTATACCCCCTACATCCTACATCCCCAACAATTTGTTTTACATACTCCAAACGTGGCCTGCCTACACAATTTTTCCCTTCTACCTGTCCTTCCAATATTAAAGCGACTATTCCAGGATGCCTTAGTATGTGGCCTATAAGTCTGTCTCTTCTTTTAACTATATTTTTCCAAATGCTTCTTTCTTCATCTATTTGCCGCAATATCTCTTCATTTGTCACTTTATCCACCCATCTGATTTTTAACATTCTCCTATAGCACCACATTTCAAAAGCTTCTAATCTTTTCTTCTCAGATACTCCGATTGTCCAAGTTTCACTTCCATATAAAGCGACACTCCAAACATACACTTTCAAAAATCTTTTCCTGACCTTTAAATTAATTTTTGATGTAAACAAATTATATTTCTTACTGAAGGCTCGTTTAGCTTGTGCTATTCGGCATTTTATATCGCTCCTGCTTCGTCCATCTTTAGTTATTTTACTTCCCAAATAACAAAATTCTTCTACCTCCATAATCTTTTCTCCTCCTATTTTCACCTTCAGCGGTCCATCTTTGTTATTTCTACTACATTTCATTACTTTTGTTTTGTTCTTGTTTATTTTCATGCGATAGTTCTTGCGTAGGACTTCATCTATGCCATTCATTGTTTCTTCTAAATCCTTTTTACTCTCGGCTAGAATTACTATATCATCAGCAAATCGTAGCATCTTTATCTTTTCACCTTGTACTGTTACTCCGAAACTGTTTTCATATTTCAACTAAATTATCACTTACAGATGTAATATTGTTAATTGCAAGCGAAACTGGTGTGTTAAATTTTTCCACAGAAAAATCACCCTATTCACTCGACCTTTGTTCACAGAAAAAAAAATGTAAATATGGATACACATGATCATTTGATTTTCGTATATTTTTAAGGAAGAAAAGCGTACCCATGTGGTACTTTAAATATACATAGGTCTGAGGTGATGGGCCTTCTTTGTCGGGTGAATGGTTTTACAGTTCTAATTTATTTTATACATTATATAAAAAATTATGTAGAGGTTAAAACACACAAACATGAAACTACAATACGAAAATTTCAGTTTGATACGCAAACATACATTCCTATCCTCTCATATTCTGTACCTATATAAAAATATCTGAAAAACGATTAATTTTCCCAGACAAAACCAGGTAATTTATCTAAAATTATATAGACGGTGATGAAAAGTCCAAAAAGATTTTAAATATGAGAAAAAAAAAACAGATTTTCAGCTTTGGAATGATTAATATAAATTTATATACAAGTTGTTGCAAGCTTTTCATTTATTGTTAATTGTTTAGTTATATTTTATGCAGTGGTTATGTTGTACTCTGGAAAATCATATACCTATATATATATATATATATAATATATACATACCATCTTGTCCACAAATTATACGCTATAACAGTGATGTGCTATTGATATCCGACCTCATACTTACGACAGGTAAACCATAAAATTATTCAGCTATAAAGTATCACCCTTTACTAAGCTCAAATAATCAACATAGATCTTAAAAGATTTTGTAGATCCAAAAACTAACTATGTAATAAAATACTAAAAAGAAATTAATACAATAAAATTATTAAAATAATATTTAAATAAATGAATAGTTATTTATTTAACGTTGAAAAATGACGTACAAAAATGTTACCAAGTCTACAGAAAAAGAACTGAAAAATTCAAATAACCTCGAATTTAAAAAAAAAAAATCATCTAATTTGAATGGAGAACCCTTTAACTTTTTAGATTTTGCGTTAAATAATTCATACGTGCTTTGAATTGAAAAACTTAATACAAATTTATTTCCATACTTAGTTGTCGAAATTGAGTTTGATTAACAATATGTGTAAGATAAAGTTATTAATTTTAAAAAGTGACAGAAAAAATAAATAGTAAGAAATCTTTAAGATTCAAATTCCATTGTCTATTTTATGATTTTCGTAACATAACTATTACACATACATTTGATTTAAATACTTCTACTCTTACTAAAAAGTTCTGAATTATTTTCTTGTTAATCAGAAAAAAATCTATTCTCATAAAAAATTTAATATGCAACAAAAAGTATTTTATTTAAGTATTTTAAGTAAATTAATAATATTCTTCATTATTTAATTCAAAATTATGTAAAATGGAAACTGACTGTTGAAAGACAATTACAAAAATTGCAAATAATGCATGCGGTAGGCAGATGCGTGAAATTTCAATTTGTACTTTTAATCTACCGTCTGCCAAATTTTGATTTATGTTTTTTTCATATTACATGATTTTTGTAATTAGTAATTAAAATATCAGTAGTATGTTTAATCTATCAAACAATAATCAATCTTGAGTAATTTTTTCTATTAACTGAATCCCAACAACCACATTACAAATTGGACAATTTTATTTAAAAATAACTGACTGTTTGACTGGGATTCAATGATTTCATTCAACTTTTTTTTTTCTGGGCGAAGTGTCTGGTCACGATATTTATACAGTAAATAAAAATAAAAATTAAAAATTAAGAATTAAATTATAAACCAAAACCCAGTAACATAAAAAACAGCATAAAATGAAAACGCATATGGTGTGTGCTAAAGCTATAATGAGTTTTTATATTAATAGTTTAAATTAAAACAATAAATTTATCATTTTACTACAACTTACTACAAAACAGCAGGCCAGTGACAATAATAGTATCAATTAAAGGAATTTTTTTTTTTTTATCAGAACTTATTATTAGATAAATACATGGTAATCTATTGCATAAATTTATAAAATCATTTAGAAATGTTTAAAGTAGTAACCTACATCACGTAACGCATATTGTTCAATAGCGATTTTTTAATAACATAACAATTTCACTTCAAAGTAAAAAAAGGGCGGACACTTTGGTAAATATCACACATAATGAACAAATAATAAAAAAACATAAAACACAATATTAAATATGGTTAAAATCTCATCAGTCGATAATCGGCTTTACTGTTAACTAAATACATTTAATAAATAAACGTTATATTTAAACCGATCAGAATATACGAATGCTAAATTTAAGGATCAACAGAATTATCAACGTTACTCACATTAAGTTATTTAATTTAAAATTCCAAGACTTTTAGACAGCACCGTAGTACAAGCTATGTAATCCTGCAAATCGTGACTTAAAAATAAATTACCTGACTGAAATAGTTTCTATCTTATATAAAATATTTCACCGTAAATTAAGAAAATAAATATCCATTATAAGAAAATTTCAGGCACTTAGTACTGTTGTATTCCTCACTGAAGACTGAAAAGTATTGGGATAGAATAATATGAGAATAATTAATTAATAACAGGAAAATATTTTAAAATTCAATAATCAAACTACTTCATAATACAATATTATTTTTCAATTATTTTGGGGGGCTGTCCCTTTGCTTCAAGCCAAGTTGAAGGAATTTCGTTCATTATTATTTCAATGGTTACTGTGTTGGATTTTCCAACACAGTAACCATTGAAATAATAATGAACAAATCATGGATTTTCCCATCTATGAGCATAAGATTAGAACACTTTCATGGAGAAATAAAAGAGAAACCAGCAGTGATCATCCAACAGGAATTTTTGACAATCAGTAACTATGAGGGATATATGAAAATCTTTGATGGATTTAGATAGAATATAATGCAGGATTTCATATATATATATATGAAAGTGTTCTAATCTTATGCTCATAGATGGGAAAATCCATGATAGTATTTCTCTTCTAGAGATTGCTACTGTATCCGGCAAAGAAATTTCGTGTTTTACTGGTAACTCACGATATCGTATTCTGGCTGACTTGGAAAAGGTAGCTCGGTGGTCATGTAAAGTAGCCATAAGAATATTATTAAAAATATTCTTTATAAGTTTTTTAAAAGTTTTATCTTTTATATGGGAGGAAAGACCCATATATTTGCTAGATATCTTAGAGATAATAAGATCTCTTTTCTACAATGTAATGGTTTTACACCGGCTTCAGACATTAAATTGCCGGATACAGTAGCAATCTCTAGAAGAGAAATACTATCATGGATTTTCCCATCTATGAGCATAAGATTAGAACACTTTCATGGAGAAATAAAAGAGAAACCAGCAGTGATCATCCAACAGGAATTTTTGACAATCAGTAACTATGAGGGATATATGAAAATCTTTGATGGATTTAGATAGAATATAATGCAGGATTTCATATATATATATATATATATATATATATATATATATATATATATATATATATATATATATATATATAAATGTAAATGAAGAAGGTTATTCGTGGAAATTGTCGGATATGTCAAGTTTTTACACGTAGAGCTCGTTACCATAAAGCAATGGTTAGCTCATTGTATTTGTTACACAGAAAATTTCTGAGAAGAGGAATTTTATGTGTTTATATGTTCCGATTTTTTAACCACACTAACTGCTATATGAAACAAAAACTTTGAGGATATCCTTATGACAAACACCCTCTTTTTCTGGCCGGAACTACGATAAGATATTAATTCAGAGGATGAATGAGGATGATGTTTACGAATATAAATGAAGTGCAGTCTTGTACAGTCTCATGTCGACCTTTCCTGAAATGTATGGTTAATTAAACCCAACCACCAAAGAATACCGATATCCACGATCTAGTATTCAAATCCGTATAAAATTAACTGCCTTTACTGGGATTTGAATCTTAAGAACTCTCGACTTTGAAATCAGCTGATTTGCGATGACGAGTTTATTATTAGAACAACCTTACGGTAAAAATCCTGTCCACTTACTGTTCAGCATCTACTAGAACAGTGCAAAATATATGAAAACTCTGAAAGAAGTACTGGCTAAGAAATAATATTCCAGCTTATTTATAAAATAGCAAACGTGAGAAAATAGTTGCTTACCCACGTGTTAGAAAATTACTAACGTGTTTATTGTAAGCCTTCGACAAAGTCAGTACAAGTTATGTTTGAGAATCTTCTATGAAAAGAAACTTTACACCCGAAAATAGAGTCTCAAATTTACATGATATTGTCCACCTTTTTTTTTTTTTTGAGTATTTTATTCTATTTGTATTTAATGTTTTTGTTTTATTTTTGTGTTATACTCGTATGTAAATGTCAAGGCCTATTACTTATGAGTGCATTTTATTTAAATCTTTCATATGATGTTTGTTTTTGTATTTTAATCAAATGTAAGAGCCCTTACACGTTACATCAGGCAATCCTATTAGTAATTTTATTCTCTTTTTAAAGAATGTGACGAGGGTAATAATGACCTCAGGAGTCGACGCCCATATAAGTAAAAAAAATAAAAGAAGAATAATAATACAATTGTTATTATAAGAAAAATAACTAAAGTTTTTTTGTTTTATTCGCAGGTGCCATATTCGAGCAGGGTACTGATGAAGTACAATCAGCTTTCAAATTTGCGATGCTCACACATAATCAAAATGTGACAGAGCGTCGGTTTGAGTTGCAAGCTTATGTAGATGTCATCAATACTGCAGACGCTTTTAAACTCTCCCGTTTAAGTAAGTAATTCAATTGTGCCATACATTTATGTTTTACAGAAACAGCTCTTTTTGTGACTTAAAATTTGTTTACATTTTGCTCTTGAATTATTGGTGTTTTTTTTTTGCTTTTAATTATAGTGTTTCGACAATGTGGATTAATATATAGTTCAATTCAACAGGGTATTCTATCACGTAACTGATTTTTACCTATTTATTTAACTTTATTTTTCTTTGTTCTGAATCTCTTTTGAGTTCTCCTATAACTTACGGACGGAGGTTGAACATGAACAGCTTGACGCTATTACAATTGAAGAGGATTAGGCGATAACTCTGTCAAATATCATCTAGAAAGCGTAGATCCAGGAATCCACGAAAAACGTTCTGCTGCAAACATATGAGAGTCAAATTTGTGTTTAATATAGGTAATGTCTCCGACAGCGAGAGTGATGCTCTCACCACAGACTTTGCAGATAGCTTCTGTACCATGGTAAACGGTGCCAATTTTGCGTCCCACAATGGTACCACATTTTCCCGTTTCTACCACCGATTTTCCGTTATCAAATCGTTTTCAGGATTTTCTGATAGAGAGTGGTAACGTGGATGCCTGTCAAAATAACGTCGCTAATTTGCTAGTACGGATCTTTTTTCTTTACCGAATAAGTGTTTCATCAATATTTTTTATGATTCTGTTATTTTTTTCTACCATAGTACTGATAGAACAGTTCTTGAAAACTACCCAGTTTATATTCTGCGCGGTCTACCCTCAGAAATTATATATAGTGCTAGTGTATAATTTGTGAGAAATTTTAATGGAATTATTTTATGTGCATATGTATGATATAATTTACTTATTGTTCCTATAAAAATTTGACTCGTTATAGGTAGAAATTTTAAAAAGAAAATGCTTTGTAGCTACTGTGTATCTTTGTACGTATACGAACAGGATTTTATCAAAAAATGTCAATTTTTAATATAATATTGTAATCTGTTAATGAATAATTATCTAATAATATAATCAATTATTCAAATAAATTATTCTAGAATATTTAGTTAAAACATTTTAAAAATTACTTTCTTTCAATGAAAAATGTGTTAATATAATTTAAGCTCATACTATAACTACGAGAATACAAAAACATAGATCTTAAAAACTGATGAAAGGTATTATCAGTAATTTTTATGTTACGAAAATATAAATAAATGTTTTTCTTTGTTTTTTGGTCATTATCTACTCGATTAATTTGATGCATACTCCCGTTTCATTTTACTCAGCATTAATATTTTTTTTTAAATTCTAGTTATATTCTATAATGTTCAATTGCTTTCTTAATTTATTCAAAAGTTTATCTCCTACTAAAGTTTTGATATATCTTTCTTTATGCCGAATGTATAAATTAATATCAGGAATTTAATTTGTTATAAATTCTCTTGGATGAGGTACACCACTGTTGATTTAAGGTTATAATCAAACAGCAAAAAGAATAGTTTTAGTTGGGCGCATGGCCGTAGATTGGTACTCTGTCCGCTTGATAGCACCACTAGCAGTATAGTTACTCTTGAGAACAAAGTTTTCTGTGTTTGTAGTTTGCTAATTTGAATCTGTGGTTACAGCTCAATGTGAGTTCCATAAAAAGTTTAATTGTGATCCTCTGAAGGACAGTAAGATTCATCGATGGCGAAATCGGTGTCAAACGACCGGATGTCTGTGTAAAGAAAAGAGTACAGGATGACCGAGGGTATCTGAAGAAAATGTTAAACGTGGGAGGTAGTCGTTTCTGTGTAGTCCTAAAAAATTTGTTAGGCAGGCCAATGCTAGTGATGACAGTATGAATTGTTTTATGGAAACTCTACATATATGTCTATATCGTCTATAGCTGATATAGGCTTTAAAGCCTACCGACTATACTGTGTGCGCAATCGTCGCAAACGAACTGTTGCAATTTCAAGATGTCGACTTTCTTAATGGTATTGAGTTTAGTATAATTTCATCTTAGTGAGAAAATTAACGTACGTAATCTGCATATCTAGGCGTCAGAAAATCACTATGAAATCTTATGATGTGAAATTGACTACACAAATAAAAGTATTTTTTGTATTATATCTCGATGACATACGAGCCGTCCTTTTGTCTGAAGCAAGCGTAACAGGAGTTGCATATATAAATATTCTGCTTATGGCTCAAATGAAATAATCTGATCCAACTGAAAGATGAATTAGATTATTTCATTTGGCAACAAATTGTGCGCCTCCTATTTGGTAAACTCTGAACGGAAATGGTTGAATGACGTTTTCCCCGACCGCTAGAACGTTCAGCAAAGACCCGATGATAGAACATGTTTGCGGTTGTCTCTAAAGTTACCCGATCTGACGCCAAGTGATTTTCCTTGGGAATTTTATAAAAGATCTTACATATGTACCTCCACTAATACTGATCTACCAAATTTGAGCAAAAGGATTGAAGCAGCTACCACTTCCATTATTTCATGCTGATTAAAGTATGGGACGAACTCTCCTATCGGTTGGACAAGTGCTGCGTGACAAAAGGTGTTTCACATTAAATATTTGTAGGTAAAACTGAAAGAGTTACTCTTTCATTTTATTTGATTTCATTACTATACAAGTAAGTCAAAATTAAGATATTAAATAGCTTTAAAACCCCGATATTCATTTTCGTAAACCTGTTTTATTAAATTATTCATCTTACATTTTTCAACGATACCACAGAATAATTCTACGGTTTTTCTATTGAAAATTTTAGATAAGACTTTTTTTTCTGATTAGTCTTCAGTACTTTTAATTTTAAATTGAATCTATTCATTTAATTAACAACATTCTAACATCAAATATGAAAATCCTTTGAAAATCCAATTCTATTATAGTCTATATTTTGCTAACACATTAAATTAAAATCTCTTTAAATCCTATTTTAGAATATCTTTTATTTTGTATTATGTAAGAATGTATCTATAGTTGTTACATCTATTTTGTAGATTAAAGCTTTCCTAGCATCTGCAAGTCTGTTCTTTTATTTTCTAATTTCTCTACCCTCTGTAATTCTGTTATTAGTTAATTTGAAAAAGTTTTCTATTTTTACTTTACTATGTTCTCAAACTCTATATTTTATTCATCATAATCTCTTCTTTTCATATTTTATTACATTTATTCATTATTAATATTAAATTATATTATTCTCAAAGAAAATTCATATTACTTGAATTAGGTTACAGAGAATAAACCACTAATTACGTTTATTTTTACTCCTTTAAATCTATATTTTACTTCATTAAAATTAAACTAAGTTCTGTATTTTGAGTAAGTTACATTCTTCTCTTTCTGGAGTCATTATTCAGTTGAATGGTTCGAAGCTAATCTCCATTGCTTTTTACTCTGCAGTCTGTATCTTCTGTACGTCTTTCTACAGACAAATTAACTTAACCTGTTTGCCTTAAAATATGACCCACCAACCTAGTTTTTCTCTTTACAAGATTTTCTTCAATTCTAATCTACCTTAACACCTCTTCAGTTCTAATTTTATTGGTATAATTCTCAATATAATCCTATTAAATTTCATTTAAAAGGCCATTCCTTTTTACCTAATGTCTATGTTTATGTACCATAAAATAGTCCACACTAATTTTACCTTATTTTCTTTATCTTTATATAAATAAATACATATATATATATATATATATATATATATATATATATACTTAATTCCAGCTGATTCCTTTATTATATGAATGCTTACTTCGATTGTATCAGTTTGTTTTTAATGTAATATTATTTCTTCCACATTTAGTAAATTTATCAAATGAATGACAAAATGCCTCCAATTTTGGTATTTTGGTTTTCCTATACTTAATTTATTATCTTCTTTTCTGTCACACTTCATCGTTTTGATTTTTATCTCATTTATTTTCAAATTAAATTTATTTCCTACCAATAAAAACTATGTCATTTAAATTGTCTTGGTTTTTCTTAAAAAACAATAATACGATGAGTAAACCTTAACATAGCATCTTAACTTTATCTTTCCCAATCTTAAAATTGATCCTTCTGTTTTTGTTCTACTTCTTTTACGTATAATTTTAATAACAGGAATAGACTATATCTTTCCACCATCCATTTTTTAATCAGAATTAGCCTATCTTCAATTTTATCTGTTTTTTGATGCTACTTAATTTTTGTCCAAAGTAATGCATTTATGTGAATAATTTTGCCTTCCTTTAATTAAAATCAAAAATTCCGAAACGGTTATCTCATATGACACTATAAAATTATTTTTCCATACCTAAAATGTAGGTAACATTAATCTTTTTAACTATTTTACAAAAATTATCAGAGGATCAGAATGGATCAGTACAAATGATTTATGAAACAAAAATTTACATTTTTACGTTTCCTTGATTTATGTTTTAACAAATAAATAATAAGAAACTAATTAATTCAGAACCTAACTAAAAGAGTTGTATTTTTATATATATATATATATGATTTGAGTCATTTGAAACTTTTATAACTTAGGAAATCTCACTTGCATTTAAATTATCATAAAAATATATTTATACTTCATAAATAAATTATATTTGTTAATTCTTTATAAAGATTTATAATACAGAGTGTTTCTAAAACGGTGGACTGGCTATAATTTTTTGGATTCTACTTGTAACCTAAATAGAAAATATCCTTAGGAAAAATGGCAATTTCTCCTTCGTTCTCCGACTGATCGCCATTTTGTTATTTTTAATAAAAATTCATTTCTCCAGTTCGGATTGACGAATCACATTAATGGTAAGCGTTTTGGTAATAATGTTTTAAAATAATAAAAAAAATCAGGAAAACCTTTCCAAATTACAATGTGGCGGCCATGTTTATTTTTCAATCTGTTATATCTCCGTCAATATTAGTTTAATCAAAGTTTATGTTTTGGATTAAATATTAAGCCTTTTATTTTGAACAAAATGTCATTTAATTTTTATAATCGGTTAAAATTTTTCAAATTTTTATCAAAATTTTTCATAATAATAGACCTAATAATTAAAAAAGTAAAACAACTACCTAAGAAAATTTTACGTTAATTGTTGTAGAACATTAGCTGCACTTAAACAGTGCAGCTACTGGATACTTTGAACATCTGTTCAAAGTATCCAGTAATTTTCTGAGAGATTGTCTTCTGTTCCGGGAAGAACTGAATCGTTCAAAAATTCCGGGAATATTCCCAATTTCTTGAAACTCATTTTGGATCTTTTGTTGAAGATCCTCAATGTTGAGTTGAATAAACAATAATATGTTTCAAATGGCCTCACATGTAGAAGTCAAGAGGGTTTAAGTCAGATAATCGGGCAGGCCAGTGCACTGGCCATCCACGGCCTATCCATTTTTCATGGAAAGTTTCATGCAGGAAATCTGATACCAACTGACTGAAATGTGCTGGAGCTCCATCCTGGTGAAATCACATATTTCCTCTTAATTGTAGAGATAGGTCCTCCAAAAAATGAGGAAGATTTTTAATTAAATAAACAAGATAATTTTATCCATTTAAACAATATGGTAGAATAACAGGACCCAAAAGATAGTTTTAAAAATACCTGCCAGGAAAACATTTTGCTGATGCCTACTTTGGAAGGTACCATGAGGATTCATGCCGCTCCACATAAACAGGTTGTGATAGTTTTGAACACCATTCCTGTTGAAAGAAGCTTCGTTCATTGTTAACATGATCAACAGTAATTGTCGCTGTGTAAAATTATTCAAAATTGAAAAATTAATAAAATTTTTGTTTTATTATTATTTAATATTATATCTTATTGTGAGAAAATTATTGCTTAAAACTAATTTGCAACACTAGAATTAACAATAAATAAAAACAATTAATATTTAATCGAATTGAACTTGGAGGACATGAAGGACCCAAAATTACTACATCAATTTTCTGTCATAATTAAGCTATTTGTTAACCGATTTTATAAAATAAAATGTAATTTTGCTCAAAATAAAAGGCTTAATTTAGCTACTAACATAAATTTTGATAAATCCAATATAAAAGATGTAATGGATTGAAAAATATCCATGGACGCTATTTTGTAATTTGCAAACGTATTTAATTCCTGATTTTTTGATAATTTAAAAACTTTATTACCAATACGCTTACCAAATATTAATGTGATTCATCTATCCGAGCTTGAGATAAAAATTTTTATATAAAAATAATAAAATGGCGGACAGTAGGAGAACGAAGGAGAAATTGTAATTTTTCCTAAGGATATTTTTCGTTTAGTTTTACAAGTAGAATTCGCAAACGTGTAGCCAGCCAGACTACCATTTTAGAAACACTTTATATATTTTATTATATAGTATTTTACTTTTCACAAGGAAAAACATTTTTGGATATAATTATAAAGAAAGAAACACGACCAGTTTATAAATAGATGTTTTTTTAAGTTTTACAGTAAGGTATTAAAAATATAATAAAATTACCCTAGCTTATGTATGAATGCAAACGCAGTAAATGTATAGTTCACTTAAATCCCCCAACAATAAAATATTTAATTCAGCACTGTATTTTCTACAGATTTAGAAAATTGATTTTAAGTCTTTTTTTTTGGTTATAGTTTATTTTTAAACAACTATAGAGTAATTTATAAAAAACTATAGAAAAAAATAAAATAAAATAAAATCTTCATATCAGATATAAGATTCCATTTTACTGAATCAATAATGCAATATACAAGTATATACATATTTCTGTAACTACGGATTCAAATTTATTGAAACTTTTAAAACACCTTTTTATTTAAAAAAAAAAAAAACTATTATTTATTTCATTATCATGTTTTTGTTTTTCAGTATATAAACTAAATATATTCAAAACTGTTATTTTTTCCATGCTTAGGAACCATAAAATTAAAAAATTTTTATATTTTATATAAACTAGCCGGATCGTCTAGCCCGAACCTGGAACCTCGGGGGAGCCCAGGCGAATCCGGGAACCAATTTAGAAGCTCCTCAGTGCCTCCCAGGGCAACGGGGCCTACCTCATGGTCACAGAACTCGCTTCGCTCACCATTCTCAATTTCCCAGGGCGACCGACACCCTGCACACCAGCAGAGATTGCTTCGGTCGCCATTTCCATCCCCAGAGGGCTCCACTCCCCTGAACCCCACACTGTACGTTATCCTCATGGTTGTGAGAATAATACTGATAAATAATAATTATAGTATTCAGGATTTATAGAAATTTGTAAAATAACTAAATTAAAAAAATAGAATAATAGTAACTACGGTAACTAAAGAACACACACTTTTAACGACGAAAAATTCATAACTTATTTTTTTCCCGTGGTGGCACAAATATAATAATGAAGTAAAAGGATTAATTTATTTTTCCTTAATGCATAACATTAATTCACACCTTCATCCTCCTTGGGGGCGAAGAAATAATGAATATTTTTATTACCTTAACCTTCAACGGAGCTACGGCCTCAGTCGGTGGCTTAAAATCTTCCGTGGGGGATATCACGAATGTACCCTGAAAATTTAAAAATAATCGGTCAGTTAGTTCTTGCGCGATGCAATAACAAACAAACTGGCAAACTACATATATATTTACGAATAATTGTGACCTGTTAGATCCAGAGTGTACCTGATGCATATAAAAGTTAGCCTTCAACCTACTAACAAATATCCCGTTTGAAATTTGAAAATCAAACGATTATTAGCAGAGATATTATAAGAGAACCCCATTGCACCTCCCAAAATAGCAGCACCTCAGCGGCACTCTTTTTATTACCAGTTAATGATGATGATTGATCTAGCCTCCCACCATGTGTTCGCATAGCTCACCACTCCAGCCTCACACACAATCCCTACGGGAAGCCCATTATTGTTAAACAGATTTTTTTTTTAAATTATTGTGTATTATTTTATTTAACGTAAATTTAATTCTATTATTTTTTTCTACTATTATTCATATGACCGATTCGAATCATTCAGTTCAAACCCAGCTTACACAGTGATAGAGACTCACAGTTCATAAATCAATTCTTTAAAGTTTGTGCTTCAACTGGGAAATCTCAACAACTATATATATACATTTTTAAAAATATATATATATATATTTTTAAAAATATATAAAATATTTTTTTAAATATATGTACATATATTTATTTTTTCAAGATTTTTGGTATGAAATATATCTTAAAACATTCTCAATTATCCCGAGAAACATGGAAAATAATTAGGTTCTGATCGAGTAGTTTTTTTGTTTATCCCAAACAAACAAAAATCCTATTACTCTTTATATAATAGTATAGGTAGATTCAATAAACAAATAATTTTAATTACTACATACGGAATGGTTACATACAACATTTTAGGTAAAATCATCGGTTGTAACAATGATTTTATGCTAGTTGAAGCGAGGTAATATATTTTATATTTGGGCAGATATAATGACGATAACTAAACATGAAAGTTTATAATATTAATTTCCTGGTTTTTAATTTTAACAAATTAAAATTATGAAACAGAAAATTCGAGTTATGTTTACTCTTTTTTTATTTATATTAATATACACTCATTTAGTATTTATTTTACGTAAATTATGCCAATAGAAGGAACTCATAATGCAGTATTCAGTTATTCGTAGTAGTTTGTATTCAGTAACAAAATTACAAATTTTTTTAACGTAGGTTTATACAATCGTGAGTATTTGTATAATACCCACCGGGTTGGTCTAGTGGTGAACGCATCTTTCCAAATCAGCTGGTTTTTTATATTTTTATATGGATTTGAATACTAGATCTTGTATACCGGTGTTCTTTGGTGGTTGGATTTCTTTAAACTGACCACACATCTCAGGAATAGTCGAACAGAGACTGTACAAGACTGCAATTCATTTGCACTCCTACATATCATCCTCATTCATCCTTTGAAGTAATATCTGAACGGTAATTCTCGGAGGCTAAACAGGAAAAATAAAAAGAGTATTTGAATAATACATATATATGGGAGCGAATTTTAGTTGTTTTTTTATAGTTTGAATGTTTTACCCAAAATAATCGTAATAAAAATATATCAGAAAAATGTATGATATGTACTACAGTTAATCATTGAAATTATTTATAGTGTTTAGTTCGATTATTTAAAAAATAATACAATTATTACTCGTTGAATATTTCCTATCATTTCAATTACCAATAAAGTTCATCAGTTAATTGTTACGATATGTGAAGAGTACTTGATATTTATATTATCTGCGCATAGTCATATCTAAATTGTTACAACACTATAAATAAATTTTAGCCGATATCTGTATTTTTGTATTTAATTGAGAATTTTAGAAACAATTTACTTTTTCTCATCTATAATAATAATATTACTTTACATGATTCGTTAAATTTAAATCCACGCGGATTGTGATACTATTAACTGTTTTTTAGAAAAACTACTCGTAGTTTGTGGAAAAGGGAATGGATGTTTGTTGTGTGCGCGTACATTTATTAAAATTCTAGGATATCCACATTCTTCAATTGAAATTCTAAAAATTCGTAGTATTATTATCATTTCGGTTAAATAAACATTTCATTTCAAAGTAATATATAATCAATAATTTTAATATTACTTTGTACGAAACAAAAAAAAAAAATTCAAAAATAATAGTTTTTTCTTACAATTTACTAACATAAATCTTCTTTTTATTTCCTTATATTACATCACTTCAATTTATTTTCTTAATGTTTTCCTATGAAGATATCTGGGTCATACAAATGGGGGTCTTACTCTCTTTCTCAAATTCTTTCTCCTTCCCTTTACTTCTCTCTCAATGTTATTTTATTTGTTCTATTATGCTCTATTTATTAATACATTACCAACATCAAGATATTTTTGCATTTTATACTACTGTTCAACATCTGTTTAACATCCATATTAATTCCACTTGAAAAATTTTGCTTTTAATTTATTATATCTTTCATAAAAGTTTTATTTTTTATTATTTAATGACGTAATGAGGTAACAACTTTAAAATAAATACAATTTATACGGGTTATTTTTTTATACTTTTTATACGGGAAGAAAATCTTTTGAAATTATGGTGAAATTTATTTTTTATCCATATGGGAAGGTTGTTGAACCTTAAGTGTTATAAAGCTATTCACAATTTTTCTACAGTTAATAAATTTTAATTTGTGTTAATTATTTTAGTTAAACTTTTAATAAATATTTAATTTTCTTTTATCATCTTCGGTTTTTGTGTTTTCTTCCAATTTAAACTAAGATAAATTCTGTTGTTATAATATATATAAATATTTCCCTCTTTCGCGAGTTTTATATTTTTTATTTTACTTCCAAATAAATTAGATTCACAGACAAAATATCAGGCTTGGAATTTCATTCTTTTTACATTAACTAGATTCTACCTTCATATTAATTTAGAAGAAATTAATTAGAGTTCCTCCTTCTCTTATACTTATTTCTTCATTTAATTGCTTTCCTTCGCAAATTAAAATACAAATAGAATTTTTATATAGGAAAAAATTCTTATAATACACTGTCACCTTAAATACGCAACAGCTTTTAATATTGTATCCGTAATAACATTTTCACTAATTAAATGTATATATAATATATAAATTAAATAGTGGTAATTGAAAAAAAGTAGTAATTGAACAAAGTTTCGTTGTTAAGAATAGGAAAAATTAATAATTATATATTTATCGTGTTAAAAACATTTGGAAAATTTTCAGTGTGTCTATTGCTTGAAGCAAGAGAAAGCGCGTTTTCACAAGAAAGAGCTTTAATTCGTTATGAGTAACTTTAACAACGTGACAGCGACATCTGCAGAATGTTTGTGTTTTGTAACTTAAAATTAGAGCTAGCGAATATAATTTATTTAGTTTACAACAACATTTTAGTCATTTTGAAGTATAACAAAACGCTTAATTTAATTCCTTTTATTTACTATTATTTTTTTAACTGCTAAGTAAATAACAATATTAATATTAAAACTAAAAAAAAAGGAAATGCATTTAAAAAACTATCCCGAACAATTTTTAGTATGTTATTCCATATTTGAAAGTTTAAAAAAGATCATAGCACTCCTAGTGTAGGATTTTATTTAATTTAAATCTGTCAGCAAGATGAAAGTCCTTCCAAATATGTATTAGGTAATAACATTTAGCAAGTTTAATCAGCTTTAACATTGTTGAGTTTAGATAGATAAATATGCGAGTAAATTATTTCTTAAAACATCTACCCAAATATTTAATAAAAAGGTAGAGTATATTTGTTTTTAAAATGATAGAAATGATTATTTTTTAAATCGGATGTACCTCTTTAACCAGTCGGGTTAGAAAAAAATCAAGAATAAAAAATTCAAATTGATATTTTCGATCCAACAATGTCAAAGTTCTCAATTATTTTTATTTTAAAAAAAATTTATTTTGACAATGAATAAGTAGAGTGATGTAATTTTATTTTGTTACTCTTAAATAAAAAATTAAAAATTTTTAAAAGTATGGAAATTTATACATTTAAACGTTTTTCGCAACTTCTGTAATTTTCTAATTGCCAGTTCCGGCTTCCTTGAAATGAACACTGTATAGATAGATAGTCCTGTTTATAATAATATTAACTTTTGCCCTGAGGTAGGTAATCCCCACGTCCGGAACACAAGATCTACGTTCCATGTCCAGGGCGGCAACAGCTGTACTTATGTACAATACATATAGCTGGCTAACGGGGTTCCGAGTAAATTCCTCGGATGTTTAACTTTATTGACCTGTTTTTCATTTATTGACCCTTTTTTCATTTTTTCCCTTTATTGACCTGATCTTCAGGTCAACAGACGGATTGAATTTTTCGGCTACCTGCAGGATATGAACAATTTATTGATTAGGAAGTGGACACATACCAAACTTAGAGCTGGCGATGTGGCGGCCAGGGTCAATGTTATTGCAGGTGTAACGGAGACACTTCTGTTGTCCACGTGCCCCCTGCGATGGCAAGCATGTAGCAATGGTGCCCATGTATGTCGGTGCATGGGAGCTCTGAAAGCTTCGGTGGGTAGGAGCCTGGAGTCAGTGCAGAGACTGCGCATCCGCTCTCTGCCAGGACATATGCCGGTTCCACCGGAGTACCGGATCGGACCTCCAAGGTTAGTAGCTCTGGAGTGGGGGTGTACCCCGGCGGCTAGCCTTGCTACAGAAGGGATATATGTTCATGAACATTCTTGAACAAACTAACGTGGCAGAGGGTGCACGTAAACACCCTCGTTTAGAAACCTCCGATTCGCCACAAGCGAAAAGGCAAAAAGTAAAGAATCTGATAAGATAAAGAAAGATGCTGATAGAATCAGTAAAGAATTAAAGAAAACTCTATTTGGCTATAGCGCACCTAAGCCAAGATTTTTCATTATTACTAAGGAGAATGGAAACTTTCAAAAAGTTAGTCCATTCCTAATCGCAAGAGAAATTACTAATTGTGCTGGTGGTCCTGTCAAGGAAATTCGTAAAACTTTTAATGGATTGCATGTCGAAACCATCAACGACATGCAAAGCCAGAAAGTTTTGGCGTTGAAGAAGATCGGTGAATTTGCGGTTTCTGTCCAACCGCATAGCACACTAAACTCATCCAGAGGAGTTGTTGTTTGTCGCGATCTTCTTAATTGTACAGAAGAAGAAATTGTACAAGAAATGTCAAGTCAGGGAGTGACTCAATGTCACAGACCTACTATGAGAAGAAATGGTGAGATTCTTCCTTTGGCCTCGCATGTTTTGACATTTAATAGGCCGATTCTTCCTGAAAAGGTACGAGCTGGCATCCATCGGCTTGATGTACGAGCTTTCATCCCGCAGCCGATGAGATGTTTTAAGTGTCAACGATTCGAACACACAGCAGCAAGTTGTGAAGCGCAGGAAATATGTATATGTGGAGAAAAAACACATGAGGGTGACCAATGTAAAGACCCTCCAACCTGCGTTAACTGTAAAGGGCATCACAATTGTCGTTCAAGAAACTGCCCTACGTATAAATTAGAAACAGCGATTCAGGAAGTTAAAACGCTTCAAAAGGTCAGTTATCCTGAAGCGAAGAAAATAGTCAATCAACGTACACCACGACCATCGACTTCTTACGCAGAAGCAGCAGCTGCCCCTTCCACATCTAAAATTAATGTGGAGCAGTTGCTTAACACTATGGCACCAAGTCTTGCGACAATGATTGAAAGAATCATTGATTCAAAGATTGAGTCGACTCATCAGAGAAAACAAAGTAAAGATGAGAAGGCTCATCCCCGGACTGACGCCGTTGACATGAAAGACACACCAGCGCCGTTTAAAAACCAACTAAATCTGCGATTGTAAAGTCACCAACTTGTGTGGGAATTAAAAATCTTGACTTATCCAGCAAAGAGAAACGAATCACTCTGTCGCCTAGTCACAAATTTAAAGAAATTGTGACAAAAAATCTGAATCTGCGGAAATGGAGGTGCAAGTTATTATAGAAAAAGCACCAGACGCAGATGAAATAAAACCTGTACCAATAGAGCCTCCAAAAGCGCAAAGATCAGCGTCGGTGAGAGCATCTATTTCAGCTGGACCCAGTACTGCAGTAGAGATAGAGTCCGGCTCATCCGCCGCGGAGACATCATGGCTTATAAGTTTAGATTCGCTAGCAAAGATGCTAACAGCACCGGCGAAAGTTTCATCAACTGACGTCAGCCGAAGAACGTCACTGGCATCCGAAATAGAGGAAGACGATGCCATGTCTGAGGTCTGAGATACGCTGTCATCAGAGGTTGAGGCCGTCAGAAGAATGGAGAAACGCAAAAAAGGATGGCCGAAAGGAAAGCCTAGAAAGTAATTTTATTGGATCAGAAGTTATAAGAAAAAGTAAAATTTTGATCATTTTTTCGACACATGAAAATGTGAAATATTTAATCCTTTTTTTTATTTTTTTTTTGGGATGGGGCTAATGACCAAATTAGTCGATGCCCCTAAAAACCTCCAAAAAAAAACAAAAAAAAAAACAGGACTATCTTGTTATAATATACTTTCCTGATTAATATTAAACCACAGTTATCAGCCTATTGGAATGCACATAGTTGTTGTGTAATGCAATTTAAAATATTGCTGGTCAAGTAGAATTATGCAATATCAAAACGAAATAAATAAAAAATTCTGTAATTATTGTAATTTAAATACAAAATACAGATTTGGTGGTAAAAATAGTTTATAAAATTTGGCTTGTAGAATTGACACTTGAAAATTCAGTACACCAGCTATGGATAATATAAGACGGAATTATGATAATATACTTGGGGAAATTACAAATTAAATGCATCAATGGTTCCGAATACACGGTAAAGCATTAAATTATAATGGCGGATAATATCGCCAACCTTACAACAAGACTCAATCTAACTTCTTTTACTAAAGCGTACTTTAGGGACTTCGAGTAATCATAAGTATTCTCCAGTTGCGCGATGGCTTGAATTTGTATGAAGCTCCTAAATATATTATTTTTTTACGCGATCTCTATACCATAACGGTTTTAATTGACCCGTTAATAGACACCATTGATTCATAACGGTTTTGCTGCCATGCTCAATTTCAATCTTTATTTTTTGGCACTATACTACAGCATATAATATAGCTTATCTATGGCAGTATCCTTCAGGAGAGAATAAGTTTCTCGTTGGGTTTAAATAGTTAGTTTATGGCAATATCCTTGACGAGGGAATTAGTTTCGTGCTGGTTATGAATTCTACTCAGCCTCTATATAAATATATAATGAAATGGCTCTCTCCCTCTCTATCTCTCTCTCTCTCACTCTCTCTCTCTCTCTATATATATATATATTTATATGTAATCGGCTTGCTGACAACGATGATATTAAATTTTATAATCTTTAAACAGTCTAATATTTAACCTTATACATTTAAGACTGTTGAAAATTATAAGGTTTTTTTTAATATTTATCCGTTGCTCAAGTGACAAGTAATAATTTCATAATTTAAAAAGAATTCTATAATACGTAAAACCAGTAAAAAACAACACAAATTTAAACTTCAATAAAATTCTGTCAAAATATCATTTATAGATAATTGAAATTAATTAAAACGGCATATTTAATCAATTAATTAAATAAAACAATTATTATAATTTAATTATATTATTTATATCGCTAATTAAGACGAATTTAATTATTTTAATGTTGTTTTTACTTTCCAAAAGTGAAATTAACAACGTATTTTTAACTCTAGACTTGCAAATTAATAATATTTCAGGATAACACTTCATGGAATTGAAAGCCTTTTGTAAATTATATATATATTTATGACTTTTTTTAAAATCTATGGGATTTTAAAAGTTATTTAGAAGTTTTGCTTATCTCGCCCATCGTAGTAATTAGATGCACATCAACTTTAAAATTTAACTTATACTGTAAAAAAATAAAAATTATAACTAAAATGGGGAAAAATCATTTATATGATTATCTTCATAAATTATTTTTAATGACTAAATTCAATAAAATAAATATTTTCAAGAAGTTCCCGTAATTAAGATAGTATTTTTCATATAAATTCTCTTACTGAACTTAGAAAAGTCAAATACGTTATTGAAATAAATATATGTATTCTGTATTAGAACAATAGTAGTAATAAGAACAAAAAAAAAATTGATTATATTAACGAACAACTGCCAAAACATCATATAAAATCTTGGCAATGATATTGGTGTATGAAGAGAATAAATGATAAATATTATCAAAAACTTGAATCTTCATAAGATAAATTAATTATCATCTGAATAAAATGTTTAAATAAAAATATGTTTATATTACTTAAATATTCAAATTCCTTGATTCATACCTTAGTATTTTGATGTTATAATCATTTAGCTGAGATAAAGTCAATTTCAAATTGTACCACGTTTAAAATTTAAGTAAATTAAAATAAATGTAATGCAACAAGCTTAAATTAAGCACAACAGTGGTTACGTCTTTAATCAATATTTTAATAATTTATTTATTTTAGTAAGGTCAGAATTGAAGTGATCATAAAAATATTGTTTTTTTTTTTAAATATGTAATTGATTTTTTATTTTCTAGACAGATCGAGTTTTCAGAAAACAAAAGAAAACACATTTCATAATTTAGTGTTTTCACATTTCGAATTTTAGTGTTCCTAAATATTGTCCAATTACATCAGTAAACACTGGTCTAGAAAATTCTATATTTTTTACCTGTTTATATTTATGAGCGTATTATATTTGTTAAAAAATCTGATGTGGACACTACATGACTTCCTTGTAAGCCTATTAAATTATTCACATTATTTAAAATGAAAATTATATAAAATTTTATTTCATTAATAACTTTTGATATTTCTTCATATTAATTTTTATTGTTATTATTGAATTATTATTTATTGTAAAGATTTTTTTTTACAATCAGAGGTTAATAATTATTAATAAATCAATATATTTCAATATAAAAAAAGGTTAAGAAAAAGGAGATAAAGTCTGATTCAAACCGATCTACATTCCTCTTGCAAGATACAAAATATCTCATAATTAAATGTTTATTTGGCTACAACTCTGCAACCAATGAAAATAAGTACTTATGATATTCATTTAAAAGCTCTCAATGAGGGCTCATCATTACTGCAGTTAAGAAAAAGTCAAAATTCTAATTTTTGTTTGGATTTTGGGCTTTTTTGGATACTTTTGATACAGTTGAATACAATCAAAATTGAAGCTTCATAACTGGATGTTACAACAGTCCTAAATATGAAATCTCAACATCCTACGGCTATTAGTTTTTGAGTTATGTGAGATACATACTACGTACAGGCGTCACGCTGAAACTAGTCAAAATGGATTCAGGGGTGGTCAAAATGGATACTTCCATTGAAATCTGAAAACCGAAATTTTTCACGATCACAATACTTCCTTTAGTTCGTACAAGGAAGTAAAAAATACAATGAATAAAAATATAACAATTATTTTTGAATCTCCAAAATGAAAAACCTTTTTGCCAATTTCAAATTTTTAATGCTCAAATGTATTTTTTTAAACAATAGTCACTAAAATAGCTTAATACCCCTTTCCTGATGGGGAGCTCACAAATTTAGAAAAAAAAAATGCGAACGAATTTTTTAACATTTCGATTTTAATTTAATTAAAATCAACTTTAATGGATATTTCAATCATTAAAAAAACACTCTTTATCCATGAGCTATTTTTATTAGTAACACTATTTTCAAAAAAAAGAAAAAAATATTTTTTGAAAATTTATTCTGTTCCGCATATTGACTTTAAAAATTAAAATTAAAATATTTACATATAATTAAAACTGGATTTATACGTATATTCAATTCTTTAACTGAAAAAAGAATTGCATAACTAGACCGGCATAGCCGGGAAAACTTTTTCAATTCATTGCCGGCTTTTTTATCGTTACTGTAATTAAAGAAAAAAAAAAACTTTATTAACTTCATATTATTGTTGTAAAAGATAAATAAACAATACTTCATTGTATTGTTTTTTCTCTTTTACTTCCTTATACGAAGTATTGAGATTGAAAAAAATTTCGGTTTTCAGATTTCACCGAAAATATCCGTTTTGACCGTCCTTGAATCCATTTTGACTAGTTTTGGCGTGACGTCTACGTATGGATGTATGTATGTTATAACTCAAAAAAGGATTAGCCGTAGTATGCTGACACTCTGGATTTAGGACTGTTGTAATATCTAGTTGTAAACCTTCCCTTTTGATCGCAATCGACTGAACCAAAAGTGTCGAAAAGAGCCCAAAATCCAAACAATTTGGATTTTTGACTTTTTCTTAACTGCAGTAGCAAGTCCTCCTCATTGAGAGCTTTTCAACGATATTTCATAAGTGGTACTTATTTTCATTAGCTGCACAGTTATACTCAAATAAGATTTTAATTAATAAAATATTTGTATCTTATAAGGGTGAATGCTCATCGGTTCGAATCAAACTTAATCTCCGTTTTCTTTTTTTAACTTTTTTGTTTTTTAATTTAATTATATAGATTTATCAATAATTCTTAACCCGTGATGGTAAAAAAAAGCCATTTACAATAAATAATTATTCAATAATAACAACTAAAAAAAAAATAAAAAAATGAAAAAATATGAAGTTAATGAACTTCTGTTATGTTACGGCTAAATGAAATTTTATTTTATTAAGTTATAATGGAATAAAATTTTATGTACTTTTCATTTGAAAAAAAATTATATATGTAATTTAATAGACGAACAAGAATGTCATGTGGGGCCCACATCAAATTTTTTTCTGTAAAACGTATTGAAAACAGTTTATACAGAACATTTCCGTATATCAATCAACATAAGAGTAGCGTAATTTAAAAGTTTTCTATGAATAAAATTTTCTCGTAAAAAAACTAGGATAAAGTTATTACAACAGAATATAAATGTTGCATAGATTATTGAATTCATGTACTCTTGTACTATGCATCTTGAATATCCTTTTTCCTCAAAAGAATATTTCCGTCTACCCTGAAAATATTTCAATTAAACTTCAGGTTAGGTAATACATTTTTATAAATATAATATATCTTGAATTTTTATAAAATTTATTCTAAACATTATAAAATATATTCAAAAGTAGAAAATATATATCTTTTTTTATTTATCTCTTTTATAAATCATTATTGAAAATTTAAATTTAAAATTACAACATTTTTACATTCTGCATCGAGTATAGAATTATACTTACTGTATACGGTTTATTGCATGAACATCGAAATGACTTGTAGAAGAAGAAAAACCAGCATTATTTGTTAAGCAAGCACGTATCTACGATTGAATTTCGGTACCGAATATATAACGTTACAAGGGGAAAAGTACGTGATACAAGTGTTTCGCTAAATAATTAAATAAATCTACCTTATAAATTTTTATAAGATAAGACTTTCATACGACCAAATATTCTGATCAAAAGCCTGTTGCACAATCATATACGATCAAATAATGTTCATATATTATTTTTAAAAGTTATATTATTACATCCCTTTTAACATTCTATCAAAAATCTTGATTTTAAAACATAAATCCATGAAAATATTATACACTTAATAATGGATAAAAGTGTGATTTTTAAGAAATTAGAAAGCTATAGGCTTCAGGCTATAGCAATACAACTGAGTGGTAAATTGTTCAGTCATTGGCCAAGAACAAACAGAGTTCTGGAGCACGTCTACAGGTAACTCTATCGGATAATATCTAACACCTACTGGCTCTTCAGAATATAAAGTTATGATTTTCCTAATATGGAGATTCTAGCAGATCATACTTAAAACGACATTTACAGTGACTGAACCGATGACGATAAAGAAGGTTCAAGATTAAGGAATAGGATTAAGATTTGAGAAAATACGATCTACCTACTCATTACTGTAATACAGAGATCAAGCCTAGGATTCTATAAGCATATTAATTTGATTGACTTTTTTTATAACGATACAGCGACTTTACAATTTGTTCGTAGAACAATAATTAAATAAGATGTATTTGAATTAATATTGAGTTGCTACAGCCCCAGCGGCTTAACCCACCGGGTTGGTCTAGTGGTGAACGCGTCTTCAGCTGATTTGGAAGTCGAGAGTTCCAGCATTCAAATCCTAGTAAAGTCAGTTATTTTAACACGGATTTGAATACTAGATCGTGGATACCAGTGTTCTTTGGTGGTTGGATTTCAGTTAACCACACATCTCAGGAATGGTCGAACTGAGACTGTGCAAGACTACACTTTATTTACACTCATACATATCATCCTCATTCATCCTCTGAAGTACTATCTGAAAGACAATTACCGGAGGCTAAACAGGAAAAAGAATGAAAAAGACCCAGCGGTATGTGATTTAATATTGGAATAGATGAGCACTCCGTCCGGTCAAAGACCATAAAGTCACGTAATTGAAGCGATAAGGAAACTAAGAATATTGTTCCTCAGCAATATTGAAAAATCACTGATCGTATTATCTAACAAATTGACGGCCAAATAATTCGGGTGCCGATCCAAACGATTTTGTTACCATAGGCTGACAAGAGAGATTTCCTGCCGAACGGTTTGCAACTTAAGGTCATTATATATAAAACTATTACTTATGTACCAGGGTACTTTGAGCATTTTCCACAGTGGTTTTGTTTGGAACCGTTCAAGTATGTCTTTACTGGAGTTGTAAGCTGTATCCTACAATTCAAGCCTGTAAGTCCAAACAGGCTTCAAAACGGATTTGTAAATTAATAATTTACTTTCTGCTGAAAGCCGTGACTTATGTCCTATCAGTCATCACATGTGTTTAAACTTGAGATCCAACTGTTTTCGTTTAGAAATGATATGTTTCGCCCAAATAAGTCGTCGATCAAGATGAAAATCCAAATATTTACAGTCTTGAGATCTCGGAATCGGAACATTGAAGATAGAAACAGGAGGACAATGTTCCTTACGAAAGGTGAACATGATGTGCTTTGATTTTGTTTCGTTTATTTCTATTTTCCAACATATACGCCACGATTCGAGGAGAATGATATAATAAACTTATATAATAAATAAAAGTATTTATTCAATTAAAAATGCTGAATAATTTATTACAGAATTAGTCATTCCTTTTTTTAAAAGCTCCTCTGTATTTGATAGTATAATCTCCTCTATTTAAGTTTAATACAACAGAATTAGTTACTATCAATTGTTTTTGCTTTTATACTTAGTTTCGCATAGTTAATGCAGCGTAAAAGTAGCTAGTCAAATCCCACATTCAGGAAATAGATTTCCCGTTTAAGCTATTATGTAGTTAGTGTTGCAAGTATTACAGAATTTAATTAACCTTTACTAACAGTGAAAGTATTTTAACAAGACAATTTTGAAATAAGATAATATCTATAGTTCAATCCTGATTTATTAAAAATATTAACCAGATTTTATTAGACAATCTATTATTATGTAACCCAGGTAGTAAATAAAATACAGTCAAATATTCAAATATTTAAAAAGAATAAATTGGCATTTTTATTAAGATATTTCTGTAGAAATAAAGAGAGAGATTTCATTACCCGATAAAAAGATACAGAAAAATCAAGTAGAAATTAACCCATAGAGCTTGAGAGTGCCTTAAATAAATCGATTTTAAATACTAATGCTTCAATTGCACAACAAATAACAATATAAAGTAGCACGATGATCAACCGAACACCGATTTTCCGGATTCCCAGCTATCCGGACTGCTTACATCTGCACTAGGCAATTAAAAAAAATAATAATATACTATTTAAAATAATAAGTATTATTCAAACACAGTTTTTCTTCAGGTCAAAATGTATTTCTATTTATCTTTGTTTTTTTCATTGACTTGTAAATTTAGGCCTGTGTTTTAAAATTGGTTTCAAGGATTGATAGAAACATTAAATGGTCAGCATGAATTATCACGTAATGATGAAGTGATTTGCATCCAGAACCGTCCAACGAAATTGCTCATTAATGCCTATATTGTCGCTATGAACTGGTTGGAGCGACCAAAAGAATGCGAGTCTATGTAGATTCTTTGTTTAAAACGATTACGTGATTTTGCAGCTTGTAAACGATTACATTAAAGCAAGTACACATTACAGTTTTTTTAAGAAGAAATAGTGTTTTTTAAAGGTATGTTTTGATTAAATGCGACTCATTTTTATTTTAGTAAGAGTTCTATATTTATTAAGATATTTTT
Source organism: Lycorma delicatula (assembly GCF_047948215.1). Classification (NCBI taxonomy): domain Eukaryota; kingdom Metazoa; phylum Arthropoda; class Insecta; order Hemiptera; family Fulgoridae; genus Lycorma; species Lycorma delicatula. Next base: position 59,551,262 of record NC_134462.1, read on the forward strand.
ACTTTTTATGATATGATATTTTTCATAACATACAACAACTTAACTTCTCTTCAATATGCTTTCTTTTGTTAGATTTTTCTTAGAATTTCTTGTTTAATAATTTTTTTCAACAAACATTTTTTAAAACGGTAAAAATACTGAAGCTGCCCTTTTAAATTTTACTACATCCACTATAATAAAAGGTAAAAATAAAAGTCAGTAAGTAGCGGGTTTGTTCTTGTATTTGAAAAAAGTATTCGACGTTGTCGATCACAATATTTTGCTTGACGAACTATGGAAAGTTAGAATAAAAAAGAGGTCAATGTAATAAATTGTTCGAGACATATTTGAAGGGATGATCTCAACAGGTCAAATTAGGAAAAGAAATGAGTGCTCAAGAAGTACGGTATCCCATAGGGTTTTGTACTTGGAACTATTTTATTTATTGTATATATTTTATGTATATAATAATAAATTTATATAATGTAAAATTTATGTAATGGGAACTTTAATGGTAGAATGACATTTGCAGATGACATAGCATTAGATTATGAAGCTGAAAGTGTGTACGAAATAAGAAAAAAATATTGAAGAAGACCTTTTGAGAATTAGGAGTGGTTAATCAAAAACGGCTTAAGTTTAAATGTAAAGAAGAAAAATGATATAATCTTTAAATTAAAATGTCTGCCACAAATGTTAACAGAGTAAAATGACACAATTTAAACTCGAAACATTTTTTTTTTTTTTGTTTAACCACCGGGTTACCGTTAGTTAACCTAACCGGGTTACCGTTAGTTGAATGATTTGTAGCATGTATGGAAATGCCATGTCTGACCGGCATTCGAATCCGGGTCCTCCAGATGAAAGACCGAGACGTTACTACAGTACAATTAAACATAAATTGTACATTCCAAACTGTACGGCAAGTAAATGTGGTTAATTATTATTTAGAAGTAATTTTAGATGTGAATCTGTATTGGAAGGAACGTATAAGAAAGATAATAAACAAAAAGAATAAATAGATAAATAAAAAAAATACAAATAAATAAAATAAAACGTAAATAATAAAAATATTAAATGTAGTAATCTCGAGTAAGAATTACTTTTACTTAGTAAGGGTTCTTATCTTGGTATATAAATGATACTTATAGGTATAGTCTATTGAAATAAAGATTTTGATACGTTGAACAAAGGCTGTATCACAGGTTTATAATATAGCTTGCAAATTATTACACTTCCAAGCAATAAACTGCGTTTTGTTCTGAAGTATGGTGGTAACATTTTTTGTTTCAGAGTTTGCAACTCGACTGCTAACCACTTGAAGCTTTCACTTCGAAAATATTCACATCCCTCTGTACTCCCTCGTAAGCTTTTTATTCCATTGTTTGGACAATGATCGAAGTGTTAAAGATGCTATATATATATATATATATATATGTACTACACATAGAATATAAACTACTCTTGAAGTATCATATGCATTGCTGTGGCCAACAATCAGTTTTTTTCTTTTTGTCTGAAATTCTCTGACAACAAATTCAAACTCTTAATTAGAAAAAAACCATAAAAAATCATGGAGATTAAGCGAGAGGTAAAAATTAATCAAAAAGTATTATATTGAAGTTACTTCTGAAACTGTACATTTCTATTGAACCTTCAAATTTAATTTTTTTTAAATTATCATTAATGATATCGTAATTATTTGATAAATGGAAAATTGTATTATAATGTCTTTAAATCAGGTGATGGTCAGTTTAAATCTGGCGATAGTAGTTAGGTACATTCTAGAAATATATATTTAATGTGCCAACTTTTTAAAATTATATAATAAAATCAATAACTGGTTTTTTTAAGAATATTTATACTTTAGTAAGATTCACTCAACTATTACCGAAAATGGGATGGAATAAAAGTTGAAGAGGTACAGTTTATGACTTTCTAAGTTTTTCAATATTGTCAACTATTGTATTGCGAAATAGAAATTAATTAACTTTGGCTTAAGTAAATCTTTATTTTTTTCCAAACCTAATACTAATGCACATTTTACAGATCCCTCACAGATTAAATATGGATTCTCTTTCGTTGTTGTTAATTTAAGTAAGGGGATTAAATATGTAACATACTGAAATGATTTGTAACTGATATTAAGATTTTTATGGAAATAACCACTCTTACATTTATGAATAGATTATTTGTTAAAGTAGAATTTTATTTATCAAAATAAATTATTCATAAATCCGTTTTGTGTTGTTACATTACTAGGTTGAATTGAAACCTATTAAAATTTTAATGACTTGATTATGTTTTTATTTTAAACTGATAATTATTAATTATATTGAGAATTTTCTGTATACATCATATTGTGCACTTCTATAATTGGTTCAGTATTTACCCTATTTTGACTTATTAAAGATTTTGATTGATCCTTCCCTAAAATTTCTTTACTTCAAAAACATATAAAATAATTTTTTTTATACTATTCGTTTAGAAATACAATAAAGTATATTTGCGAGTAAATTTTATTACAAGATTTTTTAGGTCCTCAACAGCAGACCCTGCTGTTAAGTTCAAATCAATTTTTACGATAAAATTTTTCAGCTAAACGGTGTGGGCAATTCCTCATTTTATTGTATTATGTTGTTAACAGAAGATGGTTACGTCATACCTTCTAATAAACCTAACAATTAAGTTCCTGTGATGGTTATATGTAACTGGCCGACTTATTTTATTTACTTAAATATATCTAAATCACTCTCGGGTTTGATTCCTGACAAAAGACTTGATATATTTTCACCCGCAATTTTATACGTGAAATCCTCGTAAAATAATATTTGTAATGCATTTTCGAGGTTGCAAAAGTAAAATTATTTCTTTCCAGATCAGATGTGTATGATTTAACTATTACTTGGATATCAATATTCCTAGATATAAAATGTCCAATTTCCACGAGGTATTATAACTGCGGTTACGTCTTGGTTGTGTAAGATCGTAAGTTATTTATAATTTAAAAAAAAATATGTTTATATTCTTTATATTTCCGGACTACACAGCACTATAGCAGAGATACAGGTCTATAAGGAAAATTATAGTAATCGGTCAAATTTGGACATATGCGGATTTCACCGAATCTTGACGTTTTAAACCCTACGGAACCCAAAAAACCGGGTGGAAATTTTCCGATTGTGTTGTTTATATAATTACAATATTCGTATGTTCACGTGTGTGTTTGGTATTGGCTTCTAAATAACCTTATATCTTCAGAACTACTTGAACGAATTTGACCAAACTTGGTCAGATTAATACTATATATGGGGCATTGATGCCATTAAATTTTTAACTAAATGGTCAAGTGGGAGACTGTAGAACAAGGTCACCCTCAGTAAATCAAAATTTCACCTTATTAATATCATACTTTTCTTAGGCACATTTTTTTAACAATTAAATAATAACAATATTTACACAAAAAAACTTTTGCTAAATCGCATTCCTACTCCAAAAATGCTATTGTAGACGTCTACTATATTGTGACGTCACAGGTGAGCGATAGAATTAAATAAATGAATAATATTTAAATGATAAAAAAGTAACTCGGTCTGGCTGGATCTAAAACTCAATCGTCCAGGTGACTTGATACCTAGTGCTTATGCCTCGCAGCTACATCAGTCTGCCGAACGTACAAGCGAAATTTGTTTTATGTAAGTTGTGAAATTACATTAGTTTAGTTAGTGGTGGTCGTCGCCATTAGTACCGCCACACCCGCGTGAATTAAATACGATATACCAGTGCGATTTTGTTAGAATCATTGAATTAAATAAACGATGAAATATTATATTTAAATAAAATGATAAATATCTTAAATTAAGTTGTTTGTATATGTGTGAGTGTGTGTGTAAGCCGTGCATCAGAAACAACCCACAGTTGTAGGACTTTCCCGTCACGCGACTAAAGCCGCATTCTAACTGTTTTGTCAGCTTTTCTTCAAAATTATCTCATTGAATGGCTTTTTTTAAATAACTTATTTACTTTCAAAATATAATAAAAAAATTTAGCTAATCTAATATTATTGCGTAATTCAGAGTATTTTATTCAATTTTTAGGCTTTAAGTTATCTACCTTCAATTAATAACTAAAAGTTTTGGTTGTCAGTACTTCAGAGAATCCCAATAAATTTCCTTAACTTCTGAATAATTGAAATTAGTGTATTTTTAGCCAGTGTTATATATAAGCCGTATATTGTAGGACACTTTCCCGTCACGCGACTAAAGCTGCATTCTAACTGTTTTGTCAGCTTTTTTCGGAATTATCTCATTGAATGGCTGTTTTTAATATATATATACATTACTAATCATCAAAATATTCCAATATAGGTAAACTGCGATTAGGAGCTTCGTTTCGCACCATTTTTAGTTTTTAATAGATTTAAAAAATATAGTCTCTTACCCCATCCTTAAATTTAAAGTTTTGAGCTCCATCTCTTCCTGTTGTTCTTCAAAAATACGGTGAGCTGGATAGTGGGTAAAAGAAATATTTGTTATACTAGTCTAGTAAATGCTACAAAAATTTTACTTTACATCTTTACATCTTAACTGTGTAATTGTGTAAAATATATATATATATATATATATATATATATATATATATATATATATATATATCGATTTGAATCTATTTTAACATAGCGAAAGGAATTTTAAAGACCAATTTAATCTTTATTTCTCTTTATATTTTATTATTCAATTGCTTTCATATTTAAAACTTATGTAAGAAGGATGTTTTATTACATAATATTATAATCGAATTTTACTGAATAAAAAGATCTTTGAAAATAATATTCTATATTTTTACGTCTATGAAATGTGTTCTGAAATGAATAATTTTCTTATTTCTGTATTTAAAATTTACGTTCTTTTGTTTAAGTTGTTTTGTGACTTCCTATTCAAAACGTAATTTGTTATTATACACAACTGAATATTTAGGCAAAATTATTATATAGCAATAAATCAAGTGCCTTGCTCGTTTTACACAGCAACATAATAGGTTTCATTTTCTGTATAACCTTTGTTGTTGGTATTCTGATGTAAAATACGCCCTCCCTCTAAATGATGAAAGCTGAATTCCAAAGAAGAAAGATTGCTTTATTTTACAAATCACCCTGTTTTGTTGAAAATCTTATTTTATAATAAAAGGAAAAACACGAAAAGAAACTGACATAGTTCTAAAATTATAAGCTATTTTTGACAAAAAAAAACTGTTAAATTAAAAATATCATAAATTTATGTTTTTTTGGTAGTAATCTTTATTATAATGATTTTATCATTCCGCAGAATGTTTTTAATAAATGACAAAAAACTATTTGTCTAAAAAATATATTCAGTACATTTTTGAGTTTCGCAAGCAATAAGCAAAGGAGTAATTTTAATAAAATATCTTCTCTCTTTTTTAATTCTATGTTTTGTTAGTTATATAAATTCATTAGTATTTTATATATGTAATAATATTATAAATTTATAATCTAACAGCATTTTTTACTTCCTTGTAAAGGAAGTATTGTGATCGCGAAAAATTTCGGTTTTCAGATTTCAACGGAATATTCATTTTGACTATACCCTGAATCCATTTTGACTAGTTTCGGCGTGACGTCTGTACAAAATGTATCTCACAAAACACGAAAACGATTAGCCATAATTCATTCAAATTTCTGATTTAGGACTGTTGTAACATCTAGTTGTACACCTCCTCTTTTAATTGCAATTGACATGACCAAAAATGTCCAGAAAAGCCCAAAATTAAAAAAAAAGGATTTTAGACTTTTTCTTAACTGCAGTAATAAGTCCTCATTAAGAGCTTTTCAACGATATGTTTAAAAGTAGTACTTTTCTTTACTTGTTTGAAATAAGTGGTACTTATTTTCATTGATTCCAGAGTAATATCCAAATAAGATTTTAATTAATGAAATATTTTCATTTTACAAGGGGAAGACCTTTTTTTTAACTTTTAGTTTTTTTTTTAAATTTAAATAAATTGATTTACTAATAAATATTAACCTGTGATTAAAAAAAAATTACAATAAATAATAATTCAATAATAACAATCAAAATTAAAAATATAAGTAAAATCAGAAGTTATTAATGAAATAAACTTTTATACTTTTTAAAACGTGTATATGTAATTTAATAGGCGTACAAGGAAGTCATGTGGTGTCTACATCAGATTTTTTTTAATATAAATGAATTTTTCAATCAGATTGCCTTGTAAAACATTACATCAAATATGACTCTTTATTAGGACGAAAGTATAACTTTTAGAGATGTCAACACCAGCAGTCCTTCATCATCGAGCAACGTAGTTAAAATTAAATTATTTGATGATAGATCGATCAATTCAGTGAATAATGAAAAGGGATAGTTCAAATCAAAATTGCACAATAAATAATCAACTATTTTTTTACGTTTTATAATCGATTAATATCTCGACTACTATCGAGCAGGTCAATTAGAAATAAATTTTAACGCGATTCTAATAAAAATATTTTTCACTTTTTACTAGTTTAACTTTACTAATTTAAATATTTTTCTGTAGTATATGTTAACGTTGTATTATTCAACGGAACTGCGGTGGAGAATCTTATCGCTTTCATAGAAAATATCGTATTAAATTTAAGTTCTAAGACGGCAGTTTCCTCAAACTCATCTCTTCATCCAGAATAAGATGCGATTAATTTTTGTACATTAGAATTTTACTTTGCAAAAAAAAAAACTTAAATCTATTCACAATCTGAAATGAAGTTGTACATTTTTCAAAAACTACAACAATAAGACCTTCATCGATAATTATACTCGATATCTGTAATGAAATTCATCACTAGTTCAAGGAACCGTTTTTAATGCTATTAAATCCGTCCTAAAAAATATTTAAAATATAAAACTTAAAATTTAGACCCGTCATTAAAAATAAACCCTTAAAAACACGCCCGATTCTAGAATCATCCAGCAGCAAGGGACACTGTCCAGGTTCTGTGATTTATAGGGAGAATTTGTGAAACTCCCGCCAACTTTGCATTCCATTCCAAGGAACCGTTTCATCCATACATGCTTCTTCCAAAAATTTTTCCCAAGAAATCTCTTCTTACAGAGAAACATCTATTCAGCATGCAGTATTTAAGTTAATTACTTTTCCCACTGATGGTAAAAGTTATGTACATGTATTACTTATATATTAAATGCCTATAAAGAGAGACGATTTAAATTGAACACATACGCGTTATCACTTTAATCATAAAAAGTAAAGTTGTGAATTTCAAAGCTGATGTTTATTTTACTATTCAGATGCAATATAAAGTAGACCGTGGCTTTAACTGAAACATAATACAGGCATCAATTTTTAACTGCATCTGAAATAATGAATCAGATGAGCTATGAATTACTTTTTCTGAGTAAATACTTAATTTTCGAGGTTTAAGTATTACAATATATTAACTTAAAATTAATTATATAATGCATTTAATTTAAAAGAAATTCCCACAGATGTTTTTTTTTTTTTTTAATTTCTTAAATGATATTTTTACCTAATTTTTTAAAACCTATAAATTCTGTAATTCTGTTAGTTTATTAACCAAGAAATTCTATGACAAAGATTTTTGGGATTTCCCTTTTGCTAAAAAAAGTCATCTTATTGTGAGAATGTGCTGGAAATCATTAATAAAATTAACATATGAAGGATAAATCATTTACATTAGTTATATTATTTCATATTAATATTCCATTTTTCCATTGATATTGTTAAGGTGAATTTTCAGTTTTACAGAAGCTTATTTGGTGATATATGTGTTAATGTTGTCGTATTTTAATATCATACACAAAAAGTTGCCTTTACCGGTGATTTTAGAAGATAGGAAGTGCAAAATTGACACAAAAATGATTTTTCTGCAGAATCTCGGAAGGTGATCGCCAAACTTAAAGAACTGATTCGGGACATTACAATAAATGAAAAAGTACATTAATTATTTTTAATTAGTAAAGAAGTTAGCCGATCTCTGTGGTGAAGTGGTAGCGTCTCTGCCCTTTCATCCGGAGATCCTGGTTCGAATCTTGATTAAGTATTCATACGCTACGAATTTCCATTTTCATATTCCCACATATAAGCTTCATTTTAAGCGTCTGTGGTGAATTAATTCAAATCATAATTTAAAAAAATAGTTAAACAAGACTTAAAAAAAGTTCAAGAGTTGAAAAAAATTAAAAGTTAAGAGACTGCATAATGTTTGCGCTCGACTAAAACCCTTCATCCATATTTCAGCTATTTATTAATCGATTAAAAAAAATAATAAATAGTATTATTTTGTTATTGGAAATATTTACAATATTAATACATTGTTATTTTAATTAATCAAAAATTATTAAATATTTCGTTATTGTATAATGAATAGAAAAACGTTTAACTCTTTTATTGTATAGGACTTTAAATTTTAACATAATTCGATAACTAATATTTTGGGGCTATTAATGGTTAAAAAATTCAAACTGTCACCATTTTGAAATTTTTGTCCACATGAACCTCTTTTTTATTTGATGTCCTTAATCAATCTTTTAAGTTTGGTAAACAGCTCCTGTATTTTAGAAAAATTATTATCAAATTTAATTTCAAAGAAGCAGTTGAAAGGATATCCCAAACGTTGAAAAAATATGTGTATTTAAAATGTAATTAAGTTATCGTGTCACAATTGTTCAACTTAAGATAAAAAACATAAAGATATTAAATTTTTAAATAAAATTTTACATAAATTTGATTTTAATTTTAAACTTTCTTTGAAAAATATGTAAAAAAACCTTTTTTAAGTGGTTCTTTACTACAGTAAATAAATTGAAATTAAATTCAAATAATGTTTTTTAACTCTTCGATTTTTTTGTAAATAGTTATCCTTAATAGAATCCATAGAATAGATTGGTGAACGTGCAGAATGCGCAGAATAAGAAATGAATTAAGGATTATTAATTAAGAATTAAGACTTTAAATTAATAGCATTTAGTAACATATTCATGCGTAGGATATTAATTATTATTTCCAGAACTGTGTTATGTAATCTATAAATGTATATTAAATATATTTTTAATAAAATTATCTTCATTTTTTGAAACTAAATGAAAAATTACTCAGAAAGTCATAAGTATTCTGCTTTAAATTAAAATACTAGCTGTTTCTATGGGCTTCGCTCGCGGCAAAGAATTTTGGATTTATACCTAGAATAAGTTCATCATAATTTAAAGGTTGATGTTTTAGTGGGAATATTGGGGCAAATATTTACTTTGACAAGAATTTTGATCTTGTCAAATTATTTTTAATGGTTGGGTTTTATCCTGGGAATGCTCATACACTGTAGAATTTGTTGAACAGCGATGTTTAGCGTTTGCGGACGATGTGTTCTTTTAGGAGAGTAAAAAAATATAAAAAAATTATACTTATTTATTTTATTTCCCTAATCTGTACGTTGCAATCTCTTCAACCAGTGAAAAATAAGCAATTTCCGTCAGGGGCCAATGAAATGAGGTGTAGCCTTGCACAGATTAAGGCCTACCATTCTGAGACGTGTAATAATTAATTGAACCTACCCAACAAAGTACGCCGGTATTCAATAAAAAAGAATCCAATTAAGGGAAATTAGTTTTTACTAGGATTTGAACCTTCGACTCAAAATCAATCAGCTGTTAAACAACTGATTTGCGATGACGAGTTAATCACTAGACCAGCCCGTTGTATAAAAAAAATCTTTTTTGACTTCTTTCTAAACTACTACATTAGCAGTTTTTCCTATTAGATGCTAGAATGACGTACAAACATTTTAACTACACATACCAAACCCATCGGATTGGTCTAGTGGTGAACGTGTTTTCCCAAATCAGCTGATTTGGAAGTCGAGAGTTCCAGCGTTCAAGTCCTAGTAACACATCTCAGAAATGGTCGAACTGAGACGGTACAAGACTACACTGCATTTACACTCATACATATCATCCCCTGACGTATTACCTGAACGGTAATTCCCGGAGGCTAAACAGGTAAAAGAAAAAAACTCTACATACCAAATTAAATACAAATTTTATTTTATCCTATAATTTTATAGTTTCTGAATTCATCAGCAGATGGTACAGCATGTAACGTTTGAAATATATTTTGTTTTCGTAAATATTTACTATTTCTAATCGCACCACGGAATTATTCAGCATTGCTCGGTCTTGTCTAAAGGAAAAACACGGAGAAAGTTATTTGCATGATGTACTTGTTATAGTTTATTAAATATAACTTGCATGCACGTAAAGTAAGTTGAGCGGCAAAGTAAGAAGATTTTGTACGGAATTTGAACTATAGAAACATAGAGAAAATGGACTAGGTTCATCTTCTAGAATAAAATCATACTCTTAACATACTATTGAGAATTTTTGTCCTCCCTTCTTTTACAATACCCTAGATTGGATTTTTTGAAAACCATTAAAGACGTTCAAATTGTTTTTAAAGGAGAGAGTAAATAACAATTTTCACGGCTGTAACAGCTTAGGATACTGAGATCTTTCATGAAAAAGAAACAATTGTCACTCTTTCCCCCCTTCCCAATAAATGGAGTTTTCATAATCCTTCTGTAGTGGATGCCTGTGTTGTAAAAATAATCTACCTTCCAAAATCACCTATCTCTGTTGAGCGGTATGAACTGTGCGTTGATGAGAGAGTCAAGACTTGGTTTTATATGAATACAAACTTCTCATTCGGTCCGTAATACGATGATGAATGACGCTGGTACGAAGTTATAGATTCATGTGTCCACTTTATCTTATTAATCTTTATAATTAATCTTTATCTTGCATATTTATATTAATCCCTGATCATTTGACTGGTTTCATCAATTTTTATTCTTTTTTACTTTAAATTTTAATTTTTCTATTTTTATATATATATATATATATATATATATACACACACACACACACACACATACACACTTATTAAATTCTTAATCTTTAATTATTCACTATATTAATTTAAATCTTCATCTATCCGACCAGTTTTTATCTTCTATGCTTCCTTCAGCATCTCTTTATTATTTCTTTTCATATAAAAAAAAATATGATTCTTGAAAATGTTAAGTAGCCTCGTTTCACATGTAATATATCATCGAAAAATATTGACGATATATCATTAAAATTTCCACAGATATTTATTATGCATAATTAATCCTAATCTGTTAACCATATTAAATTATCAGTTTACTGCGATTATTAACGTTAAAAAGACATTTTTTTTAAATTCATATTTTGATATCGGTAGATAAATTATAAATTAATAATTACATAAAAAATGGAAATATAATTAAATATAAATTGGAATATTGTAAATTAATAAATAGTAAACATTAATTTTTATTGTGCAATTTAAATATTTTTTTTTTGTCATAAAATTAATGAAATAACTTCAATTAGTAGAGAAATATACGTCTCTGATTACTGTAATTGAGATATAGAGATTAAACATGGCTACGCTTATGATTTTCATGCGTTTTTTGTATATCATAGAGGAAACAAAACCACGCCCCCTTCCTTCCATTACTAAATTAACAAAGTCTGAATACTTAAATATATGATCTAACAACCGAGTTCTTGTAGTAAGAATTTGCTACAAGGTAATATTTTCTCCAATTAATTTTGGCAAATCCATATTTTTTTTTTAAATTCTTGTGTGCATGAAGTATTTTTTGCTTTTATTTTTATATTTGATTACGTTTGAGTTTTCATTCTTAATTTTATATTTTATCACAGTTACATTAAATATTTTAGTAAATATAAATAACTTATTTTTCTGTATATGAAAAATGTTACATAAAATTTAATTAAATCCTTTCTACTTTATTTATTGTAACTACTTTATTTTATTTAAAACCTTTTCAAAATCTTAAAATGCTATTTAGATAGTTTTATTTTACTTTAGTTATCTTTTAATGATTAATCTGAAAGTAATCGCCTCATTTTTATCGTTGCTCATAAAAAAAAAAAACTACACCAAAATTTATTTTAATGAAATACTCCATTCACCTTTTCTTCTATTCATTTACCTAGTTTTATCGGAATTGAATTTTAATTTAAAAGTTTTCGCTTCTTCATAATTGTAAAAATCCACTGTCACAGATCATTCCTGATGGGAAATAAACTGTTTTCGCTATTTTTATCTTGAAATCTAATTATTCTTATTTTAGTACTAATTTTAATATATAGTATTTAATGCTTATTCTTATTTGATTCAAAGGGAATATAAATCAATAACTGTCCGTCACTCTTCGTAGTGACGTCTTACAACAATATAAATATTGTAACAACACATCTATTTATTTCTTTAAACATTACGAACAGATTACATACACATAAAAGTGAAATAAAAATTTTGTTTTTTGAGGAAAAAAGTAGAAAAACTCCTCTTTGAAATCACAAGATAACTTACTACATTATCAAAGCTATAAAAAATTATTGTTATAAAATGGAGTTAATATTACGATTTTACCATCAAAAAAGTCTATTAGTTTTCATTTCATAGAAAATATATGTAAATAAAAAAAAAAATTAATGATTACAAGTTGATGTTATATTTTAAAAAGTTTTTAATAAAATCCTTTCCACTTAATTGAAAACCTTTTCAAAATCTCCAAATGTCATTTAGATAATTTTATTTTTCTTTAGTTCTGTTTTAATGATTAATCTGAAAGTAATCGCCTCCTTTTTATCGTTGCTCATAAAAAAACTACACCGAAATTGTAAGGTTTAACTATTTGCGAGGTTTAATGTTTAAAAAAAATTGAAATACCAATTTTCTTTCAGGTTTTATTTTTAAGAAAAACACATCAACTAAGAAGATATTTCGTTTATAAAATTAATTTCCTTTGTAAAATTTTCATTTTACTTACTGTGATTTTTTCCCGGCTGTTATAATATATATTAATATAAGCAAATCAAGAGTAGTAATTTAACTGCTAAATCAAACCTTATACCTATTAACATAGCATATTAATACGTATTGAGGCGTAATGGTGGCATCTTCGCTGGCAAAACCATCTAGTATCTAATCGATCCCTTTTTTCAGAATGATGATTGCTTATTTTTACCTTTGAAGTAGTAAAGAAAATTGACAAATCATCAGAAGGTTCGTAATATATAAAAATTTTTTTTATCTCAAATTATGTTTCCATGCAGAGAGGTGACTATCCCGGTGTGTACTTCGATGGTGTTTTGATCCCGCAAACAGAGACTGTGTGGTATCTGGGACTTCACCTGGATCGGCGTTTGACCTGGAAGTGTCACGTGAGGATGAAGAGGAATCTAAACGCAAGGTACAGGGAACTTCATTGGCTGCTACGGAGTAACTCAGGCCTCACATTATCCAACAAGATCTTAATTTACAAGACTATCCTGCGCCCAATCTGGATGTACGGTGTAGAATTGTGGGGAACGGCTAGTACTAGTAATGTGGAAATTAAACAACGATTTCAGAACAAAGTAGCGAGGGGAATTGCCGAAGCTCCGTGGTTCACTCGGAATGATGAAATTCAGGATTATTTGGAGCTCCCATCAGTTCATAAAATTGCACAACAGCGCAACGTCAAATACCTGCAGAGGCTTGAGAATCGTGTAAACCACTTTGCAATTAATCTACTCGATAACAGCAGGACGTCTGACGGTTGAAACCAGCCCATGTACGACTTAGGATTTGCGTAACAGTTTGGAATCTAACACCGTCAAGTTTAGTGGTGTCGTATTTAATTTCTTGTTACTTCTCTTTCGTTTTCTTTTTTATTTGTTATTAATGTTTGTTTTATGGACTATACGGTGCTGAAATTAATGGTTTGTGATTTATGACTGAGGTCGAAATTTCATATTTGACTTTAAGATTGCAACTGTTTATTGTGTATTATTTATTTTGGGAGTTCCTTAAGGACCTTCGTATCACGTGTCAGGAAACTTACTTATGGCTCCGCAGGAGAGACGATTGTAATTATACAATCAATTGTTAATGAGAAAAAAAAAAGATTATGTTTGCAATCGGTTTCGTAGATTAGAAATCAGAAGTAAATTTCATCACAATAATCAAATTATAAAGTAGTTTCCCTTGAAACATCTTAATTAAACACATTCTAGATTATTAACAGTAAATAAAATGTAGCATAAACATTGATATAGTCCAACCAGTATAAATTATAAATCATAATATTTCCCAGTACTACGAATAAATCCAAAAAATAAGAAGAAAAAAGGAACATAGGGAACAACAACATTAAACAAATTATGTTCATAAAGATAAACATAAATACTTTGGTGATGCTCAACTTAAAAAGAGAGGCCTCATCTTGAGTATCATTATTAGATTCCTAAATCTAACACATGTACTCGCTTTAATCTTCTTATATTTTACCCATTGTCTAAGAGGTTAACAGCTAGATAGTTTAGTGGTCGTTAAGTCTTATTTTGCACTTAGTTGCAAATCGATCGACTTAGTGTCGAACATATGGTAACCCTAAATATTAGTGAATTTCCTTGTTGCTTACTAACGCAAATTTATTTTATAAACACTGAATCTCTATTACTGGTACTCTCTATAATCCAAAGTAGGATTCCACATGTACAAACCGAGTTTAGAATCACTTTTTCAAACGTAGTTTTTTAGATTGTGATAATTGCAATTTCCTGCTTAATAACCTGTTCCTTAAATTTCATATTAAACTATTTTCATATTTCTCTTAATTTAAACATTCAATTTTAGATGACTATCTAAGTTAATATCTTAATATCGTTTAATTTCAGCTCCTGAGATGTAATCTCCATCTAAATGGATTCCTGGGCAATCACTTCTTCACATCGTGAATGTCACGTGAATCGATTTCACTTCATTGACCTTAATTTTTTTTTTTTAAATAATATGCGATTTTATAATCTCGAAAAGATCATTTTACAAATAATTTTTATTAACTAGAAGCAATGAAGCTAAGTTTTGATAACAAATTATCAAATTTTTAAAAGATTTATTAATTATTTAGAAATGAAAGGCAATATCTAATCTAATGTTTTCAACAATATCATAATTTTTTTTTTGTCTTCAGTCATTTGACTGGTTTGATGCAGCTCTCCAAGATTCCCTATCTAGTACTAGCCGTTTCATTTCAGTATACTCTCTACATCCTACATCCCTAACAATTTGTTTTACATATTCCAAACGTGGCCTGCCTACACAATTTTTTCCTTCTACCTGTCCTTCCAATATTAAAGCAACTATTCCAGGATGCCTTAGTATGTGGCCTATAAGTCTGTTTCTTCTTTTAACTATATTTTTCCAAATGCTTCTTTCTTCATCTATTTGCCGCAATACCTCTTCATTTGTCACTTTATCCACCCACCTGATTTTTAACATTCTCCTATAGCACCACATTTCAAAAGCTTCTAATCTTTTCTTCTCAGATACTCCGATTGACCAAGTTTCACTTCCATATAAAGCGACACTCCAAACATATACTTTCAAAAATCTTTTCCTGTCATTTAAATTAATTTTTGAAGTAAACAAATTATATTTCTTATTGAAGGAATCGCTTCTGCTATTCGCTATTCGCTTATTTTATATCGCTCCATCTTTAGTAATTCTACTTCCCAAATAACAAAATTCTTATACCTCCATAATCTTTTCTCCTCCTATTTTCACATTCAGTGGTCCATCTTTTTTATTTCTACTACATTTCATTACTTTTGTTTTGTTCTAGTTTATTTTCAAGCGATAGTCCTTGCGCAGGACTTCATCTATGCCGTTCATTGTTTCTTCTAAATCCTTTTTACTCTCGGCTAGAATCAATGTATCATCAGCAAATCGTAGCATCTTTATCTTTTCGCTTTGTACTGTTACTCCGTTACTCTACTGCTCTGTAACTGTTACTCTAAATTGTTGTTTAACATCATTAACTGCTAGTTCCATGTAAAGATTAAAAAGTAACGGAGATAGGGAACATCCTTGTCGGACTCCCTTTCTTATTAGGGCTTCTTTCTTATGTTCTTCAATTGTTATTGTTGCTGTTTGGTTCCTGTACATGTTAGCAATTGTTCTTCTATCTCTGTATTTGAACCCTAATGTTTTTTAAATGCTGAACATTTTATCATAATATTATGAAAAAATAAATAAAAATGCTACCGTTTATTTGATAATTTACTTATTGATCTAACAAAACAAAGTCCTATTTCAGGTGAATAAAAATTCATAAAAACTGATACGACTGCTGAAACCTGGTTTAAAAAATTTTGGAGGGGAATGTGGTGGGAATAAGGAAGCAAGTAAAAATTAATGGGTGGACATTATCTGTTCTTTACTTTCAACCTTCTGAAAAATGCTTTATTTTAATATTAAACTAAATAAAATAATAATAATAATACATTTTAATGGAAAGAAATAAAATTTTATTTTGTTTATAAATACGCAGCAGATTTACTTAATAAAATTTTTGTTGTAAAAATATTCTGAATAAGAAATACAATAGATATAAAAATAAAAGCTGACCGGGCGATCTTAAATATGAAACGGTTTAAAAAAAATAATAAATATAAAAATATGAAACGAAGTATATAGAAAATAAAAAAAAAAAAATTATAATGATAGCATACATTTAAAAAATATTGTGTCTATTAATATTATAAATGTATTATTTTATGTAAATACTGTATTTCAAAATAAAATTTTGGCATGAATTTTACATCCGTTGTATTAGCATGTTAATAGTAAGGAAGTCCTATATCTGCTATATAAGGCAACGTAAATTTAAATGAGTTTGGCACAGTTTCTAATCAGTAAATCTAACTCTGGTTTACCTCTTAAAAATTAAACATTAAAATATTTCACAAGATATCTTTTTGTTTTTTATATTTGAAAAAAAAAATAATATCTTTTTTTTTTGTAAAACTGTTTTATTAATTTGAAATTAAATTTATTATTAAAAATTATTATCTTATTTTCTATTTTATAAAATTTATTAAATATACTACAGTTATTTTATATTAATGTTTTTAACATTATAGTAAATTTAAAGCAACTGATATAGAACAGCGGAAGTAATGGTTTGAATTCAAATGGATTCATACATTTTATATTATTACTTGGTTTTATTAAATCGGTATCGATTACATGAAGCATATATGAGAATCATTGCTGACCATTTTTATCACGCTATTTATTACTTTTATTACTTCCTCTTACGTCTTATTCAATAATTTCAATAAAGAATTAAAGCAATAATTTATGAATGGAAATATTATAATAGTTCCCTAACTTAACTTTACTAGAAGTAACTTATTTTGAAAAAATAACAAGGTCGAATCATCATTACGACATAAATAACACACACATATATATATATATATATATATAGTGCAAATAAAAATATAGCCAAACAAACAATTAATGGGATTTAAGGAATTATAAATGCCCTATTTAGACTTACTTTTCATTATCTGGTTACTACACGTTACGTTATCGGGTACTATAGGAAAAAAAACAAATGGTCAATAAATTTTTAAAAAATTCGTTCTTTTCATAAATCAATAATAATAATAATAATAATAATAATAATAATAATAAGAACAATAGACCATATAATCACTGGCTGTCCGATTCTGGCTCCGACGGAGTACACCAGGAGGCACAGAAACGTGGCAAAAATTATACATAAAACTCTGCAACAGATACAATTTTCAAAATAGGACCTACTATACTTATGAGCTAACACTATTGAGAAACACAACGTAAATATTTTCTGGAACCAAGGAAATGAAACACAAAACCTATCAACTGTAATAAGCCAGATATAGTAGTAGCTGACAAAATGGAAAAAGTAACTTACCTAACAGACGTAGCCTTCCCATCAAGTAACAACATCAACATTAAACACAATGAGAAGTTGCAGAAATATACAGATCTTGCTTTTGAAATGAAAGAAATGTGGAATCAAAAAGAAGTTTATATAATCCCAATAATTATAACTGCGGAGGGAATAATACCATCTACTTTGCACAACAGTCTTGAAAAACTGAAGAAATAGTGGAAGACCCACGCGCTAATGCAAAGGAGCGTGATAATTGACACCTGCAATGTTGCCCGAAAGGCACTTACTCAACAATAGCAAGCCTAATCTCGTTGGTATAAATTACTCCGTGTTTAAGGAATGTGTCCGGCAAAAGTAAAAGCTATGAAAGTGTGGGATAATAATAATAATAGCATCTTTTAGGATAGATAGGTTGATTTTTTTTTTGCCGGCTTCCGTGGCGCGAGTGGTAACGTCTCGGTCTCTCCGGATGAGAGACCGGTACGCTACAAATCATTCATCTCATCCTCTGAAACAATACCTAACGGTGGTCCTGGAGGTTAAACAAACAAACAAACAAACGAGCTTGATTTTTTCAGTTTTATTCTTGTTTTCCTATTGTTTCCGGCTTCTCTTTTTTGAACATTTTATATTTTTTGGCCATTTACATCTTACAGTCTGTGTGTTCTATCTCATCTACGTGTCGAGTAGTGGACTTGTCAACCATATGGACAGTCTGGGGCTCTAAAACGTGCTGCGGTTTTGCCAGTGAGATTAGTTTATTGTCTTTTTCCACTGGATGGCTAATAGGACCAACGTTTCATACTGTTTCACAAAGGAACTTTGTGAGTTGTTCTCACCTCTTACTTTACACGCCCGAGGAAATATATCCTTTATCAACTGTGACGTCATATGACCTTGGAATATGCTGTAACGTACTTTCTATATCTACTTAAATTAGTTTGCTACATAACTAAAAATAAATATTTGTTTAGAATAAAACAGAATTTTTTTCTGTTCGTAAATAAGAATAGTATACACAGAATAATAATTTACTATTAAAATTTGTCTTAAAAGTAACATATTCTTCTACTTAAAGTTGGAAGCCATGTTGAATTAATACAAGATTAAAAAGATTAGAAAACCAGATTATATTTTCTTCGGGATAAGAAAATAAAATAAATTAAAAATTAGGCCACTATAAGAAAAAGAAAGATCCATTGAAGGTAAGGAGGAGAAGAAATGCAAATCGAAAAAGAATTCAAGACTTCATGGAGCAGGTAATCAAAGAGAAAACAAGAAAGAACAAAAGAGCAAAAATTTGAACGCACAATAGTCAGAAGGTTGTAAAACAATGGAGTAGAGTATTCTAGAAGCAGGATTGCAACGGGGAGAAGTATTTAAACCGTTAGCTTCCACTGCGGGTTTTATTTCTACGTACAGAATATTCAACTAACTGTGATGATGAAAATTAATGTTATACAACGTTACTTTGCAATGAAAAAATAAAAAGAAAGCAGATTAATCAAAATAATTTTGTAAAATGCTCGATTAAATAAAATATTGTAAGAATTTTCATTGCGAATCTCAAATTATGAATAATTTACGTTTTTAAATTAATATTCATAAATCGTTTTATGAAGAATTATTTCTTAATATTTCAAATTACTCATCCAGGGTTATAAAAACCAATACGCAGCAACCGTATAACATACACGCGCGCGCGCATACCTACAAATACACATTTTGATTTAAAATTTTACGGCTTGATAACTCAAAACTCTATAATTCAATAGCTGATTCCATCCATTTAAGGATTGAAAGTCAGCTACAATTATTTAATTCCAATTACTAAAAACGTACACGACAAGCACTAATAATAAAATTTAATTAACTTTTTATGATTATCAACAAAAAAGAGATTCTCAGTTTAATCAAATATATATATATAAATTTCAATTGTGATTAAAAAATTGTGAATAAACGATTAAAGAATAATTAATTTAAAGAATTTCATCCCAATTAAAACACCCACGAAAAAATCTCTGTATTCTTTATTTAATTTAGAATCTCCGAATTCGATGACAAATTAAGAGTTAATAAGTTGTTGATAGTTATTTTTAACTTACATAATGATAGTTTAGATGCAAAACCGAAATCTACTAGTAATAAAATTGTAAGTAAATACGTAACATAATTAAAATGAATAATAATAATAATATGCTTATTCATTTTCATATTTAATTATCTACAATCTGTAGTAGTTATTAGGTATAAAATAATTACCTTTTAAGTACATTCATCCTTTAAAAGGAATAGCAAAATTTAATTGCACCTACAATTGCGTACATCTACTATTTAAAGCGATAGAGTAATTATTTATATCCCTTAAAAGTAAAAGTAACAATAATTTATAATAACAATATAAATATTATATGAATTATTATTAAGGATTTAAGTGTAATTAATGAAACTAAGATTCCGAGACTACGATCTAAGACCGAGATTACGGTCTTACCTTCCCGCCCAAAGGTGCTGCATTGGAGCCCCCACCCGAACATAGATGATGGAACGCCGGATCCTCCCACCCCTCCCGGACGAGGCTGTCCCTCGAAAACACTATCCCAGGACAGGCACCGACGACTCATAACACGGGTAAAGCCTTACAACCTCGACGCCCGGGTGCATGTCCATGCAACTTGCAAGAGGGACAACGAGCTTCCCGCTTGCAGTCCTTCTGCAAGTGCCCGGCTTCTCCACAGAAAAAGCAGCGGTCACTGTGGACCGTCTTATTACTTTAATATTTGTAAAATATGTTTCACCTTTTACAAATTTCAGTGGGTTTACGGTGTGTTAGGAGTGTATTGTGAGTAATCAATCTCTCTAATTGTTTGGACCATGAGAATAATTTTGTAAACGCATTAATTAATACAGTAGTAAAAATACATCATAATTAACAAAAAAAAAAAATCTAAGCAAACTTACAAATAAAATATGTTTAATAAAGAAAAAAAATTAATGAATAAAATTAGTAGATAAAAAATTCGTAAAGAAAAAAAATACAAAAGAGATAAAACGAAATCGAAATTGGGAATGGTGATCTAATAAGAGAAATTAATATTGGGAGTGGTATTTTTATTTTTTTTGTCCATCAAAAGAAGATCAAATAATAACATTTTGCTTGTTAAAAATAAAGCAAAAATAAAAAAAATTAAGTTAAGTAACTTAATTGTTTTTTTAACTTTGTAACAATTTCATATATCTGTATTTTACATCAGTTGAATGTAATACAAATGTTGTCGATAGGTTTACAATTTATTAAATAATAAAACGCAACTAAAAAACAGCTTAGTATTTTAAAAAAGAAGTCAAACCGAAAATGCACAAACCAATCGTTTCTTCATTAGTTATCAATCGCTTTATAGTGTATCAATCGCTTTTTAATCAGTGAGATAAAACAATAATATACTTTTAAGAAACCAGAAAAAATGGGACACATTTTCTCTTGAACATGAAACTTCATTTTTTACTCCTTTAGGTTAATTTTATCAGTTTTAAGCAGTATAAAAAATATATAAACATTTTTTCTGAATAAAATTAAGAAAAAGTTTGTTCGTTTTTAGCATATAATAAATTTAATTTATTTTAACATTACACACGGTATTCTCAGGAATATCTATGTAGATGGGAGAGAAATTTGAAAAGATTTTTACTTTGAGATGTCCTTCCTGTGCTCCTGCATAATACTTTAGGAACACATGACATTAAGTTTTGAAACTTTATTTATTAACTTCGATACTTACAAGGGTGAAGTAATGAAAGTAAATAAACTAATTGATAAATAATAATAACATTCTTTGTTTCTTTGGTTTTATACACATCCCTCCCGGAGTCGGAACCGAAATTAATCATAATTCAGCTCTGGAAGGTGTCGCCGCCAACTCAATCTAACCAAGACCCACCCGGGTCTTTGTCGTAACAGTTGCCTGCCTCTAATCGGAGCCCCAGCCGTGTCTTGGTCTTAACAGCTCGAGAGCGAAGGAGTCTTCGTATCTCATCATCGTCGCCCATCCCAGCAAGCTGGGCGAATGACGACTCCACAGGAGGCTGTCAATTACGCCTTCGCTATCTCGTCGTCCCTGCCTTTGTGCTATAGTACCGTTGCTGTGTATTGTGACAGACTTGAATTTGCTGACTCCGGATAAGTGTTCGGTACAACCATTTCTGCATCGATGGGTCCAGTTATTTGTTCGCAGATGCCTCTTTCAACCATCCACCGTCGTCATCTGAACACAACATGTTCAGGGGGTAGTCTCCGCAATACAGGCACTCGGAATTGAAAGCCCTCCTGCTCCCGAAAAATATGACCGGAAGACCCCGTGGCCCGTTAAGATCTGAGTTAGCTAGAAATTGAGTTGGCCAAATTTTCAGTTAATCTATGGTGCAACCTGTTTGATTAAGCAGTGGGTCCAACCCCGTTAGTGATTGATCCCACCTTCTCTGCCACTCTCGTATCATACCCGCCCAAGTAGTTGCTTTGTCTCCTCCCCTAATAATGTTATACCGCATCATCGCCAATTGTCGGAGAGGGGGAACTTCAGCAATTACTAGGGCAGCCTTTGTTGTGATTGAGGAGTAGGTAGACGTGATCCTGAGGGCTATTCTTCTTTAGACCCCTTCCAGGATGCGTCTATTCGAGTCCTTCTCCAGAGCAGTTTCTCAGACCGTGATTTCATAGAGGAATAGTGAGTTTACAACATGACCATATATCCTCCTGCGAAATATGACCTTGGATCAGACAAGGTCATATTTCTTTAGGAAGAAAGGGAAATATTATGGAAACTGATTGTAGAGCTTGAGATACGTAAAAAGGTCATACAAATATAAGTCCGAAAACGCTTTATTATCGAGTTTTGACAAGCAAAAATTTTGCTCGGATTTCAGTTCCCCCGATGAAATGGGGTCATACTGAAATTTTAAATTAGCTTTATAAGGGGTAAACTTAATGTTTTTTTACCCGAAAAATCTAATAAAACAGATCCCAGAACTATATCTCCCGTAGTTTTATGATATTCATAGTAAAACAGAAAAAATTAAACTCAATCAAAATTATTTAAAAAACAATTAAACCGATTACTGTTTATTTAGACGGTTAAGGCCGGCTAAGTTTTGATTAAAGATCTGTGTTTTCTTTATAAATTTGTAGCTTGAGTACTTCTGAATTATCCCGGCCGATACAATTGTTTGGCTGTATCCATGTAGAAAACACTCTGAAATTGGGATTTACTCGTATAAGAGAGGTACTTTATCTTTTATTCCCTGATAAAGCGAAGCAAGCAGAATGTAAGAAAACTAAACTAAACTGGTTACAAAGATAGCATAGAAAAATAAAAGTTTATTTTTAAAACAGACTGTGGAGAACTGCCAATTTATGTGTAATAAATCTATTTTGTCCAGTAAGCAATTTTTGGAAGTTGTATAGTATTTTTTATCGAACTTTATGTAATTACAGAATAGGTTATTTTTTTGCATCCCTACTTCATTTGTACCTCTCGGATATTATACTCGAAATATTCTCGCTTTGAAACTTTTATGTGTACCCTCTCTCTCTCTCTTTCTCTTTAGTCTCCAGAATCATCGTAAGGAATTACTTCAGGAGATGAATTAGGAAGATGTGTATGAATGAAATTGAAGTGTAGTCAACTTTTATTCATGGTATTTAATGTCGTCTATCGGTCGTTTGACCCAGTTCAAATTCGTTTCAATGTGTAAAAAAATCCTATTTTTCTTCACATTAAAGAAGTATAACTTCTTACGTGCGTACATAAGTACATACGAGCTTTTTTTATTTTTTTCTAAATCTTCATTTTTTTTTATAATCTTTTCATAACTACAAAAAGTATATTTTTCTTTCTTTGCTGTTTAGCCTCCGCAATCAGCGTAAGGTATTACTTCAGAGGATGAATAAGGATAATATGTATGGCTGTAAATGAAGTGTAGTCTTGCACAGTCTCAGATCGACTATTCCTGAGATGTATGGTTAATTGAAACCCAACCACCAAAGAACACCGGTATCCACAATCTAGTATTCAAATACATATAAAATTAACTGCCTTTACTAGGATTTGAACCATAGAACTCTCCACTTCGAAATCAGCTGATTTTCGATAACGATTTTAACCACTAGACCAAACCGGTGGGTTTTTATGTGTAACCTTTTTCTTTTTCCTGTTTAGGCTACGGGAATAACCATTCAAATATTACTTCAGAGGATGAATGAGGATGATTTGTATGACTGTAAATTTAGACTTGTACACATTTTATGTGTAGCCTAAATCATATTTTTATTAAGTAATTAAATATGTTTAATAATATACATAGATTAATGTATGCATTGAAATTCAACCAGTATTTTGCCAAATAACCATATCCGAGTGCAATTTTGAAGGAGAAATTAAGGAATTTTCACAAAAAATTAGATTTTTTTAATTTAAAGATTACTGTAATGCGAAATAGTTAAATCCAAAACAGGTAAGATAACGTATTTTAAAATGAAAAAAAATTATATTTAAAAATTATTTATTGTTTATTTGAAATGGAATTTTAACAATAAAAATCATTTCGTTAGTTTTATCTGCAAAAAATTAGATTAAATTTAAGTCATCCCTGCATTAAACATTATTATTATAAAAAAATAACAATAATTAAATATTAAAAATAATATATATATTAAAAATTATGATTATTCTTTAAAAAATTATTAATATTTACCGATGGTGGCCGTAGGTAAAAATAGTATTCTATTGCGTTATCCATTATTCAGTAAATAGTAAATTGTACTTTAAAATCCATCTACCATCAATATAACAACAAAATTCATTTGATTTTGGTTTATCGACCACAAAAACTATTATAGGTTTGAGTGTCTATGTGTGTATCGCATTATTATTCAAAACACACATGCATATAAAAGGAATCAGAATAAATCTGTTCCATTGGACTATTTTAATTAAAATTAAAAATAATTATATGCTTGTTATTTTAATAAATGATTAGCTATATCTGAAAGATTATGTTATATAATGTACGCTTTAAGCCCAGTATGTTATATGATATATGATATAATATGTAAATGTTTATCGATTGAAAAAAATACGTAAAATTTAGTAAATTAAAAATGTTTAAATTTAATATAATTGAGTCCATTTTATAATAAAACAGCGTAGCCACACGCAATTTAGTTCTGGAAAGGTATTTATTAAAATGTAAATCTGAATCAAAGTGTAGTTCCCCTTGACAAGAGTCCTAGACTCTTAATATAAAAATCTTTAACAGTGCGGATGTTATGGAATTCTTTCTTTTTCTGTTTAGCCTCCGGAACCAGCGTAAGATATTATTTCACTGGGTTAATGAAGATGATATGTATGAATGTAAATGAAGTGTAGTCTTGTACAGTCTCAGGTCAACCATTCCTGAGATGTGTGGTTAATTGAAACCCAACCACCAAAGAACTCCCGTATCCGTAATCTAATATTCAAATCCGTGTTTAAAGTAACTTCCTTTACTAGGATTTGAACCTTAGAACTCTCGACTTCGAAATCAGCTGTTTTGCGATGACGAATTCACCACTAGATTAACCCGGTGGGTTAGCTATGGAGCTGAAAGGGTTTGGAATAACCGTATTATGGTATATTTAGAATTTTTTATTTTTTATTTTTAATGATCTCTCTTTAAAATATCTCTAAAATAAGATCTTTTTAAAATAAATTAAATAAAAAATCTTGAGTGAATAAATTGAATTAATGACAGGTTGTTTTACTATTACTCATAAAAATTTATAGCGTTACTTGATTAAGTAGCCTTCATATTAGAATTCTTTATCGCTCTAAACGTTCAGATGTAATTATTTTAAAATCATATCCTTCAGTATATATAGAATCTCTATAATCGTAAGACGTATCAGAAATCACTACCGTGTCAGAAAATATTACATATCTTATTGAAAATATTTAACTTAGTGTTAAGGTGATTGAAGAGATTTTTTAATAAATATCTTTATGTATTTACTGTAAATTAATTGTGTTTTTTATTTAATTGTAGTTATAAAAATCCTTGTCAAAGCAATAGCACAAGAACATATTAAACTTAATACGTAGTATAAATAATTAGAAATTTATTCTTTTATTAAAAATTATTAACCCACGAATGTTTTTTTACTCATAAACCAATCATTTTTATAATAAATTGCCATGTTATTTCGTATAGATTTCTATCTCCTCGAAAATTAATAACTTTATTGTATATTTCTTATTTACACTAACTTTATAATATTTTAATGTTGGTGACGTCACACTGCCCTTAACAAGGCTCAAACTTGATTTAATTATACAATATATTGATTCCAATTTCACCGGTAAGTAATTCATTACAAAATTTAGTTTTGTACGAAATAGTACAAGAGATTATGTGTGATTATGAAGATTATGAAGTGGTTTTGATGTTGTGGCTTAAAACATTAATGACTCCTGATAAAAAGAAATTTATAAAATGTTCGTATACAATTGTGTATGTCATTAATTTTTCCTTATCAATTAATAATCCTTATATCAAACAACTTCTCTTGAAGTTAAAAATTATTTGTTGTGATTAGATATCGGATTTTTTCACATTACAAAAGTTTACTAATACATTTAGTATATCTAATACATTTTTTTCGGAATATAGTACTTGTCTACCAAGTTTGAAGAAAAACGGTCAACAAAGTTCAGAGTTCAAAGTCCAAATAATGGAAAAAATACGTACGTACATACGCAAACAAGTCGTCTGATTAGAATAATAATTCTCGGACTTGGAAACATTAGAATAAAAATATAATTTTCTCAGATTAATTAAAATTGAATTAAATTTATTTATTTTATTGTAATAATCTTTTTTAAGATATGATTTCTTAACTGTGAATAGTGAATCGGACATTCAAGGCTGCCATTGGTCTCCCTTCAACCAATGCACCAGTCGTCGGCTGCGAAGGAGAGAGCGACTTTGTTTAGATTGATCTAGCTAGCTTGGTAGTGTTCAGCTGCTACCACTCGCCTAACACCAATTTTACAAAGTAGTTTGTAAAATTTCTGGACAGTATGGAGGAGGATGTCGCCAGGTGCAGCGGTCGACATGTGCTGGAAGCGGAGAGCTTTAACGCTAAGTCTCTCGAATTCGCCGGCATGACAACGACGATACGAGACTTTCACCTTAGTGAGCGAGTGAATCACTAGAATTCGTGGCAAGGGTTTTTCAGGAAAAAGATTGGGGAAATTGGTGATGAGGGACAGCCCTCTGCGGAGCTGCCGTTCGCTCGTGCTTGCACGAGTGGATCTTGCTCAGGGTGTTTGAGGCGGGTGCAAACTAAGATCCGACCGGCGGGCCGAGACGGGGAGGCCTGTTAGAGTATAGGACACTCCCCTGGGCTGTGTTATACTTAACTGCAGGATCCGGCCCAGCGGAGAAGGTAAAAAGAAATAAAAAGTATAAAAAAAATTAATTTTTTTAGATTCTCTATTTGACCAATCAATTTCTCGTTATAGCTGCTATAGTAGAACATATCGCTATAGCCGGGGAAGTAAAAATATGAACTATAATGTTAGGCAGGGAAATAATGTGTATTATAAGAGTGAATTGAGAGGAGAGTAGAAGAAGTGTTAGGAGAAGACCAATTTGGTTTCAGGAAAAGTATAGGGACAAGGGAAGCAATTTTAGGCCTCAGATTAATAGTAGAAGGAAGATTAAAGAAAAACAAACCAACATACTTGGCGTTTATAGACCTAGAAAAGGCTTTCGATAACGTAGACTGGAATAAAATGTTCAGCATTTTAAAAAAAATTAGGGTTCAAATACAGAGATAGAAGAACAATTGCTAACATGTACAGGAACCAAACAGCAACAATAACAATTGAAGAACATAAGAAAGAAGCCCTAATAAGAAAGGGAGTCCGACAAGGATGTTCCCTATCGCCGTTACTTTTTAATCTTTACATGGAACTAGCAGTTAATGATGTTAAAGAACAATTTAGATTCGGAGTAACAGTACAAGGTGAAAAGATAAAGATGCTATGATTTGCTGATGATATAGTAATTCTAGCCGAGAGTAAAAAGGATTTAGAAGAAACAATGAACGGCATAGATGAAGTCCTACGCAAAAACTATCGCATGAAAATAAACAAGAGCAAAACAAAAGTAATGAATGAAATGTAGTAAAAATAACAAAGATGGACCACTGAATGTGAAAATAGGAGGAGAAAAGATTATGGAGGTAGAAGAATTTTGTTATTTGGGAAGTAAAATTACTAAAGATGGACGAAGCAGGAGCGATATAAAATGCCGAATAGCACAAGCTAAACGAGCCTTCAGTAAGAAATATAATTTGTTTACATCAAAAATGAATTTAAATGTCAGGAAAAGATTTTTGAAAGTGTATGTTTGGAGTGTCGCTTTATATGGAAGTGAAACTTGAACAATCGGAGAATCTGAGAAGAAAAGATTAGAAGCTTTTGAAATGTGGTGCTATAGGAGAATGTTAAAAATCAGATGGGTGGATAAAGTGACAAATGAAGAGGTATTGCGGCAAATAGATGAAGAAAGTAGCATTTGGAAAAATATAGTTAAAAGAAGAGACAGACTTATAGGCCACATACTAAGGCATCCTGGAATAGTCGCTTTAATATTGGAAGGACAGGTAGAAGGGAAAAATTGTGTAGGCAGGCCACGTTTGGAGTATGTAAAACAAATTGTTGGGGATGTAGGATGTAGAGGGTATACTGAAATGAAACGACTAGCACTAGATAGGGAATCTTGGAGAGCTGCATCAAACCAGTCAAATGACTGAAGACAAAAAAAAAAAAAGAGTGAATATTACCTGACACTGTACAATATATTATACCGTAGAGTTATCTTTCTTTATCTCTTAGTAATAAAATGAAAGGTTTAATTTGATTTAAGGAAAATTTTAAAATAAACACCACACTTTCTGAAAGTTTATATCTGCAGTATACCGTATGACAGGGTTTAAAACTCAAGATTACATATCAGATTGATTTCACGTTTTATCAAAGCGCGATCAAAATATAATTTTAAAATACATCCTTATAAGTTTACCACCTTAAAGAAAATTCCCTTCTTAACTGAAAATGAGGCTTTCAGAAGAAAAAGTTATTTTCATTTAATCTTCATTTTGAAAGTAAAGAAGAAAACTTTTTATGAAACTGAGGTAAGTTGAACGAATTCTAAATTCTTCTTGCTTCTTTCCCTTCATCATCAACATCAACCTTATCTTTTTTTTATCTTTATACGTCCCTTTCCTTTATCTGTTTTCTATTTTACACTTTTGTTGAACATTTACGGTGTTAAAGTAATTATATAAACCGAGTAACGGGAGGGAGATATGAAAATGGAAAGCGTTTTTGATTGTTTCTAGAGAGGTGTTCACTTCCGTTCTTCTTTGGATAATATAATATAATATAATATGTTTAGCGGAAATTTCTACACACCACCGAACTTAACTTACTATAACCATTAAAGTTTTCAGCGGCGTCAGATAATACAAGTTTCAAAATTTGCAACTACGAACGAACAAGCTAAAACGAAATAAACTGAATTTTAACTATGAAAATTATTTCCTTGTATAAAATTGTTTCATCTAGTCATCACCGTCGTTCTTATCGTAGAGAATCATTAATACTTTTAAAATAGGTACCTAAGCACATTTCATATACAACGTTACTATACGTAGTTTTAATAACGAGTTGAATACTATTCAGTTTAAATGACACACAAAAACGTAAAAAATACATTTTATTAAAATTCGAATTTTTTTTAACTGTATCAAAGCTTATTTACAATCAGTTACATTTACATAAACCTTTAGTAAATTAAAAAACATCCCAAATCACATGATAAGAGTCTCCAGCGAAATTTCTAAAAAAATTGCACACTATTATAATAATAACTTTTATGCCAAGCACATACAATTATAAATTAAACTTAAAACAACTACAAACAGAAAGCAAAATAAGATGTTATAAGTAGATATATGTAACAATTTGAAATTAAAAGTCGAATAGAAATGCACAATACTCACATCCGTGTTAACCATTAAGACACTACAGGGACACTTAGGTCTAGAACGTCGATTCGACCTTCTAATATCATCCCCATTGTCTAGTAAGTTTACTGCCAAGTGATCTGTGTGATAGTTAAACCGAAGTTCATGTTTTGAATTGAAACGTCATTTTTCCTCCCGCACGGACCGTAGTCCTGGATCTCATTGTTCCTTGTAAACCAAGAAGCCTCTGTTATACACCTCGCTAGCCTATTCTGAAACCACTGTAAGATGTCGACATTCCTTCAGCTCGCAGTGTCCCATTGCTTTAAACCACAGATCCAGGTAGGTTTTAGAATTGTTGAATATACCAGCACCTTGTTAGACAAGGACGAACGAGAACGTCTGTTTAAGAACCAAAACATTTCCTTGAGCTTTATCTCAAATTACCTTCTCTTCTCTCTTATTTGAACTTTCCATGTTAGTCAACAGTCGAGGTGTAGATCTAAGTCTACACTTCAGTTTGCGGAATTACAATATCATCAAGTTGGATCCGTGGGCAATCTTACGGTTCGATTTTGCTTGGTTAACGTGTATTCTCCATATACTCAACCACCTTTTGATTAAATTTAACTCAAATTTTATTGTATTATGGTATTTTAGTTGGGCTAGAATCAACAGCGAGAACAGTTTGTCATCCGCAAAGGAAGTATGGTAACCCATCCATCCGTAAGTTGAAGGTCTGCAGTAATGATGGAGTATAAAGACGGGCTCCAACACAGAGCCCTGAGGAACTCCCAACTTGATTCCGAAGAACGTGAACAACACCTGGTTATATTTCACCTGAAAAGTCCTTCTAAGTAGCCGAGTAGAATAAGGTTGAGGAAAGCTCACCTTGTCAAAAGCCTTTTGGATGTCTAAGAAGGATAGATATATAAAGTTGCGGAAAGAATCTTGATGAAATTGGAGAATTCGGGATGACTTTCACCTTCACAATAAGAATTCATTAAAGGAAAATCAACAGTTGATGCCTTATGTAAAGTGAAGAGCTGGATGGATGGGTGTAGGGTAGGCACCCGGAAGAACACGAAAATTCCCTTAATGGTCTTCCTAGGCATACGCAACGTTTTTGATACCATTACAAGGGCTGTTATAATAGAGGAACTAAGAAGAAGGAACATAACTTCTTATATGTTGGCCACGATAAGTAGTTTTTACATGACCGAGAACTGATAACAGAGACAACAGATGGAAAGGTCAGGTTCTAGATGCAGTGAGATGCCACAAGGATCCGCCTTTAGTCCCCTGCTCTGAAATATTCATTTGATGGGATACTGAAGATAGGAGTACCAGGAAATGTGTCCCTAATTGCATATGCAGATGAACTGGCAGTATTGTTGTCAGGTCATTCAGAAGAAGAAGTTGAGTCTGCTGCAGATACAGTAGTTAAGCTCCTGTCTTAGAATAGGGGGATTAGAATTGGCTCCCCAGAAGACACAATTTTTTGCGATCTTAGGCCATAGGAAAATACGTCAAATAGAAATAATCGTTGATGGAGTACGTATTGGGATGATGCCCCATATGAAATATTTGGGAGTATGGATTACGCAGTCAGGACTGTTCAACAAACATTTGGAAGAAATCTCGGTGAAGGCGGAACGAGCCATTAATTCACTGGGGCTCCTTATGGGATCCAAATGGGAAGCGAGGACTTCAAAGCGTAAACTTCTGATGGCAGCCGCTGTGGTTATAATTTTATATGCTATACTGATGTGGTGCAGTGCATTAGATAAGAAAAGGAATGTGAAGCGATTGACCTCACTGCAAAGTAGTATTAAAGATATTGATAGAACAATGTCGGTAGCAGCGGCGAGTGTGTTGACAGGAGTGCCTTCCATTCATCTTATAGCCCAACACAGGAAAAAAATATACGTGGGTACGGTAAGAGAGGACGCTAATACCCTCTTTTGTCAAGAGTGACAGTGAGGATTGAGATGAATCACCCACTGGAACATGGACACGAAAAATGATACCGCGATTAGAACTGTGGCTGGGGAGAGGTCACGGTGATGTGAGTTATTATGTTGCACAGCTTCTCTCCGGTCATGGAGAATTTGGTGAATATTTATACCGATTTGGGAAGCAAGGGTACCCAACTATATATACTGTGGCCTGCTAGATTCACCTTACTAAACATTTTATGAATGTGACAGAGGATTAGATGTAAAGACAGAGCAGACCTTGGACGGATAACGCCCGAAAACACCGTAAGTTATATGATATAAGAGTGGTAGAATGGAATGCTATAAACGGTTTGGCTACGGAAATTTTTCAGAGGAAAGAAATAGACTTTCGTGACTGCAGCAGGGACCACCAAGTATAAAAAAAAGGAAGAGAAAGACCGAGACCCGGCTACTAGGGGGATCTACGAACGGTCCATACATAAACAGATTTGGTTTCCCTCCCTGGTGGCTTGAGGTAACCAAGAGGTAAGACCGAGTCCCGGTTACGCTGGCGGGGCCCGGGAACGATATAGCCAAGCCCGGTTACCCGGATTTTTATGATTTGAGGCAGACGAATGAGGTGAATAAAAGATCTGCCCCCCTGGGTTGAATATTGTTTGAATGGCGATCCAGCCCAGGGGAGCAGGAGAGAAAAAAAAGAAGTAGATATATGAAGTTATTATTGAATTTAATTTCATCTTGTGTATTGTAATGTTTGGAAACGCTCCGATCTGGGAAAAAGTTCTATTTTAAAAGTTCAACTACTTGATAGTTCCAGAGTGTTTTTGCAGAAAAGCAAAGTTTTTCAACTTTTTGTTTATTTTCAAAGAATTTTTAAATACTCAATGAATTAAAACGGGGGGATTTAAGAAATTTAAAATTCGGCATTTTGCTTATTAAACCGTATCATACAGAGCTGCATAATATTAAAATACTAATTATTAAAATGGTTTTCATAAAACAATTCATAATTACGATTTACATAAATAAAATTATTACTAATATATATATATATATATATATATAAATATATCTATTTATTTGATATTATACATAATCGGTATTACTTAATATTATATGAAAATGTACTTAGAAAATTACTTTTAGAGGACTTCATCAACACGATATTGTCTTGTTTTGTTTATGTTGTAAAGCATAACAATGGAATATCGAGTAGATAAACAATGATGATGTTTTCATAATAAATATGGTTTTGCTCACAATATATTTTTGTTTTAAGTTTTAATGAATATTATAATTCAATGATAAAATTTATCTTCTACTAGCAGACCCGGCAATGTTTCGCTACTGCGAAGCATTGTTATATATATATATAGAGAGAGAGATCGAGAGAGAGAGAGAGAGAGAGAGAGTTTAAATGAACACAAATGAAAATTTGATAAAAAAATTTTATCAAGTTGAGTTTTTTTATTAAAAAACTGAACTTCACAAATTTTACATTTCACTTATTCTCCTTCCCCTTTTCCCTTTCCAATCCTTTCATCCTTCTCCCTCAACCCACTCCCAGTTTCCTTTTTACCCTTTCCCGTTTCCCCCTCTTCTCTTTCCACATTTTCCCCTTTTCCCCGTTTTCCATTTCCCCCTTTTTCCCTCTTGCCCGCGAGTAAAAAGGTCCATTAGTTTTTTGGTCTTTAGCGGACACACATACGAACATGCCTTTTATATATATATATATATATATATATATATATATATATAAATATATATATATATATTTATAAAATATATATAAAAAAGTCTGTTTGTATATTTGTTTGTTTCGTAAATATCTCAACACCGGCCTCTCCTCACCTAGCGAGTATATTTTTTGCGAAATTATTTCTTTGCACGTAACTAATATTCATATTCTGAATATGAACCAAGTCGGTCCATAAATATATTTTTTCTAAATATCTCAACCCCAGCGCCATCTAGCGGGTTCATTTTTTGCAGAGATAATTCTTTCCATGTAAGTAACATGTATTCTGAATATGAGGCAAATCGGACCATAAATACATTTTTTTTTTAAATATCTCGACGCCAGCGGCACCTAACGGGTCCAAACTAATTCAAAAACCTACCCTGGCATGCGTCCAACCATTCCCCAAAGTTTCATCACTATCGGATGAAGGGTTTAGGGATTTAGGAAGGCATAAGAGATATACAGACAGTCAGACATTCATTTTTATATACATAGATTTAATCCCAAGAAATAATTTAAATTACCTTTGATCTAATTTATTTTCTCAAAAAATTTATTTTATTTTTAAAGTAATTAAACAAAAAAAGTCAATTTTTGATGATAAAATCGATCGTAAAAGAAAGAATTTATTGTAAATGCATATATTTTTTGTAAATAATGTGTCATAACTTTATATTTTTTTGTAACGTGATACGAATTAATACAAAAATGGACATTCATTTTTAATAATAACAAAGATTAGATTTCTCAGATTTACTTGTGGAAACTGAAGATAAAATTGATTTTCTGTTGCCATCTTCAATAAGCTAAATATATTTTTTATATTAGTGTGTCATGTACTTGTGATATTTTTATGTACGAGTAAAACTTAATTCTTTTCACTATTCTAACGATTTAATTAACATCAGTGTTCTCGAAAGAAGTAAACATGGTTAGTGCTACGTAAAAAAAAAAACTTGAAAAAACTACTTAAAAAAAGTTTTTTACTGACTAAATAAAGTTTCGGATTTTTTTTATTTTACGAATATAAAAGCCCTTTAAGGAATTTATTAATAAAAAACAATTCTGTCTTAGAAAAACCAAGGAATTTTGAAAAAAAATTATTTTAATACTGAATTTTTTTTCATACATTTAGATAAATAAAAATATTTATCACGTAATTCCCAATTTTATCTTAATAAATTTTCTAATAATACTGACAACGTCTCTCTCTTTCGGTGATAAAAGAAAACTCTGCTATCTATATTACCGATTAAAAATGCCGGCAATATAAATTACGCATCAAAATATATATTATTTTCTTTGTAACAAAAGTATGTTTACTTAAATATATATTATAATACAACAAATTTTCATTTATTGTTCAAGGGAAACTAAAAGAAAATTTTGGAAACGAAAACAAAGATATTGTAGAGTTGCTGATGAAATTTTCATTTTGGTTATAACATAGGTAAAGCCAGATATTTTTACACGGACTTGAATACTAGATCGTGGATACCGGTGTTCTTTGGTGGTTGGGTTTCAATTAACCACACATCTCAGGAATGGTCGAACTGAGAATGTACAAGACTACACTTCATTTACACTCATACATATCATCCTCATTCATCCTCTGAAGTATTATCTAAACGGTAGTTACCGGAGGCTAAACAGGAAAAAGAAAGGTGGTTATAACATAGGAAGGAATTATAAGAAGTTAAGAATGATTTGAATTCGTTGATGAGGGTGAAATTAAAAAAAAATGTAAAAACCAGAAAAAATAATTGAATGCTAAATAAGCAGTTAAATATTAACGTAGAAAAAGACAAAGTACCAGAAATCAGAAAACGTTTTTAAATTAAATATTAAAATTAAAAAACATAGACAAAATAAAAATAATCAAAAGTAAACTTTACAAACCATAAAATAAATCTGTTGATATCAGACATAGATTTATAGATTACAAATTATTAAAAATGTTTTAATGCTGTAAACCATAACGGTGCGAAAACCCCTAAAGAAATAAAGGCTTTTTATTTCTTATCGCTATTCAATTCAGTTTTAGAAGGAAGCTTAATGTTTAAAAATAGTAAATGAATACAAAACTTAGAAAATACAAAAATTATATTTCAGGATACGATGATCGAGTTAAATTTTTAGTTGATGCTAAGAAATCGGTAAAGAACAGATATGCTCACAAAAACTGCATATATTTATTCTGTTTTTAGTGATGGTTCAGCAAATAATATAGTAATGATTTTCCTGTCTCTCGCCGCTAATACTGACTGAACTGATAATTTAAGACTGAAAGGGTTTTACTGTCCTCTGAGAAGAAATCAACAGCACGGCGACTTGTAACTCCGATATTCATCGGTAACCAAATATTGTACAATATTTAGAAATTATAATTCTTTTGGCACGTTAGGAGAAACTGATCAGATTGTATTTTCAGCAAGTTACGAAAGTTGCGCGCGCCTATGTAACACACCATGAAGATTTGCGCAGGCCCAAGTGGATCAGTTTGCACACACATGTGTGCAGTGTCTAATTCAGTCAGTCGTTCAATGGAATTAACTGATTAGCACGTGTTGTAAACATAACATATATTGAGTCGTAATAAATATACATTTAAATACACGGATTTCAGAGGACAGATATTTTGAACTGTGAATATTGTTATTCATATTCATAAAATTTTATACAGCGTACATTTATTTTGTTTTGTAAAAATTGTGTATTAAGATTTGAGGTTATATTTATGTAAGTATTATTTTTTATGAGTAAAATTATATTTTTTAATGACATAAAAAATAGTACACATGAGATAATTTCTTGATTTTGCATAAATAATTTAAAATTTACCAAAAAAGAAGGTTTGATAAAATACAATATTATAAAATAATAAAAAAAAAACTATTTGCATCATATTTTTCATATCATAAGCCCGCTGATAACTCATCGTGCCTATTCAATCGTCTTACGAAGAATAATTGGAACTAAACTAATCGAAATATATTTGATGAACTTTGTTTTATATGACAACGAATATACTCAATACTTTTAATCTGTATAAATAAATATTATTTAATTTGAGTGTTATTCAAACTTTTATTCATGGTATTTAATGTCGTCTATCGATCGTTTGACTCAGTTCAAATTCGTTTCAATGTGTAAAAAATCCTATTTTTCTTCAGGTCAAAGAAGTATAACTTCTTACGTGCGTACATACGTACATACGAGCTTTTTTTATTTTTTTCTAAATCTTTTCATAACTACAAAAAGTATATTTTTTCTTTCTTTTCTGTTTAGCCTCCTCAATCAGCGTAAGGTATTACTTCAGAGGATGAATAAGGATGACATGTATGGCTGTAAATGAAGTGTAGTCTTGTACAGTCTCAGGTTGACCGTTACTATGATGTGTGGTTAATTGAAACACAACCACTAAAGAACACGGGTATACACGATCTAGTATTCAAATTCGTATAAAAGTCCATTTTTAAAGAAATTAAAAAAAAATCCCTTTATTTAAACTGTAGATATGTCGATTTCGAAAAAAATCATGTAACTTATATCGATTTAGATAAGAGTTGTTTTGACTTTATATAAATTACGTTTACTTACGTACGTTAAATAGATTATTCAGATGCAATAAAAAAATATACAAGTATTACATAAATTATTTATTTAATAATTAAAATTATTATAATTCAATAAATGTAGTTTCATACGTAATTTTTGTAAATCCCACGTCTAGACCACTTTCCTTAAAAAAACATAAATATTGTACTATGAAACATAAAAAGTTATGGATAAAATATACCGGCACTTATTTTGAACAGATAAAAGAGGTGTGTCTGGATTTACAGTAGAAGCGGGGTTGATATTTGGGACGAATTAATGCCGGTCGGTACAGTCGTAACTGTAGAAATTTGTCACATGTTCTAAACAGCTGGTCTCTGTATTTATGGAGCAATATCCCAAACCACTAAACATAGTGAACAGAACTAACAATCCCCACTCTTCTCTATTCCCCTCCTTTAAACCGAGCAGTAATGTTTGATCTGTTATTAGCTGCAGTTTAATATATATTCCACACTTTATTCATCAGTACTCTAAAATATTTCTCTTGAATTGCATCTATTAATTTCCGATACAGTAGTGTAACAAATGCTTTATTATATCATATATTACTGTTATTAATTCATTCAAATAGGTTAAGATGAAGAAAAAATTTTGCACGAGTTTTTATATAAAATATATGAAACCATATCATAATTCGATAACCCCAATTATTACCTTCGGAATAAGGTAATTGAATTTTTTTACGTAGCTAACTAAAAAAAAAAAAAAAATAAGTATTTAACGGCTCAATTCATATTTTACTGTAAAAATTTATGTAAATATTTCTAAGAACAAAGAAGCTTGACGTCATTCTGCACCCCGGGCTGCCTAAATATATAAATGCTATGACAATACTGTTGTTATTAAAAATTATTTTTTTTTTTTTGTAATAAATTTTGTTAATTAAAATTATAATAAACTGTGTAGGTTTTTATTAATATATTATTATTTATTTTCTCTTTATCTTTACGTCATATTTCTTATTATTAAGTTTAGTTGACTATAATTGAATTTTTTGTGCAAGCAAGCTAACGAGGGACACGTAAACAGTATATCCTTTGGATCTCTTCATTCTTTCTTTTTCATAGATCTTTCAGACGGAAGTCCTTTCCTTTCTTCAGTTCATTTGTTGGCAGCATGTTTTTTTCTCATTTCCTATAAGAAACTTAATTTTGTTGTAGTGTTATTAAAATACTTCTCTACTTAAGCAGTATTCAAAATTAATATTAAATTTAAGTTCATTGACTTGAGCAATTGTTCGGTTTCCACTAGCAAATCTAAGTCATCTGCCTTCATAGATGATTTAAGACTTAAGGACATTTAATATATTTTGACTTTAATACCCTTTTATTGAGGTCCAATTATAGCGCCTTAGTTATTTTTCTCCCAGAAGGCCTACATAATTTTTTCTAAAAAAAATTTTCTAAAATTGAAGAATATGGATATCGTTTACCTCCAGTAAACGATATCCATGTCGAAGCTCTGTTTGATTTTGAATGGTTTGCTAATTTCCGTTGGAATTTAACTTTAGAAGTAGCGTTGGCTATGGTCAGTTTAATTAGTTTGAGTGTTTTCTAGTCACAACGTTCGAATCCTAGTAATGGCAGTTACGTTTATACAGATTTGAATACTAGATCGTGGATACCGGTGTTCTTTGGTGATTCGGTTTCAATTAACCACACATCTCGGAAATGGTCGACCTGAGACTGTACAAGACTACATTTCATTTACACTCATTCATATCATCCTCTGAAGTAATACCTGATGGTGATTCCCAGAGGCTAAACAGGAAAAAAAAGTTGAGTGTTTTCCGATCTATTCCATACTCTTCTAACATGCTGAATAGAGACTCTCTGTCAATTGAATCACATGCTTTTTGGAAGTCGACGAAAGTGATATTTTTGGGTTTTATGGCATAGTATTTGAGAATTAATTTTAAGCTCAGTATGTGTTCCAGACGCAATCATGCTCTTCAAAATCCTTCCTGATATCCTCCCAGTTTAGAATATATGGAAGATTTTTGGGAAGTGTTCAGTAGTTCTGGATATAAGGTTGTATCTGCAAGTTTCCATAGTTCTGCAATGACTCCGTCCTCTCTTGCTGCTTTATTGTTCTTTAGCGACTTGGTCGCTTTCCCAATTTCATCCTCTGTCGGTGGTGGAAGATCCACGTTGGAATTGATTTCCTAAAATTCAGTCCGTTTTGAGGTGCTTTACAGTAGAGATCTTCAGAAGATTTTGCTAAAACCTTGTAGATCTCTTTCATGTTAACTGCTAGTGTTCCATCATTCCTTCGAAAGTTTAGGCTTGGTGCTGTGTATCCTTTGATTTGGCTTTCGAATGCTTTGTAAAAGAGTCACCGGTCCTGTTTCTCGAAATTTTCTCCTATACAATCGGTTTTATTAAGTATGCTCTCCTGACCTTTCTAAGAATCTTGTGTTTTCTTCTTTACTTCTCGTGTTTTCTAGAGGTTCTCTTGGATCTTACTATAGTTCCTTGCTGAGAATCTTTCTTTTATTGCATCTTCGCACTCTTGGTTCCACCATACTTGTTGTTAACTGTATTTAATGGTGCTATTTCTTGGGCTGCATTTGTTAAGTTTCCTGTTATTTCTTTTCAATCTTGCGGTAGTTTTAACTCTTCAAATTCATCAGATTTTTCAAAAGCTGCTTACGGTCTATTTTAGGAATTCTGTTTCTGTTATTGAGTTTTCTTCGATGTTTATCATAACCTGTGAGAGATAGCGGTCAAATTTAAGGTTGAAGGACTTTCTAACTTTAACGTTCCGAATTTTTTTTGACAAATTCTTCTAATAATGTGTTGGTGATACCCATGTCTTTTTTTGTTGGGTTTTACCTTGAAATGCGTTGATATTTTAAGGCAAACTCTTTGACAGAGATTAATTAATCTTCCCCTTTTTCATTTGTTATTCTATGAGGAGAATATGTTCCTATTGTTTGAGAAAATTTCTTTTCTTTTTCTAGCTGTGAATTAAAATCTCCTAGTAGAATTTTATCATTATTTTGAGGAATTTTGAGGATCTCATTTTCCAGGATATTTCTTAAATCTACTTTTGATTAGTTAGTTTTATTATAGTTGTTTATGGATGGATGGCGATTAATTAGTGTAAATTTTTTTTCATAGATTTGATAGTCGGAAGAGAGAGGTTTAAACTTCTAAAGTCGATTACGGTTTCTAGAATATTTTTAATAATAAAAACGGTGCCAAGGTGCGAGATATTTTCCATTACTCTTGTACCAGATTCTCGTTTAAAAATTCTACATCCATTTGATTCAAAAGTAGCTTCGTCCACATATCTTTTTTCTTGGAGAGCCAAAACCGAAATGTTGAGTGTGAATCGATGCATTGGTTTTTTTAATTTTCCAACTTGGATTAATAAGTTGATATAGGTTACAAAAAAAAAAAAAACTTGTTCTTAGTTTTTATTTGGTTCCTGTGGAATTCTGATTTAGCATCTAGTTTCAAACTGTCAAGCACCATGGAATACGAAAACTCGACTTTGTCTTCAGAGTAGTAGTTATCTTCGTAAGAAGCCATATTCCATGATATTTTCTAGTTCGTTGAGCAGAAGCTCAACGTTGTACAATTAAGCTTGTGAGCCCAAGAGGGTTTCGTTTTAGTTCACTTAATCCTATTCTTTAACAGATTATGCTATCCAGCCGCATCACGTGAAGGCGTGCATTTTCAAAATCAATCAGATGGAAAGAAAGGAAAAATCTTTGAAAACGCCGAAACAACAGTAGCCCATACTTGAATTATAATAGACGAGATTGATTTAAAACTGTGACATTTCATTATTTATCTACTTGTTATTATCATTTAATTCAATGAATTATATTTTACTGGCCAATCATTCTTTAATTACTTTTTCAAAGTACATATTTACTAGAACTTATATATAAATAAAAGCACCCTTGTGTTTATATGCGGTGTAAATATGTTAACTTTTATATAACACATATTTATTCCTCCATTTTATTTTATTTTAAATAACACAAATATTTATTTGCACAATAGTATTGTAAATATTTGTACATTTCTGTTGTAAATATCTTTTTATAACAAAGAATCACAGTGTTTTGATTATCGTTAAATTATAAACTTTGCCCTCCATTAAAGCTACATACATTTTGGAATATACAGGCACATATCGTTATGCAAAAATATACATAAATTAAAAATTTAAGTATAATACCA
The DNA here is from genome assembly GCF_047948215.1 of Lycorma delicatula. NCBI lineage: Eukaryota > Metazoa > Arthropoda > Insecta > Hemiptera > Fulgoridae > Lycorma > Lycorma delicatula. The sequence continues at coordinate 59,592,705 of NC_134462.1, forward strand.
TAAAACTGAAAATAACACCACTTAAAATTGAAAATTTAATATAAAATAATTCAAAGTTTAATATAATACTGTGTTTATTTTGTAATTATGCTGTATAATATTTTATATTATGCTGACTAATATAAAATTTTTTTTTTATGAAATCTTAAGGAAACGATTTGAATTTAAAATACAAATGTTAATCAAATAATCTTCTAGCCATAGAAAATGAACATATGTATTAATTAATATATAATATACTCCCTACGAAAGCGGTTAGGATTAAAATTATGAGAGGTATACCGAAAGCAGAGGAATAATATCACATTTGTTATTATTATAACAGTTTACTGCTATACTGTACTGTACTAAAACCTATATGAGCTTACAGAATACAACTTTTGAGATCAGTATGTAATTCAAATGCTACTGTTATTAAGCGGTTCTAGTTAAACGTATTCAGAATAACTACAAATGCCTCAACGTACGTTAAAAACGACTTACTTCATAGAGACTTGCACACAAATAAGTGAAAGAAAAAATTCGACTTTCCAGGTAAAAATATCAAAACAACCCTGAAAGCCATCCAAACGGTTTAGTACTCACTCTGCAGTTAATAACGAAACTGAGTCCAATTAGAAGTGGGTAGAGTTACTTGAAATCCATTAACCAAGTTGAAATAACTATTTTTTTTCGCTTCATTATTTTTACTTCCTTGTACAAAGTAAAGAAAAAATTTCGTGAAAAATTTCAGTTTTTAGATTTGAACGGAAATATCCATTTTGACTAGTTTCGTCATGACATCTGTACGTACGCATCTCGCATACCTCAGAAACGATTAGCGGTTGGATATTGAAATTTTAGATTTAGGATTGTTTTAACATCCAGGTGTGGTGCACCTCCCCCATTTTAATTGCAATCAACTTGACAAAAAACGTTCAAAAAAGTCCAAAATTCAAAAAAAATTTCGATTTTGGACTGCAGTAATAAACTTTCATTAAGAGCTTTTCAACGATATGTAAGTGGTTGTTATTTTCACTGGTTCTAGATTTATAGCCAAATAAAATTTTAATTAATGTAATATTTGGATCTTATAAGGGGAAGGCACATCAGTTCGAATCCGACTTCATTTCTTTTTTTTTTAACTTTTTTTTAAATTTAAATATATAATTATTAACCTATGATTGAAAAAAAATGTCACAACAAATAATAGTTCAATAATAGCAATAATAAAAAGAAAAATATGAAAAAATATCACAAGTTATTAATGGAATAAAATTTTATGTACTTTTCATTTTAAAAAAATGTGTATATGTAATTTAATAGGCGTACAAGGAACGAAAAATATCTGATGTGGTATCCACATCAGATATTTTAATTAACGTTTAATTCTTTTTAGTCTACGTATTTTGTACATTAAAATTTCAACATATATATTTATTAACTTTACATGTATTCTTTACCTATTATCGGATTTGAAAACCATGTTTTCGTCGCATGCCTCACACTACTTGCATAATAATTAAAAACTTATGATATAACATATTTAGTTACTTTACTAATAAAAAGATAAAATAAAAACTATTTTAACATTGATGATAATTTCTTTTCAAAACGTTACAAAATAGTCATGTACGTATATATATAAATTTTTAATTTTTTTTTCTTGATGATTTTGCCACAAAGCTTAAATCTTCGAGCGGGAATATGAAATTGGAATTTGTAGCGTATGAAAAATTCTGTGGATTCAAACCCCGGTGCCTTCGGATAAAAATCCGAGACGCTAAGACTTAGCCACGGATATCGGCATTATATTTATGTATATACTAGCAGATCCGGCATGCTTTGCTATTGCTAGATTTGAGTATACAGATATAGATTAAATGAACACAATTGAAAGTTTGATAAAAAATTAACATAATGAAAATTACGGAACTTCACAAAATTTCTCTTTGTGAAAATTTAGCCTTTCCTTTATTCTCTTTTACTCTTTCCCCTTTTACATTTTCCCTTTTCCTTTCTCCCTTTTTCCCTTTTCCTCATTTTCGTTTTTATCGTTTCCTTTCACATTCCCCGTTTCCTTCCATTTTCTTTTCCCATTTCCTACTTTCCACCCGATTTCCCTTTCCTTCCCTCATATCTCTTTTCTATATTAATTTTCCCCTTCCTCTTTCCCCCTTTCTTATTTTCTTTTTCCTCTTTTCCCTTTTCCCTTTTCCCATTTTTTTTGTTTTCTCCGTTTTCTCCGTTTTTCCCTTTTTCTTTTTTCCATTTACCCCTTTCCGATTTTCCCTTTCTCCCTTTTTCCCCGTGCGTAAATCTGTCCAGTAGTTTTCTAGTCTATAGCAGACACACATATCGGAAACATTGAAATGGAATCGTAAAATATTTAGTTTAGTGTATGTTGCCTCAATGTCCAGCAGATAGCGCTATTTAAAAAAAATAACATGTTTTTACTTGTCACAGGCGTGATATCTTACGTATATAAATAGCAGGTATATAAAAACGCGCGTATTCGAATGCAGCGGTGTGTCAAAATTTTAAAGCAATCGGTGAAGAACTTTCGGAGATTTAAGATTTTAAACAAACGAACATTTACATTATTATTTAAATAGATTAATGATGATGAAATTGGAGTTATTACTTGTTTTTACTAACATAACGTAGATTTAGAAACACTTAAGAGTTTAATAAGGAAGCTGAAATGGAAGAAATCTTATATATAAAAAAAAAAAAGATAAAATGGCTTAAACAATAGTATTTACAATATTTATATTTATTTATAAAGCTATCCTTAAGGAAAATTAATGAAATAACAAGTTTTCAATGTACATAAAACTACTTCATATATTATAAAATATTTCTGTCGGTATATTAGTAAATATTATTAATATACAGTAAATTTAACATACCGACTGAAAATGAAGGTAAAATAAAAAAAATTGTAGTACTAGGAAAAAATCAAACAAAAGTGAAGAAAAACATAGTACCTAAATTCTTTTAAAAGTGAAAATAGCTGTTCCGTCTAATGTAAGGCTCATTGCAAGATAAAGGGTACTTTCTTTTGGTAAGTTTTCTAAGTAAAATTTAAGGTTAGTTCTTTAACTTTCTTCCAACAAATACATTAAGTTTTTTGTTAGATCATGAATTATTTATTAATTTACATTTAGCTACTTTTTTTTTATAACCGATCGACATTAAATCTCTATTAAGGTAAGAGAAACCATTAAAAAACTTGAGATGATTAATTGTTAAAGAAGATAAAAAAAAAAGAAACAAAAAGGCAAAAGTTAATTTTTCATGGTAGCACGGATAATGTTTTATAAAATTTCTAATTTAATTTACACAAAAACTGCTAGTACAACTTGATAATATTTTAGTACAGTTACTACCAGATAGAATAATACATTTTCGTTAAAAGCGTTACCAGGTAACGTATTTTTAGATTTATATAATGATGCACAGCGAGTTCTAAAAAGGAAAAATACATTATAGTTATTTGTCAATGAAAGTCAGAATATACGTTTACAATAATTTTATTATTTTTTATTTTTTTTTTTGGGCTGCCAACCACATAAAATATAACTTAAAATATTGTATACACACACACACACACACACATACACACACACACACACACACACACAAAACAATTATATTGTGTAAAAACAATAAATAACCAAAACAAAATTAAAAAAAGTTGCACAACGTTTCCCCCAAAATACTAGGTTTTTTCAAATGTAAAAAACAGACATATTTTTCCAACCAAACTGGACTGTTTTTCAACGCAATAAATGGGTAAATGAGAGTATATAGTAGCTAATAAAGTTCGCTCAATCCAACAAACTACCAGTCCTGAGAATTACAAAAAATTTGTTATCTCCATCCTTTCTAGTTTATTTTATACACGTTTTCGGTATTCAATGACTATATTTAAATAAATATTTTTGTATAAGTTTAGATTAACTCTTTTTTGTTTTGTCTGGATTTATTATTTTTTTATGATTTCATAGTTTTTGTGTACTTCTAAAATAAATAATAATATCCAACTGAGAAATTTTAATTGAATTTATTATATAGACATACAAAACCAAAAATTTCTAAATAAAATGGTAATTGACTAAACTTTTAAAACTTACTACTATATATATATATATATATATATAGAGAGAGAGAGAGAGTTTCAGTTTAATCGCCCCAGCAGATTTTCTCGTAAACTACGCACAATACAAAAACATGACCCAAACAAAGTTACTCAGATTGGAGGGGGACAACTCATGATAACCTTGGATTTGATATTGAACTTGACCTTACGTTATTTCAAGCTTAAAAAGATGTTTTTTTCAAATAGAATTTTGTTTTATTCCACCAATGAAAAAAAAACAGAAAATATTACATTGGAATATGTGGTCACAAGTATGAATTTGGAACTTTTTTGAAGGTCATAGGACCATAAATTTGGTTTAGGAGTTAATCACATACGGTATACGATTAAAAAAACTTGCTGATTCAAGACAGTACCAGCTAACAATATTCTTCACAAAATTTAGATGCCAGTGATTGTAAATATCTGCAAAAAGAATTCAGCGCCAGTATAACACTATTTCTCATGGTTAGCTGTATGACCTACAAAAACTTTTAAAGTTATTTGTTTGACCACATATTCCATTATAACACTTTCTGCTCTTTTCATTGGTGGCATCAACAATAGATCATTCCTTTGAAAAAAATAATATTAACCTTGAAATAAGGTCAAGGTCAAATACAAGGTAACCATGAGGTGTTCTCCTCTAATCTGAGTAACTTTTAAGTAATTTTTTATTTCGCATATTTTAGGAGAAAAACGCCCGAGGCGATTAAAATGAAACACTATGAATACAGAATGTTTCTAAAATGGTGGACAGGCTATACTTTTTTGGATTCTACTTGTAAAACTAAACAAAAAATATCGTTAAGAAAAAAGGCAATTTCTCCTTCGTTCTCCCCCTGTACATTTTGTTATTTTTGTATAATAATTTATATCTCAAGTTCGGATAGACGAATTACATTAATACTTGATAAGCGTCTTGATAATAAACTTTTAAAATTAGAAAAAAATAGGACTTAAATACCAGCGCAAATTACAAAATGGACGCCATGTTTATTTTTCAATCCGTTATACCTCCATAAATATTAATTTTATCAAAATTTATAAAATAGTTGAGTTATGGGAGAAAATTTGATGTAATTTTGTCTCGTAATTACCAGCTCTATTATTGTGAGAAAATTATTACTTAATTTGATACTAATTTACAATACTAGAATTAACAATAAATAAAAACAATTAATATTTCATCGAACTGAACGTAAAATGGAGGATATGAAAACAGACACATAATTACAACATCAATTTTCTGCCATAACTCTGCTATTTTTTAACCGATTTTCAAAAATAAGATTCCATTTTCTTCAAAATAAAAGGCTTAATATTTTAAATAATTACATAAATTTTGATAAAACTAATATTTATGGAGATATAACGGATTGAAAAATAAACAGACCGCCATTTTGTAATTTGCGACGGTATTAAAGTCGTGATTTTTTGCTAATTTTAATCCGAAAATTTTGCTAATTTGTCAATCCGAACTTGAGATATAAATTATTAAATACAAATAACAAAATGATGGACAGGGTGAGAACGAAGAAGAAATTGAGTTTTTTCCTAAGGATATTTTTTGTTTAGTTTTCCAAGTAGAATCCGAAAAAGTATAGCCAGCCCACCATTTTAGAAACACCCTTATAGTTAAATAAGAATATAGTTAGTAGTTAATACAATATACATAGGTATTACAAAATCTCCAATTAACGGAACTGAAGTGAATACAGATATATTGAATTAAATTGGTGAATCTAACTAGGTTTATTCGGTTGGGTGTGCACTTCATGGTCAATCAGAGAATTTCCTTTTTCGGTCCGCTACATCATAGAATTAAATGCGCTGTGTGCAATACTCCATGGTCTTTCATCACATTGTGGATGAATTCCATCATGTTAGTACATACAATACAAACCACTAGCATTAACTAACATATTCACTGTACATCTAACTATATAATAAACATAATACTTTGTTTTTTAACATTTCATACGTGATTGTAATGTGTTTTTAAAGCTAAATTTGAATCTAAAGCTAAGATGTTTCTATCATATTTAATTTTTTAAATTCTGTAATTTAAAGTTTTAACTTATTTTTATAAATGTTTTGACTTTTATACTAATAACAAACTTAATGTCCGTCTTTTAATTTAATAATATTAATCGTTTTCAGGTTTATAAACGAGTGCATAAAGTTTATAGTTTGTAATAAAATAAACATCACGTACTATAACACCAAATCCTGTCAATAAAATATTCATGAACAGTTTTAACAGGTCTTTTACATTTAAAATAAACAAAATGGTTTCCTTTCTTTCTACTTTTCAGTGTATTTCTTTATTTAGGATATAGTGGTAATAGGTGTGAAGTAAATTCTGAATAAAAATCGTGAGTGAACAAAAGTTTATATATCTCATAACTTGAGAAGTGATTTATATGTTTTTTGTTGTACGGAAGATGAAATTTTTCTATAAAATCATGTTGCATTTTTAATGTAGCCACTAGGAAAAAAGTGGTCCTACGGCCCACGGTAAAAATGATACATGGTTTATGTTTCATTTTACATTATTTTGTTATTGCTTTTGCTAATTGTAACTAAACAACGTACATGAATTTAGCGTACTAACAACAAAAACATTTACAACGAAAAGCTTCAAAATCCTGAACATTTTTAGCTGTTTCTTGAGTTATGATATTATAACACAGATCTAACACCAATGTTTTCCTTTCTTCTAAAACACAAATATTATTTTAGATTAATCGTTCGTATCAAGAAGTATAAATCGTTATGCGCAGCCGCCTGACGCACCACCATTGGTCCG